>NC_141762.1:51099914-53499914 GCF_982258835.1 Parasteatoda tepidariorum
GAAATTTTATTTAAAAAAACCGGAAGAAAAAAAAAGATATGATCTTTTCATCAGCCCACACGATTATATCCGCAGAAAAGAGTGCTTTCTGATATTGTATCACTATAGCCAAAGCAAAATATATTAATACAATACTGTGAGGATCACTCAAAAAAAAATTTTTACAAAAATTACAACAAATAAAATAGAACACAATAAGTAAGAAGCCTTCTTTAGAAATATTGTTAATAATTTTATCTAAGTAGTTAGAGAAATTGGTGCCAGGTTTAGGTAAATAAGTATTAAATCCATATGTTATAGTTCTAAATTTTACAGGAATTTAATGAAATTTAGACTGATAATTAAGTAAGGAAATTGTATATTGCTAATCTTAATTTTTAATCTCTTATAAAAGCTAAAATTTTTGTTAATGACAATATTATTACTGAAGTTACTAAGTTTAAAATTTTTACTATTTTTTAATTCCGTATTTTAAAGTTCAGCATAGAATTTTTTACAGAATATAGCATAATTATTGTTAGCTTTGTCTATGGGAGAATTAAGTTGCTTAATCGATTGAACAATATTAGAAAAATTTGTAGGATTGTTACTCTTATTTAAATTATCCTTATTATTGAAAACAAAATTTTTAAAGTAATAATAAACACCCCATTTCCATTCTGTTAGCATACCTAAAGGTAAAGCGAATCTATTTGATATCTTTAAACAAAACCTATTGAGATCATTAAGAAAGTATTTTAGAATTTTATTGATTGATATATGGTAAATGGGTCTAAATTTTGTTCCTTTTATCATTAAATTCCTATGCATATATATATATATATATATATATATATATATATATATATATATATATATATATATATATATATATATATATATATATATATATATATATATATATATATATATATATATATATATATATATATATATATATATATATATATATATATATATATATATATATATATATATATATATATATATATATATATATATATATATATATATATATATATATATATATATATATACGGGTGGTTATCAAAATAATTGAAACACCCTAGATTTTGAAGGCTTGGGAATTGCTGTTCTGAGGTAAATGTTCTCTTTATGAAGGCATCTACTAATTGTAATTGTTGACACTAGAAAATCTAGATGCTGATTGAGCTCTGCGGTCACTTTTTCTGCAGTTGTTAGACATCACAATCCGCTTCAATACTCGTCGGTCTCTTTCGCTCAGCTTCTGTTTCCGTCCACTATTTTGGTTTGCTGAGCTTGTCTTTCCGCGCTGTGTGTATGCTGTCATGACTTTAGACACCGTACCTCTAGAAACGCCTAAAAGCTGGGATGTTTCGGTCATTGTTGCTCCAACTAGTCGGGCTCCTACAATTTGGCCTCTCTGAAAATCTGTGAGATCTGACATTTCACGCTTCTGACAAAAAATCTAAACGTAGACAACTCTGCTAAAGCTCTCTCATACCAACTAATATATGTACGTTTTATATTAAAAAAAACTGGTAGCTGAGATTATATTTTAATTCTTATGAAGAGAATTTTTAAATGTCCCTTTTATTCACAAGTTTCCATTATTTTGATAATTATCTGTATATATATATATATATATATATATATATATATATATATATATATATATATATATATATATATATATATATATATATATATATATATATATATATATATATATATATATATATATATATATATATATATATATATATGTATATATATATATATATATATATATATATATATATATATATATATATATATACATACACATATCTTCATTTATATCTTAATCAATACATCTTAATGAATATATTAAATACTTTAATAACAACATTTAAAATTATTAATATTTAATAGTAATAAAATATTTCTAGTTCATTTGCAATTTTTGTCTATATAGTATTTTAATATTTAGTTTATTGCCCATGATGTCGCATTATTAATTAGATTTTTATTTTATGGTATTTACTTTATAAATCTTTATAAAAATATGGAAGAAATCTTAAAGGAGTATAAAATTATAGTACAATATAAAATTATTACAAATTATAAGATTATGAGAAAATTCTCTATCAACATATTTGTAAATGTAACTTTAATTGATTTCAGGCTGATAACTGCATGTGACTAAAATTTTCTTTAAGCATTGTTATTACTTATTGCTTTAAATGATATGTTTTTGTTTTTTTTTCTTTTGTACGGTTTTAGATGTTATTGCGTAATATTGCATGTTAGTTTAGCTTTTGCGAAAACATATAATATTTAGAAAATACCATTTTACTAGATTTGAAAGCAACTAATGACGATCTCTTTTCCTTTCTCCATCTGAGTACGAGCTTTCCTACTTTTTTACTTATTTATTAATTTGCCTTCATTTTCTATTTTACTTCATTTATTTATTTGTTATTTTACTTGAATTTTATTTTATTTAATTTTATTTATTTTTAATTTTATTATTTTTTTTTATTATTTCAAATTTTATTTGAATTATATTTTACTTAATTTTATTTTATTTTATTTTATTTATTTTTAATCTTATTATTTTTTTTATTATTTCAAATTTTATTTGAATTATATTTTACTTGATTTTATTTATTTTTTACCTTATTTTACTTATTTTTTATTTATTTATTTATTTATTTAGTTTTGGTATCTGAATTTGACCTACTTTTGATACATATTTTGTAACGCTTTGTATAACTTATTATTCAATTTACATTTTTGGCTTGCCTTTGTTTATAAATTTTCTTTCAGTGGTTTAAAAAAGATAAGGATTACTTTAACATAAATCTCAAACTGAAATAGAAAAATCGAAAAAGCTAGAGATAAATCAGAAATAAATAAGTAATACACAGGAAAATGCTGTTATAAAGTTTACTATACTTATGTAAATAATCGAAAATAATGTGTGGTTTTCTTTCTTACTTAAAAATCCCCATCATATAATTTTTCTATCCCATCAGAATGCTTCAACAACAATGTTAAACAATTTTAGTTTTTTCTTTTTAAATTTAAATGCATGGAAATAAACAGATATGTAATCAACACATTACTATTTTAATTATCCTAATAATTAATAGTTTAAAAGCGTAAACAGTAAAAAAATACTTTTTTTTTAATAATGCTTAAATTTCCTTTATTTACTTTTTTCGCAGTGTTTGGTCGATAAAAAATAGTTGAAATATTTTTCCTATTTATTTTCCTACCACTTTTTCATTTTTTTTCCTTTTATTTGGATGGGGCAAGAAATCATCGAGAAATCAAATTTAAAGAGAATAAACTTGTACGATTTAGGGGTTCAACTTATAAGCGCCGTATTAAGGCTTCAACTAATTTGAATAACACTTGGATTCATTATGAAACTAACTTTCGTGCATTAATAATAATAAACAATTTATATATCTACATATTAAGCAGAATGTATTACAATAAAATTATATTACTTATCCCTGCATAGAGAAAAATTCTAGTAAAATTACTGTACTACATGGAAATGACATTTCTGATTCAAAAAAAGAGTATAACTCAGGGTAATTATTTCAAAATATATGGTTTTTAAACTATTACTTTCGTAATTCTTTTGTTCATGAGGTAAAGGTTTTCCCGAAATTCAGGTAGTTTTTATATGTTAGTCTGATAGTTAACCGTTTTCTTGTAGTTTTGACGATACTTTGTTTTCGGTGTATAGTAATCTTACGATTTTCAAAAATTATATAATCACCTTTGTAAAATCTCCTGTAACAAACGCTTGATAAATTCCCAAACAAAAGAATATCGGTATAAGAAGAAGCAGATTTTTGTTCCTATGGAGTCTGAAGGTCGTTATAGCCATGTTCAACGAAAACTTCACTTCACCATTTTTGTTATTTAAATTGTCTAGGAACAGCAATGTAATCAATGCTGAAAGAAAACTCATTACCACATAAACTGTAGTCAAAATATATCTGGTTTCTTTACTCGGCTTTTCTAGATTATGCAAAATGCAGGCTGACTCCATGCTGCAAAAACTTGAACCACACACACAACTTGAGTTGAAGTTGTATTCTCTTTGCATGGAGTTTCTTTGAAAAATGAAATAGGATATGACATTACACAAGATGTGACACGCTTGATACACGCAACCGAAAAATCCGAAAAAACGTGATGTTGTAGTCTCTAGTATTTTTATTGCTTTATCTGAAGTCTGGAAGTTGAGGACAGATAGATCTTTTTGCTCATTTTTAACAACAGTTTCTGATTTTGTTCCTTCTTCAAGAACTGAACTCAAACGGGATACTCCGGAATCAAAAATCCGTTCATGTCCAGACTTATTTGATAAATCATTGCTTTTATTATCTGTGGTATTCAAGGTTTCTGTAGTAGTCGAGGTTTGTTTTGTTCCATTTCTTAAAGAACCACTGGTTTCTTCCAGAATGGTTTGGATTTTATTCTTCCATACCTCCTTCTTTTCTTGTTCCATAAAGCCTTCTTCAATTAATTGACTCGTGTCGTTGCTTGAAGCTCTCAGGTTCAACGGTGATCCATGCGCAAATTCAATTAATGCAATTTCTTTATCTGTATTAAGTGCACCAGCTGGAAACGCGCCATTTTCGCTAAACAAGCTTTGTTTGGTAATGAAAATACTATCCTTATGCTTCCGAACACTGTTATAAAATTGCGGACTATCACTCAAATTATTTTTCAAAGTATTTTTTTCTTCAGTAGAAGATTCTAGATTAAGATTCTGAGGATCGTTTCCAGAGCACAAATTTGCGTACAGAGAAGACAAATCATTCACATATGTGCAGAGGGAATTAAATACAAGAG
The DNA here is from genome assembly GCF_982258835.1 of Parasteatoda tepidariorum. NCBI lineage: Eukaryota > Metazoa > Arthropoda > Arachnida > Araneae > Theridiidae > Parasteatoda > Parasteatoda tepidariorum. The sequence goes on from NC_141762.1 coordinate 51,104,760, forward strand.
AGGATGCAAAACCAACAATTATAGAAGCTGGCATCATCACACCAAATACAGGGTAGTAGTTTGAAGACAAATAAGGGACATACGCAAACATGGAAATCACCAATACAAGTTTACTACCGAATTTCTTAATCAAGTATTTTGGTAGAAACAAGCATGCAATACAGCCACATGCGTACTGCACAGCAAAGCATATAAGACCTACTTCTTTATTCATTGTACTTTGCAGGAAGGCTAATCCTTCAGAGGCAGTGAACGATAACAGAAACGTGAAGCTTACCAACACTAAGTTTTTTATAATTCTTGCTTTTGTGAATTCATTAGAGTTATCAGGTTTTACATTTTTATCAGTGTCTTTACTGATTGCTGTCTGTTGGGATTGCTCCATATTTAAATTCTGCTTTTTGTTAACACAATGTCATATTTTCTGTAAAGGAAAAGAAAATAATAATCGTTATTGCACATAATTTGATTTTAGTTAAAGTTCAAGAACTTTCAAATTTTTGTAAAAAACATCGAATATTTTATTCATATAAATGTTAAGTAATAGGAATTCATTTTACTCGAAAAATTTAAAAATAAATAAAATATAACGTTTAACAGTTTTAGAGTTGTTCGATAGATGCGTTCCTCTTTGTTCAAAGCATTTCTCTGTAAAAAAAATATTCCGGATACAATTACGGTAAAAATTATCGACACTCAGTGTACGTTAAAACAGTTCTTACTGTGGGTAAGCTTTAAGTAAATAAACAATAGCACGTTATATATCCAACCTAATACGCCATTAAAACTTTATCGTTCTTGGTAGCCTCAGTTCCTATCGTCACAGAAATGACATAAACATTCTCTCCAAATATTGATGGTCTAATTTCTTTAATGATCGTTGATCAATTCAAGTTGATCAACCATCAATTGATCAATTTTACCAACCAAATTGTTTTATGTTATTATCACTATTTCTATTGTTTTCATCATTATATTTTAGTTTTATATTAGAAAAATGTTACTTTATAGATGTTATTTAATGAATTTTTAATGATGGAAATATTAGGGACTGCAATTTCTTGGAGGAGGATGTAGGTTTTTAGAATTAAAGGCTAAAACAAACATCTAAGGTCATTCTTGAAACTGATAAACATTAATAACAAATTTAAAAAAAAACTTTTCTAAAACTTGAAATAAAAAAAGACGATTAAACCATGCATTTTCAAAAAGTATATTGTAACATAAGAATACTAACTTTTAAGTGTCTTGTAATTAGTTTCAGCTGAAATTAGTTCTCGACTATTCTCGTCAAAACATGCACTATTGAGCATTTAGTTGATTTTATGAAAATGCAATAATATCTCAGGAATAAAATATACTTGATATATCGATCAGCATAGTTAAACCTAGAAAAGAAATTTATAGTGTCACACCTTGAAGCAGTAAATTTTTTTAATGAAAAATTGCTTAACTGTTTCTCAGAAAAATATTTTTGCTTTTATTCATTTATAAACGAAGATCTGCCCGAGTAGATAAAGAGTGAATTGGTTCATCATCTTCTGAATCAAATTTCTGTGATCTCTACACATATAAAAATTTAAAAGGAACCAGGAGAAGAGGAGGATTTTTTTTCATCTCATTGTCAGAAGGTAGACAAAGTAATAGAAACATTTTTATAATGATAAATTTTTATAGTTTATGTTAACATTTTTATAGTTTTTCACATTTCTCAAGAAATAGGTAAAGATTTCATAAAAATGCATTCTAACTGCCATAACTCAAAAACAATTTCGTGAAACGATATCAGCTACCTTTCATAATTTTCGAGAACTGATTGAAGAACATTCATATATTAAAATATTTTTGATTCAGTTATTTTATTTTTTTATTTTACACCAGAAGCGAAGATTTCTCATTTCTGACGCGTAATTCAGTTTAACGAAAACTTTTAGCTAGGAAATTATGATTTGTTTGGAAAGCTTATGATTGTATATTAGTAAATCGTCTCACTTTGTTTGAATTTCGGATTAGTTTTGAAGTAATTAAATAGTTTAGATTAACGATTTTTCGGAATTTTAGAAAATTTAATCAGAGTAAAATAATATTTTTTGCAACCAAAACACCTTTTTATTAAATAAATGAACTAAATTAGGGGACTCGATGTTAATATTTATCTTAACTACTATCCCGAATTCCTTCATTCGTTCCTTGCCTACAACTTTCTGCCTTTCTTTCCTTTATCGCTCATGTGACGTGCTATGATTGACGTCAGACAGCCTTTCTCTCCAACTTCGTTTCGTAGTTTGTATTCATTTTAAGGGAATTGCTTTTCCAATTAAATCTTTATAACTCGAATTTTTAAACTTGCATATTTAATTTAAAACTTAATTTTCTTCCAGGTAGAATTTCATTATTTAACCGTATTTATTACGCGTAAAACATAAAAGAGTCAATTTAACTTCCTCCGACTGGATTTTTTATTCTTTTGGCTACAGCTGGTATAACAAGTGAACCATTTTTAGGATATTTTATTTCCATTCAGTATTTGACAACCTTATAATTCATTATTCAATTTATGGGGTAGTGGAAAATTATTTCCTTATTTTATCTAATAAATAATTCTATATATTTTTATTAGATAAAATAAAATCAATTAAATAAATAAATAAATAAAAATTTCAATAAGTCTGGTTAACGTTCTCTTTTCATCCGGAAATTGGAAGACATTTTTCCTTGTAACGCAAAAAAAGTTCAACATCATAGTAAATTTTCTCCTTATTTGTTACTTGATGTAGGAGCGACTTTATTTTTTGGGAGTTCTAAATTACTAGGATACGGAGAATGAATCGTAACATTAGGGACAACAAAATCGTTATAGTAATCTTCTGTTTAGCAGTGGTTAAGAGATAAAGTTTCTCACCGAGTAATGAAAATCTTAAGAGATTTTACTAAGATAAATCTATCATTGCGCTGGACTGAAAATTTCAATTTTCATTAGTAGCGAGTAGCCGGTAGACTATAATAACTTTGTAGCCACTAGGGAGCCAAAATACATTACAACTTTGAAAAATTGGAATTGTTAAGGAACTCTCTTTCCACATGAATCTTTCCATCACAAATTGAAAGATTTTGAAGAATCAAAATTTTGAATGGACAGATAGGGCACTTTAATAAAAATTTCTGTCTTCCAGAGTTTTTCTGCATTCATAAACTTTTATCATCAAACGATTTTTGAAAAAATAAATAAATAAAGATTGAGAAAAGTAACTGTTTGCTTGCTTATTTTAAGTTGCCCCTTTTTTTGTTTGCCAATGGTTATTTTCAGGTCTGCACATTGCATATAAATTACGTTTACAGTTATTGGATGATTAAAAAATAAACCGTATCAGTTAAAACCTTTTTCAAACATTATAATAAACAGTTCAAATATTTTTAAATTTACACGTTTAACAGAAGCTACGCTAATAAATGCTATTAAAAATTTTATTAGTTATTTAGTGCACTTCCAGCTGATATTTTCCTTCCGAAGCAAAATTTTACATAAATCCATCCGAATATTCAACCCAAATTTCTGTTAGAAATTTTTCTTTAAATTTATCTTAGTAAAATAAAAAAATAAAAAGTTATGTTTTACGTAAATCCATCCGAATATTCCATCCAAATTTCTGTTAAAAAATTTTCTTAAAATTTTTCTTAGTAAAATAAAAAAATAAGAAAAAATTTATATATAGAAGCTCAAGGAATTTTTTTGAATTGTACACTTGTTCTGCAGAAGCTCATACAATTTTTATATTGTTTCGAACAAATGTTGCTGGGTAATAAATACAAATTTTACTTTGCACCCCGTTCCTGGATCTGGCTAAATTTTGGAACCGATTAATCTCTATTTCATTGTTTTGTGATTACGAAAAAAATTTTTAAATATTAGGACATTTTTGTAATCACTGTATTTTAATTTCGAGTAAAATTTAAAATATAAATATAAATTTTGAACTTGTGTAAGTGTTAATATTTTGTATTTGATTGCGTTTGCGGGTTTGCGTGGTTCGTATTACGAGCTCATGAAAATAATGTTGATCTAATTTTAGATAAACAACAACAAAAATAATGAATAGCGGATTAATTATTAATTATGCGTTTATTGACAACAGCGCATTGGTCTATCTCTAGACGCAATGAAATCCAACAAGGAAGTAACTTTTTTCTAATTAATGTAGGTGGCGCTACTATTACTACATACATATCGGCTTCAACAGTAAGATCCTGTACATCAGGACAGTTGATGCAAATTCTGTCAAATTGATACTCAGTTGTTTCATATTGTAATAATTAAATTTTGTTAATTAAATTTAACTAAAAGTAATTAATAAAAAGTTAGGTTTTATTAAGAAAAGGTTGAAAATAATGTTTCAGAACATACGTTTAAAAAAACTATGGTAGAGTTTATTTACAAAATTAACTAAACATAAAAGTAGTTTCGATTCATTATATTTTTAAAGCTTAAAAGAAAGGTATTCCAATGAAAAATCTTGAAAGAATCGAAACGTATTGGGTATCAACTGTTGGCGAAATATGTTTGGCCCAATTTTTTGGATTTGTCAACAAAAAAAATGGTCGACGGGATTTTACCAAGAACCATTTATTTTATCTTCAAAGCAAATGGTCATAATGTTTTAAAAAAATAAATAAAGTTTTTTACATTTTTTAATAATTATTTTAAATTCATACGTTAATTACTAAACAGATTTTGAAAAAATCTTATTATGAAAATAAATATTAATTATTTACTATTTACTAATTGTAAAATGATTAAAAAGTTAGATGCAGTTTTAATCATATTTATAGTAAAAATTTTGCTCCCTAACGTAATATCATATAGGATTATTTTATTAAGAAAAAGCACTATTTAGTTTTAGGCAATATATTTGAAATAAAATAATCAAAGTTTGAAATTTAATAATAGCATTAAATTATACTAAGAAAAGATGATAAATATCATTGAGCAAAAAAGTGTTTTGCAGGTAAAAAATATCTTTTCTAAGTTTTTACAATTTCATGTCAAAGACAATCAAGGAAATTTGAGTCACTTTTCTTAATAAAGGAGTATTAATAGTCATAAAGTAATAAATTGCACACTTTTTAAATTTAGAATCTTTCGAGATGTCTGCGTTATCTGTTATGAATGTAGTTCGTTTTCTCTCTATGGCATTTAGAACGAAAGTTGTTTTACTTAGTGCTGTCACAATAGAAGTCATATTTATTCTTATTTGAGTTGTTTATTCTTTTTGTCTGCGACCTAACCAAAAAGGTTTACCTGGAGGTAAAGAAAAAAAAACACAATAATTTGTAAATCAGTGTGGACAACCAAAATAAAACGTTAAATCAGAAAATTAAGCAAAATTATTCAAGAACCATTGTTTTCTGAATCTAGTCATAACCGAAATTTTATTTATGAAAAGAAAATATCTAAACTAAATTCCTTTGGGAACTTAACTTGATCGCTGAACTGTACCAAAAAACTCGAAATTCTTATAGACTAAAATATAGTCTATTATGGTGCGATACGAAAACTATCAAGTAAAAATAGAAATGATAAAAAGGGGATGAAAGTAAAAAACAAGACTTGCTACTGTTTTTCAAGCAATCAACAGTATATTTTCGATAAAAATGACTTTCAATTTTTAATAATATTACAGACGATGGAAAAATCATTTTAGCTCATTAAAAAAAACATGACTATTTTTTTATGAAATTTGTTTGAACATGGCATGCAATTTAAATTGCTGATATAATAGAGAAACAATATCCATAATTAAAAATGACATAATTTTAAAATGACATTTGCAAATTGAAACAATTTTCAACACATGCATAAAGAAATAACCAGGAAAAAGTTTAAGTTGAAAATTTCCTAAAATAATCTTCAAAAAATCCATTTTCGTTTTTTTGAGTGAAGCACTTAATTCAATTTTCATCAAATCAACTTTAAAGTTTTACATTTTATCAATAACTTATGTAGTTTCTATCTCTCAAAGGATATTTGCTTGTCTTTTTTATTTGTAAATTATAAATTAAGTAAAAATAACCGTACGTCTGCAACCTAATTGCATTTACATTTAAAATTTAAATGTAATAAATAATGAGCAAACTAGGCAAAAAAACACTCTCTTAAAAACATCAATAACGCTTCGTCTTTCTTCAAAACAAATCTTGTTTAATCTCGTAATAACACCTATCATCCAGCAGCAGTCGATTTTTATTATGTTTAATCTGATAATAACATTTCAAAGAAAAAAATCAATAGCTAAATCATTAATAATGTATCAGTTGCCGGCAATGTAGGAAATGCCGGCTATATATACAAAGCCTAGACTATGTATACAACATTTGGCCTTTTTAGTTCTAAATTATGTTCTTTACCTCGGCATTATATACATCGACAAATGCTCTTTAAGCAAACTTTGGATTGTACGAATCGCTGTGTTTATTTTCTTCGTTTTCTTTTTCCAAACAAAGTACTAAAAATTAAGAGGCTCCAGGAAAAAATGATTAAATAACAATTTATTTATTTTTAATTTTACCATTTTCAAACAAAATAGTCAAATAACAATAAATTAGATGGTATTCAAACTGTTAATTGTGATAAAAACCGTTTATTAACTGTTTTCACCCAACACGGATAAACAAGCATAATTTTATCACACCAACTAGATCCACCTAAGGAAGCTACCTATTTCCTCGCAGCCGGGTACTACATGGTATGACAGCTGAGAGGGCTAATCTGACAATTTCATGATCTGAAGAATGGGGATTCGAAGTAGAGCATTGACACCACAATATTTCCTCCGTTCTCTTCAACACGTGAACAGTTCCCAGTGTTCTGTACATCTTAATTTGTGACCCGGGATTTTAAGCATACGATACTCTCATTCGTGCACAAAGGTCAGCTCTATAAAGCTGCTAAACTTTCTCCAATGTTCAGTTAAACTTCTTTTTTACAATTTGCTAGTTGTAAATTGGTTAAAAAAAAATTGTATATTCATGGCTTTTTAACCATACTAGATGGTTTTAACCATACTGTTTTGGAACCGTAAAAGTAAGAAATGTTCTCTATTGATAATTTTACGGTAAATTGGATGGGCTTACTGCTACCGGTTATTTGACCATAATATTAGAATGAGAATTCTAACAGTGAATGACTGAAACTAACAGAATAATTGAAAAATTATACTGCCCGTAAAGCTTTGAAAAAAAAAATTTCCTTTAGCCTGCAAGGGCTAACAATACTATTTTCAAAAAAACCCAACTAAAATCCAAAACCAGTCAAAAAAAATTATTTTGCTTTCAAATATAAATAATTCCCCGGTTTTTTTTAATAAAAACACTTTTCTTCCATTGTAATCCTATAAGTCCCGCACCAAAGCAAAGAGACGAAAAAGCAGCCTAGGAATAATTCTCAAGTTTCGATCAATTTTCGCACAAATTGCTGAGACTATTATCCCATTACTATTCTTCACGGTCAGAGTAAGTGAATCCAGTTTCCTTTTTTTAGTTTTTGAACGTTCTAGCACTTATTTCCATGAAGATGTCACATCAAAGCTAAATCCAATTTTCAAAAAAATTCTTTATCTTATAGCAGGATTTACACTATCGTTTTTTGCCACTTTTGGGAATGTCTGGATCTTCACGGACAGTCGTAGCTGTATTCAGCACCTGAGAAATTGGGAGAGAGTAACGGCCGGGCTGGGGTCTCGATACTTCGTTTATTAAATGCCCTCTGAGTCTCCCATGACATCCATATTCAGTGGATACCCTCACACTTGTGTCTTTTTGGCAACGAACGTGCTGATCAGTTGGCAAAAGAAGGTACTTCCCTCCCAGCCTCTCCAAACACGGCCCTCACTTACTCTGAATTATTTTCGATTCGCAAATCTAAAGTTAATAAAGCTTGGATTGTTCCACCGGATCACAATTGGTATCCCCGCAAGCGTCCTGGAGGAGCCCTTGACCATCAGGGTACACGTGCCGACCAAACCGCTACCTGTAGATTTGTTAGTGGGCATACTAAGAGCCTCACTTTCAGTGGACAAATTAAACTTTTTCCATCTTGTAAAAAGTGCAACTCCAGCGAGGCTAGTCCTCACCATCTACTTGATTGCCTGGATTTCACCATGGAAGAGGTTCTTGAGAGGCCTCTCCTTTTCTTCGATTTTTTGAAGATTCACGGCCTCATGGATCTGGCATAGCTCCGCTATCCCAGCTGGGATTAGAAACAACAACAACACTATCGTTGAATCTCAAAAATAAATGCAGTATCCTAAAATAGATTTTTCTTTGCCTCTTTCATATAAATGAAGAAAAAAAACGTTTTAGGGAAGTTTTTTAAAAGATTTTAGATTTTTTTAAGAAGATTTTTTTTCTTAGTATGTAAATAAAATATTTTGTAAGTTCTGGTGCTATTTTTTATTTATAAAATTATGTTTGTTCAACTTAACACTTTTCGTATAAACAACTAAAATTCTCAATCGGTTTTTGGTGAATATAATAGCGTAAATCCAACGAAAATGGTAGAAAATAACAAAATGATATTGAAATTGTGTTGTAAGTACCAATTCAATTAGATAATTTGTATCATGGTTAAAAATAGAAGCTTGTCTTATCATAAATAATATTAGTTCGCCAAACATGATCAAAGTAATATTAGTGCTATATTCGAGAATTGAAATTGCTAAGATCTAATCTTATTTCTCACGAATTGTGAAAACGAAAAAAACTACATTAAGTACACTGAAATAGAAAAATTTCGAGAAACTGATGCCTAATTAGTTATATTTAGATTGCCTCATACCACAGCCTAGCACAAACGGGATTTAAAAATAAAATAGCAGATGAACTTGTTAAAAATGTCCCATCTCATCAAAAAGGAGAATACTACAGGGAATGTTCTTTGAAACAATGCAAAATTGGATTCTAGTAAGAAACGAGTCCCCTAATAGTACATTTTGATCTCAACAACATAAATGCTTCTAATTAAGTTACCGAGGGATGAAATGGAGAACCAAGACCAGACATTGAGTAATCCTTGGTGCAACTCATTTAATGATCGTAGAGAAGCATTCAAAGCGACTACTTCTCTAAGGTAATCCCAAACAATCTCTATCAGACAAAGGTCTGGAGATCTGGTTAGACAATCCTTTCAATGAATATCTTCACTTTTAAGAAAACACTCAGCAAGAGATGAGGTCTACATGGCCACGTGCTGCTGTTCATTTAAAATGAACTTTGAGCCAATGAATCTCTAAAAATGAGCAAACGCATAGCTCTATATTTAAACCAGGAGCAGTGCCTCTTTGATAGACATAGAGGTCATATTTCTGTTCAAAATAATGAGCTTTCCCTTCCATAATGTCTGATTTCTCGTACACTACAGCTTAGATAAAGGATACCTGGTTTGTTCTACGCGAAAAATTTCACCAGGAAGAAAAGACCGACCCTCCAATGTACAAAAATTAGTCTCTATGGAAGCAAAAATTGGATTGTTTGAAAAGGTATTATATTGGGTAGTTGAACGATGGACACCCCTATGTCTTTCAACGAGGCACTGTTGCCAGTTTGTTAACTGAGCTCTGTGTTTGGATTTAAGTCATTCAATTAATTTTACTTTCGTTTCGTCTATTTCACGATAGCATGCGGTACTTGAACTTCATGCAGGAAATATTTTGGAGTGCGAAGATATTTGCCGGAGAGCTCCAAGAACCAAAAGAGGTCACCTAGTTATGTATTTAAACCTGAATACGATAGAAAATATTTGGGACTACCTTGGAATACCAGTTGCTTTTTCGGTTCCTCTTCTTCGGTCGTTATATTGGCACTTTCATTTTCAGATAAGACATAGAAAACAGGTTATATCCTAACTTTAGAAGCTAGAGTAATAATTTATAAAGTCCGTAAGTTACCAAAGATAATAAATCTTTATTTAATAATAATGATTATTAATGGTTTGTCTCAAAATTTAAATTTTGATTTCAATGCCTTGGGTACGCGATGTACTACATAACAATATGATTGCAAATCGTTCCGCACATTGATAATGGCAACTTGCTTGACTTCAGTAAATCGCATATGTCATAGGTAAATTAAAAAATTCGGCTTATAGCAAATATCACCAACAATTTACCATGAGTCAGACTAATTTCAAAAACCTTTATCTCCTAATTTGCCTGATAATGTCAACAGTTTTGTTCTTCTTAAAAAATGAGCATGCAAAACTTCAAAATACATTTTTATCTAGAGTTTTACATTTTCATTAATAATAAGCAAAAAAACCGAACTCCTTAATAACTATTGATCAGATTTTTACGTACGAGGTTTCTGTCTTAATGGTTCTAAAGACGGTACTTAAATTTATTAATTTATGTTTCCAACAATATGTGAAATTTCAAAACTAGACACAAAAACTTTGAATAAACTAATGTTGATGTTTCAAATTTTTTATGAATTTTTGATTCCTGATTCTCAAAATAAAACCAAATGTAATCAAAACGTAAGTCGCAATCTCGAAAATGGAGTTTTAATACTTTTAAGTAAAAAATCGGTAGCAGCTTTGAACTTTAAATGCTGATTTCAATTGCTGCGTACATAATCATAATCTAAACACACTTTTCAACTTAAATCGCTATATTATTAACTTGTAAAATTATTTTTATTTCATTATAAATAAATATAAATAAGCTTAACTCACTTAAAATCAAATAAATTTACACATATTTGGGGGAAAATAATACTTAAAACATAATATATAAACGGTTTTGAATTCAGATACACAAAACAGTTTAGTACTAAGCTTGTTATGGAAGTCAACAGAATAAAAAACAAATAAAATGACGACGTATTTCTAAGGGACTTACCGTTTCGTTGCGATTACCATTAAATTCCAAGATCATGAGCTTAGAAACTTCATTGGCATTCACTGTATTGTAAGAATCTGTCTTTGTATAGTTATGAAAGATGTTTCATTCGTCATTCGTTGTTTTATCTCTACTGAATTCATGAATTTATATTCCTTCAACTTTAATAGGATTACAAAACATTCGCCAGGATATTTATTTTTATCACTATGTGAAAATACTTAACAATAAATATAATAAAAAAAAATATAAAGCACACATCACAAAAGACCTGCCTTTTAGTTAAAGAGCCATCTATTGCTTATTTTTTAAGGCATACTTCGATCAAATAAACCATTCATTTACAAATTCTGTTTAGTTTCACACAATTTTGATGGAAAAAAAATCTATTCAAAAGTCTGTCAAAAAGATATTACTTGCATTTGAAAATGCATGTATAATAAATAAAAAGAAAATTACACACATAGCAAACGACCTGCTTTTCAACTAATTAACCATTTATTGCTTGTTTTTAAGTAATATTTCGGTCAAATAATATGAATAATAATAAATTCCAGTTCATTTCAAATAAATTTTATAAAAAAACTGCTTAAAAGATTTGTCAGAAAGTTATGTCTTCTATTTAAAAGTACATATATAATAAATTTGAAAAAAATGCAAGCACTTCGCAAAAGATCTGTCTTTCAGCTAATGAGTCATCTATTGCTTGTTTTTTATGTAATATTTTGGTCAAATAATATGAATAATAACAATTTCCATTTAATTTCAAATGAAATTTTCAAAAAGCACAATTTAAAAAGTTTGTCAAAAAGTTATCTCTTCAATTTGAAAATACATATATACATTTAAAAAAAATATTAGACACATCGCATAAGATCTGCCTTTCAGCGGATGAGCCATCTAATGCTAGTTTCTTAAATAATATTTCAGTCAAATAAGCTTTTTGATTATTAACAAGTTACATTTAGTTTCCAATACAAGTAGTCCAGAAAATTAATTAATTAAAAATACAAAGATAAAGACATTAAGCTAGAATTAATAATGTATTATAAAATATATCCTCGTATTTTAAGTATACTGTTTTTGATATTTAACTGAAGTACTAATTTAATCCTACTTTTTCTCATCATTATAGCCCCTCTAAATTTAGTTTTAGATATTAATAATTTGTTTATAACTAACACGTTAAATACCTTAAAAAATTTATAAAATCAATGTCTCACGATATTATAAATCCAAACAGATTAAATTTCTAATGTGCTAAAAATAATTTCAATTTACCTACTATCTTCAAAAAATACTGCGATACTTAATAAAACTTATTGCTTACTACATCTTATATGAAATTATTATGTTTAATGTGCTAGTAAATGGATAAAACTTATTCATTAGATTTTATAAGAATAATATTTGATTCTTGATTAATAAAATAATAGATAAAATCAATATTACTTCAAGGTTAATATTTTTCATACTCAACGCGCTCTCAAAGCATTTTTGATATTTAATGTGCTAGGTCGCTCAACAGGTATTGGAAAGAAAAAGAAGTTACAAGCAATTCTTTCTTTTTAATCTGTAAAATTTTTCCTATATCATTTTCTCGCCTAAAAAAATTTTAATCGCGTAAAAAAAATTCATTTTGTTTAAAAAAATCAAAGCCGTCATCACATTTTATTTGAAGAAAAACAACGCAATATTTTTGTAAAAAATAATTCAAAAATGTATAAAATAATCAGGTACTTGCAACTCAAGAAGACGATCACTAATACACAAACACGTGACCTATGACATCAGCGCCAACTTATCATTTACAAATAAGATGGCGAGTTAACGTCGAACTAAGTTTCTCTCCATAGGTAAGAAAATTATTTAACGAGAAGTCAATTAAATTAAACGCCGTATCGCTCATTGGTTTTGTTAAAATATAATTCTTTCTTGTCTACGTCTTTCACTTAACTTTTTTTTTTTTTGTAATCAGGATATATTTTTATTTTTTTTACTTGGAAACTTAGATGCATAATTAGTTTGTTTATGTTCTATATGGCTTCAAACTTTCTATGTGTTAAGCAACAAACATATAATGAAAGTGAATTTAAATCTTTCTGAAAGAAAATCGAATATGTCACTCAAGAGAATTGATATTTAACGGGTTTGGCTTACTCGGAACAGAATAGAAAGAACAGTTGATAACGGAAACAGATGCCACATTTTAATAACCAATCATGATCGAGTTACTCACAATACGTCACTTACAGGTATCCCATCATAGATCTAGATGAATAAATAAAAATATAAAAGCACCATTTTAAGCGGATTTATTTCTGATACGAACATCTGAAGTAATATTATTTTTAATGTGTGAGCTAAAAAGATGTTTAAGTTCTTATATAGAATATTCCATAAGAGCAATGTCCTATTATTATAATCCTAATAAAAAATTATTGAAAAGAATATACATAGTAGGGTCAGAAATTATTAGTTAAGCGAGGAAAAATCAAAAACTCTATCGAAAATGTTTTAAATCACTAGTTTTTCTTCTGCATGATAACGGTCGGCCTCATGTCGCATAAGTTGAAATTTATTTTTTTGGAAACGCTCAAGTGGGATATTTTACCGCACCTGCCGTATTCACCGGACATTGCTCCTTCTGATTACTGATTGTTCCGACGTATGCAGCATAAGTTTGGTAGGTCACCAGTTCACCTCCTTCACAGAAATCGAAAATTTGGCCCCTATCTTAGATCGCTTCAAAAGACGAGAAATTTATCCAGGATGGAATTCGAAAATTACCTGAAAGGTGGGAAAAAGTAGTAGCAAGCGTTGGACAATACTTTGATGAATCTATTCGTTCATTTTGTTCTGAAATAAATGCATTTCTGACCGCAAAAAAATGGACCGAACTAATTTGTACTCCCAATATAAAAAACATGCAAGCATGCTTCCGATTACATACAGAGCTTTCAATTGCGTTTGTGTTTTGCAAACTTGAATTCACTTTAATAGCTTTAATACGCAAAATGAGTAAACTATTTTTTGTCTACCACAATTTTTTTAATGTATGTAGTAAGGGTGCGCAAAAAACAATGAACTTCCCTGAATAACTTTTGATCTTGTGATCGGATCTTTATCTTCTAGGACTTAATCGTAATGACTCAAGGGAGTGACTTTAAATATGCTAATTAATAAGCGCAGACTATATTTTAAATTACGAAATCAAACACGAAAACGTACCTTCTCTGAATAAACAAACCTTTTTTCGATATATTCCGATTTCTGACCCCCAAAATATATTGAGCCGCAAGTTGGACCATATTTCCCGGATTGAAGCTACCCCTTATATTTTGGGGGTCAGAAATCAGAATCCGCCGGAAAAAAACGTATGTTTGTTGAGAGAAAGTACGTTTTAGTGTCTGATTTCGTAGCTTAAAATATCCTCCGCACTAATTAGCTAGCATATTTTAAGGTCATCCCCTGGAACCATTAAGATTGAGTCCTAGAACGTGATGATCCGATCATTAGATCAAAATTTATTCAGGGTGCCCTGCTATTTTTTGGGGTGCACTGCACATTATGGACTAATGTATACATGATTTAGATTACGTAACCGAACTTTTTGATATGTTTTTCTTTTACTTATTTAAATACACTACTGGCTTAAATGCACCAAACGGGATCACTTTTTTTTCTACCTCAATTTTAATAAGGATTTAAAAATTGAGGTCGGTCATTATGAGCTACCTTTTGTGCATAAAGCAAAACTACCCTTTACTAACACAAATTATAAATAATTTTATTAAACCTTATTTTTTATAATTTAATATGACAATCTCTATAAATATAAATTCGATAATATATAATCTAACTAACTGGAAGGCCATGGCACAGAATACATCAAGATGGCAAAAACTTATTGAGACGGCCTTATTGGGACTTATTGGCCTATCATAGGCAGTAGTGCCCAAAAAGAAGAGGAATATATAATCTATAAATTGGTCTTACTCCGAAACAGAATTTCACACGTTGTTACCAACCTAAAAAGTTCATCAGCTCCTTCAATATCACGTAGACTTATTTGAAAAATAAAGCTCTGGGATATTACCGTTAGCATTTCGATAACTCAGAGCCTTATTCAAGCATACAATGACCATAACAACAATATTTGCTTTGGTCACTTTGAAACTTGAACAATGATTTATTTTAAGAAAAATAATTAATTCTTCTTATCATATTTTAACCATAAATAAATTTCATTCCTTTAATCCGAGTTTTCCCTGCATTTTCTAAGTATGAAATATTTAAAAAATATCCTTAAAAAAACTAAATTTGAATTCGACAGCTTAAAACGGAACTGCTTAAGAACATACATACGTACAAAAAACGCTAGTTTTTACGAGCGAACAAAGAGTATAATTTTCTTACCTCTAATTCTTCGAATATAGCTTGAGAATTACAAGACAAACTATACCTTTTGCTTACTCGTGTAAATGTCATTTGAATCGTTAAAACAAAAAGAAAATAAAAGATTTTCTTCGAAAATCAGAACTTTACCTGCGCCTTATCAATAAATAATTTTGTTTCAATTTTACTCGAGCAGACATTTTTACGTAGACGTATTTTATAACTATCGTAAACGTTTATGGCCAACAACTTTCGAGATAATTTATAGATTTCTTTTCGTAAATATTACAATGTACTTAAATGTAAGTCTGAAAAACCGCGACTTCACATAGAAAAAACTACCTCAGACTAACTTTACATATAATTACAGTATGTTCAAGTACTAAATTGCTATATTTATAATACGTAAAGCCAATAAAGCAAATTTAAATCGAATGTAATAATATAAAAATATTTAAAAGGGTTACTTAAGAATCTTGGGTATTAAGTTGTTGGTATGAGAACGGAAATGAAAGGTAATTTAGAATAAGAACTTCAGCTTTTATAATTCTCTCTTACGTAAACTACTGTTTTAGGTTACAAAATAAAAACAAAAACAAAATATTTTTTTTGTTCCTTTGACTATTAACTGCTCTTCAACCTTATGACACTGTAACTCTCAATAGCGAACTATACTCAAAGATAAAAAAAATAATATCGTAAAATTGGTATAATATTGACATATCTAGTTTTTTTTCTTTTTTTTTAAAAAAGAAAGCTTATTCTGTATAATAAACAAAAATATACGATGATCAAACTCTTCAATATCTTTATTTACATTGAAACGATATTCTGGAAATTATGGTTTTTAAAATTATAGTGCTTAATAACGACAGATTTTGTAAAAAATACAAAACTGAAAAGTAAATTTAATCGAATAAATGGTTTTCAAGCCATGGTGTAAGGTATTATGATAAAATTATCAGATATTATAACATTTATCAAATTATAAAAGCATAGTTTTAATGTTAACTTTACCAGACAATCATTTTTTTTTACTTTGATATTTTTATTACTTGTTTCAGTTTTAGAACATACTTAAAACCGTCTTCAATAAAATAAAAAAAAGTCAATTCCAAATATTCGGCAAAAATAAATCAATTTCTGACGATTTAATGAGATTTGAGATGACAAATACCACAGAAAAATATTTTCCGTGAGAGTGAATAAATTTCAACCATGTGCCTTTTCTTGTATAAAAAAAATTTACTGCATATCTCTTTGTATAAAAATATTCAGTTGTTTGTTGTTGTTGTCGTTACATAATCCACTTTTCGAAAATCAGCAAACCTGCTTGAAGTCAAACGAATTTTAAAGGCTGAGAGTGCGCTTCTAGTTATTCAGTGGCACCATCTATGGCGAAGAATACGATTTCGCCCCACGTACACGTCACAATCCGTTTTACACGGAGGACTCATTCACACATCTTTCATTTATCCGCGGATCGCAATTTCGACCGGAAGAGAACAATCAATCTCCGATTCAGTACTCCCATTGGTATTAATTTGTTATAAGAACTTGGAGGACTTTGTGACCCCGAATGATTTAATGTGCACCAGTCACCATTTAATACGCGGTGATTTTTCTACCGGCTAGATTCAAACTCCCGTTCTCACGACCACGCTCTAACATCCTAACTACCAGGCTATGCCGGGTCAATTGTTTGAAAATATATTTATTTATTTCAAGGGTAAATTAAAACTGCTATTGTTTAAAAAAATCATTGAGAGTACCATGCAAAGGGTACTCATTATAATTGATTCTGACTGCGTTAGGGCACATCGCACAATTTTTTTTAAAGAAATTGCCCAGTTTTGCATATTCTAAGATTTTATCATGAAATAAAAAGTAATAAAAATATTTTTTTCGAATTCAATGCCTATACAAGAAAGCGCAATTTGAAATTCTAACATTAAACTAACATCAGCTTATCAGATTTCATATTCTGCATTATTAATACCCTTAATTTAAAATTGGCACATTTCGAGAGGATAGAAATTCATAATAATTATCTCAAAATAAATTCGATGAAGATAAATATAGGAGATGCACCAATAAATCTAAACTCACGTTATAAACTATTTTAAGAAAGTCTTTCGTAAAAAATGAGAGAAGGTTAGCGTTTACGATACTGTTTTATTCAAATTAGGTACATTTAATCAAATTATGTATTCAAATTATAAATTGTTTAATTCAAATTGTTTTATTAAAATTATGTTATTCAAATTATGTACTCTTTCTAAGGCCGTGTACTTACCACCAATTTTAAAAGTTCATGATAAACTGATTTACCACGTTTAATTTGGGTTTCCATTTGTTAATAACTTCAGCTCTGATAAAGTACGTTTGAAAAAAATTGGTGACCGTATGCCAGTTTAAGAACACGCGTAAAATTTTATAATATGTGTAATCACTTATATATATACAGTGGTAGCCAGAAGTGTAGACATTTTTTGAAAGTTTCATGTTTTTCAACTTTATGTGCTTATAGAATATATTAATTTTCAATTAAATACAAACGTTTACATATCAAATTGAAGGTAATTTAATGTGGAAGTTAATAATAAATACAGTATTACAATATCTGTATTAGAAAAAAAGTTATGGAACTAATAGTGAAATCTATCTCAGATTTGCATTTTTTTAAAGTGATACTTACACAATCAATACTTAGTAGGATAACCCTTATTTTGCTTCACAGCGTCTTTTCATCGAGTGAAAGAGTGTTTGGAGTTCATCTTTCGTAATCACACGGTGGCAAGAATCAATTATAGCTTCAATAAGTTGTCTTTTATTGGATAGACGTTTTTTTTCGTACAAGAATTTTGTACAAGAATATTTAAAGCCCTTTTTTTAATTAAACTAATTTTAAACAATGTCATCAACAAAATGAACTAATTGGACATCTACAAAAAAAAGCCGAATTGTCATATTGAGAGAAAATGGCCTCTCTCATGCTGAAATTGCAAGACAAGTTGGTGGTTCAATGACTTGTTCTGGTGTACGAAAGCTCTGTTTACGTTATGAAAAAACGAAATCAGTGGAAAATAAAGCCAAATCAGGCTAAAAAAATGCACAAGTGCTACTGCTAATAGAAAAATTAAACGGCTATGCCTTCAAGATAGAAACATTTCATCAGATGCCATTAGATGTTAAATGAATGCAGCGGGTATTGCAGTAAGTTCAAGAACAATAAGAAGAAGGTTATCAGGATTTGGACTACAAGCTAGAATTCCAAGGAAAAAACCATATTTAAATCAAAAGCAACGCGAAAAACGAGTTAAGTGGGTAAAGGAACATATTAAATGGTCAGAAAATCAATGGAAGCAAGTAATCTGGAGCGAAGAAAGTAAAATATCGCTCTTTGGTAGTGATGGTAGAAAATTCGTGAGACGTAGAATAGGTGAAGCACTTCATCCTGATTGCATTGAAGCAACTTCAAAAAACCCAACAAATGTCATGATTTGGGCATATATGTCTACAGATGGTGTGGGCCGAATTCAAGTGATTGATGGCATCCTGAATGCCAAAAAATACATCGAATCTGTCCTGAAGCCAAAATTGATAAATTCCATCAGGGATCTCTTCCCCAACAACGCACCATTTATTTTTCAGCAGGATTCAGCTCCATGCCACACAGCAAAAGTATGCAAAGCATGGTTTTAAAATAAAGACAGAGATATATTACCATGACCAGGAAACAGCCCTAATCTCAATCCAATTGAAAATTTGTGGAGATGTTTGAAAATTCTTGAGCGAAAAAAACGTCCATCCAATAAAAGACAACTAATTGAAGCTATAATTGATTCTTGACACCATGTGATTATGAAAGATGAACTCAAAACACTCGTTCACTCGATAAAGAGACGCTGTGAAGTTGTCTTGATAAATAAGGGTTATCCTACTAAGTATTGATTGTGTAAGTATCACTTTTAAAAAAATGCAAATCTAAGATAGATCTTACTATTAGTTGCATAACTTTTTTGTAATACAGATATTGTAATACTGTATTTATTATTAAATTCTCCATTAAATTACCTTCAATTTGATATATAAACGTTTGTATTTAAGTGAAAATTAATATATTCTACTAACACACAAATTTGAAAAACATGAAACTTTAAAATATTGTCCACACTTTGACCACCACTGTATATATAATTCATTAAGTTCCTTAGTTTCCTTTAACACCTAATGGGCCGTGATAAACATACTTAACATAAAAAATGGAGTTAAAATTCGAATTAATTTTATCTAATTCAAACGTACGTAGTGAGTAAATTCCTGTTATGCCAATTTCAATTTCAGAAATATTTTAATTTACCACTACTAAAAATAAATGGCCCATTGAAGGGTTGAAAGAATAATAAACTAAATTCGATTTTATTTCGCACATTAGTGCATGAATTTAAATACTGAAGATACTCCCATTATGAAAGTGTTATATAAATACTGTTAAATATGCCTTCATAGTAAAAAAAAAGTGTTTAGACGTTCACATTAAAAAGAAGTTAACATTGCAGTCACTTTAAATTTTAAAAAATATTAACAAATATTTCCTCATATCTATAAAAACTTCATTATAAATATTTTATGATGATTACAAATAATTTGATTAACGAAGATAAATATGAATAATGAAATCCTGTTAACGCCACTAATTTCCTCTAAAAAAAATACCGCCTGTCCTAAAAGAATGCCTAGGCGACAATGAGTTAGTAGAAATGAGGAAGTGAAACTTTCTATTTGCAATAAACAACTATTAGTGCTCTGTCATTTTTTTATTGCAATGACATAAAAAATTTTAAATAAAAGGAATAATATACTATATTTGTGTTTATATTAAGTAGTTCCTTATTATGTAAGCGGCTACTTAATATTTAAAAATTAACAACCACTGAATTTACAGATACTAATTCAAAAATATATCTTAATCATATATCACGATGACAGCTCTATATATAATTTTGTGCTCTTAATTTTAAAACGAAAGCTATGATGAAGCAATTATGTTACCGGTTTTTATTTTTTTTTATTTAATTATTCAAGGGATGCAGTAGCAACCGCGTTAAGTTAAATTTCTGGCTTTGAAAACATATTATTTTAAAGGCAAAAAGAAAGAAAAAACAACTATCATCAAGTTTTGTCTTATAATTAGTATACGATTTAAATAATTGCAAAAAAAATCTCAGAAATAGAATGTTATGTTAGTTGGTACGGCAAAATCACTTCACCTATTTGAATTCAAACAGCCAAAAAAGAGATTAGCGAAATTCTCTTTTTTTTTATTAGTTCTTTGAAGAAAAAAATCCAACTTCTACTTTATATTTTTATAATTAATCTAGGTCTGATTTACTTCATAGCGTGAAATAATAGTTTTATGCAATGAATAACCTAAAAATTCTTACTACCATTTTTTATTTATTTTATTAATATGAAGCCAGATTTACTTAACCATGTGGTTTTACAAATTTACGCAATCAATAACTTTGAAAATCCTGCTACATCTTTTGTTTTTATATCAAGTCACGTTTCCTTCATTGCACGAAATAGTCAATTTACCCAATAAATTTCTTAAAGGCAGAGCGATTCCCAAATAATGCTTTACGTAAATCTGTTTCAACCAATAGCAAATATTTATACATTCCATTTTTATGCCAAATATATATTTGTCTTTGTAGGCCCCCTTATATAATAGTCATAATTTTGTTAAGTTTGGTTTCAGGATTTATTTTTTGAGGCTAATCAAATGCTATAAAAAAAATTTACATTTCTCCAGAAAAAGTCATTTTTTAGTAAAAATAAGCATATTCTTTCGCAGTTACAGTAAACTATTTTATAATATAGTTTAAGAGATTTCTTTAAGACATTGCCATAACGCTTTATAGAATGAAAATGCATCGATTCGTGGAAGAGTTAATAAAATAATCCATTTTTCCCCTTTTGTTGATTGTACATAAATTGTATAAAGTAATTAAATGACTTTATAATATTTAAATTCCATCCTCTTCACTTTATTAAGCCTAGGTCTCAATTCACATTTTTTTTCGTATGTGGGCTGTGTATGTTGTATGTTTGATTAAGAAAACTAATTTTATTTTAAAAAATATTGAATGCATGCATCTTAAACTACAGATTCTTACTTTAAATTGTATCGTTAGAATAACTTTACTGACTATTACGTGAATCATATCTTATTGTAATTATAAATTTCAGTGTTACTGAATAGCGAAAATAGAATCGGCTGTATTACTCATTAGTGCAGAGGAATATTCCTGGTACACTCTCAGAAATAAAACTCTCACTATTGATGAACCTTGACCTATAATTCGCTAATGTTGAGAATTTTTTATCCGAAATCACGTAATGTGTGACGAAACGGGAACTCTCAAATCTATGTCTAAAATGCTTCCTTACTTCCAAACCTCATCGTAATTAATTTCTTAAAATTGTTAACTAGAATGACGAAACTAGGATGAAGAGTAGACGATCGGAAATAAAATGACGAAAAAAGCCTTGTGGTCTGCATGGTAGCAAGGAATTTGACTTCATGCCAAGAAGATTCTGGGTTCGAATCCCGCTTCGAGCATGGGTGTAATTTATCACTCCGTTTTATTTGTTAATAAGATGGCATTGATCCAACTATATACATTAAGCACTAGTTGTTGTTTGCTTTTTTTTTGGAAAATAAAATTAAATGACGAAATAGTTTTTTACTATTCACTAAATTAGTTTCATCTGAAAAGTGCGGATTGTTTTTCTGTCACTTTGACGTGATGTCTCCTCTGGAGATATACCAGGAAACGGTTTTTATCAAAAACGAAGAAAGTTTCGTGAAATTTGAATAACCATTTTTTACAGATCTACCATTTGCACCTGGATCCCGAAGTTATGTATGGCGTTTTACATCGCATTGGTGTAAAGTAGATGCCACCATTTTTGTGCTGGGATACTCTACAATTGTTTGTTGTGCAACCATTTTTTACAGATCTACCATTTGCACCTGGACCCCAAAGTTTTGTGTGACATTTTACATCCCATTGGTGTAAGTTATATGCCATCATTTTTAGTGTTGAGATTCACTAACAGTGTTTGTTGTGTACCGGAATACCAATGTTTTGTGCGAGGAGGGATTTAAATTGTCTTTTGGAAACAAATAACAAAATAATAACAAAAACAAAAGCATCATCTATGCATTCAGCGTCTAACGACAGAAGTTCTTCTAATTATTGCTAATCATAAACTCAATTTACATAAGTAATTATTCGAAATATCTTTAACTTATGAAAATATTAATAATTCGGGTTTTAAATTTTTCCATGAGGCTAAATTGAAACTCACTAATAATTTTTAAACTTGATAAATCATGTTTTATATTTTAAAGCAAATATATCATTTTATAAATAGGTTTTGTCCAAATAAAACCGGAAATATTAACAATGTGTAGGAGACAAATTTAAGTTTTAAGAAAACAATTTTGCTTTTTTGTACAGTCATTTTGTGCATAATAAAATAGCTTGATAGGTAATAGTTTAGCTACTGTTTTAATTCAACCTTGGTTGTACCAACTGATATGCACTAAATTACAATGATAAAAAGAATGAACATATCATAATGATGATTTCCACTACAATATGAAATTTAAGATCAAATAAGAAAATAATATACAATGCGTAGATCATATCGTCAGTGTGACGTTGAAATCCTAGCTGTATACAAAATATTTTTCGAAATAAAATTTAGCTTTGAGATTTAAAGGCTTACTATTCTAAATTCATATGCAAAATAAAAATATAAACCATTCTAGATTCGTGGTTTTCACATTCATACCATTGGCTTGGTATAGTTTACATGGAGAAGAATGAAGTTAAATAAAAATCATAGATTTCTGTTTTTGGCTTCGTATCAACGATGTATAATACACATATTAGCTAACTTAATCATTAAAAAAGAATTTGGAAATAGAAATCTCAATTTCCGAACTATCTGCCTGAGTAAAAATTTTGAAAAGGGACTTATTGTTATAACAACAGTGACTAAAAAGAAATTTAAAAAAAGAATAAAACTAAAAAGCGTGTAAAAAATATAACAATACGTTTTGACAAAGCAAGTAATTTCTCATGTCAACAAAAGAGCTGTACGACATATTGTTATTTTGTCAATTGTTCCGGTAACAAACTCTTGGTCACATACTTGTAAGTAGACTACTACTTTCTTGGAGTCAATTTCATTTGCCTGTTATGAAATGAAATGAAACACAGCGCAAATTTATTTCCCGAGAACAAAATTATTGAATTACTACCCACACTGTTAGAAATTTCTCGGAAAAAATGATTAAATTACAATTTATTGAATTGTTAGTTTACCATATTCAAACAAAACATTCAAATACAAGATGGTATTCAAGCTTTTAACTATGAGCCGTTTATTAACTGCTTTCATCTAATACGGCAACAAAAAAAAAAAAGAATTTCATCGCATGAGCCAACTAGACCCACCTAAGGAAGTCACTTAGCTCCTTGTGGTTGGGTAGATATTATAACCGAGAGGGCTATTCTGTCAATCTCATGACCCACAGAAGATGGGTTCAAGTCCCTGCCCTGACATCACAATATTTCCACTGTTCCTCTCTACACATGAAGAGTTCCCAGTGACTCCAATTGGAGACCCTGGAAAGCAAGAATGCGATACTCTCATGTACGCATAGATGACAGCACCATAAATCTATTTAACACAAAAAAGGCCTACTATTTCCCTTTTCTTACGATAGGTGAAGCAACCAGTTATATTAATTAAACCGCATTCCGTGGTTAAATTTCATAAAACACATTTCAACCACAAGCCTGGTTCTAATGTCCAATTAAATTTCTTTTTTACGGTTTTAAAACCATGATAGTTGCAAAGGAATAAAAAGTTCTATAGTTTTGTATCCATAGCTTTTTAACCATACTAGTTGTACATGGTTTCGAAACTGTCAAGACAAAATTAAATTTTCTTTTTCGTAAACTCACTGGTAAATTTCATAGACAGACCGCTGTCTGTTATTTTAGCGAAATTTCAGAGTAAAAATCCCAACAGTGTTTGTAAAAAAAAATTGGGGGGAAGGGGGTTATTTTTTAGGTAATTGCAAAACTAACACAAATTTGATTTATGAAAAGAAAATAAGCAAACTAATACTTTTGCGGAAATATTAATTTCATTAACTAAACTCATTAATTTAAGTAAAAGCAATTTTATTTGCCTACATTTTACGATGGAAAAAAACCACGGTTACTTCATGAAGAGAAAGTAAGAAAATTATTACTCATTCAAAAACACAGCTGTCTGTTATTTTAGCGAAATTTTAGAGTAAAAATCCCAACAGTGTTTGTAAAAAAAAAATTGGGGGGAAGGGGGTTATTTTTTAGGTAATTGCAAAACTAACACAAATTTGATTTATGAAAAGAAAATAAGCAAACTAATACTTTTGCAGAAATGTTAATTTCATTAACTAAACTCATTAATTTAAGTAAAAGCAATTTTATTTGTCTACATTTTACGATGGGAAAAAACCACGGTTACTTCATGAAGAGAACGTAAGAAAACTATTACTCATTCAAAAATAAGCGCTAATTTTATTTGCTTACATTTTTATTTAAAAGTAAAACAACACAATTTTAATTTATGAGTATAAACAAAATATCAGCATTTAAGACGTGGATATAAAGCTCATCCCATTGATGGCATTGAACCAGGCATGGAACCAGCATTGCTTTTAGCTATTTCAGCTCCTTTACCTGCTGCACCTTCAGCTTGATTAACGCTGCATACTCCATTTGATACATACTTCATCATTATCTCCTTCAGTTTTTCCTGAAATTTAAAACAACGAAAGACGTAAACACCAACCATATTTCTAATTTGATTAACTTATTGTACTTCAGTGAAGAAATTGACATGATATCGATATAGAGGGTGGCCTATATTCACCGCCCTTAATAGCATATTTAAAATCCAAATCAAGAAAGAAGTCAAAAAAGTATGCCCATTAGTGTAATATTTATGCGAAGAAATTTCAAAAATAGTATCTGAATCAGGATCTGCTTGTCAGGATCTGCTTTGTCCCTAATGATACTTAGAGTTGATTTTAATAATTGTCGTTTGCTTCCTCCCTGTTTCCTTAAGCAAGAGAATTATATTAGTTTATCCTTCCAGAATAGTTATTTTTTTAAGTGTTTCGGTTTCTTCGCCTTAAATAATGATTTTCTTTTCTTAATATGTGTACTTTCTTTATTTCATAGCTGATAAGGATTCTAAAAATACATATTAATGGCAATGATTTCGAAGTACCCTATATAAATACAATAAATATGTACAATAGATCATCACCTGGTCATTAGAAGTTACAAAGTATTGTTGAAAAAACCATTATCTTTGTATTTTTGGAATGATAGTAAGAACAATTCAGGAGACCTTACTTGATTGAAGCTTCATTCGCTTCAAAAATATACAAATTTGAATAAACGGTCGACATGTTTCAAGCACTCAGAAACAGGAGCCTAATGAATGTGTGAATGAGAAGAAGTCATTTAAAATGTAGAAGGTAAAGCTACCAACGAAGAATGGAAAAATAAGCGTGAGAAGCAGAACCAGAAAAACCACAGTAATTGATAGAGAAAAAAGATGAAAAACAGCAGTAGCCGAGAGGGGCAAATCAGGGTAAAAGGCATACATTTCCACACTCTATGGAGAGATGATTTCTAGAAGTAATGTCCTTACCAAGAGTGTCAGCCTTCATGCGAAGAAAATGAGATTCCAGAGTATCAAGATGAGCTGATGTGAATGTGGTGGAAATAATTTTTGCATGGCGGAAACTGAATTCATTTCCAAGATTCCAACAATTTGCAGCAATTGATATTTTCTTGTATTCTTCACAAGAGACAAATTTATCATGTTCCTTAAATCTAAGTTTCAAAACGAGTCTAGTTCGTCCAATGTTGCCAATGTCACACTGACAAACAATGTGGTAAGTGCACCAATGATTATCATAACTGATAGTTTCTTTAAGAGACTTTTATTTTGTTAACAGGCCTGAAAATGACTTGAAACCGAAACGGGAGAAAATATTAGGAATTTTATAACAAACGGGAGAAAAAAGCGTATAAGTAACAAGTTCTTTTTAAGGATTTGAGAAAGAGGTGCGTATGGACTGATGGTAATCGGTCATTCGGTTGTTTAAAAATTGGAGAACTCAAAAATCGAAAAAGATGTGTATAATAAGTTGCAAAAACAAGATATTATTAATACTCACTTATTTACTAAACTCCCTCAAGCCAAAAAATGTTGAAAAAAGGTTGCTGTTTTTTCTTAAAAAATGTCGTTAAAGAATTCAATCTTTTTACTAATTTGTGTTCATTTTTCACAAAAATGAAGACTGGATCACCCTCTGTTGCATGTTGTGGATTGCTGAGTTCGAACAAACCAATGAAGTGGAAAATCAGTTTTCCCCCAGAGTTATTACACTGGGAAGAAGATTGCTGGAAAATATTGTTACTGACCGAATTAAAAGTAGTTTTTTCTCAGAATCAGTTTCTATGAACATAAACCGTTTTTCCCCCTTTGATCCTAAATATTAATGTTTATCCAACAAAAATATTTATCGCAACGGAAAATTGATAAAACTAAATTTTTCAGCTCATATTCAATTCAGAAATGAAAGCATTAAAACAATACACTTTCTGGAACAATACACTTTCTTCATGGGCATAGAAATGCAATCTAATATTAAAGATGATCTGCTGCTAGTAAAAGCTTTATTAAAAAAAATTATTTTACATAGACTGTAACAAAATGAATGCTCAAAATTATAAGGAGTGATAGAACTTGTCAAAATAAAGTATTTTCCCCATGTGGTATCAAAAATCGAAAGGCAAGCTATAGGAGAAAGCCTGTTTAGTGAAAGTGAAAAATACAATTAGATACCTGCGAGTGACGTCACTGTGCGGAAATTACGTCATTTGTCGGTTCAAAAATAAATCAAATTCAAAGTGACGCCGCTCCTCGCAGGTATCCAATAAAATCTGATTTAAATCACATGTTTTGACATAATCCCTTCTCTTATTCTCAAGTTACTAAAAGAAACTTTAAAATACAGGTTCTACGAAAAATGGTACTTTAAACTGTAACGGCTTACTTTTAAATTTTCGACCCCATAATATAAATGACTTGTCCATTTTGGCCAGTTTTTACTCATTTAGAAACATGGCTATCAATTTTGTTGCATCCCTTGTGACAGGGGAAATTGAAAATTCCAAGTAAAGTAAATCAATATTCATTGAATCAAAAAATAATTAAATTGAATTAAATTAAATACGAATTGAATTAAAATAAATACGAATTGAATTAAAATAAATACTCCATTCAAGATGATTTAAGAGAAATTAGATAACGACATAACAGACAGCTTTTATGCCAGCAGGCAATATTTAAATTGGGTGCCTGAAACTCAAGAAGAAACGAAGTGATTAAGCCAAACCATTTGATTTAAATCAGATTTAATTGGATACCTCTAAGCGACGTTACGTATGTGTGTCGAACCTGATTGACTTCTGAATCAACAAATGCCAGGATTTATCAACGATGACGTCACTTACAGGTATTCAATCTAGGACTATTCTAACATCTTCCCTTTGACAATTCTAACTGGTTTCCATATCTCCGTCTTACTCCTCTTCACAAAACTCCTCTTTGCAAAGGATTGCACATTATGTTAAAGGAACGTTACATTTTTCATTCATTGTGCTTTTCAAAGCCAACTGGAGAATATTTTTTTTTGAAAAAAATTTCGTTTTCTGTAATCTTTCAATCATGGTTGTCATGACTCAGAACTTATTATTTGGTTCAGCCTCTTAAATTAGGCTCTAAAATCTATCATTTTTGATGATTTCCATACCTTTTAAAAGCAGAAAAATTTTTACAAGAAATTTACTACCAAATACTCACAACTGTTTGTTCAATTCTTTTGCAGCATATTCCTTCTGGTTCTTCATTGCATTTGTCCTGGAAGAAAATACAAATAGTTGTCAATGAAATTACAGAGTTTTTTCTTTATCTTTTTATCTTTCAAAATTTGATATCATAATTTTTACATTTTTTGTTGTTTTTTATAAAGTATATATTATACGAAACAATAGCCCAAAACGATTTTTTTTTATTCAATTTATTTTACAAGATATTAACAAATAAATTTCAAAGCTCTTTTTAATTAAAAATAACCATTCAAGGATAGAATGAATGGATTTTTAATAAAATGTATCTCATTTTAAGCGGAAATAATAGAAGTTTTTGATAAAATAATCATAATAAAGCAAACGTTTAAAAAATTTAATTTTTATTGCAAAAATGTTGTTAATGTCGTACGAAGTTCAAACAAAACCCATTTTAAAGTAAATTTTATTCTGAACAAAATGACTTTTCAAAAAAAAAAAAAAGAAATGGGATGTAATTCCATAAAAAGTTATAGCTCTTTTTGCGAAACGCTGCACCGCGGCGTGCTCCGTGATCAGCGCTGATTACCTCATGCGCTGCGTGTTTTTTCATGTTTATACTCGATTTGTAACGAGCGTTTGTTAAGGTAATTAGGAGTGCTGATCTGCGTGATAATAATTATCAAATAAGTTAAGTTTCAATTGTTATTTAACTTAGTAATATCAACTTTAATAATACTTATTGTTTTTTTTAAACTTAGAATTACATTTCTAAGAAATACATTAATTCTAAGAATTTGATTTGTATATTTATCATGAAATTTAATTATAAACTTACAGATAAAATCAAGAACTGGTGAACTATTGCTGCAACCCACTGAACAAATTAAGGCATCGAAGTGTCTACAAAAATGTTAAGCTTGTGACAAAAAAGTGGAGTTCAGTATTTTCAAATTTAATAAATCAATTCATTTGTGATTCCTGTCGCCGGACAATTTTTCAGAAAAATATAGCCGTAATAATTACTAATGAAAAAAGTAATTCTATTCGTAAATTTGCAAATAACTTAAAATATTAATTTCAAAGTGGATAATTCTAATAATTAAAAATGTTTTGTTAATTTTAAAAAATAACAAAAATATGGTATCGAATTGTTCTGATGAAGAGTGTGATTTTGACGATGAGAAGAAAGATCCAAGCGTTTGTTTTAAGAATATTGACCGTCAAGAAAATTTGAAAAAAGTAAAGCGAATTTTGCAAGAATACCATACTTATTTGGTTGAAAATTTTGGAACTCTCAAATGTAAAATATATTCTTCTAGTTCCAAGTTTGAACTCAAAAAATTATGTAAATAAATTATAAATAACTAATTATTCATAATATTATTCATCTAAAATTATGAATTATATATTTATTATTTAATATAATGTTTGTTATTTTGCGAAACTTTAGTTGAGGTTTTTAAATTCCCTCCAAATTAACTAATACAGCGCAATTGAGCGATCACCGGAGTGGAGTTGCAGAGAGCGCCGCGGTGCAGCGTTTCGTGAAAAAAGCTATAACTTTTTATGGAATTGCGATCCATTTTTTTTTTATTTTTTTTTTTTTTTTTATGAAAAGCCATTTTGTTCAGAATAAAATTTACTTTAAAATGGGTTTTGTTTGAACTTTGTACGACATTAACAACATTTTTGTTTTTCCTTTTACAACTTAATTTTGCAATAAAAATTACATTTTTAAAACATTTGTTTTATTATAATTATTTTATCAAAAACTTCAATTATTTCCGCGTAAAATGAGAAACATTTTTTTTTTAAATCCATTCATTCTATCCTTAGATTTTTATTTTTTAATTAAAAAGAGCTTTAAAATTTAATTGTTAATATCTTGTAAAATAAATTAAATAAAAAAAATCGTTTTGGGTTATTGTTTTGTATAATATATACATGACAATAACCCAAAACGATTTTTTTTATTTATTAAATATATTTTTTTTATATTTAAAAAAAAACAAAAAAAATGTAAAAATTATGATATCAAAATTTTGGGTGTTACAGCTATTAAAATTTTAACTCATATATATATATATATATATATATATATATATATATATATATATATATATATATATATATATATATATATATATATATATATATATATATATATATATATATATATATATATATATATATATATATATATATATAGTAATTAATTGAAGTGTTTACATCCCTAAACCACGTTCTTTTATAGATAATGAGAAACTGACGACACTGTAAGGGTTGCCAAATCGAAAAGTGGTCACTTATGAAAGCATCAGAAGCATGGAAGTGATGCATGATGTAAAAGAGAGTAAGGTGAGAAAACTAGAGTAACTGATGATTCATCACTTTTCGTGAAGGCATTTAAACTAAGTTTAAAGCCGTGATAGAAATTGATGCATCCAAAAGTATCATGGTTTAGTGGAGGATGGTTAACATGGTTCATTTATGGGGAGCGAACATGAAAATAAAATATCCATAAAGTTTTTGTGATGTGTAAATATTAATATGAAATTTGCACCTAACATTCCTAAAAATAATTCGAGGCAATCGTGAAGTTACAACTTATGACAACTGTGAAGCACTGTCTTAGTGAAGAAAGAATCCGATTACCTTTTGCCATTAGGCAACACTAGGCCCTATGCTTTTGCTTCATCTAATCGTATAAATTTTTAGAATAACTTTGGATTCACGTTAAATTCTTTCATGCGAGCTGATTAGACAGTGAGATGCAATCTGTTGGGTAATACTCCTACGTTTCGTGCAAAAATTTTAATGATAGTGCTGCTATCACTATTGTATTTTTGAGGCTATCGTGTCTGTTCACTTTTTACTTTGGCAACCTTTTTACAAGTAACATTATTCTTTAATTGCATTTTAAACATGAACTATTTCTTTTAGTTCTCAATATACATTTCAGTTATACTCAAAATTAAAACCAAATAAGTAAACTACGTATTTATATAATGTCTGTTTAAGGTATAAGAAACTAATCATATTAAATGAATCAGGCAGACACGTTTTTTAATGGCAGGTACGATTTTGAAAGCCTCGAGAGATGATTAGGTGTTTGCAGTTTTCGAGAGAAATGTCCTAAGAAAAATTTGTGATAAAGTTCATGTAGACTGCTTATGCTGAAAGTAAACAAATTATATAATATCTTTAAAGATTCTATTGAAGCGAAAAACTCGAAAATCTTTAAAAAAAAATTCTAACATTCTGTTTAGAATAATGGGAGATCGAAACAGCTAAAAACTGTTATCGCCAAGCCCATATGAACTAGTCAAAGAGGTAAATCTCACCTTAGATAGATTGTTTCGAAAAATGCATGGATATTCTGAAAACAAAAAAAAAAAACAAAAACAAAAAAAATAGAGAATAGTCGTCAGACAGAGAGACGACTGGGAAGATTCTGGAAAATTCGACAAACCACGATACTAGGTTTTTTTCAAGCAAGCGAGGTATATTTTTTTTTCCAAAATATTTTTAGACCTTATTTTTGTGATATAAAGCATAAGGAAGTAAGATTGACTTACGAAACAGAATAGAGTAAAGAAAATATCTTCCAACTTTTAGAATATTGAAAAATAATAAAATAAAGTACTACTTATATATACACCGAAGAGCCATTACATTATGACCACCCTGCTAATAACATGTAGGACCACCTTTAGCCCTCAAAACTGCTAGCACCCTCCGTGGCATTGATCCCACAAGGTGCTGATAGGTAGTCTGAGGTATCTGGGACCAAGCGCTCACCAACTGGTCCTGTAATTCCCTCACATTGCGAGGAGGTAGCGTGGCAACACGAATTTGGTTTTTCAAGTAGGACCACAAATGCTCTATTGGATTAAGGTCAGGTGAATTTGGGGGCCAAGACATGATTATAAAGTCACTGGAATGTTTCTCGAACAAATCCATGACGATTCGACCTTTATGACATGGTGCATTATCCTGCTGGTAAACACCATCCCCCGCAGGAAAAACTGTTGCCATGAATGGATGAACCTGGTCTGCAACTATGTTCAAGTAGCTTACAGACGTCAGGGATTGTTCTATGAGGATTATGAGTTCTAATGTGCCCCATGAAAACATTGTTCCTGGGCGAGAAACCATGAAAACCTGGGCGAGCCTATTGTTATAGATGGAGGGTGGTCATAATGTAATGGCTCTTCGGTGTATATATATATATATCAAAAAAATTACTTACTGCCCAAAATTCCCCCATTGCTCCACACCATTGATCAAATATTTTTCTCTAGAAAAAACCAAGTTGCAAAAATTTTAAAAACAATGAATTAAAAAGATAAATAGTTAAATTTTATTGTTTCAATTTAAAAAGCTATGTTACATAAAACACTAATACATATGTGTATTGTCATAGAACTGATGGCATTAATCTTCTCGAGTTGGAAAAGAAACGTTTAATGAAACTGAGATTTGGGTTTGGAAGAAATGGAAGTTTATAAACGAGCAGTTAATCTGAAAAAGTTAACTACTCCATATTTTTGTTCTAATTATGCTTATTAATTTACACATGTAATATAATAATTTGAAACTATATAATATTTTCCATAGGGCTTAATAGTTTACATTGAAAAGGATATATTTCATCAACGAAGATATAGGCTGAAAAACTGCATTGATTCAACCTATTTTTTTGTCTTTATCCTGGTATGCTACCTCCATTTATTACCTACTTTGATACAAGTTTTTTTTTTTTTCATTTTTGCCGTTTTTTCTGGTTGTTACACATTTTACCGTTTTATGTCAGAATTTGATACTTTTGGTTGGTACTCATATTATACAGGTTCAGGGAAAAACAAAGTACTTAAACATTATTGAAGCAAGCTTGGATGCAGAAAATTGGATGCTTGAGGCAAGAAAATGATGCAGAAAATGTGGTACTCATACTCTGACATAAAAGTAAATCCCATCACTTGAATCACTTACAGCTTATAACTAGCACTTGATTATATTTTATTGGTTAAACTAATTGCACATTAGTTAAAATAATTTCAAATACAAAGTGTCTTTTTTTCTGATCTAACATAAACGCTATAAAACAGTGAGAAATTTTTGCTAAATATTTCTTTTTGAAGAAAATCTACTTAGGAGATTTTAAAGTTGCTTTATTTTCCCAATGGTAAAATTTTTTCAATAACAATTAAATGTGATTCATTATTGTTATTTTTTTTTATTTTTATGAATTTAGTTATCAAAGTATATACATCTTATGCTCTCAGAAAAATACGGTCAACGTTGAAGCATAATATCGGTACCTGGACCCACAAAGCAGTGCAAATTTGCTGTAACTTGAAGTTGTGATAGTGAACAATGTTTCCGTTCCATTTAGACCATATTATCGTGAAATAAAGGTAAAGAACTACAATAATATGGTTCAAGTTAACTATACATTAAGTATGATCTGAATTTTATACGTGTTATGATTCATGCTTCAAAGTGCTTTCAGAATGTACTGTACGCAGTAACTTATAGGCTCATCCTGTTATAAAACCTACAATGTAACTCGTCAGCACTATATTGTGAAAGATATATAAGGAATCAAATCTGATTAATTTTCGCTAAGAAAGATATAAATCTGTCGCAGTAAAATCTTCGTAAAAATCGTGCTTCTGAGTACAACATAAGAATTGTGAATATGGGCGACAAGATAATCATAAACATAGTAACCTTTTTCTCTGGAGCGTAGGCGCATTTAATTTCTGGGTATTTTTTCCAAAACTCTTCAGTGTCCTCAGCGTCATCTATTTCAGTATAATCTCTGAACCATTTCCATGCATTTACAAGTAACTGAAAAATTTTTTAAAGAAATTAAGAATCAGTAAATTAATGACAAGTGAACAAACAAGCAATATCGGTAAAATCAACATATCCACAGTACTGAAAATCTTATGTATATTAATATTTCTGTTTCCAAAAGCCGGGTTCCAGTTAAGGTAGCCTAAATTTTGTATTATCTAATCCCCTATTCTATGCTCCTATTTCAAATGTCATACAGGATTTTGCCTACTGTATTTTTCCAACCAACTATACTGCAAGATATAAGAAATTCCATGATGAGAACCCTTTTAATATGTATTATAAGAATCTGTATGAAGAAAAGTTTAAAAAAATATTTACATTATTTACTAACGTATTCTTTTCATACTCTTTGGAATGAAGCAGTGGTGGCTGAGGGGATAGAGCACTTGTCTCCCAATGATGTGCCTCAGGTTCGGATCCCAGTGATGGCTGGACGATACGAATTCCCCACCTAGCTCGCAATGACCACAGTGCTGACGTAAAGTACCCTCAGTGATAGACAGATCATAGGTCAGAGTTCCCTTGCCGTCAGGCTTACCGTCGAAAGTTTGCGTAGTTTTTCTAACCATGTAACGCAAATGCTGATTATTTTCATCAAAAAATCCTCCACAAAGGCACATTTCTCCCAATTCTTGATTCAGTAGTTCCCTTGTTTTCTGGATTGGGTTCAAAATTACAAGGCAACGGAGTTGAACATTGGTAGTCGCAAACTCAAAACTGGGTCGGCTATTCAACGACGGTTATGAAATAAAATATCAAGTCTCAAGCTGATTTCGACAGTCCCAACTACACTTGGCAAAACAGAACTTGAGTCCTGTCTCAAATCCGTAGAAGCTCATTCATAATCATTCTTTAGTACTATAATTTGGATCTTTCTCTTGATATTTTTTTCGTCAAAAACAGAATAAGTGTAAAAAAAAGACATCTTTCCAGTTATAATAATTCTTAAATCATGCCCAAACCAACTCCATCTTTGCTTCAAATTTTATAATTCAATTTAATGGATTTTCAAAGAAGTTTAAAGTTTTATATTGGATATTCTGTTGGTTCAAAAAATCCTAAATACGTATTTTACACACTTATTTCAAGAAGACTCACGCATTCTCATTACAAATCACAAATAAATACTCAAAAGAGAATAATTGGCTTTCAATCTATAATCAATCATCGACCAAGAGAATGAGAAATTATTATACTGTTTTACTCAAGCTAGAATTAGTCTGTTCTTAAGGAACCGCTGCTCAATTTTGTTCCTTCATAAATAAGTTGAATACTATATATTTTAATCAGTCCGGATTGATTTTATTGATCCTCATATTGATTTTAAAAATCTAAAAAAAGTTATAATACAAAAAAGTCCAAAAAATTTTGTGTAATCAAAAATCATCAAATGAAAGCACATGAACAGAATTACTAAAATCATGACTTTTTCTAATTGATAAATTAAATTAAAACAAATTGCCCGTTTTGGCGATGATAAAGAGGGAAACCAAAAAGCCATTTTACCTTCTTTTAACTTCTATAGATCCAAGCTTTAAATAAGTTTTTGAACATTGAAGGATATTTACATAGTGTACTTTTTTTCTCGTTTTGGTCATGTAACGAAATACAACTGGACTCAAATAATAAAATATTTATGTGCAATAGAACTGTCCAAAAAGTTATTGGAATCATTTTTTTGCATTCCTTATAATTTTTCATTATAATTGATAACTCTGACCAAGTGGTTAAAATCAATTATCCTTTTACAAAGACAATCGCATGCAAAACATGCCATAAAAGTATGATTATTCAGGTTTCTAAGATTTTATTTTTCATATTAGTCAGTAAGTCAACAAATCTCAAAATCTACTCTTAGATTAATCAAATTATTTCTTTTGCGATGTATTTGCATTAATTCATTAAAATTTTGATTTTAACTTTTTTTTCATTTATTACCGATTTTCATAAATCTTATGAAAATTTTGCTAACTCATTTGCTTCAATGTATATGAACCGAAATATTAAAATTGAATAATGCTTTCTATACCTAAAGCTAACAATGCGATAATTACAACTTACCTCATCGCAGGTTTCAAATATTAGACTTCTAAATTCCAATGGTTTTCCTATAGAAAAAAAAATATTCAAAAATTATGTAAAAGCTTAGTAAATTTAACCTATTTTATAATACTTAACCAATCATAAATAAAATTGATAAGCAAAGTGCTTACTATCTTTTCTTCCTTGAACTAATAATATTGCTTTATCTTGGTAGTTCATTCTCAAAACAATTAATAAAAAATTCTCTCTTAACTAAAGCTATGCGAACAATTATATGCATTACGCTTTTTTTAAGTTATGCTTAAAAAAAGTTAGTATTTAATATAATGAGGCAAAGCCAATAATTCATAACAAAATATACGCCATCAATGAAAAATAAGGAAGAGAAATAGCAATGAATGATATAATATATATATATATATATATATATATATATATATATATATATATATATATATATATATATATATATATATATATATATATAAGAGATTATATCTTTTCTTAGTTTTGTTTTCCAAATTTTAATTAATTTTTTTTTAAGGTATTAAAAATTATGATCTTTTAAATTCTTTTAAAATATTATTGCTAATAATTTTTTCTCTTGTCATTATTTTGTATTTTTTCCCATATTTTCTCAATTTTTTAGCTCATATTATGAGTTCTATATGCTTGCAGCTTATGCACAGTTAATAAAACTTATTAATTTTTTTCGTTTTTCTCTTTGTTTTTTGTGCTATATATATATATATATATATATATATATATATATATATATATATATATATATATATATATATATATATATATATATATATATATATATATATATATATATATATATATATATATATATATATATATATATATATATATATATATATATATATATATATATATATATATATCGTTATGTTTTCTTCGTTATGTTCCGGACGAAATCGAGTAATCATCCGAAAAACATTTTAAGTACTCAAATTTCCCCCACACTTTCATTAATACTTTTATCTTACTTAGATCATTTTACTCCATATCTATGACTATAATATACAGTAATATATAATATTATTTCTTTTTAACTTTAAAAACCGACTCTGTTATTGGATACTTACTAACATCGCACAATATTGCATAATAGCAATTGAAAAATCCAGTTTCGTCCATTCCTTCGAGGCCTTCAATGGCATTACAAGATGAAGAAAACAGCACAACGAACAAAAACGGTAGTAATAACTTCATGCTGAATGTCCAAAAAAAGGCGTTTTTTTTAAATACCTCTGTTACTAACGATATTTTGAAATATATATATAGTTAGCAAAACGAGGAAAAATTGCTTTTAATAGATAAGCTTGTTTTTGAAATCGACAGCACAAGGAAAACATACCATTGTGAATGTCTATGTGAGCGTGATCAATAATTGTTTGCGTAAAGAATTTTATTTTAGTTTCATTGTTATTTAATATCGAATGTAAAAGCTTAACATCTTACATTGAATTACCACAAAGGATTTTTATGTGCATTCAGTATGATAGAATATGATCTAACAATGCTCGATGAAATATGAACAATGATTGCCTGGAACAAATGCTCTAATTAAGATTTTATAGGTTTTATATTTAGCTTTTCAATCTATCATAAAGTACAAAAAATTACACGTTAGTGCATAAAAAGTCTAAATATAAACATACATTAATTATTCATATTAAAATACAAAACGATGCAATAATACAATATTGGACAGCAGAGTTTGTTTTGTAATTTTAATCCATCAATTCATAACCATTTATTTCAGAAATTAATTACCTTTTGTAATAATTGCATCTAGCATCATAATTAATATTTGTTTTACCGTTTTAAGCACTTCGATCGGGTACTTGTTACTCAAGAAGAAGAAGAAGGTCACTGATACGCAGACACCTGACCTATGACCTTAGCTCCAGCTGATTGTTTATAAAGCCAGCTGATTGATTTACGCTATCGTGCTGATATTCTGGATATTGCTGTCTAAGGTCAAGTTAAGTTTCCTCACACAAATTAGAATCTTAATTAACTTGAAGTTAATTAAGTACAACGTCGTATCGCATATCAAATTTGTTGAAATATAACTCCTTCTTGACAACGCTATTATGTAATCTAGACTTATTATTTGTTTATCTATTTTACTGCAACCATGATTCTTTTTGTTCTGTGTACCTAGCCACTTCGTTGCATAATTAATTTGTTTATGTTCTACATGACTTCATGCCTGTCTTTGTGTTGAGTAAGAGAAGTCCAAATCTTTCTTTGTGAAAAAATATAGAATGTGTCACTTAAGAGAATTCATATTTGACGGGGCTAGAATGATAAGAGCAGTTAGTAACAAAAGCAAATGCCACGTTTCAACAGCCTATCAGGATCAATACACACGCTGACGTCACTTACAGGCATCCAATTGAACAGAAAAATTATATGATATGATGACATCAATTAACAAAAATCACCTGATTAAAATAAGAAGAGGCAGATATCTCTGGATGTCATCTAAGAACTATAACGGTATTTACCAGTAAATTATTTATTTACGGTAACAGTATATATGTTTATAATTTCTTTTTATTCAAATTTTGTGTTTAATTGTTAATCAAAATTAAAGGCTTCATTATTATAGTTTAAAATTTTTAATATTTTGTCCCCGCATGAAACTACCTTATGCGAAATTTTATGATAAATACATTTCGTTATCACTTCCCGTTTATCAAACGGTAAATAAGTTAGATTTGCTTTCTATTAAGTTGTATTCACTTTTATAGTAAACTGTGTATAGTCAACGAGTATAATTAAAATAATGAATACAAAATATCTACTCCAAAATAATACTTAGAATTAACTTTTTAAACAATTATTATGTAATCTCTTCATCGAAAAGTATATAACTAGTTTTTATAAAATAAAAAAAGTTTAATAATAAAAAGAAGTTTGTGAAGAAAACGTTCAAAATATATTCGATAGTATGGGCAGTAATTTAGTTTTCTACCAACCGAGGATTTGATTGCATTTTTAGAGCCAACTTCACACTTAACCCCATTTCTCGTTAAATATTTTGACAGCAGATATAGCAAAAACTCCCTTGAGAAAATGTTCGATTGATTCCACGCAGAGGCTTTTGGTTGATGCTTATTTTAATCTTTTTTTTAACATATATGCTTATATATTTTAATCTTTTATTAACGAAAAGGTAACAATAATGTTCGAGGAAGAAGATAAAATATACAACGTAGAGAAGGGGTACAGAGACTATAACAATGCCAAAACTGGTTTGTAAAATTTTGATCTGACAATTTTAATGTTGAAGATTCACCATACTCTGGAAGGCCAGTTGAAGCTGATAAAGACACAATAATAGCATTAATTAACGTGAACTTGCGAATAACAACTCATGAGATTAAATTTATTTAATTTGATTGTTCATGATGATTTGAAACGCCTAGGTTTAATCTCAAAGCACGAAATAAGAATTCTTAATGTTCTGACGGAAAGAAAGTTGTGACGTCACGTTGGGGCTGAGATTTGATTCTCAAACGTCAAGAAAATAATCCAGTTTCAAAACAAATCATCATTGGGGGGGGGGGGGCAAGAACTGAGTTGCCTTTATTTGTTCGTCGAGCCGCGATGCCTCAGGGGATAGAGCGGTCGCCTTCCAATGAAGTAAAAAAGGTTCGAATCCTAGCGATGCCAAATTCTGCATCCGGCTAGCATCAACTGCAATGCTGACGTGAAATAAGCTCAGTGGTAGACGGATCCTAGGTGTTAGAGTCCCCTTGCCGTCAGGCTAACCATATGAGCTTTCTCGTGGTCTTCCTTTCCATGTAACGCAAATGCAGGTTAGTTCCGTCAAAACGCCCTCCACAAAGACAGATTTCTCCCGAAACTTGATCCAGGAGTTCCATTGTCTTCTGGATTGGGTTCAAAATTACGAGGCTACATAGTTAAACATTAGTAGTCGAAAACCCAAAAAATTGGGTCGTTTTCAATGACGGTTGTAAAATAAAATATTTGCTCTAGTCTCTACAAAGAAAAAGAATTTCCACTCTCATACAAAGCGGAGGAGTCATTTTATTTGCAGAGGATGAAAGTTTCCCAAACCGTTGCCAGTAGCCCATTGTGCAGCTCTAGTGCAGCCTAAATAAAGTACCTACCTACATGATGTACTTAATAGTAAAATCTTAATAGTTGTATGCATATGGCTTCACTAATAGGACGTATAATTAGTGCATGCCATATTCTAAATTATAAAAATAGGCACAAAAATATCTTAATAAATTATCATCTTCCACATTAACACACAGTTAGATCATAGTCTTAATTAATGAATATCTCTTTTTTTCCAACAAATTCATATTTTTTTATATTTGAAGTAAAAAACTGCCACAATAGAAATATTGTGATCCGAATAGCATGATCAGATAAGTGCTAGGCGTTATTCTTAGTTAATTCTATCTCATCATATAATAGAAGCTATTAAAGAAAATTCTAAAAAATGCACAAAAATATAAAAATCTTTTATTTTGGAAAAAGATTTCAATAAAAGACATTTTTATTTGATTTAATTATGATCAAATAAATATGAGCATTTCGGTACATAAATTTATACATTATTTTAAAATGTGTTAATTGAAAATTAAAATATCTAAAATATTGAAATTCACTGATAGCATCTCAGCAACAAAATTTCAAAATGGCATATTTTTGCATAGAATTGCGTACACAATAAACATATCCGCAGAAGTTAATATTAAAAATATTTGATCACTATTAAATAGAATGAGAAAATAATGCTAAAAAGAATTAAAAAAGGAAATTTTGAAATAAATTAATTTCAAAAAAAAAAAAATTTCTAATTCCTTGCAAAAAATTTTTTTGATTCACTGAGTTAAGAAATCGGACTCTTAAATCTAAGAAATCGGACACAAAAACGTTTTTTCTTTGAATAAACATTCCTTTTTTTCTATGGATTCAGATTATTGAACCTCGAAGTGTAAAAATATTGGCAATCTGAAAAATACACCGAAGAGCCATTACATTATGACAACCCTGCTAATAACATGTAGGACCACCTTTAGCCCTCAAAACTGCACCACTGCAAAACTGCATCCGCCGTGGCATTGATTCCACAAGATGCTGATTGGTAGTCTGTGGGATCTAGTACCAAGCGCTCACCAACTGGTCCTGAAATTCCCTGAAATTGCGAGGAGGTAGCGTGGCAGCATGAATTTGGTTTTCCAAGTAGTACCACAAATGCTCTATTGGATTCAGGTCAAGTGAATTTGGGGGCAAAGACCTGACTTGAAAATCACTGGAATGTTTCTCGACTATTCGACCCTTATGACATGGTGCATTATCCTGTTGGTAAACACCATTCCCTGCAGGAAAAACTGTTGCCATGAATGGGTGAACCTGGTCTGCAACTATGTTCAAGTAGCTTACAGACGCCAGGGATTGTTCTATGAGGATTATGGGTCCTAATGTGCCCCATGAAAACATTGTTCCTGGGCGAGAAACCATGAAAACCTGGGCGAGCCCATTGTTATAGATGAGGGGTGGTCATAATGTAATGGCTCTTCGGTGCATACTCCCAATAGTTTGGTTTGGAGAAGGTCGAAAGTTTGGTGCCGGCATCCAGGCTGTCAGTACTTTTTACCGTAAAATTGATTTTTACCGGAACATATTACGAAACAAAAAAAAACTGATATACCGTAATTTTTATAGTAATAATTACCGTAACATCACTGAGTCGAATCACTCTAATTAAATAAATATTACTGTCAAAATTCCGGTGTAATATTTTACGGTAAATATGGATTTAACAATAAAAGGATTTTACGGATGACGCATCTAAAGTGTTGGTACTTTATATTGTAATTTGATAATGAATTTTTTACAGTGTAGCTTTTTTACAATGCATAATATTTCGAAATAAACTGTAAATTTTGTTCTGGGAATAATTAATTTAGATAATTAATGAAGCATAGATTAATTTTCATTCAATTCTCATATATTTGCTTATTATCTAGATTTTGTGTATTCCATACTTCCCCGATCGATTATTCAGCTTTGCTACTTCGTTTGAGTTTTAAGCAACAATTTTATTCACCATCTGCAACATATCACGCGATTTTAGAGAGCAAAAATATAATTCAATGCATACCAAAATAAATATTATATTATAACGTATTACTTTTATAAACTCCTATTCATTAAACAAACGTGTAAAACGGATTTACTTCCTTATTAGTTTTTCCATTGTAAATTACTGAATATCT
Source organism: Parasteatoda tepidariorum (assembly GCF_982258835.1). Taxonomy (NCBI): domain Eukaryota; kingdom Metazoa; phylum Arthropoda; class Arachnida; order Araneae; family Theridiidae; genus Parasteatoda; species Parasteatoda tepidariorum. The sequence goes on from NC_141762.1 coordinate 51,147,264, forward strand.
ATCAAAATAATTTCTTTCATCTGTCCTCATAACTTATTATTTTATGTACAGCAACTGAGGAAGTCAGCATTTATTGATATCATGTGTGTAAATACTATGTCAAGTCACACGAAAGAAGAACTTTCTAAGTCCATATCAAAAGCGTAGCATTGCAGACAGACAACATTGCAATAATTTATTAGTCTGAAAAAATTAGCAATAATTTTTTAAGTATTTAGAAATAAATTATTTAAGCTTAAACTGCACTTCAGGTTTAATTAAATGCTTACTGAATACGCTTTTCCCGTTGGGTAAAAAAAACACAAATAATCAATTATTCGGTATTAGTTTCTTGCCTTTTTCAGTAACCATCTATGAATGGATTAAAAAAACACATCTTTAGAAATTCATCTAATAAAAAGGAATATTAACTATATTACTTGACCAGACAATAGTGCTTAATAATGGACATTACCTAAAAAAATTTGGTAGGAGTTTTTTCTTTTTTTTTTCTTTGCACATTTATGTTTCTTGGGGTGTTAAACATGAATCCGCATTTTATAAACTTTTTTACCGGGAAATATGTTTTTTTCATAAAAGCGTAACAAAAAAATTTGCCTTGTAACTTTTGTTTAAGATAATTATGTACAAAAACTGGATATTTCTCGGTAAAAAAAACTTTGGTCTCTTCATATGGGTTCGTGTTCAGCTCTCCAAAAAAAAATCATAAATGAACAAAAAACTTTCGCCAATTTTTCATGTTGAAATCTTATACTGCCAGAACTATGCTTGCCATTACCAAGGATAAAAAATTATTAAAGTTCGTGCAATAAACTCCCACAGAAACTCATTTTTTATTAAATAAAGAGTTTCTGTGGGAGAGAGGTAACTATCTATGTTATAGAGCTGTTATAGAGTTGTGCTTCTGTTATAGAGCTGTGTACTTGCAATCATCATTAACGCTATATTTTAAATATTTAAAAAGAAAAAGCTTTTACAGCTTAAATTTAAGCAAAGCTTAATGCTTATACTACATGAAAAATTCCTTTTTTACTTGTCTCTCTCATACGAACAAATGGTACGACTGAGATAGGGGATAAAAAGACCCTTTTTGCACTGGCAATACGAGTTTCAGGATATTATAACGCGCTCGAAGCCAAGTACGACTGAGATAGAGGATAAAATGACACTTTTGCACGAGCAATATGAGTTTCAGGATACCATAACGTGCTCGAAGAAGCCAAGTATGACTGAGATAGGGGATAAAGTGACCCTTTTACACTGGCAATACGAGTTTCAGGATATTATAACGCGCTCGAAGCCATGTACGAGTGAGATAGGGGATAAAATGACCCTTTTGCACTAGCAATATGAGTTTCAGGATACTATAACGCGCTCGAAGAAGCCAAATATGACTGAGATAGGGGATAAAATTACCCTTTCACACTGGCAATACGAGTTTCAGGATATTATAACGCGCTCGAAGAAGCCAAGTATGACTGAGATAGGGGATTAAATGACCCTTTTGCACTAGCAATATGAGTTTCAGGATACTATAACGCGCTCGAAGAAGCCAAGTATGACTGAGATAGGGGATAAAATGACCCTTTTGCACTGGCAATATGAGTTTCAGGATACTATAACGGGCTCGAAGAAGCCAAGTATGACTGAGATAGGGGATTAAATGACCCTTTTGCACTAGCAATATGAGTTTCAGGATACTATAACGCGCTCGAAGAAGCCAAGTATGACTGAGATAGGGGATAAAATGACCCTTTTGCACTGGCAATATGACTTTCAGGATACTATAACGGGCTCGAACAAGCCAAGTATGACTGAGATAGGGGATAAAATTACCCTTTTGCACTAGCAATATGAGTTTCAGGATACTATAACGCGCTCTAAGAAGCCAAGTATGACTGAGATAGGGGATAAAATGACCCTTTTGCACTGGCAATATGAGTTTCAGGATACTATAACGGGCTCGAAGAAGCCAAGTATGACTGAGATAGGGGATAAAATTACCCTTTTGCACTAGCAATATGAGTTTCAGGATACTATAACGCGCTCTAAGAAGCCAAGTATGACTGAGATAGGGGATAAAATGACCCTTTTGCACTGGCAATATGAGTTTCGGGATACTATAACGGGCTCGAAGAAGCCATGCACGACTGAGATAGCGGATAAAATTACCCTTTTGCACTGGCAATACGGGTTTGCTCGTATTGCACTGGCAATACGAGTTTCATGATACTAGCACAAATTGTTTAGTAGTCACAAAGGAGACTCATGCACTCTTTTTTTCATTATTATACACTAGTTCGAATACTCATTCTTCATACGGGTTGCAAAAAAAAATTAATATTTGATGAATCAGCGTTAATTAACACTACGTGATGATGCACAAAAATAATAGACATATATTGAGGCAGTTAGAAACTTTTAATATGATTTAAATTTGCTATATTATTCATAATTTTACATAACAAGGACTAAAAACACGTATTAAGAAGTTCAATTCACAGGGAAAAAAAGTATATTAATTATACTCAGAGTCAAAATATACCGCAACCAAGAAATTTTCCCGATATATCGGCACTTTACAGAGTAACTTATTATCTTCTTATTTTAATTACCGAATGATGACTTTGCATGGCAAAAGTGTAGAGAAAATAGGGCTGCATACTTTATTTATTATCTTTTTATCTATTATGCCATTTATGATTTTACGTGGCAAAAGTGTTGAGAAAGTATTTCTGAATATTTTATCTTTTTATTCATCATGCCCTTTACGACTTTAGTGCCATTTACGACAAAAATGTAGAGAAAATATATCTATAATATTTTTATTTATTATGCCATTTATGACTTTACATGGCAAAAGTGTAGAGAAAATATGACTGCATACTTTATATACAACATTTTTATTTATTATGCCATTTATGACTTTACATGGCAAAAGTGTAGAGAAAATATGGCTGCATACTTTCTATTATCTTTTCATCTATTATGCCATTCATGATTTTACATGGCAAAAGTGTAGAGAAAAAATTTCTGAATACTTTACCTTTTTATTTATTATGCTATTTACGACATAAGTGCCATTTACGACAAAAATGTAGAGAAAATATATCTATTATATTTTTATTTATTATGCCATTTATGACTTTACATGGCAAAAATGTAGAGAAAATATGACTGCATACTTTATATACAACATTTTTATTTATTATGCCATTTATGACTTTACATGGCAAAAATATGGCTGGAACTTTACTTATTATTTTCTTATTCATCATGCCATTCATGACTTTACATGGCAAAAGTATAGCAAAAATATGGCTGCATACTTTATCTTTTTATTTATTATGCCCTTTACGACTTAAGTGTTTTATGGCGTTATGACATTTATTGGCGTTTTCTCAAAACAGTGTTTCTCGTACTCGGTGGCAAAATAATTCTAAATTTTAACCAATTCACTTGAAAATTTTCCAGCGTGCAGGATTTTCCGTAAGCACCACCTTTTTGTGAACTTTTAGAACCGTTTTTAATAATCTAATTTATGCAAAGTTTATGCAATAGGAGATGAAAAATTATGCAAGATATTCCCAAAATTCACCTGACAAAATTCAGAGTGGGGATTAAAGGCATCAAGTAACTGAAAATTTATCCACTCTTTAAATGAAGGTAGAATATTACACTGCAATGATCCAATGAATGGATATTAAGATTAGGTTACCTGGTCACAATCCGATCTCTCTCTCTCTCCCTCTCGATAAAATATAAGAAAAATAAATAAGACAAATAAGTAATACAGGTACCTTTACATTTGGGATTCAAAAATATTTTACTGGAAAACAATACCTTTATCATTAAACCCTTATAATTTTATGACGATGACAACCAAAAAACATGGAAACTAATATGTAATACATAATTAATGGAAATTAATATGTAATACTCTTAATATGTAATACATAAATATGCGTACATAAGTTTAAAATGAATGTAGTTTCGAGTGACCAAAAAGTGATCAAAAGTCTTTGAATGAAAATTTGGAACATTATTGAATTATATACTATGAAATTTCGTTACCATACAATGAAAAAATTGTTTCCTTATATTTTAAAGAGTGTAAGGTGGTTTTTTATTTCAATTTCTTATTTATTTATTTTATTTATTTTATTTATTTTATTTATTTTATTTATTTTATTTATTTTATTTATTTTATTTATTTATTTATTTATTTATTTTATGTTAGAGACGGAAAATTTTTAATGCTTTACTCTTTTTCGTTCTTAAAGAGTATCGCGCTTAAAAAAGGACAAAGCACAGATTCTTAAAGGTGTCTATAATCAAAAATATTTTTCTTTTTGAAACATAGTATCACCTTACCCTAAACTTGGAATCTGGAGAACTTCTTAATTTAATTTTTTTTTCTTTCAAAAGTAATTATTTTATTTTAATAAAAATTTCAAATGAAAAACTTTTTAATTTCTAAAATTTAGACTTTGAAGTTTGAGCTTTGAGTTATAAAGTTGTTATGAAAATTAGGCTCATCTTATGAGATAAGCCTAAAAAATGTTCATAATAAATGTTTATTTATTAATGATATGGGATAGCCTTTCACAAAAAGTAGCGCTGGACCAAAAATAATGAAATAAATGATAATTTTAAAAGTTCGAATGTTAGATTGAATACTATTTAATGTTATATTATATTAGCTCTAATATTAGAAGATAGGAATCAGATGTCTAGCGTTTGCTAGCAAGGCAGTATTATATTGTATCTTTCTAATGTTAGATAATATCATTTTACTACTTGGTTATTTTGAAATTTCGCATTTAACTTTCCATATTTTAAAACTGTATTTTAAAAAATAAAAAATAAAAAATTTAAAAATTTTTTTAAAAAAAATAATAATAATAATAATAATAATTCTTTTTTTAAAGATAACTTTTGCATGGATTATAAGTAGGACCGTACAAATTAACAAGTTGTCTAAAACTATTTTAAACTCAGATCTTAAAATATCTCTTAAATTAATGATGCTTGCTTGTCGCTGTTAGAGTCAATACTTATACGTTTCGGTTTTTTTCGCCTTCGGTAGTGCTTAATAAAATCAGTCTGGGCAAAGATTTCAAAACTTTAAGAAAACTGTTTAAAACTTCAAATTGAGTCATTCATGCCTTCAGAATCCGCATTATTTATTCTTTGTAAAAAACAAAAAGTACAGATACTTAATAGTGTTTATAATCACTATTTTTTGATAGATGGCAGCACCATACTCTAAACTTCATTTCTGGTGAAAATTTTTTGATTTAATTTATTTTTTCTTTTCTTTCTTTTTTTAAATAAATTATTTATTTTAACAATAAAAATTTTATAATTTTTAAAACTTAGAATTAAAAACTTAGAATTTTTAAAACTTGAGCTTTGAGTAAAAAAGTTATTGTGAAAATTATGCTCATCTTGAATTGAAATTTAACAATTAACTTTCCATAATTTAAAAATATTTCTTTAAAAAAAATCACAATTATTTTTGAAAATAACTTTTTGCCAGGATTATTAGCAGGACCATAGCTAACAATAGATTTGTGAGGGGGCAAAATGCAAAATTTCTTGACTCAAATTAGCTTTAAACTCAACTAATGGTCAATTTAAAAAATTTCTCAGAATTTTTATTGTTTCATATTTAATAAAATAGTATTTTTTTATTATTTATTTTTAAGGATATATTATTAAAGATAATAAAAAATATTTGGTTTGAAACTCCTGAGATATCCCCTTTTAATCAATTGTGCTTTTTATCATTGTAGCTGCATCAATAGTGCAGATCATCTGTATCTAAGGTTTCTGTCAGAAATTTAACTTTAAGCATTGCATTTTTCATGAACATGCAAACTATAAATGCCATAATGCCGTGATTTTTCTTTGTTAAAAATATGCCATATTTCTTGTTTTTGGATCGAATTTCATTTATTTATTCTTTTTTTTTTCAATGAGTTCTAGTGTACTTACTAGCATATAGCATACCATAAGATAACCAAGTAGCTTTGATCGATTTTACTCGAGTTGTGAGTTATCCAACGGGTCAAACATTTATTTTTTTAGCAGATAATCATTTCTACTTCATTTAACTTTTCAAACTAAGTTCCACATCGCTCAGCTATTACTCGCCGAAAAAAAAAAGACGTACTCTTGCATAATTGAAAACCTATCAGATATTAGAAAACTCGCATTGCGAACTATGATTAATAACTGTGCTAATGGTTAAGAACTGTGCTGTAATTATGATTAAGAACTGTGCCATGACATGGGATTTATGGTACTTTTTCGATCAAGAATTTCTGAAACATAGTGTTGAGTGCCGTTTAGTTCACCGGACATACTATTTGTGTGACAAAACACAATGTACAGCTTTTTGAAACAAAAGCAAAAATATATTCACTCCCGTTGAAAAAATATTTCTTTCAGTCGGCCAGCTCTCTGTTTGAAAAAAGAATGATTAGTAACAAAGCCCGTTTAAAATATATATATCGATTTACCTATTAGTTGACCGACTTTTGTATTTTAATGCTACATTGACAGCGAAAAGCGAAAAGAATTTCGTCCGTAGGCAAAATATCTTTTCAGCCGGCCTCCTTGCTAATTTAAAAAAATTATCAGGAACAAAAGTAGATTGAAAAAATATCAATAGGTTTATCTATCGATAGGCCAACTAGAGTATTTCACTATAACTTTTATTTTATTACCCCCTCCCCTTGCTACACCCCTAATTATAAGTCAGAGTCGTGCAAACAAGGTTACCATATGGACATCAGCCTCAGACATTGGACAAATGTGGACATCAAATGGATGTTTAAACTAAACTCAGTGGCACGACAGCCCATAAAAGGCCACGGCCTACTGTACCCATCTCAGTTTTCTTGACCTTGGGCTCTGGGGTGCAGGAGCAAATGTTCCGGTTAGGTGGTCAGCCAAAAGCGAAACCCCCAGTGTTTAGTTCCCAAGCATGCTTGATACCCATTTATCGACTCACTGAAGGGATGAAAGGCTGAGTGAAACTTGCCCGACCTGAGGATCGAACCCAGGACCTGTGGCACGGGAGCGCCAAATGGATGTTTAAGGACACAAAATGTTCAAATAAATTATAGTTATTACATTGTGTTTTTTTTTTAACACATAAATATTCGACTCCTTGAAAAAATTTTATTAAGAATTGCAGTAGGATTTCCAAATGAACTTTATAATTAAGCAGAGACTTATGGTATTTGAATCCTAAAGAAGAAAATTTCAAGATTTCTACTTTTTTTAAAAATAAAAAATAAAAAAAAGGATATTCTTTTTCTGAAAATACTTAGTTTTTTTTTAACCATAAATTAACTTCCACTTATATTTACGTAAAAAATAAATATAAAGTATAAGTTTAGATTTTGGTCGATGTTTTCATTTCGTCAAATAGTTTTTTTTTTCATATAATCAAAAAGTTAGCTCTAGGCATCTTTTCACGCCACTGTTTTTTTTTTTATCACACCACTGTTTGTTATGATCATATCACGTTATAGAATACAATCTTAATGGTTCCAGAGGTGATCTCAAACATACTAATTTCTTAGTGGAGACGATACTTTAAGTTACGAAATCAGACACAAAAACATACTTTCTCTGAATGAATATACCTTTTTTTCGATGCATTTCATACTTCTGACCCACAAAATATACGGGGCAAACACAATCGAGGAAATATGATCCGAATAGTCTAGTCAGGAAAGCTTCAACTCCTTCCTGAAGTTCTAACTCCTTAATTTCACTTTTTGCACATTCCGCTACATCTCGCGAAAATTTTAAGCAAATTAAAAAAAAAAAATTTACACAATTATAAAGTTCCTTTATCCAGAAAAAAAATCAGTATTCAAAAATACGACTTCAAAAATACTAAAATATTCGACTGATTTCGCTCAATTTTTGTATTTTTCCATGTTAAATTACATTCTTTAAAATGATTCAATAGAATTTTTTTTAACTATTAATAAAATGGTAAAAAATAATAAATATCTAACAAAAACTATTTTTTGCATGGAATCGAATCCGCAGAGAAAAAGGTATGTTTATTCAGAGAAAGTATGTTTTTGTGTCTGATTTCGTAACTTAAAATATCGGCTGCATCAATTAATTAGCATATTTGAGGTCACCCCCACAAAACATTTAGGTTGAGTCCTAGGAAGTGAAGATTTGATCATTAGATCCAAAGTTATTCAGAGTGGTCTGTTTTGTTTTGTTACTTTCCACACTGTACAACACAATTTTTCATATTATCGTTAAACTGGTTTATCGCAAATAAATGAATCAATTTTAAATATTCACGTTTTCAAATAAATTACTGAGAATTACACGAAATTGAAGAAGTTTTAAAAATTTGATGTGAAAAATTTATTTCAAAATTCAAGACATAAATACACACTTTCTTAAATAGGAAATTTGTAAAAAACTGTCTCTTTAAAAAAAAAAAATCGGAAGAAAAAAGAGATTGTGTTTAACTCGAACAAGATCTGTAACAATTTTCTAGACGATTTCTAAACTAGCTCTAGACAATTTTTTATTGCTCTGAATAAATTTTACTATAGCGCTATAACTGCTTTTTTACAGAAGCAAGCTGTAAAGAAAAAAAAATTCTAATACACAAGCATAAACTTTTGATTGCTGAACATCCAAATAGGCATCCATGTACTTTAATATAATGTTTAGGAGAAACATTTTTTTAAACTATAAGAATGAACTTAAGAATCTATATTAATCCACTGTCCCCCATTTGATTAACTATTTATTCTTGAAGAACTCGAAACAGCTTTGAAACAGCTTTGAAACAATTTGATCCAAAGCGGACCCCTAGCCCTGGTGGACTACAAGGTCTTATGATTATGAATATTGGTCCTTGTGGAAAGCAGAAATTACTAAACATATAACTGGAGTAAATTACCAAAAATCTGGAAAAGAGCTACTGTGATTTCTATTGTTGTTGAAGTATGCCAATTTAGGCAGAGGGGGTGCGATTGTTCTTGTTTTCCAGTGGCGCCATCTATGGCCAAGAATTCGATTTTTGCCACACCATGCGTTACACCCGTTTATAGGGCGGACCCATTCATTCATCCACAGATCGTAATTTTGTCCTGAATCAGAGAACGATCGATCTCCAATCCAGTACCCCCAGAGGTTTTGATTTGTTATGGGAACATGGAGGACTTTTGCGACTCGACAGATTTAACGTGCATCAGTCACACTGACCAGGCTATCCCGGCCGTGATTTCTATTAGGAAGGTTAATAAACCAACTGGTTCTTCAGACAGTAAAGACTTTAGATCAGAGGTCGCCAAAGTGGTCTATATAGACCCCCAGGGGTCTATTTAACATAAGCGGGGGTTGATCTGAGCCAGGGGGTCGAATGGGGGTCGATTGGTCGAAGGATTATCAGTATTTTTCAGATATGTGACAATAAGAAATAAAAGAAGACTTGGAAACGTATACAGGTAATCTTCAAAAATTGAGCGACGATTTTAAACTGCGTCTTGTTGATTTGGAAAACATTGACATCCCTGATTGGATTATTGTGCCATTTTCTGCTCAAATTGAAAACGTGGACATCAACCTGCAAGATGAGCTTGCTGAATTATTATGGGGATTTGAAGCAAAGACTCTTTTTAAAAATTTAACAATAAGCAAATTTTGGACAAATATAAATATAATGCAAAAATATGTAAGACTTTACGAAATAGCTCAGCCATTTATGATAGCATTTCCAAGTTCCTATATGGTTGAAGCCGGTTTCAGTCACGTAAATTCATTCTTAACTAAGAACAGAAATAAATTAAAATGGAGTTTCGAGGGGATTTAAGATTAAAATTGACCAATTTTGAACCCAATATAACGAACCTTACAGAAAAAAACACCAGGCACACCCATGTCATTAATTAAGAAGCAATAAATCCGTTGTTACTTTACTTATTATTTCTGCTTACTTATAATTACTTATTATTTCATAAATATTAAGGTATTTATATTTCAACATTAATATATTTTTCATAAAACTATTGTTACACTATGTACTATTACTTTAATAAATGTTCAAAATCATAAAATAAATATACAAACACAGTATCTAATAGAGTTTTATTTTAATTAACAGAAAATTACTTTTATGGGGGTCGATGGAGATTTCGAAAAATTATGTAGGGGTCGATGATCAAAAAAGTTTGGCAACCCATGCTTTAGATACTAAATCGAATAAATTATCATTTGGATTCCAAACATTTACTTCCGGTGGAACAATATGAATTTATAAAGGGTTATTTCACACAGGATCAGATTCAAAGTCTATTGATCGAGTCTGGAAAGATAAGTTAATCAAAAATTATATGACAAATTTGCTATCGAAGGAAGATAGCATAATAGATAGCATATAGCTTTAATAGATTTATGATTTTCTAAGGAATAGAGTTTATATTGTCAAATATAATGAATCACTATGTTATAGATTTGGATTAAATCAAAGAATTCCTCGTGGCTCAGCTTTGAGTCTTATACTTTTAACTCTATGTATTTCTGGAAATCAATACGTTATTGCTTGTGGCTACAAAATCTGTTGGTTTTGCTTTGGAGCAACGATCGAGAAAATGGCTAGATTGAAAAACCAGATTAAATAATTCTATTCAGAATTTACTGGTATTTGCAAGAGATCACAAGCTTTGTTTCAACTCCCATAAATCTGTAACTGGATTCTTAACAACAACAAAAATAAATATTGGTACAGATATAGTCCAAATATTTCTATTGAAGGGCATATAATGCAATGTAAGAGAAATCCTAAATATCTTGCCTTTGTCCTTGATCCTGAGATTACTTGCTGCAAACATTCTATTTGCTGGTAACAAAGACTAGAAAAAAGATTAAATTTACTGAAATTCATGTCTTGTACTGACTGGGCTGCTGATGCCAGGATTTTTCGAACACTTATCTTATCAGACCTGTTCAAGAATATAGATATCAGACCTCCTCAGGTATAAATCGTCAAAAGTTGGAAAGGGTTCAATTGAACTCGGCAAGATTAATTACTGTACTTCGTTATGAACATTGTTCGTTATGACTTACAACTATTGCATCTAAAATGTATCCTTAATAACCTTACAAACTCTTCAGTTAGAGCTCCGATGGCTCAGGGGATAGAGCGTTCACCTTCCAATGAGGTGAACTGGGTTCGAATCTCAGCCGATATGGATTCCGCATCCGGCTAATCGTGGGAGTTTCTCGTGATCTTTCTCTCCATGTAACGCAAATGCGGGTTAGCTCCATCAAAAAGTCTTTGACGAAGGCAAATTTCTCCCAATACTCGATCCAGGAGTTACCTTGTCTTCTGAATTGGGTTCAAAATTACAAGGCTACGGAGTTAAACATTAGTAGTTGTAAACCCATAAAATTGGGTCGGTTGTTCAAAGACGGTTATAAAATAAAAAATAAAACTCTTCAGTTATGAAGATCAACACCGTATCCTCTCATACGGCAGCCTTGGTAACTATTTTTCCAAATTTACTGTTTAATTCAACTTCAGCTAAAGGAAAACAAAATTATTCATTCTGTCTACGAGTTTTTATCCAAATTAATTCTCTTGTGTATTTCATCCATCGCTTACAAACTAAATCCAAAGTGCCGCCATTGTTTCCTAATATCGATGTCTCAATACCATATATCATGCCAACATTTTTATATGGTACCATTGCAACACTGTGTAAAGCTTCCGAAAATTATAGAGAAGCCACAATTTTTGAATTTTCCTTTAACTTGAAACATAAGGCCGAAAGTGATCATAAGATCTTCACTCCTAACATTGAAGCTGTCTTCTTTTAAATTCCTTTTGGAGATCATTTTCTTAAATATATTTTTCTGCCTACTGACTTTTCCTTAGTTCTAGCACCACTTCTGTTTTGAGTTGGCCAAGAATCATTTTGGTGGTTTCTATTGCTATGCTATTCCATCTGTTGAAGATCGACACAGTAGCAGACGATATTCTCAAAGAACAAAATTTAAATTGCTGTTGAAGATTGACGAGACATATTTAACCAGGTTGGCAAAAAGCACAAAATTAAAAAAGGAAATATTGTATAGGTGGCTTACGTTTTCTCTTCGTTTTTTGAAAGAATTAGTAGAACATTGTTCTTCTTTTTAGTTGGAGTTTTTTCTTATGCTTTTTTCTCACCAAGGTGAGATTTTTTTTCGTTAAATTAAGCAATAAAATTTTATATTTTTTGGTTTCGCAATATTTTTTCTGTGCTTTATGTTATTTATTTAGTAGTTAAGATAAAAGGTTCTTTTAGTTTGGTAACTGCAACATCATCTTTATTCTCTTGAAATTTAGGAGTTATTTGTAATAGCTTTTTGTTATGATTTGCTTCCACTGATACTTGTCTTGATATTTGATAACGTATGTTTTGATGCTGCTGAGTTTGAGTATTCAATTCTAATTCGAGCTTTTGCAACTCTAAAGCATGTTGTCTTTCTCGATCTCTTTCTAAGGGGTCATTTTCTTCAAGTCGTTCTTGTCACCTAACTCTCTCCTCTATAATTCTAGTCAATAATATTTTTGCCTCCTCCATCTCGTAATTTTTACTTCCCTGAATTAAAGAAGTTTAACTCTTCTGAAAGAAATCAATTAAACTTGTCAAAAGACCACATCGTAGCCACCAGTAATAATTCAGTAGTGTCACAACTAACTGAAACTAAGACTTGAGTTCTAAAAATTTTTCTTAAACTTAATACACAAATACACGTTGTTGTTGAAATTCATTTACGTCGCACTAGAGCTACACAACGGGCTATTGGCGACGGTCTGGGAAACATCCCCGAGGATGATCCGAAGACATGCCATCACAACTTTGATCCTCTGGGAGGGGATGGCACCCCCGTTTCGGTAGTCCAACGACCTGCACGCGAAGTCGAGCACTTTACGGTAGAACAGTTTAACAAGGACCAATACCACACACCCTCGGTCCCTACGCAGACTGATCCAAGTGGTCACCCACCCACACACTGACCGCAGCCAGTGATGCTTGACTTCGGTGATCTGCTGAGAACCGTGTCTTAACGATCAGTCCACTGCGGGACTACACAAATGCACAATTTCTTAAATAAGGAATAAAAAAATAAACTATTACTTTTAAAAAAAAATCGGAAGAAAAAAAATTTATCACTCTTAACTCGATCTCTAACTATAGCTCACGGCAATTTTTAATAAAATCTGCTGTGGGCTCTGTTTTGTTAAAATTTTCTTGTTATGTTACGATATGAAACAGAGTTAGAGTCCCTGAATTAGGGAAGCACTCTTATCCGCCATTTTGGAGCAAAAACTTTTCACCAATGCGGAAGAACAACAAGATTTGGCAACTCTCACTATAGAGGAGCCTTACTAAGAGTTAAATAATGAATATAGAACGAAATTACCACTGAAGTTCGAATATTTTGATTATCCGAAGCAATTTCGATACAAGTTACGGTAATATTTCTTAACAAATATGTATGATGACAATGAAGTCAACCCTCATCTCGGTGAATAATTCTCGTTCATCATTATTTATCCCCCCGAACACAATATTTTTTGAAAGACATTTTGCTAATATTTGTAATATTTATATTATATAACATATATAATAAAAATATTATATATAATATAATATTTATATTATAATATAATATTTATATTATAATATTATATATTAATATAAATATTATATATTAATATAAATATTATATATTAATATAAATATTATATATTAATATAAATATTATACACCGAAGAGCCATTACATTATGATCCCCCTCCATCTATAACAATGGACTCGTCCAGGTTTTCATGGTTTCTCGCCCAGGAACAATGTTTTCATGGGGAACATTTGAACCCATAATCCTCATAGAACAATCTCTGACGTCTGTAAGCTACTTGAACATAGTTGCAGACCAGGTTCCCCCATTCATGACAACAGTTTTTCCTGCAGGGGATGGTGTTTACCAACAGGATAATGCACCATGTCATAAGGGTCGAATCGTCATGGATAGGTTCGAGGAATATTCAAGTGACTTTCAGGTCATGTCTTGGCCCCCAAATTCCCCTGACCTTAATCCAATAGACCATTTGTGGTCCTACTTGGAAAATCAAATTCGTGTTGCCACGCTACCCCCTCACAATGTGAGGGAATTGCATGACCAGTTGGTGAGCGCTTGGTACCAGATACCTCAGACTACCTATCAGCACCTTGTGAAATCAATGCCACGGCGGAGGGCTAAAGGTGCTCCTACATGTTATTAGCAGGGTGGTCATAATGTAATGGCTCTTCGGTGTATATTATATATAATATAAATATTATTCCGTCGAGGCTTTATTTATAATATATATTAAGCATAATTTTTCATTGAAATGATTTTGGTAATATACGAGTCATAACAAATTGAAGGATTACCTTGATTTGAAAAGAAAAAACTCTACTTAAAAAAGAAGTACTTAAACTTAGGAACACAGAATGTGTGAAGTGTTGAAGAATGTATAAAGTACGAAAGAGAAATAAATGAGAGATAATTCTCCTCGTTAATGATTTATAACAAAAACCTTGTATAACTGATAAAAGTTCAAATGTAAAACGATTTTTATCTCTCTTAAATTAAATCTTTTACATTTTAAAAATTTCCATATAAATGTGAAAATGTGTATCTAGTAACATCTCTCTGTCTTTATTTTATTTTATTCATTCATTTTTTTTTTCTTATTTTCAACAGCAACAAAAGCCCGAGCTCATGTAATGAAAATTGCGAGAGAGATAAATAAATTTTCCGATAAAAATGGATAAATAGACACTATTAAAAGTAAGAAATAAGAGCAAAAATTCGCAAAACGACAACTAAAAATGCCTCGTGCTAAACTCTTAAATAAAAGTAGTCTGTGAAAAACTCCGTTGGCTGCAGAGCGGCCCTCATAGCATAGTTTACTACATAATATTTTAAGCGCAGAGCATAGTAAAGTTCAACTGTTAATAATTCTCAACCTAACTATTGAATGTAATGTTTTTTCACCATCGTAGCAAATAACATATTTAAAAAATGTAAATTTTCTGCAATTTTTCTGCTTACGTATTTAATTTTAAGTTATTAAATCTTATAGTTTTTCACGTCCCTCAGTGGACTGATCATAAAGATACGGTCCCCAATAGAAAACCGAAGTCAAGCATTACTGGTTTTGCTCAATGAGCGGGAGGGTGACCACTTTGATCGGCCTATGTAGCGAAAGCTGCATGGTATCAGGTCATCGTTAAATTGTTCTTCAGTAAAATGCTCGACGCATGGTTCAGCATTCAGTGATAAAATGTGAGCAAATCGTTCACATTATGTCACTGAATAGGTGCAAGGCAGGTCTTGGGCTACCAAAGCGGAGGAGCCATACCCTCTGCAGAGGATCAGAATTGTGACGGTATGTCTTCGGATCATCCTCAAGGATATTTCCCAAACCGTCGCCAATAGCCCATTGTGCAATTCTAGTGTGACGTAAATTAAATACCTACCTATAATTTTGAAACAGTAAAAATAAAATTTAGCATACAGTTAAAACGCTCTAAAAAAGCGTCGGTGGGCATCGTATATGATTTTTTAATATAGAGAAATAAGGGGGATTTTATTGTTAGTTAACTTACCCATTATTTAGTTACTGCATTCAGGGAAATGTTAATTTTCTTCATCTTTTATTTGTAATTTTATTACCATAAATTATAAAAGAAAAAAGTATGCAATCGAAAAATTTCTAAATAAGAGTACGGAGAAATAAATAAGGAAAATGCGTAGAATAAGGAAAAAGTTACTTACTGAATTCAGCTACATTAAATAATTTACTTTTTAAGTATAGAAAAGAAATACATTGTGTTCTGTAAATCATTTATTCACATTATACAATAGCATTTATAATCTGTACAAATGAAAAAAGAAATTTTCAAAAAATCCCATTTTATTCTGTAACTTTTAATTTTTTTAATCTTTGTTTCCATACTAGGAAAAAAACGACTTATTTATTTGTTTACATTATTTCAGCCATACTTTTTTTTTCAAGATAATTGAGCAAAAGAATTATATATTTTTATTTAAGTTTGATGTTGATGATTTGCACGATATGCTAAATTGTGTTTACAGTTTAATAGAGCTGTCATTCCCAACTAATTGCAAGTGTTACAGAAATTGAAGACGAAATAGCGTGATATAAGTTAATCCAGGGATTAATTGAAAGCTATAGGACATAGGACATGGGTCTGGTTCTTTTCATCGACAATCACTTCATCGTCAGGCCATTTCATCGACACCACTTCATCGACAGACCATTTCATCGACTAAGTCATTTCGTCGACTGGACGTTTCCTCGACAGGGTCGTTTCGTCGACAGGCCATTTCGTCGACAGGCTCATTTCATCGACAGGGTCGTTTCGTCGACAGCGTCATATCTTTGCCAAGGTCATTATGTCGTCAGGGTCATTTCGTTGACAATGTTATTTCATCGACAGGGTCATTTCGTTGATAGTGTCAGGCGTAATTCTGAAACTATTTTAGAGATCTAATCTAAATACTTTTATTATTAATTCGAAAAATGCTATTATTTAATTTGTATACTAAAGTAAAATTCTTTAGTGCTGTGCATTGTTCCAATTGCACTAAAGGAAGTTCGCTTTTTAAATTAATTGATAGGTAGTTGAGAAGCGTTTAATCGAGAACGATTGATGTATCAAAATCTACTTTTGTATATCTTAATCGTAATAGCTCGACACTTGTTTTCGGGATAGATAAGAATTGTTTTCAGAGCATTACCAAGCATGATATCCGGACCGAGGTCAACAGCTGATATAGTGTTAGCAATCAAATTATTTTTAATATCAAATCGAATTAATAAAGTAAGATATTCTTAGAGTTAAAAGTAATAAAAATATACAGTGAAAATTTAGACACTATTTCAGGTGGGGAGCTAAATTTATTGTTGTAAAAATTTTCAACATTTTTACATACATTTTCACAAAAACATAAACTTCAGTCTAATTCTCATAAAAATGAGAACAATCATAGGTCTTAAATAATTTTATCTGCATAAGTGAAAAAAGAAATTCTAGATTTTTAATGGTGGAAAAGTAATTTCTTAATGTTTACTTTAATTGCAATTTTAAACTTTTTATTCAGCATCTTTAACATTAGGACAGCATGAATGAATATGCTTATTCGAACTTAGTCTTAGTTTCGTTACCACTATTAGAGTTTTCTAATAACTATAGAAACGCAAACATGATGTTTATCCAGGAGGTTGTAGACCCCTACAATATTTAAAGTGCTACTCACCGGACCAAAAATGTTTAGAAACACAGGCGTAACATTGCAAGCGTGATAGTGTTTGCTCTTCACAAAATATTATTTTTCTGTGGATAGTGAATTTAATAATAGTATTAATTAATAAATTCTAATCTATTATTATTAAATTATACTATTATTACTCTAATTAAATAATAATAGTATAATTTAATAAGAATAATAATAGTAGTAAATAAATGATGAATTAATTCCTTTTTATTTGCAGGATTTAAGTTAGACACATTTTGTTTAAAAGAAAATGAAAAAAAAAAAACTGGAATTTGAATATAAGAATAAATAACTATTTTTCTACCATAAGGAAAGGAAAAATCTTGCAATTAAAATTTGACCAATTCTTGACTAGTTTGAGTGCTCAAATTTTTAACTGGTTTTCTGTACAGGATGAAAACACAATTTTCAAACGCTTTCTGACCACTTTTAGCAGAATTTATCGCCAATCAAAATTTTGATTATTTTCGGCCTGAACAAGCCAGGAGACTCAAAACTAAAATGCAGAAAAAAGGAAAATAAAAAATGTATATATATTTAAAATATCAAGTTTGCTCAGTGGACTAAACATGAGAAAATAAATTTATAAACATTTTCACGCATAACAAAACCACAGGAGCAAAATTTTACAATAAACTTCTATCTGCATTTAAAATTCCACTTTTTTCGCTTTGGTGACAAAAATTAACATTTATTTTTCAATGCACTTATCAAACATGATGTTTAAAAACATTTCCATTTCCAATTACACTTTTTAAAGGACTTAACCTAGAGCTCGCCTTTAAAATATGTACTCTCATTGCAAATTTTATAAATTTAAATACATTTTTATTCTCTGGCAAATCAAAAAGAAAAACATTTTAATAATTGGGCAAAAAAATAAGTTTGCTAAACTTACATTTAATTAAACATTAATGAGAATGAAACCAGATGCATATGGATAAACTTAATAACTCAATGATAAACTTAAAAGTAAATATATTTGTTGTCACTTAATTAGTTGAGTTTTTTTTTCTAAATGTTTTAAATCATAAAAACCAATTACACAGGTTTCCTCCCCTCCTCTGATTTGGAGCTATTTTTTACACGATCATTTTGATTGCATCACATACCGAGGATGTGGGGTCATTTTGAGTTTTTTTCTTTTTCTTTTTTTTTACATTAACGATGTCTATTTTATAAGGTAAAATTACTTATAAATGTTTGGAAAGCACATAGGATAAAATACATATTAAACATTAAAACGTTATAAATAATTAATTAAATAGGAAATAAAATAAACTGGATATGTGAGAGCAAGTTTTTTGTTTCAAATAATATTTCATTTAAATTTCACAAAAGTAAATTTCTCAAGATATGGCAGAAACTTCCCTCTTCAGCAGCATAGCTGACAAAGACATGAGGAAGAGGGTTAGAACAAATTTTTTTATCCCAATAAGTTTTTCTATTGGGAATTTCAGAATAAGTTTTCCAAGTTAGATTTTCATTTTATTTTTCCCCACATGCATTTTTTTCAAGATTCTTATAATGCTAGAAAGTTCTGCCCCTTGCTCACTTCGCTCACCAACCTTCGTTATAGCCACTCATACATCTCAGTTTCTTTTTCCTTATATCGATATTTTTTTTTAAGAGAAAATATATAAGTATTGAAATTTTATGTAAGAAAATTTTGTTAATATGTCAATACTAACAAAATTAATGATTACTTGCATATGAAACAAATCAACTGAGCTTGAAAAAATAAATTTATGAACTCAGGGAATATAAAAATATTTGATAAAACACGATGTAATTTTACTAGCTAACTTTCGAAGAGATTTGTGTTTTTCTGATTAAATTCTTTGTAATCACCACCATTGTTATCATTGTTAAAGTTTGTTCCTCTTCCTTTTCTTTTTTTTGACAAGATTTTAAACTGTATTTATGCGTATTACTCATTATGGGGAACATTATGTAACTATAATTTTCTTTTTATCGACGGAAAATTTTTGCAGCCTCATCAGGACGTTTTTTTCATACTTTGCCTAAATAGCATTTGGCATTCTATAGAATGCCTAGGAATTTTATACAATGCCTAGGGAAAGTATGTAATACTTCTCACATTTCATACTTTGCCTAAAAACATCCGGCATTCTATACAATGCCGGTGTTTCATACTTTTCCGGTAACATATATATTTATCTTTCATCGAATTATAGTTTAGAATTTCTCAATTTTTTTCCTACCGCTATCGAGATGTGCTTGAATATTTCTTTCTAAAAAGCATAAAATTTTCTTTTTAATAACATGTTCATTATTTCTTTACGCAAAGCTTAAAGTTTCAACTTAATACGAGGGTTACTCAGAAATTTTTGAGATACGTGCAGACGAGAATATACAAAATAAAAATAACGGTTTAATTTTAAAATACAAAGTATTTTAACATAGCAGCCGATTTTTAACTGACTTACTTCAACTTGCTTAGCGTAGAATAAATTTTAAACGGAAGAGAAATTGGAGTTGACGTGAGAACATTTTCGCGCTATGATTTTCTACGATTTTAAAGCAGGATTAAATCAAGAAGAATGCGTTCAATGGTTGCAAATAGCATTTGGTGATGAATCTCCAGCTCGTGCTATTCAGGTGGTTTGAAAAAATTAGCAGAGGTCGCAATTTTCTTCAGGATGAAGAACACACAGGATGGCCGCCGTCAGCAGTAATCCCGGATAATGTGTCTGCCATACGAAAAATGTTAAAGGATGATAATCGCTGTACCTATCAAATTATACAGAAGGAACATAACATTGGATCCGCAGCTATACACAAAATTATTCATGAAGAATTATATATGAAAAAGGTAGTTTGCCCTTGGGTTCCCCATAATCTAACTGAGCACAAAAAAGAGGAGCGTGTCAGAATCAGTAAAGAAACTCTTAAAATGCTAAATGATGGTGGCCACCGCATCATTTCTAAAATTATAACGGGTGATGAAACGTACATACCGTTTTTTGACCTCAAAGCAAAGTATGGGTCTTTGAAGATGATCCCACGCCGACAATGGTGAAAAGACAACGCGCACAGAAAAAAGTGATGTATGCCGCTTTCTTCAGAAGTACGGGATTGGTCAAAACCATCTAGTTGGAAGAACAGAAGACAGTAGCAGCAAACTGGTATACCACTAAATGCCTTCCAGAAATTCTACAAGAAGTGAATGTTAGGGGACTAATGCTTCACCATGACAATGCATCTTCACATACAGACGGATAAACAGTTGAGTTTCTTCAACAAAAACAAATTAAAGTGATAGAACATCCGCCGTACTCACCTGATCTTGCCATGCGTGACTTTTGGTTAATCTTTAATCTAAAAAAGAGCTTACGTGGACGTCGTTTTCATTCAGAAGAGGAGATTGATGTGGCTATAAATGCATTTTTTTTCATCTATTCCAAGAAATGAAGGGCTTGAGGCATTTAATCTGTGGAAAATTCGATTACAAAAGTGCATTGATGATGGAGGAGACTACTTTGAACACTCCTAAAATTTTGTAAGTGTAACTTTAAAAACGTAGTTGCACATCAAAAATTTCAGAGTGACCCTCGTTATATTACTGGTGTCATTCACAAGAAATTTTGAATTTAAGATGTTTAGAATAGTTATAAGATTTATTAAAGCAGATTTGAATTTATTGAACGTTTAACATTGATGATTTTCTGCAAATTTTAGTCTAATATAAGACACTACTTATAATTAGTTGCAATTCCATTTCAGCTTGCTCTCAGATATAAGATAATAATAATAGTGAATAGAATTTATTGTATTATTTCATTTATTGATTTTCTTCTATATTCTTGCAAGCATATACTTCTATCATTAAAAAGACGTCAGAGAGATGAGATCGTTTTCGAATATAATAGCTTGAGTTATTTTATTGTTTTTAATGTAATTGTATCTAATATTTGTTTCGAAATTTGACATCCTGACTAGACTTGTCGTAACTTTGCAATAATTGTGTTACCTTTTGCTTTTAAATTACAGTCATGGACATCACATGTGTGTCTCCATGTCCTAAATAAAAATGTTTGAATGGTGTACATGGGTGTCAAAAGAAATAAGGACGCCTGTAAAAACCAAAAAAAGACGAGTTTGCATATATGTACTTGTACTTCGTTTCATATTCAGTTAATAAGAATTATTGTGTCCTAAAAATATTTCGAGAAAGTTACTTCCTTCTTCCAGCAACAAAACTAAGATCAAATGATAAAGCTAAGAGCAAGTTCATTTGTTTATATTCTTCTTAACTAATTTACTCCTAGTTTAATCATAAATATCGCTATTACTTGAAGAACTACGTAGAAAACAAAAACAAGTCTTTCTTTTTTCATTTTTCTTTTCGGAATAAAACGTAGTTCTGTTATTTTAGAATAAAATTAGACTTGACAAGTTAATGTTACCTAATTTCTCATAGTAATAAATGACATTGACGAATATTTTTTTTTCTGGAACATAAGATCTTTTTTTATAAATCTTAGATATTTTCGTGTGGTTGATTTCAAATATACAAACAGTTTCTCCTTTCAAGTTTCAGTTTTTTAATGACATTTTTAGTCTATTTTTTGTCGAAATATGCAAGTTAAAAAACGTTACATATAACAGGGAGTCTCATAAATATTGCGACAAACTTTTAAGGGAGTTGGAGCACATCATCAGGATCGAGTTTGCATAAGATCCCATCCCCGGAAAAGTCGTCATACCCCCCTGTGGGGAGAGGAGTAGTTATCGACCATGTAAACCTTCATGTATGAAAAGGTAACTCACCAGTAGAATCGAGTTTAAGTGTCTTATATGCTAATGAATTGGAGTTATATTATCGTAGTGGTAGATGCACTACAGTACTCCCCCACCAGAATTATATCTGTGAGAGAATTTGATGACCGGATACCACTAGTTGATTCATTGCTGTTTTGTGAGAAGCCGGGAGAGCTGTATTAGTATCACAGTACTTTTTGAGTGCTGATTGTGAGAGCTGTATTACATTCACGGTCGTGGTCACTCTTTTTATACCTTTAACAGTCGAGTGTATACGTTGTGTGTGATCGAGACTGAGAAGCAACGGCGTGAAGAGGACAATGTCACAGTGACAAGTAGCAAGTCAACTGTTCAATGTCACATCAAGTCCGGGTCACCAATGTGGGAAGAGGAGTAGTTATTGACAATGTCCCCCTTCCTCTGTGAAAAGATTGTTCCTCAACATTAAACACTGTGCACTGAAATTTTAAATAAAAACAATTTAAATTTTCAATTTTTGATGGTTTTATCTTATGATACCATCAACGATTTATTTCCGTCTGAGGCATTCACATTTGGTAAGACATTAGAAATTGGTTTATATTTCAGTTGATGCGCTAAAAGTTGCCATCAATTAAAATCTGGGATAAAATTGATACTGATATCCATCAGAATTTAGTAAATGAGATACACAACAATCATATAGTTCAGGTCATATAAAGACAAGGTCAATTTGACAATTTTTATTAAACATATTTCTTATACTTTTCCCTTATTTTTTATTAATTTTGGTCAAAATAAGTTAAAAATATTATATTTCCCATTTTTATAATTTATGGCTAGAAAATACTGCATGATATACTGGTGACTATTCCTGTGTTAAGGGTAAAATCTTCCTAACAAGGCTGGCTTCCAAACAATATTTTTCAAACTTGCACTTATTTGAAGTTATTTATGTCTAAGAGAAACAGTCATTCCTCATTGAAATTTTCTTGAATTTGCAAAATCAATTATTGATAAATTTGGATATTGATCAATTATTGATAAATATGAATGAAAAAAAAATGGTTTTTAAGTTTTATAAAGCGAATTGAATTTGATATTTTAGTATAAATTTAATTCCAAATAATCTAAAAGATTTTTTAGTAACTATTAAACTTCTTTTATAATTTAAAAATGCCAAAATATATTTGAAAAAAACAAAAAAAAACTACACTCATGCCCAATCTGTGTCACACTGGTGATGACAGTTGTGGCTTTATATTAGCAGAACACTTTTCTCCCTCCTTTTTTTCATTCATTCTATTTTTTTTTTCTGTCCTGGTGGAACTGGAACTGAGTTACGCTATATAAATATTACTTTGGATTCAGACTTTTTTTTCAACTTTTATGCCATCAACCAAAATGACTTTTTTTTTTTCAAATGCCCACCAGTATATATTGGCATTCGTTATTCAGATTTCTGGTGGACCAATCCTGCTAACCAATCTTTCCGTGCTCGGGACCTTTCTGTCATGAGTTCAGTTCTCTGACCACCATTCAAGCCGATCGGCAACGTAACAAAAGTAAAACGAACAGGAAATAAGAGACTGGAACAATCTCCCACAATGCACTGCAAGTTCCGAGTAGACGAAATATTTTCGTCATATATTTGAGAGTTCGCGTTTCGTCTCAAATCATGTGATTTCGGAACGAAATGATTCTCAAAATTAACGAAATACAGTTCAAAGATTGCTGAATAGTCAAAAATGAGAGTTTTATTTTTGAGAGTATGCATGCTTTTCAACACAGTTTTCGTAACAAAATTCATTTACCTCATAAAGTTCTTCTTCATTAACAGTTTCTGGATCTACGTCCGGTGGTAACTGATCTAAGGGCACTCTGGGAATTTTTCCTTTATGAACATGACCATCACACCCCATTATATTCGCATCTTTATCAGAAGTGGGTGGTAACTTTATCTTAATAAAAACTTTATCCTCTGTGCTGATGCTGATAGCTTGTTAAACGTCTCCTTTCCAGTTCCAAAAATCTTCTCTCTTTCAGAGTCATTGCTAAAAATAATAATGTATTGAACTATCATGCCAATGTTACATTTTGGACATTAATTCGAAACTAATTACACTTGTATAATTAACATAAAATTAAGAGAATTTAAACAACCGGATAACACAAAGTTTAAGTGGGTTTAAAATACAAATATGCAAAATAAAGGGTTTTATCAGCAATATTAGGTAAGCACGATTTCAACTATTTTTTTGCATTTTATTTAATTTTTTATCTTATTTTAATTTTTATTTTATTTATAATTTTTTTTCTATTTTATTTAATTTCTATGTATTTAAAAAAAATAGAAAATGTTTTTGAAAAAATTGTCCATGTCTACATTTTTCGGCGACTTTTCGCTTTCGCTCTACTAAACAAAAAATACAAATAAAGAAACACAGGAAGGAAATTTGAATAATAGTAACAAGCAAAAATTTAGGCAGGGGTATCATTTTTATAACAAACTATTTACTAGAACGCGGGGTCTCAAACAACGGTAAAAGGGGAAAAATCTCAAAAAACTCATGCAAGTTTTAAGTTCACGCTGAAAAACAATTGCGAACACGCTGGAAACCCTCATGCAATAATTGCTTCTTTTTAGCATAGAATAATTTTTTTACGAAACTTGAAATTATTTATTTAAAATATACGTTCTGTAAAAAACTTTGTTTGCTTACTCTTGTGCCCCCACTTACTAAGTTCGATATTCATTTCTTGAATGCTTTTTTTGAGCCAAATATGTTTAGTAAACAGTATGAAAGATCTTGTAAGATTCTATTTACATCTATTAAAGAGCATAATTCATTTAGTAACGAGTTTTTAAAATAACTATTTAAAATTAAAGACATATTGTTATAACAAATTTAGTGAATTCATAACCGTAATTTAATATTTCTGCTTAACAAACAGGCCTGATATATTAAATACAATTAGAGCATGCATCACATTCTGCATGATGCTGATCGTAAAGTTCTAAATCATTCAACGAATCTCTTTAACTGTAATTTATAGGAGCATATTAATATAATTTGCATCAAAAAATAATAATTGTAATACGGTAAATAAGTTTGAACATCGATTTAAATAAGTTTGTTTAAAAATATAGCGTAATTAAATAATACCATACGTTATAATAAAGAAGCAATTCTTTTAGTGCAAAATCTTAATTTAGGAAACAATCTAACACCAAAACGTTATAAAAACACAGTAAAATGAGAAAAATAAATATTACAGGTAAATACCTTTAAATTTCGGATGCAAAAATATTTTACTGAAAAACAATCACTTTATGATTAAACCTTTATAATTTTATAACGATGACAACCAAAAAACAAGGAAATTAATATGCAATACTCTTAATATGTAAGACATAAATATACATACATATATTTAAAATGAATATAGTTCCGAGTGACCAGATGAATTTGGAAAATTAGTGAGTCATATAATATGAAATTTCACTACTATACAAGGGGAAAATTGTTTCCTTATATTTTAAAGAGTGTAAGCTGGTTTTCTATTTAAATTTTTTTTTATTTATGTTATTTATTTATTTTATGTTAGAGGTGGGAAATTTTAAATAGTTTAAGCTTTTCCATTTTACGCTTTCCTGTTTCTCGCTTACAAAAGGCACAGATTCTTAGTGGTGTTTTATAATCACTAATTTTTATATACAGGGTGATTCTAAAAGATGGGCAAAATTTTAGGAAGTGATAGTACCCACCCAAGCAAACAATTTTTATCAAAGAATGCATAGTCGAAATCAAAACGCAAAACCGCTAGAGGGCGTCAAAGTTTATGTTCTTATATGAGGCAGAAACACACGAAGAACGATGAGGTTATAAAAGCAAATTTAATGGCATGTGATTACAATAAGTGTTCAAAGCCGTGGCCTATCAAAGCCGTGTATCAAAGCCTAGTGTTCAAAGCCATGGCTATGCACGCAATACAACGGCGAAGCTTTCGGCCGCAGTACAGCGGCCGAAAGCTTGGCTACAAGTTCTTATGCAGATTCAATGGGAGTCTCATACATAAGAGCCTTCAGCTGTCCCCACAAAAAGCCAATTATATTTTTAATATTTTTAGACATTATAGCACTCGAATCAGCAGCTTTTATGTATGAATCGTGACGAAAAATTTGCATACGAGCTCTTCTTCTTCCCATAACATGCAAATAATAACTCACAACAGGAATGGAGCTTTCACGTTTGCACCAAACAACTTTCCAAATGCGCCAGCACCTTTGCGTTTTGTTTTCGACCATGCATTCTTTGATAAAAATTGTTTGCTTGGGTGTGTACTATCACTTCCTAAAATTTTGCCCATCTTTTTAGAATCACCCTGTATATATATATAGATAGCAGCACTTTGCATTAAACTAGGAATCTGGGGAAACTCTTTAATTTAATTTCTTCTTTATTTTAAAAGAAATTATTTTATTTTAATAAAAATTTCAACTGAAAAAGCCTTTTTAATTTGATTTTGAAGTTTGAGATTTTGAGCTATAAAGTTGTTATGGAAATTAGGCTCATCTCATTTAAAATTTCGTATTTAACTTTCTATATTTTAAAACAGTATTTTGTTTTAAAACAAAATCAAAATATTTTTTTTAAAAAAAAATTTCTATGGATTATTAGTAGGACCGTACAAATTAACAAATTATCTAAAACTATTTTAAACTGAGATCTTAAAAATATCTCTAAAAAATTAATGATGCCTGATTATCGCTGTTAGAGTCTATACTTAAACATTTCTGGTTTTTTTCACCATCCTTGGCGTTTAATAAAATCAGTCAAGGCATAGATTCCATTGAAGGCATAGAACTTTTAGAAAACTTCTTAGAACCTCGAATTGAGTCATTCATGCTTTCAGAATCCTTATTATTTATTCTTTGTAAAAAATCAAAAAATCACAGATTCTTAATGGTGATTATAATCCCTATTTTGTGATAGATGGCAGCACCAAGCATTAAACATGGATTCTGGTGGAAACTTTTAATTTTATTTTTCTTTTAAAATAAATTATTTTATTTCAATAATAAAAATTTCAACTGAAAAATTTTATGATTTCTAAAATTTGGAATTTGAAGTTTGAACTTTGAGTAATAAAGTTATAGTGGAAAATATGCTCATCTTATATTGAAATTTCATATTTAACTTTCCGTATTTAAAAATACATTAAAAAAATCAAATTTATTTTTAAAAATAACTTTTAGCCGGGATTATAAGCAGGACCATAGCTAACAATGGATATCAGGGGGGGGGGGACAAAATGCAACATTTCGTGACTATGATTTCTCTTTAAACTCAATTAATGGTCAATTTGAAAAATTTCTAAGAATTTTAATTTTTTCATATTTTATAATTAAATAGTATTTCTTTATTAATCATTTTTAACGATATATTACTATAGATATTAAAATACATTTGGTTTGAAACTCCTGAGATTTTCCCTTATAATCAATGTGCTTTTTATCATATTGTAGCTGAGTCCATAATGTAGATCCCTTGTCTCTAAGGTTTCTGTCAGAAATTTAATTTTAAGCATAACATTTTTCATAAACATGCAAACTTTAAAATCAAATGTTGTAATTTTTCTTCGTAAGGAATATGCCATACTTCTTGCTTTAGGGTCAAATTTTATTTATTTATTTATTTCAGCAATGTGCTCTAGCGAACTTACTAGCCCATTGTGCAACTCTAGTGCGAAATAAATGAAGTACGTTACCTACCCATAGTTTTGCACAGCAAAAATAAAATATACAACGCAGTTAAAACGCCTTGAAATAGCGTCGGTGAGCATCGAATACGATTTTTTAATAGAGAGAAATAAAGTTGATTTTATTGTTAAACTTACCCGCTTTTTAATTACTGCATTCTGGGAAATGTTAGTTTTCCTCATATTTTATTTGTAATTTTAGTACCATAAATTATAAAAGAAAAAAGTATACAATCAAAAAATTTCTAAATGAAAGTAAGGAGAAATAAATAAGGAAAATATACAAAATAAGGAAAAAGTTACTTACTGTGATGCCAGAATTGGCATACACATATTTATTTTCTATCTTTTAAAATATCCTTCATTACTTAAGCTTATTTTTATTAATAGAATTATTTTTAAAATAAATCAAAAACTTAATCTTTTTAAGCGAACATAAAATATTTATTTCTTCTCTTCCAGATCAATGTAACGGATACTTTCTTTTTATTTCATTATTATGCAGACATATAAATTCACTGTCGCCTCTAATCGAAAACAAAAATCTATTTATAACTTTTCATTCTAATTTTCCAACGGCTAAATGTTTCGGTTGCATGGTTATATTAATTCACATAAATTTGTTGGCGACTCGTGATCGCCAAGGTGTTCTTTTAAACCCATGTGGATATACTAGTTGGCTTTGTTTTTGGCTATGATATATTATGATAAATCGCCAAATTTTGGATCTCCTACCCATACTCTTTCTCTGTCCGTTGAGAATAAATATATTCACTTTGAATTTCTAATTTGGTGAGACTGGGACCCCTTTTGGGGGGCCTCCCCAGTCTTAATTTTCTAACGGTCAGAAATGTTGTTCTGGCTTTATGATCTCTCAATAGAGAGTATTATTTTTTGATCCCTTTAAGGGATTTCTTATTTTTTTTGATGAAGTGGCCACTATCGAAATCTTAAGTTATGATTAATAAAACCTAAAATTCACATTCAACGATTTGTACATTATTTCCTGGAAACTCAACTGTTATTTGTTTTATTCATTCAATATTGGCCTAAACGAACATTCATAATTCCACTATACAACCCAACGATACGGCTACTGAAGGAAGCAGCAAGACTTCCCTCATCATACTTACTGAATTCAGCTACGTTAAGTAATTCGCATTTTTAGTACTGAAAAGAAATACATTGCGTTCTATAAATCACTTGTTCTCATTATGTTATATTATAGCATTTATAAGCTGTACAAATGAACAAAGAAATTTTTAAGAAAAATATCATTTTATTCTGTAACTTATTATTCTTTTAATCTTTGTTTCCATACTAGGAAAAAAATGACAATTGAACAAAAGAATTATATATTTTTATTTAAGTTTGATGCTGATGATTTGCACGAAAAGCTAAATTGTGTTACTGTTCATTAGGGCTGTCATTCCCAACTAATTGCAATTGTTACTAAAATAGAAGACGCAATAGCGTGATTAATGATTGCAGTTAATCCCTGGATTAACTGGAAGCTATAGGGCATAGTGAAGTGGGCTATAGCGCATAATGGATGAAAGAATGACAATGACGGGCTAACCAATGAAGGGCACTCTTTTTTCTATCTATAGCGTTTCCTCAAATATGTTATTCCGTTTTAAGTTGTTCAAATTCATTTATTATAAGATTTTTATATGGCTAGGTAATGATTCAAAACTAAAATGAATATTGAAAAATGCCGTTCTTATATTTGTAAATAATAGATAAGAATAATTACAAACCTATAATATATTTTTGTAGTTAATAAATAAAAAAAATTCAATATAATTAAAAATACGAAACTTGTAGTTTAAAGTCATACTGTTTGTAGACTGTTTGTTTGGTTATTTATTATTAAGTTAATTTATGATTAAGTTAATTTATTTTTTAGCATTTAATTTATTTACAAAAGCATTGCTAATAAATTTAAACGTCACTTAATGTAAACTCCGTTTTATATATATATATATATATATATATATATATATATATATATATATATATATATATATATATATATATATATATATATATATATATATATATATATATATATATATATATATATATATATATATATATATCTCCACAACACGTTGCATACACAAATGTTCAGACAAAATCTCGTGGAAAAACTTGTTAGAATTCGCATTCATGTAAAATTTCGTTCAGACTTGATTTATATAAGTGGAATTTTATTTATTTTTATAAAGGGTATTGGACTAAAGTTATTGGTTAAGAGGTATCTTGTCTTTTTAGATACACTTGTTGCACTGATTCTGTTCATAATAGATTTGTCTTAGCAAACATTTTCCTAAATATTACTCTTTTTGTAATAAACACTAGACTGTGATTATAATCATGAGTATAAAATTTATTCAAAACTAATTAATCAATTTGATTCACATGTGTTCCCGCCAAAATTAGTTAATGTTGACCACAAAAACCTATTCTATGCCAATTTTTTTCATGAGAAGTTTTTCTCAGAATTGATTTACTTAAACATAATTTTCTTCAAATACTATTCTTATTTTTAGTAGGGATATACCAGCTTTAATTGTTACTTGACATTGCCTATATGGGTCATTCCAAAAATAAAGCACACCTTTGGAGTCCGACACTTTCTCTTACTATATTTCTTATAATTTTGTACCAAAACAAAATTTAATCATTAAATAATAAATTTAAATTTTTTTCCCTTTAATATGATTCTAAAAATGTGAATTACTTAGCAATTTTTTTGTTCTAATTGGGTTAGAAAAATTGTATCCTGAAAAATGCAATGTCCCAGCAACTTATTTAGCATTTTTCTTTATTTTTATATTATATAATATGACTTTTAAGTTAAAATTCAGGGTTCTTACTATCTTCCAGTGTTTCTAAATATCATTCCTTGCTGTTTTTTTAAAATTAGTTTTCAGTATTTTTATCTCTTTTAAAGAAAATTTGTATGTCCCAGAAATTTGTCTCCTGTGTTACCTCTATTTTATTTTTAAAATTTAAACTAGAAATACTTATAAAAAAGTTGGCAACAGTAACCACTCATGCACTCCTATGGTTTTAGTGTTCTTTTTAGGCAGCCATTTTTTCAGGAAATGAAATTTGAAGAATAAATTGGACAATTAAGGATTTTTGAGGTAAGGTGTATTTTTTATATGTCTCCTGTGTTACCTTAAACTTTTACTATAAATAATAATAATTTTAGTTTATTTTATGTGTTCCGTGTTCAAATCAACATAAAGGTAGGTTCAGTGGTTTTATATCAATAGTTCAAAATAATTCATCGGCGAAATCAAATCAAATATAACGAAACAAATATTTAATAACGAAAAAAGGATTAATACAACTTGACACTTCCGTGTCTACATGTTCACTGTTTTTTGATGCGCTCACAGCGCCCTCTCAGTAGGGAGGTTTTACCATTCTCCCCACGTAAATTTCGATGAAATTTACCACTAAAATAATTAAACAATAATTAAAATTAGTTCACAATACATCAAAATTTTCTGAATAAAAAATATTTAAATCTGACTTTATCTAAAGTGTTGAATTTTAAAATTAGCAAATTAAATGAAATTAAAGTTCAAATTGATTGAGTTTAAAAAGTTAGTTCAGAAATGTTCAAAAAGTTCCTGTGTCTGTAGGGCTATCTGGAATCGGCAATGGTGCTACTTTGTTGATGGCTCGTCGTAGAACACCTGTAGAGGTCTTGACGTCAACAACTCTAACTAGTCCATCTTTTCCAGGCAGAACGTTCACGATGCGCCTTAAAGACCAGTACATAGGCTTGGTGTTGGGATCCTTTAAAAGGACGAGTTGATTCACTTTCAAGTTTGGATTCTGAACTTTCCACTTTGCACGAGTTTGAAGGTGTTGTAGATACTCAGAGCTCCATCTCGACCAGAACTTATTCTGAAGATTCTGAACAAGTTTCCACCTAGAATGAAAAGATAAAGAATCCGAAGCAGTATGGGGTTCAGGGAAAGATAAAATAGCATTTCCAGTTAAAAAGTGTCCCGGCGTTAAAGGATTAGTATCATTGGGATCGGAAGAGAGGGGTGATAAGGGACGGGAATTCAAAACTGCTTCAATTTGAGTCACTAATGTGGTTAACTCTTCAAAGTTCAAAATAGCTGATTTTGTCACTTTTAACAAGATGCGTTTCATTGCTTTTATGTTTGCCTCCCACAATCCGCCAAAATGGGGAGAAGCTGGTGGAATAAAATTCCACTCAATACCCTCTTCTGCACTAAATCGTTGAACAGTAGTGGATTTACAAATTCTTTCCCACTCATTAAGGATATTTTTTGCACCCTTAAAATTTGTGGCGTTGTCACTCCAGATGATGGATGGCTTGGATCTTCTTGAAATAAATCTTCTAAGACAAGCCATAAAAGCCTCGGTCGTCAAATCGGACACAACTTCGAAGTGTGTGGCTTTTGTGCAGAAACAGATGAAGATAGCGATGTAGGATTTTAAAGTAACTTTTGATCTTTTCAAATTTGGTTTCGTAATTATGGGACCTGCATAATCCAGTCCGACCCTTTCAAAAGGTCTCGATGGCACAATTCTGTCTCTTGGCAAATCTCCCATCATTTGGTTGATGGTTTGGTTTTTCGTTCTGAAGCAAGTAATGCACTTATTTAATATTCTTCTAACTTGGTTTTGACCAGATGGAATCCAATACAATTGCCTTATCAAATTCAGGGTAGTTTGTACTCCAGAATGCAAAGATTTTTTGTGAAAATAATCAATGATGAGTTCAGTCAGATGGTGATTCTTAGGCAAAAGTATTTGGTGTTTTTGAAATTCAGGAAGTCTAGAATGTTTCAATCTTCCTCCAACTCTCAATATTTCCTTCTTGTCCAAAAATACATTTAAGGATGATATTTTGCTATTTTTTGGAATAGGATGATCCTTTTGCAAGCACTTGACTTCAGATGAAAATTCAGATAACTGTACATGTTTTACTAAAATTTCCGTGGCTCGTTCTAATTCAGACGCACTTAAACACTCGGTTTTCCTTAATGCTGGTTCCATTTTACAATTATGCACAAATCGTAAGCATAAAGCTGTTATTCTAATCAGTCTACTGAATGATGAATATCTTGCGATCAAATCATCTGCTGGCTCTTTTTCAACTGTTGCATTTACAGTAACTGATTTCTTGATTTCCAATTCATCGATGTTCTTATCAGTTTGAATTACTGGTTCTAACGATACTGGCCATTCTGTTTCATTCAATGTTAACCAGGTGGGGCCATGCCACCATAATTCGTTGATCTTAAGATCATTTAAGGATACTCCTCGACTTATCAGATCAAGGATTGTCTTTTCCTATACAGTGATGCCACTGGTCGGGTTTGCTCAGTTTTTGTATTTCTTGTACTCTATTCTTCACGAACACTTTGTGTCTATTCGGGTCTCCTTTGATCCAGTAACATGCTATTGACGAATCTGTCCAATAGAATCGTTTGAGAGGTAATTCTAGAGCAGATTCAATTTTATGGCTTATTCTTGCTGATAAAAGTCCGTCCATGAGCTCCAGTCTTGGAATTGATAGTGTCTTCAGAGGTGCTACTCTACTTTTTGAAGCTACAAATGAAATAATATTTCGATCAATCAATTCTATACGTAAATAAGCCACAGTTCCATAAGCTTTCTTGGATGCGTCAGAAAAGCAATGCAGTTGTATGCTAATTGTACTTTCAAGTAACGTTTCTTTAAAGTAGCAACGTGGAATTCGAATCTTCCTTAAATACTCGATTTCCTCACACCATTTGTTCCAAGCAGCTCCTAATTGTTTAGGCAACTTTTCATCCCAGTCCAGACCTAAACACCAAATTTCTTGTATCAAACATTTAACTCGAATAGTGTATGGACTAACAAAACCTATTGGATCAAATAGTCGGCCTGCTACTTGTAATAAGTATCTTTTAGTTTCCTTTCTTTTGGAGAGAAATGCTTCCAAATTTTTAAAATCAAAATAAAATGTATCGGTTTTCTCATTCCATCCAACTCCTAGGACCTTAGAAGTTATCAAGTTATTGTCCAGTGCACTTCCAGATTCATCAACTTCAAAATTCAAATCCTTCAATTCTTGGGTAAGTTCAGGTGAGTTACTCCTCCATTTTCGAAGGTCCATGCTAGCATCTTTAAAAATCTGTTCACTTTCTTTACAAGTTTTCAAAGCTTGTTGAACATTGTCCTCTCCGCAAAGAAAATCATCGACATACAGAGACTGGTTCAGATGGTTGTAAGTCGACGGAAATGTGTCCATGTATTTTTTCAGATGATGTTTAATTGTAGCTGCTAGTAGGAAAGGGCTTGATTTCACTCCAAACAAAACTCTGCACATTCGGAACACGTCCAACTTCTTGTTTTCCAAATCCAAATTTTCTGGATCTTCATCCCAGAAAAATCTTGTAAAGTTTCTTTCACATTCATTAATTTCAATCATCAAAAAGGCCATTTTAATATCTGCTACGAAAGCAATTGGGTTTTTCCTGAATTTGATCAGGAGACTAAACAAGTTTGGTATGAAATTAAGACCGGTGTGTAGACATTCATTCAAACTTAACTGTCCTTTATCATGTGATCCTGCATCAAACACAATCCGTACCTTGCTTGTAGTCTTATCAGTACGAATCACTGCTCTATGTGGTAGATAAAATGTGTTTTTCTGCAAATTCTCTTCTTCAACTGGAATACGTTCAATGATATTCTCGGAAAGATAGTTCTTTAATATTGAGCTATATTCACTAAATAAAGTAGAATCATTTCTTAAAGTTGATCTTAATTTCATAAATCTCTTCTTTGCCACTTGTTCATTGTTTTCTAACAACGATTTCATATGCGGTTTCCAGGGAAATTTGACTTTATAGCGTTTATTTTCATATGAAATTCCAGCTTCAAATTCGGACATTATATCGTTATCATTAATTTTATCGTCAGATATCTCTGCCTCAATTCCTAAATTTTCTAAATCCCAAAATTCACTAAGTTGTTTGGAAATGATCGACTCATTAACAATAACACTCATTGTAAATAATTCCTCGCAATTTGTGCTCCCCCCTTGTAAAGACCATCCCCACAACGTTTCGACTGCTACTAAGTTTTTGCTTAATCGCATAATTCGCCCAGTAACTACTTCATAGTAATAGTCCCCACCCAAGAGAACTGATATTTCTTTATCATTAAACTCATAACAATCAGCTAATTGTATATTTCTTAAGTGTCTAAATTTTTTATCAATATTTTCAGGAGGGGTCGGTAAATGTGAGGCCGTTATATTGTCTGTTTCAATTGCTTCAATTTCGATGAATAAATTTGGATCCTGTCTATTTTGCAATTTAATTTTCACGACATTATATGTTTTCCCTTTGTTTTCATTACCGCCAAATGTGCAAATTGAAATACTTTCTTCTCTGATTATAGGAAAGTTAAATTTTTTAACAAGGGACGACAAAACAAAGCTACGCTGACTCCCATTATCTAGGAAAACGCGGCATATTTCCTTTTTCTTTTCATCCCCAATCACTGCAGCGCATGTATGTAACAAAATGTTATCGGATTTAGTATTATTAGCTTTCGTTTTAATAACTGCCGAAACGACGCTATCTGTTATATTTTTCTGATTAGGACTTTCAATATTCGAATCATTTTGTTTCCGAAAACATATTGAAATATGGTGGGATCCCCCACAAAAGGAACAGTTTTCTTTAATCGAACATTCTGCAACACGATGACGAGGTTTAAGGCATAAAAAACAACATCCTTTCTTTTTCAAAATATCTCTCTTTTCCTTAGCATTAAATGTATAACACGATTCTAATTTATGTGATTTATTGCAGAATAAGCATTTCTCATTGCCTGGCACCGATGAGAGGCTCTGTTGGGATGAGATCATAGAAAAAGTGTTTTCTTTTTTCAAGGGCATGCCCGTGGTATTACGTTTAACAAACCCATAATTCTTATTTTTTAATCTTTCTTGTGGGGAAAGGAAATAAGATGGCGATGGTTTATGATTATTTATTTGAAGTGATCGTTCGCGGCTCCGTATTTCTGAATTGAGAAACATTAATAGAGCACTTAAATCAAATTCCTTATCATTTTGGGATCGATTAAATTGTAAAACAAATTCTGAAGGAATTAATTTCATTAAAATGGGTGTCAATAAACTGGTATAAGTATCTCCTTTTATACCCAAGCTTTCTAAACTGCGTATCTGTGTTTCCGCGCTGTCATATAAATTTCTAAGACTTGTAACATCATTAGGATTTTTGACAGGCGATAAATTTAATAAATCACTCAAATGAGCGTTGATTAACATATTTTTGTTCCCAAATCTATCCTTTAATAAATCTAGGGCTTTATCGTAATTCTTATCAGAAATTGCAAATCCGTTAATGCATGCAAGAGCATTTCCACATAAATACGATTTCAAATAATTAAATTTATCAACTTTGCTTAATTTTACATTATTATGAATACAACTTTCAAATAAATTGTAAAAATCTAGCCATCCCGCATAATTTCCCGCATATTTATTTATATTTAATTTCGGTAGATTTATGTTCATGCATTCAGAATTATTTGAATCATGTGTTTCAGAGGTATTTGAAACTGTATCAGCTGGGATAGAATTCATTTTCTTTATTTTTAAAGAAAGTTTAGTCTTCCAAAAAATTATTTTTTCTTGGATTTCTTCAGAAGTTTTAACATCTTCAGAAATTGTGTCTTCAGACAAAAGATCTACAATTTCATCATTCAAAAAATTCAATTTGCTTTCTTTTTCATTCACTTGTGCTAAAAAAGCTTCAAATTGTTCCAGTAATTCTGTTTCGTCATTAATCGATTCTTCAATTTTATTAATCAATTTTGTCAGTGCTGTTCGTACAGCGGTACGCTTCTTTTTCAATTTTGTAATATTTTCTGCCATATTTATTTCTATCCAGGTAATTCAGTTTCAATGTAAATAATAAATTCTTACCTGGATATTTCGTTCGCCGATGACGTCAAATCAATCAAATCAGTTTCAATTCAATTCAGCTTCCTTTGGCCGATAGCAGCATAAATGTTCCGTGTTCAAATCAACATAAAGGTAGGTTCAGTGGTTTTATATCAATAGTTCAAAATAATTCATCGGCGAAATCAAATCAAATATAACGAAACAAATATTTAATAACGAAAAAAGGATTAATACAACTTGACACTTCCGTGTCTACATGTTCACTGTTTTTTGATGCGCTCACAGCGCCCTCTCAGTAGGGAGGTTTTACCATTATGTTTAAATTATAAATAATACTTTTTAAAAAAAGTTCCATGTAACTTTGTAATGTTTCTCTACAAACATTAACTTCTGAGAGAATTTAAATTTCAGTTTGTCCACTGTGTTACTTGTCTCCTGTGTTACCATGTTGTTGGTAACACAGGGGACAACAAAGTAACACAGGAGACTTAAATTCCTTTTTATGCTATTAAGTGGCCTAGACTTGGGCAATAAATTTTGTGCATAATTACAATTTACATCTATATATAAGAAACAAAATTTTTTTTTTTTAAACTTAAAACAGAATTTCTAAGCTAATAATTGGTTGTGTAACTTTAAAAGACCATTAAGTTTTTATTTAGCTATTCTTACATAAATATTTTTTATACTCCTATAATAGAGAGATTATTCTTAATTTTGTGTTCTTTTTTTAGATAATGCCATTAACAGCTGCAGAGAAACAACGCCGTTATAGAGAAAGAAGAAAACAAGATAAAAATAAAGAAGAAGAATGTAAGTTAAAGGCTCGTGATAGATATCATAAGACAAAAAGATTGGCAAATGATATGTCAGCAAGAGAACATAGATTAGCAAGAAAAAAGTGGCGTGCAAAGAAAGCAAAACAAAGACAGCACATAAAGCAAAACAGTTCACCACTTTTAACTTCAGATGCAAAAAAAGAGTCAATTGGCAGTGTAAGGAAAAAAATGAGGCGGGATAGAACAAAACTTTATAAGGAAAACATAAATCTTAAAATAGAAAATAAAAAAATTAAGCAAAAGGTAGAAAAATTAAGAAAAAGGGTGTATAGAGCAAAGATTAGTAATAGATATGAAGATTGTAATTTAACTCCACGCTCTAAAACTAAACAATTTATGAGAACAAATTTTCCTGGAATTAATACACCTGAAATACGAGACGTTTCGACACAACTTTTTAAATACAATGCTCTAACACATTGCATGTCATCACAGTACAAAAGTCTACGAGAAAGAAACAAGAAAAAAAATTTTAGGAATATTGTGACTAATAAAGTGATAAAAAAGTACAGGTTGATGAGAAAAATTGCTTCAGAAGCTTTAGGTTTGAAATCCAAAATTCGCAAAGCCATTCAACAAAAAAACTATTCAATAAAAAATAAAAGTATTCAAGATTTTTATATAAGAGATGACATCAGTAGAGCAACTGCAGGAAAGAAGGAAACTGTAACAAAGTATTCAAAAAAGAAACAGAAAAGATACCTTTTAGATACGATAAAGAACTTACATAAAAAGTTTCTTGAAGAAGGTGGAAAGTGCTCGTATGCTTCTTTTGCTGCAAATCGTCCCTTTTATGTTTTGTCACCTTCAGTTGACACACGAAACACATGCTTATGCAAATTGCACAGCAATGTAAAATTTAAAATAACTGCCCTTAAAAAAATAGAAATAATTCAAACTAATAACATTAGCGATCTAATTGAAGCGACAGTATGCAGCCCTGATTCAAAAGATTGCATGTATAAAGCATGTCCATCTTGTTGCAGAAAGGAAGTTCCTCTCAATGAAATAAATACAGATGCACAAGCAGAATGGAATGAATGGAATTATAAAAATGAGACGTATGAAAAAGAGGGAAAGAAACTAAGTGTTAAAAAGGTTTCAAAAATGTTTATGACTTCTTCAGTTTCTACACTAACTAGAAAATTCATCAAAGAATTCGACCTCTACAAAAAACATGTTTTTAATATCCAAAAACAATATGAAGCTTACAGAGACTGTATTGAAAATCTGAAACCTAATGAAGCTGCAATACATGTGGATTTCAGCGAAAATTATAACCTTAAATTATCAGAAGAAATACAAGCCCACCATTACGGCGCATCACAAAATTCAATAACTTTACACACTGGTCTTACATACTGTGGAATTGAAAAAAATAAACCTGTGTCTTTTAGCACTGTTTCCTCAAGTTATAAGCACAACCCCAGTGCCATATGGGCTCATTTAACGCCCATTTTGAAAATGATTAAGGAAACAGATCCTAAGATAGATACTCTTCATTTTTTTTCTGATGGTCCTTCCACCCAATATAGACAAAAAAATAATTTTTATTTATTCAGTCAAAGGCTTTTCAAATACGATTTTATGCGAGGTACATGGTCCTTTTTTGAATCTGGGCATGGAAAAGGGGCAGCGGATGGAATCGGTGGAACCTTAAAGCGAATAGCTGATAGAATTGTGGCATGTGGAACAGATATAACGGATGTACACCAGTTTATTCATTGTGTGCGCAAATCCACTGAGATAAAGTTGTTCTGCGTCACTGAAGAAGAAATTGAAGCAATTTCTAAAACACTTCCAGAAAAGATTCCTATGCTGAAAGGAACAAGATCCTTACACCAGCTAATTGTAGAAAAAAAGGGTGGATATCTCCGTTATAGAGATATTAGCTGTTTTTGTGGAGTACTAAGTCAACGCGGATTTTGTCATTGCTATGGCACAAAAGATTTTATAACTACAGCCTATCCAGAAATAAAACAGGACCAGAAAACTTTTAGCTCAGTAACACAAAAACATTTACCTTATAATAATAAGAAACTTAATGTTTTTGACATTTATTCATCAAGCAATGATTCTATTCTTACTGATGAGGATAATTTATATTCGTTAAAAGAATCCAATCTAAAACATCAAATACGAGAACCCAATTGCAAAAATATTAAGGCGGGCACATATCTACTCATTCAAATATTGGGAGGAAAAAAGAATAAATCTAAATATAAATGTGTTGGAATAGCACAAGGTGATGTAGAAGATGATGGTGATATTAAGGTTATGTTTTTAAAAACAATAGATGACAGTGGTAAAAACTTTCAAGTAAAAGAGAATGATGTATCTTACATTCAGTTTGATTCTGTATTAGGTATTCTGAAAAATCCTAGTTTTAAAATGAAAGGAAATAGAATTTTCTATCAATTTGATGACCCAGTTGATGTTTATGAAAAATAAAATCTATCATAAGACGTTTTAAATTGTTTACTTCTTGGTGCTAAATATGTATGTCCACTTTGTTACTTTAGTGTCCCCTGTGTTACCATATGTCCCCTGTGTTACTGACATGTATGTTTACGTCAAAAAAAAGGAAAACACTTTCAATAAAAGGATAACAAGAAATATTTAATGTCTAATAGGTATCTGTAATGAATTCTGTAAATGTCTCAAATCAATGTATTTTTAATGAAATTATGCTAACTTTTACGTTGTAAAAATATTAAAATGGTAACACAGGGGACATAATTTGCTTATTTAATGACACATATACATGTATAAATAAAAAAACTTCATCTCTAGAAAAGAACATTCGCCTCTAAGTTGAACCAATGCAAAATTGCGTATTTATTTTTCTATTTAAATATGGGATGATAATTTAAATTTTGGTAACACAGGAGACATTTTTCAGTTTATGTGTTTAAGTTTTAAAGTATAGTGATTAATAATATTTTAAAAGTTCGCTGCTAAAGCTTGATTTTGATTTTTGAATATATAATTAACCATCTCAGATGCATTTTGGTTTTAAAAAAAAAATTTTTTTTTTTAGTTTTCTGTTTATCAAAAGTGATATGCATTTTTGGAATGACCCATATACGTTTGCTGTTTTTTTTCTTCCTTTTTTATAAACTTACATACACCACCTATAAGAAAAAAACACTGTAAGCTCTAAAAATACCGAAAAAAAAATTTTAAAAAAGATTTTTTTAATCAAAAATGGCTGCGTCAGAAATTCGTAGCATTTAGAAGCATAAGTTATTCTTACGTACACTACGTCATCGGAGACGAAGTGAAAACATTTATAGAGTATGACTCTAGTGTTTGTTTCGACAAGGAAGAATCTCTAAAACATAATCCTAAGCAAAATATGATGAAAAACAGCTGCTGCTGTGTATGTAGTGGTGTAGAGCAGGCGCGATAAATTATAATTTTGTTAATTCTGGTTTATTGAATACACTGGAAATAAACTACAGCAAACTAGACAAAATGATATATAATAGATAGAAATATATAGCTTATATTTGCCCTCAGATTGACTTTTATCTTATTGTATCACAACGTTATACCGCACACTGAGCACGCAACTAAAGCAAAACAATAGGAATTTGAACTTCTACATCATCCTTTGCACACTCCCGACCTAGCTCCCACTGACTACCACTTCTTCCTCAATTTAGCAAACATTTCAGCAAGAAAATAATTATATTAAAGAATACCTACCACAGAACTAGCTTTTCAAAAATATGCTATTGCTCCACCAACTGGGTTTTGCCCCCAGATAACCTACCACTTAAATGGCTTAAGTGCATCGAAAAAATATGGCTGGATACTTTGAAGAATAAGATGGTTTCTTATTTCCTCGTACGCGAACAAATAACTTTAACTTTTTTCTCTACAAATTTCTTCATTGTCTTGAAGGACATTATACTGAGGTTATATGCATGAGTATACAAACTGTAGCAAATTTGTAACTTCGGAACAGTTATATTCTCAGCAAATTTCTTCTCATATACACAAGAAAATAATATTGTGAACTTCTGAAGTTAGAGATAAAAATATTTTTCCCATCTAATTAAACATTGTTTGAGAAATGTTGAATCAACATTGCCTTGCACCCCAATAAACATTGCAGTACAATACCGTAAACATTAAAATACATAATGATCGACGAAGCAACATCAGAGTCTTAACTAAGAATGCTAGGTCAGGTTATTAAAATTTTTATCCAAAATAAAACACGTTACATCATTACGGATTAATCAGTTGTCAGTACTGTAGTACAAACGTCAACAAAATGTTAAAAAATCAAATACATCGAATCTTTTAATCTATAGACATTTCTTTTTGTCTTCCCATTTTCATTCAAGTTATGTCACATGCATGATATTTTTTTAGAAAAATTAGCTATATAATTCTGCAAAAGATATCAATACAGAAGAAATTCCAAATATTTTCCTTTGTATTTACCAAATATTGCTTCATGTATTGTTGAGTATTGCTTCTCAATCAGTTTCAAAAACAACTTGAAAATATCAGTATTAAGCTATATAATTTTCAAAATTTGAAACTGAATAAGGAAGAATTATTTTAATACCTATTGATTTTATTATCTAATTGCATTTTTGCATAAATGGTTTTTATATACAAGAAAAGGAAAAAAAACCGTCCCGAATAATCTGTTTCCAAAGGATTTTTAAAGTAGGAAGGCTGAGTAAATGAAGAAACTATTCATTTATCAAACGATTCCCCATTATTTGTTCACAAAGAAAAATGGTATGTATAACTATTTGTACAACTTAGAGCATAACTTTTCAACATTTTGAACAGTAAGCTTTTATTTAGTTTTATTTGGTGAAAGCTAATAAAGGAATCCTTAATTTCTTTTAAAATCATACTAGGTATTCGAGTGAACAATAATCTAAACTTATGCCGCAACTATTTAAGAATATTGACAAATCAATTAAAACAGCATCATATGGTAAAATGTTTTCTAAAAAGAACATTCTATCAGTTTTTAATTCTCTAAATATTTATGAATGGTTGGAAAGGAGATGATAGCGAGGGGGGATATCTGTTGTCATGTTGAACATGATAAATTTGTCAATAAAAAAACAATCAAATTTGATATTCTACTAGGAACAAACGCAATATGACATCCGTAAAATCTATCAGGAGGAAGGCTCATTTTTTTGCAATCTTAATAATGCAAACATTATTTTACACACTAACATTAACAAAAAAAACGTTGTTCCTTTTTATAAGCAACAAATATCCCCGCAAAAAGTGTAATACTCTTATTTCAAATGTGCCCAATTAATAGATCAAAATAATAGGTCAAAAGTCATGAGGATCAGTTTCTTGGCTGTAGAGAACAAAAATTTTATGAGCTAGGAATCATGCTACTGACAGCAAGATGGCAAAAAGTATTGGACCAGAATGAACTATATATGATTCAATAAAATATTTAGTCGCTGCAAGAAATTTATTTCATTTATTCACTGCTACTTTCTGAATTTCATTTATTCACTGCTCACTCTTACATTCCGAACATCCCAATTTATGTAACGCAATTGGAAATTAAAAATGGCAGGCATAGCTTAATAAAATATAGTTAAAACAAATTCACCACTGAAAATTCTGTGAATAGGATTCATTAGTTTTTTTAATCAAACATCAACAATTTATATAGTAATGCCTTACATAGAAAGATGACTAATTATATTTATTTTTATGAAATCACATGTTTTAATATTATAAACTTAAATTTTCAAAAATGGAATAATTATTTCTTTTCTTTACAGAGAATTAGGATAAGAAATTACAGGGCAGCTGTTACGATCCACTTGAAAAACAAGTGAGACATTTTAACTCATCTACTCATAAAAGTTGTTATGAAATGACTACCCTTCCTAGATGTTTTAAAATATTTTTAAATGATTTTTTTTTTAAAAATGTGTTTATTAGAAACAACAAATTAATAAGTAGGTGATCAAGAGCAAAAACATTTTAAACATCAGTATTAAGGTCAATAAAGAACTTGAAAATAACTTAAAACCTATTTATTTGACGACAAAACTTAAAGACGCCGGAATAGGATGTTTTTATGATCAACGAATTATAATCTTTATTTTTCTACCAAACTTCTACTGTGCCCTAATGCTTCGATATTCTAAACATATTAATACTTTAAATCTCAAAAAAAAAAAAATTATTGTAACTATTCTCATTGTTCTCTCTGTACATTTTTTACACACCTGCGTATGAAGCTTTAAGTTTAATAGTTTTTGAGAAGCAAAGTATAATGCAATTAAAATCACACAAAAAAATGGGAGTCGATTTGTGAGCCTTTTGTTAATGATTGTATTAAAAGTTTAATTTAAAAAATCAGATGACTCTCTTAAATAACAATTTATTGAATGATTATTTTACCATATTTAATCAAAACAGTCGAATAACCATAAATAAAATGGTAATCAAACTGTTAAGTTCGAAAAAAACGGTTTAATAACTGCTTTCACCAAGTACGGTTAAACAACCAGAATTTTATCTCACCAATTAGAACCACCTAATGAAGCTACTTAATTCCTTGTAATGGCGTACATATCATAACAGAGCCGGCTTAGCTGTCAATGTCATGACCGGCAGAACTGGAGTTCAAGTCCTAGTGGTGACACCACAATATTTCCCCCATTCCCTTCAACACATGAAGAATTTCCGATGTCCGCTTTCTCTATTGAAGAATTTCCGCCCATTACCTTACGAAAAGCCGAGCTCCTATGTTTAGCTA
Source organism: Parasteatoda tepidariorum (assembly GCF_982258835.1). Taxonomy (NCBI): domain Eukaryota; kingdom Metazoa; phylum Arthropoda; class Arachnida; order Araneae; family Theridiidae; genus Parasteatoda; species Parasteatoda tepidariorum. The sequence goes on from NC_141762.1 coordinate 51,191,791, forward strand.
AATAATTAAGGTTTTTTAAAGTTTTTGAAAAATGCTAGTTGTAAATGGTTAAAAAACCGTATAGTTTTGTATTCATGGTTTTATAAGCATGCTTTTTGTAAACGGTTTCAAAACCATGTAGGAAAAATGTTCTTTACCGTAAACTTTACGGTTAATCGGATGGACAGACAGCTGCCAGTTATTTTACCATAATTTTAGAATGAAAATTTAAACAGTGTTCATGGTGTTTGGGAGGAAAACGAATAAGATTAATATTTAGTGATAAACAACTTAATTTTTAAAGTGTTCCAGAATCAGAGTACATTAAAAAACGATGTTACTTCAAAAATCTGAATGTTTTGATCATTCGGTGTATGTGCATCTGGAACCAACTGCTTCAATAATTTAGACTCCACTCTAAAACAACCTAAAATAAATTAATAAAGTTGAAAAAAAAATTTTCAGTATAGTTCATGAGTCTATTATCTATAACTAGGAGGCTCCGCCCCCTGCTCGCTAACGCTCGCCAACCCCCGAGAATTGCTACGCAATCCTGTGTAGTTCACGCCGTGAACCATGGCTCGCTGTGCTTGCTCGCCAATGAACACAATGTTCTAGCACAAAGACATAGTATATTATCATCAGACATAGTATTTTATAATCAAAGACATAGCATTGTACTTATGTAGAAGAATTCTATCTTATTGGCTTATAAAAAAGTAGATTAACTATTTAGATTGTACATGGTGAAAAAATCAAAACGTTAGCTAAATGAGAAACATATTAGCGAAATAAATTATCAAATATTGCAGTTACTCACCTAAATTCAACTAAATGTGTATAATAAATTAGTTAATGCTAGAAATTCTGCAAGTTTTAGAAAAAAAAATTTATTATTTAAAAATATAAACTTTAAAGCCTAACTTTTCCTTGTGAGATAATAACCCTCAAAAAGTCTTTCATTTTCAAGAACACAAAAATTTGTTTTATCGCCAAATGAAATATTTTTTGGTGATCAGCATTATTGAAATCAATTTCTATATTAATTAACATTTGTGATAAAGTACTTAACATTTTAGAACAAAATAAGGATGTCTTACATACAATAAATTAAAATGCATGGCTGTTAGCATTACCCGAGAAATACCATGTGGAGGTCGCCATGCTGCATTTCTAATCGGGGAGTTTTGATTTTGATACTTACCCTTGACTACTGCCAATACTTAATATTGCACTTGATCTCTGCAATCTATGTCTTCCATAACATTCCTCAACACTTTCGTGGGCGCTTCGAACACGTTTCATTATGTTTAAAAGCCCTAGCAGCTTCACTAATATTCTGCATTTTAAAGCGTGAGAATTCAATGCATAAATAAACGCGAAATATAAAAAAATTCAATGCATTCAATACAAACACTTAGACGTTTTTTAGACGTTTAGGTAGCTCCCAGTAGAAAAATATCAATTCAACAGCGGCCTTTTAAAGCATTCTCACTTAAATTAATTAATTAATTCCTAATTGAGTTTAAATTAAGTATTATCATGTTTTTAGGGCATGAATCTGATTTGAACAACCTGATAATGCTCACTCTGGTTATTTTTTCCGTTTTTAAAAGCGCTATATGTTGAGCCACCTCATGTGACATTTGCCATGTGACATTTTTAGCAGCAATCATTGGTCAATTTTCTAACGTTGCCATTCGGGAAGTTGTAATGAGGCTTTTTTTTGGTGCCGTGTAAGAGAAATATATATATAGATTTTAGCGTGATAAGTTAGGGGGAAAATATCCGATCTAAGTCTAACAAAAGGAAGAAAGAGAGATAAATAAGGAAAATTCTATTTAAAAATTTATCACGTTATCAGAATAAATTGTTCACTAAGCATCGAAAATTCTTTACATTGTATTACATTGCAACAATTAAAAAAGCTGTACAAATGAAAAAATGGAAACAAGTCTTTGTTTCCATACTAGGAAAATGGGGACCATTTATTTACGTTACTTCTGTTAACCGTATTATTTGTTAGGATAATTGAACAAAAGAAATATTGCCTTCAACTTAATTTCAAGCAGTATGATTGCAACGCACGAAATACTTAATTGCGTTTACTATTTAATAGGGCTGTCATTTCAACGGATACCTTATCTTACTGATACAGAAATCAAAGACCAAAACTCCTGTAAAATGTTTTCTGTCAAGGAAATATTAATAATTTTTTCTTGCTTTGCATTTGGGATAACGCAAGAATATCTTCAGCCATGTTGGATTTGGGCCTTATGTGAAGCAGGTACTTTATTTGCTTATACTTTACATTACGTTCAACCAAAAAAAACAATTATTCCTTTGATGAAATTGTCAACACTTGAGAATTTTCCCCAGTCATACTTAAATGTGGTGAATTGAATGTTGTCTAAAAAATGCAAAATTACACGACATTCTAAAAAAGATTCTGAATTTTAATCAAAAACTTAAAAATACCTAGAAAATTAAATGTCGTTTATAAATTTTTCTCACTCAATTGTAGAAACGTTAATAACACAACAACGATTTTAATTTTTTTAAGATTGCTATAAATTATGCGAAATTAAATAAATGTTGGTCGAGAAGCATCATATAAGTCTGAATAAAAATCAGAATTTAATTTGTTGTCAAATTCAAAGAGTAAATTCTTAGCAAAGTAATTTTTTCATCTTAGTTTAATTTGACATTTTCTTAAAGTATGTTATGATTTTTTTCCCTGGTTTTACGTAAAATAATTAAATTTTTTTATCTGTTTAAATTGGTTTGCGAGTGCAGATGTTGTTGTATCTTAGATTGTTTCATGTTTATAACTTTTGCATAAGTTCAGGGTCTGACATCTGTGATTTATTAAAAGGGTCTTTTCCCGATCTGAAATTATTTCCAGTTCTTAAAAATTTGTTCAACATTATGAGTTTAAGTCAAGAATAGAGTACAACTGTAACATCATGCTGCGCAGTAAGGAGCAGCAAAGAGGTAAATTCATCACAGTTATAAAGATGGTTGCCAAAAGTGACAACTAAATGTATGTTACTTGAAAAGATTTTGATTAACTATACTTCATTAAAAATAAATTAATTTCAATTATGATTCTAAATTTATAAAAAGAAACACGAAATATTTAAAATATATTAGTTCGTTCCTCTATCTCTCTTATACCTCTTTCGTTTAACGTAGTTTTGAGATGTCTCACTTGTTCATATACATTGCTTAACTTAAGTACATGATATCACTTACTTTCTTATTCTCAATAGTTTATCTTATTCTACTCTGTTTGTCTAAAAGCTGTCTAACCGGAACTTTAATCTTCTCTGCTGAGAAGTCTCTACACGAAAGTTTAACATGAATTATTTTACATTGAGGTTAGGTACATCATATTAACTTGAATAGTTTGAGATTGATTTTGTAGCAATCTTAGCAGTTCCTACTATAAAGTCTAATAAAATCAATGTAAAGAGTTGCTTAACATTTATCTTAGGCATATAATATTAACATGAATAATTTCAGGTGTGGGTCATTCTCACTGAAAAGGTATAAACAGACTAAAAAATTTTCTTAAATTAAAGTAGTTAAAAAAGTGATAAAAATTACATAAATGCCTTTATTTATCTTTGTTATAAGCCCTTATAATAATTGTCAAGTTTTCTATTTTATTTTTTACACGATTTAAAATATTTTAAATTCTGCCTTGTCCACGGAGGAGATGTAATAGTCGACGGAGGAGACATTTTATGTTATAACATGTCAATGAAGATTAATTCATTAAATATTGGGTACAACTGATATGAGTTTAACATTAATAGGTAAATAATGAAATATTTAATTTATTCGAGATAGATACTTCTGAATAATTTTGCTGCTATGAAAGGAAACATCCATTTTTAACCTAGGTGTACAATTTTTTAAGTAACTCTTACTGAATATTAATAAATTAAAATGTAAAGACTATTGAAATAAAAATTCAGACTCCACATGAAAGTTGAGTGTTAAGGGTACTCTTATATGAACATTTTATGCAAGTTAAACATACTGTCATCCAAATAACGTTTTTGTTCTTTCTCTTTTCTTCTTGTTATTGCTTCTTTTTTCCCTGGGCACAAACGGCTTGCTCTATCAATTTCTAGAAATTTAAGTACATTTAATCACGATTTTTCTGTTGAATCTTTTTCTGATACAATTTTAGCTCTGATACAAGTTTCTTGCTCTTTTTTTTTACTTTCTTTAAGCAATATAGGGTTTTCTTTTAATATATGTTTAGCTTGTCTCATGCTAAGTTCTTTCTGTTCCCTTCTCTTTTGCATTTGAACATTTGATTGCTTTCTTTTTTGCCGTTTTGGTTTTGCCCTTTTTTTCCTAAACTTTGAAGAGAAAAAAAATTTTAAACATCACAGAAATTATTTAGAAAAATTGCCAATATTTACTTCTCCAAAAAGAAAAAGTTAAACTTAATTGATTTCCTTTAAAAATACAAACAAATTAACACATTTGTTCCAGTTTAAAAAATATCAATTAAAATAATATAGTTTTTTAATTATTCAAATTGAATAATAGTTATCTAACACATTGTCTCTTCCATTGACTGTGTCTTCTCCACCGTGGACTTGTTATGTCCACGGAGGAGACAAAAACTAGTTCTTGAATTTTACTGATTTTTAATTTTAAAGTTACATAAATGGGGCAGATCTTTATATTAAATATACTATTTTTGCAATCTAAAATTCATCTATCAAAAATAAAATAATTTTCTCTTACCTTCTTTATGATGTCCACGGAGTATACGGTGAGAACTTTGCCAAACCCCAGTTGAGCACAACAATCCAAAACTGACACAACTGATAGTAACTGATACAAAAACAACTGATAGTAAATATTAGAAAATGGAATGTTTCCTTTCCCAGCAGCTGTCTTATATGGATTTCGCATATGCTACCCTTTATTGCATATTTACCGAACTATATTAATTGTCCATGGAGGGAGATTTCATTTTTGATGGACAAAGTTTACTAGTCATTTATTTTATATAAAAAAATATATTTTTTAAATATTAAATAAAAAGTTAATATAAACATTTAACTAGGTAAAACTACAAAAATCATTAAAATAACATTTAAATAGCTTAACAGCCATTTAAAATTATTTTGTGTCACAGACGTAGGGACGTCCACGGAGGGGATTTTGAAGCTATGTTTATTGAAAATTAAGAATGAAGTATTAAATACATTTAGCAGTAATGCAAATGATTTGTTAGTTAGAACTTTACGAAAAATGATGAAGAAAAATATTAAGATATCTGCTGTATTTCCTAATATTTATTACTAAGGGACTTAAAAAATCTCCTTTTTGTGAGAATGACTCATGGATTCTTTAGCAGTCTTAGCAGTTTCCACTTGAAAGTCTATCATGAATTATTTAACATTGTGGTAAGGTACATAATATTACCATGAATAGTCTGAGATTGATTCTGCCGCAATCTTAGCAGTTTCTACTATAAAGACTAATATGAGTTGCTTAACATTGATCTTAGGCATATAATATTAACATGAACAGTTTCAGAATGATTCTTTAGCAGACATAGCAGTTTCTACACGAAAGTCTAACATAAATTATTTAGCATTGAGGTTAGGCACATAAGATTAGCATGAATAGTTTCAGATAGATTCTGCAGCAGTCTTAGCTTCTACTAAAAAATTTGACATGAGTCGTTTAACATGAATCACTTAATGATCTTAACATGAATGATCTCAGGCTTGTATTATTAGCATGAATAGTTTCAGATTGATTTATCTTATTGTTGTCAGCAAGTAACGAAACATTTTATTGTAATAGGCAATAAATTCAATGTGCGAAGCCCAAAAGTTTATAGATTAAAAATATTAAGTTTTGGATGAGGTACAAGATATGCTACTTCACTTTAAGAAAATAGTTCCATGTAACAAATGAAAATCCCGACCGTACTGGCATTTCATTATAAAATATCCAGAACTTTTATTTCAAGAGTCAAATGTGCTTTATCATGTTGAAATATAACTCAACGTGAAGAATTTTATAAGTCAACTTCATAAAAATTTCCTCTGATTTGGAATTATTAAGTAGAAGCAATAAATGTTATGCTTCTAACGAGGAAATTCTCTGAGGTTCTCAAGTATTAAGAGGGCACCATACCACGGGAGAAAAATATTCCTCGTAAATTCTCTTTCACCCCCATAACTTATTTAAACTTCAGAGTATAGAATAAGTGAGTTCAGACAAACCTAGAGTAAGCCGTGAAGTTTCAAATACTGAAAAGAAATTTTTAAATTATCAAAATGGAGATAAATTATAAGAAGGTAGCTAAGGATTTCGGAATGGAGAAGTTCTCTTCCAATAATCGATTTGCATTTTGATATTTCGAATTTTTATTTAAATAATTGAAACTTCATTGCTTACTCTAAGTTTGCTCTCTCTCTCTCTCGTGGTATGGCGTCCTCGTAGGGACTGTTTCGTTCATCTTTAATCGAAATGAACCCATATGCTCGGTAATTATCAAATGTGTTTTTTTTTGTTCTTTTCTTAATCCCTGTACACTTCTCTAAACACCGTACAAGTATCTAAGTAGAGCCGAGATAGCCTGATTGGTAGAACGCTGGGCTGATGTTCATCAGAACGGAAGTTCGAATCCCATCAACCGAAGAAGTCCCGTGTATTAAATTATAAGTGGTGCACATTGAATCTATCGGGGTCACAAAGTCATCCTAGCCCCCATAACAAATCAATACCACTGGGGGGTACTGAATTCGAAATTGATAGTTCTCTGGTTTAGATGGAAATTACAATTTGTGAATGACTGAATGGAGTATGATTGGGTCATTCCTGTAAACGTCCTGCGACGTGTGAGTGGATGAATTCGTATTCGAATGGAATATTTTGTTCGCCAACGATAGCGCCACTGAAAAACACAAGAAACGCACCCACTGCTTTAAAAATTTGCTAGATTTCAAGTAGGCTTACTGATTGGCAAGTGTCGTTAGTAACAACAAGTATCTAAGTCTTATAGTTGCTGCTCAGTAAAACAAAATGTGACATTAAGTTAAACACCGAAACGCATCAAAAACATAACAGTCTTACGAGTTTTTTATATAGAGAAATATATTGTTCAATTGTTATTTCTTTTCAGTTAAAATTATTTTTTTACCCTATCCTTTATTACATTGTTACAACCCTTTTTCTTGGGGCATCTAATTGAGGATTTTTCCTAGAACTCCCACAAACCTCCTGCATGCCACAGAATAGACTATACTTTTATAATTTTTGATACAATTTTTCGAAAGTTACAAAGTTACGTAAGATCTTAAATAATCATCCTGTTAAATGCTTTTGCAAAGTAATTCATACACTCTCTTATGGAAAATATTTGTAGAATAAAAAACTTTTTAAATTTTAAAAACTCTTTAATAGATGTTGAATTCCGAGAACAAGTACTCAACTGCTATGTTCCTGTATTCACGGAAAAAGTAAGTTCCTTAATTATTTTATTTATTTAAATTTAGGCTTAAAACAATTCAAATAAAAGACTCGCAAGCAATATAATTCCGTTCGTTTAATCATTGCAATTTACCCTATAAATGACCAAATTCTCTCTTTTTTTTATGCTGTTCTGTTCATGAATATTAAATGACATGAAATCAATATAAATATAATTTTTAATTTTGTTTAAAAGGGTTAAAAATATCCATGAAATGTATGCAGAGTATAGAAGATACAGTGATAATCAATCATTACAGAAGTTACAAACTTGAAGTAGAAATAAGTATTGGGCTCATCATAATGTTTGCATAATATTTGGGACATTATGCACAGCAGCTCAAAGCCGGAAACTTCATCGTACGCCCCAAATCACCCTCCCTAATATGAACTGGCTGTTGGTGCAAGTTTGAGGCAATACTTTTACTTATCTAAATTAGCAAAATTTTGTGTTAAATTTACGCTTTCTTGCCAAGCTCGACGCGTCTGTCTCTCTAGAGCAGTGTTTCCCAAACTTATGACTTCAGTGTACCCTTTCTAAATTTTTCGTAACGCTGTGTACCACTCATAAAAAATGAATATATTTTTTTAAAAAATATCTTTATTTTTACTATAAAAAAATTACACCAAAGTTAAAAATCACAACTCGTTGTTGACACCACTAATTATTAACTGTTAACTCTGCAAAAAATAGCCAATAGAAAAATACGTCATCGTAAATTTTCATGGCTAGCTTTGTTTTTAAGTAAACATTTTTGAAATTTTCGTTTGCTGCAAGAGAACGCGTACCCCGGTTGAACCGTTCCCGTACCCCTGGGGGTACGCGTACCACACTTTGGGAAACACTGCTCTAGAGCATTAAAGGATGATACAGCATCCATCTTCAAGTTCATTTGCATGCAATTTTGGACCATAAGGTTAGTGTGCTTTAATGTGGCATGAGTTTGTCCCATTTAGGTCAAACTTGATATTTGTTTGGATATATTCACTAAAACTAGATGAAATATTACGAATTTAGTTCTAAACAAATTTTTATTGCTGAAATTGACTTTTTATCTGTAACCTAAGCAAAGATATGTCACTGTGACATTTAGCGCATTGTTTTATTGGATATATTTACTAAAACTAGATGAAGTATTACGACTACAGTTCTAAACAAGTTTTTCCTGTTGAAATTGACTTTTTATCTGTAACCTAAGCAAAGATTTGTCACTGTGACATTTAGGGCATTTTCGTCGCATTTATGGTAACAAGCCATTAGATGCGACACTCACGGTACCTGAATGAGACAGTGTATTTTTACAACGTTTTTAGTTACTTGCATTTGCGTCTGTAGCAGTAAAATCTTACTATCGAAATTTCGATTCATACAAATTCAAATTGCTTCAGGATGAATGCATGCAGCATTTATCGTCAGTTTATCACAGAATGGAGTTTATCGTCGATCAAGATTCCGATCATTTTAAATATATCTAGAATACTTAAAATACAACTGGAGCTCTTGTTTGGATGACTATTCAAGTTTTCCTTGTTTTTTTGGAAATATCACGATATTATCGTTGATAGGCATTTATCGTCAATCAGAACAATAACAGCTATAAAATTAAAACTTTATAATTCCGTGTGGGGTACGAATAAAAATTTTAATGATTTCCTTATCACTAAAAACAAAATTTATTGTCATTTTATCACAAAATTGAGTATATCATCTGTCAAAATTCCGAGCATTTTAAGACTAGCTAGAGTACTCTACTCTGGGGGACTTTGAATGTTCCCTTTTTTATTTTGAGCGATACGCGCAGAACTTATCACTATATTATTGTCGATATGAATTTACCATCAACCACACCTTCGACCACTCTGGAATTACAACTTTAAAATGTTAATTGAAACAGTGTCTTGGATGATATTACAAGTTTTAATCGTTTTCTTATCGGGAAAAACAGAAATTTTTTGACATATTATTTGGATAATATATAGTCAAGTGAAATTCCAACCAATTTTTTTAATTTCTTATTTATAACTCTAACGCGAATTAAAATTGTCACTGCACCTCCAAGCTTGACATAAATGTAAGTTTCAAATATTTCTTAACAGTAACATCAATGCATATATATATATATATATATATATATATATATATATATATATATATATATATATATATATATATATATATATATATATATATATATATATATATATATATATATATATATATATATATATATATATATATATATATATATATATATATATATATATATATATATGCATTGATGCACATGCACATACATACAAATATTGAAAGACATAAATACCTATATGTTATTTATTCTCACAGTGCATGCAAACTCGGTGGTCTGACATAAGTGTTAAGTACTAACACACACATTACATATATACATTACTCCTAAGCACATGTATTTATATTTTTGTCTTGTAGTACTGGAATTCACGCTGTAATTGAATATTTTAGTTACTTGTAGTCATGACTATTTGCAATTGTTAGGTTATAATAGCTAATCTTAATTTTTTGTCATCATATATTTTGATAGCGAGCAATCATGATTACATGTAATTATTATAACTTATTATCACATCTTCTGATTGATTGCAATCAATGATAACATGTTATCGTATATATTTATCTAATGTAACCGTGATTAGCCATAATCGTTTCGTGTTCTGACTACATTTAATCACTCCTTTTAATCGTAGATAATGATTACTTGCAATCGTAATTACTTGCAAATGCGATTGCAATATTGATTACAAAGTAGTACGTATATGTAAACAATTAAAGATGACACTGATTGCTGTAATCCACACCTAACTCTAGAAAGGTTGCAAAAATATATTGTCGCATTTAAGAACTTCAAACAGTCGGGATTAGGGTCAAAGGTTGTAAATTGGACAGTCATTTTACAAGCCCTCTAAATTTAATGGAAGTGTTCTTTTTCCATATTTTCTTAAAATAGATTAAAAAGATGGTAAAGTAGCGCTGCGCGCAAAGTCATAAGATTTGTGACCTCTATTCGGGGTCAGTGACCACTATTCTGGGGACAAACGTCTCATTTAGCTCATGAAATTAAGTGATGAAGTTCAACAAGAAATTACTCATTAAAAATGATTTAAATGTAGGGAAATGAATTCTCCAAAAATGCAAAATTTTCATTCTATCGTATTTACGAATGAACCTTCAATTAAGATTTAAAGTGACTGAACGTACTCACATTCAGGCAACGTTCAAAAAAATTACAATTCAAATAAAATTAAAGTAATTTAAAGCATCCGTTTGAATACAAACAAACATCCAGCACATGATAAGGAGGTGGCTTTATTGGCTAACGATATTTCTCATCATGAGTCACCATGCAAATCACAATCCTTGTGGTACCTTCCCCCATACTCCAAGTTTGCAAACGCCGTGTTAAATAACTCTATACGATGCTATGAAAAATTCCAGAAAATGGAAAATCTAAACATGCGTAATATTTCGAGTAGTAAAAAAGTACGTATTAATGATAACTAGAAATTAAATTCCAGATGTAAATTGAAATATAAAAGAAGCGGCAATAGTTCTAACCTGTAAAAATATTTTTATTTTTTAATTGATTTGAATGCAAAATTTATTAAACCTATGGTTTAAGAATTTTACATATTTCATCATCTTATGGAGGATAAGAAGTCTTATAAATAATTTATTCCTATTCTGTTTGGTTATGAAGCATTTAAGAGAACAGATTACTAATATTTATGTGATAACTGTTTTCGGTTGAAATAGACATATTGAATAAACTCCAAAATAAAATTTTATAACTTTTATTACAAAATAGGAAAACACAAAATTAACAAAAGATCTTAGGCAGACAACCTTCAGGGCTAAAGAGAATCGAAGGACTAGTTCATTCCGCTCCTAGAGCTGAAGCTACGATTTCTCTTCTCATGATGTCACTGTATACACAGATCTCGGAGATCGCTAGCAGGGATATTATAACTTTGCATTTTTCTCTCTGTAAAACTAAGTTAGACTTTTTCTGGTTATTAGATTTCAAATTTTACATAATTAACACATTATTTCCGTTCATAAACAGAGTTCAAAGAAACTTTCTTGGCCATTATATTAAAAAAATACCATTTTAAACTTATAAAAATATTTTACTAGTTGGCGAAAATGACACTATAAATACTTTATTTTAAAAAGTTCAGTTTTAACTTTGATTATTAAGAGAAGCATAAATCGACACTTTTTTATCTACATAATCTTTGATAACTAAAAGTTGGGTTAAATTTGGAATCCCGAATTTGAAATATGCCATTAATAGCAATTTGTTCATTCTTAAACATTAGGAAACATCAACCTTAAACGCTAATTACTGAAACAAAATAATAATTTAGGTTCATAATGATATTTGAAATTTTACAATTGCTTATAGATATTTAAATTTAAGATAATATAATTTATAGATATTTAATTTTAAGAGAATATAATTTAAAAAAATCATAAATATTTAGAATTACTACATTAAAAAATATGCTATGAAATTAGGAGAATTTTAACTATATACTATATAGTTTATTTAAACATTTTATTTACGCTTTAATTTTCCTTGACTTTATTCATTTTTAATTTTTTCGCCTGCCTTTCTTTTTGAAGTAATGAAGCGGTTTCCATTTAGAAGGTGAAATTCTACAAAAGATTTTAACGATAGAATAAACGTATTTCTGTTTTATATTAACTGTGTCATTTCGTTCGCAATTCGTTGAATCAAAACTTTACATAGTTGTTCATTTACTTTAGGGAACACGTGGAAAATTATATTTTTTCTTTTTGTGTTTATATCATAATTTTTGCAAGTTGTATCGCTCAAACTGGCATTTTATTAATAGTTAAAATTTTTGTAAATTCACTGCAATAAACTGAGGAAAATCATTTTATGAAACAACAAATGTCTTGGAATATGTCACAGAAAGGAATGCTCCAATATTAGTTAGAGCTAGTTAGACCGAACGCTTCGTTCTTGAAGTAAAAGTGCATGCTTCGAGCCACAGTGACGTCACTAAAGAAAATCGGAGGTTTGGTGCGGCAAGAGTTTCTTCAAAGGAGTGAACCAGCCCTTCTATTCTCTTTTGCCCTGGCCAACCTTACTCGTTGCTGGTCAGAACAAGACTAACTCATTTTAGGAAGGAGGCAACTCTAAAAAAGCAATGCAAGAGCAGTGCCATCTCTGAATTAACACAAATAATAGACAAAATGATAAATTCTGATAACACAATTTATAATTGTGGGCAGTAATTACAGAGAAACTGACGGATAGAATTTTTCTGAAAATATGAATTTGAAAATGTATTATCTATATATATATATTTCTCTTACACGGCACCAAAAAAAAGCCTCATTACAACTCCCAGAATGGCAACGTTAGAAAATCGACCAATGATTGCTGCTAAAAATGTCACATGCCAAAACTAGCTCAGGTGGGTCAACATATAGCGCTTTTAAAAACGGAAACAATAACCAGAGTGAGCATTATCAGGTTGTTCAGTTCAGATTCATGTCCTAAAAATATGATAATATTTAATTTAAACTCAATTAGGAATTAATTAATTAATTGAAGTGAGAATGCCTTAAAAGGCCGCTGTTGAATTGATATTTTTCTACTGGGAGCTACCTAAACGTCTAAAAAACGTCTAAGTGTTTGTATTGAATGCATTGAATTTTTTTATATTTCGCTTTTATTTATGTATTGAATTTTCACGCTTTAAAATGCAGAATGTTAGTGAAGCTGCTAGGGTTTTTAAACGTAATGAAAGAAAACGTGTTCGAAGTGCCCAAGAAAGTGTTGAGGAATGTTATGGAAGACGTAGATTGCAGAGATCAAGTGCAATAATAATTTTTCAAGATGTAACAGTAGATGCCGAAGAGTATAATATTGGTGTGTCTGACAATTTTAGATTTTTGGCACTCCAAGCATGAACGTGTCCAGCTCGCTATGTCTTTTTGCATACTAGGCCACACAAAACGTTGTTGTATAAGTTTCCTTGAAGCCTTGATGACAGGATGTGAAAGACGATTTAATTGACTAAAAATGGCATGTCGAAACCCAGGGGGAACATATGGTCGAATTCTCGAATCCTGAACGTCACAATAAAGTGATTTTCCAGGTGTTAGCTGCATAGGCTGCAAGTTGAGATTGTTGGTAGTTTTGTTTTTCAAGAGGGTCTGTAGTTCGGTGTCCTGATATTGTTCATCTGCAAGGGCAGCAAAGTCAATTGGCGAAGGAATGGCTAATTCTTCGATGCGAGACAAGGTGTCTGCTACGATATTTTGTGAACCCTCCACATAACGGATATCTGTTGAAAATTGGCGTATGAAGTCTAGGTGTCTCATTTGACGAGGGGAGGCTTTATCTGAACGCTGTTGAAAAGCATAGGTTAATGGTTTGTGATCAGTGAAAATCATAAAAACGCGTCCTTCCAGCATATGTCGAAAATGCTTTACAGCTTCATAAATTCCTAATAATTCGCGATCGTAAGTGCTGTATCTGGTTTGGGCTGGTGAGAGTTTTTTAGAAAAATATGAAAGTGGTCTCCATGATTTTTGATCTTTCTGTTGTAAAACTGCTCCTATACCTGTTGTCGATGCGTCAACGTAGAGTGATAATGGTTTAGATGCTGATGGATATTGCAAATTAGTTGCCGGAATTAAATCATTTTTACATTTTTGGAAAGCATCGTGTGATTCTGTGGTCCAGGTTATAACACGTTTGTCATTTTTCTTGCTTCCAACCAAAAAAGAATTTAGAGGTGCTTGTATGGTCGCGGCATGAGGTAGGAAACGTCGGTAAAAATTGAGCATGGCACGAAATCTTCTTAAGTCCTTTACTGTAGATGGTTCGGGCATATCGCGGATAGCGGTGACTCTATCTGAAAGGGGTCGAACGCCATCAGCGGAAATTTCATGACCAAGAAAGGATACTTTTTGTTGGCCAAAAACGCATTTGGAAGGATTGAGACTGACTCCGTAACTCTGAAACCGTTCAAAAATAGTTCTTAAATGAGATAAGTGTTCTTGTTCTGAAGAGGAAGCGATTAAGACGTCATCAAAATAAGGCACACAAAAGTCCAGGCCGATTAACACCTGATTCATGAAGCGTTGGAACGTTTGAGCGGCATTGCATAAGCCGAAAGTCATGACTGGAAACTCAAATAGTCCGAAAGGCGTTATAACCGCAGTCTTAGGAACATCAGCTGGATTAACGGGTACTTGGTGGTACGCCCGCTCAAGATCAATAGTTGTAAAAATAGTTTTTCCCTCTAAGACTTGCATACAGTCTTGAATGTGCGGGACTGGGTAACGATCAGGAATTGTAGCTGCATTTAGCCGGCGATAATCCCCGCACTGGCGCCAGTTACCATTTCGTTTCCGAACTAGATGGAGCGGACTGGCCCATGAACTTTTCGATGGGCGGCAAATTCCCTGTTCCATCATGTATTGAAATTCATCTTTGGCGGCTTTGAGCTTGTCTGGAGGTAAACGTCTTGGTTTAGAACCAATTGGGGGTCCGGTAGTTTCAATATAATGTAGTACATCGTGTTTGGGTTGTGAATTACCCATAACTGGGCGCGTGATTGTAGGAAATTCTCTGAGAAGTTGATGCCATGGAGAAGTATCGGAAATCAGTTTAATGTTTAAATCTTGACTATTGCGAATTTCTCCCGGGTAAGATAAGTTCGTTGAAGAATCTACTAAACGGCGATTTTTAAGATCAACAAGCAAAGAAAATTTTTGCAAGAAGTCAGCGCCAATAATTGGACTTGAAACGGAGGCGATAATGAATGGCCACTGCAATTTGCGGCGCAATCCTAAGTCAACAGATATCAGGCGTTCACCAAAAGTTTGTATAGGAGTTCCATTTGCTGCGTAAAGTTGTAATTTGGTTTGGCGCTTTGCTCATGAAAATGTGGTGGAACGACAGAAACATCAGCCCCGGTGTCTACAAGAAATTTTAAACCGGAATTCTTATCGATGACAAAAAGGCGTGCAATATTTCGGCCGCTGTCGTTCACGACTTTTAGCGACGGCCCATCTCGTTTCCCTGGTTGTTATAACGACACGGTTGGCGGCATTTGTTTGCCTTTTCTCCAAAATTGTGATGGTAAAAACAAATACCCGGAGGAGGGCTTTCATAACGTTTCCTTGATGGGCTACGACGTGCATATCGACCACGTGATGGAGAGCGATGGCGCCGAAAAGTTTCAGCTTGAATGGCAACTAATTGAGAGACCTGTTTGGACAATTCATTAATTTGAGCCTGTAACACCTCAATACCTTGATCAGAAGTCTGAACTGCATGTATTTGCATTGGCATGACCAGCTCGTGTATTTTATCAGCGATTTCGGGCAGTTTCGTAAGAGGCTCACTACTGGCAGCTAAAATGGCTTGCATGTTTGATGGGAGTCTATTCATCCATAATGTTTTAAGAATATTGTCCGTTAAGTTGCCGGCGGATAAGTCTGACATTTTAGACAACAATTGAGAAGGCCTCATATCACCCAGCTATAAATCTTGCAATAGTTGCTTGGTTTTAACTGTTTCGGATTCTGAATAAACAGAAATTAATTTTTCTTTTAAAGATTTGTATTTTTCCATCGCCGGTGGACTAATGATAGTTTCGCGAACTGATTGAAGTACTTCTGATTCTAAAGCGGAGATCGCTGTATAAAATTGAGTTTCGTCAGCAGTAATGTGACTCAATTTAAATTGCGCATCCAGTTGAATGAACCATAGCGATGGGTCTTGGCGACAAAATGACGGAGGCTTAACTGCAACTCGCGCCAATTGTGAAGAAGCATTGTTGTCAACCATTTTAGATCAGTCAAATATACTCAATAACAAAGAAAAATAATCAATATACGTATATAGCGACACAGCTTCTTGGTACTTTAAATCAGAGAAATTGGCGACTCAAATTCTACACACTATACATAGATCCGATAAAATTCTGACAGAAATATGTTGACTTACCAGAAAGTGGCAAAACACTTTAAATCAAAGGTAAAATGTCTTACTTGAATTTCATCACACTTGACAACTTATTGTTGCTCAGGCTTTTGCACATAAACTCCATATTCGTACAACATTGCAGGTTGTGATTCGTAATAAATCCGAGGTCACCAGTTTGTGGAGGAAATAAGTAGACTCGCTTCTTATTATAAAATATAATATATTAACAGCTTTGAATGATAACAATAACGTACATATTAAAAACAGGAGAATTATATAGCAGCAGCAGAAAGAAAACATTAGTATTCTTTTTATTTGTGTTCCTCGTTGCTATGGGATACGAGACTGGCAGCGTTGAGTTGTAGTAGGCAGGTCACCACAATTGGCTCAATGACGGAACAATGTAGCTACTGTAATGCTTACTTCTGGGCCAAAGAAAGAAATTCTTCTGGCAAATATACGAAATGCTGCCACGATGGAAAAATTAATTTGCCTACACTAATGGACATTCCCGAGTTGCTGCAAAAATTATCAAGTGATAATTCGATTGAGGCACAAAATTATCGAAATCATATCCGGGAATATAATTCTGCTCTTGCTTTTGCATCATTTGGAGCACACATAAAGCCACCTCCTGGAAATGGACCGTATTGTTTTCGGATTCATGGTCAAATTTATCATATGGTGTCACCTTTGTATAGCAATGATCAAAATAATGCTGGATACTGGCAGCTGTATATTTTTGATTCAACTGAAGCTACCAACAGACGCATTGAAAACAATACTGGATGTTTACGCTCTGTAATGGAATGGTAAAATGTTATGTACTTTATCACAAATGTTAATTAATATAGAAATTGATTTCAATAATGCTGATCACCATAAAATATTTCATTTGGCGCTTAAACAAATTTTTGTGTTCTTGAAAATGAAAGACTTTTTGAGGGTTATTATCTCACAAGGAAAAGTTAGGGTTTAAATTTTTTATTTTTAAATAATAAAATTTTTTTCTAAAACTTTGAGAATTTCTACCATTAACTAATTTATTATACACATTTAGTTGAATTTAGGTGAGTAACTGCAATATTTGATAATTTATTTTGCTGATAAGTTTCTCATTTAGCTAATGTTTTGATTTTTTCACCATGTACAATCTAAATAGCTAATATACTTTTTTAAAGGCCAATAAGAACATTGATAGAATTCTTCTACATAAGTACAATACTAAGTCTTTGATGATAAAATACTACGTCTTTGATGATAATATACTATGTCGTTGTGCTAGAACATTGTGTTCATTGGCGAGCGAGTGCAGCGAGCCATGGTTCACGGCGTGAACCACATAGGATTGCGTAGCAATTCTCGGGGTCTGGCGAGCGTTAGAGAGCAGGGGGCGGAGCCTCCTTGTATATGTTTAATATCCTTGATATATAACTACAAATATGTTATCAATATAAATTCACTGTACTTTGTATTTAAATTAAAAATTTACTCTGAATATTTAAATCGAACTGAAAAATGTGAAGAACAGAAATTGACATTTTACTGAGATTTTAATCATAATATTTCAGATATATAATAAATTTATTATGATTAAAATGTGCAATTGGATGGTTTTAACACTTTAAAATAATTGTCATGCGAAGAATTGATTAAGTAAATGCAAGGAACACAAACGTTACACTTTCAGGAGAACCTTTTATTAACCACAATCTCATCAAATTTATTTTCAGGACGTAAGTGAAGTTGCCCGAAGAATTGTAATATATAAAATTCAATCAACAAACATGACTGATGGGGCTAAAGAATTTTGCGACTTAGACACAGAACTTCGGGTAAGTAGAATTATAAACAAAATATTAAGACATATATATAGCTTCACAGTTTGAAACTTCACAAAATTTAACAAAAATGTGTCAAAATAGCTCAGAAACATATAATAGTCGAATTCGAAAGTTCCATTCATTCAAAATTGAAACATGCCTGAGAAAAATGCATAGTCTTAAAAAAAATGTGAAAAGAGAAATGAATGGTGTTTGTTGACTGACGGCATTACTTGAACCAAGTACATACAAGTTCGTACTAGGATGATCTATGCACCAGAGTTATACACCTAGTCAATGGAGTATTAGTGAGATTTATATAGACACATCATAGCATGCAAATTTCTGATTTTGACAGTACAAAGGGTTGCAATTTTGAAAATCTAATCCCGACAGCTTTCAGGAGATCGGTGATTATAATTTTATGTTTTGTTTTTCTCGCTATAACTTATAAACTTTTCACTGAATGGAATGTATCTCATTTGGTGTCATTGCTATACAAAGCTTCTTAATACTCACTGGGACGGAGTTTACACCCATGGTGCATCCTGCTGACTATTCGGAAATCTTTTTCTCAATTTATGCGGACAGCTGACAAGCCTCTCTTCCTCCACATAATATGCTGTTTCAATTTTGAGCGCATCAGGTTATCAGTTTCGACTACAGCTATTTTGACACATCTTTGCTTAATTTTAAGAAACTCCTTTTTTACACTGCAAAATATAAAATACTGTGATCGGGTGCATTACAGTAGAAGTGTAGCGGCTTATCGACAAACCAGCATACAATGGTGCTTCTTTTCATATGTTAATTTGCCTCCGTAAAGACGCAAAATTATTTCACAAAATATTTGCCATAACAATATAAAGATACATTATGCTTAAATGAAGAATTTAATGCAAAACAATCTAGTACTCAGTCGAAATTGAACATGAAAACATGAAAAATTGTTAAATGACAAAATTGGAGAACTTTTTTGTCATTTTTATAGTTATTCCACAAAAAATTTACCTTTTCTCGATAAAAAAATTCATATTGTATATAAAAATATAATTTATAACAGTAGTATATGAACGACGATTCATGCGCTAGAATTTGTGCCAGGGTTGGCCTTTATATACTACTTGAAACTAACAAACACTTTTGTTACATAAAGAGGAAAACCACCGAAGCCTTCCATGGTTAACCCGACGGCAAGGAAACTCAATGCTAGTCCAGTTCGTCGAGTATATCGAATCCAGTTTAAGTCACTCGTTGAGGATTTGATCGCGCAAATCCACCAAATTGCGAGGATGCTGATTTTGGCGTTTTATTCGTTGTTCCAACATGACCCACAAATTTTCAATAGGGTTCAAGTCAGGTGATTTTGAAGGCCAGTCGAGATGTAATTGAGTGTCTGAGTGTTTATAAAACCAATCATATTTTACTCCAGACTGATGAACTTTGCTGTTGTCATTTTGAAAAATAGGGGTATCGACAGCATACTCTTCACGAAGATATTGTCTGGAAGGCTATACTTGATCATCCAGAATGTTCAAATAAGCATATTGGTTCATTTTTGTGGCCACTTCAGTGATTGACCCAATCCATAATAAGAAAAACAGACCCAAAGCTTGACAGACCCACCTCCGAGTAGAACCTGACCTTGCACACAGTCAGTATAAAATGCTTCATCTGTTCCTCTGTGCACTCGATTACGTGCGTCATTTTAATAAAGGCAAAAACGTGATTTTTCAGATCATATTTTATTACGCTAGTCAGCAGCAGTCCTCGATCGGTGACTTCTAGCCCACTGAAGTCGCACAGCTTTATGTGCTTGAGTTCAGCAACTTCATTCACCGCATGACCATAGGCACGGCTAAACACAATTGCCCCTTTTTGCAACACTCACTGTCACATCCTTACACTTACCCATATTTACACACAATTTCCGCTAAAAACAAAAATATCTCACTAATGGCTTCTTACCTTTGATCACACTGAGTCAGTGCGCACACAGTTGAGCACGTCACTTGACCACTACGTCATCTTACGAAACCTAACGATTAGTCGGTGTTTGCTCACTAAGGTGACTAATTTTTTGTCAGGTAAGCTTACTGTGACAATGCAGTGGTACAAGGACGAGATACTTGCAGCCTATGTGAGATTTTTCCATTTGGCATATGAGTCAAATTTCATATTTATAGATTATAACGCCCATAAACAGAGAGCTCAGTCAACGGACGAATACCTCCAATCGGAGAATGATCAGCTATTGGAGTGGCCTGTAATGTCCCCTGACCTTAATCACATCAAACACGAATGGGACACCCTTGGAAGCTCAATTGCAGTTCGAAGACCTTCTCCAGCAACCCTGGATGAGCTCGAGGTTGCTTGGTGCAAGAGTGAAGGCTGTTGTAACAATGATTGATAAAAAAACAGCGTTAAACAGTATGAAACGCAGATGCGAGAGTTATGTATCTGTTAAAGGAGATGATACATCCTATTAGACATGTTTTTCTCTGGTTGAAAGAGTGTCGGTCAGGTGCTGTGCTAGACAAGTGACCAATTTTCTTATTTAGGGTGCAAGTTGCGCCCCTTTTTGTTTTCCCATGTATTAGTCTAATAAATTATGATATCTGACCCAGTTCGGTTTTATTTGCTTTGGTAATTTTTTTTATTGCAAAAAAAACATTTGACCCTTTAATTGTTCTCACCAGTGTATGTTCATTAAAAAAAGGAACTTAGGGGACATGCAAAGTTTATGCGTCTTGCAAATTGATTCTGATTTTTGGGCAGGTGGACATATAGATCTCATCATACTAAGGATTTTCTGGAATGTGAAAATATTGAACGTAGAGATATGTATAGAACGGATCACTGTACCTAAATCTGATAGCAAACGTTTGGGACTTCCTTGACAGATAAGCTGCTGCCATGAGTCCTATTACACTGTCCTTACTGTTATAGTTGAAACAAGAGTTACATCATATTTTTCTTGAAAAAGGGCATCATCTACGGAAAGTTCGAGTAGGAACCTCTAAAGCCTAGAAGTCACGAGAGAGTATACATTCCTTTCTGGAAAGTATTTTTAAAATATATTGTTGACAATTTTTTTTATAAAATTGGGAAATACTATTTTTATGCAAAACAGCATTTCTGCCAAGTTTGTTACTTAGTTTTAAATTATGGTTGCGTAGCTTGTTTCTACTATTACAGATCAGTTGTTAATGCTCAATGCATATTTGTTGTCTCATATCATAAGCTATTTGTTCTTGAAGTTAATATGTTTTACGCTTGAGCACGATTTAACGTTCTTAAGCATATCATGATGAAAAGATTTTATTTTTAGGAAACTCTTTCAATTGAATGTGGAAGAAGTGTACTCGATTATTATTCAGTAAGGCATACATTTTTACTTGTTCCTTCTAACATAATATCAATATAACATAATATAATATGCTCCAAAACATAATATATTATGCTCGATCTGATCAACTTCATGTAATCTAATTGATGAGTAAATATTGAAAGGCTAATATTTAAGTAATTAAAATTGAATAGTTAAATATTCTAACTATATAATTTTCAGAGATTCTATGGTTTAGCACAATTTTGAACAGATTAAATTAATAGTGAAGTGTATGGCTTCATTAAATGAATATTTTAAACATATTCGGAAAAGTATTTTAAACATATTAAGTATCATTAAAAATATGAAGGTCGAAAAATTATCTAAAAATGTAGGGAATAATATTATTAATACCTTCATGTGATTTATATAAGCAATGAAAACTTAACGCTTTTGCTCAATTCTAAAGTACTCGTGCTCTTTTGCCACAGTTTTTAAAAACATCAGGTAGTGTTGCCACGAAGTTAAAACAACAGCATATAAAAATATAAAATTCAAATTAGAAAAATTTTTTATGCAATTTAAAAATAATTATGGATAATTTTCTAAAAACTTAAACTCGATACATTTAAGTATTTACTTCTAACAATGAACATAATAAAATAATTATATAGGTAATGCTCTTAATAAAAATTTTAAAATCTTTATTAAAAAATTATCCAAACACATTCACTAAAAGCAATGATTGTGAAACTCGCGGTTTCAAAAGGAGTAAATTCAGGAAGAAAAAATTATGCAAATGTTTATGAGTTTGAATACTATTCAAAGATTCTATAACTATGCATTAAAATCCATTATTTCGAAACTCTCTATGTTGTAATTAAAGAGAGTAGAATCAGGTAAATACAAGTATACAAACACCTATGAATTTTAAGGTTGTATTACGGGGACCGGAAAGTAATGTCGTTTCGGTGAAATAAATACTCGTTCGTCTTAAAAACCAATTCATTTTTTCGATCCATTTCGAT
This sequence comes from Parasteatoda tepidariorum, assembly GCF_982258835.1. Classification (NCBI taxonomy): domain Eukaryota; kingdom Metazoa; phylum Arthropoda; class Arachnida; order Araneae; family Theridiidae; genus Parasteatoda; species Parasteatoda tepidariorum. The sequence continues at coordinate 51,214,481 of NC_141762.1, forward strand.
TCATTTTCGATCCGGCATTGAAAGGTTCTTGCTAACTAGAGTGAATACATTATTGATTAACAATAAAATCTTGATTACAAATATCAAATGCACCAAAGTGACATTACTTTCCGGTCCCCTTAATACAAAGAATTTATAAATATATAATAAAAGAAATAATTGTGACATACCCTGTATAGTTATTTGACTGAAGTTAGAAAAAATTGTAAAACCCCCCATAACATTTAAGGTATCGTAGAACATTATCGTAGAACATATCGTAGAACAGTGTATCTACAATTCTACTGAATAGCTAATGCTAAATTTAGGAGATCAATTATAGGACGCGAGAGTTCAGTTAAAAAGACATTTGCAACAAAAATAAATAAATAAGAGATAAAATTAATAAATAATGGAAAAATAAATGAATGCAGTATAATTGTGTTAGTGATTGTTATACACGACAAATTAAAAAAAATTCTTGAAAAAGTTTTTTAACGTAATTATTATTCTTCAAAGAAAAAAGAAGAAATTACTCAATGGCTCAAAAGTTTTAAACGAGAATGATTAATTCATTCATTATTTCTATGTAAGGTCGGTAAATAACATCGCTTTTTAATTGAGCAGATAAATAAATGAAAGATATAAGTAACATTCTCTTTAAAAAAAAAAAAAAAAAAAAAAAAAAAAACTACGATTTATGAGTAGAATCTTGTATTTTAGTATTTTTAGTATTTTTCTCGTATTTTTAACTCCATAGTATTTATTTAATTTCGAATATCCAAGAGGATGAAAAATCCAAGTGAAAGTTTCTGGGGGTTATGGAAAAGAAGAATGATGTAAGTGCATTTGGCAACAAAAAGTCGACGAAAATTTAAACATCAAGAATGCTTAAGCAAAAATGCCAAGTGAACATCTTATGTAAATGTTAGGAATTAGCAGATTTCCCCAATTGGAAGCTTCTGCACAAAATAAAAAAGCAAGGAGTAGTCTTCTTTTCTTACTGTCAATGTAAAGCAAACTGAAACGTTTTTTTTCTTTTTTTTATAACCAACAGCTGACTGATTTTTAGTTTACTGCTACTAATGTTCAACTTCATATCCTTGTAATTTTGAACCCAATCCAGAAGACAAGGCAACTGCTGGATCAAGTATTGGGAGAAATTTGCCTTCGTCGATGACATTTTGATGCAAATAACCCGCATTTGCGTAACAAGGAGAGGAAAATCTCAAAGACCTCAAACGGTCGAAGAACTCCCACGTCAGCACTGTGGCCCGTGCGAGACGGGTATGGAATTCGAATAAACCAGCCATCGCCGTGATCCGAACCCGATTCACCCCATTGGGAAGAGAGTGCTCTATTCCCTGAGCCACCTGTAAGTTTGTTTTATAACCGTCGTTGAACAGCCGGCACAATTTTATGGGTTCACGACTACTAATGTTCAACTGCGTAACCTTCTAATTTTGAACCCAATCCAGAGGACAAGGGAACTCCTGGATCGAGTATTGGGAGAAATTTGCCTTCGTGGAGGACTTTTTGATGGAGCTAACCCGCATTTGCGTTGCATGGAGAGGAAGTCCACGAGAACCTCCCGCGGTTAGCCTGACGGCATGGGGACTCTAACCCATGATCCGTCTACCACTGACGATATTTCACAACAGCACTGTAGGCGGTGCAAGCCGGATGCGGAATTCGTATCGACTGGGATTCGAACCAGGTTCGCCGCATTGGAAGGCGAACGCTCTATCCCCTGAGCCATCGCGGCTAAAAAAATATATAATAAAAAATAAAATTAAAAAAATTTTGTTTTGTGAAATTTATTAAATTGACATTTAGATCATTCTCCTCTGACTTTTAATTATATCTTTCCGTTAAGTGCAAACTTATTTATCCACGAACTCAAAAATATTAGTTTATTTCTCCCTAACTACATAAAGATTTACTTCAGGATTTCGATATTACCAACTAAGATTTTTTAAGCTGTTTTTCTTCCATAGCAAGTTATAAAGTATAATGTCAAATATTTGATGCATCTTAAACTTTTTAGCAAAACTACTTTTTAATATCATTCCCTCAACAGCCTGTTTTTATTTAATTATTTATTTATTTTATTTAGGTAACCTGTGCTAACCCTTTGCATGCTGACTGTGATCGTTTTAATAAAATAATGGTAATTTTTTTTCAGTTTTTGTCTTTTTAAAGGGGATTTTGATTTCCTGTCATAAAATGATATGTATTTAAAGGGTGGCATTTTTTAGGCTAGTGTGGAATATATCAATTTATGAGTTTCTACAATATATCGGGAATAATGCATAATTAGAATAATTCTATTAAAAAATAGAAATATTTTCTTCAAATATCTTGAAGAGACATTAAAAGTTCAGACAATTGTACGTCTAAAGAACAAACAATAAACTTCAATGTGTAGTAAATTCTATAGTTGAATCCTGAAAATTAGTTCTATAGCCTACAACTTACAGTACAAATATTTTGCGGAAAAAAAAATTTTTTTATGAAGGTTTTAGTATGAGAAAAATATTTTTTTAAATCTGGAGTAAGTAAACGTTCGTTAAGATTCCAATTAAAGAGTCACAAAAAATTAAGAAAAATACAAAATAAAGCATAAAAAGGTATACAAAAAGTGAGAAGGGGAAATGTATGCAAATATTTTGAAAAATGATTAAAAAATATTTTCATAGCTTAGTTGCTAGATTATAAAATATGATATTGAATCGTAAAATAGAAAGCAGTAGGGTATATTTGTAAAGCGCACACACACTGAAGTTAAGAATCGTGTTTAATTTGTAAGAATAATAAAAATATACCAGACAAATACAAATAATTTGTCTATTATAATAATTATAATTATAATGAAAGGTTTTTTAAATTTCATTCGAGACCAGAACGTTTTGCCTTGTCATTAGGCGTGTTGCAACAAAAGATGTTACACTTGCCGCAATGTTTAGCAAAAACATAAATTTCAAAATAACGACAATTATAAGTAAGTCATTTTGCTAACTTCATAGAAGTGAAATATAATAGAGCGTACACATCATGATAATTTTTGCTCTCATAATGACTGTAAGGTGAATCGAGGGAAAGTATTTTCAACCTTCCGTTTCCCTTTGTTATTTCAATGGAAGAAACTCAATGCTACAATTGTAAAGCCAAATGTTTCAAAATAAGATTTATTTTTGGGCAGCATTTAGTTGCACAGAATTTTTTTAAAGAACTTTATGCGCATCACAGTAAGTTAATTTATAATATTTTATATATTATAATATATATATATATATATATATATATATATATATATATATATATATATATATATATATATATATATATATATATATATATATATATATATATATATATATATATATATATATATATATATATATATATATATATATATATATATATATGTCTGGAATAGTGGAAACTGATAAACTGATAATAATAAGATAATAATAGAGTGAAATAAGTGACTTTCTATATGTAGCATAAAACGTGTCCAATTGAGGATTTGAAAATTTTGGGTTTTTCTGGACTTAATAATCAGTTACAATTTTTATTTTAGAACTGCCACTTGAATCTGGCGGATGAATATCATAGAAATGGCTATTGCTAAAGTTTGTCAAGATTGCTGATTTCAGTAATCAAAAACCATCATAAAGACGTATTGGCACTTATTCTTTTTCTGTTTTAAAACATTGATGGACAAAATAAAACTTATTTTAATGGTCAAATATTATGTTATGATACTTGTTATGACTACTTTTTTTTTAAAAAAAATGTCAAAACAGTTGGTTTTGTGAATCTTTGACAGAAATTAGTGATAATTTATACTTGGAGATGCTTTACGAATCTTATTGTGTTATAAAACTTGACTTGAAACCCACGCGACTGTAAAGCGAATCCGGAGAAAGTATTTTCAACCCTCCGCTTCCCTTAGTTATTTCAACGGAAGAAACTCAATGATAAAATTTTAATGCCAGAAATCTTAAAATAATGTTGATTTTTCTGCCGCAATTTGTTGCACAGTAAAATTTGTTTAAAAAAAAAGGACTTTATAAGCTTCACAGAAAGTTAATTTATAAATTTTTGGAATTTATTTATTCTACAAATGAAATTTTAGAACGTTCTTCTTTTCCTTTAAACATCACAGTGATCCGAATTATTCCACTTTATTTATTCTAAAATCCTAATCTATACTTTTAAAGCTATCTACCATGTAAATGTAAATGTCTACTTGGTAGATATTTTATCATACTTTCAGTTTTGATACTAAAATGTAGAAACTCGAAGTCTTAGCGACATCGTTGTTTCTTTCATTCTTTGTTTATTTAGGTTATATTTTTTTATTCCCCGCTGATCAGTTGAAATTTATGTTCTGGGTTATTCTTAGGTTATAGGTTATAGGTAATAATGGTTAAAAGAAATAATTATAGCATTTTAATCCTTGATTTTTTTTTCTACGTTAATGCATGTAAATCAATATTTTGTGTCTGTCAAAAAATTTCGGCAAAGATCGGTTTAGGAATTTTTTTATTTTTTATTGCAATTGTTACGATATTTGTTTACGCTTTGACGAAACAAGGCATCACTTTTTAATACCCTAACGATCCTTGGCGTGGTTTCATAAGTGACGTAAATATCACGTCGGTTGTTCCCAGTTCCCAAATAAAAATGTTTGAAAGTTTCATAATAACTTTCTAAGACAGCTTTACCATTTTTCCTAAACACTCTTATAATTGTGGTTAACATAAGCATGATTATTATTTGACATTTTCAAACGCATTATACATGTTACCGGCAAAGTATGAAATCCGGCATTGTATAGAATGCGTAGGTATTGTATAGAATGCCTAAAATTAGCCGGCAAAGTATGAAATGATTTATATTTCACACATTGTCTAGGCCAAATAGAATAGGCCCTATAGAATGCCAAATGAGAAACCGACAAAGTATAAAATACATCTCCGATTCATCAAAATGTCATTCAAAAATGACAAATTCAAAACGTCATCCGATTTGATATTAATTTATTCGTGGATATAATTACATTTATTCGATATTTTAATACTTACTGACAATAGATTACATTTATTCGATATTTTAATACTTACTGACGATAGATTAGAAGAAACATCAGTGTTTGGAGTATCGTGCAAATATATACCGGGCATTGGCACTTGACCTTAAAAAAATATCAGTGTAGGGTATACCGAGCAAATGTATACCGGGGAGTGGCACTGAACCTTAAAAAAACATCAGTGTAGGGTATACCGGGCAAAAGTATATCGAGCAGTGGCACTTGACCTTAAAAAAACATCAGTGTAGGATATACCGGGCAAATGTATACCGGGCAATGGCACTTGACCTTAAAGAAAATATCAGTGTAGGATATACAGGGCAAATGTATACCGGGCAGTGGCACTAGACCTAGTATACATTTCGGACATTTGCCAAATATCTAGTCATAATAGGTCCAGTTAAGTGCCATTGCCCGGCATACATTTGCCCGGTATATCTTGCACTTATGTTTTTTTAAAGTCAAGTGCCACTGCCCGGTATACATTTGCCCGGTAGACCCTACACTTATGCTTTTTAAAGGTCAAGTGCCCGGTATACATTTGCCCGGTATACCCTACACTGATGTTTTTCTAAGGTCAAGTGCCATTGCCCGGTATGCATTTGCCCGATACTCCAAACACTGACGTTTCTTCTAATCTATCGTCAGTAAGTATTAAAATGTCGAATAAATGTAATTATATCCACGAATAAATTAATATCCAATCGAAAGTAAAAAATATTTCGGACGTTCACCAAAGCGACTATGTGATTCCCAACATTCACAGGTGAAAGTCAACAACCACCGGTTTCGGTCATTCACAGTAACATGCACATCATTTACATAATAACCTCATCAGGACGTTTTTTTCATACTTTGCCTAAATAGCATTTGGCATTCTATAGAATGCCTAGGAATTTTATACAATGCCTAGGGAAAGTATGTAATACTTCTCACATTTCATACTTTGCCTAAAAACATCCGGCATTCTATACAATGCTGGTGTTTCATACTTTTCCGGTAACATATATATTTATCTTTTATCGCATTATAGTTTAGAATTTCGCAATTTTTTTCCTACCGATATCGAGATGTGCTTGAATATTTCTTTATAAAAAGAATAAAATTTTCTTTTTAATATCATGTTCATTATTTTTTTACGCTAAGCTTAAAGTTTCAACTTAATACGAGGGTTACTCTGAAATTTTTGAAAATCGTGCAGACGAGAATATACAAAATAAAAATAACGGTTTAATTTTAAAATACAAAGTATTTTAACATAGCAGCCGATTTTTAACTGACTTACTTCAACTTGTTTAGCGTAGAATAAATTTTAAACGGAAGAGAAATTGAAGTTGACGTGAGAATATTTTCGCGCTATAATTTTCTACGATTTTAAAGCAGGATTAAATCAAGAAGAATGCGTTCAATGGTTGCAAATAGCATTTGGTGATGAATCTCCAGCTCGTGCTATTCAGATGGTTTGAAGAAATTAGCAGAGGTCTCAATTTTCTTCAGGATGAAGAACACACAGGATGGCCGCCGTCAGCAGTAATCCCGGATAATGTGTCTGCCATACGAAAAATGTTAAAGGATGATAATCGCTGTACCTATCAAATTATACAGAAGGAACATAACATTGGATCCGCAGCTATACACAAAATTATTCATGAAGAATTATCTATGAAAAAGGTAGTTTGCCCTTGGGTTCCCCATAATCTAACTGAGCACAAAAAAGAGGAGCGTGTCAGAATCAGTAAAGAAACTCTTAAATTGCTAAATGATGGTGGCCACCGCATCATTTCTAAAATTATAACGGGTGATGAAACGTACATACCGTTTTTTGACCTCAAAGCAAAGTATGGGTCTTTGAAGATGATCCCACGCCGACAATGGTGAAAAGACAACGCGCACAGAAAAAAGTGATGTATGCCGCTTTCTTCAGAAGTACGGGATTGGTCAAAGCCATCTAGTTGGAAGAACAGAAGACAGTAGCAGCAAACTGGTATACCACTAAATGCCTTCCAGAAATTCTACAAGAAGTGAATGTTAGGGGACTAATGCTTCACCATGACAATGCATCTTCACATACAGATGGATAAACAGTTGAGTTTCTTCAACAAAAACAAATTAAAGTGATAGAACATCCGCCGTACTCACCTGATCTTGCCATGCGTGACTTTTGGTTATTCTTTAATCTAAAAAAGAACTTACGTGGACGTCGTTTTCATTCAGAAGAGGAGATTGATGTGGCTATAAATGCATTTTTTTCATCTATTCCAAGAAATGAAGGGCTTGAGGCATTTAATCTGTGGAAAATTCGATTACAAAAGTGCATTGATGATGGAGGAGACTACTTTGAACACTCCTAAAATTTTGTAAGCGTAACTTTAAAAACGTAGTTGCACATCAAAAATTTCAGAGTGACCCTCGTTATATTACTGGTGTCATTCGCAAGAAATTTTGAATTTAAGATGTTTAGAATAGTTATAAGATTTATTAAAGCAGATTTGAATTTATTGAACGTTTAACATTAATGATTTTCTGCAAATTTTAGTCTAATATAAGACACTACTTATAATTACTTTCAATTCCATTTCAGCTTGTTCTCAGATATATCATAATAATAATAGTGAATAGAATTTACTGTATTATTTCATTTATTGATTTTCTTCTATATTCTTGCAAGCATATACTTTATATTCTATCATTAAAAAGACGTCAGATAGATGAGATCGTTTTCGAATATAATAGCTTGAGTTATTTTATCGTTTTTAATGTAATTGTAACTAATATTTGTTTCGAAATTTGACATCCTGACTAGACTTGTCGTAACTCTGCAATAATTGTGTCACCTTTTGCTTTTAAATTACAGTCATGGACATCATATGTGTATCTCCATGTCCTAAATAAAAATGTTTGAATGGTGTACATGGGTGTCAAAAGAAATAAGGACGCCAGCAAAAAAAAATTCAAGTTTTCATATATGTACTTGTATTGTACTTGTACGAGTTTTCATATATGTTCTTTTCAAATTCTGTTAACAAGAATTATTGTCTCCTAAAAATGTTTCGAGAAAGTTACTTCTTTCTTCCAGCAACAAAGCTAAGATCAAATGATAAAGCTAAGAGTAAGTTCATTTGCTTATATTCTTCTTAACTAATTAATTCTTAGTTAGTTTAATCATAAATATCGCTATTACTTGAAGAACTACTTAGAAGACAAAAACAAATCTTTTTTTTTTTTCATTTTTCTTGTCGGAATAAAACGTAGTTTTGTTATTTTAGAGTAAAATTAGACTTGACAAGTTAATGTTACCTAATTTCTCATAGTAATAAATGACACTGACGAACAATTTTTGTTTTTTTTTTTTTTTTCTGGAACATAAGATCTTTTTTTACAAATCTTAGATATTTTCACGTGGTTGATTTCAAATATACAAACAGTTTCTCCCTCCAAGTTTTAGTTTTTTAATGACATTTTTAGTCTATTTTTTGTCGAAATATACAAGTTAAAAAACGTTACACATAACAGGAAGTCTCATAAATATTGCGACAAACTTTTAAGGGAGTTGGAGCACATCATCAGGATCGAGTTTGCATAAGATCCCATCCCCGGAAAAGTCGTCATACCCCCCTGTGGGGAGAGGAGTAGTTATCGACCATGTAATCCTTCATGTATGAAAAGGTAACTCACCAGTAGAATCGAGTTTAAGTGTCTTATATGCTAATGAATTGGAGTTATATTTTCGTAGTGGTAGATGCACTACAGTACTCCCCCACCAGAATTATATCTGTGAGAGAATTTGATGACCGGATACCACTAGTTGATTCATTGCTGTTTTGTGAGAAGCCGGGAGAGCTGTATTAGTATCACAGTACTTTTTGAGTGCTGATTGTGAGAGCTGTATTACATTCACGGTCGTGGTCACTCTTTTTATACCTTTAACAGTCGAGTGTATACGTTGCATGTTGTGTGTGATCGAGACTGAGAAGCAACGGCGTGAAGAGGACAATGTCACAGTAACAAGTAGCAAGTCAACTGTTCAATGTCACATCACGTCCGGGTCACCAATGTGGGGAGAGGAGTAGTTATTGACAATGTCCCCCTTCCTCTATGAAAAGATTGTTCCTCAACATTAAACACAATGCACTGAAATTTTAAATAAAAACAATTTAAATTTTCAATTTTTGATGGTTTTATCTTATGATACCATCAACGATTTATTTCCGTCTGAGGCATTCACATTTGGTAAGACATTAGAAATTGGTTTATATTTCAGTTGATGCGCTAAAAGTTGCCATCAATTAAAACCTGGGATAAAATTGATACTGATATCCATCAGAATTTAGTAAATGAGATACACAACAATCATATATTTCAGGTCATATAAAGACAAGGTCAATATATTTGACAATTTTTATTAAACATATTTCTCATACTTTTCCCTTATTTTTTATTAATTTTGGTCAAAATAAGTGAAAAATATTATATTTCCCATTTTTATAATTTATGGCTAGAAAATACTGCATGATATACTGGTGACTATTCCTGTGTTAAGGGTAAAATCTTCCTAACAAGGCTGGCTTCCAAACAATATTTTTCAAGCTTGCACATATTTGAGTTATTTATGTCTAAGAGAAACAATCATTCCGCATTGAAATTTTCTTGAATTTGCAAAACCAATTATTGATAAATTTGGATATTGATCAATTATTGATAAATATGAATGAAAAAAATGGTTTTTAAGTTTTATAAAGCGAATTGAATTTTATATTCTAGTATAAATTTAATTCCAAATAATCTAAAAGATTTTTTAGTAACTATTAAACTTTTTTTTTATAATTTAAAAATGCCAAAATATATTTTTAAGAAAACAAAAACTTACACTCATGCCCAATCTGTGTCACACTGGTGATGACAGTTGTGGCTTTATATTAGCAGAACACTTTTCTCCCTCCTTTTTTTCATTCATTCTATTTTTTTTTTCCTGTCCTGGTGGAACTGGAACTGAGTTACGCTATATAAATATTACTTTGGATTCAGACTTTTTTTTCAACTTTTATGCCATCAACCAAAATGACTTTTTTTTTCAAATGCCCACCAGTATATATTGGCATTCGTTATTCAGATTTCTGGTGGACCAATCCTGCTAACCAATCTTTCCGTGCTCGGGACCTTTCTGTCATGAGTTCAGTTCTCTGACCACCATTCAAGCCGATCGGCAACGTAACAAAAGTAAAACGAACAGGAAATAAGAGACTGGAACAATCTCCCACAATGCACTGCAAGTTCCGAGTAGACGAAATATTTTCGTCATATATTTGAGAGTTCGCGTTTCGTCTCAAATCATGTGATTTCGGAACGAAATGATTCTCAAAATTAACGAAATACAGTTCAAAGATTGCTGAATAGTCAAAAATGAGAGTTTTATTTTTGAGAGTATGCATGCTTTTCAACACAGTTTTCGTAACAAAATTCTTTTACCTCATAAAGTTCTTCTTCATTAACAGTTTCTGGATCTACGTCCGGTGGTAACTGATCTAAGGGCACTCTGGGAATTTTTCCTTTATGAACATGACCATCACACCCCATTATATTCGCATCTTTATCAGAAGTGGGTGGTAACCTTAACTTAATAAAACTTTATCCTCTGTGCTGATGCTGATAGCTTGTTAAACGTCTCCTTTCCAGTTCCAAAAATCTTCTCTCTTTCAGAGTCATTGCTAAAAATAATAATGTATTGAACTATCATGCCAATGTTACGTTTTGGACATTAATTCGAAACTAATTACACTTGTATAATTAACATAAAATTAAGAGAATTTAAACAACCAGATAACACAAAGTTTAAGTGGGTTTAAAATACAAATATGCAAAATAAAGGGTATTATCAGCAATATTAGGTTAGCAGGATTTCAACTATTTTTTTGCATTTTATTTAATTTTTTATTTTATTTTAATTTTTATTTTATTTATAATTTTTTTTCTATTTTATTTAATTTTTATGTATTTAAAAAAAATAGGCAATGTTTTTGAAAAAATTGTCTATGTCTTCATTTTTCGGCGACTTTTCACTTGCGCTCGACTAACCAAAAAATACAAATAAAGAAACACAGGAAGGAAATTTGAATAATAGTAACAAGCAAAAATTTAGCCAGGGGTATCATTTTTATAACAAACTATTTACTAGAACACGGGGTCTCAAACAACGGTAAAAGGGGAAAAATCTCAAAAAACTCATGCAAGTTTTAAGTTCACGCTGAAAAACAATTGCGAACACGCTGGAAACCCTCATGCAATAATTGCTTCTTTTTAGCATAGAACAATTTTTTTACGAAACTTGAAATTATTTATTTAAAATATACGTTCTGTAAAAAACTTTGTTTGCTTACTCTTGTGCCCCCACTTACTAAGTTCGATATTCATTTCTTGAATGCTTTTTTTGAGCCAAATATGTTTAGTAAATAGTATGAAAGATCTTGTAAGATTCTATTTACATCTATTAAAGAGCATAATTCATTTAGTAACGAGTTTTTAAAATAACTATTTAAAATTAAAGGCATATTGTAATAACAAATTTAGTGAATTCATAACCGTAATTTAATATTTTTGCTTAACAAACAGGCCTGATGTATTAAACACAATTAGAGCACAATTAAACACAATTAGTAAATAGTATGAAAGATCTCATAAGGTTCTATTTACATCTATTAAAGAGCATAATTCATTTAGTAACGAGTTTTTAAAATAACTATTTAAAATTAAAGGCATATTTTAATAACAAATTTAGTGAATTCATAACCGTAATTTAATATTTTTGCTTAACAAACAGGCCTGATATATTAAACACAATTAGAGCATGCATCACATTCTGCATGATGCTGATCGTTAAGATCTAAATCATTCAACGAATCTCTTTAACTGTAATTTATAAGAGAATATTAATGTAATTTGCATCAAAAAATAATAATTGTAATAGGGTTAATAAGTTTAAACATCGATTCAAATAAGCTTGTTTAAAAATATAGCGTAATTAAATAATACCATACGTTATAATAAAGAAGCAATTATTTAAGTGTAAAATCTTAATTTAGGAAACAATCTAACTCAAAAACGTTATAAAAACACAGAAAAATGAGAAAAATAAATATTACAGGTAAATACCTTTAAATTTCGGATGCAAAACTATTTTACTGAAAAACAATCACTTTATGATTAAACTTTTATAATTTTATGACGATGACAACCAAAAAACAAGGAAATTAATATATATATATATATATTGAAGCAATTTGCACTAAACTGGGAATCTGGGAAAACTCTTTAATTTAATTTCTTCTTTCTATTAAAAGAAATTATTTTATTTTAATAAAAATTTCAATTGAAAAAAAATTTTATTTCTAAAATTTAGATTTTGAAGTTTGAGCTTTGAGCTATAAAGTTGTTATGGAAATTAGGCTCATCTTATTTGAAATTTCGTATTTAACTTTCCATATTTTAAAACAGTATTTTGTTTTGAAACAAAATCAAAAAAAAATTTTAAAAATAACTTTTTCGTGGATTATAAGTAGGACCGTACAAATTAACAAATTATCTAAAACTATTTTAAACTGAGATCTTAAAAATATCTCTAAAAAATTAATGATGCCTGATTATCGCTGTTAGAGTCTATACTTATACGTTTCTGGTTTTTTTCACCATCCTTGGCGTTTAATAAAATCAGTCAAAGCATAGATTCCATAGAAGGCATAGAACTTTTAGAAAACTTCTTAGAACCTCGAATTGAGTCATTCATGCTTTCAGAATCCTTATTATTTATTCTTCGTAAAAAATCAAAAAAGCACAGATTCTTAATGGTGATTATAATCACTATTTTGTGATAGATGGCAGTACCAAACATTAAACATGGATTCTGGTGAAAACTTTTTATTTTATTTTTATTTTAAAATAAGTTGTTTTATTTTAATAATAAAAATTTCAACTGAAAAAGTTTATGATTTCTAAAATTTAGAATTTGAAGTTTGAACTTTGAGTAATAAAAAAGGAAAATATGCTCATCTTATATCGAAATTTCACATTTAACTTTCCATATTTAAAAATACAATAAAAAATAAAATTTATTTTTAAAAATAACTTTTAGGCGGGATTATAAGCAAGACCATAGATAACGATAGATTTTGGGGGGGGGGACAAAATGCAAAATTTCGTTACTATAATTTCGCTTTAAACTCAACTAAGGGTCAAATTAAAAAATTTCTAAGAATTTTAATTTTCTCATGTTTTATAATTAAAAAGTATTTTTTATTATTCAGTTTTAACTATTTAGTACTATAGATATTGAAATATATTTGGTTTGAAACTCCTGAGATTTTCCCTTATTATCATATTGTGCTTTTTATCATATTGTAGCTGCGTCAATAATGCAGATTCACTGTTTCTAAGGTTTCATGTCAGAAATTTAATTTTAACCATTACATTTTACATAAACATACAAACTCTAAAATCAAATGCTGTAATTTTCTGTTGTAAAGAATGTGCTATATTTCTTTTTTCTGGGTCAAATTTTATTTATTTTAGCAATTTGTTCTAGCGTACTTACTAGCCCATTGTGCAGCTCTAGTGCGACGTAAATGAAGTACCTACCTATCCACCGCAAAAATAAAATGCAGAATACAGTTTTAACTGCGTTTTAACGCACTGAAACAGCGTCCGTGAGCGTCGAAGGCAATTTTTTACTAGAGAGAAATAAAGTTGATTTTATTGTTAGTCAACTTTCCCGTTATTTAGTAACTGCATTCAGGGAAATGTTAGTTTTCCTTATATTTTATTTATAATTTTAGTACCATAAATTATAAGAGAAAAAAGTATATAATCAAAAAATTTCTAAACAAGAGTGAGGAGAAATAAATAAGGAAAAAGTTATTTATTGAATTCAGCTACGTTAAATAATTCGCTTATTGAGTATTGAAAAGAAATACATTGCGTTCTATAAATCATTTGTTCACATCATGTTATATTATAGCATTTATAAGCTGTACAAATGAAAAAAGAAATTTTCAAAAAAATCTCATTTTATTCAGTAACTTTTAATTCTTTTAATCTTTGTTTCCATACGAGGAAAAAAATGAATTTAATTATTTACATTATTTCAGTTACACGTTTTTTTCTCCAAGATAATTGAACAAAGGAATTATATATTTTTATTTAAGTTTGATGTTAATGATTTGCTCGAAATGCGAAATTATGTTTACAGTTTAATAGGGCTGTCATTCCCAACTAATTGCAATTGTTACTGAAATAGAAGACGCAATAGCGTGATTAATGATTCCAGTTCATCCCTGGATTTACTGGAAGCTATAGGACATAAGCATAAAGAAGTGGGCTCTAGCGCATAATGGATGAATGAAGAGCACTCTTTTTTTTTATCTATAGTGTTTCCTCAAATGTGTTATTCTGCTTTAAGTTGTTCAAATTCGTTTATTATAAGATTTCTTTAAAACTAGGTAATGATTCAAAACTAAAATGAATGTTGAAAAATGCAGTTCTTATATTTGTAAATAATAGATATAAATAATTAAGAACCCATAATATATTTTTGTAGCTAATGAGTTAATAAATTTAAAAAAAAATTAATCTAATTTAAAAATACGAAACTTGTGGTTTAAAGTCATACTGTTTGTAAACTGTTTGTTTGGTAAATTTAATCTATTTTATCGTCTTAAAAGTATTGCTAATAAATTTAAATGTCATTTAATGTAAACTCCATTTTTTAATATATATATATATATATATATATATATATATATATATATATATATATATATATATATATATATATATATATATATATATATATATATATATATATATATATATATATATATATATATATATATATATATATATATATATATATATATATATATATATATATATATATATATATATATATATATATATATATATATATATATATATATATATATATATATATATATATATATATATATATATATATATATATATATATACACTCTATAACAAAAAAATCGACGCACCAAGAAGCAATCATCCGATTGCTTTGAAATTTCGTATGCATGAATGTTTTGAACAGATATGCAAATGTTTAAAATTTGGTGTCCAATGTACGAATAGTTTGATCTCTGGCGCATCGGAACTGCACATCCAGGAGAAGTAATAAGGAGCAGTTCCTCAACGGTTGTTAAAACTTTCGGTTTGTTTGCGATTCAGATTACCTTTCAACAACTTAAAAAATGCCTCGCTGCAGGATTCGCTCTCATTATGAGCAACTTTCAGAGTTTGACAGAGGTCGTATCATTGGATTGAAAGAGGCCGTTAGGACAAATCGGAGAATCGCTCGTCATTTAAGTCGAAGCGATGCGGCGATTCGAAGATGCTGGCGAGGATGGGTGGAAAATGGCAGAGTTCAGCGTCAGGATGGTAGCGGTTGACCTAGGGCTACAACAGAGCGTGAGTACAGAGTGATTGTCCGAGCAGCTGTCACAGCGCCTTCTTCATCTCTATCCACCATCAGACGTTCAACCCAAACACCAGTGTCCACCATGACCATTCACAGACGGTTGAGAGAGCGAAATCTACGCTCGCGGCGACCGTTACGCCACCTGCCACTCACGCCTGCACACTGCCGAGCCAGATTACAGTGGTGCATGGCTCGATCAGGCTACAATGATGCATGAGGAATGATGAACAGAGACACCGACAGGGGACGTATAGTCTTTAGCGAATCCCGCATCCAACTGTGTTCTGACGATCATTGAAGACGTGTTTGGAGACGCACAGGGCAATGGGGGGATCCTGCCTTCACTATTGCACGCCACACCGGCCCTCAACAAGGCATTATGGTCTGGGGATGCCATTTCCATTGACAGCCGAACCCCTTTGGTCGTCATTAGAGGTACACTTACTGCACAGCGGTACGTCGACGTCATTCTAAGACCTGTTTTGCTACCGTTCCTTTCGCAGCTCCCTGGGCTGGTTTTTCAGCAGGACAATGCCAGACCACAATGCCAGGTTATGTTGACCACAAAAACCTATTCTATGCTAATTTTGTTCATGAAAAGTTTTTCTGAGAATTAATTTACTTAAGCATAATTTTATTCAAATACTATCCTTATTTGTAGTAGGGATATACCAGCTTTTACTATTACTTGACATTGGCTATATACGTTGCTGTTTTTCTTCTTTTTTTTAGAAAGTTACATTAACCACCTATCTGAAGAAATCACGGTAAGCTCTAAAAAACACCGAGAAATTTTTTTTTAAATAAATTTAATAAAAAATGAGTGCGTCAGAAATTCGTATCATTTAGAAGGATGAGTTATTTTTTCGTAAACTACGGTATCGCAAACGGAGCGAAAACATTAATAGAGTATGACCCTAGTGTTTGTTTTGACAAGGAAGAATCTCCAAAACATAACACTGAGCAAAATATGATTTTAAAAAAAAGCTGCTGGTGTGTATGTAGTGGTGTAGTGCATTTGCGATAAACTATAATAATATTAAACCTGGTTTATCGAATACTCTGGAAATAAACTACAGCAAACTAGACAAAATGATATAGAATAGATAAAGATAAATAGCCTATATTTGTCCGCAGATTGACATTTATCTTATTGCATCACAACGTTAGACCGCACACTTCACACGTAACTAAAGCAAAACAATAAGAATTTGAACTTCATCATCCTTTGTACACACCAGACCTAGATCCCACTGACTACCACTTTTTCCTCAATTTAGTAAGCATTTTAGCAAGAAAATAATTCTATTAAAAAAAATACCTACTACGGAACTAGCTTTTAGCAAATTTGTAAATGTACTTAGGTACAGTTATATTTTCAACAAATTTCTTCTCATTCTGATAAGTAAATAAAATTTTGAACTTCTGAAGTTTGAGATATAAGTATTTTACCCATCTAATTAAACATTGTTTGAGAAATGCTGAAGCAACATTGTCTTACATCCCAGTAAACATTGCTGTACATTACGGTAAATATTAAATTACGCAACGATCAACGAAGCAACATCAGAGTCTAAACTAAAAATGCTAATTCAGCTTATTAAAACATTTTTATCCACAATAAAACACGTTACATCATTACGGATTAATCAGTTGTCAGTACTGAAGTACAAACGTCAACAAAATGTTAAAAAATCAAATACTTCAATAAAAAATCTTTTAATCTATAGACTTTTTTTTTTGTCTTCCCCTTTTCATTCAAGTTATGTCACATGCATGATATTTTTTAGAAAAATTAGCCATATAATTCTACAAAGGATATCAATACTGAAGGAGCTCTAGTTATATTCCTCTGTATTTGCCATTTATTATTTCAAGTATTGTTGAGATATGCTTCTCAATCAGTTTCAAACCCAACTTAAAAATATCAGTATAAAGCTATAATTTTTTAAAATTTAAAACTCAATCAGGAAAAATTATTTTAATACCTATTGATTTTATTATCCAATTGCGTTTTTGCATTAATGGTTTTTATGCACAGGAAAAGGACAAAAACCGTCCTGAATGCCTTGTTTCAAAATGATTTTTAAAGTAGGAAGGCTGAGTAAATGAATAAACTATTCATTTATTAAAAAAAATTCCCCATTATTTGTTTACATAGAAAAAAGGAAAACAGTATAACTATTTGTGCAACTTAGAACATAACTTTTCATTATTTTGCACAGTTAGCTTTTGTTTAGCTTTATTTAGGAATAGCTAATAAAGGAATCCTTAGTTTTTTTTTCTGAAATCATATTTGCTATTCGAGTGAACAATAATCTAAACTTGTGCCGTAACTGTTTAAGAACATTGAAAAATCAATTAAAACAGCATCATATCGAAAAATGTTTTCTAAAAAGAATATTCTATCAGCTTTTACTTTTCTAAATATTTATGAATGATTGGAAAAGAGAAAGTAGCGAGGGGGGGATATCTGTTGTCATGTTGAACATGATAAACTTGAAAATCACTTAAGTTATTTAACTTACTTTCCAATAAAAAAAGACAATCAATTTTGAAAATCTCCAGGGAATAAAATCAAAATGACATCCGTAAAATTTATCAAGAGGAAGGCTCATTTTTTTGCAATTTAAGTAATGCTAAAAAAAATTTTACACACTAACAATAACAAAAAGAAAACATTGTTCCTTTTCATAACCAACAAATATCCCCTCAGAAAAGGTAATACACTTACTTCAAATGTGTCCAATTAATAGATCAAAAAAATAGGTCAAAAGTCATAAGGATCAGTTTTTTGCCTGTAAAGAACAAAAATTTTATGAGCTAGGAATTGTGCTACTGCCAGCATGATGACAAAGAGTATTGGACCAGAATGAACAATATATAATTCAATAACATATTTATTCGCTGTAAGAAATTTATTTCATTTATTCACTGTTACTTTCTGAATTTCATTTATTCACTGCTCATTGCTACTCTCCGAACATCCCAATATATGTAACACAAATAGAAATTAAAAATGACAGGCATAGCTTATTAAAATATAGTTAAAACAAATTCATAATTGAAAATTCTGTGAATGGGCTTCATTATTTTTTGTTAATCTTAATCGAACATCAGCAATTTATATATTAATGCCTTATATTGGAAGATTACTAATTTTATTTATGCATATGTAATCACATGCTTTAAGTTTTTGAAAAATGCTAGTTGTAAATGGTCAAGGAAACGTATAGTTTTGTCATTCATGGTTTTATAACCAAACTTTTTGTAAACGGTTTCAAAACCATGAAGAAAAAATTTTCTTTACCGTAAACTTTATGGTTAATCGGATGGACAGACAGCTACCAGTTATTTTACCATAATTTCAGAATGAAAATTTAAACAGCGTTCATGGTGTTTGGGAGGAAAACGAATAAGGAGCGGAGATTAATATTTAGTGATACTTAACTTAATTTTTAAAGTGTTCTAGACTTACTTTTTAAAGTGTTCTACTTAATTTTTAAAGTGTTCTAGAATCAGAGTGCATTAAAAAACGATGTTACTTCAATAATCTGAATGTTTTGATCATTCGGTGTATGTGCATCCGGTACCAACTGCTTCAATTATTTAGATTCCACTGTAAAACAACCTAAAATAAATTAATAAAGATGAAGAGTTTTTTTTTTCAGTTTAGTTCATGAGCCTATTATCTATAATTTTAGCGTGATAAGTTTGGGGAAAAATATCCGATCTAAGACTAACAAAAGGAAGAAAGAGAGATAAATAAGGAAAATTCTATTTAAAAATATATCACGTTATCGAAATAAATTGTTTACTAAACATCGAAAACAAATTAATAGTGCTGCATGAATCAATTCTTTACATTGTATTACATTGCAACAATTAAAAAAAGCTGTGCAAATGAAAAAAAGGACACAAGTCTTTTTTTCCATGATAGAAAAATGGGGACCATTTATTTACGCTATTTCAGTTAACCTTATTATGTGTTAAGATAATTGAACAAAAGAAATATTACCTTCATCTTAATTTCAAGCAGTATGATTGCAACGCACGAAATACATAATTGCGTTTACTATTTAATAGGGCTGTCATTTCAACGGATACCTTATCTCACTGATACAGAAATCAAAGAATAAAACTCCTGCAAAATGTTTTCTGTCATGGGAATATTAATAATTTTTCCTTGTTTTGCGTTTGGGTTAACGCAAGAACATCTTAAACCATGTTGGATTTGGGCCATATGTGAAGCAGGTACATTATTTGCTTATACTTTACATTACGTTCAACCAAAAAAAAAACTATTATTCCTTTGATGAAATTGTCAACACTTGAGAATTATCCCCAATCATAGTTAAATGTGTTGCATTGAATGTTGTCTAAAAAAATATGAAATTACACAGCATTCTGAAAAAGATTCTGAATTTTAATCAGAAACTTAAAAATACCTAGAAAATTAAATCTCGTAATATTTCCCTCTCAAAAGTAAAAACGCTATTAACACCACAACGATTTTAATTTTTTTTAAATTGATATAAATTGTGTAAAATTAAATAAATATTGGTTGAGAAAAGCATCATATAAGTTTGAATAAAAATCAGTATTTATTTTGTTGTCAAATTCAAAGAGTAAATTCTTAGCAAAGTAATTTTTTCTTCTTACTTTAATTTGACATTTTCTTAAAGTGTGTTGTGATTTTTTCCCCTGATTCGACGTAAAATAATTAAATTTTTTTTATCTGTTTAAATTGGTTTCCAAGTGCAGATCTTGTTGTATCTTAGATTGCTTTATGTTTTTACTTTTGCGCAAGTTCAGGGTCTGATATTCGTGATTTAGAAAAAGGGTCTTATCCCGATCTGAAATTATTTCCAGTTCTTGGAAATTTGTTCGTCATTATGAGTTTAAGTCAAGAATACAGTACAATTGTAGCATCATACTGTGCAGTAAGAGGTCAATTCACCACAGTTATAAAGATGATTGCTAAAGGTGACAACCAAGTGCATGTTACTTGAAAAGATTTTGATTAACCTATTATTACTTTTAATTAATTAAAATTATTATTATTTTTTTTGCCCTATCCTTTATTATATTGTTACAACTCTTTTTCTTGGGGCATCAAATTGAGGATTTTGCCTAGAACTCCCACACACCTCCTGCATGCCACTGAATAGACTATACTTTTATAATTTTTGATACAATTTTTCGAAAGTTGCGAAATTACGTAAAATTTTAAACGATCATCATGTGTAATGTGTTTACAAAGTAATTTATATACTCTCTTATGGGAAATATTTGTCGAATAAAAAAAACATTTTAAATTTTAAAAACTTTTTTATAGATGTTGAATTCCGAAAAGAATTACTCAGCTGCTATGTCCCTGCATTCACAGAAAAAGTAAGTTCCTTAATTATTTCATTCATTTAAATTTAGGCTTAAAGCAATTCAAATAAAAGACTCACAAGCAATATAATTCCGTTCGTTTAATCATCAATTTACCCTATAAATGACCAAATTCTCTCATTTTTTATGCTGTTCTGTTCATAAGTATTAAATGACATGAAATCAATATAAATATAATTTTTAATTTTGTTTAAAAAGGTTCAAAATATCCATGAAATGTATGCAGAGTACAGAAGTTACAGTATTAATCAATCATTACAGAAGTTACAAATTTGAGATGGAAATAAGTATAGGGCTCATCATAATGTTTGCTACATTATGCATAGCAGCTCAAAGCCGTAAACTTCATCGTAAGCCACAAATCTCCCTCCCTATTATGAACTGCCTGCTGGTGCAAGTTTGAGCCAGTACTTTAACTTATCCAAATTAGCAAAATTTTGTGTTAAACTTGCGTTTTCTTGACAAGCTCGACGTGTCTGTCTCTAGAGCATTAAAGGAGGATACAGCATCCATCTTCAAGTCCATTTGCATATATTTTTGGACCATAAGATCAGTGTGCTTTAATGTGGACTGAGTTTGTCCCATTTAGATCAAACTTGATATTTTATTGGATATATTCACTTAAACTAGATGAAGTATTACAATTTCAGTTCTGAACAAATTTTTCTTGTTGGAATTGAATTAATATCTATAACCTAAGCAGAGATATACATTTAGGGTATTTTCGTCGCATTTATGGTAACCAGCCATTAGATGCGATAATCACGGTTCCTGAATGAGACAGTGCATTTTCACAACGTTTTCAGTTACTTGCATTTGTGTCTGTAACAGTAAAATCTTGCAATCAAATTTCGAAAACTCTCCAGCTAACTTGAGTGCTCTTTGAGTCCTAACTTGAGAGAAAACAATGCAAATTCAAATTGCTTCAGGATGAATGCATGCAGCATTTATCGTCAGTTTATCACAAAATTGAGTTTATCGTCAATCAAGATTACGATCATTTTAAATATGTCTGGAATACTTAAAATAGATCTGGAGCTCTTGTTTGGATGACTATTCAAGTTTCCCTTGTTTTTTGAATGCTGCATACAAAAAATATCACGATATTATCGTTTATAGGCATTTATTGAAAATCAAAACAATGACAACTTTAGAATTAGAACTTTATAACTCCGTGTTGAGTGCGAATAAAAATTTCGATCATTTTCTTATAGATAAAAACGAAATTTATTGTTATTTTATCACAAAATTGAGTTAATCGTCTGTCAAAATTCCGAACATTTTAAGATTAGCTAGAGTACTCTGCTCTGGGGGACTTTGAATGTTCCCTTTGATGTTTTGAGTGCTAAGCGCGGAATTTATCACTATATTATTGTCGATATGAATTAACCATCAACCACACATTCGACCACCATAGAATTATGACTTGAAAATGTTAACTGAAACTGTGTGTTGGATGATATTACAAGTTTTAATCGTTTTCTTATCGGGAAAAACAGAACTTTTTCGACATATTATCTGGAATTAAAATATATAGTCAAGTGAAATTCCGACCCATTTTTTAACTTTCTTATTCATGACTCTATCATGAATTAAAATTGCAACTGCTCTTCTATGCTTGACAAAATGTAAATTTCAAATCTAAAGTTGTCAACTTTCAACAAAAGTTCTATACCTGAAGATAATAAGAATTCATGTTTTTCCTATGTAAACGAAATGTATCGTCAAATGGAAGTTTTCGTCAATAACTGGACAATTCTAACAGCCTTCTGACTATTGCATTCCATTTTCAGTTGTTGCTCTGCTCATAGTGACAGTCCAACTAACAATTGTTTCTGAATGCCATGAGAAAAACTTATTTCCAATGAAAATTTCAACATTTTTCCAACTTAAATTTCAACTACATTTCTGGAACTGATATCAAAACAAGTTTTAATTTCGTTCTAAATAGTTTATAAGTACATTATAAGTACATTCTGATATCACAACTTATAATGGTGGACAGTAATTACAGAGAAACTGACGGGCAGCATTTCTCTGAAAATATGAATTGCTAAAAATGTGTTAGATATGTTTAATAACCTTGATATATAACTACGAATATGTTATCAATATACACTCACCGTGCTTTGTATTTATATTAAAAATTCACACTGAATATCTAAATCTAATAGAAAAATGTAAAGAACAGAGATTGACATTTAACACAAACAAACTGAGATTTCAATCATAATATTTCAGATATATAATAAACTTATTATGTTTAAAATGTGCAACTGGATGGCTTTAGCACTTAAACATAATTGTCATGCGAAAAATTAATTAAGTAAATACAAAGAACACAAATGTTACACTTTCAGGAAAACATTTTATTAACCGTAACCTCATCAAATTTATTTTCAGGACTTCAGTCAGGTTGCCCGAACAATTGTTACATATAAAATTCAATCTACAAATGCGACTGGTTTCTTTAAAGAATTTTGCGACTTAGGCCAAGAACTTCGGGTAAGTAGAATTATAAGCAAAATGTTAAAACATATATATATATATATATATATATATATATATATATATATATATATATATATATATATATATATATATATATATATATATATATATATATATATATATATATATATATATATATATATATATATATATATATATATATATATATATATATATATATATATATATATATATATATATATATATATATATATATATATATATATATATATATATATATATATATATATATATATATACAGTCTTAAAAATAACGTGAAAAGAGAAATGAATGATGCTCGTTGACTGGCGGCATGACTTCAAACAAGCACGTACAAGTTCGTACTAGGGTGATCTAAACACCAGAGTTACACACCTAGTTAATAGAAAATTAGTAAGTTTTATATAGACGCATCATAGCATGCAAATTTCTGATTTTCACAGTACAAAGGATTGCAATTTGGAAAATCTAATCCCGACAGCTTTCAAAAGATCGGTGATTATAATTTTATGTTTTGCTTTTCTCGCTATAACTTAAAAATTTTTCACTGAATGGAATGCATCTCATTTGGTGCCATTGCTATATAAAGCTTCTTAATTCTCACTGGGACGGAGTGTACACCCATGGTACATCCTACTGAGTATCCGGAAATCTTTTTCTCGATTTATGCGGACAGCTAACAAACCTCTATTCCTGCACATCATATGCTGTTTCAATTTTGAGTACATCAGGTTATCAATTTCGACAACAACCATTTTGACGCATTTTTGGTAAATTTTGTGAAACTGTTTTTTTACACTGCAAAATATAAAATATTGCGATCGGGTGAATTACACTGGAAGTGCAGCGGCTTATCGACCTACCAGGGTACAATGGCACTTCCATTCATAGGTTAATTTGCCACCTTAAGGATATAACTTTCACTTCCTAAATATTTGCCATAACAATATTAAGAGACAGTGTACTTAAATAAGGAATTTAATGCAAAACAATCTAGTACTCAGTCAAAATTGTTCGGATTCTTAAGTAAGATTTAAAAGTTGATAGCAGCAATGAACTTATTTATTTATTTATTTTTTTCATTTTTAATTTCACTTGTTAAATATTCTCGAAAAAGTTATAGAATATAAAATTTAAGCAGGCCTCATTTTCAAAGATTTTATATCCGATTCTAATTTTCACGGGTTTTAAGAAAAATATTTATAATAATATAGTTTTTTTGCTCTTTTTGCTCTATATTTAAAAAATTTATGTATGCTCCTTTTATGCTATCTAGTCGTAACAACTAGTGAAGCATTTTTTGGCAAATATGAGTCAGCCAAGCTACTTTATTTTCTAAAATAATTAAATTGTGTAAACTGAACTTACCAGATTTTAAAAGTAAACGAAACAGATTCAAAAGTATCATTGTATTTCATTGATTTTATATTTGAATCATTTTAATATTCTAATCAAAGCAGCTAATTTTATATTATATTTTATTACCACCGTTGAGCAGCTGATCCTATTATGAGTTAACTATCAATGCTCAACTCCGTATCCTTGCAATTTCGAACCCAACACAGAAGACAAGACAACGTCTGGATCAAGCACTGGAAGAAACTAGCCTTCGTGAAGGACTTTTTGATGGAACAGTAGCATATAAATTCCGATCCTGGTGAGGTGCTAGTATCAAGTCAGTAGGGCGTAGGGCCGCCACGCGCCTGAATCTCAGCGTCTTTCCCCCACCACAGGTTCCGTATTTATTCCGCCAGGACGAGTCCACCTGCCGTTCAAGGGGTGTCCGGTCATTAATGGCTAGATAGTGTATATAAATGCCGATTCGTGAGCTAGAATTTGTACCAGGATTGGCATTTATATACTTCTTGGAACTAACAAACACTTTTGCTACATAAGGAGGAAAACTACCGAAACCCTTCACGGTTACCCAGACGTAAAGGAAACTCAATGCTAGTCCAGTTCGTCGAGTATATCGAATCCAGTTTGAGTCACTCTCTGAGGATTTGATAGCGCAAATCCACCAAATTGCGAGGATGCATAATTTCGGCGTTTTATCCGTTGTTCCAACATGACCCGCAAATTTTCAATGGGGTACAAGTCAGGTGATTTTGAAGGCCATTCGAGATATAATTGAATGTCTGAGTGTTCACAAAACTAGTCACATTTTCTTCCAGTCCGATGTACTTTGCTGTTGTCATTTTAAAAAATAGGGGTATCGACAGCAAACTCTTCATGAAGATGTTGACTGAAAGGCAACACCTGATCATCCAGAATGTTCAAATAAACCTGTTGGCTCATGTTAGTGGGAACCTCAGTGAGGGGGCCCATTTCATAGTAAGAAAAACACCCCCAAAACATGACACACCCACCTCCGACTTTAACCTGACCTTGCATACAGTCAGTATAAAATGTTTCATCTGGTCGTCGGTGCATTCGACGACGTGCGCCATTTGAATAAAAGCAAAAACATGATTTTTCAGATCATATTACATTCCGCCTGTCCACGTTTGGTGATTTCTAGCCCTTTGAAGTCGCACAACGTTATGTGCCTGTGTGAGGAATGAGAATGGCCTCTTACGAGATGTTCGACTCTAAATGTTCATTGCAGCACCCGTCGCAGTGTTCTCTCACTAAGGGTTGGAATGAGCCTTTATTTGAAGTGAACTGGAGCAATTTCTGTCGGTTTTGGATACGATTTTGATTGACAAATCGTGAAACACGTCTTCGGTCCCTTTCATGCAGGATCTTTTTCCGACCACAATTCTGACGTCGTCTTTCGTGACCACGTGTATTACACCACTGCTTGTAGACACGTTAAAAAGTCCGCATTGAAACACCAGCAAATTCAGCAACTTCATTTACCGTAGACCTTGGGCACGGCTAAACACAATTGCTCCTTTTTGCCACACTCACTGTCACATCCTTACACTTACCAATATTTACACAAGATTTCTGCTTAAAACAAAAATATCTCACTGATGGCTTCTTACCTTTGATCACACTGATTCAGTGCGCATGCAGTTCAGCACGTCACTTGGCCACTGAGTCATCTAACGAAACCTACCGATTAGTCGGTGTTTGATCACTAGGGGGACTAATTTTTTGTCAGGTGAGCTTACTGTGACAATGCAGTGGTACAAGGACGAGATACTTGCAGCCTATGTGAGACTTTTCCATGGGGCATATGAATCAAATTTCATATTTATGGATTATAACGCCCATAAACAGAAGGCTGAGTTAGCGGACGAATACCTCCAATCGGTGAATGCTCAACTATTAGAGTCCCCTGTAATGTCTCCTGACCTTAATCACATCAAACACTTATGGGACACCCTTGGACGCTCAATTGCTGTTCGAAAACCATCTCCAACAACCATAGATGAGTTCGAGGGTGCTTGATGCAATAGTGAATGATGTTGCAGCAAGGATTGATAAAAACTCTGTTAAACATTACGAAACGCAGATGCGAAAGTTATGTAGCTGTTGAAGATGATTGTACATCCTATTAGACATGTTTTTCTCTGACCGAAAGGGTGTTGGTCAGTTTTTGGGGTAGACAAGTGACCAGTTTTCCTTTTTAGGGTGCAAGTTGTGCCCCTTTTCGTTTTCCCATATATTAGTCTAATATATGATGATATCTGACGAAGTTTGAATTTATTTGCTTTGGTAATTTTTTTTATTGCAAAAAAACAATTGACCCTTTACTTGTTCTCACCAGTGTATGCACATTAAAAGAAAAAAATGAACAAAGTTTATGCGTCTTGCAAATTGATTCTGATTTTTGGGCACGTGGACATATAGATCTCATCATATTAAGGATTTTCTGGAATGTGAAATTATTGAACGTACAGATATGCCATTCGGGTCACTGTACCTAAATCTGATAGCAAACGTTTGGGACTTCCCTTGACAGACAAGCTGCTGCCATGAGTCCTATTACACTGTCCTTACTGTTATAGCTGAAACAAGAGTTAAATCATGTTGATCTTGGAAAAAGCACATCTAGGAAAGTCCGAGTAGGAAATTCTAAAGCCTAGAAGCTAAAAGAGAGTATGCATTCCTTTCTGGAACGTATTTTTTAAATATATTGTAGACAATTTTTCCTATAAAATTGTGAAATATTATTTTTATGTGAAACAACACATCTGCCAAGTTTTTGATTTAGTTTTAAATTATGGTTGTGTAGGTTGTTTCTACTATTACAGAGCAGCTGTTAATGCTCAACACATATTTGTTGTTACATATTATAAGCTATTTGATCCGAAGTTAATATGTTTTGCTTTTGTACACGATTTAACATTGTTTAGCATATCATGATGAAAAGATTTTTATTTTTAGGAAACTGTTTCAATTGAATGTGTAAGAAGTACACTCGATTATTATGCAGTAAGGCATACATTTTTACTTTTTCCCTCTAACATAATAATCAGTTAATAATCTGTTTAATCAACTTGATGTACTCTACTTGATGAATAAATGTTAAAAAGTTAATAGTTAAATAATGAAAAGTTAATAGTTAAATATTCTAACTATAAAATTTTCCGAGATGCTATGGTTTAGCACAATTTTGAATAGATTAAAATAATAGTGAAATGTATGGGTTCATTAAAAGAATATTTTAAACATATTCTGAAAAGTATTTTAAACATATTAAGTATTGTAAAAAGTATGAAGGTCGAAAAATTATCTAAACCATGAAAAATGTAGGGAGTAATATTGTATATACCTTTATATAATTTATATAAAGTTAACTTAGTTTTACTTTATGTAAATTATATATAAAGTAATTATATATAAAGTAATTATATATAAAGTAATTATATATAAAGTAATTATATATAAAGTAATTATATATAAAGTAATTATATATAAAGTATAAATTATATAAAAAGTATAGCAACTTAAAGTTTATGTTCAATTCTAAAGTACTCGTGCTATTTTTTAACAGTTTTTAAAAACATTAAGTAGTGTTGCCACGAAGCTAAAACAATAACATATAAAAATGTAAAATTCTAATTAGAAAACTTTTTATGCAATTTAAATATAATTATGGATTACCTTCTGAAAACTTAAACTCGATACATTTAAGTATTTATTTCTAAACAATGAACATAATAAAATAATTATATAGGTAATGCTCTTAATAAAAATTTTAAAATCTTTATTTAAAATTATCCAAACACATTCATTAAAAGCGATGAAAGCGGTTTCAAAAGGAGTAAATTCAGGTAGAAAAAATTTTGCAAACGCTTATGAGTTTCAAGACTATTCAAAGATTTTATAATTAAGTATTAAAATCCATGATTTCGAAACTTTCTATGCAGTATTTAATGAAAGTAGAATCAGGTAAATAAAATTATACAAACACCTATAAATTTTAAGTTTGTATTAGGGGGACCTGAAACGAAATTTAACATCAAGACGAAATTTAAACATCAAGAATGATAAAGCGAAAATGCCAAATGAACATCTTATGTAAATGTTAGGAATTAACAGATTTCCCCAATTGGAAGCTTCTGCACAAAATAAAAAGGCAAGGAGTGGTCCTCTTTTCTTACTGTCGATGTAAAACAAACTGAAAAGTTTTTTTTCTTTTTTTTATAACCAACAGCTGACTGATTTTTAGTTTAAGGCTACCAATATTCAACTCCATAACCTTCTAATTTTGAACCCAATCCAGAGGACAAGGGAACTCCTGGATCGAGTATTGGGAGTAATTTGCCTTCGTGGAGGACTTTTTGATGGAGCTAACCCGCATTTGCGTTACATGGAGAGGAAGACCATGAGAATCTCCCGCGGTTAGCCTGACGGCAAGGGGACTCTAACCCATGATCCGTCTACCACTGAGGATATTTCACGTCAGCACTGTGGGCGGTGCAAGCCGGATGCGGAATTCGTATCGACTGGGATTCGAGCCAGGTTCGCCGCATTGGAAGGCGAGGGCTCTGTCCCCTAAGCCATCGCCGCTCCAAATAAAATAATAAAAAATATATATATACTTTTTTTATTATTACTATATTTACTTTTTTTATTGGAGGACTTTTAATTATATCTTTTCGTTAAGTGCAAACTTATTTATCCATGTACTCAAAAATATCAGTTTATTTTTCCCTAACTACATTAAGATTTACTTCAAGATCTCGATGTTAGCAAACTACGATTTTTTAAGCAATTTTTCTTCCATAGCATGCTACAAAATATAATGTCAAATATTTGATGCATTTTAAACTATTTAGCATAACTTCTTTTTAATATCATTCCCTCAACAGCCTGTTTATATTTAATTTTTTATTTCTTTTATTTAGGTAACCTGTGCTAACCCTTTGCAAGCTGACTGTGATCGCTTAAATAAAATAATAGTAATATTTTTTCAGTTTTTGTCTTTTTAAAAGGGATTTTGATTTTCTGTCATAAAGTGATGTGTATTTAAAGGGTGGTATTTTTTAGGCTAAAGTGGAATATATCAATTTATGAGTTTCTACAATATATCGGGAATAATGTATAATTACAATCATTCTATTAAAAAATAGAACTATTTTCTTCAAATATTTTGAAGTGACAGTCAATGTTCAGACAGTGTACGTCTAAAGAACAAACTATAATCTTCAAAGTGTTGTAAATTCTATAGTTGAATGCTGAAAATTAGTTCTATAGCCTACAACTTACAGACAAATATTTAACGCAAAAACAAAAAAAAATTCTCATAAAGGCTTTAGTATGAGAAAAATATTTTTTTTTAATCCCGAGTAAGTAAATGTTCGTTAAGATTCCAATTAAAGATTCACGAAAAATTAAGAAAAATACAAAATAAAGTATAAAAAGGTAGATATAAAGCGAAAAAGGAAAATGAATGATAATATTTTGAAAATGATTTAAAAATATTTTCATAGCTTAGTTGCAAGATTATAAAATATGAAATTGAATCGTAAAATAGAGAGTAGTAGGATATATTTTTAAAGCGCGCACACAATGAAGTTAAGAATCGTGTTTAATTTGTAAAAATAACAAAAGTATACCAGACTTTTTAAAATGATTTGTCTATTATAATAATTATAATTAAAATGAAAGGTTTTTAAATTTCATTCGAAACCAGAAAGTTTTGCCTTGTTATAAAGCGTGTTGCAACAAAAGATATTAGACTTGCCCCAATGTTTATCAAAAACTTAAATTTCAAAATAACGATAGTTATAAGTCTTTTTGTAAACTTCATAGAAGTGAAATATAATAGAGCGTGCACGCCCTGGTGCACATCACGATAATTTTTACTCTCATAATGACTGTAAGGCGAATCGAGAGAAAGTATTTTCAACCTTCCGTTTCCCTTTGTTATTTTAATGGAAGAGACTGAATGCTATAATTGTAAGGCCAAACGTTTTAAAAAAAGATTTATTTTTTTACCGCATTTAGTTGCACGGAATTGTTTTTATTTTTTAAAAAAGGACTTCATACGCTTCTCAGTAAGTTAGTTAGTTATATATATATATATATATATATATATATATATATATATATATATATATATATATATATATATATATATATATATATATATATATATATATATATGTAATGTTAAAACAATTATATATTAAATATAATCCTTAAATAGAGCATTTATCCAACGCGCAAACGTTTAAAAACTTTTCCCACAAGAAAGTAATAATATTGATCTAATTATCTCAAAAAATGTGATGATGTGGCTTTAGCAGCTTGGGAAATTGATCAGTCCCACGCTACTGAGACCCATTAACATTTAAATATATTGTCCAGAAAGATATAAAAACCCTCTTTCCAAGGTCAAATGTGCTATTCTCTACCCATCCACCAGCATGTAAGGTTGTCATTCTGGGGCTCTGGCCCTTACTTTAATAAAATTATATTATGATTCCTGCACTTTCCTGTATCTTTTTCAAGAAACACCGGCCACACTACGAACTTACAATGTTTAGGCTTTCAAAGCGTAACAGATAAGTCGGCAGTGATAGTTTCCTGTCGCGAAAAATTATTATTGAAAACTGAAAATGCTATTTAATTTAACAATGGAATACATCTTTTGATAATCGACTTTCGCTTCTTTGATTCGT
Source organism: Parasteatoda tepidariorum (assembly GCF_982258835.1). NCBI lineage: Eukaryota > Metazoa > Arthropoda > Arachnida > Araneae > Theridiidae > Parasteatoda > Parasteatoda tepidariorum. The sequence goes on from NC_141762.1 coordinate 51,246,037, forward strand.
AACCTTGGATTAGAAATTCGAATGCGTGGGTGTGGTTAAGAAGAACGAGGACTGTTATTTCTCTCTTTGTTTTGTCTTCTTCTCGCTTTAATCACCGATTAGAACTTTATTTTGATGACTTTGGAATTAAGAAACAGAAAAATTAAACGAATAATGTCTGATTCTGAAGAAAAACAGGTGGAAGCTCCAGCACGCGTTAATATTTCTCCGTGTGAGGATAAAAATTATTTTTCCCAACTGGATCAAGTATTTCAATAAAAAATGTGAAATCCTACATTTGGAAAAAAACTGGAAAATAAATAACATATCTGAATACCTGAAAAAAGACTTATTTACCTTCTACGTAAATGAATGCATAGAAATTGAAGAATAGACCTACTCCCCAGCATCGGTACAGAATGGAGCAGCCAAGGCAGTGGATTCCCCAAAATCAGTACAGAATGCAGCAGCCAAGGTTTGTGAATTCTTTTAATCGCTATAGAGTACCTCAGCATGATTCCCAGCCTCCGCAGCCCAGCAATAACAACAGCTGTCCATCAAATGACTATTTATGTGTGACATCGCGAGTGAACAATAAGAATTTACTAACTATAATGGACACAGGATCCAACATCACTATAATTCCGAAACATTTTATAGGACAATCAAAAAAACATTTGAACTCTACTAGGATTTTAATTTCGCAATTTCAAGGAAATATCAAAGGAAACCTCCAAAAGGTAAGTGTTAAAATAGGAAACATTACAAAAGTAATAACATGCGCCTTTATAGACACCCCTCATTCTGTAACTCAATTTCCTCCTGCTTATTTAATGTATGGAAAATTACCTTGTGATTCTCTTGTAAATCAAAATATTTATCCTCCAGTTGATGAAGCAAGAAAAATAGCTGCTCAAAATACCCAAGAGTTTTTTAAGAAAACCAAAATTCGTTATGACACTCATTTTTTGGAACCTAATTTTAAAGTTAATGATTTAGTAATTTACGAAGAATTCCATTATCCTAACACAAGGAAATTAAGTTCACCATATTCTGGTCCATACAAAATTTTAAAGAAATTATCTGAGGTGTCATTTGAAATTGATAAACCTAATTTTCTCACTAAGAAAGAATCAGAAATAGTACATGTAAACAAATTAAGGAAATTTTATCCAAGTCAACAGTTTCAATTGTATGTAAAAAATTCACAATAGCTTTTCAATGCTCGTATTTTCATATGTTTTTCATTTTTATTTTCTGCCCCTACTTTTGGAGTCCCGTTATTTTTTTTTTAATGCATCTATGTCTGAATTTTTTTATTACATGATGGTTGAGAGTTACTTCGGAAAATTTAGGTAAATTTCCTAAATTTTATTTTGCAAATGAAATATATAGAAATGGTTTTTTGAACCGTGGGACTCCTCACATAGAATGTTTCTTTACTTATGTTTTCTCCTCAATTAAGGATCAAGCATGAGTAAATAAACTTAAAACCCTATTTTTTTCCCGTCTAGTTGGGAATATTTTACCCAACTTAGACTATCAATTGTTATCAATGGATAACGCTTATATTTTTATTATTTTGGAATAAAGCATATCATTTTCTACAAAGATTTATAATGCACTTTGTATGTAAATTTTTATGCTATCGAAGAATTTAATTATCATGTGGAAAAGTAAACATTTTAAATTAGATTACTTATATTATTTGTATTATTTTATTTGTATTGATTTCTTCAAGTGTATGTCATATGTTGTGAATACTTCTACACAATATTTGTGAAAATACATAATTACTAATGAGAAAGTAAGAAAAACTATGTAAATGATAAGTGAATTTTAATGACTTCATGAATAATAATTGTTTTAAGAATGAAAAAATGATGATAAAGACTGCAAATATTCTTTTCCTCTTCTTACATGGACGAATAATTCAATAAGTTTAGCAAACTATACGTCTGAACAATGGATCCAGTTTATTTCAAGAGAAGAACTTTTCACAAGTTGTGAAAGTTTGGTTTGATTTATTTTTATATTAGATATGCCATGGTATATTTTGTTTTAGATATTCTAGAGTTGTTTTGATATTTTTTATTCTTTTCAACAGGAAAAGGAAAAATGTACATAATCATTATTAATTATTATAAAGTTATTAATTATTGTTATTCAAAGTTATGCAGAAATATTTAGTTACTTTTATATAAATGTTATTGTTGTAATACTTTACTTATAAATGTATAATATTGGACAATATACCAAAAAGAACAAATTTTAATTTGAAATCGCGTGAAGGGGAAGTTCTGACCAATAGGCTAGCATATTGATCAGACCTTTCTTCAGAGGGGGGGAATATTATGTAATGTTAAAACAATTATATATTAAATATAATCCTTAAATAGAGCATTTATCCAACGCGCAAACGTTTAAAAACTTTTCCCACAAGAAAGTAATAATATTGATCTAATTATCTCAAAAAATGTGATGATGTGGCTTTAGCAGCTTGGGAAATTGATCAGTCCCACGCTACTGAGACCCATTAACATTTAAATATATTGTCCAGAAAGATATAAAAACCCTCTTTCCAAGGTCAAATGTGCTATTCTCTACCCATCCACCAGCATGTAAGGTTGTCATTCTGGGGCTCTGGCCCTTACTTTAATAAAATTATATTATGATTCCTGCACTTTCCTGTATCTTTTTCAAGAAACACCGGCCACACTACGAACTTACAATGTTTAGGCTTTCAAAGCGTAACATATATATATATATATATATATATATATATATATATATATATATATATATATATATATATATATATATATATATATAAGTTTGAAATAGTACAAACTGATAATAGCTTATAGTTAAATAAGTTACTTTCTATATATTAGGAATGTCGCATTAAACGTGTGTAATTGAGGATTTGTAAATTTTGTGGATTTTGGTCTTTTCTGGATTTAATAATCAGTTACAATTTTTATTTTAGAACTGCTACATGAATACGTTGGATGAATATCATAGAAATGGCTATTGCTAAAGTTTGTCAAGATTGCTACTTGCAGTAATCAAAAACATCTTAAAGATGTATCAGCACTTTTTCTTTTTTCTTCTTTTTTTGTATTAAAACATTGATGGATAAAATAAAAGTCATTTTAATGGTCACTTATTTAGAGTCTTTTTATGACTACTTTTTTTTTAAAAAAATGTCAAACCAGTTGGTTTTATGAATCTCTGAATGAAATTAGTGATAATTTATTGTTGGAGATGTTTTACAAATCTTATTGTGTTGTAAAACTTGACTTGAAACCCACGCGACTGCAAAACGAATCGAGAGAAAGTATTTTCAACCCTCCGTTTCTCTTTGTTATTTTAACGGAAGAAACTCAATGCTAAAATTGTAATGCCAAAAAACTTAAAATAAGGTTGATTTTTCTGCCGCATTTTGTTGCACAATAAAAAAAAATTTAAAAAGGACTTTATACGCTTCCCAGAAAGTTAATTTATCAATTTTAGGAATTACAATGGTTTTGTTTATTTTATAAATGAAATTTTAGAATGTTCTTGTCATACTTTTAATTTTGGTACTAAGATATAGAAATTCGAAGTTTTAGAGACATCGTTGTTTCTTTCATTCTCTGTTTATTTAGGTTACATTTTTTTATTCTCTATTAATCAGTTGAAATTTATGTTCTGGGTTATTCTTAGGTTATAGATAATTATGGTTTAAAAAAATAATTATAACATTTTAATTCTTGATTTTTTTTTTCTACGTTAATGCATGTAAATCTATATTTTGTGTCAGTAAAAAAATTTCGGCAGAGATCATTTTAGGAATTTTTTATTTTTTAATGCAATTGTTACGATATTTGTTTACACTTTGACGAAACAAGGCATCACTTTTTAATACTCTAACGATCCTTGGGATGGTTTCATAGGTGACATATCACGTCGGTTTTCCCAAGTCCCAACTAAAAAAGTTTGAAAGTTTCATACCAATTCCCTAAGACAACTTTGCCATTTTTCCTAAACAACTTTATAAAGTATTTCATCACAAAATTATGGTTAACATAAGCATGATTATTATTTAGCATTTTCACATGTATTATATATGTTACCGGCAAAGTATGAAACGCCGGCATTGTATAGAATGCCTAGGCATTGTATAGAATGCTGGATGATTTTAGGCTAAGTATGAAATGTGAGAAGTATTACATACTTTCCCTAGGCATTGCATAAAATGCCTAGGCATTCTATAGAATGCCAAATGCTATTTAGGCAAAGTATGAAATAAACTTCCTGATGTCCTGTTGGGGTTAGTATGCAAATGATGTGTATGTTACTGTAAATAACTGAAATCAGTGGTTGTTGACTTTCACCGGTGAATGTTGACAATCATATAGTCGCTTTGGTGAGTGTCCGAAATATTTATTACATCTGATTTGATATTAATTTATTCAAATATAACTACCTTTATTCGATATTGTAATACTTACTGATGATAGATTAGAAGAAACATCAGTGTTTGGAGTATCGGGCAAACATATACCGGGCATTGGCACTTGACCTTAAGAAAACATCAGTGTAGGGTATACCGAGCAAATGTATGCCGGGCAATGGCACTTGACCTTAAAAAAACATCAGTGTAGGGTATACCGGGCAAATGTATACCGGGCTTTGGCACTTAACTAGACCTAGTAGGACTAGATCTTTGGTAAATGTCCGAAATATATACTAGGTCTAGTGCCACTGCTCAGTATACCCTACACAGATGTTTTTTGAAAGTCAAGTGCCATAGCCCGGTATACATTTGCTCGGTATACCGTACACTGATGTTTTTTTAAGGTTCAGTGCCACTGCCCGGTATACATTTGCCCGGTATACCCTACACTGATATTTTTTTAAGGTCAAGTGCCATTGTCCGATATATATTTGTCGGATACTCCAAACACTGATATTTCTTCTAATCTATCGTCAGTAAGTGTTAAAATATCGAATAAATTTAATTATATCCACGAATAAATTAATATAAAATCCGATGACGTTTTGAATATGTCATATTTTAATGACATTTTGACGAATCGGAGATGTATTTTATACTTTGCCGGTTTCTCATCTGACATTCTATTGAATGTCTAGGCAATGTGTGAAATATAAATAATTTCATGCTTTGCCGGCTAATTTTAGGCATTCTCTACAATGCCTAGGCATTCTATACAATGCCGGATTTCATACTTTGCCGGTAACATATACATTTATCATTTATCGAATTATAGTTTAGAATTTCTCTATTTTTTTCCAATCGCTTGAATATTTCTTTATAAGAAAAACGAAATTTCATTTTCAATAACATGTTCAGTATTTCTTTTCGCAAACCTTAAAGTTTTAATATAATAATATTGCTGGTTTCCTAAGACTTCTTGAATTTAAGATGTTTAAAATAGTTATAAGATTTATTAAAGCAGATTTGGAATTTATTGAACGTTTAACATTGACGATTTTCGGCAAATTTTAATCCATTGTAAGACACTACTTATAACTAGTTGCAATTCTATTTCAGCTTTTTAATGTAATTGTAACTAATATTAGTTTCGAAATTTGACATCCTGGCTAGACTTGTACTGCCTTTGTAATAATTGTATTACCTTTCTCTTTTAAATTACTGTCGTGGACATCACATGTGTATCTCCATGTCCTAAATAAAAATGTTTGAAAGGTGTAGGGTAGACTAACCAGTGAAGGAACACTTAAGCTTCGCTTGCCTTTTAAAAAATCATAATAATTTCAAAATTCGTAATTTTAGTTAAATGACAGTCTCAACATATTTGTTACTAATTGCAAATTATGTAACAAAAAAGGAAGAAAACTTACATAATATTGTTTTAAAGTTTCGGAGGTTCAAATAACTAGTAGTAAGAAGACCCAGTGAAGGAACAGCTCTTACCAGTGAATAGACACCCAGTAAAGGAACACTTAATTTTGGTTATTTTTTAATGCTCTCTATGAATTTATTAGCCATACAAATATTTAAAAGCAAGCCTATTCTTGAAATTATAACACACAAATACTTGGAAAATGTTAACTTTCTTTTGTAATCATGAATTGAAAATTAAAGTATCAACATATTAACACATACTGTTCATTCACTGGGAAATCTATGCCCAGTAAAGGAACATGCCTGTTCCCTCACTGGTTAGAAGTTGTTTTTCGTATTTTTAACATACTTTTGATGCGGAACATCACTAGAGGTACAAGAAAATTAAAGTTTATCTTTTATTTTCATTAACTTAGAAAAACATCCAGTAAAGGAACACTTGTTCCTTCACTGGTTTTTCATCGTTTGGTGATCCAGTGAATAAACACCCCCTTATCTCAGTACTTTATTATGCTATGATGCTTTAAAAAAAATGAAACGTATCTTCAATAACTATATTTTGAATTCTCTTTTTCACAGTGAGAAAAATAAAACTATTGCATGCAATTAATTCCTCTTCAAACATATACATGCAAACACTCACCTTATAATTTTTTCAAAGAAACAAGTTGTTGCAGAGAAAATAACAAATTCAAATATTTTTCCAGAGAAGTCTATTTGACCAGGTAATGCAAAACATCGCTAGATGACTTCCTATTGCTTGGCAGTAAGCTATTGTTACCAATCAATCTAAAGAAAAACTTTCAAATTCTTATTTTTAATCAATATATATGAAATGTTCTTTCACTGGGTAGTGTTCCTTCACTGGTTAGTTTACCCTACATGGGTGTCAAAAGAAATAAGGACGCCTGTAAAAAAACAAAAAAAGACGAGTTTGCATAAATGTACTTGTACTTCGTTTTATATTCGGTTAGTAAGAATTATTATCTCCTAAAAATGCTTCGAGAAAGTTACTTCTTTCTTCCAGCAACAAAACTAAGATCAAATGATAAAGCTAAGAGTAAGTTCATTTGTTTATATTCTTCTTAACTAATTTATTCTTTGTTAGTTTAATCATAAATATCGCTATTACTTGAAGAACTACTTAGAAGACAAAAACAAATCTTTTTTCATTTTTCTTGTCGGAATGAAACGTAGTTCTGTTATTTTAGAATAAAATTAGACTTGACAAGTTAATGTTACCTAATTACTCATAGTAATAAATGACACTGAGGAACAATTTTTGTTTATGTTTTTCTTTTCTGGTACATAATATCTTTTTTTACAAATCTTAGATATTTTCGTGTAGTTGATTTCAAATATACAAACAGTTTCTCCTTCCAAGTTTCAGTTTTTTAATGACATTTTTAGTCTATTTTTTGTCGAAATATACAAGTTAAAAAACGTTACATATAACAGGTGGTCTCTTAAACGTTGCGACAAACTTTAAAGGGAGTTAGAGCACATTATCAGGATCGAGTTTGCGTAAGATCCCATGCCCGGAAAAGTCGTCATGCTCCCTGCAATTAAAATTTATTCTTTATTTATCAAATTAGTTACTGAAGTGGTTTATAAAAGTCAAATTTTTAGAACTAGACAATTGTAAAACTAGCTGTCTAGACCAGAAGTGTTGATGCACATTTGAAAAAAAGTGATTCTACAGAGGGATTCCAAATTTTACAGTTGCAATTAATATTGTTTCTCGCATAAATAAAAAATTGTTATAGGTAATTAAAAATAAATTTGCGTACATTTAAATCAAGAAAGTTTAAAATGATGAAAATTGAAAACTTTTTACAGAAACTACTTGCTGTAGTTGAAAATAGTAATTTCATAAAATGCATCGAGTCATTATAAGTTTGTTTTTTTCAAATGAATTTATATATTTTTTATTTTTCGGTGAAACATTTGTACGCGAATTTTAAGATAATAAAAGAAATGATATACTAAACTTAAAATTATAGTAAATAAATTCGTTTTTTTTTTCAATCAAAAAATTTAACGAAGTTAACAAAATTTATACTTTAAACACAAACTACTAGCTTTAGTTGAGAATAAAAATTTTATAAAATTTATTGAATTTTTATAAGATCTATTCGAAAGTATACATTAGTTTCTACTTTTTTTCATAATCATTTGCAATTTTAATAGTGAAGGAAATAATATAGTAAATTTAATAAAATAGTAAATGAATAATTGTCGCATGCAATAAAAAATTATATTCGCTTATATTTAAATAAAAAAAAATTGTAAATTCAAACTTTGAGCACAAATTATCTGCTTTAGTTGAGAATATAAATTCAAAAAAATGTATCGAGTCATTATAAGTGCTAATGAAATGAATTCATAAGTTTCTTCTTTTTTTCTCACAAACATTTGAAAAATAAATTCAAATAGCTTAGGAATTATTGTATTTTAGATATTAAAACACCTTTTTCAATTAAGCCTCTTACTTTAAAGTCAGTGACTGTCATGAAAGTCCTCTGCTAGACTGTGTGGTTGATTTTATTCTAGCTTTGGAAGCAAATTTTTAAGATTTCAGCTGCTTGAAAGGAAAAATAAATCTTCCCTGATTATGAATTTTCCTTCATCAGTTAAATCTAACAGTTCCATTTTCTGCATAATTTCAGTCGGAATATCTATGTATTACTCACCTGTTTTTGATTCTATAATTCCATTCTTTCGATTCTATAATTCCTTTGTTTTCGATTCTTTTATAGATATCACGAATGTTTGCATTCAAGATAAGTTTGTTTCAGATACTACATTTTACTGACAAATTTTAGCAAATTTCATTAGTTTGAGTTTTAAGCAATAATTATGGAATGGAATTATTATGGAATATTTCAAATAATTGTTTTGAAACAGATTTCATAGATAATCATATTTCTGTTATAGATTTTGTTTGTCATAGATTTAATCGAATAATTGCATTTAATATGAACAAATAATATTATAAATAAATCATGATTTCATTGGATTCATATTTAAGCAGAGTTTAGCTAGAGTTACAAAACAATTTATCAAGTTTTTTTTTAACAACAAACAAACAAATATAACTTTATTGAGAACAAAACACATAAATACAAAGAATATATATTCATCGTCAAGAGGAAAATCCTGTCCAGGCGACAAAGAAAAGTAATACAATAAATTTAAAATAGAAATTTAAAAAAAAAAAAAAAAAAAAAAAAAAAAAAAGAAAGAAAAAAAAGATGGTATTACAATCATAAATTATTTTGCTCATCATAAGACGTCATATATTGTTGAGCACTGTAATAATAGAAAACAAAAAAAAAAACAAAAACAAAAAAAAAATGCATGAAACTATATATATAAAAAAATAAATAAATAAAAAAAAATAACAAAGGTAACATAAGAAATTCATTTGGATTGGCACAAGACTGGTATAAAAAATCAAATGCTTCCTTTAAAGTGAAAAATAGTGATCTAAATCGTCAATGTTCATCACAAATTGAAATAAAGCACGCTTAAAAGAAGAATATATTTTGATGTTTTGCAACTGAAATGGTAATTTATTATATAATTTAGGTGCTAAGTAAAAAAACTGTTTTCGTGAAATTTCTTTTGTAAAGAGGGGAATCTCATACATTTCAGTTGGTCTCCTTTCAGACACATTAGTTTTTAATTTGCATATTAATTTATTGTTGTGTAAATAGAGTAAAATACGAAAAAATACGTTATGGCGAAATGGTAATAGGTTAATTCTTGTATATATATTGGTAGTAGTTACACTTGAATTATTTATATTTAGAGAATTAATAATCTTGAAGCATTTATTCTGAACTGAGATTAAGGGAAGTAAATTAGTTTTATATTCACCGCCATATATTATTGCACCATAATTAATTAAAGAGTAAAACCAGGAGTAATAGAGTGCTTTCACAAAATTAAAATGAATTTTATTCTTAAGGTGATAAAATTTAACTAAAACGAAACGCAATTTTTTAACTAAATTGTTAATATGTGTTTTCCATTTTAAATTAGAATCGATATATAGTCCTAAATATTTGATATTATTTACAGATTGTAGAATATAGCACTGACAATTTTCATTAGTACTTTTGCAGGAGAGAGAGTGAAATTTTAAATTTAAGTTAAATTCTGATTTTCTTAAACTGAAATAAATATATTTAGTTTTATTTAGATTTAAATTTAAGTCATTTATTGTAAACCATTTTGAAATTATGCGTAAATCAGATTCAATTTGAAAAATTAGTTGATTTAAATCAGTGCAAGAATACAAAATTACGGAATCATCAGCATATGTTATTATCTTACCAAAAAGTTTGAGTTGACAAAAGTCATTGATGAATATAATAAACAATAAGGGTCCTAGAATAGATCCTTGTGGAACACCACGGTTTGAAAAAATATAATTACTAAAATTACTTCGGATTTTAACTCTATGTTCTCTGTTTGAAAGATATGAAATAAACCAATTTAACATAATTCCTCTGAAACCAGCAAATTCTAATTTTTTAATTAAAAGATTGTGATTGACATTATCGAAAGCTTTTGATATATCAAGAAATATAGCTACTGTTATCTTATTTTCAGCAATACTATTATGAATAAATTTTGAAAATTCCAAAAGAGCTTTTTCTGTACTTTTGCCTTTAATAAATCCATGTTGATTAACAGAGAAAAAATTAGTATGTTTTAAATAATTGTACATTTTATCAGCTAGAGCTTTTTCAATGATTTTGGAAAAAACAGGTAATATTGAAATTGGTCTATAGTTTGATAAGTAATTTTTATCGCCGGTTTTAAAAATAGGAGTTATGGTTGCTCTTTTTAAAGAAGTTGAAAATATGGATGACTTGATTGAGGTATTGATGAAATTAGTTATAAAATTTATATTATTGAGAGCAAATAGTTTAATTAATTTTACATTAATACCGTCATAGTCAAAGGAGTTTTTATCAGAAAGATAATTTATTAAGTGAAGTACTTCACAATCATTCAATTCTAGGAAAACAAACGAGGTTAAACTTGGTGAAATATATATTTGCAAACTGTTTGAATTTGGGTTTGAGGTACTGTAGGCATTTGCAAATGATTTATTGAATTGATCAGAAGATTCATAGTCGCTTAAAATATCAGGTAAAGTAAGGGATTTGCTCTGATTACCAATAATACTATTTACAAGATCCCATTTTTGTTTATTTGAATCACAATTTAAAAATTTGAATTTGAAATATTCTGATTTTGCTGTTTTAATTAAGTTCTTAAGCTCAGAAACTATAGTGTTGTATGCTGTTTTGTAAATAATATCCCATGGATATTTTCTAGTTTTTTTTAATAGTTTTTTCTTTCTTCGAATTAAAATCAAGATATTACTAGTCATCCAGTTATTTTTGGCTTTCTTGTTTGATTTATGCTTATATTTAAAATTATTTTTTAAATTATTGAGTTTGAAAACAAAACTTCGATATTGTTGATCAAGAGAATCTTGAGGATTGTAATTAAATTTGTAATTTGACAGATAATTATTGAGCTTATTATAGTTGATTGAAATTTTATTTTCAGCTTCCTTAATTTTATTTACCTCATCGTAATGAACACTGCAAAAGGTTGGATAGTGATCGCTTATGTCATTTATGAATATTCCGGATTTGATTGAAAATTTATTTGTTTTTACGAAGACATGATCAATGCAAGTTGATGAGGAATTTACTCTAGTTGGTTTGTCTATGTAATTTTGAAATCCAAATTGGCATAATAAATTAATATATTCATGAGTAATAAAATCATCACTTTCTGTATTTCAGAAATTTTTGAACTGTATTTCAGAATTTTTTTGCTTTCTGTATTTCAGAGGAGCTTAAAATTACTTTTATGGAAATTTAAATAATTGTGAAAAATAGTTTGTCTCTGTAATTAATATGCAAATAATAAAATTTTAAAAAAATTTAAAAACTTTATTTTTAAATAAAGTAAAAAAAGAAAATAATTCTGTTTTTTTTTTTTTTTTTTTTTTTTTTTTTATCAAAAATGAAAAACATAAGTCACATAACTTTTGAAAGACTTAGAAAATGATAGAAGCTCATTAAAAATATTATGCGCTCTATTTTTTTAAACTTTTAATTTTTTTCATTTTTGCTTTATTCTTTGTTTCGGAAAAAGAAATATTTTGTCCTTTTCAATCCTCTTTAAAAGTATAGATTTTAAAAAATTTTGTTTTATTTTATTAACGTCTTCTTTTTAGTTTTGTGTATTAGTTTTTTTAGGGAAAGTCGTTACTATAAAAAAACGAAAACTTTTGCAAGATAAAAAGTGTCAAAATCGTCATACATGGATGGTAAAGACATTTCTAGTGAAAGAAACCACAATTCTAAAAATTAAACCAAAATAGATTTTATTTAAACTTTTTGTATGGTGATTTTACCATTCGTTGTTGTTACTGTTTACCGGAAATTCTGTTTTCTAAAATTTTAGTTCTTTTCGCAATACATTTAATAACAAATACGGAACTCAAAATTAACTGTAACCAAATAAATGGCTTTTTAGCCTTGCTAATAAAGTATCACGATAACTTACCAAAATGATCTTCAGAACTATCAATCATTTTACCATTCATTTGGTAATTTTAATCTTTTAATGTCTTTGTCTCTAGCCAAAAAAAAAGGGAGGTTCATCTGTTTACACTTATACTGTTTATTTAAATGGTTGATAGGAATTAGATGAATAGTAACTATTTCTTATACTAATATAATTTCTCAACGATAGTTAAAGGGACAAGAATGATTGCTTCAAATGTTTAATTAAATTGCTTTAAAAATACTAAGCTCAGATTATTATACAGTTTTATCCATACTTTATGAGTTAGTTTTTATTTATTTATTTATTCACGTACACATGTGGTTTTTTTTGCAAGTACAAGGGACAACTGAGAACGTTGCAGCGAGTACCAAAATAGCGAGGTAACAAATATTGTCACCAAAACCTTAACGAGACTTTTACGACTGTAAAAAAAAGTATTCAAAACAAACACAAGCATTCTGATAGTAAAAATTATTTTTTATCGTACGTAAAAGCATTAATATTAAATGATAACAAGCATTATTGTTATTAAAATAATTGATTGCAATCTATTAATGTAACTTTTAACTTGAATTAAACACAACTGAAAGTAAAATGAACAATAATAGAGAAAGTGAGCTTCATCAATTCTCGTCAATTTTCGTTGTTCGTTAATTTTCTCCTTTGCTTACTTGTTTGATATTTGAAGAGGTTGCTTCAATTTCTGATAGAAGATTCACTTGAATTAATTTTTATTCCATCTCATCTCATCTTATTTTTCTTTTATTTTAGTCTTCTATTATTACGTTTCTGATTTTAATTCTTCTTTAAACTAAGAGTTTAAAAATGAAAGAACCGTTTAATTATTACGACGTGATTCTATGATATTACCTCATTTCCCTATATTTTAACATAAACTTATTTGCATCGGTGTCTAAGCTTATTAGCCGTTTCACACTTTTAATTTTTCGGTGTAAATTGCATTATCCTACTTTAAATTACCACGTTGAAGAGATTGAACAGATTACTTAGATCTTAATGAACAGCTCCATGCACAAAGTGATGCAATCACAGATTGAATTCATTACATATAGCTGTTTGGTAAACGAGAATATTAAATTTCGATGGTAAACTGACCAAATTTTTATAACAATATACCTAAATTTTTTAAATGTTATTTTAAAAATGGTAAAATTATTTATGTTCACTAATTGACCTTCATGCTATTCTGAAACAAATTTTATTCAAAGGAAACATTAATTCATTTAAATTAAAGAAATGCATGGTGGACGTGAGAACTGAGGTAAGCAAACAGTATTCTTCATAGTACTTATATCTTTCATTACTACTTTCAACTTTCAAGTTTGTGTACATGAAATAGCAAATTAGGAGTTTATGCACATTAATGGTTAAGAAGCCTTTTAAAACCGCCATTAATCTTTGAGGTCTTCATATCCAGCTTCGCACCAAGGAGTCAAAGTTATATTGCAAGTTAGTTTCACAACATGCATTACAACAGGGACTTGATTAATGACTAAATAGTGAGTCTTAAGTAAAAGGTATTGTACATCATCAAGGCCTCTTGAAGACCTACCTCTTTTCAACTCGGATTCAATTTCACCGTAAACACTTCTGTCGCGAATTCGTTCCGAAGAATCATGAATATGGTGAAAAGTATTATACATTCCACTACCCACGTTGTTAGGCCGGCTTAGGTTAAGATTGGCATCACGTATTCTTTCGTAGAAATCATCATCTTCCTTACCCCACCCCCAATATCGATTAGATAAACCATTAACAAGTTCAAAGTGTTCATTTGTTAGTATGAGAATTCCACCCACAAATGTTGAATATTGGTAGATGGGATGCAGTTCAGGAGAAGCAATGTGAAATGGTCCATTTCCAGGATATCTGTAACTTAGTTTTGGATTTAATGGTAACAAGTCAACGTCATGCATTGCAAAGTAGTCACAAATGTGGCGAGTTAGTTGATATCCCACATTTATCAGAGATCCTCGATTGAAGCGATACTTGTCTGCTTGATTAATTACATGTATTGAATGAGGGATTCTTTGTTGATTTAAAAAATTATGAATATGAGGAGCAAATTGAAGTAACTCCTCAAATGCATTCCGAAAAGGCACAACCACAGCAAGGTGATGTTTGTCCATGTCATTTTTTTCATCTGTCACTGAATACACGACTCTTGAAAACTTTGGTAAGATAAATGCATAAAGCATAACGCAACATGCTAAAATTATCAAAATTTTTAATACTTTTAAACGTGTATTGATAATACGGTTAACACAATACATACTCACCATAAATTTTTCTTCCTTCTCTAATCCACGTCAGAGTATGTTGATAACCTGTAATAATCTCTATTAAAAGATAGCAAGTTTATTCAGTATTTAAGGCTTCAGTAAGGATTCTGATCTGTCACGATATTGCAATTTTATATGTATATCCTATTTATACTTCTATAATTATAAGAACTCATAAACTGAACATATATTAATCTCAATCATTCAACTGCTCAAGTAAAAAGAAATCTTTCGATTCGAAATATTAATTTTAACCGTTACAGTAACAGTCCTCACATCAGAAAACTTTTGATCATGTGAGGGAATATTTATTTCTACTAAAATAAACGTCGAATGAACGTGAATATGGAAGTAATGCTTTCGGGTGGGAGGAAATTGCTATCTGAAAAATCATTCATTTTTTGTTAGTACAGATGGTAATTTCAATATTCCTTTCGCACATGTAAATTATAGATTCAAGATAAACTTTCACGTAGAGGTAAATACAGTCGAACCTCGCTAACTCGAACCTCGATTTCACGAATTTTCCGATATCTCGAAGAAAAAAAAATTCCCTTCAAATTTCCTATACACTCAATGTTTAAAAAAAACTTGATTTCACGATTTTTTTTCTAATTCCTCGATAACTTGAATTTTTTTCCATAAATCGTGTAGATTTTTTCTCTAAAATTAAAAAAATTAAGAATGGCTGACAAGGCATGGAATGATGTGCCTTCCTCTACGATAATGAATGGCTTCAAGAAGTCTGGATTCACGAAAGTAGTCAAACAATCAATATCGTTAATTCTGCTGAAAACTGCACCGAAAATGATTGGAACAGATTGACCGGACTCATGAAGCTTGATGACATGGAATTTCATGAGTTTGTAAACGTCTATGATGCAGTAACAGTGTGTGGTCCGTGGGATGACGATATCATCCCTCAAACGAAAGCTTCTTGTGAACTATCAGAAGAAGAAGATGAGGAAATCGAAGATTTACCGCCCAATGTTACTAACAAACAAGCACTTTCTGCAGTGGACACTGTAAGGAGATTTATTGAGAAGCAGCCGAATATGTCAGAGGAGACATTTAAAGCTATAGTCCACTTAGAAAGTGTTAGAGACAAACTTTCTTCCACATCTCTAAAGCAAACAACAATTGAATCTTTTTTTTAAATGAAAGTGTAAAAAGTGTTTTTAGAGTAAATATGGAATAGTAAATAAGGCATGTAAAAAGCATTTTTCTTTATTCTACCATCGATAACATGCGATTTTCGATAATTCGAATTTTCGATATCTCGATTTTTTTTTCTCCTCTCCCTTCAAATTCGAGATATCGAGGTTTGACTGAATCTTTTTCTTTTTCCAATGTCTGATATTGCTATAATAATATGTATTGCTTTTCCATCTCAGAAACTTTAGGGGAAAACAACTGTAATGGTTTGAAAGATTTATTTTAGTCGCAAATTTATTGACAAAAATTTCTGGAGTATTTTAAGTCATTCTACGAGTGTGAAACTATGTGGTCAGCAGAGGCCCTGATATCTGATATATTGGTCTCCTCCAATCGGAGAATGTCCAACTATTGGAGTGGCCTGAAATGCCCCTGTGCTAATCACATCAAACACGTATGGGGCACCTTTGGACACTGAGTTGCAGTTCGAAGATCAGCTCCAACAACCATGAAAGAGTTCGAGGGTGCTTGGCGCAAGAGTGAATGCGGTTGCAACAAGGATTGATAAGAACCTTGGTACACAGTATGAAACTCCCATGCGAGAGTTTCGCTCCTGTTAAAGATGATGATACATCCTATTAGACATGTTTTTTCTCTGACTGAAAGGCTGTCGGTCACTTGTTGTGCCACACAAGTTACCAGTTTTCTTATTTAGGGTGCAAGTTGTGCCCATTTTTGTTTTCTCATATATTAGTCTTATATATGATAATTTCTGACCAAGATGATGATACCTGACCATATCTGATATCTGATTATATTAAGAAAACATTTGACCAGTTAATTGTTTTCACCAGTGTAAATTAGAAGAAAAAATGGACTTAGCTCGTACATATGTCCGAGCAAGTTTATGCGTCTTGCAAATTGAAATTCTCAAAAAAAAGTTTTTTCAACATAATTAATATTCTTCAATGAAAAAATAGAACTTACTCAACGGCTTTACAAAGTTTTAAACGAGAATAATTAATTCATTTATTATTTCTATGCAAGGTCGGTAAACAACATCGCTTTTTAATTGAGCAGATAAGTAAATGAAAGGCATATGTGACATCTTTTTTTTTTAAATTAAGATAGGTAAAAATCTCGTATTTTTGTTTTTTGTTTTATTAACACTTCACAGCATTTATTTATTTTCGAATATCTAAGTGGATGAAAATCCAAGTGAAAGTTTCTTAAGGTTTTGGAAAAGTAAAATGATCTTAGTGCAGTTGCAAGAAAAGGTCGACAAAAATGCTTTAATTTAAACATCACAACAAATAAAGCAAAAATGTCAAGTGAACATCTTAATATAAGTATTAGGGATTAACAGATTTCCCCAATTGGAAGCTTCTGCACAAAATAAAAAGGCAAAGAATAGTCTTCTTTTCTTACTGTCAGTGTAAAACAAACTTGAAGGGTTTTTTTTTTATACCCGTCCTTGAACAGCCGACCCAATTTAGTGTTAACTTCGACTTATGTTCAATTCCGTAGCCTTGTAAATTTGAACCAATCCAGAAGGTAAGGAAACTCCTGGATCAGTACCCCCAGAGGTATTGATTTGTTATGGGAACATGGAGGACTTTGCGACTCGACAGATTTAATTTGTAAAAATAATAAAAGTATACAAGCAAATAATTATAATTTTAATACATTTGTTGACAAATAATAATAATTGTTGTAAACAAATAATTACAATTGCAATAAACCTTTTATTATAATTATAATAAAAGGTTTTTTAATATTTTATTCGAGTTAAGAAAGTTTCGCCTTGTTATAAAGCGTGTTATGACAAAAGATATTAGACTTGCCCCTAAGTTTATCAAAAACATAAAATTTAAAATAACGATAGTTATAAATCATTTTTTTAACTTCATAGAAGTAAAATATAATAGAGTGCACATCACGATAATTTTTGCTCTCATAAGGAAACCTACAAGACTGTAAGACGAATCGAGGAAAAGTATTTTCAACCTTCCGTTTCCCTTTGTTATTTCAATGGAAGAAATGTTCAATGTTCTTCTTTACCTTAAAACATGACAGTGATCCAAATTATTCCATTTTATTCATTTGAAAATCCAAATCTATACTTTTAAGATGACCTACCTTGTAAATGTAAACAATTAAGCACACAACTCGAATATCAAGTAATGTAGAGAATATTCATCATTAATTCAATATATTTTTAATTTAAATTCTAAAATGTAGAAAGCGAAGTTTTAGCGACATTATTGTTTCATTCATTCTTTGTTTATTTAGGTTGTATTTTAAATTTTCCAATATTTATTTTTTTAATTTCAGCAGCTTGGATTGAATTAATTTAGCACAGCATAACATTTTCTCAGAGAGAATTATTACTTACCTGTTCTGTAAATAGGGATTTCAGTAAACGCATCCTTAGTACTGTCGAATTTGCTAAAATGGAATAATTTTGCTTTTTAGTGTGGAACTTAGCTTCTTTTATTTAAATTTTCGATTCGTGTTACATTTTTGATAATTATTGAAACTTTTTTCAAAGGCATAACAAAACAAAAAAACATAAACTAACTGTCTCAGTTTAACTACTAACTCATTAACGTTCCCCAACATTTATTTTCCCAGCTCATACCTGACATGATTTGTCAAGCGTAAATACTATTTAAAGAACATGCAATAACCTCAATATTAGGAACCTCAGTTTTGTTCAAGCAGAACAGTAAGCTAACAAACTTCTCATCTTCTTTTAAATATCTGAAAAAACAATCGTCCAAGTTTAATCTATAAAAATGCCTAACATAGAACCCATGTGAAAAAGTTCATTTTTCAAACATCATTCTTGAACGAAAATTCCTGAACGGTGCTCAAAATTGATGGGTAAACGTGTATATCTGGAACTATAAAATAAACACCTATCTGGACGTACCTGGAACCTCACGTACTCATCCACACGGAATTCAAACTCCTCCATTTATACTTACGTATGGATTTATAATACGTATATATATATATATATATATATATATATATATATATATATATATATATATATATATGGCAGTACTTTTACTTTCGTTACTTGTACTTCGTTACTTTTTAAATTTAGTACTTTTACTTGTACTTTCGTTACTTTTTTAAGGAAACAGTACAAGTATTTGTAACGGAAATGTCGAATGAAATCGTTACTTTTTTCTAAAACTCGGTAAGCTTTCTAACAAAAAAAAAAGCTTTCGAAATGCAATTATTTTGCAAAATGAATAAAAATATTAATTAGCAAGTTATTTTCATTCATTTTCGAGTTTTATGCATTTGTTTAATACATTTTAAATAAAAAATTTTGGATTTTGCTATTACGTTTTTCAGTTTTCTTTTTGAACTCACTAATAATACATTTTTGTCTTAATACATTTTTTACTAAATACATTTTTACCTAGTACATTTTTTACTGAAATTATGTTTATGCCCGACCTAGTCAAACAACGCCCAGTCAAATCTCTAAGAACTTAAGAACTATTTGTGCTATTGAAAACTATTATAATTACTATTACTATACTCTAATACTATTACTATACTATACTATACTATACTATAATTACTATTACTATACTACTATAATTACTATACTCTTGAAAACTCGAAAGTATTAAATTAGCCGCAGATACTCAAATTCGTTTACAAATTTTAATTATTCCGTTACGCAGAAATGTTCGGAAAATGATTTTCTCACATGACTTCAGCCTTAGCCATTGTTACAAATAAAACTGTAGACAGTTCTATTTAAACTTATACTGCACGTTCAATTAGTTTTTACTAGCTCAAAGATCACAAAGCTATCTGGGTTTGCTTTGTTTATGTTTGTGCTTTTGAAACGTGCTTCTATAGAGTAAAACAATTTTAAATCAATGGTAATTTAAATAAATAAAAATAATAAACTAAAGATTAATACCAATAGATAAAATTTCTTTTTCGTGCAAATCCTTAAAAAGTTTGATATTAAAATTGCATTTGATTTTAAAATTATATTATGCAATTATATTATAAAATTATATTACAATATTCTTCCGAATTTAAAAATAAATTAATGTCCATAACTTTCAAAATTAAAAATAATTAAATAAATAACAGCAATTTTGCAAAAACATCAAAGAACATAAGAATATTATTCAATAAAATTTTAGGTTACTTTGAATTTTCGATTTCCTAGAAATGTACTTTTAAATCGTTACTTTTTTTGTTTAGTACTTGTACTTTTACTTGTACTTTTTACTCGTTACTTTTTAAAAGTAACGTTGCCATATATGTATATATATATATATATATATATATATATATATATATATATATATATATATATATATATATATATATATATATATATATATATATATATATATATATATGTACATAAATGTAAATTTATATATATATATATATATACATAAGTTTGAAATAGTGGAATAAATGACTTTATATATGTTAGAAATGTTGCATAAAAGTTTCTAATTGAGGATTAGTGAATTTTGGTTGGGCTTTTCTGGATTTAATAATCAGTTACAATTTTTATGTTAGAAATGTCACATGGATTCTCTGGATGAATATCATAGAAATGGCTATTGCTAAAGTTTGTCAAGATTGCTACTTACAGTAATCAAAAACTTCTTAAAGATGTGTCAGCACTTTTTCTTTTTTTTTTCTTTTTTTTGTATTAAAACATTGATGGATAAAATAAAAGTTATTTTAATGGTCAAATATTTAGAGTCTTTCTATTACTACTTTTTTTAAAAAAAAAATTGTCTGAACAGTTGGTTTTGAGAAGCTCTGACTGAAATTACTGATCACTTTTTGTTGGATATTTTTTTGCAAATTTTATTGTCTTATAAAACTTGACTTGAAATCCACTTGACTGTAAGGCGAATGAGAAAAAGCACTTTCAACCTTCCGTTTTCCCTTGTTGCTTCAATGGAAAAAACTCAATGCTAAGAAGGAGGACTTTATATGCTTCATAATAAGTTAATTTATCAATTTTTTGGAATTACAGTGGTTTTATTTATTTTATAAATGAAATTTTAGAATGTTCTTCTTTTTCTTAAAGCATCGCATTGATCTAAATTATTCCACTTTATTCATTCTAAAATCCAAATCTACACTTTTAAAACTATCTACCAAGTAAATGTAAACGATTAAGAACACAACTCAATTATAAAGTAATGTATAGAATCATTCATTATTAATACATCATATTTAAATTTTTAGTTCTTGTGGTGGACCATAACTTCAATAAATGCCAACAGATGGCGTCACTAGTTCTAAGAAAAACATTATTTTTATTTACTCATTCTAATTTTTACATCTTCTGATTTATTCATATTCGAGCTCTAGAATTGTTAATTTAGAGCTGTCAGTTGCATTTTTTTTTGTTATTATCTTTTTATATTATTGTTATTAAAAATGGTTTAAATTAAGTCTTTTTATTGTTTCAATAATTAAAACACGCAACCTTAAACAACTTTAATTATGTTTTAAATAATTCCCAATTTGGTGTTCGATCTGGAACACCTAAAGTGGTGACAACCGGACGAAAGAAATGGATTACTACTTTGTTTATTCTGTGCTTATGATGATGTATTCTACAAAAAACAAAATTTCAACAATTGTATTTTCATTTTATTTATTTCACCAGTGCCAATTTTAAAAGCGAATCCTACGAAATCCAAATCGAAAGTATGGGCAATTCTGATGATTTCTACGAAAAATAAAACGTGATGCCTGAGCCTGGTAAGTTTTGTTTTCCAAATTGATTGGTTTAATCGTAATATTTTCGATTTGTGTTATCGTGCATTGCCCTAAATTTGCTTCGAAACATTTTTTTTTCTTTAAATATAATTATTTTTATGTATCTTCTAATGCAGTGTTTCCCAACGTGGAGCCCACGCCCCACTGGGGGGCAATTTGATTGTTAAGGGGGGCAGTTCGAAAATGGACTCGACAAGAGTTTTACCTATTTGCTCCGGGCCATTTAAATACAATGCTAGATTTCGGTGCCAACATTGTAAGAAAAAAAGCAAATTCTTAAATAATTGCGGTCAATGAATATTATAAACTCGTTTGATGAGACCAAAATATCAACTGGGTTTTTGGCGTCGTCAAGTTAACTAACCTCCCTGCGGCATATGGCAGGCTCCGCGTAGACCCCTTGACGCTTTAAAATTTCGCTAAACAATGCAGTCGTTAGCATCTGAATGGCCCGTCGCAACTTCTGTAGTGTTTCGCAACATTCAGTGATAGAAGTCAATACCATACTATGTCTTTTATGCCTGCAATGCAACAGTAAAGTCTTTATTTACTGCTCACACTTCAACCCATAATTGTATTCTTGAGGCTAGTTATGAAATTTCTTTATTCATCGCTAAATTTGGAAAAAATCATACTATAGGAGAGAATTAAATAAAACCGTCAATATCAGCATTTCTTAAAACGGTTCTTGAAAAAGATGTAAAAGCTATGCCACTCAATAACAATACTGTTAGCAGAAGAATAGACGAAATGAGTGAAGATATTGAAAAACAACTTGTTGACAAGCTAAAAACAAGAAAATTCTCAGTGAAAATGGATGAATCAACTTTGATAGACAGTGCGGCAGTATTGATAACTTACGTAAAATATATTGATAAAGGGCATTTTGCTGAAGAAATGTTGATATGTAAAAGATTAGAAAGCACCACTACCTCCGAAGATATTATATAATAAGCTAATATGATGGGCAAGAAAAATTGCTACTTAAAATTGATGAAAGATGAGAATCCAGAAATGATTCTTGTGCATTGTGTTATTGCATAGGGAATAAAGTTGTGCATAGGGAAAACTTGGTAGCTTAAAACATCTCGCCTGCTCTAAATGAAGTACTTACATTCAGTAATAAAGTGTATCGATGCTATTAAAGCTAATGCCAAATGTGAGCTCCTCTTCAAGCTGTTTTGTGAAGAACAAAATGCAGACCATGTGAGACTTTTACTTCACTCTGAACTAAGATGGCTCTCTAAAGGGAACTGCTTGAAAAGATTCATGAAACTGCTTGATACTCTTAGTGATTTTTTAAGCGACAAACCTGATATGAAGTATCTGTTAACAGTCGAAGGTAAAGCATTTGTGAGTTATTTAGCCGATATCTCTGAAAAACTAAATATATTAAATAAGCAACTTCAAGGAACAACTAAATCTCTTGTTGATACAAAAACGAAGATATTTGGTTTCATTACCCTTATTGAGTTAAGTCTGAAAACAAAAACTTGGATCAGTTTAATTGTCCCCAAAAATTAAAAGTAAAAGATGCCGCTTTTACTTGTTATTGTCGATCATCTGAAAATTCTATCGGCTGATTTAAAAGAATGATTTTCTGATTTAAAACAAATAGATTTTTCAACACGGATGATGCAGCCAATGTTAGTGCATTTGTCTGTTATATGAAGTATGCAGTATCAAGAAGAACTCTCAGAAATGCAAAATGATAAATCAGTTAGAACTATTTATTTTATAAAAGGAGTGATGGCATGACTTTGTGAGAAAACAGAAATCAAGTACCCAAATTCAACCAAATATGCAAAAAAAACTATTGTTACCGTTTCCATCTTCATATTTAACTGAATGTGGATTTAGTGCTGTAAATGATTTACTGGTAAAAAAAAAGGAAATCGCCTGGATATAACACAGTGGGGAGACTTGAGGCTGAAGCCAACCAGATTGGAAACTAACATAAAATCTCTGTGCAGCAAGCGCAAGCATCTCTCTAAATAAAAATATTAAATTATTTTAGAAAAAATCTTTATGAAAATTATTTCGAATTTGAATTTTAGTTTTTCATTATAAGTCGAAATTTTACTTACTGTGTTTCGTCAACAATTTTCAAGAGATTTCTCACTGAAACCTATCATTTAAGTTTCTTATATGAACAATTCAATTTTTTAATATTAAAAATTATGTGTATGTCACATAGGGGGACATAAGAATTTTAGAAAGGCTTGAGTGGGGCACGGTACAAAAAAGGTTGGGAAACACTGTTCTAATGTATTCACATGATAATTTCGAAATGTATATACTATGTTCTGATGGTTAATATCTTATAATATTTAAAAAAAAATTTCAATTTAAGTGTTTATTATTCAATTTATGTGTACTTAAATATGGCTCCTCCAACTGATCCTAGTGTGACTGTAGATCCACAAATTTCTCACGTTGCGGTAAAACCACCGCCATTCTGGAAACAAAACCCGTCTCTTTGGTTCATTCGTTTAGAGGCGCAATTTTCATTAGCACAGATTTCATCTGATGAAACTAAATTTAATCATGTCGTGGCTGCTATTGATTCAGATATTTTGAGTTCTGTTAGTGATATTATATTAAAACCTCCGCTTACTAATAAATACGAAGAATTAAAAAAACGTCTAATTGAATTGCATTCCGAAAGTGAATCTTCTCGTATTCGAACATTACTTCAAGGCCTCGAGCCTTGACAACCCCATCACAATTGCTTATTCGGATGCGTAAGCTTGGTGGAGATTCAGTCGGCGAACCTCTGCTAAAATCCCTTTGGTTAGGACGATTACCAAATAGCACTCAATCCATCTTAGCTGCACTCAACGAAAATTTAAATCAACTCGCATCCATTGCGGATAAAATTCACGATTTAACTCCTCATTCCTCGATTAACGTAGCTCAAGTGCAGGCGGCAGCCCAGAATACTGTTCTTCAAGCCCAGATTGACCAATTATCGAAACAAGTTGAACAATTAACTTCTATTGTACAACAACGACCAACTCGAAGTGATAATTCTTATAATAGATATCCCAGATATCGAAGCAATTCACGTAATCGTTTTCGAAAGTATAAAGATCCAGCTAATGGGATGTGTTTCTACCATACTAACTTTAGTGATAAAGCCACTAAATGCAACTTACCTTGTTCTTTTCGCCAGTCGGAAAACACTTAAGGCGATTTCATTCCGGTCAAAATGACGACCGCCATATTAATCGGGTATTATTGGCCGATTCGAAATCGAAACTTTCTTTTTTAATAGATACCGGTGCGGACATTTCAGTCCTTCCTAAGACTTATGCTCCAAACCTTAAATTACAGGAAGATTTAACTCTCTTTGCGGCCAATGGTACAAAAATTGCAACTTACGGGACAAAACGAATTGCACTTGATTTGAATCTACGCCGCCACTTTATTTGGTCATTTGTTGTTGCTGATGTAAAGCAACCAATAATCGGAGTAGATTTTCTTAAACATTTTAACTTACTGGTTGATGCCAAAAATCATAGAGTCATTGATGCTAACACTAAACTTACTTCAAATGGTCGTATCCCAAAGCAAAATTCTTCCGATTCAAGCATCACAATTTTGATTAGCAATAGCGTATTTGATAAAATTCTTAGTGAATTCCCCGAATTATTAAATCCATCACAACCTACTAATGCTAATAAATCAAATCAAGTTTATCACCATATCGAAACTAAGGGTCCTCCGGTATTTTCGAAACCAAGACGTCTTGCCCCAAATGTTCTTAGAACTGTGAAAAAAGAATTTGATTATTTATTTTCTCAGGGCATCATTCGCCCCTCTAAAAGCCCTTGGGCAAGCCCCTTGCACGTTCTAAAAAAATCAAATGGTGAGTACCGTCCTTGCGGAGACTACCGTCGTCTTAATTCAATAACTGTGCCCGACCGTTATCCCGTCCCTCAAAACTATATTTTCTACCTTAGACCTAACCAGGGCGTACCATCAGATCCCTATTAACCCCCCTGATATACCAAAAACCGCTGTGACCACCCCTTTTGGCGTTTTCGAATACACCGCAATGCCTTTCGGGTTACGCAAAGCTGGGCAGACTTTTCAGCGTTATATTGACCAGGTCTTGGGAAAATTCGATTTCTGCATACCCTATTTCGACGACATCTTAATATCATCCTCTTCAGAAAGCGAACACATTGACCATTTAAACCAAGTTTTTTCTCGCTTAAGAGATTGCGGCCTTAAGCTGAACCAGTGGCGTACGCAGAATTTTTTCAAGGGGGGTGTTCATAATTTTCTGAAACTACTAAAAGAAATTCGAGTCTGTAATAAAGCACTATTATTTCCCTAATTTAGACAGCTAGACAATTTTGACTTTTTATTTAAACAACATTGTTTAGTTAAATTTTGATTTGATTTTTTAAGTTTAAGAACATAATGTAATATTTTCTGAAAAAAGTCCAATGTAGTAACACT
Source organism: Parasteatoda tepidariorum (assembly GCF_982258835.1). Lineage (NCBI taxonomy): Eukaryota > Metazoa > Arthropoda > Arachnida > Araneae > Theridiidae > Parasteatoda > Parasteatoda tepidariorum. The sequence continues at coordinate 51,272,227 of NC_141762.1, forward strand.
TTGAGGGCCACTTTCACATTCATCAGATTTTGTTATGCTACAAACGTTTTCTTCAACGGAAGTATCACATTTGTTCCAGACGCAAGTGCGTGAACGCATATGCAGTGATTATTTATTATATTATTTATTATATTATTTCTTACATTATTCTTTTGTTGGCAACATGTATATATTCTTTGTGTACTTTTGTGATAGTAAAAGAGTTTGTTCCTTTTGATACTTGTTTTAGTGTTGATTGTAATTAGGAAACATTTACGTTTACAACCAACACATTTTGGTGCCGAAACAACTCGGTTTAAAATTAAATACGAATCAGATGAATAATTTACGCAGTCACTCTTTTAAAAACTAGCGAAACGTCAAACATCAGTATTGCTCAATGATGGAGAAACCAAACGATAAAGAACTTGGCGATAGTCTGGCACTTTTGAAAAGAAAAAGAAGAACAGTGCGAGGTAATGTTACTCGATTTATTACGCAATTAAATTCTGATCTTTCTGAAACCTCTGACACTTTAAATGAAAATGTCGAATATATTAGTCATCGGCTTTCCGATTGCTTGTTAGAAATGAAGAAATTGGATAACGACGTTCATAGTTTATTAACAGATGGTGATTATGACAATGATATTATTCAATGTGAAGAATACGTGGATAATGCCGAACTCGCTATCTTTAAAGCAAAAAAATTTGGTAGTAGAAATAATTTTGAATTTAATACGTTCCAATCGCCAGAAGTAACCGTTTCTCAAATACCTGTTACACAAGTACCCGTTATGCAATTACCCGTTTCTCAATCTCACACAGTGAAACTTCCGACTATTAAACTCGAGACTTTTCGAGGTGATATTGAACAATGGCAGTGTTTCTGGGAACAATTTAAATCTTCTATTGACGATAATAATAGTTTATCATTAATTGATAAACATGTGTTTTTGCGAGGATATTTAGAAGATGAACCAAGACGGTTAGTCGACGGAATCAGTGTTAGTGCCAGCACATATGAAACTACAAAAGCTCTTCTTCAAAACCGATATGGCGACAAAAACAGAATAATTCAAGCCCATTTAGACTTTTTGGAGAATATTTCGCCAATACGTAATCCCACTCCTATTGCATTGAATGAAGTATTTATAGAATGCAACAGAAGACTAAATGCTTTAACGGCTTTAGGAGAGGATATCAACGCTTACGGGCGAGTTTTGGCTCCAAAAATTTTACGTGCCTTTCCGGATGATATTTATCGCCGATGGATCATTTACGCAAAAAGAGAGAAAATATCTGAAGGTGATATGAATAAACTAGTGCAATATTTATCTGAAGAAGTAGAAGGTGCTCTCACAACACTAAAAATTCGAGGTGAGCAAAACTTTGATTACACATTTAAAACATCTACTGCAGCCTTGCATGTGAATTCTAAAAAGATCAACCAGACTAAAAAACCATCTCCATTTTGCCCCTTCTGTGAAATTAACGGTCACTGGCCGCAAGATTGTACGAATATAACTGATATCGATACTCGAATCCAAAAATTAAAAACCTCTGGTAGATGCTTCCTGTGTACTAATCGTGGCCATAGTATAAAAAATTGCCTTCGCAGAGATAAAGCGTTCTGCATAAGATGCAAAAAGAAGCACCATGTCTCTATTTGTAAAAATGACAGTTCAAATCAACCTAGCCAATCTATTTCTACAAATAACATCGATACTCGTACACCAAATTTTACTCACTTACAGACTGCTCGAGTATATATAACTGGCCCAACTGGTATTACTAAGCTTACAAGATGCATTTTAGATTGTGGAAGTCAAACCAGTTTCATTCATTCACATCTTGTAGACTACCTAAAATTAGATGTTATTAGCTCTGATTCACTTGAAATTCATGCATTCGAATCATCAAATCAGGCTCAATCGAGACGCAAAGTAAGATTTAAACTATCAAGTATTTGGAATCAGTCAGAAATTTATCTACATGCATTTGAAAGTTCTAACAGATATGCAGTTCATCCATCAGTTCCATTAGAGATTGCTTCTATGGCTCACAAGAAAAAATTTAGGCTTGCTGATCCGAATGACACCATTCAAGAGATGCCTATAGAAGTTTTGATTGGTGCAGATTTTTACTGGACGGTGGTGAATTCTGAGGTTCCTTTCAGACTTTCGGAAACAATTGTGCTCATTCCATCAATCTTTGGCTGGATTTTGTCTGGATCCAGATCTGATACATCTGTCGCTTCTTTATCGTCAGTTCATAATATCAGCATCACATCACCATATATTTTGGATGATCAAGTTAGGAAATTCTGGGACTTAGATACTTTAGGTATTAAAGCCATGCAAGACAAAAAAATGTCCATTCGCAATTCTGAAATATTGGAAGACTTTCGCAGTTCTTATGAAGTCCTAGAAAATCGTCGTGTTGTTAGATTACCTTGGAAGAAAGACGTTACTCTTTCTTCAAATAACTATCACGTAGCATCAAAACGCCTCAATACATTGTGCAAGAAGCTCCAAACAGATCCTAGCTTAAAGGAAATGTATGTTACACTCATGGAAGATTACATAGACAAAAGGCAAGTTGAAATAGCACCGGAAAATCATGATAAAGAAGAAAAAAGCTATTACATACCCCATCACGTAGTCATTAAAGAAAAAAACGCAGAAATTAAGGGACGAATAGTGTTCGACGCCTCTTCTCACACACCAGACCATCCATCATTAAACGATGCTCTAGAACAAGGTCCCAACTTACTTCCAGAAATTTTAGCCACCTTATTACGGTTTCGTCTTCACAAACAAGCAATTATTTGTGATGGAAGTCAGGCTTTTTTACAATTAACCTTGTGGGAAAAAGACAGATGTGCTACTAAGTTTCTATGGTTCAAAACCAGGAAAAATAATGATGAACATTTGCAGCTAGAGAATGAAATTGTGGTCTACCAATTTACACGCTTACCCTTTGGATTAACCAGCAGTCCATTCCTTCTTTCAGCTACACTTGATGAATTATCCTGCATGTACTCCAACATTTAACCCACAGCAGCTAAACATCTAAAAGGCAATATTTTCATGGATGATTTCGTTGTGGGAGTTGATTCAGAAATCGAAGCGAAGACCCTATTTCACGAAATGCGAGAACTCACGAGTCTTATAAGCCTTCCCTTAGCGAAATGGAGTACCAACTCACAAGTTTTGAAAAACGAATGGAAGAAAGAAAAAATAAAGTTTAAAAGTAAGACTCAAGTCTTAGGTGTTCATTGGGATACAGAAGAAGATTCGTTTCATCAAAATATTGAGGAGCATGACCACGATTTATTTAAGGAACCGATCACTAAACGCTTACTACTGAAAACAATCTCAAAGATTTTTGATCCCTTGGGAATTTTCTCACCATCTACTGTAATAGGAAAAATTCTCTTTCAAGATACATGGCTATGCGGTATTGACTGGGACGAACTTTTACCCCCATCTATCGCATCAAGGTGGTCAAAATGGATTATGGACTTACCACATTTAAACAACATTCGAATCCCCTGATGGATTGGAATATCTTCTGCTGAAGTTACCATTCACGTATTCTGCGATGCTTCGGAACGTGCTTACGGAACAGTGTTATATGTACGATTCACAGAAGATACTAAATTTCATGTTCGAATGGTTTGCAGTCGTAATAGACTTTCTCCTCAGAAAAGAATAACACTTCCCCGCTTAGAGCTGTTAGCCGCATTATTGAGTGCTCGATTACTCCATTATTTTTGTACAGAAACTAAACTGGATAGGAACGCAGCGACACTTTGGACTGACTCAACAGTTGTTTTAAATTGGATACAAGGTGATCCAAATCGGTGGAAAACTTTTGTCTGTAACCGAACGAACGAAATTCTCAATTACACAAATCCAACACAATGGCGGCATTGCCCTGGCAATGAAAATCCTGCCGACCACTTGTCTCGTGGTGTTGCACCAACAGAGCTTGAATCCTTGGATCTTTGGTGGCTAGGACCAACCTGGCTAACCGAGTCATCAAAGTTTTGGCCTTCAAAACAACTGAGTTACGCTAATCCAGATATTCATGCTGAACTACGTAAACCAGCTTCTCAATCTTTATTGATAACTTCTTACCAACCTTTTATTGATATATCGCGCTTTAGTTCATATATGAAACTTCTTAGAGTTACAGCATGGATATTTCGTTTCTTGTATAACTGTCGATCCAAGCAACGCATTTCTATTGATCTCACATGTGAAGAGCTTAACACAGCAAAAAACTATTGGATTCTTACAGTGCAAAAGCAATGCTTTTCGGCAGAGCTTAACGCTTTACAAAATAATTCCCCTTTGCCAAAATCTTCAAAAATTAGCCGTTTCAACCCATTTCTTCAAGAAAATCTCATACGATTAGGAGGTAGATTACAGTTCGCATCGCTCAAAAATGAGCAAAAACACCCTTTGCTTCTTGATGGATCTCATCCTTTTGTACATCTTTTCATATACTACACACACGTGAAGCTTCATCACTTAGGTGTTCAAATAGTACTTTCATAGATTCGTTCCAGCTTCTGGATAATACGAGGACGTGAAGCCATTAAACGAGTGCTCTACAAATGTCTACCTTGTAAACTCTCACAGGCATCTAGAAGTCAACAAATCGAAGCTCCTTTACCAAGGGACAGAATTACACCTTGCCTTCCATTTACTACTATTGGCATAGACTTCGCCGGCCCACTTTATGTTCGTAACTTGAAACCTTTAAATACAGCCTATATCGCACTTTTCACTTGCTCAACTACTCGTGCCGTACATATCGAACTAGTCTCTGACCTCACTACTGACAAATTTCTCATGGCCCTAAAAAGATTTGTAGGCAGAAGAGGAATTCCTCATACAATATACACTGACAACGCCACTACCTTCCATGCCGCTAATAAAGAGCTATCCATTTTATGGGACAACTTGACATCGTCAAAAGTTCAGCAATATTATGCCCAGACGGGAATTAAGTGGAAATTTATTGTTGCACGAGCGGCTTGGTGGGGAGGATGGTGGGAACGTTTGATCGGACTAACAAAAAGATGTTTGCGAAAATCCCTAGGTCGAACCTTGTTAGATGAAGAAGGTCTTTCTACAGCATTAGTTGGTGTTGAAGCCGCATTAAATAGTCGACCGTTAGTTTATGAACAAGGAAATGATGATCCTGAAGAAACATTAACACCATCCCATTTTCTTACCGGTAAAAGACTTACAACCATACCTTCACAACCTGCAGCATCTAGTAGAAATCTCCCGACCTGTTCAACTGATCATTCCTCTTGAGATTGATCAGGGTGGGGAGGATGTTCCAGACGCAAGTGCGTGAACGCATATGCAGTGATTATTTATTATATTATTTATTATATTATTTCTTACATTATTCTTTTGTTGGCAACATGTATATATTCTTTGTGTACTTTTGTGATAGTAAAAGAGTTTGTTCCTTTTGATACTTGTTTTAGTGTTGATTGTAATTAGGAAACATTTACGTTTACAACCAACACAACATTTCTGTACAACAGAAAAACTTACATTGGTATTAGATGCTGTCGCCTCACTAAGTTCAGGTCGTGATTTTCTCTCAAAGTAATTAAAAATTGTTAAATTCTTGCTTTTTGACATCCTAAAGATCCAAGAACAGCAAATATATATATATCACGTGATTTTGGTTTCAAAAGTACAACCCTATTATAGTAAATGTTTTTTCTGTATTCTGAGAAATACCATGTGAAAAAAAAAATAGGCATAAGGCACATAAAAATATATAGTCTTAATAAATAATAGCTCGCATAATTTTTACTAAAATTTTTATTTTTGCCATTTTGTCTGAGCTCAAGGGGGGTGTTTAAACCCCTAAACCCCTCCCTTGCCTACGCCACTGAGCTGAACCCAGACAAAGGTAATTTAGGAAAACCCTCGGTCAAATTCCTAGGTTGTCTCATAACTGCCGAAGGTGTAAAACCGCTTCCGGATAAAGTAGATGTCATTAAAAAATTTCCAAAACCAGTTACTATATCAGAACTTCGACGTTTTCTCGCTATGCTAAATTTCTATAGACGGTTCTTACCTCACGCAGCCATGATTCAAATTCCTTTGAATAGTTTACTTACAAACTGTAAAAAGAACGATAAGCGCCCTGTTCAATGGAATAATGAGGCCGAACATTCTTTTACTCAATGCAAATCTGTATTAGTCGCTGCTACAACCCTTTCTTACCCCACACCGGATTCGAAATTATGTTTAATGGTGGATGCCTCTAACATCGCAGTTGGAGCTGCATTGAATTGCATAACACAAAATGGTCCTAAACCAACAGCATTTTTCTCTCGCAAGCTGAGTGCTACTGAAATTAAGTATAGCACTTATGACAGAGAGCTTCTAGCCATTTATCTCTCCATTAAGCATTTTAAGCACATACTTGAAGGGCAATGTTTCACGATATACACAGATCATCGCCCTTTAATTTTTGCTTTCACTAAAAGTTCGAATAATTGCTCACCTCGCCAGCTCAGACATCTCGATTTTATTGCACAATTCTCAACTGATATCCAGTATATAGCCGGTGCTGATAACATAGTCGCAGACACATTGTCTAGAATAAGCGAGATCGAAAATTCCACCATAGATTTAACAGAAATCGCCGATGCACAGACCAGCGACCCATAACTCCAAAATCTTCTTAGCACAACTCAATCATCGTTGAACCTTCAACCAATGGCATTAACGACAAATAAGAAAATATATTGCTGCGTTGCCAGTGGAAAAATACGCCCATACGTTCCGCAGAACTTTCGAAGAAGAATATTTAAACTATTACACAACCTCTCACATCCTAGTATACGTTCTACCAGAAAACTTATCCAATCTAGATTTGTTTGGCCCACCATGTTGAAAGACATTTCGGAATGGGCCAGAAGTTGTCTGCGTTGCCAACAGTCTAAAATCACTAAACATACGCACAGCCCGATCCAGAGTTTCCAGCTGCCTCACCAAAGATTTGAACATGTTCACCTGGACCTTGTCGGCCCACTCCCACCTTCAGATGGTTACCAATACCTACTGACTTGCATCGATAGGTATACCAGATGGCCCGAGGCCATTCCTATCGTCGACATGACGGCTGAAACTGTCGCACATGCATTTCTTTACCATTGGATTGCAAGATTTGGAGTGCCATCCATTATCACAACAGATCAAGGCCGGCAGTTCCAAAGTAATATGTTCTCTACCCTTAACAAAATTCTTGGTGTTCACCAGATACGAACTTCACCGTATCACCCTTCGAGCAACGGCATAGTGGAACGATTCCACAGAACATTAAAACAAGGACTTCGTTGCCACAAAGCTAAATGGACTCAGTCACTACCTCTCATTCTGCTTGGACTGAGGTCTACATTTAAGGAAGACCTCAAGTCCACCTGCGCAGAACTTGTTTACGGCACCCCATTAAGACTACCATCAGAATTTCTGGAGGCTCCAACTATCAATACGGACCCCTATGACTTTTTGCAGCAATTAAGACAATCTATGCAGTTGTTGAAAGCCACACCAACATCTGCACGTGGCAGCAAAGGCATATTTATTCACCCATCGCTAAGCAAATCCACACATGTTTTTGTGAGGCACGATGGCGTTAAAAAATCTCTTCAAATGCCTTATGACGGTCCCTACCTCGTTTTAAAGCGAACCGATAAGACCTATACATTGAACATAAATGGAAAACCGTCCGTCATCAACATTGACAGACTAAAGCCAGCCTTTTTAATAGATGACGAGCCAGATCACAAACAAACAATTACTCCCACACAGCAAGTGGATCCACCTGTTCAACGGCCAGACACAGGAGCTGCAGACATCACAACTCGCTCCGGCCGCAAAGTACGGTTCAACCCCAGATACTTATAGCCTCTCAGTGCTTAGGCACTTGGGGGGAGTACTGTGGTGGACCGTAACTTCAATAAATGCCAACAGATGGCGTCACTAGTTCTAAGAAAAACATTATTTTTATTTACTCATTCTAATTTTTACATCTTCTGATTTATTCATATTCGAGCTCTAGAATTGTTAATTTAGAGCTGTCAGTTGCATTTTTTTTGTTATTATCTTTTTATATTATTGTTATTAAAAATGGTTTAAATTAAGTCTTTTTATTGTTCCAATAATTAAAACACGCAACCTTAAACAACTTTAATTATGTTTTAAATAATTCCCAATTTGGTGTTCGATCTGGAACACCTAAAGTTTTAATATGTAGAAAGCGAGGTTTTAGTGACAGTATTGTTTCTTTCACTCTTTGATTATTTACGTTGCGTTTTTCTAATTTTTTTTCATTACTCCCTATTAATCCGTTGAAATTTATACTCTGGGTTCTCAGGTTATGGGTAATATTGGTTAAAAGAAATAATTTTATCATGTTAATTCTTGCTTTTTTCTACGCTAATGCAAGTAAATCTATAATTTGTATCAGCAAAAAATCTTCGGCAGAGATTGTTTTAGAGATTTTTTATTTTTTTAATGCAATGGTAACGATATTTGTTTACACTTTGACGAAACATGGCATCACATTTTAATACTTTAACGAGACTACTACCGATCATAGGTAACTACCGTAAATATCAAGTTGGTTTTCCCAGGTCCCAAATAAAAATGTTTGAAATTTTCATTACCATTTCCTAAGACAGTTTTACGATTTACAGACATTACAGTTTTACCTAAAGGCCTGGTTTCTTAGGACAGGACGCCGTCAGCTGAAAATCAGCGCTAGCCTCTGATTTGTTCATTTGTGAGTTTGATAGTATGCGTTCGATGACGTATACTATCAAACTCACAAATGGACAAATCAGAGGCTAGCGCTGATTTCCAGCTGACGGCGTCCTGTCCTAAGAAACCAGGCCTTTAAGACAGTTTATTTTCCTAAGCACCTTTATAAAGTATTTCATCACAAAATTATGGTTTACCTCAGCATGATTTTTAGTTAGCAATTTTATATGTATTATATATCTTCATCTTTTATATAATTAGTTTAGAATTTCTCAAATTTTTTTCGATCGCTAACTAGATGTGCTTGAATATTTCTTAATTAAAAGAATAAAATTTTCTTTTCAATAACATGCTCATTTATTCTTTAAGCAAAGCTTCAAGTTTTAACTTACCAATATTACTGGTGTCATTAACAAGAAATTCTGAATTTAAGAAGAGTTTAGAAGAGTTAAAAGATTTAAAGCAGATTTGAATTTATTAAATGTTTAACATTGACGATTTTCTACAAATTTTAATCTATTATAAGACAAGACTAATAATTAATTGCAATTCTATTTCAGCTCGTCCTCAGATATTGGGTAATAAAAGTTATTATATTGTTTTACTTCTTGATTTTTTTTTCTATATTCTTGCAAATATATCATCGCAAGTATATCATTAGAAAAAGGGAGATGAAATCGTTTTTAAATATAACAGCTTCAGTTAATTTAGCTTTTTTACTTTTTTAATGTAATTATAACTAATATTAATTATTATTAAATTCTTGACTAATTTAGTTTAGTAATTATTCTTAACTAATTTAGTTTCAGTTAGTTTAACCATAAATATCACTACTACTTGAACTACTTAGAAAACAAGAAATCTTTTTTTTTTATTCATTTTTCTTGTCAGAATAAAGCGTGATTCTGCCATTTCAGAATAAAATTAGACTTGACTAATTAATGTTACCTAATTACTCATAGAAAAAATGACATTCAAGAACAATTTTTGTTTTGTTTTTTCTTCTGTATGAGATTTTTTTTTAACAAATCTCTTAGATATTAGCGTGTAGTCGATTTCAATTATGCAATAAGTTTCTATCCATAAGCTACATTCTTTAATGGCAATTTTAGTCTATTTTTTTCGAAGTATACAAGTTAAAAAATGTCACGTATGACAGGGAATCTCATAAACGTTGCGACAAATTTTTAAGGGTGTTAGAGCACATCACCAAATTTGCATAGAATTTTGCTTAAAAACCCACCAAATTTGCATAAAGACCCATGACCGGAAAAGTTGCCATACGACCCTATGGGCTCTGTTATAAACTACTTTTTGATGTGCTTCTGAACAGATCATAATAGGAAAACAACCCTAGCCGCGTAAGGCGACATTTCCAAGTACAGGTTACTATACAATTTTAGTCCTGAAGAGCTGTAACTCCTCTAGAAGCATGACGCAAAATTTTTACGACCTCATGTTATACATATCGCTTCTTTAACTTGTTCATTTTGACAAAAAATAGACTAAAAATATCATTTCAGAAAAAAAATCTGCCATTTTAGGAGCAAAACTAATTTTAGGTTCCCCCACCTAAATTAGGTAAGATGAAGTATTTGTAACAAAAAACGTGTTTCCCAGTGTTCTCTTTGTGTTCACTAGTCGTTGAGTACTTACTAAACTATTGTACTGAACTGATTAATAAATTAGTTGTTATCCTTCAAAACTGCGTGGATACATCAGATATTATGATGAAGAAAAATGGTAAAGTATGTAAATACTTCTTCTGATTTAAGTATCTTCTTATTTCGCAATGCAAAATAGTTTATTATTGCTTAAAACATCAAAAAATATTTCATAAAGTCTTTGAAAAATAAGTAAGCGATAAATAAATTATGATCTTTGAAAAATAAATAAGCTTTATATAAATAATGAGCACTGAAAGATAAATTAGCTTTATACCGAAATTAGCTACGATGAAAAAGTAACTTTTTTATGCTCATTCTACAAACATTATGATCCACTTCGGAACAAGGATTAGTTGCGTTAGAACGCAGTTTAAAGTTTTAAAACAGGAAAAATAAAATGAAGGATACTAGTTTAAATCACTCGGAAAGTACGACACTAACTATAAATATGATTAAGGATGTATTTCGCAATCAGTCTAATATAATATATATATATATATTTCTCTTACACGGTGACAAAAAAAAAGTCTCATTACAACTTCCCGAATGGCAACGCTAGAAAATCGACCAATGATTACCACTAAAAATGTCACATGCCAAATCTAGTTGAGGTGGCTCAGCACATAGCGCTTTTAAAAACGGAAACTGAATCTCTTCCGAAATTCACTCTGTCAGCTGCGGCAATCTCATACTATTAAGCTAGGCAGAAGTGAGTAGTCTTTGTCGATAGATCTCTGTTTTAGTATTTTGTCGAAAGCGCTTTATTTCACGAATTTATTTGACGATTTTTGATAAATTTATTTTAATGACTTAGTATTTACTAAAAAGATGTAATTTTTTTTTAAAGTTGTTATATGGATTTGAATGATTGTTTTGAATTCTTAGAATTTTGTGCATTTGCAATGGACCTAAGTTAGTAGCGAGCGAAGGGAGCTTGGTTTGCGAAGCAAATCATATAAGATTGCTTAGCGATTTTCGGGGGTTGGCGAGCGTTTGCGAGCAGGGGGCTCAGCCCACTAGTATATGCTAAATAAGAAGTTCAATAATCAATTAATTTTTTTATCTGTTATATTTCTTTTTGTTCACGTTTCATATCAGAGAAAATTGACTAACTCAAGTTCAAAAAATTGGAAGTGAAATGTTTAGCTTTCTGAATTTAGTGAAATCCCTGTTTTAGATTTTCTATTGTCTATAAAACAGAAAATGTGTCTATAATTAGTGCTTCCTCTTCTGGTTCTTCGGATAGTTCCTCGGAAACAAACTTTTCTGTGTCTCCCACTTCTGATTTCTCATCTGTTTCTGCTTTATCTTCAGTATCCACTTCTGACTTATCTTCTACATCTGCTTTTTTCATATCTTCAGTATCTTCATCTGTTTTTGGTTTTATGTGACTCTTGTCCGAATGAACTGGTGCTTTATGATCCAAATCAGAAATCGGTTCTGATTTGGAAGTAGAGCCACTATGTAACTTTCCATCAGCACCAATAACCATTATTTCTTGAAAAGGGTTGATGGCTCTTCCATCCACATGAAGAGTTACAAGTGTTGGTTCAACGAAATCTTTGTCACTCCTGTTCAATTTCACTGATTCTCGATGATCAAGATCCATTTCAGAAATTAGCTGCGATTTGGAGATTGAGCCATGATACATTTTTACATCAGCACCAATAATTGGTGTTTCTTCTATGGCTTTACGATACTGAAATTCAACTGGTGCAAGTGTTAATCGTTTTGCTTTTGTGTATTCTCCGCCAATACGGCGAGTGGGTCCCAATGGCTCTTGAATAGGTATATCCAGATATTTCATATCTCTGATTTCCTAAGAAAAATAATTATTTTATGACAATTCCTGATAAGCATTAATCTAACAAATATACTACACAGTAAAACATAAAGTATTTTTAAAACAGGCTAATGTAAGTAATAAATTATATTTTGTTAATTACCTTTAAAAAAAGGGGCTATTATTCATTGGCGTAGTTTTTATATTCCAAGAGAAACCCGTACTTAGTAATACTTAGTTCTTATGGCAAAAAAGAAGCAGGCTTATGTGTAGTAAGTTTATTACCTACACTTTTCTGTCTTAAAACCCATATAACTGGGGAAGGGGGGTTTCGCAAGTCCGATTACATGTTGAGACTAGGAATTATTTATTACAACTAAATAGCATATGGTGTTCGCTGCTGCATTATGTGATTACACGACGCAATGGTGTCGTTTTCAGTACTCAATCAAATCTGGTCCGAAAATTCATTCAGCATGATAATAAGCACACACACACATACACCAGCTGATTTCAGCTGTCTTTCTCCTCTCGAGTTGAAGGTATACAGTTACCTTTAAAAATTGATGTGCGCTTAAATGAAATTAAGTATTAAGATACGCAAGTTAGATGTTATAGAACATTTACTTTTTAAATAGAATCCAATAGTAGTAAAAGAATGTGAAAAATATCGGACAAAGAGACCGTTACGAAAATTTATACAGGCCTTCAAACTCAGTGATGTATGAATTATATAATTTGTAATTTGAAAAGTTCATTGATTTTGATAAGTTGGTTCATGAATTTCAGTGAAAATTTTGATAGTAGCCCCAATACCTTAACATTCATTAACATTATGTTGATAAAGACTTTATTTACATTATTGATTAAAGATTACTGAAAGAAACTATTTCATAAATTTAAAAACTCATTCCTAATGTGCAATTCTTTGACATTTTTTAATAATAATATTAACGTAAACGCCTTGAAGCAAATCTATTTTTAAAAAACTGCACTACCATCAGAAGTTGACGTGGGTAAAGTGAGAGTCAAGTGGCACAGACTGAGTTATTCTTGTGTTTTAGAGAAAGATCAGGAAGAGTGTTACACAGAAAGAGAAACGGAAAATCTGAAGAGAGGAGATAAACATCTTACTTGGCTTGTTTTCACCGTCTTTCCAAATTCTGATTGAAATTTTTTCGCCCAACTATTTTAAAGGGAAAGCAAATATAAAAAATATCTATTTTCATTCGATTTATTTCAATTAGAATTATTTTTAAACTAAAAGGTAAATAACGATCTAACACTAATTTTTGGTTTAGAATATTTTCGCGTCTAAGATTATTTTATTATACATAAATAAAATAATCTTACAAGCTAAAATAGTTATAATAAAAATAACTATTAGAAATGAAATTTTCAAAGCGCTGGCTGAACTAGTTTTAAAATGTAAATTCCACCGCTAAGCTTTCCGTCAACTTAGGCTGGTTGAATAAATACAACAGAAATATAGAACTAAACGATTGCACTTACGGTGAGGATATAATTTATTGCATTGTTAATTCAAAAGATATCGTAGAAAATCACAAGATTTTACAGTATCTACTTTACTTAGGATGTTCCTCAACATTAAACAAAATTTTAAACAAAAGCAATTTAAAATTTAAATGCTTGATTGTTTTATCTTATGATATCATCAACAATTTATTTCCGTCTAAGGCATTCGCATTTGGGACAGACATTGGCTCATATTTCAGTTGATGAGCTAAAATTTGCCATTCCTGTGTCCAGGTTCGTCGTTGATCACACCATTGGAAGCTCTCCTGCCTGTGATGCAGCGTCAAATGTAACCGAAGCCATTGTCGCCGTCCTGACAGTCCATGCTGCTGCAAACGTCGTCGAACTGTTCGTGCAGACACTTGTTGTCTTGCAAATGACCCCATTTGTTGACTCAGAATTCGTGACGTAGCAGTACGATTCTTCAAGGCCATGAGGATAACATGTCTGTCTTCTCAGCTGTCAGTGATGGTGGGTAGCTGAGATCCATCACGGCGTTCCATTTGACCGTCATGAACCCATCGATCCATATTCTGCTAACAGTCATGGGATCTCGACCAACGCGAGCAGCAATACGTATAGCAATGATAAACCGCAATCCCGTTAGGCCACAATTCGACCTCGATCAAACGCAGACAAGTGCTGGTAAGCATTTCTCCTTCTTACACGAGGCATAACAAAAACTTTTTTACCCAAGAACAACGCTCAAATTCAGTTTCTGTATGAGAAACTTACTGTTAAATCTCTTCTTTTTTACACATTGTAGGCGTCACTACCACCGCCAGCTTTGCATGAATGCGCTGATAAGCTAATCATTTGCTTACCACAACATACTTTATTCGCCCTGCAAATTTCACGCTCGTGGTGTGACGCCTTCCTGGTGTAGCAATTTTAATGACTAGTAGTGCAAATATGTAATTTGATTCAGACTTTTTTAAAATACATGTTTGGTTCACATTGGTTTTCTTTGTATCTGGCGCAAAATCAAAGTAGCTTTATTTAATGGAACACATTGTAAGAAAATGAATGAAAACTTCTTATTCGGCAACATAACTGTATTATAAATTATATATTAGGTATTAGTTCTAACAATATGCTACATCTCTGCACTGTAAAAATGGATACTCATAAAACGATAAAAAATCGATACGAAACTTTTTCATTTTCGACCAAGCCGTTTCCTGATATATGTTTTGAGCAAACAATTCGTCAAAGTGAGTAAATAACTATCATCACTTCCTCAAGGAAACGAATTTCGTCAGAAATAACTTTCTTTTTCAAATGCTCACCAGTATATATTGGCATTCATTATTCGGATTCCCGAAAGACCAATCTTTCCGAGCTCGGGAGTTCAGTTCCCTGACCACCTTTCAAGCTGAGGAAACAGGAGACTGGAACAATCCCCCGCAATGTACTGCGATGAAGTTCCGAGTTGAAGAAATATTTTCGATATATTTGAGAGTTCGCGTTTCGTCAAAAATCGTGTGATTTCGGGATGAAATGATCTCAAAACTGACGAAATACTGCTCAAGGATTACTGAATCGTCAAAAGTGAGAGTTTTATTTTTGAGAGTGTGTATGCTTTTCAAAACAGTTCTCGTAACAAAATTTATTAATCTATATACCTCATAAAGCTCTCCTTCATCAACAGTTTCTGGATCTACCTCTGGTGGTAACTGATCTAAGGGCACTCTAGGAATTTTTCCTTTATAGACATGACCATCACGCCCTATTATATTCGCATCTTTATCAGAAGTGGGGGGTAACCATAACTTAATAAAACTTAATCCTCTGTGCTGATGCTGATAGCGTGTTAAACGCCTCCTTTCCTGTTCCAAAAATCTTCTGTCTTTCAGAGTCATTGCTAAAAATAATATTGTATTGGACTATCATACCAACGTTATATTTTGGACATTAATTCGAAACTAATTATACTTGTATAATTAACATAAAATTAAGAGAATTTAAACAGCCCGATAGCACAAAGTTTTTTGAGTGGATTTAAAATAGCAATGTACAAAATAAAGGGTATTATTATCAATATTAGGTTAGCTGGGTTTCAGCTATTTTTTTTTCTTCATCTTATTTAATTTTTTTTTCTTATTTATTTTCTCATTTCATTGAAAAAAAAATTTAAAATTTTTTTTTTAATTTTTATATATTTAAGAAAAATAAATAAAATAGAAAATGTTTTTGAAAGGATTGGTGAAGGTCTACATTTTTTGGCGACTTTTCGCTTGCGTTGGACTAACCAAAAAATACAAATGAAGTATACACAGGAAGGAAATTTGAATAATAGTAACAAGTAATAATTTTGCCAGGAGTATCATTTTTAGATCAAACTACTCATTGGTATTGTTTTCAGATTTATACTTCACTAGTTTCCAAAGTACTTACAACTTTACCAGAGCTCAGCATTTAGTTCTTTAAAAGTTTCCAAAGTATTTAGCTGAGTTTATTTCATTTAAGTACTTTATACGTTTACTAAAATTTTATCTTAGTATGAGCACAATACACAGAAACACTTTATTACCAACTTAGAAATTGTGGTATTCCAAAAATGAACAAAAGAGAAATCAAATTTTTTTCCACACAAGGAAAAAAATAACAATGATCTTGTTTTCAAGGATGTTCTTCTAAGGTTCTATGGTCACATAAAATTACAGGAAAAAGTATGCTATTTTTATGCTTGATTTGAATTTGCAAGAACTATTCATTACTGTTTTGTACGTATTTAGCCACCGTTTTTAACGTTAAGTATTAAATTGGCGAAAAATGACAAAGAAGAAGCTTGAAAGCAGTTTGGAAAAAAACAACGTTTATGATTTTATTTTTCAATGCTAGTAAAGTTACTCCAACGCTGCCTTGTTTGGGCTCATAAAAATTAGCAAAATTTGAGATTTTAATAATTTTCATACAGGGGAAAGGGTAGACTATACTTGAGGGTGCCCCCGCCAAGTTGTGATCGCGATTGATCACCAAGCTGGGCGTTGTTGAAAACCAATCGTGATTCTGATTGGTTTAGATTTTAATCGTGATTCTGATTAGTTTAGAATTTAGCGTTGTTTTTAAATGAATTTTTAAATGTAATTTCAGAGATTCGTTAGTTCTACATTGGATACCGGCTGGTAAGGTTATTTTTGCTTCTGGTACTAAAAATGAATACTGTCAATAAGATAAATCTTAAGTTTCTGTACGATTTTAATAACAATGAAAAAAAAGACAGTGATTGACTGGTGTATGAATGAAGGTTTAATTAGTAATAGATATAAATGTCCTGTTTGTGGGTTACCACGACATTCCGGGCAAACAAGTATGGCGCCAAACATAAGTCGCCAATTTCGCCAATTGGCACCCTCAAGTATATTTTTCCCCAAGGGAAATATTTCGCCAAATTGGCGTTTTTCAAGGAAGTTAAATGTTTTTTTTTAAAAAAAACATTTAAGCTATTTGTTTGTTTAAAAGTCCAAACAGTTCTTTTCAAATTAATAATATATATATTTTGAAATTATATCGTCAAGACTTGGCGATTATTCTTTCACAGATCACAATGTGGAAATTTCCCCCTAGAGCACTCTTAAAGATGTTGATAACATGGCAGCAATAACTTTCAGCGTTTGAAAAAAAGATTTATTAGTATTGTAATTTTTATCAAATAAGTAAAAATTTTCTTGCACTGCATTAAATTTCAAATTCAGCAGTAACGTACCAAACATTTTTAAAAAAAAGAAGAAAAATGACGGCACATTGGATTTTTTATTATGCTTAGTCAGGTTATTTCTGCGATGCAAAAATTGCAACAAATCTAATCTAGGCAAACATTGTATTTTCAATAAATCATTTTCATATAAATAATTCTAAGCAAATATAACTGAAATTATCTCATGAACTATACAAAATAAATGATATTGTAGACGTACCTGAGAAATACTGAAATTTTGAACTTCTTTTGTAAAAAGCTTATGGAAAACGTGTTACAAATTGCAAAACAAATATTTAATTTTGTGTTTAGTCACGTGCTTAAAATAAAAACTAACTAGATCAAAGACTATTCGCTATCGCAACGAACTATAGGGGGCGTTGTTGTATGAGACTAATACCTGCGATTTCTATATGAACAGTCATTCAGTTACTCTAGAGGCGTCGTTAATGTAGCACGTAGCATTGCAACGTTCCTTCTTTATTGTGGCTAATTAAATTTAAAAAAGAAAAATGCTTGATATTCTTTCTTATGCAAACGAAAACAAAATGGTATCTCTTTTTATTAGAGAAGGAATATCCAAAACACATCGGAAAAATACTTGTACATTAACTGAAAAAAATATGTATATTCTTATAAGAGTTAAAACCTAATGCTCGAGAAATAGTATTACTAAATTTAACGATATAGCATGAAAGGCCCATTTAAACTTTACATTCTATAGTTTTAAGAATCATATTACTTCAAAAATTAAAATGAACAGAAAGTATACATAAGCCTTATAATTTTATGAAATTTAATTTTGAAAAAAAAAGTTTTATGACAACAATTTTTATCAAAAAATTTCAAGTTTCAATAAAAAAACATTATTTAGAAACTAAGAAACGTAAAATAAAGAATGCTGACGAAACAAAAACAAAAAAAAAAAAACAATTCTTTTTTGTCGCCATTTTTAGTGCTACGAAAATTCGCAACGCGTAAAA
Source organism: Parasteatoda tepidariorum (assembly GCF_982258835.1). NCBI lineage: Eukaryota > Metazoa > Arthropoda > Arachnida > Araneae > Theridiidae > Parasteatoda > Parasteatoda tepidariorum. Next base: position 51,290,687 of record NC_141762.1, read on the forward strand.
ACGTTGACAAACGATAGATAATTTACTGGATATCCTTCATCAATTATGGTTGTTAGATAAGTTCTTCGTCGTTGTTATGCCAAAATCACTTGATGTAAAGCACTCTATATCGATATTTTATAATTAAATATTAATTTCACCTTTCATTTTGATTTTTAATTTCTTTATCAAGATTAAGTCAAAAAAATACGCACATTAGGGAAACCTGTATTAAAATATAAACTAAGAAGAAACAAAAATGTAATGGAAATCTGTATAATCACTAAAGAGGGAGGTGGGATGTGTAAGAAATTTGAAGAATGCATTAAAAGTACAGAGAATATCATGAATATGAAGGATTGCCGAAGCTAAAAGAAAACCGATGCCTTGGAATAATGGGAATAAAGTAAAATTAAAACAGCTCTTAATCGAATGAAAGAATTTGATGGTGAGGAGATTTTATACGGCATTAAAAGATACGAATGAAACTTTTCAAATAAATCTTTTTTGAAAAATCTTCAAGAATAGAAAGAAAATCTTGAAATTTTGTAATAAAATATATCGTATGTCATTCTAAGTAAGATATTTTCTTGATTTGTATCTATGAAACTTAATAAAGTTAATAAAATTTAATTCTTAAAGGCAATACTAATTCTAGAGTTAAATAGAACTTTTGCATAGCTTGCTAGAGGCTGTTATTTCACATTATTTGTTTATAAACCCATTTAAAAGAAAGTTCAGTTAAATATATTTATCTGATTGAAACCTATTAACATTTCATGACCATTTTCGGTCTACTTTTTGAGTGCAATAACTCTGCATCCAATTTTTTTAAAAACTCAAAAAAAGATGCGTATAAAAAATTATTCAGGAGATGTAGTTTCAAAAGCTTTAATAAACTGCAATGTAATATTGCAAAAATATATATTTTAACATTTTACTTTTCTGACTTGCCTCATAAAAGAGATTGGCCTTAAGCAAAAATTATGACCATTTTGTGACTATGGCCGGTTTGTGAACAAAAACTAAATATAGTTTGCAACTTCAGAAAAAAGCAAAAAGTAAATCCAATTTCAAGCACCAATCTAGAGCAGAAACTCTTGTTTGCTTGTGACTCAGCATAAACTGTAGCAAATTTGGAATGGCAATTCAGAGTCAAAATGTATCGCTAGTTAGCAAATTAAATTTAAAGCGAAAAATTCGGCAAATTAAGAACTACAATTTGGAAGAGAACTGCAATTTATTTTATATTTTATAACCGTCGTTGAGGAGCAGACCCAATTTTTGGGTTTACGACTACTATTGCTCAAATCGGTAGCCTTGAAATTATGAACCCAATACATGACTGGGTCAAGTATTAGGAGAAATTTGCTTTCATGGAGGAATTTTCGATGGAACTTACCCGCATTTGAGTTACATGGAAAGAACGACCACGAAAACCACCCACGGTTAGCCTAACGGCAAAGGGACTCTAACCCATGATCCGTCTACCACTGAGGATATTTCATGTCAGTACTGTGGTTGGTGCAAGCCAGGAGCAGATTCATATCGACCAGTTGTCATTAGGATTCGAACCCACTTTTCCTCACTGGAAGGCAAACACTCTCTTCCCTGAGCCATCGCGACTCTAACTACAATTTAGAACAAAACTTTGATTTATTTGCAATCGCGATTTAGAAGAAAAACTGGGGTCAATTTCTAACTAAAATTTAGAGCACAAATAACGACCGATTTGCAGCTGCAATTTCGAGACAAAAAATATTGCTAGTTTGAAAATTGACTTTAATTCAAAATCTATGACTAGTTAATAACTGCAATTTAGAGCCACAAAGGAATTGTTTCGTTGCAAATGTTGTGTTATAAACTATTGCTATTTCAGGAATAAATAAAAAAATTCAAAATGTTCTATTGTTTTAGAAAGACGTGGAATCCGACAGTTTGTAACCAAAAACAGGATACACGTGTGTTATATGCATGATTTATTCAAATGTATGAACAATGCATTCTTGGACACATGGCATTTTGATAAATAAAAAACTCTAGAACTCAGTCGACTGTCACGGAAGACACAAATCACACTTTTCAGAATAAAATCTATTCACTACAAAACGGAGAAATATGGTTTATCCTATTCACATCCGCCTTTATCAGCATTTGCATTTATATGAAATAAATCATCTTTTCAGATATGTTTTAAACTTTAAGAAATAATTCGTTTCTTAAAAATATTTTTTCATTAATCTTAAAATGAACTTTAACATTGTTTAAATGAAATAATATGTTTAGCACATTCTAGAATGCTTGTGCAATGAAGTTTTATTGTTTCATCCATCCAACGTAATATCAACGAAAAATAAAAATATTTTCTCTGACAGTAAATGCTTATGATTTCCACTAGAATACATTTATTTTTACATTATTCAATATTTTTTTTTTTAATATAATTGAAACAGTCGATAAAAAATTGGAGGAAACTAAAAGCGTAGGCATAAGGATCTCTGAAAACTTCACTTGACAGTGGTTTTATTTACCTCTTCAGCTTTCATACAATTAATTCAAATTTTAATAGCACAATATTACTGATTTACCACAATAGGTAAGTAATATGAAAGAAGATAGAAATGTATGGTTTGCTGCGTTCTGATTAGGAAACTTATTTCGTAGCAAATTTTAAAATGCATTACAAAGTTCCTCCACAGATGGCGCTACTATAGAAAAACAAAAAAACAATGTTTTCTTATGCCTGTTCTAGCATCCTGCTCTAGACCATTCTAAGTAAAATATTTGGTTGGGAATCCGGTAATTTTGCCCTAAAAGAAAAACCACGTTGCTACTGCAAAATAGTAGTTATTTCGTGAACATTCTTTCATAGCTTTCCTCAATTAAATACGCCAGACGTTAAATTGAAGAAAACAGTATTTCATACTTTTCCACAATTAAGCGTGACAGAGCTGCAGTGGGTCAGGGAATAGAACGCTTCCCTCTCAATAAGGTGACCCAGGTGACCAGGAATCCTAGCGTGAATTAGCCGATACTAATTCTGACCCAGTGCCAAACGACCACAGTGCTTAAACGAAATATACTCATTAATAGATTATGGGTTAGAATCCCCTTGCCGTCGTGCTAACTTTATGAAGGTTTTCGTTGTTTTACTCTAGATGTAATGCAAATGCAAGTTAGTTCCATCAAAATGTCCTCCAAGAAGGCTAATTGCCCAATGCTTCATCCTGAAGTTCCCTTATCTTCTGGATTGGGTTCACAATTATATGGATATGAATTTGAACAATGATAGTCGTTAACACAGAATGGGGGCTGCTCAAGGCTGGTTATAAAATATAAAATAAAATTAAGTAAACCATCTGTTAACAAACATGATCACTTTTAAACTAGGAAAGAATAAGCGTCTGGCTTTTTAGCTAAAACACACCAAACCGTACAAGTCTATCTTCTTAATATATTTTTGATATAAACATGCAAAAAATCAAAATCATTTGAAATAAACAAGCGAAAAAAGCGAAAGAGTGGACTTTAAGAAACTTATTGTATAGTAATTACTGTCTTGTCAAAAAAGGTCATTTCAAAATTAATCCTGAATGACTACCAGTATTTTTAGAATTTTCATAAATAAAATATCAACAAGATATAAATAAAATACATTTATTTAAAATACAAATGTATAAAAAGACATATATATGTATATCAGGTAAAAGTCTTAACTCTCCGGAACTTTTTTACACGTCAGTTTACAATTTCACCTATAAAATAAAGAAAATGCCATTAGATACAATAATGAGAGTTGTAGACACATTATTAAATTGCAGTAATTATATAGGAACATTATTAATGTTGACTCATGACATAAACGTCACACGAATAACAATAATTCTACAATAATTCTTATTATCTGAAACGGGACTGTTTTAATATCAAGCAAATATTTTTCATTATTTTCAAAAATTAAGTAGTAGCTAACAGAAGAAAATATTCATTTAGTTAAAAAAAAATAATAACTTTTTCATATAAGCTTTTTTGTAAAAAATTCAGACGTTAAATAGGTTAAATAATTAATAATAATTAAGTTATAGGTTAAAAGTTTAAACAAACACTGCATCTTTGCATTTTATGGATGCTGAATATTTATAATACTTTTATTATAATTACAAACTAAGAAAATGTTGATTAATAAATATTAAATACATTACCTTACGAAAGTTTAAGCCCAAACACAGAGAAAGAGAAATTTAATTTATACCATCAAAATTTATTTATTAATTATCAAAAATATTAAAATTGGAAAATAATATTTTTACTATCATGCATTACTTAAAGTTATAACTATCCGTAACTTTTAAAAAAGTATTAAATTCTTTTACATGTAGCATATAGTAATTATTATACAATAATAGTTTTATAATAATATCCAAACTTTCAGTAAAAATATGACCTCTACTTATTATATGTATTTTTTTCCTTGTTACTTGAAAAACTTTTACTTAAAACGTACAATAGTATTACTTAAAACTTAAGTATTTAATCATCTATAGCATCAAAAATGTATTATAAGTCGCTCAATAACTTAACGAGATATAAGTGTGTAAACTAATTAAATTTTTCATGCGCAGACAAAAGAAAAAAAAAAAATTCTGATTTGCAATTAAACGTATTGTATAAACTCTCTAAAATTTACAATCACGTGTAAGAAATATTTAGAAATATACAGAAATTTTACTAAAATCTCTAAAAATGAAGAAACAATAAAACTTAACTCCCGAATACTGTATTTAGAATTAAATACAAAAAAATTTATTTAATATTGCAAAAAGAAAAACTATAAATATTTAAAGAAACATCCACATATTTTTTAAAAAGAGCAGTTTAATCCCTTATTATGTAGTCTTATGTTTGCATCGATTTCAAAATTACAGTTTAAAAACATTTTAGAATAAGTCAATATTAGTTATAAGACTTATTAAAACTTTAACTTTAACCATGAACGTCAAAAATAAAATTTTAATGTTACAACCCTCACTATATGACGACGCACGTATTGGATTTAACCCATTTTTTCAATTAAATTGAGCAATGTCTTAGAATTTTTGGTTCAGGTATTGGGAAAAAATTCCGTTTTAAATATGAGAAAAAGATCTCGTTTCTAGTATAAGAAAAAGATTAGCTTCAAAGATTTTCTTTATAAATATATTATTCCATTTTTATGAAACATAAACGAAGAAAACGAAAAACATAAATCTCTAACAGTTAGCTTGATAAAACTATTTAGAGGAGTGTTTCAATAACTATAATTTCAATGTAACACCGTTTAACTGATAATAATAATAGTTAGTTAAAAATTGACTGATATATGCTATACTTTTTTTAATTGCTTAAAGTACGAGAACATGCAGCACAAATTAAATATAACTACACTTATAATTTTTTTTTTCATTTTTATGTAATAACTTTTATTCGAAAAAAAAGTTTAATTTTTAGATACTCTTTGTTAAAAATTGTAGTTTTAAATATATATTTACTGGAAAGAGGGAAATTTCATAGTTTAAACTGTAGTTCAAAAGAGATAAAAGAAAATAAATTAAATTATGAAGCATACTATAAATTACCTCTGAATTTAGCGCCTTCCATAGTATTGTAGTTGAGGTAATTGTTGACCGAAAGGAAAAACATTTCCTGGAAAACCTTGAAGTAAAAAATGCATTGTTAATGAAATCACACCAAATATGCATACTTATTATTGCATTAATTTACGTATTTAAGTGTGATACTACTTTTAAAAACTTAAAAAAGTACTTCATATACTTAATAACTCTTCTTATTTTCGGATTGTTTACCAAAACTTATTTGTAATCAATATACACACTATCGTTCGTAAACTAACACTTAAGTAACAAAATAAATTTAAAAAAAAAACATTATCGAAGATGTTAATAACAATGTAGACGAGATTGATAACATCTAAACCAGTTTGTTTCTCAAATAAAATTGAAAGACAAATGTAAAAAAAATGACCCACCAAAAATGCTTAAGTGGTTGTAAACTATCATAGGCATTAATGCACAATCATGAACATAAAAATTCCGATGATTTAGCAACCTCTTCAGACGTCCTTATAACGAAAATTTCTCAATACATACTTGAATTGTCGAATTATTTGGGTGATCAGGAACCCATTGATGTAAATGTTATGAGACAGTAAGAGTCATACTTCATGATACACATTTTTTTCTCATTTAAATTATTTTAGTGGACCAATGAGAATCTCTGTGTAAGTAATAATATTTGAAAACATTTTTCAATTGACAAATTTATGCATTGATATTTTTAAACACGCTTTCATCATCATTGATAGCGATTATGATGAGCCAGATTTCGTTAACGTATATTTTTCTAACATAAATATTATTTTTTTAACAGAAAAATGTAAATTTTTACTTCATTTTTAACAAAGATGTAAAAATTTTAGAGTTAGACCTGTAGTTGAAAACGTACTGTATACTTCATTCTTTTATATGAATGGTATACCTTTGCACTTATTAGAAATTTTAAAATCACTTTTTTCTTAGCTTTATTTGAAAGTCTCCGTTTAAATTTAACAACATACATAAAGTGCTATAAATTTTTTTATTTTAATTAACAATCCATACTCATTTTGTTTTCGAAATCACATTTATTTTTGGCATGCACCAGATTCAAAAATTTATTTAATTATTTATTTAAATATATTTTCTTTGTTAGTCGCTTTCATTTTTCACGAAGACTATTGAAAAAGGCTAACAAATAAACTTCACATTTATATTTCCTGACGGTGTGAATTTAAAATTGATTCTTTTGTTTGCCGTATCAAAAACAAATAAAAATTAATAATTCATATCTTCAGATGAAGTAACTAAGCGTTTCAAGTTTTGCTCAAAAGAGATATTGTATTATAATATTAACAAGTTATCAATTGCAAAGTTTATAGTTACGAGTTTATAATTACAAAGTCATCTGTATGTTTTATGTATGCATCTACTCTAGTATGCCCTTAAATAGGGCATACGAGATACAAATAAACACTATTATAATATTATAACCGTCGTTGAAAAGTCGACCCAATTTTGAGTTTACAACTACTTACTACTACTCTGTAACCTTGTAATTTTGAACCCAATCCAGAAGTCAAGACCAAGGCCTTGAGCAAGTGTTGGGAAACATTTAGTCTTCGTGGAGGACTTTATGATTGAACTAACCCAAATTTGCATTACATGGAAAGGAAAACATTGAAAACCTCCCACAGTTAGCCTGCCGGCAAGTAGACTCTTACGAATGATCTGTCAACCGTTGAGGATATTTTACGTCAGCACTGTGGTCGGTGCGTGATTCGTATCGACCAGCCATTGCTTGGATTCGAACCTGGTTCACCTAATTGAAAGGCGTACTCTCTATACCCTGCGCCACCACGGCCTTGTTTAAAATAGATAGAAGTTTTTTTCAAATTATTCAGTCAAAAAAATTCTTGTTCCCCTTCAGAGTGGGTGCATTTATTTTAGTAGCCCTAAGTTTCCCTCCAACTATTATTAAAGAGAAACTATTCAACTTCTTCGAAAGACTATATTCTAAATTTGCAGAATTTATCTCGATGAATTCTAAGAAAATAATTTAGTTGCTTAAAAATGCCATTATTTTGCGCCACCCATGATAAAGGAAAAAACTTTTGAACTTTTTCTGCTGTCTATATTCTACATTTATAGATGATATCTCGATAATTTTTTTTAAAAAATTTAGTAATTTCAAAATAACTGATAGAATTGATTTTTTTAAATTTGTGGTATATTCCCACCGGCTTTTTATAGAATACTTCTTGGTAAAACATAAAACATGCGAATTATTATATAATTCTGCTGGGTAGTATAGTGTATAACGCTTATTATTTAATAGAATGACAAGTGCTCTTTAAGTTCAAAACAGTTCATAATATGATTATTATTTAAAAGACATTTATTCCTCATTAAAAATAATATTTTGAACATTTTTAGAACTGCGTTTTAAAAAAATATGTATATATGTTACCAATAAAAATATGAAACTTTGGTATTCTATAGAATACCTAGGTATTTCATAGAACGTCCTGGTATATTCCTTGCCTATAGGAATTCGGCAGTCTGCAGAATTCCTATAGGCAATATGTAAAATGTTCAACTGTAACATACTTTGTCGGCCAGTTTTCTGCTCTCTATAAAATGCATAGGTATTCTAAAATAACACTTAAACTTTGCCGGTAAAATGCAGAAAGTACGGGAAATATTAAAATAGCTGTCATGTTGTGACACTGCCGCTCAGCTTTATTAAAAAAAGTCAACTACAATAGTGACCAACGCTCTTCTAAAGGAGGGGAAAAGAGGCATCGCTTACCGAACTGTCCAAAATTTGAATTCCATCCACCTGGACCACCAGCTCCTGTAAATACTTGACCTCCATATCCATTTGATCCAGCTAAAGCTCCAGCAGAATTACCTCTAGGATCATTACTTGTTGAACATCGAGGCATGCCATCAGGACCCCAAGAACAAGACTGGCTAATGGAAGCAGAATGGGCATAAGCAAACAAGGTAACCACAACTAATGCAAGTACGCAGTAATTCATTTTCTTTTCTAAAAAAAATAGTAGTTAAGAAAAATTAAATAATATCTCTATATTTTCACCTTATAATACAATAACAAAGACTTAAAGACGACAAAGACATGTTTTGTTGATAGCTTTAATCTAATAACGTAAAGCTTGCGAGAGCTGCAACAAATAACTATACATAAATAGAGAGTATTGGAAATATTTAAGCTTTATTATTTATGTCGGTATTTCTCTTTAAAGTTTTGTGCAAGGTTTTGTGGTGTAGATGTTATAGTGCAATATTTTGTAGTATACTGAATAATTGATGCGTATTTTTTCACCCCGTGAAGAACGGGTATTCAGATATTTTAAAATAAAACTATTGTTTAAGAGATAAAGCCTCTACTGGAATTAAGCTATAAAAGAAAACTATTTCACATGATTGAATCGTACCCTAAAGATAAGTTAAAATAACTACAGATATTATTATTAACTGGAGCTAATACAGCGATGAAATTCAGCCATTACACACCGTCTCGAAAGTTCAACAATTTTTAAAGCCTGTTCCAGAATCAGAAACAAAAACTTAACTTAATTCTTTCAAAAAACACTTACAAATTGATTTTTGATAATTTGAAATGCTAATCAATAAAATCATATGAAATATTTAAAACTAATAATAAAGCTAATGAGCAAATAATAAAGAAAATGATTGGTTCCAAAAATTCAAAATGAATCCATTGAGAATTTTAAAATTAATTTGTTTACCTAGCTTAGCGTTGATGGAAAGCATCATTATAAACCTGAAAAAATCTGATTGATGTAGTACTGCAACTCGTTAACAGGCGAATTTATAAAATATCGAATCAGAATCGGAAAGAATTTACAAAATATTTCGAACCTGAAATACTGAAAATTTAAACAATGTCATTGTTATTTGAAAACGTGCGGTAGGTTACTTGAAGAAGTGTTACATCAGCAATTTTTTTTTTCGCATTTTCAAATGAAGAGGAGAAAAGAAAGTAACTAAAAATATTTTGGAAAATATGGGAAAGTTACATATTTCCTAAAAGGATTTACACAAAATGATAATTATAATAATTTAAGAACTGCTGACGCAATTTCCCCTGAAGCTGAAAAAGACTTTAGTCTCATACATTTGTTTGGCACAGAAAAAAAAATAATTCATTATCAGTGGAGGACTTTCATGGAGTTTACCCTAAAAGACTCCAAAGAGAAAAGAAGCCCGTTCTTGGCCATGCCCTTTTGTTGTGTAATGTTTTTTCGAAATAATTTACTTGATTTTACATTTTAAATATTTTTTTACAAATAAAACATATCAAGTAATTTTTGAAACCAGAATAATTTCAAGAAAATAGATTGTGAGTTACAATTAATCGAAAAGCTAATGTGCAAATATTTCTTTCTAAAAATTGCAGGTGATGGTTTTGATTTTAAAGAAAAAAATTTAAAACACAAAAATAATTAATGTTATGAAATTTCCAAGTGAATTACTTCAAAAAACAAATAAAAAATATTATTTAAAATAATAACTTACTTTGTGAATAATGTCAGTTGGAATAAAAGATGTCTCCTAAGAGAAAAATAAAACGTTATTCAGTTGTCTTTGCAAGAAAATAAATGAACTTATATGGCGCAGTTTTCTGACTTATATATTCTAAGACCCACAAAATTAAGAAATTTTATCGTCAGATTCTTGGACCGTGACTATTTATCACATATTCAAAGTAATAAAAATAAGATTTATTCGAAATGTCAATGAGTTTTTATAGCATTTCTGGTCATCGCGTTATTGTCTCAAATAAAGATTAGCATTAAATGCGCGTCACTTTCAACAAGACCATTCCAGCCCACAACAAAATAGTTCTTTGAAAAATGAACTCTCTGATACACTGAATCGCTTCCGTAATTGGTGAAAGAGAAAACGAAGAATTACCGCCTGTATAAATTTTCAGCATGAGTTGAGTGACTGGATAGGTGTGAAAACAATGAAGAATTTCAATATAAATGCTGCAATTTAAACAAATTATAAGAATGATAGATATATTCCTTTTAAGTCTTGGTGGTTGGCGCGGTTAAGAGGTTTTCTTACTAATATTTAGCAAACGATTTTTTTTTTCCTTTCGAGAACAATAAACTGATAAATAATGATTTTTTTGTTTATTCAACAGTTTCAAATGGGTAAAATTGATACATACAGAATGATTATGTAAAGCGTGGTATTTAACCTTGGAATGTTTCTTCGGAGAAAATGGGTTATAAAAAACATTCAGATTTTCTAGAATCTGCATGAGACTTAAAATAGGCCAAAGCCAAGGATCCGCAAACGATCATATGATGAGCAAGTAGGAAGAATAACACGTTTCCTGAATAACACGTGCGAATGTATTAAATCAAAGAATTAAAGTCATTCAGAAGTAAAAATAAGTTAAATATGACAAGCACTATGTTCTACAAAAAGTGCGCCTCCGGAAAATTTACAATTTAGCTTGTCTACTGTACAATACATAGTATACAAGTTGCAATTATGTATAATACTTCTTATTTGCATATCTGGTAAATATTTATTTTCTTTGCTTGGATATTTCGCAGGAGGAATCTATAAACCATGTTTCTACAAGAACAGGCCGGTAAACAAGATCAGTTTATAACCACGTATGGAGATCATCGATCCGTTTTAGCATTTTTGTATAACAAATAACTATCTTTTTACACAAACATTTTTCAATACTTAATTTTCGATTAATTAGAATTATTTTATGCTCCTCATAAATACGATATTTTTGTTCCCAATTGCTAGTTATCCAAGTGATTGGTTGCAATACCGACTTGTTAAAAAATTTGGGACGTTGTTACAAATGATTCATTACTGTACAAATAAAATTTTCTCCGGAGAACAAAAACCAGAAAACACTGTAACACCTTACTGAGATTCATAAAGTAATATTTAGGAAAACGGTGGAGAAAGGGATGATTCTGCTATATACATGTCCCCATATGACGAAGATCCTAAAGCAAAAATTATGCACATTAAAATGGAAGACACTTGAGCACTGGACACTAGAACTCTGATCTCTACTCATGCAATTTTCACGTCCTCGTTCCCACAGGTTCTTACGGACAACTATTATTTATTATTTTATTTACTAAAAGAACGAGGAAGAGAATCGTGTAATATGTAGTATCAGATTTTATTTAAACATTAGCAACGGGCAAGCAACGGGTTATAAAGTACAGTTTGAGAATGAAAACTTTTTTATTTCCCTTTATGCTTAAGAAATCTGAAATTGTACAGTTCCCAAAATTTCTGGCTAATTGAGTACTAACCTTTCACCCTTAACCTCCTTTAAGCCTTTCTCAAACTAGAATGATTTAATTTTATAAACTATAACTAAACTATTTTTACATAATGAATTTGGAAACAAAGTTTTGAAATATATTGGTCTATAAAACTGTAGCTTTCGGCACAATTCTAGACGATTTATTTATATCCGTCGTTGACAGCCGACCCAATTTTGAGTTAACGACCATGGAATAGTTGATATTTTTAACTCCAAAATTTTCCACTTACTAAGATTTTTACAAGCAATTTTTTTTAAAAGTGAGCAAATATGAACCTTTTTCAGTTCATTATTTTATTTCATAACCGTCGTTGAACAGCCTAACCTTAATTGGGTTTTCGACTTCTAATGTTCAACTCCGTAGCCTTCTAATTTTGAATCCAATCCAAAAGTCAAAAGAACTGCTGGATCAAGTATTTAGAGAAATTGTCTTCGTGTAGGACTTTTTGATGGAACTAATCCGCATTTGCATTACACGGAGAAACAAACTATGAAAACTTCCCACGGTTAGCCTAATGACATAGAGACTCCTACCCATAATCCGTCTACCACTGAGTATATTTTACGTCAGCACAGTGGTCGATGCAAGCCGGCAGCGGAATTAATTTCGACCAGTCATAGCTACGATTAGAACCCTGGTCACCTCATTAAAGGCGAGGTATCAATTTCCTGAGTCATAATCCTACCTCTCCAAATAACTCCATAATCCTACCTCTTTTACCTCGTTGGTTCTATCGCTTTGAAACGCGAAGTTCCAAAACAATTATTTTGACACCAAATGCAGTCAAATCGTCAAGTCCTCAAAAATGTTGCTATATCGATAAATGTTGCTAAGTTGCGATAAATGTTGCTATGTTGCTTCCATAAGCGTTAAAAAAAATTAGGCGTTATTTTCTCTATAAATTACATTAGAATAACGAGATTTTATTGCAATTTCTCATATTAAACTGGTTTTTATTCACATGAGCACTTAGAGCATATATATCGCTAACAAAAAGGCGGACAATTCGCTGATTTTTTTGATTTTTTTTTGCCATGAGGAAAACGTTTGAAATTTGCTTTGTATTAAAAAATGACCGTCAATTTAAAATAAAATGCAAACATATGCCAAGAAATAAAAATAGGAAATTTTTAAAAAAGGATTGTTTTGTCCGAATAAAGCTATACTGAGAGTAAATATGTCGCAATTTTTCCGCCTCTATGTTGGCGAAATGCATGCCAAGAGTGCAGTTTGTATCGGACCAAAAATACCTTCTTTTTTAAAAAATTATTATTTATATTTTTACACAAATATTTGCTTTTTCTTTCAATTTGACCCTCACTTTTTAATATTAAAAACAAAAATTTAAAAGATTTCCTCATTGCAAAAAATTTTAAAAAAATTCGTTAACTGTCCGCATCTGCTTTCTCAATTTTTTCCATTATTTTTCCTACATTTAATAGTTTCTAGTAGTTTCTGAGAAAATAACTTTTAAAATCATTTATTTAAACATTATCAAGGACCTACTATTTCACAAAATTTATTTGAATACAAAAAAAATAATCAATAAAAGAGACGCTTAGAGTAAAATATCACACAAAAATAAATTTATTTATTTACAAAATAGATTTCAGTAAAATATTTTCATGCTCTACACTTTCTGCTTAATTGGATCAATTACAATAGATGGCAGCAATTGATTCTGGAAAACACGTTTTCTGATGTAATTAATTAGATAAGAAATTATCATGAAAACAGCCACATATTGAACCAAGGCCCACTTTAATAACTGCCAAAATCCAACTGTATATCTGAATATTTATTAAGAAAAACATACGAAAAGAACAATGGAAAGGTTTATAAATAAATAAAAAAAAGTTTTGGTAACAGAAGGGTAAAATCTGTTAAAATCTAAATTCAGGATGTTACAACTAGTGCAGTATAATAAAATAAATTATGTACTTGAAAAAAGTTTAACACAGATTTAATTCTGAACACAACTTATTAATGGGTTATACATAGGCTATGAAGAAAAACATATATATATATATATATATATATAGATAGATAGATAGATATAGATACATATATATATATCAAATAATAATTGAATTCCTGTCTGCAATTGATTAGTTTAGTTTAATTTTTATCAAAAATAATTTTATTTTCTCTATAACTTAAAATATTTTATTCGTAAATTTTCCGTTCTCCGTTTAGGCATATCATCTAGTTTAGTACTCGAACCTGAAATCCCGGCTTCTCATCCAAAATAATGGGTTTCTTAACTGTCAAATATATGTACTTCTTCGATTTTTGGGATCTCAGAATATAACCTTCATTTGATTTGCTTTTGGTTACTTGATTATTACTCTATCTTGAGACAGACGGAGAGAGGGGTATGACATTTTTGTGTTATTTCACCACCAACCGCAGAAACTGCTTCGGCACTGACGACATGATAAAAAACCCTGATAACAATGCTATTTCAGTCCGTGCTTTCATTTCAATTTCCATTTTCATGTACTCTATTTTGTGGATATCTTTTTTTGTGTATTGTTTAAATATTGTTTCAATTATTCACTATTTACTGGTATTGCTGTTGGTTCAATTATTCCTGCTACTATGTTTTTATCAGATTCATATCAGGTAATAAATTATTTTGATTTATATTTCAGGATGCTTGGTGATCACCCATTTTTCACATAAAAATTAACCTTAAACTATAGATTTGACTTTACAAGGCAAATAACTCTAATAACAAAAGTTACTACATCAATTACCCTATATTTACTAAAAATCGACAAAAGTCCTTCATAATATTTCAGACAAATAAAGAAATATTTTCATGAATCATCTGATCGATTTATATTCATAAAAGTTAAAAACAAGAAAAAAATATAAAAAAATAATTAATTTTTTTGCAGAAGTAAGAATTTTTCATTATTATTATTTATTGTGAAATTAAGAGCGCTATTGTGGTAAAAGCATTCTTGAATTTCGTCACTCTCCAAAATTGGGCACTTGTGACATCCATGAAGAAATAGTATCCATCAACTATAAAAATAGTTTTGAAAAATCTCTGTTTTTCTATTTCAGACCTGATTGTCCAGCCTAATAGAAAAAGTTTGCAAAAGTTTTCTCTTCAAGAGTTCTATTTTGATTAACCTTAGAAAAGTAATCCTGACGTTCATTAAAATGATATAAAAATAATTGTATATAATACTTAAAAAAAATTATTTTCAAATTTACGTAACTTTTTAAAAACATATTTATTGGCTTAAATATAATTTTGAAGAAGGACTTATGAGTTAAACGATACAAAATTTATTCTCAGGATATATCAATTAAAAAAAAATATTATATTTTCAAAAATCAAATAGCAAGTCACTTTATTGTGGTAACCACATTCATTCAGTTTCAGAAATCTTTCAAAATAAGATTTCTATTTGTATAAACATTTTAGTTTAATCCATCATAATTTACATGGGAAGAACTTGCAGGCATACAGTTACATTTGTAAAAATGGTTTGATTATTTACAACAGAAAACAAATTATTTTTTAAAAGAAACTATTATTAACTATTGACTTTTTTTAATTTTGGTGTAAAATCATTAAAGCTAATTTCAATTACAAATAGTACTATGCTGATGCTAGTAATATATATACAACTGATGGTGATTAGTTAAAATATGTCTAATGGTTATTTAATTGTGTTTCCAAAATTCCTTACAAAAGTCAAAAGTTGAGATTTGACTGAAAATATTTAGAAAGAGCTTACCCAAATAAAGATTGGGTCAGACTATTTTGATTTTCTGTAATAATGAAGTCAACAAGAAAATTACTTTAGGAAATCTTTCCTAAAAATGCTAATTTATTTATTTATTTTCTTATTAAAAAAAGGTTTTTAAAAAAATTGCAATATTTTGGACACAAAAAAAACTACCAACATGTGCACATTTGTGAGATACTTCAAATATGCATTCTTAGCAAGTGAATTTATTAAAATAATTCAGGTCCAGTTCTTTAAAAAAGAGTCTTATTTACCCTCAGGTTTTTATAAAATTCCAATATAAAAATATTCTAAGATACATGCTAAATATACAAGATCTGCACATCTAAAAACTGATTTAATAATTTTTATTTTCAGTATGCCACTTTACTATTGGTATTAAAACATGATACTAGAGTGAAATATATCCCCTTTTTTGTAAAATGTTCTACATTGTTGAAACTAGTTAAAGCAATAAATAAAACCCAGCATGGCCAACAATTTAAAGCGCTAGTGTTTTTCATGCTCAATATATTTCGCAGCTTAAGTAATATTTAGTAGCTTTAGTAAATACTTAATCATGATTTCTGATAGAGAAAAAGTATGAAAAAAATGTCACATTACAGAAGAAACATCAGTGATTAAGAAAAATGCTAAAAAAAAACTAAGTACTATATTTGATTCAGAATTTTATATTTTTTTAGCATCGTATTAACTAAAAAATAAGACATGGTTGCAAACTATTGACAGATAAATACAGGATATCAAATTGGCAGACGTTAGTGCAGGAGTGACTGAATAAAGAATTTGGCATCATAAAAGTGAGAATTTGCTGTAACTTATATTTTTTATAACCCCACAAACTTACACGGCATTGAATTTTTAAGGTAAAATAAACAAAAAAGTTCTAATTTATATTATTGCAAACTGGTTTTATTCTTTTGATCATGCATCAAATTTTCCATTGAATAGAACATTTTTTTCTCTAAACAAGCTGAAATTAAAATTAAAATCATGATATTTTTTTCATAAATAAATACTTTTGCTAACTGATGAGTGAAGCAAGCTAAGATCACAGAATAATCCTGATAAAGTTACAGTGCAACTTAGGGGGTTGGTGAGCAGCAGTAAGCAGAGCAGTAGTTACTCTTAAGAATAAAAAAGATAAAACTTTCATATTATTATAATATTTTGTTACTTGTTTATAATATTAATGAGAAATATAGTAAATATTAAAAGAATAAACCGAAGAAACTGAAGCGGGAATAAATACTTAATGACATAAAAACTTCATTTGCTTCGCAATATTGAAGATGCTAATAAAAATTATATGTTTCGAGTGCTTAAAAATGGACACCCATTAAGACTCACCAGATATCTGGTGAGTCTTAAAAATGAGTGCCTATTTTTGAGCGCTCCAATTTCAAATTTTAATACCATTTTCAATAGTAAATGTATTTTACTAACAGTTTCTGTTAAAAATAACAAACACTAATTTTTTGATGAATTATCAAAAATATTACAGCTAATCGTGAAATAAACCCTAATTCCTTTATAATAATTAAAAACAACAAATATTTTATAACATAAATAAAACACAATAAGAGTAAAATGGAATATTCTGCATTATTGTTATAAAAAAAGTAATCATACAATTTGGTGCTCAAAAACACATATATTTAAAATTAAAAAGAATACTGCTGAGTTGAATAAAAAAATTACACAAAGGAAATAATTTCTTTACAAAAGAAACGAGAAAAAACACACACAATTTAGAAAGGATACAGAATTGTTTCTGCAGGATACTTGATCAGAATATTAATTTTAAAGGATTCACTCTTTGATTTTGAAGGTTTCCAAACTGGATATGTGTTCGTAAAAACTGTAGTAACTGGAATAGAATAATTTTATTAAAAAAACAAATATATAAAATTAAGTAAACTTACAAAACTCTATATGATATAACTTACAATTCCGTTTAGAATATTCCAAAAAAATCTCTTCCAAATTATAAGGAGGTTTAATAAATGAATCTTTAATGACTGGGACCTGAAAATAAGTTATATATATAAAAATTGAAATAACTTTATTTAAAAGCATTTCTAATTTATTAAAACTTTATTTGAAGAAAAATTTCAAAAAAATTATATAATTATTACTTTAATAAAACAGACAATGACACAAATGAATTGTTACATTAAAGTGCTTTTATTTATTTCTGAGAACATTCTAGAAAGTTTTTTCATTAAAATAAAAAATAAAAAACCCTAATAGGCAAACAATGTTACAACAAAAATGATAAATCATTAATTATTGATGGCTTTTTAGAAATTATTATTTGCTTTTGGTAATTAAAAATTTTGATTTCCTTTATATTTTTTATAAATTGATTAGATTCATTGCTTTTATATTGAATTTTATATAATTTCCGAAAAGTGTGACAAGATTTCATAAATATAAATAGTGTTATCAGTTTGCTTTGCTAATTGTTTAATATTAATATATGCTTTACTTATAATACAGCTTTACTAATTAACTCATCCAAAAATAAGAAATTTCCAAATTTATAAATAATTTCCAAGTAAATGTGATAAGTTGCATTTAAAAAGCAATCCTTCAAAATCTTTTGAACAGTGAATACAATTTTAATTTAGACAAATTGCTTATTCATTGCATAAGAAAATGAAGTATAATTCCAACTTTGTATCCAATTTATGCATAAAATTAATTTTACTCTACAAATGGTTAACTTTACTTCATATTTGAAATTCAAATTGCATTGATATTTTAATGAAATAATATAAAAAATAAATTTAAGTAGTGTTAATAAGAATGATTCAAATAAACCATATGAAGAAAATTAAATGAATAAAAAAAATTTATTTAATTTCACAAATAAAGTAGTAAGAAAGGTATACTTGGTGCACCAAAATTGATCAAAGATTTAAAACAGGCTGTTAAGGAAAAATGAAAAATTATATGGCTAGCCACATTCTGCCAGGAAAACAAGTGATTCTTGGCACCGATTTTCAAGATTAATAACAAAGATTATCATTGAATTGCCTTGCTAACTAAAAACTATAAAAGAATGTTTTTAAAATAAAAGTTATTCACTATGACAATGCGGTATAGTCTAAGAACAACAAGAGCTAATATTTCTATTGAAATGATTTGAAAAAACATTGTTATATAAATTTTACAGTGAGCAGCGCCATCTGTTGATATACTTTTTTAGCTAATATAAACATTTTATGAGAAGAATGCTTAGCAGAACAAAGCAAACCATTCATTTATATCTGCTTTCATTTTACTTCCATGAATCCTTCCAATTGTCCATCATTTTGGGACACTTGGTATCTGAACTATTATATTCCAATTGTAGTTTAACTTTCTTTAATCACATGTTAAGTTCTTGTGCAGTAAAATTTTAAAATTTTATTGATTTTAATATTATATTATATAGTAGTTTAATAATGATATTGTTAGTTATATTTATTCTCAAGTTAGATTATTAAATCAGAAAGATTTTATGAAATATAAAAAAAAAGGCAAAATCAATAATTTAATTGGATCATAAAGGAAATTGGGAAGAGCCAGTAATGTAAATTCGTGAGATTTTTTACCTTTCTTTTCAAAAATATAATTTTGTAAAAACAATTCGAAACAATTAAGAAAAAAAGGAATTCTATAAGAAAGTAGACTAGTTACATTGAATTTTTCTTCCTCTCCGCTAAGTTTTAATGGTTCTCTTTGGTTCAAGCTTAAATCTCCCATTACAATGAATTCAGAGCCATTGTAAGAAGAACTATGATGAATAAAAGCAGCAGATTCCATCCGGAAATGCGAATAAAGCTATAAAAATAATTTAATTTAGAATTAAATTATTATTATTAATTATTATTATTATAAATTATTATTAATAATTATTATTAATTAAATTTAGAATTTTATTTTTAACATTTTTTATCAATACACTTTTAAAATTGATTAGACTATTTAATGCCAATCAAAAAGACTTCAAAAGAGGATTAACTTACTGACAACTTGTAATCAAATATCAGAATGATTTTTGCTGCTATAATTTCTTGATTAGAAAGTGGAAAATCAATCATCATTTCTAATTCATCTTTAATGCCATCTCTGTTGGAATCTCCTTCTCTATGCTATTATTAATGATATAACATTCTTATTTTCAATCATAAATAATTAATGAAATGAATATTTTTAAGAAGTATAGCTTTGTATCCATGCATTACTACAATTCAAATAAGTGTTATAGTTGAAGGTTTTTAAGAAATAGTAATTTTTGAAATACTTTAATACAATCAAACTTGAAAAAAACTAAAGGAGACAGGGGAAAAATTTCAAATATCTAAAATTTTGAATTATATAGTGCGGCTTTCAGGAGAGCTCCTCCATACACCCGTCTCACGTCGTGGGGGGTACTATGGTTATGAGGAAAGGTCACTTCGAATAGGGGTGCGAGGAGAATAGTTTTGTCTTGATCTTAGTGTAGGTCGTCGTGAGTAAACCAATCAACACCTTTTTTCCTCCATTTCATCCCCATTAGAAATGTGCTCTCGCTTGTTACCATAGCAGCAGACAGCCCCAAACTTTCAGTCTGGAGGAGTTCTCCTCAAAGTTGCACTATACATATTCTTTCAAATGGACTACACAATTAAATCAAATGCACAATTAAATATTTATTTATTTAACATAAACTTTATTTAAGAATATACCGCTCAACCATTAATTACTAACCTAATGATTCATCAATTTAAAAAATAAGGCAGGTAGTTATTTATTTATTGCAATATTGAATTTATGAATTTATACAAAAATAGAATTTTGTGCATTAGACTAAAGGGCATTAAAAAAAAGTTTCAAAATTTATGTTCGCCATTTGTTCATATGCATAGTTTAAACAAATGTAATCTTTCTTTTTTAAGAAAAAAGGCTTTACCTCTATTTCGGGTAATGATTGAAAAACATCTTGTTTCATAACTTCATTAATATTTTCATATGTACTCCAAAATATCATTTGATTTGGAGGTTTAGTTTCAAGAATGATAAGCATCTTGTGCTTAAATGAGATATCAGGTTGCTCTCGATAAAAATCAACTTTCCGCCAGAAACCTACAATTTTAAAAGAATATTACTTAATGAATAAGAAATTATGTGTGTCATTTTCAGGTTAACATACATAGACATGCAAGATATTACAAAACTAATGTTCACAACTGTAAAAGGTAGTACAACTTCCTAAAACAAACAACTTTTGCCTTACAATGCGTAGATGGAAAAGTAAAGAGCAAAGTTACTAGTATCTGCTTGATAAAACTAAAAGAGCAAAATAATTAAAAATTATAAAAGAATAAAAATCTTTATTATGAATTGTGATTTTGATAACAGAAGGGGCTGAACTCTTTTCCTACAGCAAAACTAACAAGCTATTGAATCTGGTTTACTCTCTCGCTATTTGCTAACTTATATTTTCTTGTTAACTTCTGTCAATTTGTTGCTTAATGTTTGAACAAGCAAAATTATAATTTCATAAATATTCATTCGCAAAAACATGTTTAAGATAAAGAAAATATACCTAGCTATGCTATGTATGCAATAATACAACAAACCAGAAATAAAATCATAACCGAATCACGGTAGCAAAATTAGAGATTTCTTAGAAAATTAGGCAACATTACCTCTTCTTCTGAGTATCAAAATCTTAATTACTCCAAAGGATATTGCCTTAATATTTACTAGGTTCAAATAATGGAATAAATGTTTTAAATATCAGAAAAATATTTGAATTCATAATATCTTTCAATAAAAACAGAATCAAGTGTTTAAAAATATCACTCTGTAAATTAAGTTACAATAAGCTTGCAGTCAATTTCTAAATGGAACTTGGGTGGATCCTAGAATAGCTCACACCTTGACGATTTTTTTTAATCTCTCCAAACTAGGTTTCCAGATGATATTTCGGGGAAATTATTTTGAACGTCCTTGGATTGATTGGAATCAAGCAAAAAAACTTCTTAAACCTGAATGGTTATTTGATATGTATAACTACGTGAAAATTGTATTTCATTAGAAAAGAGGCAAAAGGTTTATTTTTTGCCATTTATGCTTCTGATCTCTTGCTGTTAGAATCATGGTTAATATTTCATTTTTCAACAGTTATTTCATTTAAAACCGTTTTTATTTAATTTTTTTTGTGCTGTACCGGTTGAAAATGGTGTGCGAATGAAAGAGTGAATTTTTTACTTTATTGAATGCAAAAGGTAATAGAGCGATGATTGAATAGAGTATGAAACAAAATTAAATTTTGAAAAAGTATGAATGCCCTAAATGTGGAGAACAAATGAGTAAGTAAGGTAAGTTATTTTTTATTTCATTAAAAAATATTTTCATAAATTTGTTATAATTTAAATTGTTTTTTTTAATAATCAAAAAGCAACATTGATCCCAGTAATAATCGCTAACTTGGCGAGACTTCAAAAGGTCGCCAATAGGTGGATTACTCTAGGATTTTACCTGTAACTTTTCTGAAGGATTGTTTATGCTTACTTTCTTATAAAAATGATCATTTGTTGAAACCATTAAAATAAATGGTCAAATGATCGACCACTAGCCCGAACATAGACTTTATATCGGTTACTGAATGAATCAAACATACATTAGAAGATACTTGGCATTTCCCAAGCAAAATAAAAAAAAATTTAAAAAAAGGATGGCAGATAAAGTTAAGGAAAATAAAATTTACTCCTCTTTAAAAATTAGGGTAGATCAAAAATTTTAAATTAAACAGAATCACAAGTCTTCATCAAGATATAAACAAAGACAAAATTTTATCAACTAAATTAAAAGCATTACACTCTCAAACACTAAGAGAAATTGGGAAGCTTTCTGTATCAGTATCCAAAATAATCAACAAGTCTCAACTATTTCTAAGCATTGATCTATGAGAAATTAATAAAAATAACACAGCAAAAGGTCAACAGTAAAGTGAAGTACTCATAGACACATTCAGGTAAACCTCCACTATTTTTCTTTTTTTTTAATTATGCAAGTTTAAATCAGTTTGTATCTTGGCGATTGTAGTTATCACGAACATGTACCGATATGGATAAATCTGCAAGAAATCACTGCCATACCTTAAAAATTAAATATTGCTAACCTAAATGAAAATAAAATTATTTATAACTACTTAATAATAATTATATAATTTGATTATCTAAAAAGTAAACTTAACCTTGAGTGTAATAAGCTAGAAGAAATGGACAAATAAACTTTAATAATACTGTAATTACATAAAACGCTGTAGTACATGAGCACAAACTAGCTTTGTATCTGAGTGTTATGGGTAAGGAGAATAATTCGTAAATAGCCATTCACATAGGTGACAAACCAAGGATAGAAGTATGAAATTAAATAAAAGATAATTTTTTTCCATATATCATGTGAACAAAAGGGTATCTTTAAGCTGGTACTTCAATACATAAGGTTATTTTAATTTTATTATTACTAAGTTGAGGCCTCGGAGACGCAGATTGTGGTTTATTTACAACTACTTATCACCATGGCAACAGCAGAAAGAATAATAAGTTGAGAGATTGTAAATGAAAATTTAAAAAAAAAATTATATGATTACATTGAGAAAAAAATTATAGTTTGGTAGGTTTCAATGTTAGAAATAAAACTGCAGAAGGAAAAATAATATATTTAATTTTAATGTCATGTAAATTTGAAAATTTAGTTGGTCTGAAAAATTTCGCAACTGTAACTGCGATTTTTACTTAAAGCTCCGTAAGTTGTTTTGTTTTCCTGCTACTTCTTGTTATTTGTTGTTGTGTAATATACGTTGCTCCATATAAAAAAAATTAACTTCCAGCAACAAAACTGTGAAAGGATTCATACAAATTTAAGTAGGTACTATGTTAATATACGTCACAATATGTATCAAAAAATACTTATACTAGTTTTGGATGTACTTATTTCTGAAACCATTTGAAGCGGCTGTCATCTTGATAACAATATATTTATGCTTTCTTCGTAATTATCTTAATTTGATTGTTAAACGTTAAAATTTTTGAGTTCTAGTCAAAATAAATGTAAATGTGTTGCATTAGCTTTTTTGATCTTTATGAATTCGTAGTTATCAGTATTTAAATTATGTCAAATTTTTTTACCCCTTTCTCCCCCTTGTCAATATACCCTACCCTACTCACTTGTCAAGCTACATAACATGAGCATTTCTTAGTTAGGGGATATTTCCGTATCGTGATTTGCCACTCTAGCTACAATCGCCAAAGCGCCTAATTGATTTTTAATAAAAATTTAATAAAAAAAACTTGAGAATGTTCCGAGGGTGGCTACGAGGGGGTGATTTCCGTATCCTGATCTGTGGCAGAATAATCGCTAAGTTTTAGAAACTTCCGGAAGCTAAAAAAAAAATCACTTAAAGGGACCAACTCGAAAGGTATAACTTGTAACCACCCCTGGGCAAACGTCTACATGATTGTTTGTTTTTTAATTTGCAAGTTTAAATTTTAAATTTATTTGGCATTTTGGCGATTGTAGTTGGCACAACAGATGATGATACGGAAATATCCCCCGATACGAGTTATACCCTTTGAGTTAGTAAGGATATTTCCGTATCGTGGTCTGTCGCGCCAGCTACAACTGCTAACGTCCCAAATAGATTTTAAACTTCCAAAAAACAAAAATAATTTAAAAACATGTATATGGTTGCCTGGGGGTAGATATGTATCATACCTTTTAAGTTGGTTACTTTCTATAATATTTTTTAAATTCTCGTAGGTCTCTGCCTGGAAGTTGCCAAGACTTGATGATTATTCCGCCACAGATCACGTTATTGAAATCTACCCAGTTTTGGCACTGGATTGCAAAATATTACATTTAAAGCAATTTTAAATAATGTGTTTTAAATCAACACAATTTGCTAGCTTTTTAAATTTCATTAGATTTCTCTTTAAAATTTAACAGTGCTTGAAGCATTAAGATATTTTTGATTGTGATTGGTTTTGACTAATTTTTTGAATCACTTTTCTAAAAATATTTTTCATCTAATATATTGCCAGTTGGTAAAAAAAAAAAAAAAATGAATGCTAAACAAACTATAATGATAATAAACATCCAATTTAATTTTTAGGTAAATCAGATAAAAACTTGAAGAAGCTATGGTGCTCGTAATTAGCAAATAAAACTGGGTGTATTTAAAAGAGAAAAAATTTTGTTCTACAGTTCATTTTTCTTATATTTGGCTTCCTTTCCAAATAGCACCAAGGACAGATGCCCCCTTTTGTCCCCACTAGCTGCCTCTCTGATTAAAGTTTACTACTGAAAATATAATTAAAATGTACAGTGAGTGAAATGAAAAACAGACCACCCTGAATAACTCTTGATCTAATGATCGGATCTTCCCTTTCTAGGACTCCGTCTTAATGGTTCGAAGGGATAATCTCATATATGCTAATTAATTAGTACAGAACATAAAAAAATTAACTGACCACTCAAGATGACTTTTGACTTACTAATTAGATCTTCGCTATCTAGGACTTAATCTTAAAAGTTCAAAGGGGTGATCTCAAATATGATAATTAATTAGTGTAATATTTAAAATTACAAAATCAGAAATCGAAACATACACTCTCTGAATAAACATAATTTTTTTTCGATGGTTTCGGATTTCTGACACCCAAAATACAGGGTAGTCGCAATCTGAAAATATGATCTTAATAGTTTGGTCACGAGATGTTTATCCAAAGATTATTTCATGAAAAAATATGACTTTTCTCATGCTCAAGTTCGATTTCTCATGCAGTTGTCAACCAATTTTGTATTTTGCCATTTAAAATGACAGTTTTCAAGATTGTGTACAAAAATTTTATAACTTCAAATTCAAATGTTTTTTGATTACTAATATATAAATTAATAAAAAATAATAAATATTTACTGAAAGTTATGTTTCGCTGGAAATTATCTTTGAATAAACTAAATCTGTTCAGAGTAGTCTTTTTTTTTTTTTGCATTAAAGGTGTAATAGTATAATCGGAAACTTTTATGTGCTTTTGCTTAGATTTTAATATTTTCTTTATTTACACTAAATACTCATAAACTGATTAAATTTAAAATAAAGACATCTCAATTACTATACAGAATTACCATCTCATTTAATTTGTTTTATTAATTTATGATTATTTATGTAAAATTATGTACATAAAATAAAATTATAGATGCTCATGAAGATTTCCTTTTAAATTCATGGTTTTAACAATAACTTAATTAAAATCTTAATCAAGATTGATGTTTTTCAATGCATAATAAAGTTAATAAAAATATAAAGCAAATTTAAAATGGAAGATTTTAATATTGCTATCTGAAAAAAAAAATCGCCAAATTTTGGCTACAATTGGGTGCTTGCTTGGTTGTCGTCGCTTGGGTCTAAGAACATTGCAGAACAGAGCCTACTCAATTACTTCATAGCTTTCAGTAAGACGGTTTAAAAGTCTATAAAGGACACAGACATTCATTTTTATATAGAGAGAGACTAAAAAATTATTTTACTATACCGATATTTTTTTACTTAGCAACTAATTGAGAATCTAGAGTTATAATATTCAATTTCAGAAAATGCCCACAAAAAACATATTATTTAGACATATTATTAAACATATTATTTAGAACAGAAAAACAGTAATGCATAATGCAATAACAAAATGAATTTTTAATCTCGAGAAAAAGTATGCTACCATATCACTTTTAAGTGACAAAAATATCTTCGTCATTAGGCAAAATACTATAAATTTTTTAAAAATTATTAAATTTTTTTTAATATTTGAAATAATTAGCCAATATTTTATGTATTGTATTGAAAAGAAAATTTCATTTAAAAATACCTGCATTAGGATAATTAAGATCTTTATAATCTTTGTCATTTTCCTTCAGATATTGATTGTCAGATTTATGCCACAATTCTTTTACTTTAGACCTATGTGACAATAGTTAAAAAATAAAAATTTATAAAATAGTTTTCTTTAAAAAAAAAAATTTGTAACACAAAGCACGTTACAAAAAAAAAAATTTTAACGTTCAATTGCATCTTTCAAGCATGCCAGTATATTAAAAAAAAACTAAAATAACCACATTTTGTGAGAAAAAAATATAAATAAGATGCCATAAGAAAACAAATTAAGGAGGAGATGCAACCTCCCTCCCCCACCAGCAGAATCAGATAAAAAGCAGAACAGCTGGCATTCAGAGATTCCTTAAATTAATATAGAATGTAAAAAATGCACTTAAACAAATTTTAAACAAATCTTTAAATAAGTATTCTTTATATTATGCAGTTTTTAATTACTACATTAATACCAATTTATGAACTTTAATGTTAATCAGAAAACAAAAAAACAAGAAAAGATGTTTTACCTAACTTCAGGAACTTCATCAAATAAAATTGAGAGTATTATGGGTATTAAACGAGGAAAATATGAATATTTTTCTATTAATTCTAACATCATGCAACCAGCAACCTCAGTAGCAGCTTGCCAAACAACTGGAGAGTGATCAAATAGTATTTGAAATAGCTTTTTGAATAGTCTTTAAGAAATAGCTTTTTCAAATTCATCACAGTTTAAATAATCCATGATTTTTCCTGAAATATACATTAAAAGAAATTATTACTCATTAAAAGAACAAACTATGAAATAAATGACCAAATAAACATGTTCATACATATATACATTTCAACAATCAAAAGTTTGTAGCACATGCACTTCATACGTAAATAATTTAAATTTAGTTCTATGACAATCTCTTTTAAAGTAATTTTTATGAACTGCTTTAATATAAAGGGGTAAGACTAGAATTTTGAAATTTTATCTGCTTTTACTTAAAATTTTATATTTTCGTTATTTGCAGTAAGTACTCTAAAGCAGATTGAATTTTAAGATTTCCTTTTAAATTTATAATTTTAACAATAACTTTATTAAAATCTTAACCAACATTGATGTTTTTCAATGCATGAAGTTAATAAAAATATAAAACAAATTTAGCAGGAAGGATTTCCAAATTGGTACCTGGAAAAAAAAATCACTAAATTTTGGCAACAATCAGGTACTAGCCTGGTTGTTGTCACTTTGATCTATAAACATTGCAGAACAGAGTCTACTTGAAAATTAGAACTCATAACCACCCTGGACAAACCAGTTCATACTGTACATCCAGGTGTATAAGTCGACTTTTTTAACCCCCTAAATTTGGCGAAAATCAGGCCGTCACTTGTTCACCAGTTATAAAGTCGGGCATTTATTAATCGTGAAATATCAATGCTTAATGAACTATTAGATAGAAATAACTAACTCTGTATCATGTTATCCTTTTCAAAAACTATTTTCAGTATATTTTATTAAATATTTTCAGTATGCAATTAATTTTGCGTTTTCAATCATTATATATTGTTTGTTATTGCACTAATTTTAGTATTTTATATTATAGGGTTCACAATTCAGAGGATGTACTGAATCATAAATATCTGAATATGTTTAAAAGTTTATCTCATCTTTTAAACTTTTTCTTTGGTCTGGCATGGGAGTCTCGTATTAGACTTCCAGTTTTATTGACTGTATGGTTCATGGTTTTGGATGTGCGGATGCAACTGGAAATTAATGTTAATCTTGGTCCATGAGAACTTGTCTCGTTTTTTGTTTTTCAAGTTGTTTTATGATTATCATGTATATTTCTGGAACTGTGTAACTTATTCAATGTGGAATAAATTAAGTGTATACTGAGTATTTTAACCTATCTACTTATTATTTTTAAACATATTTATATTTATAACAAGTTACATCCATTAGATAAAAATATCCAAACAGATACACTTGACCTTTTGTTTTAACATATTTTTTAAGTTTCTTTTAAATCAATGAATGAAGTCTTTTCATTTAATATTTTCAAATAAACAAGACATTATATTTCTAAAGAAATAGTAAGAAAGTTGCCTGAAAAAATATCAAAAATAGTTTGTTTGTTTTTAAAAATGTCAAGTCATGTGGCTTTTGTGCTAGATTATGTGACCGACATAACCTGTTAATAGACCTGTTTCAACCAATTTCAGTCAAAATACTATGTACTGATTTCTTCATAGAGTTCTTGTCGGACATGCTTGGGACTAAATTTTCTGCTATAAAAATTTTCAACTTTTTTAAATACACTTTAACAAAACCATAGACTTCAGAGTAATTTCCACAGCAATGAAAATAATCATAAGCCTTAAATAATTATATACGCATAACTAAACTGATTAGCATGGTATCTTGCAAGAAAATTTTAAAAAAAGTAATTTCAAAACACATAAGGGAGTGTTAACATGAGATAAGAGTAGACAAATGGAATATTTCTGATGTTTTATCAATCAAAAATTTTTTATTTTGGCATGACGGAAAAAATGTGTTACATTTTTATAAGTAGTTACAAGACGAAACACAAATTTGTTAAATCCCCCCCTTAAAAAATCTAGGTTTTTTATGGTGGAAAGTAATTTCTTGATGTTTATTTTAATTGCAATTTAAAATCTTTTATTCAGCATCTTTTAACATTAGGACAGGCTGAATAAATATGCTTATTCGAACTTAGTCTAAGTTTCGTTACCACCATTAGAGTTTTCTAAGAACTATAGGAAGGCAAATATAATGTTTAGGTATTTACTGAGGCGGATGTTGCAGACTCTTACAATATTTGAAGTGCTGCTCAATGGGCCATAAATGTTTAGAAACACAGGCGTAACGTTTCAAGCGTGTTAGTGCTTGCTCTTCACAAAAAAAAATTTCTATGGTTAGTGAATTTTCAAAATAATAATAATAGTAAATAAGTGAGGAATTAATTCCTTTTCATTAGCAGGATTTAAATTAGATACATTATATTTAAAATAAAATTAACAAAAAAATCAAACCTGGAATTGAAGCGTACGAACAAATAACTTTTACTCTTTAAAAAACAAAAATCTTGCAATTAAAATTTTGACTAGTTTAAGTGCTCAAATTTTTAACTGGTTTTCTGTACAGGATGAAAACACTATTTTCAAACTCTTTCTGACCACTATAAGCAGAATTATAAACCAGGAGACTCAAAACTAAAATGTAGAAAAAAATTTATACAATAAAAAATGTATATATATTTTTAAAAAATCAAGTTTGTTCAGTAGACTAAAAATGAGAAAATAAATTTATAAAAATTTTCACGCATAGCAAAAACTACGAATGCAAAATTTTACAATAAACTTCAAACACCACTTAAAATACCCCTTTTTTTCATTTTGGTGACAAAAATTAACATTTCTTTTTTAGTACACTTATCAAACATAATGTTTAAAAACATTTCAATTTCCGATTACACTTTCGAAAAGGACTCTCGTTAGTGCTCTCCGTTAAAATATATACTCCCATTGCAAGTTTTATTACTTGAAATAAATTTGTATTATCTGGCAAAAATCAAAACATTTTAATATTTGGGTAAAAGAATAAGTTTCCTAAACCTATTTTTAATTAAACATTAATGAGAATAAAATCAGATGCATATGGACAACTCTCCTCAATGATAAAGTCAATTTATTTGTTAAAACGTAATTATTTCCTTTTTTTTTTTTCCTTAAATGTTTAAATTATAAAAACCAATTAGACAGGTTTCCTCCCTTCCTCTGATTTGGAACTCATGGAACAATTTATTTTTTATATTTTTTCGATTACATTGCATACCGGGGATGTGGAGTTATTTTGAGGTTTTTCCTTCTTTTTTTTTACATTAACGATGTCTATTTTATAAGGTAAAAGAGCTTATAAATGTTTGGGAAACATATAGGGGATCTAATAAAACTATTTAACATTAGAGCGTATAAATAATTAATAAATAAGAAATAAAATAAGCGAAATGCGAAGTTCTTTTTGACAAGATTTTAAACTGTATTAATGCGAATTATTCATTATAGAGGAACATCAAATATAATTTTCTTTTTATTGCCAAAGAATTTTTGCCTCCGAAATAGCCTGTTAACGAAACTACATTGTCAATGAAATGACCTATCGACGAAGTGGTTTTATTATCTCACTGATTCATTATATACTGTTTGTTTTTTTTTCCTTTGCTAATTTTTTCCTTCATTCACTCCCTGCTTCAATAATCATTCACAATAGTTATTAAAATTGCTTTTGCTAATTTCATCTACAATAATGCACATTAAAAATTAATCTTAGAAATAAATGTGTTAAATATGACTAGAAAAAAAATTTGTAAAATACAATTAATTGTAATGTAAAAAGGTTTCGTTTTTGCAACGTGATGTGAATAAAAGTAGGCAGTTTTCAAATAAAAGGCATCTTTTCTCGCAACTTCAACATACTATAAAGATTTTGCATCAGGCTAGATTTAAAAGATTTCAACACAAATATACTAAATTACGAAGTGCAAGAGGCATAACGAGTGATCCAAAAAATCATGAAAATAGTTTCAAAATTACGTATGACTTTGCCTACGAAATACAAACAATTTGTCTACAAATTGTGCCTTTCATTGACAATTTCTACAAATTGTCAATGAAAATAACCCTGTCGACGGAACGACCCTGTCCATGAAACGGTCATGTCGACGAAATGATTCTGTCGACCAAATGATCTGATCGATGAAGTGATTGTAGCTAAAATGAACGCGACCCATTTCATCGATAATCACTATACAGTTATATCACATTAATGTGACAGACCACCAAAAGCCAGAATAACCATCTTTTGCAATACAGACCTGCAGGAAGTGAGTCAATTAGGTTCCTGGAGGTGTTCACTTAAATGTTGAAGCATGCCGACTCCAGTGTAGTGAACAGCTGCCCTGGGTTACTTGGCTGAGGATCTATGACACGAACAAAACCGATCAAGGTGGTTTCATAGATTCTGGATTGGGTTAAAGTCCAGGGATGGTAAACTCATCTTGGTGCTCTTTGAACTATGCACTTATACTGCAAGCTGTATGACATTTCGCATATTTCTACTGATAAATTAAAGGAAAACCAATTCCCATGTTTATTCCAACGACAGATGACACACTGAGGAGTGCTCCCAGAGAATGCCACAAAACATTTTTTAAACCACAATGATCCCTCTTCCAGCTTTAAACTTTAAGATATTGTTGCAGGATGTTTAATTTCCTTTCAGTTTTTTAAATGGCGTATACACCAACGACTATCTGTCTTGAGAATAAAGCACGATTCGTCGGAAAAAGCCACCTTTCACCATCCAGTAGACATTCAGTTGTAGTACTGGCATGTAAATTTCAGCCTTTGTCAATGATGAATAGCTGTCAGCAGAGGCATTAACCAGACGTCCGCTGCTGAGACCCACACGCAGCAATGTTGCCTGTACCATTGTTGAGGAGACAACTATTGGTAACCCCCTCGTCCGGATGGTCAGTTGTTCAACGGGTGCATGTATATTCGCTTAGTCGCGCTATCGTTCATTTCTGTCATCTATGGCCTATGGTGCACCACATTAGCCTAGTCTGCACCACATAGTTTTGTTGGATAGTTCCATTTTGACATCCACAGCATATTTTTACCTCAGCAGCATGTTGACAGTTTATAAAATTAGCAGTTTTAACAATTATTCCACCCTTGGTCCAAAAGCCAACGATCATACCCTTTTAGATGTTGGAGAACTACTCTATTTCGGCATCACGCTTACGATTGCATAGTTTTCCAATTCCCTCAGACACCCTTTATATATGCTCCACCGCGATGTGCTGCCACCTGCCTTTCCTGATTGTTTCATCTTCATGTCAAAAGTAGGTGGTGGTAGTAGCAAATTAATGTGACTAGACTGTGTTTATCGCAGTGTATACTTTTTATTTACCATATATCTATTATTAAAATTAATGTTTAAAATATATTATGAATAATGAACCTCACATTTATTTGAACATCATGACAATCATCCCAGTTTTTGACTGTTTAATCAGCTTTTAGCACTTTAAACCAACTTTTAACATCAGAAATCCAACCTTGATTTATGTCTTTTAATTCCCCTTGCTTAGAAAATTGTGAAAAGTATTAGGAAGTAAATATTATGCATAGTTTTATAAGTCATTTAACTGACTAACTTCATTCTTACTCATCCACTATCAAGCTAATCCTGCATGCTTAGCCAAGATATAACTCTTGATCAGAGATAAAGATACAAAGCTTCATTGCTTATTTGTTTGCTATTTCTTAAACTAAATACTTTGAAGACTATTTCACAGGGACTGAAACTTCTACAAATGCATAGATTCTTACACCAATTTTTATAATAAAAAAGTTAAATTCCTTGTTACATCAAGTTAAGCTTGTTTTTGTTTTTTTTAAACTTATCAATTATTTTTTTATCAAGATAGTGAATGCAATAAAAATTGTTGGATTTACTCTAAAAGTGTTCACTAAAACTTTCAGAGAAAAAGTTTCAAATATGTATTACTTATGTATGTCAAACTAGTTTTTCTACAATTAACATTTTACTTAAAACAGATGTAATTTTATTTTAAATATGCTTCATCATTTTAGCAACATCAATTGCTCTAATACCTGATCAGACATTTTACATGCTATTAAAATTTTTGTTATCTTAGTTATCATGATACTTGACAGTCTTTAAATTTAAAGATTTTTAACTTATATGCAGTCAAAAATTTTAGTTGTTACCTTAGTTATGACTCTTGAACTGAGAGACATGGTCACAAAACTAAAAATACTGTTGTTATTTGCAAATTGGCAATTATAGAAATGATAATACTGTTTTTACTGAATGGAAAAAAACAGCAGATCAAACATCAAACTTTCATCAGCATAATTAAAAAGATTACTTCAAATTGAATAATTTTATGAAAATTAATATTTCTATACATGTTTATGAAATTCTTTATTTTTATAAATAAAAATAAAGGAGTAATTGATATATTTTTTCCATATGAGGCAGTATTTACCTTTGTACAATCGAACAATGGGAACATGAACTCAAAGGGACATGGCATTTTATTTGTATTTTCAGTTCAAAAATTCTTTTTTAGAGAAAGAAATCTCGCACAAATCGAAGTTGTTTTTTTAATCCCAGAAAATATTTTCTTTCCATAAACTCATACTGTGAATATCAAAAAGTTATAAGTTATTTCTAAATCCATCTAAGTTATTACTAAATCCATCTATCCATCAAGTCCAAACTGCGAAACAGTGGGACCTGTAAAAGCTTGTTGAAGTTTATAAACATTTAACGAGTGAGATAGAACCAGAAGAGACTATTACAGAACTTTTAACTAAACATGGCATTCATTTTATTATTACTTTGACGGTATATCATTAATGCACATTACAGAATTTTCTTATAAAACTAATTTTATGTGATATCATTGTGATTAAAATATTTTGATAAAATACAAAGAGTGTTCCATTATTGCTAGATTAAAATATTTTTTATTCTTTAAAATAAAATATGTTTCCACAAATAGAAAATTTGCAAGAATGTATTAAAGACTTTTGCTCAACTTTTTTGTATGTAATCACGATTATTTGCTTAAAAATTATAAAATAATTACAGTCAAACCCCGCTATAGTGAACCTTCAAGGGACCGAAATTTCGGTTCACTATAACCGGGAGTTCACTATATCCGTTACGCAGGCAGTTTCACTAATGGTTCCCAATCTCCTCCCTTTTATTACATTATATTCATATAAATGACTGAAAAATATTATGTAGTAGCGAAAAATATGTTATTTTTCATCACTCTTCGTCTTGCGTACAAATAAAAATTAGTAATCTTTAGCTGATGAACAATCCTCAACATCAGATATGGAAATACTTCCTGACTCTCAGATAATTTTTCCTGAATTTCTGTTATTCCGCTTTTTAAACCTGTCTAACCTGCCATTCGATCACATAAAAGTAGTTTCTATTGATGGCTTTAAAAATCGGTATATGTATTTATTTTGAAATACAAATTTCAAAATTATTACAAAGAAAATGGGGGGGGGGGAATAAGTCGAAGACAGAAAAAAGTTCATTATATCCAGCTTCCTCACTTTTTTGGTTCACTATATCCACTAAAAAGTAACATTATACGTGTATAGCAAGGCACGGGACCGAGCATTTCGTTCACTATATCCGGGAGTTCACTATAAGCCGAGTTCACTATAGCGGGGTTTGACTGTATATAAAAATATTTAAAAATGTGTGAAATTATAATAACTGTAGTAATAACAGGAAAAAAAATGTTGGCAAACCAACTCATCTTTTTTTTACATGGTATTTTTTTGGGGTAGGTAGGTGGGTAGACAGCCCTGCCCCTATGTACTTAAAATCATGATATTCATTTACAATTTGATGGTGAATCAAAAATTATTTCACATTAACGCTTATGGAATTATGTTCCACTGTGTTTATGTAACGTGTAATTTTGATTGTAAGAATAATTCTATAATAATATTACAAGCCTACATAAAACATAGTTCCTTAAAAAACTTTTTTTTCTTCTTATAACTGAGTCTTTAAAACATTTTTTTTATTTCATTAATTTTTTTATTTCATTGACTTTTTTTTCTTCACAAAATATTATAAAGCTTATGTTTAAAAAGATTAATAACCTTTGCAAAAAGTACTACATTTTTAAATGTCTGTGATGATGAGTGTGAATTGTACAAAATCAATATTTTTGCATGAAACTTAAAATGAATTATTTATTTACAAATGAAAATGAACTTAAACTTTAATATTTTTGATATGTGCTATCAAATTATCACAAAGATCATTTGCAGACATTACATATCTTTTTGATTCAACTTCATCCAAAAGCACATCAGGAGCAGCAAATCCTATGTCTTTCAGCAGATCTAAAGGAGAATGACGAATTACAAATAATTCAATATTTATCAAAAAAAATATTTTTTAATATTTATAAACACTGATATAAAATAGGGCAATTCTCAAATCTTTTATAGTAGGTGGTTTCAGTTGAGTTTTGCTTAGGAACAAAAAAATAATGCGATATTGAATTCTTTCTGAATTCAAAATACAAATGTCTGTCGACAATAAACTATTAAAACGAACAAATATTAATACTCTATTATTTTGGGACAATTTTAAAAGTACTATTTCTGTTTTTTTCCCCCTAATATTAAAATAATACAATAGTTTTTTTGGGATAAAGAAGAATAAAATATAATTGCAAAACCAACATATTTATTTTTGGAACTGAATGTAACTGAGTTGTGTGTAAGCCTCAGTTAACCATACGTGAGTACGAGTATATGTAACCGAGGCTTGCATGAACTCGGATACAAAAATTATTACTGATTAAGAGCAAAATTACCTTAAATAGGATTAAAATCTGTAGAGAAATATAAAAATATATTAAAAAGAAATGTTAAAATTGGGAAACAATTAGTATAGTTTCCCTTATAGCTCTACAAATTTTGATAATGAAAATTGAAATCCTCCTCTTCCCCCCTCCCAAAAAAGGGTACTGAATATAACAATAGATTTTCAGAGCATACAATTATTGTGAACAAATTTAAAATATTGTTCAAATTTCATCCATTGAAAAAAAAAACATTTCTTAGATGTTCTAAAAATTAGAAAAGCCAAAGTTGTTATTATTTTTGTACACTAGAAATAATATACTTACTCAAAACACTTTGCCTAATTTTCTCATTTTTGTCATCCATGTGGATTAAAACATTCTCGTATATGCTTTTTACATGAGCCTTGTACATGTTCCAGTCATAGTCACTAGGGAATGACTTAACATATGCTTTCAGAACCCTGACAGTCATTATACGAACATCATCAGATTCATCATCCATGCAACGTAAGAGCTGGAAACAGGTATTGTGTATTTTTTGATCATCAATGCAATCATTCACAAGAGGCAAAATCGATTCAAGAATTTTGCAAGATAGAAGTCGAGTAGTAGTTTCATCATCATCAGCTAATGTAGCAAGAATGGGAAGTATTTCATCTCCCAAATGTTTAACCTGAAATTAATATTTTTATATAATGATGGTCAAAGTTGGCCACACAAACATTCAAAGCTTTAATTTAAAAATACTCTTTGGGGTCAAATTTGTTTTAAAAAGAAATTGTTCGTAAAATGCTAAAAACTTTGTTGTTATGATTAAAACAAAACTTTGTTGTGATTAAAATTCTAATCTAGTAAGAAATTTTCTGTAATTTCAAAACAACTATTTTATTAAAGCTGTCAGAAAAACTTTCTGATTTTTGAAAACTTTCTTTAACTTAAAAGAGGTAAAACCTTCTTCCATAAGTTTAAATTATACAAATATTATATGCAGATAAGATTGAAGTTCCTCAACTGACTTTGTCATGGATCTTGTTACACAACCAGTTTAGCACAAACATAAGATGGTGCCACACAAATCATTGAATAAATTTTACATTCTGTTGCCCAGGCATCATCATATATGTTTCTACCAAATTTTTGACTATCTTATTTTTTGTGTAGTATTAAGTTAGTTTAGTACTAGTAAGAAACTTTTTAAGAGTTGCAAAAAATACAATTTTATTTTCATCATAAGTTGACGAAGTTGACTTCATGCACTTAAAAAAATTTAGCTTATTATATTTTCAAGTTAATTTCTGTAGATAACATCTGCCAACACAGATTTAATGAGCTCTCTGATTTAACATGAAAGCTGTAATGAGACTTATGATATTATTATAGATGAGTTCAACTGTAATTTATTTAAGTCATAAATAAAAACAATCCAAAGGTTGTACAAAAATAGTTAATTCAACTTAGCAAATCATATTTTCAATGTGTCTAAATAAATTAAAGAGCATATTAACTCTTACTATGACTTTTATTTATGAGAAAATTAACTACAATATTTAATAGAAACAATTTAAAGTTTAAAATGAAAATTTAAAGTAAAAGAAGAAAGCTCTTAAAGTTTTATACAGACTATGCTATAGTTTTGTAGAAAAACAAGCATATTTCAAAAATGAAACATTCTCTTCCACAAACAAATATTTTCAAAAAAAAAATTTTGCAATATAATTTATGATTAAACAAAATTTAAAATTCATGTAGCATTTTTGAGACTTTTTAAAGATCTAAATTTTATTTTAAGGTTACCCAAATATTTTTATTACCCAAAAATAACCATTTCTTAATAAATGAATGAATGAAAATATGTAAAATAGCAATTTCTAAGAAACCTGTATAAACTAAATTAACAGCTAATTTTTCTTCCTTTTAAACATAATATGTATAAAAAATTTTGATACTTCTGATAAAAGTAGATAATTGCAAATTCATTTTTATTATTATACGAAGTGTTAATGTATAACTTTCTATTTTATATCTTCGTTATAACTCTTCTTTCCTATTCAAAAAGTAAAATAGAAAAGAAATTAGAGTTTGTTTCATCGAACTTCTTATTATATATGAATACTTATTTATATTAGTTTAGTTTATATTAAGTCTTTTTTACTTTAAAAAAAAAACAATCACCGTAGCTCCTATTTTTAGGCATAATTTTGATTGTTTTGTGAAATGAAATATGTTACAACTGACGAGAATTGTTTATGATAAAGAAAATTTAATGCTCCTGGTGTATTTTCTTAAAAAAAATAATAAACAGATAATTAGAAAACAAAAGAAAAAATATTTTTAATTTTCAACTCACTGAAAAAAGAATTGTTAAAAAAAAATTTTAATTTATATATTTTAAAAAAAAAAGAGATTGGTTAATTGAAATGTTTAGAAAATGAGCATCATTCTTACAGAGCAAGAAACTGAAAAATACATCACTTGATATCTTAATTTTTAGTTATCCTCTGTATTGACACACTATTGCCACTTTTCTGACAAGATCATAATCATAAAACATAAAATCTCTTGAAACTGAGATGCGAGGAAAACAAACCAACTGAATATAAATCCTCTGTATATTGAGTAAACTAATAACAAAAAAGGTAATTTAAGTGACAAGACTAACAGAAATTATAAAAAAAAGAAAAAAAACTTACTAAAGCTGGATTAGAACTTTTCCCAACAATCTCAAATAAACTAGCCGCTGCTAATGTTCTCAGCTTGGAAGCAGTTTTTCCAGCCATCCAGGTCAAGTTGGGAAAAATACCTGAACGGATGAGTGTCAGGATATCTTCTGACATACCCTCACATTCTGTTGGTGATAAACAGTTCAATGTTGGTGAGATTAAGGATAAAATAATGCTTCGAACTCTGGCATCTTTGCTTGGGTGAAGATTGTTCAGAAAAACAGGAATAACAGTTTTTATTGCTTCTGGATAAAGATGGTCTAAAATTAAAAAAGATGGATGTAAAACTTTTTCATAACTATTATTTAGATATTTGAAGATATATTTCAAAGACATATTTTGAATTTACCTGAGAGCAATAAATAATTAAAAATTGGCATTTCTGGGCTTTGAAGATTCCACAACTCATAGTTGGAAGTCAATGATTTCAGGAAAGGAAGCAAATGTTTTTCAAATAAAGAAGGCACAGTATATGACTGAACAACAGCCAGCTTTACTAAAAGCTCTTCTGCCTGAACAAGAGATAATAAAAAATACATAAGAATATAGAACCATTGCAATCATGCATAGAATGCAAAAAAAAAATAGGTTTATTTTTCACTGACATATAAATATTATTCAGATATGGAAATAAGTAAACGTCTTGACATGATATCCTACAATTAATTAGTATTATTGCTAAGTGCTGTTAAATGCATTTTAATTCCTACATATAGTTTAAATGATTCACCATCTTTTCCTGACATAGTGTTTTCAAACTAGAAGAGTCATTAAATTAAACCTTATATTTTAAAGGTTGATGAAACTATTAAGCAAAAAATATGTCTCATAAAAAGTATATTAATTTTTTCTGACACTCAAACTGTTTGAGCATTAATCATCACATATTTAACAAAGATAAATGATTATTAAAGAAATTTCTAATTTTTCTCAAAAACAATTTTCTTATTAGCTGAAAAAATTAACTGTTTTGCTTGAACACATTGAAAATTTAAATTATTTTTCTTTCGTAAAAAGATTTCGAAAAACAAAATATGAAATATTTGCTTTTTAATTTAGACCAGTGGTTCCCAACCTTTTGTGGACCATCGCCCCTTTCTCTTTTTGCTCATAAACCATTCATTGCTGCTAGTGAGCAACCAAACGCTAAGTTATATTTGATTTTAATTTAAATTGTAATGCAAATAAGGAGGCAATTTTATCCTGCCATTTTTATTAATTAAAAAAAATTTATGCATCTTTTTTTTTTCAAAAAGAAATGATATTTAAAACGGAATAATCAAAACAAAAGCACGTTTTTTAAAATTTGTATTTTAATGTAATCAAGAAAAAGTTAAAACGGTAGCAACTAAAATTTGCGAAAAAAATGAAGAGTGAGAAAGTACATTTTTACCACTTCAATGACTGCCCCGTGCTGATTTTTGAGAATCTCAATATCTGCCATTGAACACTTTCTAAGAGTTGGAAATTGCATTAGCTCTTTGCAAACAATGTTTGACTTGTAGATATCAAACTTGGCGATGAATGAAGATATGATTCCCTTAGCATTGATAATGTTCACTTTATTTCCTTGAAGTTTCACGTTGATTTCGTACATTTTTTCACAAATATTCGTGAGGTACGCAGTTTCCAACTTGCATTGCTTCAAACTCTCACTTAAAGCAGAATCAGTGGCGTCAAAAAACTCAGTAACCGAGTTAAACAATTTGAAAAAACGACGCAAACAGTTTCCTTTTGAAAGCCATCTCACATCTGTATGTAGGAGCGAGCGTTCGAAATCTTCATGCAGGGCACCACTCAACTTTTTTGCAGCCAAATGCTGACGTTGAAAGACACGATGAATGGTGATGACCTCCGGTACTTTTTTTTTTAAGGTGAGCTAGAAGCCCAGTATGACGACCAGACATGACAGGAGCACCATCCGTTGCACAAGCACTTACATTTGTAAAGGGAATTTCTTTTTCCACAAAATAGTCTTTGACCAATTTAAAAATCTACGATCATTTTGTATCAGTGATCAAAGTTCTTGTAAACAACATTTCCTCGTTCATCCAATCTCCTTACTCTCATTTATGAATCTCACGTAAGCTAATACAATAGCTTTGTTATCTATCACAGTTGAGACACCAATCTGCAACGCAAATTTACCTTCTCTCATAAATTTGATGAGTTTTGATTCAACGTCTGCGGCCATCTCATCAATAAGCCTGGAAACAGTATTATTGCTCAGAGGTTTTATCCTATTACTCGATCCCTCACACAACATGATTTCAACATTTTTTTAGTAACAGGTAAAATAAAAGTTACCCAATTGTGTGAGGTTCAGAGTTACATAAATGTTTCGTCTATCAATCAGTTTCTCCTATTACATGCCTTCTAAAATCAGGGGGATGGGAATGAGACGAGAGAGGAACATTTGAGGAGAAGAAGGTATATAAAAGACCATGACTTTCAACAAAAGAGAATTCTTGAAGGTCAGATTTCCGCCAGCGATACCAAAACGAATGACGAAAACGATCCCGAACTTGAAATGTTTTAATTTTTAACTATCGTAATTCTTTATCTACACCAGAACCATAAGCTTCATATATGTTTTCAATTTCGATCTCAAATAGCTTTTGTCTTATTAGCAATTTTTAGCAATTATTAGTAATTTTTATCTTTTGAATACGCGTCGCCCCCCGATCACCCCCCTAAGAATTATCGCCCCCTTGAGGAGCTCTATCGCCCCGTTTGGGGCGATCGCCCCCAGGTTGGGAACCACTGATTTAGACTCATTAAAATCAATTCTAAAAAATACCTCTGAGTACAGCAAGTTATGGATAATTAAGAAAATACATTATAAACATTGTATTAAATAAGTGCTAATTTTTTTAATTTTTGTATTTGAAAACATGATGAAATAAAGATTAAACTATCTACAATAACAGAAGAAAATGTATTAGATTAATTTCAAAATTCTTTTTAAAAAATCCTTTTTTATAGGCTTCTACTGTGTTGTTCTCACTTAAACATAATCCAATACATATATTTTTGATTAATTTTAATATTTCAATGAAAACTGAATGCTTGATAGCAAATCAAGGATAATAAATTTGCTTTATATGAGATATTTTTCTAGATCACTTAATTGAAATTTTTACAGCAAAAAAAAAAATGTTCCTCCAGGTCTAGAAGATAATATATTAAGATATTTTTTTAAATATACACTTGTTAAAAGCTTTGTTACCTTAGGCTTATGCCTGTAAAATGTTGTAGATAAAAGTTATAATGGAAAGAAACTAAAATATGAATTCACATTTCCTGAAGATGAACAATGATGTACTTCTAAAATGTGATTATGATATTTAAGAATTAAATTATACATCCACTGGTAAGAAGCTTTATTTGAGTATGCTTGCACACAGCAAACTATAGTTAATAAA
The DNA here is from genome assembly GCF_982258835.1 of Parasteatoda tepidariorum. NCBI lineage: Eukaryota > Metazoa > Arthropoda > Arachnida > Araneae > Theridiidae > Parasteatoda > Parasteatoda tepidariorum. The sequence goes on from NC_141762.1 coordinate 51,332,907, forward strand.
AGAAATAATATGATAGAATATTAATATGTAGGAGCAAAAAAAAAAAATAATAATAATAATAAAGTATAAAAATTAACTATATTGAAAACATAAAATGGTTCAATGTATCTCTTAAGCCATGTAAATAGCATCCCAAAATAATCAAATTAATAATTGAATTTAAATAACTCCTTTTGTTTGATAACAAGCAACAAATATTTCTTACATAAATATATAATACTAAGCAGTAACAGCAAAGCACTGAAAAGCCAACCTTTTGAATAATAGTGTCAATTTTTGACAAACCAGCTACGGATAACAATATGGTAAAAATAAATTCACTGCAGTTGTGGTCAATTTTATTTCCAGAAGACAGTAATGCTTCAACGCATAACAATAAATGTGTTTGTTCATCTGCCTAAAATTAGAACAAATGAATACAAAAATAAATATTAATATAAAATAATTCATTTTTTCAATGTTTGAAAATAAATTTTCAAATTTTGAAGTCTACTTATTTACATTTACAGGATTTCCAGTTCTATTTACATAAAGTTTCAGGTTGGAAAAAAAAAGAACAAACTTTTAACATAATTTATATTTCATAAAAATGAAAATTACATTTAATACAATAAATAAATAAACAGAATCATCATAACATTATGTAAAATGGATTTTCAAAAAGTTCAATAACATGAAATTTTACAAACTAGTTTAAATCTAAGCGGAGCTCTAGTTTAGTCTCTTTTTTTATCATCCTAGAATGCATTTTCTTTTCATTAACTAAAATAAATGCTGTCAAACTTAAATTATTAATTTCTTGATATTGTAAGGTTCAAAAATTAAAATCACACATTTCTACATTTTTATGATTGAGTAATGTAAGTATTTTCATTTTTTGTTTCCTAATGCACTGTCCCAAAAGAAAAACAATGGCTGATATTAGGGACCTGCCACAGGGAATGGTAGAAGAGTGGAGAGGGGGGAAATGGAGATTACATTTAAATATTGCTATCAAGACAAAAGAGGTAATGTAATAAATATAATTTATTTTCTTAATCGAATGGAACCTAACAAAAGTCAATGAAGAACGAAGTTTGTTTTATACTCATGCTTTAAACCTCTGACATTACTATAAAGATAAGCAAAATAATGTATTCTGTGCATTTTTTACCTTGAATCGTATGAAAATAAAACCAAGCTGACCAACTAATGGGTTAAAAGTTAAGAAGATTTTATACTACATGAAACTAGTAATTCTTCACTGGGGGAATTAGTATATAAAAGAAGTAATGCCTCACTTGTCCAAATATCAATGCCAATAAGGTAAGTAAGTAAAAATCAAAAATCATTCTTTCTACACATGAAACCATTAAATTTTAAACGAATGATTTTATCAGCAAAGCTTTGATTTAATTCAATTGAGTGCAAAAAATACATAGGAGGATCCAATAAACTGCTTATCTTAGCTACATCAGCAGTGTAAATAGGAATAAATACAAAACTGTACTTTATATGCAAAAAAAAATTTTTTTTAACTATCAGTCCTATTGAATTGGTTTTAATCTCCCTAAATATTTAGCATATATAAATACATACTCAAAAGAGGAAAGAATATGTCTTTTTTCTAGATAGCAATGTTCGATGTATGCGTTGATTAACAAAATTTTTATTGTTTTTTCATAAAACATTCATAACTTCTTCACTATAGACACTGGCTCAATCTTATTCTTTTCATCATGAAAAATGCGTAAGAAACAATACCTCACTTGTCTAGATTAGCAATGTTTAAATATATCTGCTTATTTTACTCCATATCTTAGCTTTGTATTTGCAGGTCCTAAGGTGTCTACTACCTTTTTTCTTATTCTACAAAGCAAAAGGAAAGGAATGAGACCTCTCACAACAGTTTATCACAAAATTGGAATAGTGGTTGTTAGAAAAGATACTAATATGTCATTTTCAAACAATGTGCTTACTTACGTTCAGTCTGCATGTAAAGTCAAAATTAATTTCAATAACTTGATCATATCAAATTATAGAGAATAATTATTTTAAAGTACTGTAACACAACCTTTAACTACTTAAGAGCATAGAAGTAATAAAATGAGAAAGTTCGTAGAGGCCTAAAATAAAAATTAACTACCAAAAGCCCCTTTAACTGAAAATAAAAGAATTTTTTAAGGATGTAATAATGATCTAATCTGATAACATTTTGTTAGTTTCACTGATCTTTCAAATTTCAAAATCGAATTTTAAACCATGAATATCATTCCTAACCTTTTATTTAGCTTTACTGATAAAAACGTATAGAAAAAATATTGCTCTTTTTTTACTTATTTAAAGCATATACCGTATATTCCGGCGCATAATACCATATACTCCGGCGTATAACGCGCACCTGTAATTTCTACTACTTTTTTTAAATTTTGTGGGTAAAAAATGTCTGGCAAATCTCTTCTGGTTGCATAAGAAAACCAGAAAGCCTTTTAGTGTGGGACATGATTAGGTCCCACCTTACAGATAATGCAAACAAATTGTTGAAAGAATGTAACACCGATATGGCAGTTATTTCGGGCGAATTGACACCATTAGGTCAGCCATTGGACATCTGCTTAAACAAACCATTTAAAGTCAATTTAAAAAAAACAGTGGAACACTTGGAAGTTGGAGGGCAAAAAAACCTTTACGAAAGGAGGACATATGCGTCATGCAAGTTTGGAAGCAGTGTGCGAATGGATATTAAAAGTATGAGATGAAATTAAGCCTGAGATGGTTAGAAAATCATTCAAAAAATGCAGCATTTCAAATAATCTGGACGGATTAGAAGATGACTGTTTATTTATGGATGAGGGTAACTCACATGATGAAGACAAAACAGATTGTAATGACGTGCCTGAAGAAATAACGGAAGACGAATATAATGAACTATTTATGTAATAACGAAAATCAATAAAGTATATAGGTAAAGGTATGTTATTTCTTTAAAATAAAAGTATTTTTCTCTATTTAATTTTTTTTTAATCCATAATTTTTTATATTCGGCATATACCGTGCACCCGTAAATTCCAATGCTATTTTTTGCATTAAAAGTGCGCGTTATATGCCGGAATATATGGTAATTTTTTTCTTAACTTTATATTATATATATAATTTTTTTCTTAATTTTATATATATATATATATATATAGGATAAGTTTAAAAATATCATAAGAGTATGAGTTACTAGTATAAAAAGATTCTTCTCCCAAGTTTTTTTTTCCAGCAAAATACAGATTAAGAAAATTAAATACAAATTTTACTTAATTATATAAGTACATTGATAGCTTTGAAATGCTTTTCTATAATTTTTGAGCAAGAAAATATTTAATAAATATATTGCATAATCACTATAATATTAAACCTACCCAATAGAACTTTATTAAAAAAATAGTAATACAGTGCACTCCCGATTATCCGGGTTAATCACCGGGACAGGTCGCACGGACAATCGAAAAACACGGATAATCCGAAAACTCCTTTAATTAAAGAAAAAATCAATATCAGTACAAAAAATATAAAAATTACTGACATTTGCATGCTGTATAACATCAAACTAGGAATTTTACTTATAAAAAAATGTGTAATGCGTCTCCGTTATATATCGATACACATGTTTTACGAACCGCAGTAATGTCACCGTAATCAAATCCTCCCATCTAATAAAGTTTCCACAGAGCAGCAGAATGAGAAATTGTATTTCCTTCATTTACTGCTTCAGTTACTATCATCACTATTTGATTTAACAACATAATGATGTCTTCATCTGTCAAATACTGGAAGTCAGGCTCACATGCATCACTTTGAAACCAATCTTCACAATTTTCTTCGTTAAGAATTTCGAAACCTAAGATTTCTTTTGCTTGTTCGAGAATAGTGTTATCATATTTTTCTTGAACATCTGAAGAAGATTGTTCATCAAGCGATATGATCTTTCTCCAAGACCTTCTATTTCTCCAAGATCGTGATAAAGTAGACGATTTTACCTTGACCATGCTGCTAATATTCCATACACTTCAATCCAATAACGAATATTGCTTCCAAACATTTGGTAATGTTACAACTTCGTGAATAAAATTTTTTTTAATCTTCAAAATGCTTATCCTTATATTTTTCGTGTGACTCCGGAATCAGCACGGATAATCCGCAATCCGGATAATCCGAGCACGGATAATCGAGAGTGTACTGTATGCTCAATTTTTTAAACTCTACTCAAAACCAATTATTTTTTATTTGTATAATGAATTTCAAAGATCACAGAAAAAATATAGTCTGAATAATAAACAAAGTATTATAATACACAGTTGTAAAAAAAAAAAATTCAACAGCATTGACAATTCAAAATGTAAATAATCTGAATTATCAAGTCAATTGATGAGAAATAAATGCAATTGTGCTTAAAATTACCTTTCTCAACCTTGAAATGGAAGAACTAGCAAGAAATTTTAAGATTTCTTGAAAGCATTCAACAGAATATTCACTACTGCATCCTTGAATAGAGGCAGCAAATATTCTTAAATTGGAAGATGAGGGGGTCTTATGGATCAATGTCATAATTGTGTCACAAAGCAAGTTAGGATCCACAAAATAACCTAGCAGTTCTGCAGCTTTTATGGCCTGAAATTGAATAAATATATTAATAGAGAGTAACACAATACATAAAATACTTTAATGCAGTGTAGAAACAAACAAAATAAAAATCTAATCATCAATTAAATTTATAAAAATGTATATACTAGCAATAATAAAAGAAAAATGCTGCCATAATGCTAGAAAGCATCAATATTTATCTAACCTAACATAATTACAGCATACATTTATATTAACTAATTTTCAATAATATTATTTCTAATATACTAAAATAAAAATAAATAAAAATAGATAAATAAAACCAATAAGCTTTCCAATGAAAAATCACGAATTTAATTGACATTAATAATAAAAATTTAGGAAAAAATAACTTTTTTAGAGAAAGTTTTGGTCAAAAAACAAAACTACAATATTAAAAACTAAAAATAGCTAGTCAGTAATAAAAGAAAATAAATTACTTAAAACATTATTATGAAGAAAAATTCAACTAAGTTTTATTCCTTTTTCAGTAGTTTATATCAATGTATTAATTGTTTGTTTAAAAGTACATAAAATATTTATGTAGTACTTTGTACGAAGCACAAACTATAATCTGTAATTACTATAATCGAAAACTCTCTGTAAAGTTGAATGTAGAATTAGATGCTAAATAATTACAGGGTTCATAATAATTTTTAAAAAAAGATAATGCACTTTTATTTGTTATTTATTCTGATTTTCTACTTAAAGGGGAAAAAACCGAAAAAGAAATACTGCTAGCATATTGACTGCTATTGAACATGACTTAAGAATAAACATTTTTGATACTTCTACATTTTGGAGGGGGCATAAGAAATCGGCAACTATAATTGGCTTGAGTTAATAACTTGTGTAAAGTATATCTGCTAACAAATGCAGAAAAAAACTGCATTTTTTTTCAATATTGAAAGATATAATAGGTTCCAAGCCTCCTCAGTAAAATAATAATTTATGATTAAGATCGAGATTTTAGAATATTTTTATGTGTGCTCCCCTTTTATAAAATATCACTTAACTTTTCTAAATGATCTTTACCTCTTCTTTCATTTCAGCATGCTAGTTTTTTATTTTTTGTCATCTAAATTTAAACATCTGTATGATTAAATGAATTTGCTTAATAGCAGTCAACACACCAACATTAAAGACAAGTATAATTATCCTTATCTATAATCTATACCTGCATTTGCAGAATGCTACATTTTTTGTTTATTTTCTTTCAAAATTAAATAGAGTATACCAATAACATCCAATTTTTTACTGTACAATTTCAAACTTTTCATTTCAATTTACAATTTCAGGCTTTACATAACAATTTACAATTTCAAACTTTACATGTGAACTTAAAATTTTATTTGCAAACACAATTCACAAATCATTTAAATATTTTTATAAACAAAAATATAAACTTAACTCTCTGGTGCTTTAGAAATAAGAACATTTATGAGGTTCTCTCCATATGGGTCATTCTACAAAAAGTCTGCTACTTGAGAACGTTGATAACTTTACCCAAAATGTTTCTTAAATTATTTAAATTTACTTTAGAAAAAGAATGCAATTGCATGCAAAAATTTTTTTACAAATTTGCCCAACAGCAAAAAAGTTAGATAGTAATAAGGAATACAGTGATCTAACTCTAGACTTACCAGGGACTGCCGCTTTAGCCCCTTCACATTCTATAAATAAAGGTGCTCAGCTTGTTCAAAGTATGCAATTTTTCAATAAATATTGTTTTGTGTACTTATATTTACATTTAAAAGACAGTTAGTGAAATTTTTTTCCTCAGAAATCTTAAAAACATTTCTGTGTTTTATAGGAGCTTTGTTATTTCTTTGGCAAAAACTGCTACCAAACAATCCTTTACTCATCTCCTGTAGAGGTAATAATATACGTCCTTAAGTAGTATGTCTATGAAGCAGTCAATGAATCTTACCATTTCAACACATTCCTTTGACTCGTCTTTAGCACTAAAAGCAATACCATCAACAGCTGCTGTTAACTGTGAAGTAATTTTCTCTTCTGAATGAAGAATGATAGAATATAAAACTTTAGAGCATTTTATTCTGGTATCTGCCAGCCAATCAGATAGCTCAGTTAGCAAAGGTGGGAAAATTTTATATGAGTTTCTTTGTACTAAAATGCGACATCCAACAGGAGGACGATCTTCTGCAAAAATAAAGGAATATTTTATCTTATTCAGATAAAATTACAAGTAGACAACAATTATTTATTAGTGTGTAATGATACAGCTATAACCAAATCTTTTAATGAATTTTTAAATGTCCATAAAAAGCATTTTTTATAGCAATAAAAACTATATTCAAATCAAATAACTGTAAGCAATATTTATTGATTACTAAAAAATTTTTTACAATACCAATATTTTTTTACTTAGCAACTTATTGATAATCTAGAGTTGTAATATTCAATTTAAGAAAATGCCCACAAAAAATTACTAAATACAGGGTATCTGCTACATTTTAGATTTTCAAATTCATGACTAATTCCATGAATTTTTCATGACTTAACGAAGTTACTATTTTCTCAACAAAAACACAATAATAATTTTAAAAAAGCATTATAATGACATTAATTGAAATGATAGATATAAACAAAACTGTTACACACTGCATCTTTATGTTTATAGATTTTAAAAAATAGAGTAAAGAGAGATGTTGAAGCAATAAAATAGCTGAAAAAAATTACAAAAACAAATAATTATTTATTTTTTCTGCAGAATTATATTCTAAAGACACTTTTTTTGTTCATTTGAAAGAAAAGAAATACTCCTGATTTTTCTGTTCTCATTTCCGAATAAATAAATTTTCGCAATGACTGGCTTACTTCATCTAGAATTTCAAAATTGATAAAATAAAAAAATACAGAAATAATTATAATAATTCTGAAATCACAGAAGTTTAAAAGATAGTTTGCTCTAGAAAGATTTTCCTTTCATATTTTGAAAGAACACCATAATTTTTAAAGATTATGATAAAAACAATTTATATCTTAATAAAATAAGACTGTAAGTGGGGATTTTGTTACAAATTCAGATAGTCGGAACACCAAAAAATTGGAGGGGGAAATTCATTTAAAAAAAAAAAAAAATTCATAGATCTAAATCCATGACTTTCCATGATTTTTTAAAAAAATAGTTAAAATCATGACATTTCATGACAAATTTTGTGTAATACCAAAATTCATGACTTTCCATGATTTTTCATGACTTTCCAGGTGCGCGGATACATACATAGCATATTATTTAGAGCAGAAAAACAGTAATACATACTACAATATCAAAATTTATACTTAATCTCTGGAAAAAGTAAGCTTTTAAGAGACAAAAATGTCTTCATGATTGGACAAAAAAGAATAAATCCTTTAAAAAAGTTTCTCGTTTTTTCAAAAAATATTTGAAACAATTAGGCTATATTATAGGTATTGTATTAAAAAGAAAATTTGATTTAAAAATACCTGCATTAGGATAATTTTTTGGTGTTTCTTGTGGAAAATCAATAAGATCTTTATAATCTTTGTCATTTTCTTTCAGATATTGATTGCCAGATTTATGCCACAATTCTTTTCCTTTAGACCTATGTGACAAGAGTCAGAAAATAAAAATTTATAAAATAGTTTTCTTAAATAAAAATAATTTGAAATACACCAAAACATGCGCAATTGCATCTCACAGGCATGCAACAAAAACAAAACAAAACAAAAATAAACTCAATTTTATGAGAAAAAATATATATAAATAAAATGCCATAACAGGAGATGAAGCTTCCCCCCCCCCCTATTAGCAGAATCAGATAAAAAGCAGAACAGTTGGCATTCAGAGATTCCTTAAATTAAAAGGTAAAAATGGTACTTAAACAAATTTTAAACAATTCTGAAAATAAATATTTTTTACATTGGGTATACATATATTAATTACTACATTAACACCAATTTATGAGGTGTAATGTTAATCCGAAAACAAAAAAGAAGAAAAGATGTTTTACCTAACTTCAAGAACTTCATCATATAAAGTTGAGAGTATTATTGGTATTAAACGAGGAAAATATGAATATCTATCTTTTAATTCTAACATCATGGAGCCAACAACCTCAGTAGCAGCTAACCGAACAGCTGGAGAGTGATCAAATAGTCTTTGTGCTAAATAAGAAATAGCTTTTTCAAATTCCTCACAGTTTAAATAATCCACGATTTTTCCTAAAATATACATAAAAATATTATTAGTCACGAAGAAAACAAACTCTGAAATGCTCAAATAAACATATTTATTCATTTACATTTCAACAATGAAAACTTTTTATCACTTCCACTTTACACTTAAATAATTTAAATTTAGTTCTTTGACAGTATAAAACTTATTATAATTTAGTTCTATGACAATCTCTTTATAAAGTAATTTTTATGAACTGTATTAATATAAAAGTGTAAGAGTTCAATTTTGGAATTTTATCTGCTTTTATTTAAAATTCTATATATTTTCTTTATCCCCGTGGCAGAATCGAGGCAACATTGTCGCAGAACGTTACCAAGTTCTTGCAGAAATTTTTTCTTTTGGAAAGTAACAAATTTTGGTTATTTTTTCTGCAGAAATTTTCAAAAGATTTATCTTTTCTTCAGAATTATATTCAAAAGATACCTTTTTTGGGCATCGTAGTGGGAAAAAAATGATTGTGATTTTTCTATTTTCATTTGATAAAAAAGTAAAAAATTTGCTTTTCTTTTCTGCAGAAATTTTCGCTCTAATATTTTTCATGCAGTCATTATTAATTTCCACATACTTTTTAAAATCCAATATTTTTTTATGATATTATTTATTACAACAACCGAATCTCAAAATGAAAACACTCATTTAGTAACCCTTTTCATCATCCGATTCGTATGATTTCGTTGCCTATCTGTTTTTACATTAGTTACTGCTACGGATTTCATGATTTTTTTTTAATGTGATGATGATTTACAAAATACAAGAAAGGAAATAATCAGTGTGTTTCCCTCCTACAAAATGCCAGAATATTGCCCATAATATCAGAATAAAAAAAATATGTATTTTTTTAAAAAGTTTTTTTTTATTTGATCCGAAAAGTTTTTTTTTTTTTTTTTTGTTGACGTTGAAGTTTTTGTTACTTTGAATTAGTAACATATATATTTGTTATCCTTAAAATATCTTGCAGAAAGATATTAGTATTAGAAAAGTATGTCGCAGAAAGTTCGAAAAAATTCTGCCATACGATTCTTTATTTACAGTTAAATACTCTTAAACATATTGAATTTAAAAAATAAGACTTAATTACCATACAGAATTACCATCTCATTTCATTTGTTTCATTAAGTAATGATTATTTAAAAAAATATGTACACAATCATAAAATAAAATTATAAATGCTTGATAAGATTTCCTTCTAAATTTATGCTTTTAACAATACCTTTATTAAAATCTTAATCAACATTGATGTTCTTCAATGCATAAAGATAATAAAAATATAAAACTAATTCAACACTGAAGATTTCCAAATTCATACCTTAAAAAAAAAAATCTTTAAATTTTGGCAACAATCGGATACTTGCCTGGTTGTCATCACTTGGATCTAAAACCATTACAGAGCAGATCCTACTTGAAAAGTACAACTCATAACGATCCTGGGCAAACCCGTACAAACCATACATCTAAATATATAAGTCGACTCTTTTATTTCCCAAAATTTGATAAAAATCAGGGGGTCCCTCATACACCAGTAATAAAGTTCGGTTACTAGTAATAAAGTTTTTACTCTTTCACAACAAATGTATATTTTATTTAACACATTCACATTGTTATTCATCAAACATAAGAGCTTAGGTGCAATCTGAAAAATATGGTCCGAGTAGTTTAATAAAAGCCAAAAGTTTAGAGGCCTTAACATAAGTTTTATATCTCACAATTTTTGTTATCTTGAATTCTGATAACATTAAAGAACAGTTGAAGCAAAAAACAAAACAAAAAAAAAAAACATTTTTCTTTTTAACTGAAGAATAGCAACATTTTGTAAATTGAGATACATTTTCAACACTTTAAATATTTAGTATGAACCCTAATTTTCTTTTTAACTGAAGAATAGCAACATTTTGTAAATTGAGATACATTTTTAACACTTTAAATATTTAGCATGAACCCTAATTTTCATTATGGATTTATTTGGATACATTCTTTTTAAACATTTTAGTGCTACTTTTTATTAACAAAAATAATACAAAACAGAGGTCTGTCTAGGTCTTTCTCAGAGATACCTATTTTGTGAAAATTTAGACATAACTTATGAAAATTAAAAATTATATTAAAAAATCAACACAAAAATATGGTAAAAATATGGATTTGTCGTTTTTTACGGATTACAAAAATAAAATTGTAAGAAAAAGTATTTCGTAAAACTACCGTTTTTCCTAAAGTTGAATTTGTGAAGGTACCACTAAACGGTAGTAGATTTGGCCTGGACAGACCTTGCAAAAGTAAGTTCCTTTTTTTAAAAAACAAGAATTAGTCGTAGGAATAGTAAGAACTAGTAAGAATAGAGTAAGAATTAGTAGTAGGAGTTTGCTATAGCAACAATAGAACAATATAGTTAATATTATCCAAAAGAATATATGTTTGATACAAAAATTTAAAATAATGCAATGAAATGAGAGAAAAATTTTTACCCTATGATTTGAATGAAAGTTAAAAATAAATTTAGCTTATCAGTAGGAATTTAAAAGTTTGTTCTGCTCCTTAAATCATGACACTACTATTCTTCTTGCCCGCTCACCATTGGCGACCAAATATCGAGGGCTGACCAAGTAGTCTTTTAAAACATTGTATTTCAAATCAATGTATCGTATTCTTTTATAGTAGTGAGTTATCAGTTGAAAAATATTAAAAATTGAGAATAATAATTTCAAATTATGAAAGGGAGATTAATTAAATATGCAAAGATATGCATCATTCTAAGACTGTAATTTATGTCAACAGAAGTATTAACATCTCTGTACGTTTTTGAAGCATTGTGTTGGCCTATCAAAGAAAGAATTCTTGAATTTGGAATAGAGGAGATGAAGAAACTTTTCATGAGTTTTAACACAAATTTCTTCAATAAACAAGCGGGTGTTAAAGTCTTCAATTTACAATTTTTAAAAGAAATAAATAACGTCATATTAATATCAAATTTTGTAAAACAGAAGAAAAAAATTATTTATTCTTACCAAGAGCTTTAATACACAGTACGCGTGTTTTCATATGCTGGTGAGTTATAGTCCCAAGAAGTGGTGTTAAAAATGTACCGCCAATCATATGAAATTGGGATTCTTTAAATGCTAGCAAAGATAAGCACTCGCAACCTTTTCTTTTCATTTCAGGGCACTCGTCTACGATACAAGCTGAAATAATTGAAGCAATATCATTTAAATTCAACAAAAGACTACAATTGGTCCTTTCAATAACTTCATTGATTAGTTCTATCTCTAAAATTCTAATTTCTTCCGATTGTTCACGCTCATCAGTTTTTCCAAGACGATTAGCTAATGCTTTGAAGAGAGAAGACAGAGATTCGGAACAAATGGAGAAGCGACTAAAAATAATTTTTAGGATAGCAACAGATAATTCACGACATTTTTCACTTCCATCAGATAAAGAAGAAGTCAATGACTGAGAGAGAGAATCTAGCAATGAATTTAAATTGCTTTCCTGAAATGAATCAGGTTTCAAAATTAGAATATAGTTGTGGATTTCTTTTAATGCGTTTCGACGAGAGAGAGCATCTCCCTTTTTCAGGGTAAAATAATTTTCACAACAGTCGGTCAAACATTTTACAAGGTTTTCATCAGTATTTACTGTTTGTTCTGCCATATTGAAATGTACAAATAGACAGTTTTTAAATGCTAAAATTAAAAAAAGTAAATTTAAAAACCATAACTCTTATTTTCGTTACCATCGCAACCCATTCTTAAAAAGAGTAAACAACAATGAAAGTTTAGTTGAGTTTTAGCTTCTTAAAATATGAGCAATATGAAAAAATGTCGATTTTGCATATTTGCATGTTTTGCTGTGAATTGACTTTCCACATTGAAAGAAAATTTTCAAAATCAGAAGGTTTTTTTGCGGATTTAAGGTATGATCTAATTCTTGGAATTAAAATGTTCATGTTAATTAACTGCCCGCACTGTCTTGGCTGACCGCCCTCTTATAACCCTAAACTTTGGCGATCTGGTGAAATGGGTGATTGCCAAACGAAATCTATCGCCAACTGCTTGGATGCCCGCATTTTGAACGTGATTGAAAATGGCGAAAATGTTTGAGCTGGAAAGATGTAACGAATACGCTAGGAAATACATATTTTTTACTACAATATTTTTATTCATGCAAAGTGATTTCTAGATACTGGACATTAGTATTGCAGCGCTTGCTGAATTAATATAAAATAGCTCTTGGTGTCGACATTTTTACTGGCTAGCATTGCATATTGCAGGTATCATTTTCATCACTTTTCTTAGCATTATTGTCGGATCTGTGTTTTTATTTAAAGCAAGAATTTTTGTTGTTAATTATAAAGATTATTTTTGTGTGTGTGTGTGTATTGAATATTATTTGAAAGGAAATATGAATGACAAATAAGTTATAACTGTAATAAAACAAGGTTGGATGGAAACCACTTTTTTGTTTCTTATGAGTAAAAGGTTAAATTAATAATATTTTGCACCGTGATTTTAAGGTACGCATTAAAATTATCAACTTTTCTTGTATGAATATGCTTTAGTGGTATTAAAATAAAAATATTGATTCACATTTTTTTCATTGTTGGTTTTAAAAATTAGTTTACATGTGTTAAAGTTCTCTGTTTACATATTTTATTATTTGTTTGATGCTTCTATGATTACATTACTACTATAAATGATTTTTTTAAAATTTAGAATAATATTGAGAAGCACAAGTTGTATTGTAACACAAATTGTGCTTCGTGATTTGTATATTCAGTTGCAATGCTTCTAGTTTAGTTCTAGGTTGTTATCATCATCAGTTACATATGGAAATAAGGCTTCTGCATTTACTGAATTTCTCACAGTTCTGACCTGAGTATTGTCACGACTACCAGGTCAGTCTTGTTGAAAATCCAGTTTTGATCCTTCAGTACCTACAGAAATAGAAATCTAGGTGAACCAAATGAATGTTATGAAGAAAACTGATTGGATTAGTATACATTTTAATTTGTTTTAATGATGTAGTTAATAGTACTAGGGTAAATTAGAGTTAATATATTATATATAGTATACATTTCTTATTATTTGTGAGATTCTGCTTATTAAACATTACTATAAGTGACATTTTGAAAATTGATATTATAGTTTGGAATAATACGAAAGGAGTAGAATAAAATTTTGATGGTTGATAGGAAGCACAAATATGTAACACTTGTAATGTAATGATGTGTTGTTTTGTTATAGGTTGACTTTCTTATCAACTCATAAAACGCATTATTTTAAAGCTCCTTCAACAACCTCAGTGTGCCTGTATGTCTGAAGTGGGAGTTATGTGTAATTTGTTAAATTACTTCTGTGTATTGAATTTTCTTGAATGTTATTTGAAAGGAAAAAGGAGTGACAAATGAGTTATAACTTTAATAATACAAGGTTGGAAGGAAACCACTTTTAAATTTCGTATGAGGAAAAGGTTAAATTAATAATATTTTGCACCGTGATTTTAAAATACCCAATAAAATTATCAACTTTTTTTGCATGAATATGCTTAAATGGTATTCAAATAAAAATATTGATTCCCATTTTATTATATTGTTGGTTTTAAAACTTAGTTTACATGTGTTAAAGTTCTCTGTTTACATATTTTATTATTTGTTTGATGCTGCTATGATAACATTACTACTATAAGTGATATTTTTAAAATTTAGAATAATATTGAAAAGCACAAGTTGTATTGTAACACAAATTGTGCTTCGTGTTATGTATATTCAGTTGCAATGCTTTTAGTTTTGTTCTAGGTTGTCATCATCATCAGTTACATGTGGAAATAAGGCTCCTGCATTGACTGAATTTTTCACAGTTCTGACCTGAGTATTGTTACGACTGCCAGGTCAGTCTTGTTGAAAATCCAGTTTTGGTCCCTCAGTACAGAAATAGATATTTCTAGGTGACCCAAATGAATGTTATGAAGAAAGCTGATTGGACTAGTATACATTTTGACTACTTGAAAGTAATGTTGATTAAAATAATGTTTTGAACATTTTAATTTGTTTTAATGATATAGTTAATAGTACTTGGGTAAATTTGAGTTAATAAAGTATATAGTAGCATTTTTTTATATCATCCTTTTTTTTATATTGTGATTGATTAACTCAACACCTTAGTACATTATCTCTCTCTTCTAATAATAAATGTTTTTAAAAAAGTTAATTAAAAAATTTTAAAGCGCAGAATATAGAAGTGATGGAAATATAAATATTATTCTATTATAAACTTAATAACTAGAGTTGATTTGTTATAAAAAGCAATGGAAAAAAAACAATTTTATTTTCGGGTTTACCCTGATCTCAGTGTAAAATCATTGAGATCTAGTCATATGGCTCTGTTTTCCTCTACCCCTATAATGGCTCTGGTATTGCAATATAAATAGTATTTTAGAATGTTTTGTTTCATTTTATTACATAAAGTGTCTTAACATTAAAAAGAAATACCAGCACTTTTGTAATTTCAAACATGATTGTTCTAAACTGTTGTCAAATTTTTGTCATTTTGTTTTCAAATTTTTGTAGCATGCCTATCATATTTATATCTTGTAATCTAAAACTTTCAAAAGTTAAATAGGCGCCTAATAAATATTTAGAATTATGAATGAAATGTATGACTGTCACTCACATCGAAAAGTATTACTTTTGGTATTTTATTTATCTTAACTGCTTTTAAAGAGCTCCTGTAAAAGAAGAATTTTACATTTTGTTCATAGACTAAAAATTTTATTTATTTAATTTGTAAAATGTACTGGATTTTTCTTATAATGTAGGTAGCTGTGGTATTTTTGATCCAAATGTATGTCTAAATTGTTTTCATTTTATAATAAATAAATGATTTTTCTACTGACTTAGTCTCTCTCTCTTCCTTTTTTTTTTCTCTTTGTGTTTACTAAAAAAAAATTTATAAAATGAAGAGGAATACTACTTTTAAACATAAATTGAATTTTTCTAAATATACTTAAAAGCTTAACTTCATAACTAATTAAATTAAGTTTTATAAAAGTAATCATAATTGAAATACACTATGAAAATTAAATTATAACAGAACATTTCATGCACCAAAACATGTAACTGCTTTATAGTAGTACATAATCAGGGCTCAAAGTAATCCTTAATTTCCTTTAAAAAAATAAGATAAAGAAAGTATTCTTAATTATTAAACATTTCCATAGATGTCCCGAAATTTTTGTGATTTTAAAATTTTGTTGAAATTAATAGGGAGAAAAATTACTATTTATCTAAAAAAATATTGAAGAAATTTCATGAAACAAAATAAATAACAAAATGAACTACGAAGTCTTCATAGCTCTCAAGTACGATATTAATCTACTTCCAGTATTAGAGACAATTACTCTTAAATTGATAGCATATTCGATGTGTGAGAGGAATATAGAAAAATCTCTTACCTCACTACTCCCATCATACTCTACTGTTTCTCAAAAGAAAATCCTCGTATTTTGCTACAACTTAACGATTTTCTATGTTTAGGCAATTTTATTCTCTCTTTTGTGAGAAAGAAAACACATTTTTAAGAAATATTTCTTTTTTCACTTAAGTACAGGAACTACTAAAACTATTAACAATTGAATATCTGCGAATTCATGTTAGCATTGTACAGTGGACCAAAAAAAAAAATAATTATAATAATAATAACTTTCCCTCATAACCACCCTCAATAACTTTCGTTCTAATGATCTGATTTTCACATACTAAGGCTGCGTTCCAATATTCGCACCGGTGACACTGGTTACACGAAAGCAAACTAATCACGTGACCTCAGTTCGCACCGTAATTTAGGAACGATCGGTGCGGTTAGGTCCAGTTCTGGTTGCCATTAGCAACCAGAAGCAGACGCTCTCCTCTTTCGGAATCTTTGAGAAAAATATATTAGTGATAACAAATTTATTTTTTGTTCTATTATATTTATTTCTTGACCATTCTATTTTTGCATTGCTTGTTAAAGAATATATATTTCTAGACTTTTAAAGCTGTTTCATATAATAAAGCAAAATATCATGATTAGTTTCAGTTTATCTTATTTATTTTTTAAGTTTAGTTGATAGAAAGTAAAACTTCAGTTTCTTATTGCATATTTTTCCTATTTAAATGTTTATTTTAAAATGCATCCATCATCTCAGTAAGTTTTATATTTAAATATTAAACAAAATTAAAGAGAGAAATAAAAATCTGCTTAGTACAATTTTTATTGTTTTTCTTTGAAATATTTTGGAAATCATATTTTTGAAAAATGAGTGAGTTATGATTTTTTAAATTAAAAAAATATATATATTTAGCTTGCTTTAAACTTCATTCTTCATGTAAATAGCGTAATTAATTGACTTTAAATATATAAAAAACTTACTTTTATAATGAATTTTCTGAAGAGAGCAACTTTATCTTAATATAATAAGATCTTTTAAAATGTAAATTTGATAGCATTTTAAATGCATGAGATGGCATCTTTGTAATGTCTCTCATTGTAAGCTTAAATGTCAATGACAAACAGTCAAAATAAGTTTAAAATTTGATTGCTAGAATTTAGAAAAATTAACACAGCTTCTATTATGATAGAGATGGTATATAGTGCAATGTTTATGAGCAAATTGACTTCAATTGTGTAATAAATATATTTTCATAGTGAAATTTTTCACGAAAGCTAATTTGTTTACATGAAGAAATTTTAAAGTGAAACTTCCTCAGTTCCTCTAACAGAAATTGAAAATAACCATGTGTTAGATAAGACTAAAAAGATCAAAATCCAGTTGTGAGATTTTTTTCTTAGCTGCAGTTTAAGCATTTATATATATATATAAAAAAAAAAAAGAAGATAGGTAATTTTTATTAGTGAACATACTGTAAGATATTTTTTATACTAGCCACCTTTGACGAGAAGTTATGTCACCTTTCAAAATTATCTTGTACAATATATAAACTTTAACGGTAATCAAGTCGAATGCAGAGCACATCAGTATTTAAATATTTTAATACTTCAAACCCACCACCGATCCTAACAGCATAATCAGTTTTAAAAAATATATTAACCAAATTTTTTTCACCTTTTAGCTGTTGCCCCAGTTGAAAGTACTTTGATCACAATTTTAACAAAATAGTTAACACAGAGGAAAAAATTAGATTATTGTATGGTAAAAGAAATCCCTCCTAATACTGGATAATAAAATCAAAATATATAGTATTTATATATTTCACTTCAATTTTCCCATTCACAAGATAACGATTTTCTGAAAATTCTGGTTTTCAAAATTACCCACACACAATTAATACAAAATACTTAACTGAAAAGCGGGTTTAAGTGAATAAATTAATTTTAGGCCATGCTCCAAGGTATCATGAAAAAATTATTAAACTTTACCAAACTTAATTTCATATTATAAAACCATATTTTATTTATGGTGTTTATTTCTATAAAATTACAAGATGACTCTAAATAAATACTTAATGCATAACTAACTGTAAAGCTTAGTGCCAAATATTTTTATTAATTTACAAATAGCACATGGACAAACAAATTTGATTAATTACGAGGAGAGAAAAAAGGGCCATTCGGTTTAAAGTCTGAGCATCCACTGCCTGGTATGTGGAGGTGCTGCAAGTTTTTATATAGTTAACATTTCTGTATGAAAAGCTAATTGTTGAACACTTTTTTTCAAAAAAAAAATTTTTTTTACCAGTTATTTGAAATTCTATTTTAGCATTAATAGTATTAGCAATAGAAAGAAAATAGTTGTCAAGCCACTTTTCTTGAATTCTACTGTGAAGCACTTATGCTGCTTAAAATTTACTTTGAAACACTAAACAGTGTTGCTAATATATAGAGAAATACCATGGTGCCACATGGGAGAAATATTTATAAATAGATAACATACTTAACTGAAATGAGTTTGTGTTACAAAGAGAGAAAGATATTATTATAATTTTGCTACAAGTGGGAGCTTTAGTATTCCATCACAACTATACAATTATAGTATTTAAGTGAGAAAAAAAATTTTAACACAACAATATCATTTTATTGTAAAATATACATGTAAAACTTAAATTATTTAAAAAAATTAAGAAACAAAAATGTTGCAACAAAACAAGAAATGAACTAATGATAAAGTTTAAAGCGTTTTTTTTTTTTGTTTACATTCAAAAATAAGAAATTCACTAATATTGTAATCTGCAGATATTGTTGTAATAAAAAATTTTCTATGTTGGACAGAAATATTTAAATTTGTAGTAATATAATTACACATAGTGACAGCAACCTTTGCCATCAAGTTTAAAATCGTTTCAGATAAACTTAACTATTGTTTGCAATTAGTGTGAAATAATGGTGCACACAAAGATGTTTCACATAAAGTTAAATCTCTCTGTCATAACTATTAAGTTGTATTTGTCAAAAATGTTTTAAATCAAACTTTTAAAATAAGTTTAAATATTAACCCGAAAGTTTAAGATGACACAAGCTAGTCAATAATTCACTTATTTCAGTCTTTTTTTAAAAAAAATTTGCCAAAAGTTAGATTTAGTAGTATAATTAAAAAAAAAAAAGTACACAAAACAACAGTTATAAATAAGTGTTTCAGAAATTTTCAAGTTAGTGTTATAAAAAATGAATATTTATATTACATATAGATCAATAATCACGTAATAAATACCTTGAATTAAAAAATAATTATCATTAAGAAATAGAAATCTTGAAACAAAAAGTAATAAACTAATAAGAAATGTAAATAGAAGTCGATTTTTTTAAAATTTTAAACAGAATCAAAGCTTAAATTAAAAATTTACCAATAACATAAAAAATCTTCATATTTTTCAAAATTATCATGTCATAATATAATACTAGAATGTTTATTATATTGTGATTTTCAGAATTTATTTTAGTTAACAATTATGAAAGAAATATACATGTTAAAAACCTTTGGTATTAAAAGTCTAGTTCTAATAACACAGGCCAATGAACGACCTTAGTCGTTGGGCTCTATTTAAGATCCTTTTACAATAACTAAACTTTTATATAATATCATTTGTTATTAATCTAAGACATTGATTTGCACGTGTGCTGAAGGAGGTACAGATCAGGATAGATTTCCATATCATCACTATGTTGTGGTTATCAGAAATGATTTAATATTATAAAAAGAAATACATAAAACACAAATTATAAGCATAATACATTGAAGGCCTAGTTTAACAACTTAGGTCAGTCCCTTTAATGAAACTCATATGATGTATAATATAGTAAAAACTAAAAGCATAATTTGTTATTAAGCTAGGATAATATTCATCGTTCCAGGTCTGATATGGAATATAGAAAGGATATAAGAAAAATTTATGACACAAAAGAAAAGTATTTAACAATCAAATATTGATTGGATTTGTTTATTTTAAAAACAATATACATTGGACAAAAATGTTTATGAATGCATATGAAGCAATAAATATTTTACTGATTTTAAAGTTCTATCGCTATTACAATGCTTTGGATAGTTGTTTGATGTACAAAACGATATGTTTATTGAAAATCACAAGTCAAAATTCTTTCGATGTGAATCTATCAAGTAAATCTAATCACCACACGTATCAAAATTCAGATGAATTCTTAGTCTTGAAAACAAAAACATACTAATATCAGAAATAAAACGTTTATGAATGATATCCATTGCTATAAACAGCATCAAGGTGATTCATCTACAGAATACATTTCCAATAATAATTATTATACTTCAACTTAATACAAGAAAATTTATTTTAAATGATAAAACAAGTTTTTATAACAAATTTATATTAAAATCCATTCAAAAATACAGCAAAATTATGACGATCTCAACAGCAGTATAATAAAGTTTGTAAACAAATAAGGGTAATGACGTCATGCGAACTGACCAAACCGACCAGAAACCTGGTGCACTTCGTGCGTAACTGGTGACACTGGTTTGAATATTGGAACGATCGGTAAGTGTCAATCTTAATGGTTCCTGAGGGTGACCTCATATATGAAAATTATTTAGTGCTAACTATTAAGTTTCGAAATCGGACACAGAAACGTACTTTCTCTGAATAAAAAAACATTTTTTTTGCATATTTGGATATTTATCCGTTTGTTTATAAATTATTCATAATTTTAATTCGGTTTTTTATAAGTACTGAATGGTCAATACTTTACTGTAGGTAAAATTTTACAACTCATCATAGGTCTTAAAAACCAAATTACTTTTAGGCAAACTATAAAAAATAATAGGCTCCATGAACTTTTATTTTACAAAAAAATCTGAAATGTAGTTTAACATAAATTTACAAAAAAATAGAGGGTTCGTTTAAAGAGTTAATAATGCAAATAGTTTTGAGAAACTAATTTTTTTTTGCAACAATACATGAAAAATTTAAAAATAAAATCAGATGCTGATTACAATTTAATACACTTAAGTAATAAGGAATTTATTTCGAAATATATATCTTTAAATTACGAATTTTCAACTTAAAAATACAATTTATTTGCCTCAAATGCCATGTTCTAGCTGTATAATACGACATATTCAATACCCAACTAATTTCTGTGATGGATTTTCCATTTTTATATAGTGCCACTATTTTTTCTTTTAGAATGTATGAGCAGTGGAACATTATTTTCTCTACTAAAATTAAATTCAATTAAAATTAGTAAAACTCCAATAAAAACTTGCAAATCTCTAAATAATCTACAACGGCAAAACTCAACGAAAAACTCTAAGTAAAATTTACTCTGCAATTTACTAGAACCTTCAGGACATGGACGTCAATTTTTGGCGAATTTTAATTTTTTCAAAGATTTGAAACTCTTTTTATTTATTTTCTTAAATTTGAAATTTCATTTAGAAAAATTAAGTTTTTATGCTTGTAGTAGTCTGTATCTTAATATTTTAACAGGACTTATATTGTCCTTAATAAATTAAGAAAACTGTAGCATTAGTGTCGTAATTATAAAGTTAAAATTAGAATTTGAAAAATCACACATTTCGTTACCACGAATTTACAAGTTTTTGAAATTAAATATTGAATGTTGTGGTGAATATACACATATTAAAATACTTCTTTTTAGTTTTGCTGCCACATGTTTAACTTCTTAAGGACTTAGATGGCTATTTAGCAAGAACTGAACAGGATAGTTTATCTCCATTACTATAGCCAACCAAATTAGCAAAAACTTATTTACAACCATTACCTATTTTTCGTTTTTAATATACTTCGAACCTATAAAAAATTGAAAATTATCTTACTTCCAATGTAACATAAACTTGTTCTATCTTTCAAAGAGAAAAAGAAATACTGAAATGCCAGCAAAATATGACATGTAAGAGGATGATACTGAATTTTATTGTCAAATCTAATTTGTTCCGACTTATAACAATTTTGTCAGAAAAAATCTGTTGAAATATTAAAATGTTGCAAGTTATATATCTCACATTCTGATTTTATAATTAAAATCAGAATTTAAAGCAATATAATTAGCTTTCCAAAACATACTGGTTAATTGATTTAATAGCCTTCATTTGATTATTTGTGTAGATTAAATTACGCAGATTAAACTTATATTTAACATAGTAGAGGAAAGAAATCTCTACAGTTGTCAAAACTGCTATTGAAATATGTGAAATGTTGCAATAAGTTTTTACTGATCCATTATTGAACTAATAAATGAACACATGGTATAACAATCAATGCTGTAATAAAAATTAAACTTCTCCAGAGATCTTGATAATTTTATTTTATCCTTCTTGATTACTTTATGAATTATTTTGAATAAATTATACATTAATGTCTTATCTGCAACCAATCTTTTCTTATTTATATGGAATATGCACAAAACAGAAAGACATAACAACACAATTAAAAAAGAAAAAATGATTTTAATTTCTTTATTTAGTATTTAATTTGGCCCTAAAGTGTGACTTTACATATTTATAATGAGAGAAACACATTTTCAGTTTTGCATTATGATTAAACTTGGTCATATAATACACGAAAAAGATTTGCTTGAATTTTAAGAAACATATTATTTTACTTTGATTAAAAAATATAACTTAATGTGTTCATTTATATTAACTCAATTTAGAAGTTAAACGCCAATTTTTAAGCTGAAATAGTTTATTTACATGAATATCTAATTTTAGAAAGAGATATTCTATCCTTATAACTTTTTTTTTATATCTAAATAAAATTTATCTGTTAGATAAATATTAGTTCAAAATAAAATCAATTATATATTGTCTATATAATCTTTTCTGCATTGATCTTATTTTCTTAAAAAAAAATTTTTTTTTTTTTAAATTCAGTAAATTTTTTGTGGGAAAAAAACGAGGTAGTTATTCTTTAGAGAATATAACCTATAATAGTTAAATTTATTCCCGTTTTGTGCTTTGCTCAAATGATTGTTCCAATCGTATACAGTTTATTAACTTTACTTAATTAAAATAACAATAGTTATTACTTAGTTAGATTAATAGTTATCTATATAACAAATTTATAACGAAATCGCGTAAATATTAAAGGAGTTATCAAATACCAGAGTTTTCAAAGTACTTAAAAAAAATTAATTAAACATTTCTAAAATCTTGCTTTATACATCTCAGAATGCATGCAAAGAATTCTTTTATCTCTAAATAGTACAAAAAATTTCTCAAAATTTCATGAAATTGACTTACATAAAGAATAGAAGAAATTGAATGAATTTGCAATCCATAGTAGTAAACTTGACATTTAGTGATAATCAATATACGTATATTCATTTCATTTACAGATCATTTGAATATAATATTAGTTAATGAACTCACTGTTAAGTGTCATAGTACTGAGATAAAGTTGCGGAAACATACATTATAGTTTTGAAACAAATATTTATCACTCTGACACAAACCACCAGAAAGACTGCATAAAATATTAGATTTTAAAATTATTATATTCATTTCATTTACAGAACATTTGAATATAATGTTAGTTAATGAACTCACTGCTAAGGGTCATAGTACTGAGATAGAGTTGCGGAAACATACATTATAGTTTTGAAACAAATATTTATCACTCTAACACAAACCACCAGAAAGACTGCATGAAATATTAGATTTTCACATGATTATGTAAAAACTGAGATATGTTTTTATCTTGAAATTATATGTAATTAAATTAAATAAGTGGCAATGAATGATTTAAAAAAAGAAAACGTAACACATTATTAAAAAAAGATGGAAAAAAAACCAAAGTATTTACGCATGATATTGATTACTTTTTTTTTCAAACCTCTTCTTAACGTACTTTATGAATATTCAACTAATCATCTAAATAATAATTTTCTAAGAAAAATTACGATCGCAACAGAATTACATAACTGGGTATAAAATATTATACAGCTAAATTTCCGAAAGCAAATATAGAAGGAAAAAAAATCTATGCACAGAAATCAATACTATATGTACCTTTGTACTATGTTAGCACTTTGTTGTAAAATACCTTGATAAGTATGAATACTCTTTAATTCGTTAGAATCCGGAAGAAAGAAAAAGAGAGTACATATAGTATATTTATTTGATTTGAATTAACTCGCATGAGTCTGAAAAAAAAATACCCTTGCAAACCTTTCTTGCAACGATTTTTCAAAATAATTATTAGACGATTTCACCACTAATTTAAAAAACATATCATCAAAGAAAGCTCTTATTTTATTAAGCATTCAATTAATCCCTTCACCTCAGTTAATAAGTTCATTGACAGTTAGATTTTTATTGGATGTCATTGATACGTGACACCGATATGGTTGACACTGAGATATGATCACACACAAAAGTATCAAATTTAAATTAAATAACTGCCATTTTTGAAGAAGATAATTCAGTTGTTCTCTAATCCGGGCCGTTAATATATATTTTACGAATCCTTATAAGTAATGGAATAAAAAACGTGTGTAGGGATCAAATTAATATTTAGGAGAGAAAGAACGCAGACACGCTGCTGAACTTTGATCAAAAGCATGATATAACGAGGTTAATAAGAGATGAAGGATTAAAATCATCTGAAATTATTTTTATCGATAACAAAGTTTTAAGGCGTTTGTGATAGAAAGTATATTTCAAAAAAATCAACAGGTATTTTTTGTCTCTTCCTGACTCAAAGAACATTTGGTTAGAAATTTTTTTTTCTCCAGATATTTCAATATACATATATCAGATATTTCAAAATACATATATCAGATATTTCAATATAACATATATCAGATATTTCAATATAACATACTAGAATAAGTTATTAGTAAAATAATAAAATCATAAGACATATATCAGATATTTCAATATAACATATATCAGATATTTCAATATAACATACTAGAATAAGTTATTAGTAAAATAATAAAATCATAGGAACCCGAGTACTTAAGTTTTTTTAATTTTAACAATGTAAAAAAAGTTCATGTTTATTTTATCATTTGGATATTTTCGCCATTACAAATACAATACTATTTGCTCGAATTTTATTTTCAGATGTTGACAAAAGACAACCTGATGAACCGTCAAATTTTCTAACAGTAATGAAGAAGAATCATTTTTCACTTAAAAAAAAAAAATAATAATGGTAAGAAGGGAAGCAGAAAATAAATCAATTTATTGAATCAAAATATACAGGCAAGTTCATCATAATTCCAAATTCTGGACGCATCAGTTTTATAATAAAGCATTTACTCTGGTTTTTGGAGTGGTTAATAATGGTATAAATATTTTTCTTCCTTGCTTGAATAAAAATTTGAGAAAACAATCATATTTTGCATTATACGTGAAGGGAAACCACGAAAATATCTTTCAGATGGCTTGATTCCATTTAGAAGTTCAGTAATCGCAATGAATTTTTTTTTATAATGAATCATTTTTCAGCATCTTTGAGAGACTTCTTTGTGACTATAACGAGATGTTCTTCAAATTTTTGTAGTTTTTAACCGAAAATCAAAGTAACTCGCTATTTTAGTATCGGAATAAAACCATATTTACGTTATAAAAATAATTATGTTTATAAAAATAATTAAGTTAATTAATTATTTTAATTAATTGATAAATTAATTAATAAATTAATTTTAAATAATTAAGTTAAAATAATTAAGTTAATAAATAATTAAGTTAATAAACAATTAAGTTGTAAAAATAATTAATTATAATCAAGATTAAATTGAAATTAAAATTATCAAATTTCGCGTTATACGCTATGAAAAACAGACAAAAATGTTTTTCAGATTGCTGCTATTGGTATATAAAATAAAATAATTTGCAATTTAAGTATAGGAGTAAAATTATAAATAAAAATTTTTTCATTATTATTATCCTTAATAGATAGGGTACCATCTTTCTGAACAGAACGAAAAGCTCTTCTTATTAACTCAACCCAGAAATCAAAGTGTGAGCTTTTTTATTTTGTGAATGTAATGAAACACCCTTATTATGCTTAATCCAATTCAGAAATCAAAGTAATTAACAATTTAAGTATCAGAATACAATCAAATTCATGAAAGTTATAAGAATAATTTATTTTAATGAAGATTAAGTTAAAGTAATCAAATTTGTGTTACATGCGAAGGAAAACCACGAAAAAGTCTTTTAAATTGCTTAATAGTAATAGGTTTCCAGCTTAATGTTGATTATCGCAATAAAATTATTTTTTAATAATCAATAATTTTTTTTATCATCTTTGATAAATAGTAAATGCTGTGAAATGCTCTAAATTTTTTTTGTACTTTTTTGAATTTTTGTAGGCAACCCAGATATCAAAGTTACTTGTAATTTAAATACAGGAATAAAATTATATTTTGAAAGACTTTTTGAATGAAAATAATTAGAATTTAGATTACGCACAAATGAATATCATGAATAAGTTTTAATAACTAACTAACTGAACGCTAACAGGAAATTATGAGACTCTATCTCAGCAATTATTAACATTTTCCAATTTATTGTTCATCATGAAATTAAATGCTTTGGGCAGCTTAGATTGCTTATAAAACTGTTCTATTTTATTTTAATCATTTTATTAATTTTTTTAGTTATTTTATATTTTTTATATATTTTTAATAAGCACTTAAATTGTTTTTTTTTTTTTTTATTTATTTCAAGTATTTGAATTTCAGAACAATATAAAAATCATTTTTTTAAAATACATTAATTTTTTCATTTAAAATTTACAAATTATAAATCTTTAAAAAAAATGTGATCAGATTTTTCTGGCACAGTAACAGAATGTTATTATTTATCATAACAATTTATGAAAATCAAATAAAAAAAAATAGAGACCAGTGATGTGTCCAGTGTCAAAGTTCACCCTGACATCTGTTTGGTACAGTGATTGATCTTTCCATCTTTATGTCTTTGTTTGAGTTACACGAGCAAAGGAGGGGATACAAGCGTCTATATTCTTTGTCTACGAAGTACTTAGATTGGTTTGAATAAATTATCAAACTGAGCATGCGCGTTATTAAAATTGCGCCAAACAAAAATGCTAAAAACGCCATTCTAGTAAACCTGACAAAACGATGAAGAGATAACGATGAAAACGATGATGTAATCGACCAATCAAATGCCTCTATTTATTAAAAAGGCGGTCAGCCAAGCAACAGCCTTAACTGCCACTGTGTGGCTTACGAAATATTAAGTTTCGTTTACATCATAGTTAACTGTTACTGTGGGTTTCTTTCTGTTCATGGCATGCCGCGTATTATTGTTATTATTTCCATATCGTCAGTCTAACTTGCTTAGTTTACACAAATTAAAGCATCTAATACAGGTCAATTCCTCCATTATGTCAACCTCAACTTCTTTGTCCAAAAATGAACTCAAACGTCAGCTTAAAGCTGAAAAAAAAGCTAAGGAAAAATCCGAAAAGGAGAAATTGCAAGCTCAACAGCCGGCTGCCGAAAAAAAGGATGCAGTAGCTAAACAAGAAGATCCTACTGATGCGGCAGAATATTTTAAGATACGTCTTCAAGCTATTGAAGATTTAAAAGCAGCTGGAAAATCTCCATACCCACACAAATTCCATGTTTCAATGTCTTTAACTGATTTTGTTGATCAATATAACAATCTTAATCCTGCCGAGATATTAAAAGATGTTAATGTGTCGGTTGCTGGCCGCGTGCATGCTAAAAGAGAATCCGGAGCTAAGTTGCTTTTCTACGATCTTAGAGGAGAAGGAACCAAGATTCAAGTAATGGCTCATGTTGCACATTACCCTTCTGAAGAGGAATTTCTTGAAATCAATGGTAGAATTCGAAGAGGAGATATCATTGGCTGTGTTGGACATCCTGGCAAAACTAAAATGGGAGAGCTGAGCATAATACCAACCCGATTAGAGATCCTATCACCCTGTCTCCACATGCTCCCTCATCTTCATTACGGACTTAAAGATAAAGAGACGCGTTTTCGGCAGAGATATTTAGATTTGATTCTTAATGATTCTGTCCGCCAACGATTCACATTTAGAGCTAAAGCCACTAACTATATCCGTGCCTTCTTCGATGGACTAGGGTTCCTCGAGGTGGAAACACCAATGATGAATATGATAGCTGGTGGAGCAACTGCCAAACCATTCATAACTCATCACAATGATTTAAATTTGGACTTGTATATGCGAGTTGCACCAGAACTCTACTTAAAGATGCTTGTTGTTGGCGGATTGGATCGGGTTTACGAAATTGGGCGACAGTTTAGAAATGAAGGTATAGATTTAACTCACAATCCTGAATTTACAACTTGTGAGTTTTACATGGCATATGCAGATTACAATGATGTTATGGATATAACAGAAAAATTAATATCAGGAATGGTTAAGGAGTTAACAGGTTCTTACAAGATTAAATACCATCCTGATGGTCCGGAAGGCGAAGAATTTGAGATTGATTTTACACCTCCTTTTAAAAGAATAAGTATGCTTACTGGTTTGCAGGAAGCAATGGGCGAAGAATTACCTAAACCATCTGATTTTCATCTGCCAGAATCAAATAAGAGATTATCTGATTTGTGCAATAAATATGAAATAGAGTGTCCTGCACCAAGGACCACTGCGAGATTGCTCGATAAACTTGTAGGACATTTTCTTGAAGAAAATTGCATCAATCCTACTTTTCTCTGTGATCATCCAGAAATAATGAGCCCACTTTCGAAGTATCATCGTAGTGTTCCTGGACTTACTGAAAGATTTGAAATGTTTGTCATGAAAACAGAGGTAGTCAATGCTTACACCGAATTGAATGATCCCATCGTCCAACGGCAAAGGTTTGAACGCCAGGCTCAAGATAAGGCTGCTGGTGATGATGAAGCTCAACTTGTCGACGAAAACTTCTGCACGGCTTTAGAATATGGACTACCTCCTACTGGTGGCTGGGGAATGGGAATTGACAGATTCATCATGCTTCTCACCGATACTAATAATATCAAAGAGGTTCTGTGTTTCCCAGCAATGAAACCTGAATCAAATATCAAACCAAATGAACAAGAACCATCATCTCCAGAAAAGAAAGCAACTCCAAAGAAATAATATTTTGCTTGTAATCACATCTGATTAACCTAACATTTGTCTAAATTATAGAATTTTTAAATTATTTATCAGGAATATTGAATAAATATTCTAAAAGTTTTTGTGATTATTTATTGTTGTATGGCTTTTATTTCTAAGTAATTTGTTCTAATATATTTAAGATTTCTAAGAGCGTGTTATTTAGAAGTATTACATTTCATTCAAGATTTAAAAGAAATTAGTGAGTAAATGTTATGTTTGAAAGATAAGTTAAATTTTAAATGAAGAAATAGATTGTCTTTTTTTTTTAAATTCTTAGTTTAGATTTTTAATTATATTTGTTTATGACTTTTAATAATTTATAGTAAATAAATCACTTTGATTCGTAGTTTATTGATGTTTGGTAAAAAAAAAATTATATATATTTAATTTTAGAAAATTGAATTTTACAGATTATATATATTATTGTTTTTTTTTTTTTTAGAGTGATAGCATGATCTAATAAATCAAAAAATTGGCAAAATAGCATGATTTTAGATTTGATAATACAATGAAAAAGCCAATAGCACCGATTGAATTTTGAACAATTCACTAATACATCACATAGAACTATCTTTAAGTATTGAAATTTTCAAGACTAATAGTATTCTAAAAAATTTCAGTTTTAATTTAACAACCTTTTGTGTTTTAAATTAATTAAAGAATGTGTTATGATTTCTACAACAATATCTTAGTAATTATTAAAATTAGTAATTTCATATACAAAAAAATTATTTGGGGGATATTTCTATGTTGTGCCATCTACAATTGCCAAATGGATTAAAAACATGTTACAGGTTGCTACTAATTATACCCTTTGAGTTGGCCCCTATCTCTGATTTTTTTTTTTTTTTTTTACTTTCTTACAGGCCACTACTACCCAAAAGTCTTAGATGATTTCAATGTCTGAACATTTGCAAGGTCATTAGTCTATTCATACTTGGACTTATTTTCGGTCACTTTGGATCCCATCACAAATTCTTGAGATTTTTTTTTTTTTATTGTTTCCCGATTCAATGTTTTTTTTTTACAATGAATAAAAAATTTTCTTTTTTTAAGGCAACTCAATATCTTTTCTATGTGAACACATACATACTTATTACATTAAGTAACGTTACTTGTAATCTTTCTTCACCCTAGTCCAGGGGTCGGCAACCTTTTGAAATGAAAGAGCCAAAAGTTACAATTTTACAAAATTTCCCGCTTTTAAAGGAGCCACTGAAAATTTTTTATTTAATACTATAATATTTTTTTATGTATATATGATTTTTAATTAAAAAAAAATGGTTTTGAGTACAGAATAATATTTATTCTTTATTTTTAAAATACGCTAATGATTTTTTTAAAATTTAGTTTTTATTTAATTTTTTTAACTTATTTCTTTTTTTTGGGGGGGGGATAAGTTATTTGGGTCATTAAAATTCGATGAAAATTGTAAATTTTCTTACTAATTCTTGTCAAATTTTCAACAGAAAACGCGATTTTTTTTTTATTAAATGTGCAACGAAACACAATCTTATCCGACAGATTTTATAATAATTCTTTTTAATTTTTCATAGCAATTCCGTAATAATATTCATTTATATTATATCAGAATCTTTTCACAATTTTCCTTTTTTAAGAAATATGTACCGTCTATTCTTGTTATTGTTAAAAACAATTTTTAAGCTCTTAATTATTAAACATTTAAATAAATTTTGCATTTTTTTTGTCAAGGCAAACGTTAAATCGACTTATGATGAAGTGCTAGAAACGATGGTCACATACTTTTTCTATTTATTGTAATTTCCATTTCTATTTATTGTAAACATTTATAGAGCCTCGAGCTTTCCAACTCAAATAATTTAACATTTTTTTTTAAAAAATTTATTTAATAAAAGTCACTGAAAGTAACGATCTTCTATTATTTTAAATATCTTTTATACGCAAAATTACAACATTAATGTATTTGATTGCTAAATTTAATAATATGCAGGTAATTCGGAGTGACCGCTCTTAATATGCATTTAAAGAAATTTTGTTTCAAGTGAACGCGAAAACGGAACGGATAGAGGTCACACATTAGAATTTTAACAATCGAAAACAAACAAATCACTGTTGAGGAAGGCGAGTGTAAAAAGGCTATTAACGATTTTTTACCAAATTAAATAACTTTATAAATTAAAAACTTCAACATTCACCTGGCAATTAAACAGGCCTCTTATTATTACTATTATTATAAAGATTATATCAATATATTGCATTAGATATTTTTTAAATTTATATGCTTGTTTTTTCCCTTTTAAATTTTAATTTACTACATCCGCTGAAGTAGATTTTTATCTTTATTTTCGACAAGGTTTATAAAAATTTATATTAAGGGTGGTCTTTTCATAACATAATGTTTTACATGATAATAACATGTGATACACATCAAAGGCTTTAAAAAATGTAGATGAAAATTAAATTAGTATTTATTCATTAAACTGAAAAATTATCAGACATCAATTATGACTCGTGCATTTTTTTTAAACTCTTAATCTAAGTAGGATTCTTTCTATTCAAATATTATATGCATATGCATTATATGCATATATATTATATGCATATGCTTTCTATTCAAATATTAATATTAGATGCATTTCAAATATTATATGCGTATTTATTTAATTTTAGTAATTTCATTTGCGAATAATTATTTTTAATGCTTATTTATTACTAAAATTTTATTTTTCATTTTCATTTAATAATTTTATTTATTTTTATTATTCATTTTATAATTTACATTGCTATTAATATAAGAGCTGTGACTAAAATCTTGAATGGGGATACAGAAATAGTTCTTTTTTTTCTGGGGAGGGGGGAATGAACTAGTTTTGGAAGCACAGATAAATTTTTTCACGCATTCTTGCCTTAAATTTGTAAAACGCTAAATTTTTTATCCGAATATTTCTTTATATAAAAATAATACTAGGTAAATAATAAATAAAACTTTAAAAAAAATTTAACTATGTATTCAAACATTGCAGCGTGATAAATCATAAATAAATATTTTTAAAATTTGATGATTTGTAAATAATGCTTTACCGAAGAATGTTTAAGTCTTTTTTTAAAATATTAAAAAAAAAAATACCCTTAAATCGCAAAATAATTTTTTTTTCTAGTTAAGGTAGTTAAAGTACAATTTTGTTAATTATTTATTTTGTTAATTATTGTGCCTTTTAATACAAAACTGTGAATTGAGTTTTTACATAATTACAAAAAATTAAGTTTCTTTTTACTAATAATTAACTTAAACAAATGGAAAATTGTTAACTTAAATCTAAAATATAAATAAAAAACATTAAATACATACGAAATACATCAACATAGTAACAAAAAAGATGGAAAAAAAATTATTTAAAAAAAAACTGCAGCTTTTCTATTTTTAAACACATTACATTTTTAATAAAATAAGCATTAGTATAGTTTTGTTCATAAAGGATTGCAGTTTGAACTTATTATAAAAACAACTGCTACGAACAAATATAGAATTTGATTTTTGAAATTTAAATTAAATAAGATCTGTGAAAAATAATCTCAACTGAAAAAATTAAATTTAAAAATAAATTACTATTTTAAACACAAAATTAAAAAGCTTAGTAAATAACTATTTAAAAAAAGGAAAAAGAACTCCTATATTTAGAATTCAAATGTGATTTATCTGTTTCCATCTCAAGCTCCTACTAATGAATATAAATAACGTAAAAAATTTTTAATTGCTCTTTTTTCTTTCTTTTAATCATTTTACAGTGGAAAAGAGATTAAAAATTTTTTATCTACTTCACAAAAATAAATTTTTACCCATATATATTTTTAAAATTTTTTTTTTCTTTTTTGAAAAAAGTCTTATGCCTAAATTTTGAAGCAATAATTGAGGAATTAATTTAATAAGAAAATAACAACATATTTAATGAAATTTAATTTTACCTTAATATTTAAACAATAAGACTGCAAATAGTAAATATTCATAAAAAATTTATACTTGCATTCAATAATAATATTAATTTATAAGATATGCTTTGAGTAACTAAGTACTTGTAAACTGGTACTGGACAGTTAAAGACAGGTCAGTGAAGTAACTGGGGAGGTGAGTGAAAAGAAACTGGACAGTCATATAGAGAAAACCACAGCTGTATGTGCATTGAGAGCCCTTTCCTTCCCTTTCTTAACGACATGGACAAAGATATTGTCTTTATTCTTAGAAAGAGCAAGAGAAAACGTGAGAAAAAGCCATTTCTAAATAATTACTTTTAAAGCACCCTGGATTTTTCAAGTTGACAGAAATTTCCGGGGTTTTGTCTGCTGTTTCACAAGATCGGAGTAGCAGGCATCACCCTTTTTTTGTGCCTTTTCATGGTGTCGGTAACGGCATGCTCAAACAGACAGCAGACTTGCCACTTTTCCGGGTGAATACTCGGAATCGAGTCGGAATGAGACACCCCTTTAACCGGGAATAACGACAGGCCTGAGGGTAGCGGTTTGTAATTAACGATTATAAGAATAGAAAGCTCTTGAGAAATTAGGTACTTAAAAATATTTTTTCTTATTTTTAAGGGCTTTGGTAACAATTTATTATTTCTTTCGTATGAAACTGGAGAGCCGCAACTTTACATCAAAAGAGCCACCTGTGGCTCGCGAGCCACAGGTTGCCGACCACTGCCCTAGTCCTATATTTAAAAATGGTCTCTTAATTGTTTCAGTAACTGTTTTCAATCCACTTGAAAACTTTTAACAGCACACGATTAATTTTTAAGGTTAAATATAAATTGTCATCTTGTAAAAGGAAATAAAAATTATGACCTGAAAATAAATTTTCTCGACTTTTTTCACAGTATTTTGCTTTCAATTTTTTATAAAACTTATTTAAGCAAATTTCATTGAATGCATTTTATGTTCATGTGATTAGTAAAATATAAAAAAATAAAAAATTTTTAATTAACCAAATATACTTCCGTTGAAGTGTGTAAAAGTTTGATGACATGCTTTTCTGAAACCTTATACATTATTCAAATGGATTAATAATGTGTTAAAAATTATTCAAGTATTGTTATTTTTCTATGCAATTTGACTTTCTGCACAAAGCAATTCCATAGTAAAAATTCAAGTTAGTCCAAATTACAACAATATTATCTAACAGCTTTTCTCATAATAAAAATATGTCACATGAAAACAACTGAAATTAATTTTAAAAAAATTTGCTCGGAATAAATTTCTTCAAAGAAAAATTTTTTATTTACATGAAATACATAGTATTACTCATTTTTTCAAATGAGTTAACATCAAGTTTAAGCTTTTGCATTTAGTTTATGAGGCTGATAGCAGGGATCGTAAATATCATGATATTTTCGAAAATATCCGATATTTTGATATATATTCAAATTTTTGTTTTATATTTAGTATCTTCAATATAAATTAACTTTTTTGTTAGGAATTGTTTTGCAGACATTATATACACATTTAAAACATAAAATAATTCATTTTACATAAATTCTAAATTCCTAATGTTAATTGTAATTAATACATTTATAATTTTTATAAAATAAAACATTAGAAATTTTTTTTAAATGAAAAGGTTCTCTGAAATGAATTTTTTTGTAATCACCAAAATACAAAACATTTTTATTTTACTTTTACTTTACTAAGTTTTAAAACACATTTTTTCTTTATTTCTTGTTAAAATATTTGAACATAAAAGTAAGTTTTTCTGCCTTTTCAGTCCCTAATCAATTCCACAACTTGGACTGAATAAATCCAAAGCTACAGAATATTCTCTCTAACCCAGTTGTGGAAGGAGAGGCAGTTAGTAGTTGTTCAAGAAGATTTGTTATTCTGACTTTTAATGGTTCCTCTAACTTGATAGTTTCCCACCAAACTGTGGGTTCCACATTGAGAAAGTCGTATTCGAACTTGAAGCCTGGAAAGGGGCGGCTCTTTTTTACCAAAAAATTCATAGCCATAGGTAAAATACTTTTGTCAACAGAACGTAGGAAATTAAAAGCTCTTTGTGTTTTCTCGTCATTTAGTTTTTTTCCACAATATCTATGGCATATTAGCAGCTAAATGAGCAGGGTTTAATGCCATTACTTCTCTTTCTGTGAACTTTTTCATCACGTCTTTTTTTCCACATGCTTCTAATTTCTCCTTTAGTTTACACCAGATTTCAACACATTGTGCTATTGTGCATTTATTTGCTTGAACTGCATCTAAAGCATTTGCAATTGGTTCTAAAATGCTTAGATAATCAGAGTAATTTACCATTGAATCATTTACTAAATTATCTACCTTGACCACTTACTCATCATAGAAGGGGTTTATTTCCTTCTTTAAAAGTGGGGGAATGAGAACAGGTTCTGTCTAAGAATGAATTTTTCTAGGTAGGTAGAGGGTATGTGGGGGCAGGTGCAATCTAAAACAAGATTTTTGTAGGAAGTAAAGATAGTGTGAATGGTAGCATGAGTTTGTGTAGTGCTTAAAAGAAATCTTGAAATAACGTGGGGGATATTTTAGAAATTTTGCTGAAAATATATTTATTTCAAAATAAATATCGGATACAGTAGAGCGCCGATTATCCGAACTGCTCGGAATCGAACGTTGTTCGGTTAATGAAAAGTTCGGATAATTGGAAAGTTGCTTTAAATCAAGTTTAATGATTATTATTTATGCCCTAACTTCTCTTCACACTTTTTCCAGGTTTAGGACAGGCAGTACTATCTAAAATAGCTTAGTTTAAAAGTTTTTTTTCTTAATTTTTAATTTATTTTTTTTACTTTTTTTTTACATTTTACTTTTCTATTTTACATTTTCATTTACTTTTTTTTCCATTCCAGCTAACTTTTTTTTTGTTAATTACTGATTTTGACACATTTTACTTTGTTTTCCATTGCCAAAGAAATTCAGCCAAGACTTTTGTTTCAAAAAAGATGCTCTTTTTTTGAGCAGTCATAAATCTTTTTAAATAAATCAACTGAACTGGATCAATATCATTTTGACGTTCTAACCAATTTATTGCAATATCTAATGAATTGCGTCCCGTGTCTCCCGGCTGAAAGAGACACGGTTCCCATCAGATCACCGAAGTCAAGCATCACTGGCTGCGGTCAGTGTGCGGGTGGGTGATCCACTTGGATCAGTCTGCGTAGGGACCGAGGGTGTGCGGTATTGGTCCTCGTTAAACTGTGCTACCGTAAAGTGCTCGACTTCGCGCGCAGGTCGTCGGGCTACCGAAGCGGGGGTGCCATCCCCTCTGCAGAGGATCAAAATTGTGATGGCATGTCTTCGGATCATCCTCAGGGATGTTTCCCAGACCGTCGCCAATAGCCCATTGTGCAGCTCTAGTGCGACGTAAATGAACAACAACAACTAATGAATTGCATGCTTCTATATGAGAAGGTCCACTATCTTGAACTTGATCACCTATCTCTTCCTCTGAGGAGTTCCAATTTTCTTTCACAATTTCATCATCAAACTTGAAATCCTGGGACGTTTTCAGTGTTTCGACACCAGCATTCTATTTTTCTATTTCTTCTGCTGCATAACCTGGCATCTTTTCAGCCGGAAAATCTACTGGTTTAGAAATTCAGAAAAAAAAGTTTTCTAAACTTCACGAATTCAGACATAGTTCGGATAATTGGACGTTCGGATAATTGGCGCTCTACTGTATATATCAACGAACCCTGGCTGATAGAAAGTTTCTGATTTACCTGCTGCCTAAATTAGTTTCCTTCATCAATCACTTTCTGCTTCTATGATAAGTTCTTTCTTTTTCTTTGAGACAATGTTTGACTGAATTATTTAAAATTCCTTATGTTAGAAAGAACATTAAGCTTCATTTAAACACAATGAGTACTCGCATCTTTATTGTAAGTAAATTTTCTAATTGTCAGAAAAAATCTTATTTTTCAGGGAAAACACCACCCATTAACCCTTTGGTCCTTTAATTGTGATTAGCTGCCTGATATATTTTTTAAAAATATATAGATAGCTGTATTTCTGTTAATTTCCTCGAAAATACTATAAGTAATTTTTTTTTTATTGTTTTTTAGGTATCTCTACTAATTTCAATATTTTTAATATGGTGTTATTCTGACACTCGAATTTTTATTTTTGATGTGCTTAGTTCAGGAATATTCCATTATTTCTAATTTCGTAACACTTACGATCAGTTCTTCAGCCTATGATATGTTAGAACATTCATAACAAAAATTATTTATAATTTAAGATCAGGACCGAGTGGAATTCTATTGATGGAATAAACAAACGAATAATAAAAAATCAAATAAAATTTACGAAAACCCTTAACTGGCATCCTTAATGTGGCATTTTATGTTAAAAATTTCATATTTTAATGAATTTAGTTGAAAAGAAAATTTTGTAAAACACAAAGGAAAGAGAAAAAAAAAAGAGAGTAAGAAGAAAATTAACATATGTGCAATTAATTTTATCCTAATCGTTAAATGTTGCTGACCCTTACTCTAATTGCAGTAAGTTGCATTTCATTGCAGTCATCAATATTTGAACAGGTGAGCCTGGTACTTCACGATATTAATTTGCTTTTAGATTTTTTTTTCCCAGCTACTCAACGTAAGTTAGACTTATTTTTATTGCTGTTTGCTGCATAATAAATAGAAATTGTTCTGGTCTATCCTTGAAAAACGAAAAGCAAAGCAATTAGCTTTATATTCATAATCAGGTAAAAAAAAAAATTTTTTTTATTTAAGTTATCTATTAATGATTTATTCTTAATGAAAACTTATCGTCCGAAATGGTTAAAACATTAATGATTTCGTTAAACATATTCTATACAAAATATTGTCTGTAATTATACATGTTTAAAAATAAAAAAAAACTGAAAAGATTTTAGTGAAAAAAGTTTATATCAAGACATCAATTTACCATTCATGTTTAACATAATTTTATAAAATTTAAAATTAAGATTCATAAGATTTAAAATTATAATTAAATTTTCTACAAATGAAGAATATCACACCGTTCTAATCACTAATTTAAGAAAAAACTTAGTTTTTATAAGAATCGCGATATTAGAAACGAAAAAAAAAAAAAATTAATAATCACGATATTGGATTTTTAAATCGCGTGAAAAAAATCACGGAATTGCGATGCATGATCGAAATGCATAGTTTTTAAATCACGTATAAATATAATGATCGAAGTTTGATAATATTAACTTAAGGAAATACGAATCACAATAATGGATGATTATTACGTATGAAAATACGAATAGCAATATTGGATTTTAAAAACGCGGGAATACGAATCGCGATATTAATTTTAAAAATGCTTAAATAGAAATCGCGATATTGGATTTTTAAATCGCGCGACTACGAATCGCGATACGATTTTTAAATCGCGTGAATGAGGAACCGCAACGTTAAACTTTCAAATCAGGTAAATACGAAAATGGATGTTTGATATTAAAATAGTGTGAATATGAATCGCAGTTTTATTCGGACTCCAGCACAGTTCCAAATATTCAAAACGGGGAAAATCCACAAAACAAAAAGAATCAAATTGGCGGGAGAATCACAAACATGTATGTTTCTCCGGAATTAAGCAATAGTTTCAAAATTATACTTGGATTATAAGTTTTAGATACATCAGAGAGCAAATGGTCTTGAAATACGATGAATGCTGCAAAATGGCTAGAAAGACATAGGGTAGAATCCCCTTGCTGTTGGGCTAACCTTGAGAAGCTTTCCACTCCATGTAATGCAAATGCTGGCTAGTTCCATTAAAAAGTCCTCCATGAAAGCTAGTTTGTCTCAATGCTTGATCCAGGAGTTACTTTGTCTTCTGAGTTGGGTTCATAATTACAAGGCCACAGAGTTGAACATTGATAGTTGTAAACTCAGGATTGGGTTGGCTGTTCAATACGGGTTATAAAATAAAACGTAAAGCTTTTAAATAGCTATTAATTTTTCCTTCCAAAAGTTAATATTTTACTTATTTTAAACTTCAGCTTTATTCTTTTATGCAATCACCTTTGCTTTTATATACTAATTTTAGTCAAATTCGCTTTATTTAATACATTCAAAAATTACGATAGTAAATACATCAGTATAACTTATTTTTATTACATTATGTATGTAGTGCAGCATGAATTGTTAAGTCTTCAACTGGTTTTAAATTAAATTAACAAAATATTGGTAAAATTTATGTTTTGTTATTTAATAACATTAACTATTATAAATTAGTATTAGTAATTCTGGAAAGATATTAGTTTTGAAAACATCTTAAAATTTTTATAATAAAATGGGCCTCCCTTTATCAGCCTCAGGCCCTGTAACACTTTTACTTGGCCCTGTTTAAGATGACTTACATTTTATTCATTAACTCCTACATATGTTTCAAAGAGCATAAAACATGCTTTGACGTTTATGCAACACTTTAAAATCATATTCCTGCCAACAGAAATTCAAAAAGCCTCATACCTCTTGTGACCATCGCATAACATATACTAAGCAGAGTTATAATGAAGATAAAAACAAGCTCACATTCTTTACATTAAATTTAACTTTGTAAGCCTAAAAATAATAAATTAACCTATTATTTTAAAGCAGAGTGACCAATTTAACATTATATAAAAAAATTTCAAAAAATACAGCTTTTTCTGATCTGCTTTTTCAGTCAACAAATTCGGAAAATCTAGCTTTGACAAGGAGATACTGTAACAGCGTGTTGGCTATAACGAACTCGGCTCAAATACCATGTAGGTATTACTTTTAATGCTGCTGTTTTTACACCATTTCATATTAATCCCATAAAAAAAAAATGAAAAAAAATACTGAAAAGTTTTCAAGCTGTTAAGTACAAAAACTGAGTGTATAGAACATTGAAAACAAGCATATTTTCCTAAAACTACCAACACAGATAAACTGTACATAGTAAATTTGGTGCTTGAAAAAAATAAAACAGTGGAAAAAATTTTACTCAAATTTATCTCTGTGTGAGTTCAGATATCACTGTTTGCATTTAACACAGCATTAGTATATGCTTAATTAATTTAAATATTATATATTTATCTTTTTTTTTGGGAGGCAGACATTTTGAGCAAAAAAAGATTACTAAAAAAAGAACTAACGGCAAACGGGATACAATCGAACTCGGAAAGAAATTCTGTTATCAGAAGGTAAAGAGTAAGGGCTGCAAGCAAGTTGTACATGGATCAACTAATTTATCCACTTAATAGAAAAAAGGCCTGAGACAATAATTCAATGGCCAAAAGCTAGATAGTATGGTAGGTGTACACATCTATGTGTTAAAAAGATAAAATTCATATTCACAATGAAAATTCCACAGCTTAAGTATAAAATTTTAGTACAAGAGTTAAGTAATAAAATATCAATAAATCAATGTTATTTCAGTTATCTAAATTAAAACTTAAGAATTTTTTAAAATTTTTTGCAGTTGAGTATAAATTTCGCATACTACTATTTTAAATTTGCTAACTAAATGCAAATAGAAAATAAAATATTTATTTACATTCAATAACATTACTTTACATTTTATTTGCAACTGATTCATTTAACATTGAATTAATTAATTCAATTCTCTTCTTTCTTTTATCGCCCCTGTTATTCATATCTTCGACATCTTCTGCAAATAAGCATTTCAATGCTGGAATAAGCAAAGGTAGAATGTATAATTCATCGGAACATACCTGGAAAAAACAAAATACGAAAAATTATTACTTTTTAACATCAACTTTTTATAATATATTTTGAAAAACATCCCAAAAAAGTGCCATTTTAATATACTTGCATCGAATTACATAGACTTGCATTTTAATTACATAGAATCTGAAGATCAAAACAGAATGCAATTAGTTTTCGGCTCTGATTTTTGTACACTGAAGATTAAATAACCAAAATTTATTTTTAACAAGTGGTAGACTAAATGTAAATAAAAGTTTTATAACTAGATAAACTAAAATAATTAATCTATCACCCTTTTATGGTACCTTTTAAAGGGGATAAATAGATTTAATTTAGAACCTTTTAAAATGCATTATTTCATTTTTTTATTAAAATCCTTTGTGTCCAAAATCACCCCAATTTATCCAGGACAGATTGATGGCATATTTGGTTTGTTTTTGTCTATAGGCCAGAGGTTTCTAAACTTATTCAGGTTGCGATAACCTTACACGATTTAAAATTATCTTGTGACGCTACAATATGAGATTTATTCACAGTATTATGTACTAATAATATCTGTTCCTATGTGCAAAACTATGAGACAGAAATATAGTTAAGAATGATGAGTGATGAGAATTTAAATATAGTTAATGATAACTTCTACTTAAAATCCAAACAGGTCATTTAATTGTACTTAATAAAAAGGCATTAACAATAATCATCAGCTTTAATAACATAAGAAAAAGTAGAAATGAAGAGAAATTACTGTGCATAATTAAAGATATTGTAAATTCATTTAGTGAGATGGAAAGTGAAAACATTTTGATAAGCAACCATGCAATCTATCCCTCTGTAATAGATTTAAAGTGACCTGCATCAATAAAATTGAAGATTATAGCACTTCAAAGAACCATACACCTTGATGTAATTCATTGATTTTAGTGTTTTTTAATGTATTAGCTTCCCAGTACTGTTTTAACCGATAGAGGATTGCAAATTAACGTGGTATGAACACATAAACTAGTATAAAGGCTCAAGGGTGCCAGCAGAATAATACAAAAGGGGGTGCAACCCTCTAACAAACTACTCCCCATCCCCCCCAAAAAATTACAAATATTCTGTTGTCACATTTTGTTTTGTTATTACATATACTTTCATCTGTTAATTTTTTTCAAGATACATTTCTTCATTGTTAACAATACATTTTAAAAAAAAGTACCATATTAAGGGGTACGAAATGTGGAGGAATAGAGAAAATTCTTATGAATCCCTGATCGATTTACTTATTGAGGCCACACCGTTTTATCTAGCTGTAACGGAGACAATCAAAATTAGCCTAACTCTTCCAGCTACTACGTGCTCTATTGAACGCACTTTTAGTACAATGCAACGCATCAAAATATGGAATCGGTCTACAATGCTTCACGAGAGGTTAAGTAGTTTGTGCATGCTCAGTGCGCATAAGAAAAGAATTAAAGATAACTCAGAATTCATTGAAAAAGTTATAAATAAATTTGGACAGCTAACAAAATTATTACAATCCTTGTTTGATTAAACAGTTTTTTTAATTGTTATATATCAATAATTACATAATTATTTGTTTTCGAAAAAAAATATTTTTAATTAAAAAATGTTATACTCTTTAATAGTTTTAAAAAAAAAGCCAGGGGGTGCAAGTGCACCCCCTTGCACCCGGCGCCCTTGCAAAGGCTACAAAACTGGACATTTATCAACGTGACTGAAAGTGTTAAAATAACAAGGTCCATCATGTTCTAAAAAGAAAAATAAGTGGTAAACAAAAATGTCAGTTTCTTCTTTGGAAGAGAGATCTCTTTTAGCTTGTTTTTAAAAGAGAGTACAAAGCTAAATCAGTTAAAGGGAAGAGAGCACTACCTTAAACTTTTCTACAAAAATAATGAATTTTAAATTATTTTCTGCATTATGAATAAATTTTTAAAAATGGCAAACATTAGACTTGAATCTATGAACACCTCACAACAGTCTAAGATGCCATAACAAATACTTTGGAAACACCTGCTGCAGACAATCAGCATGTACAAAAATTTATGAATGTGATGCCTCTGACTATTAATATGATAGTGCAATAAAAAATTAAGTGTTATACAAATTTATAATTGTTGCATTTTATTAAATAACAAAATGTAATTATGCTATACATACACAAAAATTTAATGATTAAACTAAATATTACGTTCAGTATCTGCTGAAAATTATATCAGCGTTTAAAAAGAAAATAACATATCAAATATCTGGCATGAAAATAATAAATGAGCCTTTTTTCTCACAAAATTTTATTTTCGATTATTTGTTTTAATATTTTTTGATAAACTTCATCACTAAAGTACTTTCTAAGTTTTGTTAGATGTTGCTTAATCATCATAATGAGTTCTAAAAAAATTTCAAATGAAAAAAAAAACTTTTTTTTTTCACTGTGAAAA
Source organism: Parasteatoda tepidariorum (assembly GCF_982258835.1). NCBI lineage: Eukaryota > Metazoa > Arthropoda > Arachnida > Araneae > Theridiidae > Parasteatoda > Parasteatoda tepidariorum. The sequence goes on from NC_141762.1 coordinate 51,376,482, forward strand.
GTTTATTTTTAAAGTTTAAATAAAATTCTATAAGTTAATATTGCAAAAAAATGGCTGAAAATTGCTAATATGAACAAATGAATACAAAACAGTTCACCAAAACCTAATTTTAGCTAAGTAAAAAAAAAAAAATAGTTTGAACTTGACACTGTTTTTCGCATTATGCTGAAATAGTTTATATCTTATAACAGCTAAAAAGATACATAGAGTATCTAAATATATAGAGTGGTATATAAATTGAATTGTATTTCAATATATCCTTAGTAACAACTGTTTTGTGTTTACCCATACAGCATATAATCGATTTTTAAAGGTGAAGATTTAAAGGTTTGATAGAATAGGGAATGGAAATAAATTTTATGCAATTAAATTCAATAAAATATACCATGAAAATTTTTAAACAAACTAACATACTAATAAAAATGTAAAAAATTAGTTTGGATATGAATAATTATACAAAATAAAAATAGTAATAACAATGAGTAGTAAATATAAATAATGAATCCACTATTGCAAAGCTGAAACTAAATTTTTAATCAAATAATAAATAAAAAGGCATGCAAAATAAAACTAAGAAAGAATAAAGTAGGGGAAAAAAACACTGCTGAGCAGTAAAATTTGGACAGAAAAAAATAAGAAGAAAAAAAAAGTTAGTATCAAAGAAATCATAATTTTCTAAACATAATAAGCATTGTATTACACATAATTTTTATCAACAGTATTAGTAAATATACCACTTAAAATTAAAATTTTTTTTTTAAAACACACTCAAATGATGAAGTGATTGACACATCTTATCATTGATTTTGCAATACTCTATGGTAAAATAGATTTAAGAAATAGCATTACTTACTGTCATATTATCAAAGGCACAGCCAACATGATTGTGAAAATTTTCATTAAAGAGTGGTATCTTTGCATACCGTTGACTAAAATGAGTAAGTACGGTGTAGTTTGAGTTCATATCTGCACCTATCTTGATTGCTTGACTAGTTGTACTTCAAAAAAACATAATTGAAAATTAGTTAAAAATATGTATGCTTAAAATATTACATAATAGAAATATTTCTTTATATTTCTTATTATATAACTGATGCAAATATTGAAACTGTCAAATGTTAAATTTACATGAATTAATCAGTCATGATGAGAATAACTATTTTAACTGAATCATCAAATAATTTAAATGGAGTGGTTCCCATCACTTAAAACATGCATGCTTTTGTTTCAAATTCAGAACTAATTTAATATTTTATCAAAATTGAAAAACAAAATTAAAAATTTAGCAAATACCAATTAGAAAATACAGATTTAATAGTTCATGTTAAAAATTAAAAAATACAGTCTGAAGATGCATTAGTTTATAACTTTTCGCTAAGTACTTAAATAGTAAAGAACAAGAACAAATAATGAATACGTGACAAAATCAATTTTTCAGTGAAAGCTTTTTATATTTTGCCCCTATAAATTATAAGTATTCAATAAATTTAATTTTGAAAGATATTTTTGATTAAAAATATTTAACTAAAAAATAAAGATTAGAAATTCCCCATTTATTTCAATAAAAATAAATATTTGTTTTCCTCATTTTTCTAAGCGTAGGATTTATTAAAAATAAATTGTAAACTTATTCTTATTTTATCTGTTTTACACACAAAACTTATATGTGATTGCCATCATACAAATTTTATAAATTCAATACACAACCAGTTCTTATCAGAACTAAATTCAAATAAATCCGCTAAGACCTACCCTACTTTAAAAATTACATTGTATCATAGATAATAGCTTTACAACACAATTTTAAATGGTATTTTATTAATCTTATGCCAGGCTATATTATTTTTTTACTAAAATTGTTGTTGAATATATGAGAAAGTGTAACACATCATTACATCAGGCCACTTGCCACAGAACAATACAGCACTACAATTAGAACTTGAAATACCAAAACATTAACCCTTTCGCAACGGGAAGCGCGCTTACCGCTGAGGCCGTCAGTCTCTCTCCAGGGCCAGAGGGTTTTTTGCTGTTAAGCCTAATTCCATGAAATTACCGAAACATCAACGCGTTGTTTAATATTATTCTGTAGAATATTTAAATGACATATGCTTTATATATATATTTCTATGGATACTTTAGTTACTTAAGGGTGTCTTGGAGTCGGGAAAAACTTCGATGAGACACTCGGACAAAAATAACCAGGTGTTTTTCTTTCCCCCAAGTAGTACAGTTAAGTCGTCAATCATGTCAAACCCCCATTTCACACTCTTTTTACACTGTTTGGGAGGTCTGACAACTCCATGGGTCTGACCACTGCGGTCATGCCTTACTTCAGAAAAGGACTAAATAAAAGCACGAATTTCTTATGTTCCTGGTGAATGAAATAAGCAAGTTTTTCTTTTTATAACAAATAAATTATACTTCGTGAAATCTTATCAATTTAATTATTTAAAATTTTAATAAAAAAATTTCTTAGAGATATTTCTTTTACTTCATTATTCACTTTTTAAATTTTATTCATAATGTTACATGCATAGCGTTTTAAATTCCAAACGTGGTTCTACTATTCACTGTTACTTTTTTCCGATTTTTTAAATTTAGATAATTTCAGTGTTTTTAAGCTTGAACTCTAAGAAAATTCATAAAGCCTATATGTATTTTGTGTTCTTTCTACAATTCTAAGTAAAGCGTAATATTTTATAGTTATCATTTTCATTTTAAAGTTCTCATAGTTACTTTCTTTTCCTTCGTTAGTTTATTATCATCTCAACCAAGATAATTTGAAGTTCAAATCAAACGACGATTATATATATATATATATATATATATATATATATATATATATATATATATATATATGTATATATGTATATATATATATATATATATATATATATATATATATATATATATATATATATATATATATATATATATATGTATATATGTATATATATATATATATATATATATATATATATATATAAATATATATATATATATATGTATATATATATATATATATATATATATATATATATATATATATATATATATATATATATATATATATATATATATATATATATATATATATATATATATATATATGATTGTTGCCAATTGAAACCAGTAGTGAATTTTTCAAGTTTAAGCAATATCATTGTATTTGGTATCATTTTTAAGTAAATTTGTTGTAATTTATAAATTCAAAAGTTATTCATTTATTTATTTATTTTTTGAGTTCTGCATGATCAATGCATGACAATTTATCATCTATATAAATCTATATAAATTTATTTATCACTTCTGCATGAAAATTTATCATAGAGGGCATTCATGATTTTGACTAATTCTACCAAAAAAACCCTTTTTTTAAAGAAGAATCCGTTATTAAAAATAAAACGATTTTACGTATAGTTTGATTTATATTGTTAAATAAATTGTTCCTGTTTAATTATGCAGTAATTACTGTGAAAAAAAAATTTTTCTTATATTTTAAGTCAAAAATTATCTCAAATATATAGTGTCTCCTATCTATATTTCATGCGTAGGTAAAACACCATATAAAATGTGTATGTGCTATTGACGAAAATGTGAATTTGTTATTAAAATCACCGTTATTTGCCTAATAAATACATAGAATTACTAAATATAGCGAGTTGCGACAATCATTCGATTGACTTTTTATTTTATAACCGTCGTTGAACAACAGACCCAAATTTTAGCTTGCGGCTACCAATGTTCAACTCCGTAGCCTCATAATTTTGAATCCAATCCAAAAGACATCGATCAGTACCCCCAGAGGCATAGATTTGTTTAGGAACTTGGTGGACTTAGGGATCCGACATATTTAATGTATACCAGTCACCATTTAAAACACTGGGAATCTTTTGATGTTGCTATAGATAGTTTCGCAAGTGTAAAAAGTTCTTGGAAAAAAATCGGTAGTTAATTTTGTTGCCCGAAAAGCTGAAATTGAGAAAGAAGCAAAGGATGCACTTTTTTTTTCTTTTTAAACAGAGTCTGGTAAAACAAAAACTTTCAAATATAACTACAAAGATGTAGTACGGGTTTCAATTATAGTAATGCTGCCAACTCCAATTTTAAATAACCGAAGAGTCACATTTAATAGTGATATTTCCCTTTAACTTTTAGTCAAATTTGTAAGACGTCCCCTCTGTTACATTCCATATCCTTTCTGTCTTATAATAATTTATTTTTCCTCGAAATGTGATAATTTATAAAAAAATAATAAAACACAGATAATGTTTCGGATGGTCTAAATCACAGAATTTAGCTAAAATAAGAGTGCTATAATAATATGGGATTTAATAAAGATAATGATATGGGATTAGATAAAAATATGGGATTTTATTTGTCCCCTCTGTTAAAACTACATTTAATCAATTTATTCATGAGGTTCTTTTATTATTTTATGCCAATTAATTAAACATTGCACCCTAAAGTAGCATATCCTAATAGAATTTTTGTTTTCAAAAATATTAAATATATTTTTTAGAATAAAATATTTGGGTGATTTCCCCTCTGTTACGCTTGAAATCTATCTATCTATCTATCTATCTATCTATCTATCTATATATATATATATATACATATATATATATTGTTCACTTGATAATTACACATAGATTACTCTAAATATTTTATTAATTACATTTTCAATAAAATAAGAGAGCCATGCATAGAAAAAAATCTTTCCTTTATTTCTTCACAAAATCAATTGTCTCACTGATAGTTTTCGAAAAGAAAAATGTATTCTGTAAATGTCATGACAAATAAAGAAACATTGATTTAAATTCGATGGATATCAATCTTTTTACTGATTATCACTCGATATTAGATAATTTGTAATTGATTAGTAATTTTCTGCTCACTTAATAGTACTTTTTCATTGAATTGTGTATAGAATGTTCCGTAAATACTACCTCCTCGATAAATGTCTAGAATTCTAGTCACAAATGAGATATAAAAAAAAAGGATCACAAAATAACACTTTAGGGAAGAAAAAAAAATTAAAACATGATCATTCATCAATTGAGAAGGTGAGATTAAAAATGTATGTTTAGATTCCGAAAAAACATAGAGGAATTGAAAGACACTTTTTTGAGACACTTCAAACTAAATTCGGCAATCAAACTGTTTTTAAAGTTTTAATTCCGTTTATCTTAATAGTGATTCTGACGATTTTCTTATCGTTTTCTCCCGCTCTTAAATTATATTTTGCGATTCCTAATTTGTATATTTTTTTAAACTTAATTCTTAAAGAAGATTCTAAAATTATATATGAGGATGTAGATTACGGAACACTCTCCATCATAGAAACAAGATGTTTCAGTTTTCATAATTAGATATTGAATGTTAGTAAAAGATATTGATTTGATTGTGAAATATAATTTTCTTCTGTTTAATGCCATGTTTTTGTCATATATTAGAAAAAGTTATTTTTATCAATCCATGCGTGTATTTCGGTTTATATTATATATATATATATACATAAATTTTATCTGACGACGTCAATGCAGCCTTTTTTTTTAATTTTAAAAGTAATGTCCCATATTAGCAATCTACGATAATCTATAACAAACGCTCCTCCACAAAATCTAAGCATGAAATACAAACAGAAATGCATGAGGATGCACATAAGAAAAGGTGGTAGGGAGAGTCATAAATCACAGTGAAAGCTGGTTTCAGCCTCCTGCGGTGCAAAGGGTAATTTTCGCTGTGGGTAATTATGTTGAAAAGGGTTTTAGAAGGGGAAGGAAATTTTGAGTCTGATGATTGAAATTATTGAAACTAATTTACGATTTACGTAATATGTATAAAACCTAGAATTAAAATATTAATCTTAAGTTATAGAGAGTGTCTTAAGCTTTAAATCTGTCTTAAAATTTTTCCAAAAATGTTAAAAATAAACTTGTAATTAAAGTTTATCTCCCAAATTTCAGTCTTTCGAAGAACATGTTAGTTTCAAAAAAGTTTTAAAAATATTTAAAATCTTCCAACTGAAAATTTTGTAAGATAGTTTAATAGTAGACATTTCAAAGCATACTATGAAGCAAAAGAAATTCCAAAATGTTAATTAGTGACTATATAATGAGTAGGCTAAGAATCATATAATTCTCCATAGACTAACATGGAGGACGACGAAAGAAGAATCTCTCTCCAAGACACCCTTAAGTTATTTCTTGTTTAAATGTATATAAATAAATATATATTTGACACATTTTATTTTCATTATGTACTTATCATTTACTAACATTCAACATTACATATCTGAAAACTAAATATATGACTTAAAGTTCTTTTTTCGAATGAAAAATTTTAAAACAGGGATTTACAAGATCTAAATACCCACTAAAAACTAAACCGAAAATCGAAAGTAGCGAGAAAAAAAACCTCCCCTGCTTATTGTAAACAAATACCACATGCGAATTTAAAGAGCCATCATAAAACATTCCTTCCCCCTCCATTCCTTCCTCCTAAAAACCACGTGAATGTACTCTCATCTTAAGTAGAAGGTCAAATCTATATGTATCTGAAACCATATGGACATACAATGGCATCTTTTGGAAGAAATTTTATTTTTTAAAATGTTCCAAAAAGCTGGCACAAATGAGTGACGGCCGGGGGTGAACGAGAAAACGCTCTGGCACACGGGTGTGTCAGCCGGGAAGTGAGAGCGTTTCTTGCTGGCACGTACATGTGAAAGTCGGCGCGAAAAGGTTAAATGAACTTTAAACATTAAAAACATGATGAAACTATTTATTTAACGACTATTCATCTAGAGGGACATGATATCCCTGTCCAGTGCAGCTTCTAAACGGCCAGAGCTAATCTAAATTAGAGTCAAGGTCATGACAAACTAATGCTGTTCATTAATAGTGATATTACAAAAAGAGCATAGTTAATATGCTTATATTTTTGAGGAGTTAAGCTAAACAATCATGTCATGCACTCAGTTTGCAATTAACCATTTGCCACAGCATCTATACATGGACTGAACTCTATCCTTTATTTTCTTCTAGACTTTATGTTTCAATTTAATTGAGAGTTATAATATATGGAATATATTTTTTTTAATGCTGCTCACATCAATACCATTCTCTATGTCACATGATCCCTTATGTTAAATGAGTATCAGTTAGAGGTTATGGTTACTTTTTAATTATATGATTTTATGTAAATGACATTAACCTTTAATAATAAAGACTTTTTTTAGATAAAAATTTAAACTTGAATAATTAACTGTCTTAAAGGGCACATAATAAATAATTAGTATATATTTAGTATTTCTGCAGTATTAAATGCATTTCACAAATTACATAAAATATATAAATTTTTACCTGTGTTTTTTAATGACTGCCTCATCAAGCAAATCATCTTCCATAGTAGCTTCATGTATCAATACAGAACAATCTCGACCTTTAATAAAGTGTGTGTATTTATATATATTAATAAGCATTGATAGAATTTAATTAGCTTTTAAAGGAGAACATAAGTAATATGCTTGTAAGCATTTTGAATGGACAAGTTAGATATTTTTTAAATATACATAGATGAAGAATACCTAAAGGTGTTTTTCATAGCTATTTCGTTAAAAATAAATAATAAAAAAACATAAAGTTTTTTTTTTTTAAATTACAAAATATCAGCATATTAAATAAAAAATGATCTTGAAAGTGAAAGGTTAAAATCCATAAAATACCTATAAAATGCACTGTTTTAATCAGAAAATAATCTTTTAAAGTTTATGAATTCTTATACTATTTCTGCACCTCAGTGGTATATGTATATTACTTAGTTTCTAGTCACACATTTAGAAACAGTTAGCAAATAAACATATTATTAAAATAAAATACATACAAATGATTTTTAAAACCAGTTTTAGAAAACTTTGCAACGTTTGAGAAATTAAAAAACATATATAAAAGAAACACACAGAAATTAAATATGATCAAAGTTGCTCAGTTGTATAAGTGCATTAAATCATTTGATAAAGTAGTATACCGATACAATTTCACTAATTATTGGCTCTTCCCATTGAATTTAAATTATATCTTAGTTTTGAAAGAAAATATTTGTATATAAATTTGAAGAAAATTTTTTTATTATAGTAATAATATTATTGGTTTTGAGGAGAAATCTGAGAAAAATATGTACAGAAGCTCTAAGTTAGATGTTTGACTTTCTTAGGTAAGAAAAATAAATTTAAATAAATTATATTGTTTACCAGCTTCAACTAGTTTTTCACAAGGCATAGTATCTCCAGAATAGACTATTTTCCATTTAGAATCTTTGGGAGCTATGATAACACCATGAGCATCAGGGCAATGTTGCACAGGAACTGTTGATATCTAAAAATATAATTGGGTCAGTAAATTTACATATACTATTTAACATACATTAAGTTTATAGAACTATGAAATTTTAGGGAACTTACTTGAATATGTTTACTAATTTTTATAGTGTTTTCTAATTTTACCATCTGATTATGCTCCAAACAAGTACATTCTAAGAACCTAAAAGTAAATTTTTTGTTAAGAGAAAATACTTAAATTATTTTAAGTTGATTCAGATTTTAAGTTCAGTTTACCTGTAGAGATAAGTAATGGGCTCTATCTGCCTGTGATAGTTTTTTAACCAAAAGTTTAACTGTTTTGGTCCAATAAGTAAAAGAGGTTTATTTTGAATTTTCATATTTCGGTACAAATCTTCTCTGGTTTTTAAAATTTTAATTAAACCCTGGAACAAGAAACAAAAAGACATGAAAAGTACTAAATTGTACTCAAATTAAAGTACAGTTTTGAAGTTTAGTAGTTAAAGGATACTAATTCTAATGAAAGAAAAACTAATTGTAAATAATCTTTCATTAGTTTAGAACAATAGTACAAAACATCAAGTATTTCAAAATATCATTAGGATTAAGATTCAAGAACAATAAGAAATAAAAAATTTCAATTATTTAAAACCAAAATAATTATCATGAAATATTTAATACATAGCATTAAGATATACAAGCATATAAAAAATTAGTACAAATGAATGAACACTTAAAAGGCTGATAATCACAGACTAATCGACTAAGGAAAGCAATACAACAAAATAACTGCTGCAGCAAAATAAATTAGGAATGTAAAAAATATTAATTTATGAACTACAGTAAAATAAAATGCTGATTATTTAAATAAAGGACAAAACATTATTAAAATGAAAAAAAATTTTTATACACATATTATAAGACTTTTCTAATCTCATTTATTACTCACAAAAAATATACGACTAAAAAGAAACCCACATACTAAATTTTTTTCCCCCATTAATGCCATAATAACAGTTCTTCAACATATACCCTTACTTGGTTACCTTTTCTTTTGATTGCTTAAAACCAATGGTATGAATACTGTACCTAGGTAATATTTTTTTCTTGATTCATAAACTCATAGAGAGAGAGAGAGAGAGAGAGTAATTAATTATGAATTTGGAAGTTGGAATGAATTTGGAATCACAATCATCCATTTTACCAATTGAATTAAAGGCATTATTTTAGATGATTTGTTATACTCTTGTTAGTTCAATATTGATACAATATATTAGTTAGCTATGGGAAGAATATGTTACTAACTGAGTTAAAAGATAAATTAAATTATAACAATCTAAAAAATTATTAATTTAACCATAAGAGTAGTAGTTTCATACTTGTGATAAAAGTGGAAAAACTATGCTGTTCTTCAATTATTAGTATTTTATTTTTAATTTTTATAATAAAAATTGTTATAAAATGTAAAGTTTTAAGCATGACAACAGAAATAACTGTTAAAACTATATAAAAAAAATACATAGTACATGACCAAATAATAAATTTGGAAGATGCGAAAAAAGCTAAAAACTTAAAATGACTCCTTCTTTTACAAACACATTGTTGATTGGCCTTGAGTTAACTCTTCGTTACATCCCCAAATGTTGTTGACGACGAGGATTTAACTAGTCATTACACTTGCATTATCTATTTCAATTTATGCAATCCAGGGTGATATAGAATATTGCAAAAGCTTTGCAATATCCTTTTCCAAAATTTCATTGCATTTCATTCAAAATAAATAAAATTTATTGGAGTTCATCTCGTATGTTTAATTTTATTTCTACATTCAAATACAAAAATAATAGCTGGTGCCCTAAAATATTTTCTGTATAAAATTACTCACCAACAAAGAGTTAATAAAAATGTTTTGCATCAAGCATATTTTAAAAATTAATTCAAAATATGGAATTCAAAAAGAATCTTATCTGAAATAAATTTGTATAAATTCCACACATAATAGTATATTAACACCTGAAACAACACAAAATAAAATAAAATGATTATTACCAAATGGTGATCAGCATGCATATGAGAAATAAAAATACAATTTAAGTGTTCCAAGACTTTCTTATGATGTTTACCATGCAGCCTAACTAACTGGTCGTGAGTCCCTTCACCACAATCTAGCAAAATATATTTATTTTCACTGCAAAAAAAAGAAAAAAAAAACATAGTTAGATTATTTCCATTTTCAAAGCCTATGTAAAACAGGAAAATTTTAGAATAAAAGTAAATGTAATGCTAAAATAAAAAATATTTTCAAACAATAACTTTTCAGTTTAGTCTTTACTTAAATTTATTCATTAACTTTTTTTTAATGTTAACAAGAATTTTTAAAGCAAAGAAAAAATATATGTGATTAGTCATATTTTAAAAATAAAATCTAAAGCATACATTTTAATTTTAAATTAACTTTCATGAAATAACAAGTATATATATACAATAGAATTAATCAAATTTCTTATTATAAATTAGAAAAAATTATTAAAGATGCTGTAACTGTTTAAATTTAATGCTAATAAGGTTAAAGATAGTAGTACTTTTTTTTTACGTCGTAGTAAAGCTGCACGATGGGCTACGGGTGGCAGTCTGGGAAACATTCCTGAGGATAATGTGAAGACATGCCTTCACAATTTTGATCCTCTGCGGAGGGGATGGTTCATCTTGCTTCTGTTGTCCAATAACCTTTGCGCAACTTCACGGTAGAAAAATTTAACAAGGACCACTCTCAGTCTCTTCCGAGGCTGCTCAAAGTGGTCACCCACCTGCTTACTGATCCCAGAATGTGATATTTGACTTCAGTAATCTACTAGGAACCAAACTGCTCAACAAGGTTAGATATACTCAAATTAAGGTGGGCTCACATCATTGATTACTAGTATTTTAAATATGAAAGTAAAACAAATTGCTTCTAGGTAGAAAAATAAAAAGTTTAAGCAATTTTTACTTTTAAAAAAGGTTGGTTTTAAAAACAAAACAGAAATGTACCTAAAAAAATTGCATAAGAAAAAAAAATTAGACGCAGGTCTATCTAAAGTGACTTGGCAAGTACAGTTTTTTTTTAAAGAAGGCAGAAAACTTTATATCTGAAATGTATGTTATTTTAAAATCCAATACACATCTTTTGGAGAGAAAAAAACTTCTGCTTAATGCAATAATTCTTCCAATTTAATAAAGCCAGTTTTAAATGTCTGGTTTAAAAAAAACCCATCTGAATTAAATTTAAACATATGTAAAGATTTGTTGATACATAATGAGCTTAAAGAAAAGTAAACCCAAATCTTGTTTCGATTTTAACATATTATTTAAGATATTGATATATTAATTAATAGCAGATAAATTATTGTTTCAAGTTAGATTTTCTTCAGTTAGAATATACTTCAATATTAAGCTTAGTATCACCGTTCACTTTCTACCAATAGAGTTTATAAGAAAGTTTCTGAATGCTTATATATTATTGTTTACGGTTTTAATTTTGCTTCCGTTTACCTTGAAGTTTTAGATTCTTTATATTTACTCGAGAAAAAATATTATTTATCCTAATTTGTTAGAAATTACGTATCAAGATGAGATAATCGAATTTTTTCAAGTAAAAATAATAACAAATTAAAAAGATCAAAATTCAAAACTGAAAAAGTCATAGATCTGAATTCAGAAACCTTTCTCAAGTTTAATCCACTGACGGTTTTGTATGTAAAAGCTTTTTATAATTCCAGAATTTGGAAATTGAGCAGTTAGGGCTGGTATTCTTTTTTTTGCCCATCACGAAGAATACAACATTTTGCTTTGGTAAACAGATTGAGGGTGAAAGTACTTAAGAAGCAAAGTTTATTGCTAAAAATTAATGCACAAAACCATTACTGAATGTTTTTTTGTTTTATTTCAGAAAAATATTTTTTGTTTCATCTCATTTAATAATTCAGCATCTTCTAATAACTAAATTTTAATGGTATTGGGTCATTAAGTATGAAACGTCTGATTCGAGACTGAAAGTTTGGCTTATTATATCTCGGGCAAGAAATAATATAATTAATTAAAATATGCACCTTAACTATCAATACAACATTGCCAATTTAACGATAGCTTATTAATACCGCTAGTGAAAAAATCTGGAGAGCAGCTGGTGATGAAATCCCGAAATGCATTTTCAACCACAAGCTGGGAATTAAATATTTTTTCTTACAAAAAATTTACCAAAACTAGGAAAAAAGGGTAGTCAGTTGTCACGAGAACTCATATTCGAAAATAACTCGCATTTTTATCTTATCCACGACTTACAATATTTAACCTCCAGACGACAATACAATAGACTATTAAAAACAAAAAAGTGCATCTAAAAGCTAGATGGCGTACCTTCTCAATGCAAGAAAAATAAAAGACGATCGAAGTGAAATATCGGAGACATCAAACATAACTGGCATCAAACTAGAGACTTTAGGTAATCGGACACTTTATACTTTAAGACCCAATACTTTAATAATATCTTATCAGCCAATCAAGACATAAATTTAAAAAAAAAAATTTTTAGGAATGTGTAATAAATAAAAAAATGGTAAGAGTTTTAATAAAATTTAGAATGTATTCCTAGGAGCATAAAAATGGGATGGGAAATATCATTTTATTAAAAAACATATTGCAATTTAAATATTTTGTATGTTAAAGAAATATGTGTATCCAGCAGAAAAATATATTTATTAATGATCTGAGAATGTCTTATTATACAACATTTATAATAACAAACACGATTTTTTTCATTATTATAACAACATTTATTATAAATAGAGAGGTATTTTAAACTGGTATGATTCAGTTTTCAAAAAAGAAAAAAAAGTACTTCACATGGGATTTGAACTCACTATCACTCATTTTCAACCTTAACACGGTTACTGAATATAAATTTTAATATTAGTTTAAGTATGTGTTTATACTAACTTCAATTGGAAAGCTTACTAAATAGGGGCATTGATGAACAAAATAAATATAGATGACCTATCAAAAAACTTAAATTACCATAATACAAATAATTGATAAATTTTGTAAGACAAAAAAATAAAATAAGAAGTTACCTTGTGTTTACTAATATTGCTGATACATTTCTAGCTTTGCTCGGAATACAAGAGCCTGTCCCAAGAAATGACATGATGGGAAAATGATCTTCTAAAAAATGCAAAAAATACTAAAATAAAACAAACTTAAACATAAATTTGTATATAAATAAAAATAAATTTTTTTGTTCCTTACTATTAGATTGTTGCAGTGAATGTTGTTGTATATTATTTTTCAGGTGATTGAGACTTTCTTGAAAACCTTCTATTAGCATAGCTTCCTCAATAAATTCTTCTGAATTCATCTTTATGCTAAAACTTCTATTTTTAAAAAATAATACTACGTTACTTGCTTTTACTAACTAAAGAAATTAATAAAAGAAATCTTCAATATAAAAGAGACTGCTGAAAAAATTAGATTTAATGCAACATTTTTTTTCTGATAAATTGTGATTATTTTCAAGCTACAAAAAAATGCTCATTAATTCCTTTTTCTCCCCTTTAGATTTATATGTTTCTTCAACATTTGTCACAGAGACAATGATTTCTAAATTTGAATTAATAAACAGATAAAAAGTACTCTTAAATTAATACACTACACTCACAGAAGAATGGACTAGAAAATAAAATAAAGCATGAAAATAAAATATTGCTAAAATAGGAAGAAAAAAAATAGAAAAATAAGTAAAAAAAATTATTATCACTAATTTTATTAGATATCTTTATGATATAAAAGATATGTCTTTTTCAAACATTTGTTAGATAGAGATAGCGTTTTTCATTTTTCCTTGCTTAGATATTGGTAGGTGAAGCCTAATTGCATACTTTTCTAACCATATTTTAGAAAAGAAGTTTTAAAACATTGATTAAAGACAGACATTTTGGAAAACCCTGTATACAAAAAATATATATTTGTTATTATAAATTAAATAAAAAGGTTAATTTGAAACTCACCTATCTAATCCTCTAGGAGGACGCAAGTAATATCTATCTAAAGTGTTGGCTTGAATAATGTTTTCTTTTTGATATTCTCTAAATTCTTCTGCAGTCTTTCAAATAAGAAAATATTAGTAACACAAAATATAAATTATAAGTGCATGTATGAAACTATAAGAAAATAAACATACATAGATTGCAAAGGAAATCAGTGGTTAATATTTAGTGAAAACAAAATAGTAAATTTGATTTGTATTGAAAATAATTGTTAAAAACATTTTACAAAAGTTAAAAAAAATTTAAAGTGAAGAGTGCTAACTGATATTTTTAAAAATAAGTTACTAATTCTAAACTATACATCTAAATTGTAAAAAATATTTTTATAATTATTACATCATTTTCATGTAGTAAACTAAATATTCCAGGGTGCAACAAGTTTAGCTTGTGCTGGATTCGATGAACTCCTGCACTATTAAGAGTTGCATTGGTTTTGTTTAAAATCAAATGGCACGTTGAATCAGGAAACCTAAAGTACAAAAAGAACAAATCTTATCATAAATAAATTATTTAACAAAATAAGCTAAAAATATTTTTTTTAAAGGCATGTTAAAAATTTATAAATATATTTAGCATTTTTTTTTACATACAATTTTAGAAATAAAATAATGTGGCTTTTATTGCTTTTCTGAAACAATATCAATAAAATACAAATTTCTAGATAACAAATTTGCAAAACAGAGAAATGAAAAAATTTTTCATCATAAAAAGAATTTTTTATTATGAAAAGATTTTTTATTTTGAATAAAATATATATGTCAACTATGTATTTTGTAAGGAATCGCAAAGTGATAAATGAACGTCAAAAATATATAGATATACAAAAAAACTAATATTTTGTAGAAAATATAGAAAAATTTATAATTTATAGGTCTGGCATTTATTTGAAACTATTTAAAGCTACATCAAAAATTTAAAATGCAACTTAGTTTCATGACATAATAAAATCAAATGATAATAAAGCCATTATCAAACTTACTTGTGAATAAGAAACAAAATTACTTAAATTTGCAAATTCAGTTGTAACACTTACTAATACTAGTATTACTGATATACACTTTAAAACGAGAAACTATTAAAGAAAAATTATACTGATTAACAATATGATTTAAATAAATATTGTAACTGAGTTAGTAATTTTCACCCTGAAAATCATTATTAAATTCACTTAAATTTTGGAATGTTTCACCTACCGAACATTTTTTTAAAAAAATTAAAAAAGGAATTTCAAAATGTCTCAAAATGAAAAATTAAGCTTAAATGTATGTATCTGACTTGGTCTGGACAAATAAACAAAATTATTATTAATAAAAAATAAATAAATAAATGTTTACAGTTCAATATTAACACATAATATACACAGTTAACCTGATACAAAGATATACATTTGAGATACTATCCTCCAAATCTCCACAACTTAATGAAGTAATCAAAATAGTATACATACTTGTTCATCCAATCTTGATATTCTGGAGTTGTCAAAATATTTGGCGGGGTAAAATGTACAACAAGTGAGGCTGCTTCAGATGAAGGAGATGAGGCGTCTTGATACTGAGAAAACTTTTCCTCACTTACAAAAGGCTTAAGAAATTTAGGTGAAGGGCACTCTACAACTAAAAATAAAAAAAAAATATAATAAAAAAATAAAAGCTTTTACATGAAGAATAGTGTATTTTGGAACAGTTTGATGCATAATTGGTTTGAAACAATTTTTATAACAATTTGGAGTAAGAGATTTGTACTTATGAAACTAGATATTAAAGAGTACCAGAATATTAGCAGATCTGGTGTTTAAACCAACTCTTTGTTCAAAATCGTGATTTTAGAGTTCATTGGGTGTAAATGTCGACTAGTTCAAATAAAAATTTTTAATCTATCATAAGACTTTATTATTTAAAAAAAATTTATAATATAAAAAATTTTAATTTCAAAAATTTATCTTATACTCAAAAAAAAATTATTAAAAATTTAAACAAGTAACTAAAAATGTTTTACTGCTATCTTACATCATAAAATATAAATGAAAACCATATGATCATACCTCAAATGAAGTATTTAAAATCAATGACATTAACAAGCTATAAATTTTTCAAATAAATAGAGTCATGTCAAACGATCTACGACATATTGTAAAAAGCTTTTACTTCTGTTCTATAAAAGTTACGATTCTTTTATAATTGTATTACTTTTATTGTATTTGAATTCGCACACTCAGAAATTTTTTAAGCTAAAGCGTCATTTGTTCCAGAAAAAAATTTCTTTTTATGGGTATACATGCATGGCCAGTGCTAAGCATTCGCCACCTCGCCAAATGAGACAAGATCCTAAGTTTGGCGAAAGAAATGTGTTTTAGGTAAAGTATTTATATTGAAAATAAAAATATATATTACACTCAATCATAGAAAAAAAAATCGAGTATAAAAGGTTAAAAGGAATTTTGTAGAAGAAATCTTGTATTCTTTAATTGATTACACTGATTTCCATAATATGCAGTGAAAAACCAATTATAATTATAATAAGTCCAGATAATGTAAGCATAAGCAACAGGAGAGATTACTTAAGAATGAGTAAAAAACTACAATAAAACACAGATTAATATGCTCATTACTGGATCGCACAATATTGCGGAGCAAAATTCTTTCCTACAGTTTGTGTCAATAAAACAGATTAAATGGTAGCAAGATGCATATTATCATCCAAATATATTTGCAGAAAATATATTTTCTCATGCAATAAGAAGACAACAACAAAATGTTGCTTCAGGTTTATCCTTATGTTACTGCTGTAGTAAGAAGACTTCTTATGTCTAAGAAGTAAACTAAAACTAAGTCTTAGACTCTAGTCTAAGATTAAATTAACCCCCCTCAAATTAACCTATCCCTATTTTTATCTATTCATTGCTCATTTACTCCATCCTATCTGCAAATTGACACTTTATTTGAATTTTATAAAATAATTCATTTTTTAGTAAATTTGCATTTTGATTTTAAGTTTTTTACAGAAAAAAATTCAATCATAAAAATTATTCGAGTTTTGCTTTTAGCTAAGAATTTTTAAAATTAGCTTACTTTTGATATTTGAACTTACTGGCTAATAATTTGAAGTGCTTTGCATGGTCCTGGGTATATAAGTAAAACCTCTAACTATCATTGCTATTTAGAATTCAAAAGGTTCACTTATATCTTGAAAACTACACTAATTTCTATTGCTCTAGAATCATAACTATAAAAAAGTTGTTTGTTTTATTTCACTTGAACTAAAGCAGAAATAATTTTAAGATGATACAAATTTAACTAAAACAGCTATTTTATAAATTAGGAGCTATTTTATGTGGAAATGTCTATTTTAAGCAACAATCATAACAATGCAGGAATATATAACGGTAAAATTTAATTAAATACTATATATATATAGTTGTTTACAGCTTATAGAAATTAAACTAACCTAAGAAAACTGGGCAATGCTGAACTTCAGACACAACATCTTTTGAAAGAACCTATATAATATAAATTTCATTATTCAATAATATGATTGAATAAAATACATAAATTACAAAATAATGATAATAAATAAGTGGAGTGTTTAACTTCATTTAAGTTGCATATTCAAAAGCAATTTTAAGACTAAAAAAGCTATATATTTCAATCTAGTAAGCTGACTAACTCATGTAAATATTATTAATAGTAAAGAAAAAATTTTTATTCATTACTTTTTTACAAAACTCAGCAAAAAATAACTTGCACTGTTTAATCAAATTAAAATTGAGAATAAGTTGTCATTCAAATAATAAAAAAATAATTCATTTTAGAAACAAAAATACAAAGTTTTAAATCTTTGCATACTCTCCAACTTATGAGGATTTTGAAAATAATTCTTTCTAGTGGTAGCGAACCAAAGTAGAAATTTTTAAAGCAAATGGATCTCTCATAAAACTTTTATCAGAACTTAAGAATCTAGCCATATGGCCTGCACTTTTATAAGTAATAGTGGACAAGTTACGCTAAAATTAATTTTTCTTAAACATTAAGACATTAATTTTGCTACCGTCTGAAAAGAAGATTTCTGAAACTACGGAAATTCCGTAGCAGTTGGAGGGTATGTCTTTGAAAGCAAAATTACATTTTTTGTAAGTTTAATATGCAGTACAGTAGTATTATGTACCGTACATCATATTATACTAAACTTTTAGGTTGTACCCATACCCATTAATATATTTTAAAATTAATGGTTAATACTAAACGTGTTCTTAAAATTACAGCACAACATGTAAAACCACCAAAATAATAAACCCATATTAAAATTTTAAAATTCTATATTATAGTTTAGAATTATGGAGCATTATAAATTGCATTACCTAAAATTATAAGTTATTTCACAATGAAAAGAAAAGCTATGCTTTCGGAAAAAATTTTATGAAGTGGTAGAAATTTTTTAAAAAAAACTTCAGAAATACATGGAATTTTTCTAAGACAATTTGTGCAATAAAATGTGTTATTTAAAATAACAATTGAATTATTTATATGCAACGGTGGTAAAAACCATTTTGTTTCAAATGTATTAAACACAGAATTACTTACATTAAAACACAAATTTTGAATTCCATAAAAAAAAATTTTTTTCATGCAGTGGAACAAGTCAACATCCCAAATTGACTTTGTAAAACTCTTTTTCTTTCTACCTCCCACCAATTTTGAGAAAGGAATGCTTACTCTCCAGATTTTCTCTGCTTTGTATTGCATGGGACTTTATTAAGAAACGAATACATTATTAGTATACACTATTAGACACCACTTTCATAGCTGAAACTGCTTGAAAGTTAGAGAGAAACGGATAACTTTGTTATCAGACCATAAATGCAATCCCCAAATGGCAAATGAATAAAAGCATAAAAACAAAAAAGCATATTTTCTCATAATGTTCAGTACAAAAATACACTATAGCTTTAAAATTACTAATAAAAAAATTTTAATTCTAGATGATGAAAAGAAGTATTATATACAGAAAGATAGATTAGAGATATAGCTATTAGTAAAATGGATTTAGATTAAAATCTGGATGTATCTTCAACTAAGATTGTTAAAAATAAAATTCAGAATTCATTGAGATTAGGCTACCGCACACAATAAAAGTAGGACATTAGGCACAAAAATAAAATAACAAGGATGAAAAAAATTATGCATAGTTAATATCAAAATATTACTCACAACTTTCCCTGTAGGTAGACAAACATCTTTGCCATTTTTTAAATCTCCTAACAAAGGACCCCTGACAACAATCAAAATACATTTATGCATTTCATTGTATGAAAAATTGAAATAAAAATATTTATAAAATACCTTCTAGATAAATTTTAATAAAAATATTCATCAAATAAAAATAACTTTAAAGAAAAACTGAACAAATGCAAATGTTGCAAAATAGATGATATTTTTCATGTGTTTGAAATTAAAAAGTGGTATAATAAAGTACATAATCTAATAAGTTAACTTTGCAAAATTACACAACAAATCACTTGAGGTGACTCAATTGTTTTGATGCCTTTCTTCAACAACTGACAATTCAGAATGCATTTACTTATTTTTAACAGACTATCTTGTTCTTATACAATACAAAAATAAGAAATACAAATTATAACTTACATAACTGGATTTTAAAAAATAAATTATAGTCAAAACAACTTTTAAAAATAAATGCTTTTAATAAAAAATTTGCAAAGAATTGTGCAAATTGCTGAATATTTAAAAGGAATTAAAACCTTAAGAAGGGAAATGGAAACAGATTTACATCATTTGTAAAAATGAAACTAATTGCAAAAAATATTTTTATAGAACAACTGCAACAGCTCACATAATAATTATTACCAAGATCAGTAAGATTTGACTTTTAATGTTGCAAGATGCTATATATATGTTGCAATTAATTAAACATTTCTTCTTTTCACTCACTCATTCATTAACTTGCTATATTAAGAGTTGTAAGCTACAATTCAGAAAATTAATATATATATATATATATATATATATATATATATATATATATATATATATATATATATATATATATATATATATATATATATATATATATATATATATAAAGTAACAGGATAGAAAATACTACACGATAGCTAAAAATATTATATGAAACTTCGTAAAGAATGCACAAATATTATGCAAGAAAATATTTGCTTAAATAAATAAAAAAGATGTATAGTCCTCATAGGGACAAAAAAATATAAAAGATGCTTGTTATGAGTTAAAATATTTGTTTTGTTCATATTTTCTCTTGACAGACTAAAAGTTTATAATTTTTCTTTTTCTTATTTACATTCACTTAATATCAATTTTTGTGATGAAAGTTTCGTATGAAACATAGCAAATGAAACAATTAACTGCACTAAAACATAACAATTTGGAAAAGTACTCAGTTTTGTCATACTTTTGTAAATTTTACTTTATTTTATTTTATTAATAATGGTATCTTGTTTTTTGAAATTAAGTTAAAACAAAATTCAAAGAAGAATTTGTCATAAAATAACTTACGGTGGAACTCCCAAATCAATGCATTTCTCATATAACAGTTGACCAGGTTTACTGTGACCCTAAAAAAAGTTCATGCAAAATTATAATCAGTAATTAAACTTCTTGAGGAAGAAAATAAATAAAGAAGTTATATTTGATGAAACAAATCACATTTTTGCAAATGATTTAAAGGTTAATAATTTTATTGTATGAAAATGGCTTTTCATTCTAACAAATTTTATTCAAAATATATCAAAAGAAATTTTAACATCCAGAAATATCAAAGTAAAATTTTTTTTATATATTTATATAATTTCAGTCAAAAATAAAAATAAGATTGAAAAAACACTTTCTTGCAAATCTGAAATAAATGAATTTCAAAACAACTACCTGCTAGGCTAAATGGTTTTATACAAAAAATTTACTATCAACTTAACAGTAAAACAATAAATCTTACTAAAAATATAACGGATAATTATCCAAATATTAATGAATCCAAATAATATAAATTAATTCAAACACTACTCATCTCATTGTCAAAAAACTAATACACAAATTTGTTCTTTTTTTAATATTTTATGTTCCATTTAATTTGTTTCATATAGTTAGTTCATTCATTGCTTAAAAAAATTAAAAATAAAAATAAATAAAAAAACACTTAAGGCATGTAACTAACTTGACATAACAGACCATCATTGCAACTTTTCTGTAAATAAAATTTTAATAATAAAGAAAATTATTTAGACATATAATTACAGACCTTACAGGCATATGCAACAACCATATCTTGGCATCTTTTTTTTTGTGAAGAATAGCACACTTTCTTTGGTTCTGCAATAAAAAAAAATTTGTACAAAACATTTACAGAGTAATTTCAATCAAGGTTGTTTCATTGTGCACACAGTTATATAATCAAAAAATAGATCTTCTAAATTTGAGAATTTTATTTATATTTTCAAGCAAAGAAATAAATTATGCATACTAGGCTCATCAATATCATCAAATTCTTGAGAGCTGCTGCCTGAAGAATCAGAATTATAGTCATCACTTGAATCTTCAGATAAAATAGGAATGTAAGAAACATCCATACAATCATCTGAAAACTTTTCCTCGCATAAGGGTTTTGCTCCTAAATGTAAATAAAACATTAATACTTATTTATAATTTACTAACTAACAATTTTATCAATAATAGTATATTTAAACTATAGATTACTTAGATTTAAACTAACTAAGAATAGATGCATTTTAATGCTTAATATAACGATCCTCGTGTTTTGGACAAAAATAGAAGTTAGAACATAAGGCCATTATATGGTAAGTGCACAAAAATACTGTAAATATTACCTCACAGCTAAAAAAATACTTTTACTAAAAAAATAGACCAATTTTAACGCAAGCAAAGCTTTACTTTAAAAATAATTTGGTAACTAACAGAAAAATTTGCACCAACACAAATTTCCTTGCTTCAGAATTGATTTGCAACATCCAATTAGTATACTTTATTCATATAATTTTTGACAAGGTTTCAAAAAATTTTAATAATAAAGGCAGTGATTAGGAAAAACCCTTTTTATTAAAAATAAAAATAATTTTCTTACCAATGTCAAGGCTTTTTAGTACAACAAAAGATCTGGCTTGGTCAAATAATGAATCCTAAAATGAAGAAATTTGTTTCTATTTTAGTAGACTCAGAATAAAAGGGTTAGCAGTTTTTACAATTTTTGAAATGAGAAAAAAATGTCCAAAATTAATTAATATTTACTTTGATTGTATTTAGGAAGAAAAGAAAAAAAATACCATTTTATTATTCAACTATGGACAGAATTTCTACAGCCAAAAATTAATTATATTCTTTATGAATGAATTTTAAAAGAAAATTGAGGGAGAAAAAACAATTTTCCTAAATCTAACTACTTAGCAGTTCTTTCAAAACTAGCATACTGATTTCATTTACACAGAGAAAAAAAAAGAAGAGAAATCTGATTTTAATTTAAATCACACTTACCTGATTCTTAACCATTTTTATTCATAAATTAACATAAATTTTTTTAAAAAATTCTGAAATTTTATAGATATTAGTATATATATCTTTAAAAAAAAATCTCTTTTTTGGTATCTAATAGTTTTAAACACTATCTTATTGATATGACATGTCCGATTTTATTAAATAAAGTGCATATTGCTAAACATGAACTATAAAGATAAAATTTTATGGCAAAATTAAATAAGTTTTTTTTCAATTGATTTTTTTAAAAATATTATAAATTTGTTTTCAAATGTCATAAATATTAGAAACTTTTCTCTAAACTACATTTAATGCAACAACTTTTTCACCTCATAATTATACATTTTTCTAAATGTCTGCACTAATATAAAAAAAAAAAAATTTTTAACATGTAAAAATCTTTTTTTCAACCTTCTTAGAAAAATATGCATGTGCAAATAATGTAAAAATATAAATAGTGTAAAAAAACACTATGAATATTATGTAAAAGTATGAATAGTTATGTTTATAATAGTTATGTTAAAATATAAATAGTGTAAAAAAACACTATGAATATTATGTAAAAGTATGAATAGTTATGTAAAAATTTTTATGTATTAAGAAAATTTGTCTGAAGGGTAAATGTTGAACTATACAAAGAAAACTATTTCGAAGATTATGCCACTAAGGCAGAATGAAGCTGGTTAACCCATAGAGTTATTCCAGAACTAGTCACAGAGTAAATTAATGAAATGACCTATTTTTTAAATTCAAGCTGTGAAGATTTGTATTGGATCATAAGTTGATTTTAAGAGCATGAATTCCCAAAATGGCTAAAATATCTGACTTTGTTTAATGCTCTAAATGATATAAATATAATGTCATTAACATTTTAAGATATAAATGTGATACAATAAGGTAGAATAGAAAATATACATTTCAGTTTTAAATATAATTTCTAACATTATATAATAAATTAAAAAAAAGTAATTGTAGGCCTACTATTTCAGGTGGACCATGTAGAGTAATTTCAGGAACACCCATGTCTTGCAAAGTAAGAGATAAACCTGTAAAATATGGGTAAAAATTAATGCCAAGTAAGATATACATTATAAAAGAAAACATATGAAATGTTCCTTACCTAATAAACCACCAATATTATCCCAGCTTTTATGAGTAATAAAGATATTATCTAATTTGGATAACTTTGTCCTGAAATGATAAAGATTAACTTCAATTTTTAAAAAATAATTAAACAAGTAGATAACATAATCAAAAATAAGTAAATGATATTACTTGTGTTCTGATGATAACCTTTGAGTTCCTTCACCACAATTAAAAAGATATCTAAAATTAAAATAAATTTATAAAGAACAATAAAAATTTAAAGTTCAGGAAACTTAGTTATTTTTTTAAAAAAAATATACTTCTTTAATCAAAGAAGAAGGAAAGATTTCAATTTGGAACTTTACCAACAAGCAGTGCCCCCCCTCCCCCGCAAGCTCTTGGGCGAATTCATCCCTCCCCCAAAAAAATTTGCTAACTTCCCCCTTCCATGTTAGGTTGTTCGAAATAGTGCTATGTTGCTTCTTTTATTTATGTACTTAAAAAAAAAAATTCTCTGGTCTAAATTCCCCCCCAAAACTATTTGTTTTATTTAGTGTAAAAATCCCCCCAAGCTTTAAAATCCCCCCACCTTCCCCCCTGATGGGGGCCTTTGCCAACAAGGGTACCAAATTTCTGTCTGTAATACCCAAAAGCAGAAGTAATAAGAACTATACCATTAACATTTCTAGGGATTTCAAAACGAACATCAAAGTGCTAAATAGTTTTTTTACTTAAAGAATAATTTAAAAAAAGTATGTTTCAACTTGCTTCCTATTGGCCAGGAATTCAACTTAGTCTTTTTCTGTGATTTTATATTTTTTAGTTTGACCTGTCTCTCTCCCCCATAGTGAACGTAGGCAGCAAGAGGGCAATTGGTTTATGTTCTCTTCAATATTTCAGACAAAAAAAAAGAAAATATTTCCGAATCATCAAAGTTAAAAATGAGAAAGAGATAAAAAATAATTAACCTTTTTGCAAATATTTAGAAGTCTTAAGAATGTTTTTGAATTTTGAAAGCTATTATAACTGTGTATTTTAATTTCCTCCCCCCTGTGGTGCTCATTCACTGCTCAGTTGTCACCAAAAATAGGGGAATATTTCGAAGCAAATAATAACAATGAAATTTTCTGCCACTTCAAGAAATATATATAGGTATAAATTATTAAAATTATTCTTTGTTTTTTCAAGGCCCACAGCAATCAAAAAGATAACAATTAGAGAAGGCTTAAAAACTTTAATGAATAGAATGAATAGGTCATTTTTTATTTTTAACAGTAACAAAACAAATTCATTGACTAATGAGTAGCAAGCACACACAACATGAAGCCATGAAGTAAGAAAATGGCACGAAAGTTCAGAATGCAAAATAGAAACATGATATACAAGTCAAGCAGTTTGACAATCTTGTAGTTCCTCACAATCTGTCAAATCTGGTATAGATTAGTTGTCAAAAGTGTAACTATCTTATCATTAAATTTAAGGATGTTTTCGCATCGAAATCTGTCGTGCCAACTACAATCTTGGGGAGATTTCCGTATAATCACAGAAAGAGAAAAACTCAAAAGGTATAACTCGCAGTCACCCCCAGGCATACATCTACATATTTTCTTTTATAAAAATTTTGAAAGTTTAAGATCTATTTGACACTTTGGCAATTGTAGTTGGCATGTCAGATTACGATACGGAAATATCCCCACAATCTCCAAGACCAAATGGATTTTTAAATTGCAAATCGGAAAGAAAAAAAACATGTAGAGATTTGCGGAGGGTCGCTACAAGTTATATCCCTCCAGTTGGCAAGATTTGTTGATTATTATTCTGCCACAGATAACGATACATAAAACTTCTTTTAAATTTTACACTCGAATTCCATTTCTTAATAATAAATTGTAAGATACAAGTATAAAAATTTTTGCATATTTTTTTTTTAAAAAAACCAATTTAACATTAACCCTCTGACTGATTATCCCGCGATTTCCACGGGTAACTGAATTGTAGCAAAATCTGCTCATCCCGCGATTTCCGCGGGCATGTGTTTTTCTTCCTTTATTGATTAGCGCATCCCGTTTATTCCCCGTTTCAGCGGTATTAGACGTTTAATTTACGTTTTGACCAACAGATGTCGTTAGTTGTCCTTTAAATTGCTGTATTTGAAAGCGCGCAGTGTAAAGCGATTTCGTAAGGGCGGAAAGCGCGTAGTGTAAAGCAAATTTTTAAAGCGGCTTCGGTCCAAAAATGGAGCAGTCAGAGGGTTAAGAAATATCCAGTAAAATTATAGATAGAGCAGAATGATAAAATTAGTTTTTACCTCTCATGATCGGTAAACATATAAAGAGCTTTAGGAGATGAAATCGATCCGTTTCCCAACACACATAGATATATTTCACCAGGTGGGAAACGAGCACTTTTGCATTGTTTTCTTTTTTTCATCCTAATTTCTTTTAAAGCTGCGATTTCGTCTTTGTTTCGAGGCATTTTAAAAATTGCTGGATATTTTTGGAAACTATGATACACCTTCTGAGTATGTTGAAGTTTTAAACTTAAAAACTGTCGACTTTTTATCAAACATAAATTAGTTATCTTATAACTAATGTGCATGAAAAAAATAATAATAAATTATGAAATTTACAATTATTATTATAATACAGCTGAAAATATTGCTTGAGAAATCAAAAATTTCTAATTTTTATCTTCATTCATTCGATAATTACTGTCACTAACCATCGAGAAAAAAAGATACCATGCTAATAAAAGTAAACAAAATTGTAAATAAACACGCTTCGAAATGATGATGAAATCACGGCGACTGAATGAACCGTTCAAAACTTTTCAGTTGAAACGGTTGAAATCAAACACTATTTCGAACTGAAAACTTTGTAGCCACAATTGTCAGAGTCTCAAGGCTGAAGTCACTGGTGAATGGACTTTATGAACGATTTTATAAATAGACTTTCAATTCATGTAGTTGGTTTTGAGTAAAATGTGTATTTTGATTATTAGAGAAAGTGTTTATTTTCATTTGAAGACATGAGTAGAAGATATATCTAAAATTTTAAAAATTCTTTGATGTAAATCCGTTTTTTTTTCGATTTCTCTGGCGATATATTTTTCAAGCATTTTTGCTTTTTTAGGATGGAAATATTTATTAAATTGAGAACTTATTCTAAGTTATTGAAAACTCTAAAGATGAAACCACCTTCTGTTTATAAGTCATGTAGTATCTTATATTCAAATGTAATTCCTATCGAAAGTACTCGAAGAAATATTTTGGTAGTGACACCTCTTCAATTGAATCATGTTTGCTTTGCAAAGAAGGCTCAAGGAAAAATGTCTAAAGGTTACATTCCTTCACATTTTATAATATTTATTAATTTGAATAAAAATTTCCTTTAATTTTAGTTTCATGCAGTAAGAAAGCAATTAAAAAGAAAAGAAACTTAACTAACAAAACGTAGGTAATGTTTTAAATAAGTCTTCAGTTATAAATATTGATAGTTATTCTGCCATAATTCTTCACATATTTTGCACTCTAAAATATCACTAGAAAATGGTCTATGCATTGTTTACCACAATATTTCTAACAATCATGAGAAATAATCTAAATTAAAATCTGGAGAGGAAATTAATAAAATTTCTTCATCCGTAGCTGTGCCAAAATAATCACCAAGTTTGGGTAACTTCCGAGCAGTGACCCTTGAGAAACTTTAAATAAAGTAAAAAAATCACTGAGGAAAATCAACCTGGGCAAAGCTCTATAAATTTTTAAAAGTTAAAAATACCTCTGGCGTATGTAATGAGCGCAAACAGGTAATAATATGAAAGCAGAGCTCATTCTAGGCAGAAAAAAGGGCAGGATGCAGAAGTTTAAAAAAAGGGCATTATTATTCTAAAAAGGCAATAATTTCTTTCTTTGGGCTTTACACGTTCTATTAAAAAACATTGTCCATTAGTAAAAGAATTTTTTTCTTCACTTTACTAAAAGTAGCAAAGCAATCATATTAATTACTAATTTTTATTAATAAATTAACATATATATTGAGTGTCATAGTGAGTAACATATATATTTTTAAGTGTCTGTAGTTATGATTTAATAATTAAAATAAATAATTATAATTTAATGATAGTGGAAGTAACTGCAAACTTTCAAAGACAAGTGCAACAAGGGGGTGTGATGGCTATTTTTCCTTTCCCATATAAATCTATGTATTGACAGCAATGACAAACTAATTAAAAAGAGTTGAAAATAACAAAAGTTTAAGAAATCCATAGTAGAGTTTGGGGAAAAAACAAAGGGTTGAGGAAAGAAAGCGGAAAAAGGGTATGGAGTCTATTATATCGGAGCACTAATTTACTTCAGGGGCAACAGGGTGGATTCTTTTGATCAAAAGGGCAGCAGGGTGCTGCGCCCTGTTTACCCTGCTTAGAATGAGCTCTGATGAAAGTATCCTTGAGAAAATTTACTCTCTATACTGGTTTATAGATGATTTATCTACTAAAAGATTTAATTTGTCTGTGCACATTTTCATTGGCTCATTTGTATACTTCTATTAGATTAAAAAAAAATACATTGGAATTTATTATGCAAAAAATTAACAATATATTATTAGAATTTTTTAAAAAAGAATTTGAATGTAGCTTCAAAATTTTATCATTGTGTTATAATAAACGACTTAAGTATTATATATTTAGACGAATATTGAACATATAAAATATTAAACTGAAATTTAACGAAAAATATTGGAGAGTGTGTGATATTTGTAACTATGATGATGTATGCTATTTTACAACAAAACACTGACCAAAATGATAAACCATTAAAATAAACAGTTTATACTTTGTTAATTATTTCATGATGGCCTGAATAATGTCTTAGTAATCCAAAATCAGTGTTGATTTCAAGTCCTGAAAATGTGTCTCGAAGTATTAAATATTGCAAATATCATTGTTTTGAATATCTTTATGCTAAAAAGAAAATGTTTTTCCACATAAAATTATTTTAGATATTTGATCATTATGCTTACAATTATTATTGTGAGTAGTCTTTTATTTTCTTATAGAACTAATGAAAGAGTGGAACAATGCATGCATAATAAAAAAAACAGTTACTATTTCCTAAGTTTTCCATTGAAGTTGAAAAAATATTATTATGTTATTTCAGGTGGAGGAAAATCTAAAATTGCACAGCTATCTGATGAAGAAATAAAAGAGGTCATTGATATTGAAGACTACAGAAATCAATTACTTACTGTTAAAGAAAAATTAAAGAAGGAATATGTTGAGAACCTTTCTCTTCGCTCAGCTTCTAGTATTAATTCCTCATTAATTTTATATCTAGCATTGATTTATTTTATAATTAGCATTGTTTTGTGTTTAAAACATATTAAATTTGCCTTTTTCTCTTCTGTTATTATTTTATCATAAATTTTATACTTATTAAGTTAAAAAATTATTTATGAATTATACATTTGATTACCATTTATTGTTTTTTTCTAGAAAAAATCGCAAGTTTGTTAACTGCATTACTTCCATGAAAATGCATTTTACTATGATTTTTTCGCTCTTAGCCACAAGTTTTTCTTAGTTTCTATTCTCTCTCGGTTAATGAGGTTTTTCTAGTTTTGTTACTCACCTTTATTTTACATTTTTATTAGCAACTTTACATTTTATATTTCAATACACTGTTGTTTCTCCTCATTCACATCTGGTCAATCTTGAAAAATTGGCGCATATTTTTGAGCAATTGAAACGTGTTGACTATTATTTCCAATCTGTATATTTCTGAAGCAAATTAAAGTTTTTTAATCAAATTGTATGAATAAATATGTTTTAAATAGAAACTTGAGATAAGTTATTGATATAACTTTATTATTTAAAATTCATTACACTTTGATTATCATACAATTTCAATATTCAAAATTCAATGCATATTGTATCTGCTTTAACAACTAAATTCAATTGTTTGACAATTTTGCAGGAACACACTTTGCTTAATTGTCCCACTGTTTTGTTTTATTTTTAACTATTAGTTTTAAGTACTAAAAACTTAGAATATTCTTGTGTTTGCTTATACCTGATATTTTGTTTCTTTCTTTAGTAGTTTATATCTTTGTTTACTTTTATAATAAGAATTGTGCATTTTTTTCATCTTAATAATTAATTTAGTTAATATTTTCTACAAATTTTAATTTTGAATTGTATTTACCTTTTCTTAAACATAATTAGATAAATTTTGCAACTTGCATTAAATTTAGTTTAGTTACTTTTCAAAAAATAACTTTTTCGTTAGAAAAATATTAAATATTTTGTTCAGAAAAACTTATTTGCTTACTAGGAATTTTTTAATTTAAAAATATTTTGTTTTCTTTTTATAAATAAATTTCATGTTTGTAGATGTGGAAAATATTATGGTCAAAATTGATGATGATGAGTACCCTCTACACGAATTAGCTCAAATTTCAAGGAAGAATCAAAACTTGATTGCCATCAATTTGATAGATTTTCCAGAGGTAATGAAATGTTTACATTTATTTTGTCAGTCATTTTTTTTAAATTTTAAATTTGTAGATTAATTTTAAAATTGTAAAAAGAGTTTTTTTTAAGCATAGTTTCTATTTTTATTGTGAGATTTGTAAGTTATAAAACTTACTCATTGGTAATACAATGTGTACCTGGTGGCAAAGTTTTCTGATTTAATCTGCAACAACATCTTCATAAATCAAAACTTGTCTGCTATCCAAACGTAATTAAGAGGAAACTAAAATTTAAAAATAAAAAATTGCTCACTTAAACTTGTAGCAAAATTTGCAAATAATAGATAAAAACTTAATAGTGCAGGAAATGTATGGTTAGTTTGAAATTTATAATAATGCTTGAAAGAAAGAGAGAAATTTGAAGAAAAAAAATTTAAATTTATTTAATTGTTAATTTCCCCTCCCCCTCCCCCCCCCTAGGTAACGACGAATTGAAGGTTACATGAACAAATTGTATTCATTTAAAAAAAATTTGCTGTTAGCCTGTTAACAATCTCTCAGTCAGAAGTTATCTTTATAATAAATTTTCACTAGCTGATATTACTCACTTAAATTTTTAACAATGCATATAAAGGACTACTGAACTGTTTATTTAAATTAATAAATCTTAATTGAAAATATATCTTCAAATGTTTCAGATTTTATTAAGAATTGCAATTTTGGTGTTTATATATTTTAAATTATAATTGTTATTTTTTTAATGCATTTTTTGTGTGTTGTTTTGTTTTTTCATATTTAAAGAATTTCAATAGGCGTTAAAACCAGCTATACAATCTATTATTGATTCTGGTATTGGCATAAATCCTCAGCAAGATGGCACTATGATCTACTTAACCATTCCTAAGTAAGACACCAGTTTGTTATCAATTTTCATTTTTATTGTTCATCTTATTTCTGTCATTGTATCCTTTTTATTTATGCCTTGCTTGTAATCAACTAACTTGCTTTAATTTTTATTTACTGAGAAAAATTCTATCTCAAATTCTTTAGCTTTATGAAACTTACCAATTTTTTAGATCTTTCAAAATCAGAATTATGAGTATTGTTTGCTCTATAATTATCTTTTTATCCTGTATATTATAAACTTACATTACTTAAATTACCTAATTTATTTATTAATGAACTCAGTAAAAGTATCCTTATCAATTTCATTTGTGATCTAGTGTAAAAAAAAAAAGAACAACGAAAGAAAAATAATAAAACTTCCAACTTTGCATACCTGTTTGGCTTTTTTTTTCTCCCATCAAGAATCGAATTGAACAAATTTGACAGTCAGACCTCGATATAGGGTCACCCTAAGGGACATCGCAAAACTGACCTTATAAGCGGGGTGACCTTTTAACCGATTCATTAGCAGTTCGTAACTAAGCACGTAAATAGTACACATCAGGATTTTTTTTTAATGGTAGTGCAAATGAGAACCATCAGCCGTAAATTAAATATTTGACCCCTTAACTGCCGCGGGCGTATATATACGTCTCAGTCAGACGATGCGTTAACTGCCGCAGGCGTATATATACGCTTTCCCAAAGTACGATGCATTGCATTGCGCTGCTATAAATAGAACTACACCCCCTACTTCAGAATGCAGTAAAATGGCCTTGAAAGTGTTTGCTTTGCGAATGTATTACTAATTTCGGAGGAGGGGGAATGGGAAAAGGATGTTATGGAGAAGTGATGTCGTATTAATCGCTTGTGTGTATTTATTTGAGTAAGGTCGGGTTTATTCTTTTTTCGCTTTTGTTTCCCGTATGTATTTGGTGCTTTTTATTCTTTTCATAAACGTCTTCAAAGAAAAATGCATCGCGAAAATGTGCTGTTTGTTCAAGAAAAAAAATTCGGCGTGGATCCCGCTATCAGTGCGATGAATGTGATGTTGGTTTATGTGTCCAACCATGTTTCAGGATTTATTATACAACAGCTAAGTTTTAACATCTTTTATATTGTATTTTTATTATTTAATTTAAATTTTGTATTTTCTTTCTTTCCCTTTTCTTGTCTTGTAAAATTAAACTGTTTTTAAATTGCAAAGAGTGCATCATTTTCTCCCACCAAAACACCGTGTAAGAAAGTGCACTTGAGCGAAAAACGGTGGCACTGGGGAGTGAATCACGTTAATTTTACTCGGCAGTTAAGGGGTTAAGTCAATAAATTTTAACAGAATTAGTAAAGAATTAAAGAAAGTTAGATTTTTTTTTTAATTATTTAAAATAAAGTTGTTTGAAAATTTCCTCAAAGTGTACATATATGCATTACATCTTACCTTATTTAAAATAATCAGTTATGCAGGTCTGTCTCGTTTTTGATTTCATTTTTCGAACAATGTTTTCTAGATTTTGTAACTTTTCAAAATGTACCTCAGCTCCCTCATGGTTTGTAAAAAAATTTCGTATGACATTTATTGCACGGAGGGAAGCCTTCACTTGGGTTACAGCTACAGTCTCAGGATCACTGTCATTGTCCTCACTGTCCACAACTTGTGAAACGATTTCAGCAATTGTAGCTTGTTCGTTGGCTGCAACAATTTCCTAGAACTCGAGAGGGGTGATTGTCCTGTAAGGAAGTTAAATATGCTTTTGTTAGAAAGGAGCTCCCCTCGCCTCAGATAAAAATGACCTTATAAGCGATAATGATTTTTTAAACTTGACCTAAACTAAATCTGTAACAAAGAATTTCTATTCAGTGAGCCAGGACTTTGGAAAAGTGACCTTATATGCTGGATGACCTTATATCGAGGTCTGACTGTATTAAGTCTTAATATATGTACAATCTTCACATTTACTGTCTTGTTTATGCATCTTTTTTATGTTTCAATATTTAATGGCAAGTTATATAATAAAAGTCAATTTAAAATTTTAATAAAAATTTCTCTTGACGTTCATTTGGCGGAAATATATTTTTGTATGTCTTTAGCACCAAATAGTGCTGTTGATTTATAAAACTTTGTTTGTATATCTTTCCTTTCTATTTGATTTGCATGCATGTTTTTAAATATTAAACAAAAGAAGAATAAATATTTAGTATGATAAGAATAAATATTTAATATAATAAGAATAAATATTTTTCTGAAGTAGAAATTTTTTTTTATTCCAATACATTGTTGGTAAAATATCTGTCCTATTTTTTTTATAGAAATTAGATTTCTTTTGATAATATTTAGCTTTTACCCCATTTATTGTTTTAATTAAATAATTTGATTATTTGTTGAATATTCATTTAAGATAACAAGTTAGTTTTATTTGATATCTTAAGATAATTGTAAATTTTATTGTAAGTCACAATTCTAGGATATAATTTTTTATGTGAATTTTAATAATTCTTGTAATTCATCCATTTTGTATATGCAACCACTAGCAAGAAAAAAGTGAATAAAAAAGTTGTCAGACTTTTTGTAACTTATAAATATGAACTAACTTACAAGTTATGTATCTAAAGTAAAGAGTAATAAGTGTACTTATAAGTTAGGTGAGTGCAGTAAAAACCTTTAAAATAAACAAAAGTTTATCCCTATTGGAAAAAAAGGGTCTTAATTGTAATTACAAAAAGTTCTATAAAATTTTTTATTTTTTAACTGCTCTCTTTGTTTACTTAACCCAAAAACTAACTTTCTTGGATAAAGTTTGATGGGTCAGGAAAAACACATAAGTGTTAGTGAGTGTAGTTTTAGAACCAGAATTCTTGTGATTTATCAGGAAAATTACCAGTCTTAGAACTTAAAAAAATATTTAAGCAGCTATTTTTATGCACATTAGTTAAATTCAATGTCTATTACAACCATTGCTTTTTCAAAATAACACTGCTGTTAATTTTTACATCTTATCTTCTTTGAGTGATAACTCATTTCACAGAAAAATCTAGTAATTTTCATATTGAATAAAACTAAATCTTGTCCTGATTAATAATTGCTTTATATAGCTGAAATATGATTTGAAATTTTTCTGTAAAATCTATAATAGTCAGAAATTTTTTTTTCTTAAATTAAGTCAGAGCCTCATATTTTTTCATCATGGGATATCATGCTACCAGAATCAGGAATTAATTGTATGAAAGTTCAAAGTTATGAAAGCCATAGCTCCGAAGGTTGGGCTTTGGCTGATTGCAAGTGATCCTTCAGTCAATTCTGGTATTAAGAGATGCCACTGTATCTGTTTAGCTTCTTTTTTTTAAAAAAAAAAAAAAAAAAAAAAAAAAAACTTTATTTATATCATTTTCTAAATCATTGCTTGTCCATTACTTTATACCGATCTAGAGCACTATATTATTATGATCTGATATGCTGGAATCTTCTTGAATAGACTTTTTATTTTTCATATTCAATTAGCTTCTTTTTATTTTGTTGTAATCATTTCTAATAATTACTCGTTACAGTATGCAAAAGTTTGGTCTCTCTTACCATAGCTCTTTTATATAGTAAATTTATCACATTACAAATTAATGAGCTTGCTTTTTTAATATTATGCATGTTTGGAAACTATCTTAAGTAGCCATTGTTTTAATACATTTTTTAGTTCTAAGTGTTTATAAGTTAATTATATTTCATTTCTAACTCTATTTGCTAATGTTACTTACTCTGTATTGCAGGATGACAAGGGAACATAGAGAACATATGGCAAAAAGTGCAAAATCCATGTTTATGAAAGCTAAAGATGAAATTCGGAGCATCCAGAATTATTTTGTGAAAGAAGCTAAAGGAAAAACTGATCTGTCTGAAGATCTAATTTTCAATGCCTCTAATATGGTAAAAAAAATTCATAATAGTGATATTTTAATTTTATTAAATATTTCTTAAACCGAACTCAAATTATTTTTTTTAGTTTTTAAATGACATATATTAAGTTGCTATTTATATTATTGACATTTGACATATCTATGGTACATAATTTAACTGTAATTATATTAAAAAAACATGTATTTTTTTATTATTTGTATGATAATAATTAAGTAGAAGATCTTTATAAAGCAATCCTTTAAACCCGGGGCTATGCGTTTTACGGAATTTTGTGTTGTATAGATCACTTTGCTTGTCTTTAAATTTACCTACTAAATAAAGCAATATTAGTCAGAAACACATCAATAGTAAAATGCTATAAAACAATTTTTGGATACAAATACTTAAAAATACCAGTAAGTATTTTTTATTAAAAAAAAAAACAATAAATAAGTAAAAAAATAAAACATTTTGCAACTTTAAAACTTTTTTTTGAAATTACGTCCATCATTTGCTCTCTCGAGTGAGAAGTCTTGCTGTCCAATATAATAAAGAAATATCTCCAGGGGCGGAGAGCGTCGTGAAACTAGACGAATTACGAGCCTCCTGGAGGGCAGAGCAGTTCCATAGATGCCTGCCATTCATATGAGACCTATTTGCACATAGAGTACAGTAGGAGAGTCAGAAAGACCAACACGGTGCAAGTGCGCCTGTAAGTAATCGTGCGCTGTCAACAATCGGAAACAACTTTAAAACTAGGAACAAACAATTTAATAAATTTGGTTTGTTTAGCTTTTGAAATTTTAACCTTTTAAAATAATTAAGCAAATAATGTTAGTTAATAGTAATTATAGTTAATAGTTCATTCTTATGTATAGAAATTTTGTTACTGCAGTTTTCTTTGTTTACTGCCACAAAGCTAGTGTGGTTTATAGAGAATTGCAGTTTATAGAATTGTGTTATATAGATCTTTTAATGTATTAATATTGTATTCGATAAAAACATGGGATTATAACCTGGACTCATCCCACTATAGACAATAATTTAGGACATTAAGTTCCCTTAAGATCCACAAAACTGATTTGTTTACTTAGGTTAATTATTTAGTTTCTTAAGATAAAAAATTTTATTCTGTTTACTAATTTTAATAAAACTGTCATTTGTAGACTGTAATTACTTTTTTTATTCATTTGTTTTAGATTCAGAATGTAGCTGAACTAAATGTCGCAGAGTTAGAAAAAGTACTCAAGATTAAACAAAAAGAGTTGTTAGGAGAAACTTAAATGAAAACTTTTGTTTTTTGTAAGTTTAGGTAGTTTTTTAATGAATAAAAAGTGTTTATTATTAGGTGTAAAGTCCTTGGAAATGATTTTACTAGTTGTTATGAAACAATAATTGAAGAAGGATGAATTTCTTTAACTAAGTTACTTTACCAGTACTTCAAACTATAATTGCTTAATTATTAGATCTTGTTTGCATATGTTTAAATTATTGATTTGCTAATGTAGGTTAAACAAACTTTTTTGAAACTTTAAAAACCAAGATTTTTACAGAAAAACATACCATTACAAATCCTTTTCCTCACTGGCTATATAATTTAGCAGTTATGGAAATATGCAACACATAAAATATTATGATTTAAAATAAATCTTTTAAATTTTTAATATATCTTAACAAGACCTGGTATCCTTTTTAATATTTTTACTTATTAATTTAGTTAATAGTTAGCTGAAACAAATGAAATAAAAAATAAAAATTGTGGCAAATTCTCCAAAAGAATTATAAACTAACACTCTATATAACGTGAATAGAAACTTGTATACAAATATATTTTGTACTGCTATTTCATGATTAAAGAATATCCCTCATTGTATAAAATATAAAGTTCACACAGTTAAAGAAAAAAAACTTTCAAGTTTAATTTAACTGTTTATTAATTTTTATTTTTAATTAACAATAGATTTTCTCAAAGTTTCTGGACTAATACATCTTATTTTTTCTGAAATATCTTGAACTTGCTCCTTTTTATTTAATTTAAGTTTGAAATTTATTATAATTGGTAACATTAACTTCATAATAATAATAAAAAATTTTGTGTTTCAGTTCAGTGAAATAATAATCGATAAAATAAATTCATAATTATGTGAAATAAAATTACAATGAAACATTTTCCTGACCAAGCAATAAAAAGTTTATAAAAAAACATACAAAATATCTAATTACACCTCTTATTTCTCTTATTCTTATATTAAAAAAATTATATAAATTTAAAGCCAACAGTTTATAAAATTTTATTTCAATTTATTTAATACAACTCAGTAATATCGTTAATTTGATTGTTTTGTAATCTGTGATTTTTATATTTACAAATAAATCTTACTTCAACAGAAATATAGGCAGTTATGGCTATAAACAACAAACTAAGCAATATGTAAATTTTTATATCTGTACATAAACTGTTACTGTAAGCATAGGCTGTTGAAAATCCTAAAGAACTCCAAAAATAGAAATTTGAAAATGCTGGTTCTTCATTGTCTTTGAAAATGACACCATAAAGTGCTGAAAAATAAAATGCAATCTATTTTAAAATTGTGTAAAAAGATAAATTTTAATTAATTAGTCATTACATTTCGGTAATTTAATTCTTATTGGTGCAATATTATTGTTATGATATGAATATACTTCTAAACTTTTTGTGCATTTTATTTTAATAACATCATTAATTTTGAAAATATGCATTTCTGATGTCAAATTTTTTTGTGCTGCACTGTTATATTTAAATTTTGAAATATAGCAATTAAAAATTAATGCAGTAGGCAGTTACATCATGAAAATTTTTTAAAAAACAGTTAGATTTAAAACTTACACAAACACACAAAATGAAGCAGTTTTATCTCAGTTTGTGTATCTGTCTTTTTTGTAATGAGTACAGTAATTACAAGAAGACCTCATGTCTTGCTGAAATAACTATTCTCTACTTGTTAACCTCAAAGAACTTTTATATGTACACAACAAGTATTTTCTTTGTACACTATTTTCAATAATTACATAATTTCTATTATATGAAAAAGTGTACTCTATTCAATATTTTTTTGTAACTATTCTAAACAGCATATTTGTCTTTCCATATTTTAAACACATCCCAGAATGTTCTCCCTGATAATTTAGTTTTTTCTTTCAAGGTTTCGAAAATTATACAAAAAGGGAGGTGATTGTAGAACACTATATTAAATAATTTTTTGTATTACATTATAATATATATATATATATATATATATATATATATATATATATATATATATATATATATATATATATATATATATATATATATATATATATATACACACACACATTGCAAGTATTAGTGGATAGATCTAGTTTTTAAGATTTTGACTTTTCTGATTTATGGGAATTATTGTTACAATAAAATATATTTCAACCTACATAACTGGTAGCTGTAACTTGCTGCATTTTTTTAAGTTCCTTAAAGGAATTTTTTTTTATTCTGAACTTACTAATACTTCTACAAGAACTAATACTTCTTAGAGTAAAAACAGAAATACAAACTATAAATTTAAATTATATATTTTTTTATTACTTTTTTTATTACTTTTGGTACTCTTTATCGATTACTGCATGTGTTATTTTTAAAATCAACAAATTATAATGGCATATAATTTATGTGAATCCGCTATTTTCATTTTACTTTTACTTAAACTATTGCTGCAATGTTTTAATTTACTTTTTAGTTTTATTTTCTAAAAAAAATTCTTCCACTAAAATAAGACTTTTGTACTTTTTTGTGTAATTCATTTCCTTTTTTAATTCTGTGTAATTTATTTCCTTTTCCCTTTTGTATAATTTATCAATAGCTTGAAATTTTCATTTATAAACTAATCAAATCAGTTTTTATATTCAATTTATTTGGAAGGCAATTAATCTCACCTATTATTTGTGACCACCAAACACTTGCACCAATCCCATAAACTCCTGATAATATGAAATAGAGGTTAAAGTTGTTGGCATCTGGTCTCCATAGCAAAAGTGTTAGCATCATGGCGAAATGTGATGCTGCAGCTAATAAAAATACTGGCATACGTGTTAAATATTTTACCATAAATCCTAAAGAACAGTCCATCACAGCACAGACAACACCATAGCATATAGTAACATAACCAACTTGAGATATACCCCATGCACATGCTATATAAGACTGGAAAAAAAAAGAAATGATAAATGCTTTAATATTCTATAGGGAAAAAATATTGTCAATACAAATCATTTGAATTTCATTTATCGTAATTATTTTGAAATCTCTATTAATTTTAAATGATAATTTAATAATTAGTTTAATTCAGTGTTTTCTCCAATGTGTATAAAAATATACAAAAAAGATATTCTCTGATCTGAATTATTCAATTAAATAAAAAGTTATATTAATAGAAAAGATTCTGTCATTCCTTTTTTTTATTAGTATTACTTTTTTATCAGTTGGATTATTAAATTCAAAAGCCTCATTAATTAAAATCAAATATAATTTTAAGAACCGTTCATGGTAGATTTTTTTAATGTTGATTTGGAGTTACAAAAATATGTTTGCCTCAAAAGTATTTTTAATTCACATATCCAGACTGAGATAAAAACTAACATACTAAACTATCTTAATTATTAATAAGCTATAGTCATGACTGCACAGTTTAGACAAATTTCACAGCAATAAAAATCTCTGTTAATCGGTACTGAGAATGCAATTTTTTTCCCTCCATATATAATTTACAAAGTTAGGTTAATTAAGGTTTTATATCAAACTTTTTAACGCTTTTTTTAATTCCTTCTTATTCTTATTTACCGAAGTCAAGTTGGACATATATTAATAATTCATAATCATAAAATTTCACCATCATCAAAAAGATGTGCCTTTTTTATTTTAACCCTTCTTTCACAACTCTATTTAAAATTATAACCTTGTCTAAAAGCAATCCGATATCGAATGCTGTATTATAAGAATACATTCCTCTAATTTTTCAGTGCAAATGAAATAAAGTTTGATGTTCTTTTGAATTCGATTTTAAGTATCCTCTATGGTTCAGATCTTGCATCCTGCGACTTTCTTTTTTTTTTTGGACAGAAAAATGTTGAACATTTTTATAGAATGGTCTTAAATTTATTGATCTTTTTTGAAAGCCTGAAAAAAAAATTAAGAGAAATGATTTAGCACTAGAAAGTTTTGCGATCGAATAAAGATTATTTTAGTGGCAAAAGACTGAAAGATGCTTAGGCAAAGTACAGAATTTATTAGTAGTAAAAGATTAACGTATGTGTATTTTACAATAAAGAGTATGTTAGTTGTAAAAGACTAGGAAGTGAAGATATGTATAAGACACAATAAAGTTCTAGAAGAGAGGAAGATGTAAGGTAAAATAAAATAATTTAGTAGGAAGTACAAGAAAAGAATGTGTAAGATGCAAAAAAATTAAATAAAAAAGAATTAAATTGGTAAAAGAAATTAATTTATGTATAATTATTAAATTATACTTACTTTTGTGAAATCGCTGTTGTAAAATCCATCAGCTAAACCACAGTAGAATGACAGAGGAATCAAAAGCAGCTGATCTTTGTTTCGCATATGCTTTAAAGTTGCTATAAGAAGATCGGCTGATAAGCCTGTTTCTTTAGACTTTTTAATTCTAGGATCTGTTTCTTTTTCTAGTGGATCCACTATGAAAAAAATTACAATCCCAGCCAGAATTACAAAGCAACTGTATATTATCACAAGCTTTAGCCACTTTTCATCTGGAGGTCGTTCTAAATTAGGATTAAAATCGTCTGCACTGACACCACAAAATTCCGCTCCACATTGAATTAAGGTTTCGTTTTCAGAAGCAATCAATGTTTCATTGGATGATTCTCGAAGCACATAATACGATAGTACATTTCCCCAAATTTCAGCGTTTTCATGGAAAAATGAATAAATACCAAAAAACCAAGCATTAATTACACTTGTTGAGGATTTCGTGTAAGCTGAATATTGAAAAGCAATTTCATTAACGTATGTGCTTCGAGCAGCCCATAGTGGTCCAAATGATATACCACTTAGCATCGCTGTTGGTAATAAAGTTCCCCAATGTGGGAAAGCATTTGCAGCTACATAAGGACAAATACTGAACACTGATATAAGTAAAGTTTTCTTGCAACCAAATTTTCTAATGAGGTAGGTTGGTAGAAAGAAGGATGAAACAGTGAAAAATGCATAGATGACAGACTGGGAGATGATTCCTACGCCTTCTTCGTGATTGACTGTGCTTTGAAGATTGCTCAAAGAATCGAATGCTGTGAACACGAGGAAATGGCCGAATGCTAAGGCCGTGAGATTTTTCAATATCTTCCTTTTGCTGTGCATTATTAGTCTTGAGTTGACTTTATGTGCTTTGAATTTTTGAAAAATGAAAGACTATTTTTTTTTTCGTTTTGTAAACATTTATCACTAATATACCTTTCTGATGTGCCTGCATGTAGTAAATTCATATTCTCTATCATTGCATTTTCTTTGACTTTTGCATTTGAGCCTAGGAAATATAAAATAGAAATTCAAGTAATTATAACTATCATTTTAATTATTAAAAGTTGAATATAAAGATAAAGCTTCTGAAAGAGAATAAAATTTTATTAACTCAGGAAGGTTTACTTCGCAGTCTTTGCTATTGTGAAAATTAACTCAATTTTAATTTTCTGAAGAACTTTTATTATCTAATGATAAGATTGGTTTAATGTAAAAAATCGAAAATATATACAAATACCTCATGTCGGTTCCAATCAAAAAAGGCACCGTTACATTGATTTTCTTTTCAATTATACAAAAGGCGAAAAGAAAGAGAAAGAAATAACCTGCATAACTTTTGATCTTATTAGATTTTCACGTTCCCCAAATAAACTTAATGCTTTACGAGGCTGACCTGACATGTGCTAATCAATTAGTGCAGACGATTTTTTAAGTTACGAAATCAGTCACAAAAACCTACTTTCTTTGAATAAGTACACCTATTTCTGGATGGATTCCTGACCCCCTCAAAACATGGAAAATTACTATCTGGAAAATATGGTCCCAACAGTTTGGTCAGGGGTGGGGTTATTTGGTTCCTTATTAATTTTACTTTTTCTGTATTTCGCTATATCTCGAAAATGTTTTTAACAAACAAATTTTTTTTTTTATACAACCATAAAATTGGTTTATCCGAATTGCATTCAAAAACTAATTTTTAAAAATTATTATTAATTAGTTTATTTAATAAGAGAATTGTAAAGTATAAATTTTTTTATATCATTTTAACGAATGTAGTTTTATGTAGTAAAATCTAAAATTTGAACTAAATTGGTCGAATAGTTTCTGTGTAAATGAATTTTAAATATTCGACTATTTTTAAATTCAATTTCTCAGGAATTATTCAGCCAATTTCGTTCAAATTTTATATTTTGCCATATAAAATTACCGTCTTTAAAATGATGTAAAAATTTGCATAACTTAAAATTCAAAACTTTTTCTACTATTTTTAAGCAAAATAATAAATAATTATTAAAAATTATTATTTATTTATTCAGAAATACCTTTAGGTAAGTAAATTTTATAATTGTGTGAAAAATTTTCAATTCGCTTTAAAAGTTTTCGAGATATAGCAAAATACGCAAAACGTAAAATTAACGTTAAGAGTTCCGAACTTGGTACCGATTTCCTCTGACCAAAGTATTTAGACCATATTTTCCACTTTGCGACCACCCTCCCCCCATATTTTGAGGGTAAGGAATTCAATTCTGTCCAAAAAAAGGGTATGTTATTCAGAGAAAGTACGTTTTTGGAGTCTGATTTCGTAGTATAAATATCGCCTGCACTTATGAGCATATGTGAAGTCACCCCTGTGAACCATTGAGACTAAGTTTGACGCGTGAAAACCTGATCATTCGATCAAAACTTATTCAAAATATTTTTTTTTTTTTGCTATGTACAATTTTTTTTTTTAAATTATTGCCTCAACATATAATATCATAAAAATGAAGTGTTTGATAAAAAAATGCTCTTTTTTATAATTATGAATTAGAAAATTCCAGATTTTCAGAATAAATGGAAAAGTTTAACATGCACCTCAAATAAATGAAAAGATTTTTAGGATTTTCTATATAAATAAATTTAAATTATCTCAAGTTGTAGTGAGAAATAATGAATCAAATCCGTACTCAGAATTTCTAATTAGGAGAGAATAGAATCCCCCTAAATAAATGACAATGTCATACATTTTTAATTAATTCTAGATTTGTTTATTTATTTGATATATCATCTATATTTACTTATTGAATATTACAATAACTTCATTACT
Source organism: Parasteatoda tepidariorum (assembly GCF_982258835.1). NCBI lineage: Eukaryota > Metazoa > Arthropoda > Arachnida > Araneae > Theridiidae > Parasteatoda > Parasteatoda tepidariorum. Next base: position 51,420,127 of record NC_141762.1, read on the forward strand.
AGTTTAAATAATATATCCACTTGTATAAATATTGTTTTTTAAACTTAACTTATAAAGCATTTACAGGAGTGATTTGTAAAAGAAGAAGAAAAAAAGTGAAATAAAAGTTACAGAATGAGTATAAAAAACTTTTGCATATCTATCATGTGTACAGAAAATTAATCAACTTACGATAGTGGATAAAAAGTATCAAATTTAATTCCATATAGTAAATATAGTAAGTTTTACAAAACTGGAAGATTGATATATCATATCACTAATAGAACAACTGGTCACAAAAATAAAGCTTTTGTAAACTGCCTAAATTATTTACAAATAATCGTATGTTACTAAAAAAAAATTTAAAATAAATAAAGAGCATACTACAAAAAAAAAAATATAAATATGCATGATCTAGCTATTATAAGTAACCAAGTCATTGAATAAGTGAATCCATAAAAGGACGAAAACTGTGGGTCAAAAAATCCACGAATCAACGATTAAAAGTTAAAAAACGAATTTGTAATTCAATTAACCCCTTGACATACGAAGACGTCTGGGAGACGTCATTTGTTTCTTAAGTCAAAACAATAATTGACGTGTCTCAGACGTCTTCAACACAGAGATGCCAACTTGCTCCGGAAATGAAATATATATTTTATAGTGGTAGTTTATCAATTGTGATTCTTGGTTTAATAAATTCAATTTAGTAGATTTTTATCCACCACTATTTCTAAATAATTCGTAGGCTTATATAATTCACCACTTTATAGTAGTTATATCATGCTATTATACCTTTTGAAAAGCAAGCAAAATTAGTCAAATATTAGCAAAATTTAGTTTGTAGTTATTTGCCGTTTTTTTAATTATTTTGGCGTGTCCGGAGCAGTTGGCATTTCTGTCAACATTCCGTTGCGAGCTGTTGTTTACAGTGCAATCAAAGATCATTTCTATATCAAGAAATTAATAATTCCACAAAGTTTAGAGTTTGTTTAATCATATGTCAAGGAGTTAGTGAACGAATTACGGGTTCTATGATATAACTATTTGCCATGTCCCTGTGATGCGGGAGAACTGCATCACATGGAACTCTAGAAGGATGTTCGACCTCTAGTCGAGAAACTGTAGTTCAAAACTGGTTATGGTTCAAAAAAGTAAAGTTCAAAATTGCTGAGAATACGAATCCAAGACGTCGATCTTCGTTCAAAAATGCAGGTTCTCTCTTAATATTGTTATCGGAAAAAAATGAGGTATTGATTTCTGTGTATTTTATACAATGAATCACGATAGTGATTTATATATTAAAGTGCAATTTTCGTCTTGTAACTGTACATATATGCAACTGCCTGCGATCTAGACAACTGAAGCATTGTTTCTTATGTACAGGGTGTTTATAAAGTCCCGGACCCATTTTTATGTTTAATAACTCATAAAATAATAAAGATAGATTAAAATTAATAACATAAATGGTTAGATAGACACAAAAAGTTTCATGACCCTTGTCAATGAACTTCCACGTGTGCCCCCTTCGTCGCACGGAGAATATCAAGTCGATAGTCAATTTCGCGCCAGGTAGCGGCAAGCATGTCGGCATCCACAGAGGCTATTGCGGTTTTCTGTAGCACATAATGTTCTCCGACGAAGCATCCTTTCATGTTTCTGGCATTGTTAATCGCCATAATGTGTGCATATGGGGATCTGAAAAACCCCCATGAATACCGTGAGACACAAAGGGATTCATCAAAGGTTAATGTGTGGTGTGGACTAATGCACGACCGAGTCATTGAGCCTTTCTTTTTTGCAGAAAAGACGGTCTGATCAGTCGTATACTTAGACATGTTGGAAAACTTCGTATTTCCACAACTAGAAAGTTTCAGCCACATGTATTTTTGCAACAAGATGGTGCACCACCTCATTGGGGTATCATCGTTCGTAATTCTTAGAATGACCATTTTCCAGGAAAATGGATTGGACGAGGAGGTACAATTCCTTGGCCACCCAGATCACCTGATATAACGCCGCTGGACTCTTTTCTTTGGGGATTTATAAAGGACAATGTTTACAGGAGGATCGTGTCGAACATTGATGACCTAAAAGCCAGAATTACAACCGCAATAGCCTCTGTGGATGCCGACATGCTTGCCGCTACCTGGCTTGAAATTGACTATCAACTTGATATTCTCCGTGCGACGTAGGGGGCACATGTGGAAGTTCATTGACAAGGGTCATGAAACTTTCTGAGTCTATCTAACCATTTATGTTATTAATTTTAATCTATCTTTATTATTTTATGAGTTATTAAGCATAAAAATGGGTCCGGGACTTTATAAACACCCTGTATTTTGCGAAACAAATTTTACAATTACGCCTGACATTGCTATATAGACAAATGAGGTATTGTTTTTAGTATTTTTTTAGGCTAAATGAAATGAGAGCGCGTCCATTGGACTAAATAACTTGGAAGTAATAAGGGATTATTATTTAACTCAACGGTTTAATATTTATCTTAATAGCTTCTTAACTGCAATATTATATGAATAGATCTGCTATAAAATTTTAAAAAGGAATTGTTTCTTTATATATTTAAAAGTTTTTATTAAAATTTATTTTCCACTGCCAACTTTTATTTTAAAAGTCCTGTTTGACAGTGAATTTTAAAAAAGAATATTCAAAAAAACATTTTTAAGTTATAAAAAGACAATCTTAGTTATAAAAAAGTATTTATTTATTTAATAAAAAGTGCATTATAAATAAAAAGTTATATAATATTAAAAAAATAACAAGGCTATTCTCTGGCCTTGCGATAAAAAATTACAGCAATAAGTTGATGATTATGTGATAACACATTCAAGTGAAAACAAAAAAAGTCAGCTAAAAATTTTCAGTGTGTGATGTCATTCCAGAGCAATTTATCACAGAAAATTTTATCACCTGATCTGAGAATACTCATTTCAAAATTTCAGACTATGACCTATAGTTTATTACTTCTAACTAATTAATTATATAAAGTGTGCAGGGCAGGGCCCGACTTACAGGTACCGAGACCCTGGGCACAAAACCACTTAGGGGCTCTCTAAAAGAGTCGTTAAAGTTTAAGTTAACCTGCAAGGTGTTTTAATCACAATATCAAAAGATAATCTTTTACACAACAGCAGAAATAGCTTATTTAGAAGTATGTTCTACATTGTACTTACATGGAAATGGAAAATTTAATTTAGTTAAACTGTGCAAAAAAATCCTAAAATTTAATTGATAGAGTTGTGTGAGAATGATTAAAATTATGATAAAAACAAGATAAATAGCAAAGCATCCATAGCATTCTAAAAAATGATTTGTTATTTGAATAAGAAAATAATATTTATCAAATTTATTTTATGAAATGAAAACAACTCACATTAAATGTATTTCACATTTTGAAATACTTGCATTAAAGTTGACGTTATAATATTAAAAAGTAAAAGAAAAATTTGGGGGTCCTTACAAGTTAGTAAAAATATTTCTCTTTCTTATGCATTTTGGGGTGGGGTTCCTCACAAGTTGGGGGCCCTGGGCATGTGCTCTTCTAGATAAACAAAGCGCTGTTTCATATGTATCTTTACGCTAAATTGAACGAGATCAAAAATAAGTCAATAGGAGTAATAGTTCAGAAGTTAAAAAATTTTGTCTATCAAAATAACTATATTATTATTTCCTTACAAGTTTGAGACCAAACTTTAAGAAATAAAAATAAATAATAATATTTCTTTTCCATATGTAATTTAGTGTGGGAACGTTCACTAGTTCGGGTCCCTGCGCATATACCCCGAATGCCCTCTCACAAATCAGTCCTTGAAAGTATGGGTTAAAATACATTAAGTAGAATAAGTTCGAGCGAATTTTATATTCTCAGTTAATTAAGAAATTAACCAAAAATTCACTTTAAATAATTAATACTTTCAATAACTTATAACAAAATTTATTATATTGTATCAAAACAGTCCTTACCTTAAGTAAGATAGCTGTATAAGTTGAAATATTTTGAACGGTCATCTGATCATGCATCTCACACCCGTTTCCTTCTTTCAACATCTTAAAAAGAAAGAAATTAATTCTCGCGAATTTTGGCGAGACAGTCTGATATGTGGCAACTGTTTATTTCAAAAGAGATGTATGTGCTTTGGATTGTGATTTCTCTACTCGTAGACTAGCATCGCGCAATGAACAATTATCGAATATAGAAAAATATGCCGCGAGATTTTCAGCTTAAAACTAATCGCTTTTTTGATCAAGAATTTAATATTGTTCAGCTGCAAGTTTTAGCTCAAATTGAAAGCATCGCGCTGTTAAAAGATGTGAGGAAGCTAACGGAAAAATATTGTAGTAGTCTAAAATATATATAATAATAATTCTTAGTTTTACATCATTGTTTTTTTATTTATTTATTTATTTTTTAATCAGTTTTTATTAAGTTCACAAATTGAAACTATTTTCAATAATTGAATAAACTAAGTGATAAAACTAATAAAACATTTAATTGTAAATAAATTTTTTAAAAAGTTCTTTTTGTGTTTATTTATTGCAATCTCGAAAATCGTTTGCACATTTGAATCGTTTTAAGTAAACAGATAAAAATAAAAACTTTTTAATTTAAACTGACACTATTTATGAAATTTTAACAAAGATTAAATTTCTGAACAAAAAATTTAAAAAAAATAATATCGCAAAATTTTTAATGTTATCTTTTTTTACTGACAGTTAAAAATTGTCAGCAAAATATGTTAGTAAAAAGTTTTAAAAAAATGCTGTTTCTTAGTACTTTTCAAAGTATATAATTACAGAATTAATTTTAAACAATATAATTTTAAGTAGCAAGATCTAAAATTCAAACGCAGTCTGGATAGATCTAATACTTGAGCAACGAAATTTCAAAATAAGTGACATTTTAAATTTTGATTTATTGAGAACGATTTTACGAATTCATTACAAAATTTACATTTTGTCATTTAAAATTACACTGCTTAAAAGAATGCAAAATTTTATCATGGAGAAAAATTTCAATCAGTCTTAAAATAAATAGTAACTAAGTTTTTAAAAATTATTTTCTGCTATAATTATCTTCGAAAAAAAACGAGTTTATTACAGTGAGTGCAAAATTCGTTTTGATTTCAGTAATAGTTTCGAAGACATGGCGAAATACACAAAAAGAATATTAAACTTTCGACCGCTATCCTTACACAGGAATAGTTCCAGATTGCGTCAATCCTTCATGTTTTTTGGGTCAAATATTCGAATTCTTCGAAACAATATAGGCAGTGAAAATACGTTTTGAAGTTCGAATTGATTTTCGAAATCAAAATATTCTACTCTTACTTACACTTATGTATTATATTCCTTCTATATCTTACCATTTATTTAGAATAACAAAAGTTGTACCCCTTGAACAATTAATCTGATTATTTAATCAAAGGTTATTTAAGATGTTTTGTATTAAATTTTTGAAACTGTTGTATAGTTACACATTACCGTAAAGTTATAGGTAATTTTAAAGTTATGTGTCGCATATGATAGAAATGGATCAAAGAAATTCATAAGCATTTCTGATATTGAAAAAAGGTTAAGGAGAAATTTTTCACGTTTGTATTGATAATGTATTTCGTAGTTACTGCCTTTAATACATAAAATCTAAATCCTTTTTTTAAAAAAAAGTAAATAAATTTATACATAAGAGGTCCCAAATTAATAAAATAAGGAGTAATACGTTATCAAAATTATGCACATCGGAAGATTTCAATTAGGATAGGATGAAATTCATTTAATTATTTTGAAAATCATTTAATTATTAAACTTCATAGTGTAAAGCGATTACTAGAAGCATATTTCATTTTCACTCTACAATCAAACTGTTTTTTTTTTTTTTTGCATTTCATTAACTGGTTTCGATAAAAATTGGATGCCTTCACTGAGAATGATTTCTATAATAAATCGTCAAATTTTGATACTGTTTTTTTTTCTATCTGTTTAATATACATATTATTAATATGGGACTCCTTATGAAAGCTTTTTTTGTCTTCGTACTTTTTCTCAAGAATTTCTAAAATAAATATATATGAAGGGAATGTATAGTGCCCAGGCATTGAAAAATATTTACACAGAAAAGATGTTCAAATAACTTAAAATAACTTTTTATTCATTCATTATACACAATATTTCCTGTTAAAAAAACTGCATTTCTACATTCTTTTGTTTAATATCTTGCCAACATACAAAAACATAGTTGTTTAATAAACTAACAAAGTTTCGCATTTTTTTCCACACATACTTTCAAAGGAATAATCATATGACGTACACATCATTATTATCATGGTTTTGTTATTTTTAGATCACTTCCTCTTAAACTGTCAAGAGATATTATTTATATAACCTCTCCTCCTTTTCCTCTATATTATACCGTTATCAGTAACCTTATAGTTAGTTTCATCATTTCGTTTTAACCCCAAATAATATTCTATGTTAATTTAATTTTGTAAGTTCAAAAATTTCAAGACATCTAGTTTGATTTATTTGTTTTAATAATAACTCAAACAACAATAATAATTTTTTGTACATAGTTCATCTGTTTTATGTATGTGTTTACAAAAGAAATAAAATGTCTGTTGACATACATTTTAAATTGGTGTCAAAAAACAACTTCCAAATTAGTAAACAAATCCAAATACAAATGTAACTAGAAAATAGTAACTTTTTCTATTAGATTGAGACAGATACCACTTCCGGTACTTCCTGCTGCTCATTATCGAATTTGGAAAATTTTTTTTTTTTAACTATACTAAGCTAGATCTACAGCCTAAATAGACTATATAAAAACAAATATTCAGAACAAAGTCTAAGGAGACATAAATGTGTTTTAATTACATTTAAAGGAATCCTAAAAATAATTTTTTATTTTACTTTTGTTGCTAGAAACTTAGTGTCAGAAATTAGCGAAAAATGCAATAAAAAATATATCAATTTAAATCTATATTTAACTACGCCAAATTACAAAATTTCCTTGCACTACTGTTTTTTTTTTTTTTTTTTTTTTTTTTTTTTTTTTTTTTTAAATAATTTTTGGACACGAATAAGAGTTAGAAAAACTTCCTTAAACAAAAAGTTCTCCTTAAACAGCTCAAAATCTGCAATCGGGGCATCCAATCAACCGTAAAGTTTACGGTTAGAAACTTTTTTTTTACTTTTACTTTTTAAAACCGTTTGCAACTGTTATGTTTAAAAAAAAATATTAATGCAGACTATACCGTTATGTAACCATTTACAACTAGCATAATGTCAAAACAGTATAAATGATATTTAACTGGACTTTTGAGACATCTGAGACTCAACTAGACATTTGAGTTAGGTCGAGGTTAAGTTTTGTCTTGTCAAATGAACCCAGGAATTGGGCTAAACTAGTTTTTTTGGTGGTTCCATCGATCATGAAAGATAAAAAATACTAAACTTTTTTGTGTTAAGCAGCTCTGTACTGTTGCAATCTATACGTGAATGAGAGTTTCGTATTCTGCTAGTCCAGAGTCACCAATAGGGGAACGCTGGGCATTGGAAACTCCTCGTGCGTTGAAGGAATGGAAGAAATATTGCGGTATCAAGGCTGGCATTCATGAGATTGGTAGATTAATTAATATTAAAGCTTGCAATGCATTTTTATGAAACTTGGCATCTTTGATATGTTGCATAAACTTAGCTGACACTAAAAAAATGAATTTTTAACATTTATGTCTGTATGATAAAATATTAAAAATAAGAAGCTTTGGATTACAAAGATCATCAATCGTTCCTTAATTTTAAAAAAAAGATTTGGAAACAAAATGTTTAAAATGTTAGAAAAGAAATTAAGCTCGTTTGTTGAAAAACCAGTTAAATTAGCATTATTTTTTTCTATGTAAATGAGATACGATATTAACTCTACCAAGACTACCAAAACAATTAAAATACCTAAGTTGTTTGCATTGGTCAGATGTAATATGCATGAAGATATAAGGAAAGAAAAGCTATAATATGTTAATACAAATGACATTAAACTAATTTCTGTTAAACCAAAATATCATGCAAATTTTCTATAACTTTCAAAAGTTGTGCACAATACTCTTGTGTAAAATTGTTAAGGTTCGTTCCCTTACTTGACAATATTGTTTAATTCGGACGGAAATTTGCTTTAACTTGCTTAAGCTGCAGCAAATTCAAAAGATATAAATAGCTCAACAACCTAACATATTTCAACAGTAGTTCAATGTGAACCATTTTTGTGACTGTACGCAATCACTGTTCAATAAATAACTACATCTAATCAGACGTGGCTGACAACCCCGATCTCAGAGTAAGCCAGCCAGGGACCATCACATACATTTATTTCATTTAGCATAACTCTTTAAGCATTCTCTAAAGACCTCCTTCTTTCAAAAAGCAGAAGAACTTCGACAGTGAGGTAACCAATTACTCCGACAGTCAACGAAGCCAAAACTATATAAATTTTTGGACCTATGCATAGAGCACTGCTATACGCGAATGCAATTGTGAACCCAGCAGCTTCCCATAATCTGTAATTGGCAAAAGCTGCTTCTTCATCAGATCTGAATAGCACACCATAGAAAGCTGAAAAGAACAAAAAATATTTAATTGATGAAGCTCAAGAACACTGTTTAAATAATTCAGAGATAACGGATAACTAACCTCCTATTTATTATTTTATTTTTATAAATACTTATTAAAAAGCGTATTTATATTTATCAAATCTCTGTTGACAAAATTTCTTACATTGCATTTTAGTTATTCAATGTATGGAGATATTACTAAATTATTTTAAAAAATTATTTTCACCGTAGTTTTCAGGGATATGGGATTTTTTGCATCGTCAAATTTTGCTCGACTCTAATTTTAATTCAAATCTATTTTTTCCTATTGCATTATTGATTGAGTTAACGCTTCATAAATATTTTTGAAAAGGCTTTTTTTCATTTAAAATTTTTGAGAAATAATATCGATTCTGATTCTTAAATTTCATATAACCAGTGTTCGGATGTGTGAGATTCTACTATATAATGGTTTAGTGAACATGATGTCAGTGATTGCAGCGTCTTGATAAAAACACTAAGAAAAGTATGGTTAAAACAATTACTATGAGATTTTATAAGAACACCAAAAAGCTTGGTAATTCCTACCGAAATGTTTTGGTAATGATTTTGGTAAAATTAACAATAAAGCATGGTTTTTATAATGTGTAATAAAATTTTGCAAATGATGTAAAATTGGGTATTTTTATCATGACACCTTAGAGAATGGCAAAAAAAATTATTTATACATTTAAATGTACTTTTCAGTTTTGTGTTTTTTTACCAAATGTGTGGTAATTAGAACTATAATTTTGAAAACCAGAATTTCTTGTAAACCGTTATCATATGAACGGAAAATTATCAAACGAATGGTTGAAACACCGTATATTATAGTTTATTAACCAAAATCATGTTTTTTTTGTCCTTTTAAAAAAAATCTAGAAATGTCATTATTATACATTACGGTAATTTTACGAGAATATTTTTCTCCGTGCACTAACAACAAAATAAGTTTTATAACACTCATTTTTACCTGTTCTTAAAAACAGATTTCTAAATTAGTAAGAACTGGTTATAATAAAATAAGATTTCTTAGTAATTCTTGTTTATCCCGCTAGGCTAGGTATAAATTTCAGAAATATGTTGTTCAGAAATATTAGCCTGTCTTCCCCGCTAGACTAGGTATAAATTTCAGAAATTGATTTAACGATTTCGTGGTAAAATTCTTCTAATAAAATCGTAGTCACTTACCATTCACCATAGTTTGCCATATTCCGTCACCAAGACCCCATATTCCGGCTATGAGAAAGAATACGATGTACTGCTCACTGTTTGGTTCCCAAAGCAAGAGAATAATATAAGCTGTCAAACTTCCCAATCCAGCAGTCATCATGATTATTACTCTAGGAACGTACTTAGCAAGACGTCCGGCAGTAAATGAAATAAAAGCATCCACAATTCCCAAGAATACGAACACAAGGCCTACATGATGAATTCCCCATGCACATCCTATATAAGCCTGCACAGAAAATAAAAGAAATGTTACATGCTGTGACTTTGAATCTTAAGTTGAACATTTTGTAAGCATTCCTTGATTGAAATCTTAATTTGCTTTAAAAAATATATAAATGTGAAATAACATTCGACATATTTCAAGCGCTCAAAAGTAGGCGTAGATTTTCAAGACTTGCCGGACGTGAATGAGAAGAAACAAAAACGATTTGAAAAAAAAAAAGTGATTTTTGAGACTTTCAAACATGTAGACTGTTATTTCCAATTTGTATAATTTCGAAGTGAATGGAAGCTTTTAATCAAATAATATCTAACTACTTTAGTTTCTTATTATTACATTTCGCAGATACGTTTAGAACAAATAGTTTTTAATTGTTTTAAAGATATTTTTAGCAATATAACTAAGCACGAAGCCAATGCAGGGAAAATAAGTGAAATTATTTGATGAAGTGATAGTTTGGTGATAGTAGATTTGAAGAGAAATCAACAAAGCAATTTTTTATGCTTTGGCTCCTTTCCAAATGAAATTTAGAATAGTTGATAACTTTAATTATGAATTAGGTAATTTAAACAATGTATCTAAAATTGATAAGTATAATACAAAATGAAAAGAGATTTTTGATAAATTAAGGTTTGAATTTCTTATTTAGAAGAATTGTTGAATTTTAAGAAAATACAATTAATAAAATTTTTTTATATTTGACTCTTTACAGAATAAATTTACGTTTCTGTATTATGTTTTTAAGAACGCACGATATACTTTTTCTATATTGAGGCACCCTCAAACACTTTTAAGTTGAATTTTAATTTAATATTATCTGCAAAGCCCTGGTTCATTTATTCGCTTGGAAGAAACTTCTTCATTGAACGAACATTTTTTAAAACTTTATATCAATTGATATTGGCTTTTAAAGGCTTTAAAAATTATCGAGAACTTTTTAAAAAGATTATAAATATATTTCATAATATACATATTGTATTATTATAAATCAAAGACGTGGAAAAATATAGCTATTAGGAAGGAAAAAATGATTTTCCAAACACATATTTGTTAGGCAGAAATATCAGATAAAAGATTGGCTGCCATTAGCATAAGATTAATAAAAGTTATAATGGTATTTACTTGTAAATTATTTATTTACCCATTATTTAATGGCATTAATCAGCAATATTATTTATATTCCCTTTTGAATATTATTCATTATTATTGATATTAATTTTGAATATTATTACTCTAAGTTAAAGGCTTAGACTCTAAAGTGTTCTTCTAAAGTGTTCAGATCTAAAATGTAAAATCTATTATTACATTTTAGTAGAACCTTATTACAAACACATTTAGTTACAGTGTTACAATTATTGGTAAATTATATTTACTTTTTAATATGTGGTTATGCTTACCTTTATAATAAATCTGTGTGAAACTAAATTTAATAGACGTATGTAATTCAGGTAATAAATGCGAAATTTATACTTAAAACTCGGTATAAATTTATATAAGATACCTTTTGACTTTTGGCATATCTATTAACTTTTCTCACAAATGCAAAATAACCTCTATAGCGAGTTTTTTTTTATAGTAATAAAGACATAATAAGAATTTAAAAAATAAATTTGTGGATGAAGTTACAAAATGCAACAAAATTATTAGGTTTAAGTTTTATCCCCAATAAAATAGGTAACTAAGTCTATGTAACAAAATTTGTGGTTGTTCAATAAAAAACTTCAGAGTTCTTCAAATGAATACTTTGTTAAGGCTTAATTCTAGTATACGTTATACTTTGTATTTTGCTACTCAAGCGATGTTTAGAAGGCGGATAAATTTCGCCATCTGTAGTTGTAGATTTTGTGAGCAGTACGTTATCGATTTTTTTTCTTGCATTTATATGCTTTTTTTCATGGTATATTTATTGATTTGCCATTTTCAGGCTACGAATTTCTATGTTTTTGCCTGCTCCAACTTTTCGACAATCGTAAAAACATGATTTCGGGGTTGGTAAAAGTCTGGAGACATTTTTCAAAATCGTGCTAACGTGTAATGTATACTAAGATTTTACCCCTTTTTATATTGGTGTAACAATTTGCTTTTAATCAAATGAATACAAAACTTATTGCGAAGCAAATCATGAGTTCCAAAGTAAAGCCCCTATACTGATACAAAAAATAATTAGTACTTACTCTTGTAAAATCTCCCAGAAAGAAACCTTGATCTAGACCACTAAAGATACTTAATGGCAACAATAACATTTGCTTTGGATTTTTCAAATGTTTAAGAGTAGCAAGTACTCTAGACGATAGACTTTCTGCTTCATCTACGGTTTTTCTTTCATAAGAGTCCAAGAACAATCCCATAATTAGAGCAGCCATTGCAGCACACATCAAGTAAATACTAATAAGAATATATCTTTTATCATCGCTTGGTGCAACTAGGTTGTCATTAATTTCAAAGCAAAAATCAACCCCACACGTGATAGACTCGTTGTAATTGGACATGGCCACTACTTCATTGCCTTCTGACGGTTTCAAAACGTAAAAAGACACCAAGTTACCAAATATCTGAGTGCTTTGGTATGTCATGAAGAATATTCCGAAGAAGCGAGGTGTCACAACTTCGGTCGTCTCTGAAATATGATTAGCATACAGCTCACTGATTTCATTTAGGTAAGTGCACTTAGCTGACCACAAAGCGGGAAATGCCAGACCTAAGATAACAGATGCAGGTATAAATAGTGGCATAATTGGATAGAAGTTTACAGCTATGTATGGAATAAACATCAAAGCACTTAATACCAAGGTGGTTTTGAGTCCATATTTTCTAATTATAAGTTTCGGAAGAAACAAGCATGATATGATCATAGCAGCGTAGATGACACTTTGAGAAATCATTCCTATGTTGTCCTCTATGTTCAGAGTGCTTTGGAGATTTGCTAATCCTAGGTAAGCACTGAACAGAAATAGAAATCCGATGCATACTACAAACAGATTTTTAAGAACGCGAAATTTTGACATAGGTGGCTGAGGTAAACTCATTTTTAAGGAATCGAGATAAACTGTTGTGTTCTTAAACGCCATCTTGTTCAGACAGAGGTTTTCTTAAATTTTTCCTAAAAAAAAATTAAGACCTATTAATACAGGATAAATATTGTAGCGAGAATACTAAGAAATGAGTATTAAAAGTAACATGGATAACTTGATTCATTTCATGGTTTAGGATTAGAAAATGAGTTTGCTGACTTAAATCATGTATAAAAGTAGCAAAATAAGCTACTTTAATTTCAAAAAACATGCTTAAATAGAGAATTCTGATCTGGAATTAAAAAAAAATTAAAATAACGATATGAGGATTAAAAAATATTTGTTCATAAGTAATATTTCAGTGCTGTTTACTCTCCTTTTTATAAGTAAAAACAGTTATAGATTTCCCGGAATGTTCATGTTTTTTTCCTTTTAATATAAGCTACAAAGAAAATAATTAAATTCTTATGGAAAATTTAACTTCATAATACAAATCTAATTTAAAACTTATCTTTGTTATTATTTTTTGTCATTATATCTTTTCATTATTTGTTCAATTTTCTACTCACAACCAACAAAAACAAAATTAATAAACAAAATGCAACTCCAATTAAATTTCCGTTAGGAATATTTACAAGTAAGGTGTTTAGAAATAAAATTATTCTTATATATCGCCATTTAAAAAGTTAAAACCATTTAAAAATCAAATCTGCTTTTTTTTTAAGAATAAAATTAAGAATTATTTTTGAATTTTTAACAGATCTAAGTTTAAAATGTTTGTTAAAAGCAAACTATTGAAATAATGAACAGTATTTAACAAATTAAAAACTAACATTTGCTCGAATATTAACTAAACGAAAGTAAAAACTGTATAAGAAATGTTAATTTTGAGTAATAATATTGGTAAAATTAATAAATCGATACATTACTTCCCTGAAAGCGGAGAACTTTATGATAAATTAATTTTCATTAACTGTACAAAAAGCATCGTCTTCTATAAGACCGATGTAATTAAGAGTACCTCTTTATTAATCAAAAAAGCGGGAGGATTACGTTGGTTAAATCTTGTGAAAGAGTAAACCAGGAAATATTTCAACAATGTAAAAGATTTTTTTTGAAATATAATAGATAAAAAATTACTGTAATCTAATAGAAAATTTGTTTTCGTAAAAACAAATATTAATAATGTGTTTTACTTTTACCAATAAAATGTAAAAATATTTAGTTGATTGTGGCAATTCTTTTAAAAGTTTTTATAAAACGTACAGTGAAAAAAAATTTGGATCAAATTGCAATAAAAAGTATCGACACTCAAGGTGCCAGTATTTTTTACTGTAAAGTCCATTTTTACAGAAACCACTACTTATCCACTTTTACATGTACAGAACAAAAAATTGATGTACCGTAATTTTTACTGTAATAAGTGCCGTTAAATCACTGAATCACTCTAATTAAATAAATATTATTGTAAAATTTACGTTATAATATTTTAAGGTAAAAAGGGATTTTACGGATCATGCATCCAAAGTACTTAATATCGTAATTTGATCCGTCGTTTTTACAGTGTAGAGAATTAGTTATTCGAAGAACCAAACAATCACATTATTCTTAAATTTGTTTAAATTAAATACAGGGAGGTATCATTATTTAAATAATATTCTTTAGTACAAGGAGTTTTAAAAATGTATACTAAATATAAAACATAATGAAATACTATCGATGATAAACATACTTTTATTAAATAGAGTAGTCCAATCCATTATTCATTTAAAAAATATTCCTTTTCAAACTTGTTTGAAAGGACAGACGCTTTGAAAATATGCGCAGACTGTTTGAAACATACTCTAGCTTTTTATCAAGTGTTTCTTAAAATAAGTCACATCCTTTACATATTGGCTTTAAGGAAAATTTCTTTTCCTTCTTTTATTCTTATCGTATCAAAATTCTCTTCATAAGTAGAGTTGAGACAACCTCCATGTAGAATATTTTCAAAAGTGATTCCGGGAATTTATATTTTTGTGTTAAAAATATTTATAGCTGAAATTGGTTTCATTTTTCTAAATTCCCATATTTAGTTGTTTTTTTTTTAAATAAAAATTATGGGCTAAGAAATGTACGTTATTTAACACCTGTATTCAAAATTATTTTTAAAAATACCAAATCAGCTATCAAGCAAATGCATCGATAATTGGCATTTTATATTTCTACATTCTGCAAAAGAAAAGTAAATCATATATAAAGCTAAATGAGATATATTAATATAAAGCTAAATGAGAAAATGTATATGTTTTCTGTATTTTTGACGATTAATATAATATTGTAAACAAAATATACTTTTTATCTTAAAAAAATAAAGTTGATCATTTTATTGAGTTTAATATCAATAATAGTTTATAGTGTATAATCAATTTCTTTATCATAAGTTAAGTGAATCATTCTATCGAATTTATTTTTAATAATTAAATGAGTAATACAAATTTTTTCGTATATTTTCTGATTAATAGCTAAGTGTATAAAAATTTTAGTACCTGGAAAATAAATAATTGACAGCTTATATATTCAAATGCATATTATAAAAAGAAGGTGTTTCGAAGAAAGGTGATCCACTCTTGATGCCAAACTTTTTTCCAATATTTTTTACTCCTCCCCCCTTTTACACAAATTGCACTTTTACACAATTTTACAAATACTTCTCCCCCTTTTCATTAGCATTATATATAAACATTAATTACATATTGTGTGCTTTAATGTGTAACTACGTATATTAATAGCATTTGTGTGTAACAATAAAAATTATTATATGTATACTTATTTATAAGAAATAAGATTTAAGTTTGCTATCAGAAATACAATTAATTAGTAATAAAATATTGATGTAAATGAGAAATTCGATGCAGTATTGTTTTTGAAATTCGAAAATATGCTTTACTTTAAACCTTATTTTTTCTTTATAAATACCAAATACTCTTAAACACATTGAATTAAAAAAGTATCATTAGTTTTACTCAATGATGTTGCCATCTTATTCCATAAATTATATTATTTAAAAATAACATTTTTAAACTTATATACTTTTTTTACTTTTTAAACTTATATACTTTTTTAAACTTATATGCATAGCTTTTTTTATTAGCGTTTTTAAAAGGGATTTTAGAATAGAATTTAGAATAGATGGATGGATTATAGAATATATAGAAAAATAATTCAAACATATTTGATCTGCTGATTTTGAATTTTAATAAAAGTTTGTGTCCCACTTAAGTTGTTATTTTCCCCCTTTTGGCATAAACTGTCACAACGTTACGAAAACGTCTACCTTTTCTAAGCATCACAATATTTATGGATTTATTCTAATTTAAAGTTTCGAAACTAAATATAGTTTTGTCTTTTTCTATATGATACGTTACACTAATTTCAATTTAAATAAATAATTAATTTAACAATTTAAACTACTTAGCAGTTATAAAAGTAATACAATAAAAAATAGTAAAATGCTTTTCCTTCAAAAATTTTGATATTAATCATTTAAAATTTTCAAATCGCAGAATTTATTTAACAATAAAAAGAACAAAATTGAATTTTTTTTCTCATGCAGTAAAGAAGGTTTGTGGTCAAATTTTATTTCTGAAAAAAAAATGATAATGAAAAAAATAAACAAAAAAAAATAAAATAGGTAAATTTGAAAGAGTATTGAAAAGATATTATGGAAAAATCACATCGAGAAAAAAAAATTTTTTTTTACATGTTTTTTAAAACTAAAAATTTGATTTTATTACAAGTTTTTTAGAAAATGTAGAAAAATATTATTTCATGAAACAGCCGTTTTTTAAACACCCCAAGAAAAGCCTCTTAGTCTTTTATACCTCTCAAGAAAAGATCTCAGAAATTGAAATTAAATAAGAATGAAAAAAAAAAGATAATTCATTTGGAAAAAAAATACGGATAAGTGAAGTTTTGAAAGAAAGCTTCTTATTAGAGTCAAATAAA
This sequence comes from Parasteatoda tepidariorum, assembly GCF_982258835.1. NCBI lineage: Eukaryota > Metazoa > Arthropoda > Arachnida > Araneae > Theridiidae > Parasteatoda > Parasteatoda tepidariorum. Next base: position 51,437,196 of record NC_141762.1, read on the forward strand.
ATATATTTTAGCTTTGATTTAACAAGAGTAATAACTAAGTTTAATTTAACAATACAAAAGAAATGAATTTAAACTTTAAGAAAATGAATGTAAAATATAATCAAACTTACTCAAAATATGATTTTGTTCCTTTGAAGAAAAAAAAAAGCAATTATGTATTTAATTTCTAAACTCTGGTTTTACTTTAACAGCATCAAATAAAAAATTGAAAAAGTATCCTTCTAAGTTGTCGCATTTTACTTTTTTTACTCAGTCGCGTTTTTATTTATATACCGCAGACACGTGCTTTAAATTCTGCATAAATTAAAAGTAAATTGATAAACTAACATCGTTCAAGGTCATCCGTAGTACTTTATCTACAAAAAAGAAAGAAAAAAACTAATTTTTCAGGGTCTCAAACAGTAGCATGTTGAAACTTCTGTATCAAATATCTCAAGTATATACTCGGAACACAAAGATAAATATTAAACAAGGCGAATTGTTGAAATTTTGCATAAACACAGTATTAATTGCTATAGAGGAAACCAAAATTTTCTAATGATTTTACGTTTCCTCACATTTAATTATTTATAACCCCTGTTGTGACCCGTATCTTGTTTATCAATAATCAATTTTCACATTAACTTGACGCTCTTTTAATTAAGTTAATGAATGATTTTTCGTTTCGTCTAAAGTAGCGTCTCGAAAGTACTACGCCTTACGCTTTCAAAAATAGTGTGGTCACGTTTGAGACTTAACGCGTGATACATGTATCAATGAAAGTTTCAAAGTCTGGCAGCAAAAAAAAAAAAGATGTGAATGAGTGAGTGTGTAATGAGCATTTTTAGATATAATAGATGAGACTATTACATCATGAATAAAACTTAAACGGTTATTTACAAGTACGTATGATAACTCATTGTGATAACAAGAAACATTTGTTGGATATATCAGTATACATCATTAAGAGGTACCTTTCGGAAAGATACAGTCAAGTTGTTTCGTAGTGACTTCCTTCGGGTTAAACAGAATTTGCAATTGTTTCAGAAAATTTCCTGATATTTTGTGCATCTGTCTGGTGTGACTCCATGGGCAACATTCCAAATTTTATTCACAGGGCTTATCTTAATCCTTTCTTAAGTAGTGTGTCCTGTTTAGGACTACACCGAGAAAAAAAGCATGGCCAAAACTAACAGAATATAATAAAATTTACCGTGCTTCTGGCTCTATGGGAACACCAAAAAGCTCAGTAATTTTTACCAAAGGACTTAGGTGATTATTTTGGTAAAATTAACAAGAAAATATAGGTTCAATATAGGTTCAATTAACAAGAAGTAATAGGTTCAGTAAAAAATGTGTGAAAATTTGGTTAATGTGGTAAAAACATAGCGTAATAACCATTTATTCGGTTAAATTTACTATTCAGTTTTGTGTTTTTTACTAAATGTGTGAGATAATATGAAATATAATTTTGAAAACCGGAATTTCCGGTAAACCGTCATCATATGAACGGAAAAATTACCAAAAGAATGATTTAAGTGCCATATATTTAGGTTTTATTAACCAGAATTATGTTTTTTTTACCGGAAATGTCATTACCACACAGTATGGTAGTTTTAGCAGAATATTTTTTCCGTGTACTTAATCCATAAGTTTTACTAATAATTATCAGTAACAGGATCCGATTAAGAAAGGATGCGGCCGTGTGTATGGTACTGACTTGGAGACACAATATTTTCTGACTGATGAGTCCTTTTAAAAATAATTGTATGTAAAGCAAAAAATATAAATAAAAAATAAAGATTTTAAACTATTTATTTATTGTAGAGAAGCAAAACTTTTTATTCAGCAAAGCTGTCGTAGTTTAATAAGGACATTTAAATACTTATAACTGAATAAAATAACATGTAGGTTTGATTTCATGTAAATTTTATTTATATTTACCGAAAAAATCTTTTGTAGGGAAAATAGTCACTTGCTACTTTTGCTAGTTATGGATTTACCAATTTACCAAAACCATTCGCATTTCTGATATTCTACAAAATGAAACGTTTTTATCGTTTATTTATTTGTTTATTGATACATTTTATAAATATTTTTCACAGTTTTAATTAAAAGATGATTTTCCTCTGTGATTTCAGTTTTTTCTAACGCTCTTTTACATATTGGTTGACAATAAATGTAATTTTTAGCACTTTATTTGAAACATTCACGTGCGTTTTAATTTTAGAATGAAATCTATCCTGAAAAGGGAATGAAATTTGCATTAGACCATAAAGTGGTAGATTTTGTTAAACCATATAGACTTTCATTACGTAGTTTAAACAATCAAGCAATCTTTCTCGAACAATCTCTTTCAGAATTGTTTGAGAAAACATATAATTTATTTTAAAAATGGTTTTCCAGAAGAAAAAATTGAGACGGAAGTAACAACTCATTTTTTTTAATAAAACTAAAATCATTGAAACAAAATTTTTTTTTTCTGGACTTAAAAGAAGTAAATGAATAAAAAATAATGTGAACACTGATATATTGATATTAAGAAGCAATATTTCCTCTCAATAAAGCATCTTTGGAAAATTTTATTTATGTCAAATTTGTGAACATGGTTTAAAGGATTATGATCAAAACTTTTAAGTAGTAGCACATTGTTAAAAATAATTCCAGATCTCAGGGTGCCAGTACTTTTTACTGTAAAGTCCATTTTTACCAAAAATTTTACGGAGCAAAATATCTGATATACCGTAGTTTTTACAGTAATATTTAATTATTGACAGCTATTCAGTGATTTTACAGCTTTTTTATGATTATTATGATTTTTTGCAGTTAATTACAATTATTCAGTTATTATACAATAAATATTACAGTAAAAATTACGGTATAAAATTTTACGGTGAAATGGATTTTACGGAAATGCATATGCTACATGCTGTACTCAAATTGTCAGTTCTTTTTATCCGGATTTTTTTATCTGGAACTTTTTACTGTGTTATACGTGTATCCATGTAAAAGAAACAATGAAATATGAAAAAAATGGAAAAATATGACAACCGAAGCTGACGTCTTCAGTGGGTACCAGTTCCGGAAGTCATAAATATATTAGTCATAAAAATAATATATATATATATCCACATAAAACTTTCACTGAATCTTTTTGATCTGATGCTATGAGATCTTTTTTTAATAAAAGTAGTTGTATAAATACCAGTTTTATTAAAAAACTAACCACTTAATTTATAATAGTTCCTGCTAAAATTTCAAATAAAGTTTGCTCATTTTGCATATTGTTTTAAAATGATACTTAAAACTTTGAAAATTTGTTTAAAAAATGATTTGAAATTGCTATTAATGAGAGCGAAAACTCAAACTTTAAATTTCTTCTTCTGAGTATAGTTGTTGCAAAATTTGCTTAGATCCAAATGTATGCATCGCAAGAGCTATAATGATTTTTGAAATATTCTAATTTTTTGTTTCATACTTTTCTTTACTTTTATACTATTAGAAGAATGTTGCAGCTATAAAAGTGACAAAATTCTAATCTAATTATTTTGCCCATCCCCCTACCCGAACAGAAATAAAAGAAGATTAAAAAATAATGTTAATTAAAGTATCTGTTTTTGAAGCTCGCTCCAAGGTATAAAAAAAAGAAGCGAAACTAGTCTAGTTTATTCAAATAATAATTGTTTTGGCAAAATTTACATAAACGCGCATTTCGAATAAACGATTGAAACGGTAATGATGTAAACTAGAAACTGACTTATATTTACCATTTTTTGAAGCCTGTCTTGATAACTTTATATCAAAAATTATAAAATGGATATTTTCTTATTACATGAAATGAAAATATTATGCCCATGTTCAAATGGTAAATGCGCTCGATATATTGATTTTTTGAATCAGCTAACAGCTACCATCTACTGACGATAAACGATATCATAATGTAAAGACAGCTTAATAAAAAAATAAAACTCAAAAGTTCATTTTTAATGTGTTCTATAAGTTTAGATATTAAAATTAAAAATATTCCACTTTTAAAACTACATAAAATTAGTTTAAATAACATACATAATTGTTCAGCAAACAGTTCCATTTTTCTATCTTAAAATAGTTAAGAAAAATGTTTTGAAAATTATCTATAATGATGTTAAAATAAAAGTATTTCATAAATTTCAAATTATTTTCCACATGTAGTAAGAGTACTTTAAGTATTACAAGCATTTTAATAGTTTATAGCTAATTTAGAAGCGTTGCTGTATTAAATTAAGTACAAAATTATTACTTTCGCATTATTTTTTAGAAACGTTAGACTCTTCCGCAGAAAATTTTTAATGCTTTCCTAAATGTTTTTCTTAAGTTTATTGCTTTTAATTAATATTCTTAAAATCAATTCGTAGTTATAAGTACGGCTACATTTCCGTGGGAGATTCAACTTCGAAATGTAAAAATGCAGTGTATTTAAATACATTTCACCTTAAAACAATTTCCCATAAAAGAGAAATTGCAAAAGAGTTTCTTTAATTTCTGAAACTAAGGTTTCTTTCAGATCTTTATTGAAATCATAATGTTAAGTGTATAAAGACATAAGAAAATGAAATCTGTTATAGTTATTTAATTTAATTTGTTTTCCAGTTCTGAAACACTAAAATATTGATAAATAAAATAATATGTTTGAAGACCATTTTATGATAGCAAAACTCTATTTCAATCATTCGAAAATAAAACCTAAAACAGGTCTTTAATTTAATATCATTTTCTAGTTTTAAATTTTACAATGCTGTAAAATAAAATAATCTGTTTCAGGACCAGTTTTGATAGTAAAATTCTATGGAAATCGTTTGGAAATGAAATCTTAATCAGGTATTTTATTTAATATCGTTTTCAAGTTTTAATCTTTAAAATGTTATTAAATAAAATAATACGTTTGAAGTCCATTATAGATAAAAAAATTCTTTTTCAGTTGTTTGGAAATCATCAATGAAGAATATTAGGAATGCAAATTCGTATTAATTAAGTACATAATTAATATTATTGTTCAATTTTATTCTTTAAAAGGTGTTCAATTAAATCTAGTTTCCAAATTTCAGATTTTAATGATGTAAGTCCTTTAAAATGATTTCAAAACTTTCATAATAATTTTGAAAATGTTTTAGAATTATTTATGAACTTAAAACATAAAATGCAGTAGTTTGGTGTACATTTCAACATACAAAATAGAACCTAAAATATTTTTAAAATATTAGCTAGTTACTAACAAAAAATTGTGTTCATAAACTTCTCACGTTCCTCGTTAGAACAACATCTTTAAACACTTTACAAATATACATTTTGAACTAACATCCTCAAAATTTTACTTTCATTTTATTGGATTAAGATAGATTTTTTATTTGAAAAGTTTTGGTAAGTGTTTTTTTTCTTTATTAAAAAAAAGTTATTTTTGATTTATTTATAAAGTAACGATCATAAAAAAATAATCAGTAAACTTGACACAAGAGTTCCGTTGTCTTCTGATTTAGATTCAAATTGCAAAAACAGGAATTGGGTACTTGCACTTCAAGAAGAAGGAGATCACGAATACCCACACATGTGATCTATGACGTCAGCGCCAGCTGATCGTTTATAAGCGAAATGGCGTGTTAAAGATGAGCAAAGTTTCTCCTCATAAGCTCGAATGTTAATTAACGTGAAGTTATTTAACTACAGCTCCGTATCGCGCATCGAAACTGCTAAAATATAATTTTTTCTCGTCTACGTCTTTTACTTTACTTAGATTTATTACATGTTTATATATTTGTGTACCTAGTATTTTCGATACATAATTAGTTTGTTTATGTTTTATATGGCTTTGCGCCTGTCTTTGTGTTAAGTAAGAAATATATAGAGAAAAAATAGAAATATTTGTGATCGAATCTCATTGTGAAAGAATATAGAATGTGTCACATCAAAATTAATACTTGACGGGCTTTGTTTACTTGAAATAGAATGGAAAGAGCAGTTGAAAATGTTAACAAATTCCACATTTCAACAGCCAATTAGGATTGAGATACCCACACAACGTCACTTGCAGGTATCCCATTAAAAATCCATAAAGTGGATAGATTTTTTACTGATGGAGATTTTTAAAATATAGCTACCAAAAGTTTTGTTTTAGTTACAACCATTAGGAATTTTTACAAGCTTGAAAACAGATATGAACTAAAATCTTACCTTCAAGCAATAGGTGTCGCGAACAAGTCAAGCAAAAATTTTAGAAAAAACCATTAATGTCTTCTCCATTTGATCAATAAACTGTCGCATTAATTATATCCAATAAAATTAATAGAATGAATGCATCAACAGATAGCTATCGATCTTTATTCATCCGAATATCGTTGTTACTATGGCAATGGTATTATTCTCTAAGTTGTTATTGTTTGAATATTCTTAGTAATGTTTTCTTATTGTATTCAATTATAATAGACTATTAGTTGAAACTTTGACCTTTTCTTTGTAAACTTTTACATAATGCTTTGATTACAAAAATAATTAATTTCTGTTTGTTGAATTAAGTCTTTTTTTTTTATCGAAGTAAATTATCAAGTATGAAGTAAACGAATTAGTTTTTTCTAAAATTATTCAATTTACGTTATTTAAAAAATTCAGATCCTTAAAAAACAAATTTCAGATTTAAATTTTAGTTTAAGATTTATTTTTTAGAGCTGTTATTTAAAATGAAAATAAATGACTTCATTAAATTTGATTCTTACATTTTAACATACACTGTAAGAAATTCCCGATCTAATTACGATAAAAAGTAGTGGCACATTGGGTGCATCATCCGTAAATTCCATTTTTACCGTAAAATGCTTTACAGTAATATTTATTTAATTTCAGTGATTTTATAGTAAATACTACTGTAAAAATTACGGTATGTCAAATTCTTAGTTACATAAAATATTACATTTAAAAATGGCAAAAAGTAGTGCCGGTACTTTTTACTGTAATTTGATCCGGAATTTTACACAAGTGATATTAATTACGTTACTGATAGTTAACGTAACTGTCTGTTCATAGTAATCAATAATTAAACATATGTTGTCTCAAATAATAAAAATAAGTAAAAACAAGCTTGAAGTATAATTTTAGTTTGTGACTGATTTCTTAGTACCGAACTTTAAATTACAAATAAGTAATTAAAATAAAATTGACGCTTACATTTAAATAAATATTGATATTAGTCACGTTATTATAAATGCACTGTAAAAAATTCAGGGTCAAATTACAATATCAAGTACCGACAGTTTGAGTGCATCATCCGTAAAATCCATTTTTCCCTAAAACTTATTTTTAATGTAAAATATTATACCTTAATTTTTACAGTATAATATCGATTTAATTTGAGCGATTCGTTGACTTTTTCTGTAATTATTACTGTAAAAATTACTGTTTATCAGATCTTTTGTTTCGTTATATGTTCCGGTGAAATAAATTTCACTGTAAAAAGAACTGGTTGTAGCAGTACTTTTGAACCCTGAGGGCTGATACTTTTTACCGTAATTTGATACAATATCTTTTACAATGTGGGAATACAATGCTCGCATTTAGAATTTTATACAAATGTATTAAATAGTATATTCTAAATCAGTTCTTAACCATGGATGGTTTTTTTTTTATACAAAACTAATAAAATCAAGTTTTAGGCTTTATTCTAGTTTAAAACTAATTTGTAAGAAATTCAAATAGATTATTTAGTTACATTAGATACTTACATTTCATTAAATGTTGGCAACTTATCATGCAATTAATTGAGCAATAGTGTTAACTTTTCAAAGGGGTGTTCTTATCTAGTTAGCGGTTTTCAAAAATATCCACTCATCTCGTAAACTTGATAGTGTCCCCACTCAAATAATCATTCCATTTGGCGGAACTAACTTCGTGTTTTCAGACTCGTATAAATGTCAGCAATTATAATAATTTATATCCTGATTTATATGTGACTATAAATCTTTTTCCTGTTTTTTTGAGATACTGATGTATACTTTGTTTACATTTTTAGAGATATCCAAACCCCATATTCTAAAAATATCCAGATCCCATATTCTAGAAGTAATCAGACCCTATAAGTTTTAAATGCCTATAGTTTAACACGCACCTGTCAAATTTTACGAATCATATTATTCGCACAAGGTCGAACTGATAGTGTGGGTCGTAGACGGGCACTTTAATATGCCCTTGAAAGAAAGATTTTTTCTTCGTTTTTTTCAGAAGTGTAAATGAATTGTTTTGATTTCATTATTTAGAAACTGGATTTGCATAATTAATTATTTATTGACTGAATTGATGAATTTATTTACATAATTCATATTTTTTTAAATATTTACGAGTTTGAACAAAAATTGGTAAAAATTTACATAATTTTTTTTAAAAACACCTTCAGCGAGGGCTTCAGATCTGCCCTGAGCAATGGCAATGAATTTACTCAAAGTTATTGAGAATGATGCAAACTTTTTTTACAAGAGTTTATAAGATTCCAATTTTTAAGATTTGTCGTTAATAAAGTTAATATTATGTCTGTTTAGCTTGATTTCTATTTTAAGTTAAACTATTAAACGGAAATAAATAATGCCCACTTGCACCCTATCTTAATGCGTATAGTTTTTGTTTTGTTTCATAATTCATAAAAACGAAGATTAAAATTTATCACACTTATAAGTATTTCTTCTTTTTTTCCCCTCACCTTTAAAGGGGTGATCTTTAAAGGACACACTGGCCTTAAACATTTTGGGGGTATGGCCTCAATTTATTACCTCAGACTCTGCCCATGCATTAAGCTGAGATAAAATTAACTTTAGTTATTAAATTTATTATAATTATTTATTATATATTTAATAAATAATTTATATATAATTAATATAATGTTGTTAAGATTTGTGAAGATTGTAAATGGAGTTAAGAGACATGCTTATTTAAATTGTAAGATTATTGAAAATTCACTATTTTAGATTTTACTTGCTGTTTTATATACGCTTACTATTTACAATGACGTATGTTAAATGGACAATGAGTAGGGCCCTATTTTCAAGGAGGGCCAGCTAACAAATTCTGAGTCACAGGGACGATCACATTTTCAGACCTATAGCCATTTTTTTCCCTCGAAAAGCGACGTAGGTGTTTTCGAGAGAGTTTTGAAAAAAATGTTATAAAATAGTAAGCGTATATAAAACCTCAAGTAAAATCTAAAATAGTGATTTTTCAATAATCTTACAATTTAAATAAACATGTCTCTTAACTCCATTTACAATCTTGACAACATCGGTAGTTGAAATTCCAGACTTAAATCATTGGCTGCATACCGCCTTCAAGAACTTATGATATTTTTTCCCCTATTCCATAGATTTGTTTGATTTGGAGTTGTTATTTTATTTCGAACAGCAGTAAAAGAATCGACTGTTATGTAACCTAGTTAATTGTTATGTAACTTTTAACACGATGTAAAATTAGGGCTCAATAAGCAGCACATTTATGTATAGGAACGCTATACACAGCAAAAAATTCCAGATCAAATTACAGTAAAAAGTACTGGCATCTTGAGTGCAACATCCGTAAAATCCAATTTCACCAAAAAATTCAATTTTTATCGTAAAGTTTTATACCATTATTTTTACAGTAAATTTTTTTTAATTACAGTGATTCAGTGATTTTACAGTAAATATTACTGTAAATCATTGTAATTAAACAAATATTACTGATAAAACATTATTTTTACTGTAATATTGATTTACTTACATTGATTCAGTGATTTTACAGTAAATATTACTGTATTCTGTCAATTTTTTTGTTATCTAAAAATTTAAGGTAAAAAGTACTGGCACCCTAAGTGCGGGTACTTTTAACCGTTTTAAGATCCGGAATGTGGCATTTGCTTTACTTTCTACAAATAGTGATTGATTAATTGTACAAGCATTAACAGTTGGAATAAATTTTAATCAGGACAATCTAAGAAGACGCCCGAAGTCTAATTTTCTACATTTCGATGAAGTTTTTAGATATTCAACTCTCAACTCCTGTTCAGTATATGAGAGTTTCTCATCTCCTTTCCTCCTCCGGTTCCACTCCAGTCTTTTCTTATATTTATTGAAGTAATCAAAGCAACACAGGCATAAATTTTACTAGTCCAAGAGGCTATTTATACGATAGCGTAATAAATTAAAATAATTTTGTTCTGTTAGATTTCCGCCTCTAAAGCATTGCTTTCGTGCAGATGGATCCTTTCCCCAAAGGGAATGAATTTCGCAACTTCACCCTTCTGTCAAACGTTTAAAGAAAAGGGGACAATTTCAAGAAAAGGGGATCTTGGCGTAGCATCGCGTACGCGGAAGGACACGTACCGCACCAATATTTAGCCCAAATAAAAATTTTTCTAAAGTTGATTTAAAAAACAAAAACTTTTTTTTTTGATAGCTGAACAGCAAAAATAGATATTATTTTAACCGCTATTTTTTTTATTCAAATCTTTTCCCGCTTATTATTATTATAATTACTGAGTTTCTCTCATTCTAATGCGTTCATCAAAGATTAAAGGTCACTTGTAAAAAAAGGAAGAGACTTTAAATTATTGACTTAATAATCGTCTGCTTCAAGAATCTATTTTTGTTCCAAGTACTAACTTGCTGGTTGCTGGTGAAAGCAGCTGTTTGAAAAAGCAGGTGAAGAGAATATCTTTCTATTTTTTAAAAGGGTTAAAGGGATTGTTGATTACTAATTTAAACTTCGGCAATGCAGCCATTTTCTACAATGTACTCGTCCATAAGTTTGGTCTTCAAAACATGATGGTTTGTTACTTTTAAAATTTGAATTTTAACACTCGTAAGAAAAGAAAAAATTCTTATTCTTATAAAAGATTGCTGCTTTACTGTTTAAAAAATTACATTAACTCAAGGTAAGTGAAATATTTTTATTTTAAAATTACACTACGATTATTTATTTAAATTATATTACTTTTTTCTGACAAAAATCAGTTTTCTCCCCAACCTTGGTTTATTGAATCTTATTTTTGTTTTCTTTAAATTTTGTATTTTTATGTTTCTTATATTATTATGCCCTAAAAGTTCTTTAAATATGATTTAATAAAATACCCACAACACACAAATAGTAAAATTAAAAAAAAGTAGTTATTAGACTTTGTTGAATTAGGGATCCCTGGCTGGCTACACTGCACTGTAAAGGGTATCGTAATCCATATCCATAACATAATAATCATATATCCATAACATAAACAAAATAACTAGGATGTTGTGAAGAATCATGTATTTATTTAATCGCTATGATGAATAAATATAAAAATATTTTGTTAAACAGTCAGGCAATTCCATGTCAGAGACTGTCAGAAAACAGAATATTTTATGCATTTTTTTTATTAATGCGAAAATAGTGCTTACATGTATTTTTATTTGGAACAAAGATATTGCAGTCATACTTTGAAGATTTTCTTCAGATTATATTTTGAAGATTTTCTTCTGATTCTATTTTGAAAATTTTCTTCAGATTCTATTCTTAAGAATATCTTAAGTTATTTGGTCCACATAAGCCTAAATCTTAAGAAAATCTTAAGTTTATATTTTGAAGATTTTCTTCAGATTATTTTCTTAAGATTTTCTTCAGACAATATTCTTAAGAAAATCTTAAGAATAAGTGGACCAAATAAGTTAAGATATTCTTAAGAATTTTTTTAAAGAAATTCTTAAGATTCTTTTTAGTGGGGAATATCTATTCACAGAATGTTTTTTACTTAAATATTAGTTATTTGGGCTGTTCATTTGCATAATGAATTGCCTTTTATAAATCTTGATCATTCGTCAATATCGTGATTGTTCACTTGATTGTAGTAGCTTTCTTAATGTATTTTTTTTTAATTGAATTGTTCTTCAGAGAAATGAATAGTTTTGATTTGAGTGGATGTCAAAAAAGAAAGAGAGCAGTAGCAGAAATAGAAAAAATCAGCAAGTTGCCCAAACTTACTTCATGGCGAATATCGAAGGAGAATAAATTGCAAAAATTGGCGGGGTTAATTAAATTAAGTTTTAAAATATGATGTAAAATCTATTAAAATTGTTTTAGAAGTCGAGTAATGATCACTATTGCTGTAATTGAGTCCTGATGACTCAGGGGATAGAGCTTTCGCCTTCCAATGAGGTAAATCACAGCAATGGCTAGTCTATACTAATTCCGCATCCGGTTTGCAAAGACCACAGTGCTGACGTAAAATATTCTCAGTGGCAGATGGATCATGGGTAAGAGTCCCCTTGCCGTCAGACTGGCTAACCGTAGGAGCTTTTCGTAGTTTTCCTCTCCATATAACGCAAATACGGGTTAGTTCCATCAAAAAAGTCCTCCACAAAATGGCAATTTCTCCCAATACTTGATCCGGGAGTTCCTTTGTCCTCTGTATGAGGTTCAAAATTACAAGGCTGCGGAGTTGAACGTTAATAGTCGCAAAAACAAAAAAAGATGGGTCGGCTGCTCAACGATGGTTACATAAAAAATAGCAGTGGCTCAAGGGGTTGAGCGTTCACCTCAGAATGATGTGAACCGGGTTCGAATTCCAGCGATGACTGGTTTGTACTAATTCCGCACCCAGTTCACACCGTTCACAGTGCTGACCTAAAAATATCCTCAGTAGTAGACGAGTCATGGGTTAGAGTCTCTTTGCCGCCAGGCTGACCTACGAAGATTATCGTGGTCTTCCTCTCCATGTAGCGCAAATGCGGGTTAGTTCCATCAAAAAAGTCCTCCACGAAGACAAACTTCTTCCAATACACGTTCCGGGAGTTCGCTTGTCTTCTGTATTGGGTTCAAAATTACAAGGCTGCGGAATTGAACGTTAATAGGCGTAAACCCAAAAAATTGGGTCGGCTGTTCAACGACGGTTATAGATATAAATATTGCTGTATATATATATATATATATATATATATATATATATCATTGGAAAGAATGCTATTTGCTTTATTGCCTTTTATTAAATTGAACTCATTGCTAAATGGATGAAAATGCTGCCGAGCTCCTAAATTTGTTGCTTCCGAGAAATTACACTATTTGTCAACAAGTCAAATATTTCTTTTCGTTGTCATCACTTGATCTCATCTAATTTAACTCAACATGAGGAAATTTCATTAATCTTGTTATAAATTTCGATTAATTTCACACATTTCGCGAATTATTCGCAACCCTAAATGCATCCTTAAACCAATAAAATAAGGAAAATTTCCTCAAATATAAATAAATAACTCAGTTAATATCAAAGTAATGACGAAGACGTATAGCGTTTTTAGAGTTGTTTATAAGCTTTTTATAAAAACAAAAATTGCTAAAAACCGAAGTTTTTTCTTATTAAACACGACGCGTAAAGGAGAAAATGTGTATGTCAAAGCAAAACTCATTCGATAGCAACAAAGATCTAACTTTCTAAATAAAATAAAACACATTTCACATTATTTAAACGCATCCTTAATAATTTTGCAACAATTTACGTGAACCATTCATAAGCATTCACAATTTAAATGTTTCGTTAAAATTATACAAGTACAGAGATATTATAGGACATATTATAGTCTGAAACAAGTACTAAGCATTAATTCATTCCTCCCATACTTTTTTAAAAAAAAAAAAAACAAAGAGAAAGTATTTCCATGCATTTGTAAGATTATTTTCTAATCATTTGAAAAGATTATTTACTTTTAAAAAAGCAAAATAAATATTTAAAAATAATTCTCGGTAAAAAAAAGAAAACTGATAAAAAGTTGAAAAAATTATGAATAAAAAAGAAAATTGCCAAACGTATTTTTCAGATGCAGGACTGGCGAATTCCTCAAAAAATATCTTAATACTGATTTCAATTATTACTGTGAAAGTTTAAACAGCTGTACCGTTTAAAGAGGGTCTATATTTGTTTATTTGAAAATTTTGGGTGTTCAGTTTCATTAAAATTATCTTCTTAATTAAATTTGAAGCCGTGATTCTTACAAATTAAACTGAAACAAAATAATTAGATTACAAATTTCAAAAAAATTATTACTAATGAAATATTTAGACAATACAATTATTATGTCTGAGAAACATTCGTATTTAGTATTGGGTGTGGTACAAAAAGATACTGTAAAAACCAACAAAAACTAGACACCAAAAAAAAGTTTTCTCCTACAACAAACTATTAAGTACCCTCCTTAGAGTAAATGTTAAAAAGTAATCGCCTCAATTCTTACAAGAGAATAGATTTGGAAGAAAATTATATAATGCTATTTAGCATTTTGGGTATTGTTTTTGATGTACTTTTTTACGTTATCAATGAAACCAAACATAAGTCGATAAGCATTTCAGATTCAATCAGCATTTCAAAATTTACAAAAGTTTATTTACATAAAAAGTTATGTTTTTAAATTATACTTTGAACTAATAAAACTCTTAAGAAGCCTTAACTATTTATCCTAACTGTTCATGGTTTGCCTCATTATATTCAGAGTTTATTTCATTACCGAATAAATACCTTTTCTGTAGAAAAAGCAGATTATAAGTTTCTCCCTCAATTTGTTCCCCTTTTGGGAAACTTTTCACCACTAACTAGGAGGAGGGTGCTTCGCAGTTTCCCACAAATTAGAACTTTTTTTTTTACTGTGAAATTATTTCAAACTAACCATAATTCAATTATTGTGATATTATTTCAAACTGGAACAGACATGAGTTCGCACAGTTGGAACTGCAACGGCACTGCTTATTGATATAAGATATCAGAGATCAGTTAATTATAACTGATGTATGTTATCTTATATCAACTAGTAGTATCATCTTCAGTCCTGGTCATCAGTCTTCAAAACCTTCCATAGCTTCCTTAGGAGAGACGCTCATAATTACACTATGTCCGTTTTTACACATTTTCCTCTATTAAAATATAATTTTTCGAAATTTGCGTATTTGTATTCATTTGCATTGTGCTTCAATCTTAACATAATGTAAGCAATTTTTAAGAGTCCATGAATCATTACACATAAATTTAATATATTGGAAAACAATAAACATGAATAACATGGTTAATTAAACACTGTTATGTAGTGTTATTACACTCATTAAAGTATTGGTATCAATTTAGATGATTAAAAAATTACAGTACAAGCTAAAAATAGCAAAAAGGTTTCATCTACAATAAATTTAAAAAAATAAAAATATCTATTTCTTATTTACGAAAAATGTATTTAATTAAAAATAATATTGCGTAAAGGTGTGGAATCGGGGTCCTTCTGGTTCGGCTATAATTTGGGTTCAATATTGCTAAAATTCGGCTTCTGATTACCATAATATTGTTTGCTGCCTTTGACTTCCATGATGTTATTTTTGGGTTACCTTTATTTTAATTGGCTCGTGGTTTATTTTCATATAAATTAGTTTATTTTCACATAAATTAGTTTATTTTCAAATCGCCAAATGGAAGAGGGGACTGCAAATAATATATAATATTTTTGGTTCAAAGCATATACTTGAAAATTAATTTTGAGAAATATCTATCTATTTGTTTCCAGTTTGTTATCTGAAAACTTGTAAATTATTTTGTGATGCAACGTGCAAATTAATCATGCATTAAAATCATAACTTTAGAAATATCTATATCAAGGTCACGAATGAAACTTATCAACTGAAGTCATCGACAGTAGCGTGTTTACGTTTTAAATAGTACGCATCACTATATCACGTGCAAACTGAATGAATGAATGCAACAGAAAGCTGAAATTTTGTTTCGTCATATCTATAATTAAATTCTAAACATTTTTATTTATCATTTTGCTCACTTTTAGTTCCCACAGACAATAAAGGTAACAATTTTTTTTCCACACCTATATTTATTTCCGATCTCTATCAAAACTCGACAAGATGCCCAATACAGTGAAGAATATTGGAAAAAAAATCAAGAAGTGCATTGTCAGTTAGATATAAAAGAAATAGTGAAGAAACTTAATGCATTCATTGGGGTCATAATCTGAAGTTCAATTCTCACTGCATGCGATTCACGCATCTCCGAATGCCGTCGAGAAAGAATGAGAACCTGCTGATTGACGAGTTTTTGGCGGGAAAAACATTGAAGAACCAAAACATTATGACCAAATACTCAAAAATGCGTTTTGCCACCTTAGACCTTCAAAACAGCTGTAAATCTCATTGGCATGGATGCTGCAAGTTCTTGGTAGGTACAAGTTGTACCAAATGTATCAGCAGCGATTTGGTCCCTGAGCTGCCTTTCTATGACATCCCAAATGTGCTGCATCGATTAAGATCAGGTGAGTAAGATGGACATTACATTAGTTGTCATTACATCATTATGCTCTTATTAATGGAGCATTTGGAAAAACAGACGTAATGGAGCATTTGGAAAACAGTTTCAGGTCCTGTTCTACGCCACTGTGATTAGAGCTGCCCATGAGAACAACCCTAAAATCATAATACTGCCACCACTAGCCTGTGTAAGACCTGCTATATACTTGCAGAGAGCAACTATTAGCCTGAAAGACGGTGTCCCTGACATGAACATTGAAGTGATAAATGAGAAACCGTGATTCATCAGGGCAGGCAACTGTCTTCCACTTATCCACGGTTCACTATCGATGTTCCCGGACTCACTGTAGGCATAGTTGACGATGACGCTTGGTAAACAGAATGGGACATCTGCTGGGCAGTCTCATATCCAACAGTATATGTTAAACTGTGCGTTCCGAAAATCTTGCACTTCTATATTTTAAAGTTGTTTTTCGAATGCTCCTTCGTAATATGAAATGATGCTTTTTAGCGAATAATATGCTATTTTTATAACTGATGGGAGTTTGCAACACGTTTAGCCTATCTAAAGTCAGCGCTGTCTAAGCTTATTTTAAAAATGGCACAAAATGTCAAAACTGCCGCAAAAGTCGCAGTTTTGTGAAAATAAAAAGAGTTTGTTGTCTAATTTTCAAATGGGCTATTGGCGACGGTCTGGGAAACATCCCGGAGGATGATCCGAAGACAAAACTGAGAATACTGCAGTGATTTTCATAATTTTCATCTAGGTGGGAAAATGTTGATGATTTTTGGAAAAGTTCAAAAACTTTTAACATATTTAAGTTATTTGTCTCTTATAAAGCCCAGATAGTTCTTCATGGCAAGATTATATATATAGTTTAAAATCATCGCATTGCTACAAGTGTAATGCAATTAAACTATGGCTTTTTTATTTACCTTGGAGACGAAGCCTCTCAAAACAGCGTTAAACAATTTGTACCTTATTTCCATTTGGCAATTACAGCATCAACTCTATTCGCAATCGCAACACTCGCATTTGCTTTTTGGGGAAAAGGCCGGTTCCATTTTAGAGCTCCACTCCTCCTCTCTCCACCCGTGCACAAATTCAGAGGAATATTCTATTTTTACAGCCTCAATATTATTCGCATTTGGATTATCAAGAAAATATATTAAAATTTCCACGGTGCTTCAATTAAGCACTATGTTTAATGCAGTTTTGTGTCCCAAATAGTTTCCAAACTTTGATTTTTTCTAAATCGGTTTGAAAATCAAGTCGGAAACTAAATTACTCCCCTCTCCTAAGATTATCCATACACTAATGGTGAAAGTATGCATAGTGTTATCATAGGAAAAGAGTTCTGGAATAAGTCACCTATAGCCAATTTTAATGGCCAATACATAAATTCAAAAACCTGTACATTTTTTTAATGGAGAATCCAAATCTGCAATAACAATTTCGGGTTCGCATTTAATATTTTGAAGTTGTTTCATCCTAAGTAGGTATTCAAGTATATCAGTTAATGCGTGTTTTGAAAATATTTCACTAATTTTTATTTAAAATTTTGAAGCGATTTATATTTCTCGAGGTGTTTGATAGTTTCCATACTTTTCGCGCACCCTGTATGTGTAATATATGGTGTTAAATATTTATAGATCTAAAACTAGAGTAAAGTTGATACATTGAAGCAAATACAAAACACGCGGTTTGCAAAAAGCCGTCTATAAATAGTTATGATCCGTGACAAGTTAACATTCATATTGCACTTTCATATTCATATTGCACAATCAGATTCAAAACGGCTATTTTCAAAGTGACCAGTTGTCAGACGGGGAGCAGGAGGCGCCACGAGTCTGCGATTGATATCCTGACAGTGACATTCTGTAATATGGGTAAAAAATATTGTAATGACGCAGTGGCGATTCGATAACTCACTCAACTTCTTTTATCTTATAATTAATTACTCAACACTTGCCGAAATTTAATAATGATAACACTTTGTTATTCTTGATTATTTCTAGCTTCCATCTCAACTGAGTTCTAACTTTTATCTCAATACAATCATTTGAAACTAACTTTCAACCCGATACAGATGGGAGCAGGCAATGAACTCAAAATTGGTTTAATACTTATCCTGATATTTATTTTTAAATATTCAACGCTCCAACTTTTTCTTATCCTTTATTTTTCAATAACAGTTATTTCAGTTCTTACAATAAATTCATAAATTTATTGTGCAAGTCTTAGAGTTCGATATTCCTTTAAAAAATTAACATCTAATTTATATTTTGACGTTTGTAAAAATTTATGGTTCTAGTAATGTGTTGTAATTATCTATTATAAAAATGTTTGCAAGTTACTTTGCTCTTAAAAATCACAAAGTTCAAGGTCTTAAGATCGTCATAGCAAATTTAAAACATGAAAGTTGTTGTACTCGAAAAAATGATTGACATTGTCAAGTGTACATAAATAAAAAGATTATTTCGAGACATTTAGACTAAACATCAACATAAAACAATTACAAAAGCTTTTTGCAAACCGCGTGTTTTGTATTTGCTTCAATGTATCAACTTTACTCTAGTTTTAGATCTATAAATATTTAAATGTGATTATAAATATTCCGATATCAGATTTCCTGCATCTGGGAGATTAAATAAATATTTTTTTTATTCAACTTTTTATTTTTATTCTGCCAACTACACGTGTCTAATGAAATTGTTGGCTTACACACGGCTGTTTGATAGTTATTAGATATTTGAGTTTGATAGAAAACTGAGGCTAAATCACATAATGTAGAATTAGAGTTCCTATATCTAGCATAGTTAGAGAATTAGAACATACAGATAGCATTCCCTGATTGGTTGAAAGTCAAAATTTACCGGAAAAAAACATTTTCTTTGTAGTCTTAATATAAAGTCATCGGCAAGGTAAGTCTATCCTGAGAAATGTCAAAGTTATAGGTATATATCCCATTTTCTTATTTTTAAACTTAATCAAAATTATTTAAAGTATTATTTAATCATGACAAGTTGACGGATGGCGGAATAGTCTAGTGCAGGGATGGGCAAACTACGGCCCGCAGGCCAACTGTGGCCCACCTGAAGGTTTTATCCGGCCCGTGTATAGAATTTCAACTTGCCGATCCGTGACGAATATAAAAACAATATACATCTATTTTCTTGTCTACTTTGTTTAAGGCTATTTTTGTTCTTACTTTTTTAACAAAGTATTGATGATCTTTTTACTTTCTCTATTTTTTTTCTACAAAACATAAATTGATGGCTAATGGACAGCTTCAATTGTTAAAATGTTGAAAGTAAACGTTCTTTATAGAATAGTCGTAGATTGGCGCCATCTGAAGCAGTTGTTTCTAAATATGCCAAAGTTAGAGTTTTGCAAATCATTACCAAACCCTAGTTTCCCAAATTTAATATTTCACGCCCAGAAAATCAGTGCTAAGTTTGCTTCATCTTATATGTGTAAACAAGTGTTTTCAACTATAAACTTTTGAAAAAATCCTTTCAGAAGTAGACTAACAAGCAAACATTTAACCTTAAGCATTAAAACAAATACATCTCACTTGGAACCTCAATATAAAGAACTTCTAAAAATGAAATCGCATTTGCATTCATCTCATTAAATATTTAAATTAAAACTTGCATATCGTTTTTCTACTTTAGAAGTTTTTACTTGGCCCACCAAACTTTTTTTCTTCGTTTTTTCGCCCTCGACCAAAAAGTTTGCCCAATAGTTTCACTTTTTTATAGTTGTGAGAAAATAAAGCTCGCCGCTAAATATAAATGCTTTTTTTATTTATTTTTTATTTTGAGAATTTTAATCATTCCGGTTCTTTTGTTCAATGTGATGACAGAAGGCTCTTTAAACAATTTAGATTTTTTATTCATTTATTTAACACAATACACTACATAAAGTGCCTGTATTCACCTTCCGACACTCCGTTTCCCTTTCGCTTCGACTTGCTTTGCCATCTTCTCCTAAATCGCAGAAATAAACTTTAATGGTTCGCTTTACTCTCACTTTGCACACGCTAACTCGTGATGAAGGACATATACCTAATGTTATTAAATAACAGTATACTTTGCGAAAGAATTAGAATTTTTGAATTACTATAGCTCTACTTGGAATTTTTATGAAGTTGCTTATGACAAATAAACAGTTATTTATTTTGATAAAGCACTAGTTTTCGTGCTAAGAAATTATTTATAACAGAAATTCCTGCAAGATAAAGAGAGTAATATTTAAAGAACTATTTTAATATTTAAAAGAACTGAATACGCTGATAAATATTTTGAACACAATGAGGACGTAATTTCGTGTCTCTCTGCTTGAAAAAAAAATTTAAATGTTTATTTACCCCCTAACTTTAATTAATTCTGTCGATAGCTTTTTTTTTTTTTTTTTTTTTTTTGAATAACAATAAAATTGAAAAAGACATAATTAAAACTCTAAAAAGATCAAACGGCAAAAGCAGATCTTCAAACAAGTTGGAAGAAAATGGAATTGAGAGAAATTTCTCCAATTACATAAAAGCCAAATTTAACGCTTTTTGCAGAGGATCTGGTAGAAAACAAAACTTTTCAATTAAGTCATTGAAAGGTTTTCAACGCTAATTATGTGTCCTGCGATTTTAGACAAAAATTAAAATAATTTCAACATTTTTGGTGTTTTCTTTTTAAAAATGCTTCCTGACACACAAGTTTTTTTTCATTTTAATTCTATAAAATTTAACATAATTTTTGATTCAAACTTACCGGGTGTTCCGTAGTGTCTTCTAATGTGCTTTTCAAATTTTTGGCAAAAATATTTTCACTGTGGTTCTCAAGTTATTATTCATGTGAAAGGAAATACATAACTTGAACGACTTTATTATGGAGATTACAAAAACATACAAATCAAATAAGTATTAAAACGGAATTAATAATCAATGAAAATTAAAAAAAAAACTTTTTTTTATCACTCAGATAAACCTCAGGACACCTGTGACAGTTCTCAATTTATAAACGTTTTCTTATTATCTGCAACATTTATTATTAATATTATTGACGGAATTAACTCGCTTTCATGTCAGTAACGATGGTAATTTGGTAACTGCCCTTCTCCGTCTTTAGAAAGTGATGCGTTCTTTTTTTTTTCTTTTTTTTTTTCTTCTTAGGTGTGACAAAATAGAATAATTTTCTTATTTTTTCGCTCACTTGAAAACAAGTAGTGTTCAAATTTTTATTTTACATTACTATTTTCTTTATTACAGCCAATTAAACATAATAGTATATACATTTAATATGTTGAATTCAAAACAGTTAAAGTTTCGAAATAATTATAAATTAATTCTATAATCAAATCGTTATATGTTGCTTCACTTTGATTTCATTTCTGTAAAAATTAGCAACAAAAAGTGAGTTTTATCTATAAGGGATAAACTGACAAGAGCGATTACTTTAATAACGCATAATACGCTTTCATAATGAATTGTACTGAACGCTAATTTTATCGTAAATTCACAAAAAGTCACAAATAGCAGCTTAACGAAAAAATTTATCAGTTTTATTTATTTTTTTTTTTTTTAATATTTTATTTACATAGTTTATTGGCTTGAGCAAAACGATTGTTATTTGCCTGTCGGTCTGGAAAAGTGGAACACCATGAGTAACTTTTTTTGACTCGGACTTTTTTTTCTAACAAGGACTTTTAAAAACTAGCACTTTTTTTCTAACTAGGACTTTTTTTTCTAATGGCAGGTACTGAACTTTTACGTCCTTCACCTGGGAAGATCACCTGGTTACGTCCTTCACCTGGGTTGCTCATTTAACGTTACCCTGTGGGCACCTGTGAACCTAAGACACGGAGGCGAGCAACATTGCCCACGCCACACTGCCTGATACCCGTTCATAGGGTGGGCAACATTCACACACCACACAACAACACACAGAGAGAAACATCCACGCCTAGAGCGAGATTTGAACCCGCAACCATTGACTTCGCAGTCAGGCACGCTAACCGCTCAGCCACCTGGCCGGCCACATACTAGTACTCAATCTTAATGAATTCAAAAGTCAAATCTTAAATGTTCTGATTAATTAATGCAAACAATATTTCAATGATGAAACAGATTACGAAATCAGACATAAAAACGTACTTTCGCGGAATAAACATATCTCGTTTCAGCCAATTTGAAATTCTGACACTCAAAATATGGATGTTAGCTAGTTGCAATCTGGAAAAGATGGTTGCAATAGTTTATGAAGAAGGACACCTTTTTAAAGTATGTAATTTTAAATTACAAAACACAAAATTTGAACAAAATCGATCGAATAGTTTCAGAGTTAACAAATTTCGAAAAGCCGTATATTTAAAACCTGATTTATAAATTTAAAACCTGAATCCCATACATAAAGAGTTAAAATACCAAATCAGTCTAAAAACAATTTTAAAAGATGTTTTTTTTCTGAGAGAGTACTTTTTTGTGTCTAATTTCATAACTTAAAATATAGTCACAGTTAATTAATTAACATATTCAAATTTAAGTCTTCGTACTATTATGGTTGAGTACGTAAAAATCCAATCATTTGATAAGATCAAAAGTTATTCTGAGGCGTTTGTTTTGTGCACAGTATATCAAACTTGGCCATTTTAACGTAAGCTGGATTAGAACACACGACTCTTATTATAAACAAATTATTTATTTGATCTAAAATAAAATTTAACTCATAGTACAATATAAAAAATGCTACCTTTTTCACATTAATTTTGAATCTAATGAAATTTTTCCATTGACAAGTTATATGTATTTTGCATTTGAAATAATCGATTTAAAATCAATTAAAGAAATTCACCGTGTGATAAAAAAAACATTATCCTGTAACAACATTTATAAATGAAATGATATCTATAAATGTAAAGAGGGAACACAAGTTAAATTAACTTAATGAAAATAAATAGTTACTTTTTACGTCCGTCGTAGTCTTCGAAGAATCTCTGGGGGGTTCTTGCTTCTTTTTTCTAACCACCTTGCATTCTTAAAAAAGACGAACACTTTTAAAAATGTAACAGGTCTCCTTGAACATGAAGCTAACAAAACACACGCTCAATCAAGATAGAGTTGCACTCCAAAATTAGTTTAAGTTTTAATAAATGTTCAATTTTCTCTTATACGCCGAAAATTTGTAACTGATGTAGCTCCTAATCGTGTAATTTGTTTAAAAAAATATGTCAAAGATCCTTTTTCTCATTAGCCCCTCCCACTTTTCTGTAACAGAAGTTGCCCCCAAGATGGGGCAATTTTAGGATGATCACAAGAAACTTTTATTTTGGTGCCACGCGATCTTGCAAATGCTATCTCGCACGTGTTTTTGACCACAAACAAAGTGCGGTAAGAGATCCTGCCACGTGTATAAGAGATTCTTGGGGGATCTTATCTTTTGGTTGTTCTCCCCTTGTCGCGTGGCTATTTGAATGTAGAATCTAGTAACTACAATTTGTTTATGATCAAAAACACGTGCGAGATTGCGAGTGCTAGGTCGCGTGGCACCAAGAAAAAGTTTCTAGCTAAGAGTAAACAACTTTGATTCTAGCAATGAAATTTAACCAAATCACAACATTTGAAAGCTGCAAATCGTTTGTTATTGCCTCCTTTTACATGGTGGACGCTACCAGGGCTAAAGAGAATAGAAGGGCTAGTTCACTCCGTTCTTAGAGCTGAAGCTACGATTTCCCTCCTCATGACGTCACTGTGTCCACAGATCTCGGAAGATCGCACGCAAAGCTATTATGATAACTTTGCATCTTTCTCTTTGTAAAAATAAGTTAGACTTTCTCTGGTTATTAGGTTTCAAACTTTACGTAATTAACACATTATTTCCATTCATAAACATAGTTTAAAAAAACTTCCTTGGCCATTATAATAAAAAAATACCATTTTAAACTTATAAAAATATTTTACTAGTTGGCGAAAATGACACTATAAATACTTTATTTTAAAAGGTTCGGTTTTAACTTTAATTAGTAAGAAAAATTAAAGCATATAACGACACTTTTTTACCTACATATTCTTTTATAACAATAAGTTGAGTTAAATTTAGAATCCCCGATTTTAAAATATGCCGTTAATAGCAATTTGTTCATACTTAATCATCAGGAAACATCAACTTTAAACGCTAATTCCTGAAACAAAATAATAATTTAGGTTCATAATGACATTAGAAATTTTACAATTGTTTATAGGTATTTAAATTTAAGATGGTATAATTTATAGATATTTAAATTCAAGAGAATATAATTTTTAAAAGAATCATAAATATTTAGAATAACTACATTAAAAAAATAAGTTATGAAATTAGGAGAATTTCAACTGTACACTATATATTTTATTTATACTTTTTACTTACGTTTTAATTTTCTTCGACTTTATCCATTTTTTAACTTTTTTCACATGCCTTTCTTCTTGAAGTAGCGAGGCGGTTTCTATTTAGATAACGAATTTTTATAAAAGTTCTTAACGATAGAAAAAACGTATTGCTGTTTTATATTAACTGTGTCATCTCGGAATCCATTCTTTACATAGTTGTTCATTTACTTTAGGGAACACGAGGAAAATCATATTTTTTCCTTTTGTTTTTCTATCAGAATTTTTGCAAGTTGCAATCGCGTAAACTTGTATTTCGTTAATAGTTTTAAAATTTTGTAAATTCACGGCAAAAACTGAGGAAAGTCATTATAGAAAATAACAAATGTCTTAGAATACGTCACAGCAAGAAATGCTCCAATATTAGTTAGAGCTAGTAAGGCCGAAAGCTCAGTTCTTGAAGTAAAAGTGCGAGCTTTGCGCCAAAGTGACGTCACTAGAGAAAATGGGAGGATTGGCGTGGCGAGAGCTACTTGAAAGGAGTGAACCAGCCCTTCTATTCTCTTTAGCCCTGGTGAAGACCACCCGTAGGGAAAACAGAGGTGGATATAAAAATTGATGGATCTTATGAAGAATTAGAATGCAGAAAGCCTTATCTTTTAATTTGTTCTTGTGGATTTCTTTTGGGTTATTGCGACACTCCCAGTTAACCTCTCGTCCATATTTCTATTGACGAAAAGTTAACCGGGAGTGTCACCTAAGGCCTCCAATACTGTGAATGTAACTGCATTTTGTTTTGAAGGTATGTTTAAATACAATGACATTAAAACTATCAAATGAGAACCATCTAAAATATAATTAATCAACAGCCCTCAGCGGGTGGCAGAAAAATTACTGATCAGCGATAGAAAAGGTTGGAGAGCACTGCTTTAGAACATAAGAACTGGCTTTCTTTAAAAGTAACTCAGTTTCGAAAACCGCTTCTTGCAGTTCAAACACTGCCAACTTATCGCTACCAAAAATTTCTCTTAGTGCAGAAAAAAACAGAAATTGGATTTCATTAACTCCTGAGCCAGTATTAGAAGGTTTTGTTCTCTTCAGTAATGTATGGTTGTGCCGGAACGACTGTCATATTTCATGTCATATACAGGCGTAATAACTTTATATTGGTTACCTGTTATGATGTAATGGAGTAATGATAAACTAAAATAAATGGATGCCTGATTTCGGAAGTCAAAATATCGTCTGCACAAATTAGTTATCATATTTAAGTTTAAGCCGTCGAACTATAGAAACCTAGTGGAGATGAGACGGACCCAACGCGGATTAGGACACATTATATTTTTTCTTTTGCTACTTTTAAATAAACTCTTGGTATAGTTACTAAGTATAAAAAAATTTAAATTTTATGAATTAATTGTAATAAAAAGGTTTTAATGACTAATTTTTTTGTGTTTAGACATTAAGGGCCGAGTAGTTTGACAGCGAAATACGACCTTTACCCGACCTATATCTCAGGTTTGGGTGGACTCTGGATTGGGTGGACTCGTATTAAAATTTTTCGGGATCTACTTTCTAAAAGCGATTTCATACTTATCTCTAAGTCCTAGTACGCGTAAATCCAATCATTATAAGTAGTAAATCCAAAGTAGCAAATTACATTAGTAAATTCAAAAGTAGTAAATTACATTAGTAAATTCAATCATTACGTCAAAATTTATTCAGAGTTTTCACATTTCCTTCCTTTTTTTTCGGACTGTGCATTTTGAATATAGTTGATAAAATAATGATGTTTCCACACGTTAAAAACACTTTTATTTACAATTTAATTACATTTACATACATGCATGTTTTAAAAGAGATCTTCAAATGCTCTAAGAAAAAATTTATATTATTTTTCTTCCATTTTTGTTTTAAAAAAGACATAAAAAAATAGAAGCAATGCATTAAACTTCGATGTTTAACACAGATATGATATTGTTGTTTAAATTTATGCTAATTTTACTCTGAGTATTAGTTTTTCAAGCAAAATTAATGTGTTGTTAAATGAATATATTGGAGAGGATTATTTATTTAAAAGAGATGCAATTATCTAGTTTTTTTTAATGTTTTGTTAAAATATATGAAATATTTTTTTTCTGAGAGTAAAGCGCCTTCTTTATATTTAATGATTAAAATTACGATTTTATTCCAACGTTATTAACACGTCCTGGTGGATTACTTTTTGCATACTTTCAATGTACAAGAAAATTTTGATTTATCCTAATAATAAGAAGTAATATACGACTAAATACACGACTGAGTGGTTCCCTTATTATGTCCAGCCGCTATCAGCAATTGTTTCACATTGTTTTAATTGTTATTAGAGAGCTCGTGTTGTACTGGCATGTTTGCTGGACTTATATTTCGTATGCATAAGAGTCTATTAACCTAAACATCGTTATTGGATAAGTGCATTCTATAATGTTGATATACATATCAATCATTTAAAACCTACAAAACATTCTTTTGATTCGTCCTCTTTTATATCTATAAAAACTGTCAGCATTCATATATGAAGCCAAGTGAGAGTAATAAAAAACGCGAAAATATCAACCCACGTAGACGTAAAGAAATTTACACTACTGACAAGTGAACGTACCATAAATGGTCAATCACGTGCCCCTAAACAATCCAAGCCAAAACAAATCAAGATTGTAATAAAATAAAAAGATGGTCTGATGAGATATCAGGGGTAGGTCATAAATGGCAGCTCAATGCACTATCGTATAGTATAAAGGCCACTGTAATTACGCCAGTAAAAATTAGTGCATTAATTTACATTTTTTTCTTTCATAATTTAGAAATTGTTTTCTGACTAAACCTTAATTTTAGCTTCAACCTGATATAAAGCGTAATATAAGGGGTCTGTTTAGATGAAATTTGTGTCCGTTAACGGACCCTTTACAAAGTAATTTATCTTTTAATCGGACCCTTCACTAATTTGTTTATCTTCATTACTGTTTTGTTAATTGATTAAGCCCTTCCCGGGGGGGGGGAGGGATAAAGACTGTTTGAGACAAACTAAGTTTCCCTAAGTTTAAATTTCAAATGTAGTATTCCAAGAAAATATTTCTACCTTTACAAACATCGTGTGCGCATTCTTATCAATATTAAATCATAAATTATTTTTTTTTGTAAATAATTGATCAATTTACATTTATTCAAAAAATTAATTCATGGAATATTGTGTAAATAAAAATTTATTTCTGGCAATTTTTTAAATAAAATATTTTAAATTTAAGAATTATTTAAGTTTACTTAATGCGCTATACATTAAAAGTGATACATTACTAAGTTGTGTTAGTTAAAATATGTCAATTGAAATTATTGAAAATGTGAGTGATTTTGCTTCCATTATTCGTCTGAAATGAATTTTCTGTGTTGAGCAGTATAGGCTAAATACCAAATATTTGTACGTAGCAATCTCTAATTTAGTAGCAGCAATTGTTGAGCAGAATCTTGTATCAATTTACAATTTAAAAACTTGTTGAAAAGGGTTTTAGCAATTTTTGCAATATCAGGACCCTATTTTCACAAATTCACTAAAGCAAGACCCTGGTTGAAAGAATGTGACTTAACGCTTATTTTATCCTCACAAATTATGAATAGTTTTTTCACAATTTTACAAAAACAGGACCTTTCTCAAAATGTCTGGACAGACCCCTGAAAGTGTTGAGGAATTATGGTACAATTCACAATACAGTATCAATATATTGTTTAGATTTAGTAGATTGGTGAAACACTATAACTTCTGTTGTAATATAACATATCATTCCAATGATTAACACAGTAAGGGCAATGTAAATTTTCGGTGCGACACAAAGAAAGTTGCTGCTTACAAAAGCAATTATAAATCCTACTGATTCCCAAAGTCTGTAGGTGGAATAGGCTGCTTCCTCTTCGGATCGAAAAAGTACACCGTAAAATGCTGCAACAAATGAAAATAATTTTAATCAAATCAAAAGCCCTAGTGGATTAAAAAGATAATTTATCAATATAAAAAACAGTTTCATGAAAAATCGGCTATTTGTTGCCTTTCAAATTTTATATACAAAATTATTGCATATGACCTGTCTTGACGTGATGACTCCAAAGCAGAGAACGATAAGTGCGATTTTAGTAGATGTAATTTAAAGCATATTTAATAAGTGGTAAGCCATGGGAAGCAATAAGTTATAATTAACTAAAAAAAACTTAGTTCATAGCTTTCTTAACTTCAAGAGAATTTCCATACCATAGGATGGTTGATGATTTTATTTCTCATTTACATTATTAGTGTTCTTAAAATCTACAAAGTCTTAATATCAATACATAGAATGTCAAATATAAAATTATAGTAATCGCTTGGAATATAACCAAGTCTGAGTCTCTTTCGCTTCCTGAATAATTATGAATGAAAACTGATATATTATAATTTTGAAAATAGATTTTTTTTCCGTATTAATTTGTTGCCTTAGCATTTTTTTTGTTGGAATAGTACTATAACAACTAAAAAAAAATTCTATTCAAGCATTAATATAAGCAAACATAATTACATGAGTTTTCAAATTGGGCATTTTGTGAACAGTTTTAAACATTTTAACTATTCTAATTACTCAATGAATATTAACAGAACTAAAACTGTAGTAAATCCGTATAGTATGTCTAAGTCACTTTTTGTGTTCTTTTTTATACAATGAACTTTATTTAGCTTAATGTTCTTCCTATTGCGTGAAAACATCATGACACCACATCAGTACTAAAGCATTAGGTTTATTTTTTAGTAATGCTCTTTTTGCTAGAAAAAATTACGAACAAAAATTTTTTTTTTAAATTTATGGCATGTTTAAAGTAAATATACTTACTATTTAACATTGTTTGCAGCGTGCCATCACTAACACCCCATATTCCAGCCAATATGAAGAACATAATGTATTCTCCATTGTTTGGATGCCACAATAAAAGAACGATGCTGACTGCAATATTCCCAGCTGTACCAATCAGCATTATTACCACTCGAGGTATGTACTTGACAAGACGACCGGCAGTAAATGCGGTAAATGCATCTACCACGCCAAAAAACATGAAGACAAGTCCTACGTGGTAAATTCCCCAGGCACAGGCAATATAAGCCTTTGCATATGAAATAAGTAAATGAAATTGATTAATTAAATTAATATATGAACTTAATATCTTAGCAATTATAAAAATACTTTAAATATTTAGAGCTCAATGGGCAAGAACGTGGTATTTGAAATAGTTTTATAGCTTGGTAAACACTCGATTTTTCAGATTTCACAATATTTTATTCTATTACCAGCGTTAAACAGCCGGCTCATTTCTGAGTTTACTACTATCGTTATTCTACTCCGTACTCTTATAATTCTGAATTCAACCCAGAAGAGTAGTGAACTCCTGGATCAAGCAGCAGGACTAACTGGCCTTCGTAGCGGTCTTTTTTGATGGAACTAATCCGCATTTGTGTTAAATGTAGAAGAAAGCCACGAAAACTTTCCACGGTGGCTTGGGCATTCTGACCCATGATCAGTCTATCACTTAAGATATTTTACATCAGCATTGAGGTCAATGCGAAACGGGTGCAGAATGCGTATCCAGCCACAACTGGGATTCGAACCTTGTTCACCTCATTGGAAGGCCTTGAGCCACCGAGGATCAGGTTTAATAATATAATATAATATGTTGTGATCGACTATAAGCATTAAAATGCAACACTATTCACTGAAGAACAGAGGAGCAGCGAGTCTTAGAGGATGAATAAGCTGGCCACCCAACGCGCCTAATTTCTAACATTTATATAGATTTAAGGTGTTACACACCACCCATCTATGGCCAAACACCTAGCCCCACCCTTTTTTCAGAAGCTCTATCTTTTAACGGTCATGGTAGGAAAGCCACGTAATATTGACTCCGATCAGACTACATGGTGAGTACCTGGACTGGCACCCCTCTCTCCAAAATTTCGCTCTGCAACCAACGAGAGAAGTTTAAGCCACGGGAGATTTAATGCGCACCTTGCTGCGTATACACGCCTTTTGTTTCGTCGGCTACTAGGATCCAGCTCGCGACCCTCATCTCTTTAAAGTTTAAATTCATTCAAGTCATTTTTTTACAGTTTTTTTCCGAAACAACATTTAGTCAGCTGTTAAAGACTTTAGAATAATTTTAAATATTTTAAATGGAAAATCTAGCAAATTAAATAAAAAATCTAAGTTTAAATTGCAAATGATACGAGTGTAGGAACTTTGAATTCGATTGGTAAAAAAAGGTAAGACATGATCTGTTATCCTGCACTACTGTAATTGATTAATACATTAAAAACCTGCCTACTATTATTTCAACATTACATTACATATCCGTTTAAATAAATACTTTTGATTTCTCTATATTATACGAATGTAAATTATTTCAATTCCTTTTTAAAACTTCCTTTTTAAAATTCCTTTTGTGAATTCCTTTTGTAAATTTCTTTTTAAAACTTACCTGATTAACCCAGTTTAAGTTAGTAGTAGGAGCATTTTTTTCGAACTAAAGTTGGCGAGAAACTTTGGCCCTGACTATTTGACGACTACCAAGAATATTTACATTGATACTAGCCAAAAGTTGACCATTTTTTTTGTATTGTGGGGAAGGAAACAGAAAAAGTCATGCAATTAATATCAATATATTGATAGAAAGAAGTCCATACTTTGGTAAAGTCCCCAACAAAAAATCCCTGCTGTAAACCACTAAAAACTGTTAGTGGCAACAGCAGTATTTGTTTTGGTTTCTTTATTTGATTCAATGTAGCAAAAATTCGTGAAGCTAGACTCTCATTGTCGTCTTCATTTTTCCTTTGAATGGTGTCCAAAAAAACGGCTATGATGAAAATGGCCGAACAACCACTAACCAAATAAATACCGATCAACATATTCTTTTTTTCATCACTCGGTGACTTCAAATTATCATTTAATTCAAAACAATATTCAGCCCCGCACGCTACGGTTTCATTAAAATATGATTTTTCAGTATCAGGTCGTAAAATGAAAAAAGACGCCATATTTCCCCATAATTGAGTACTTTGGCACGCCATAAAGAATACACCAAAAAATCGAGCAGTTACGATTTCTGCAGATTCAGAAGTGAGACTAGCGTACAATACACTAATTTCGTTCAAATAAGTACTTTGTGCTGACCACAAAAGAGGACCGACAAGACCAGAAAGGAAGCTTGCTGGAACTAGAGTGTATATACGAGGATAAAAATTTGCACAAATGTAAGGAACACACACTAATGAACACATGACCAAAGTTGATTTGAGGCCATATTTTCTAATAATAAGTTTTGGTAAAAATAGCGAGGATATGATCATTGCTCCATAAAGAGTGCTAAGTGATATCAGACCAACGTTTTCATCTATGTTGAGAGTACTCTGCAAATTGGCTAGTCCTAGATAAGCACTGAATAATAAGAGAAATCCAATGGATAAAGCGATGAGGTTTTTTAGAATTCTGAGTTTAGACATAGTTGGGTGATTTGTGCCAACTTTCAGAGTAGCGTCATAAGTCTTTACTCCATCAACAATTATTTTGCTTTGATCGGATACCCAAAACACTTTTTTAGCCATTCTTAACCTGAAATACATAAATTATTGGAATTAATGGAAAAAAGTATCTTATAAGTTCTTTAAAAAATTAGCTTTTGAATTTTAATAATTTCGTTATATAATACTGCAAGGAGAAAAAAAGTAAAATTACCGAGCTGTATAATAAAGAGATTTTTAATTAAAAAAAAAGAATAATTCCAGTAATAAAACCAATATATGCGTTATTTAAAGCATTCGTATGGTAACGGTTTCAACGGAAATTCAGATTTTTGAAATTATAGTTCCCATTACCACACATTTAGTAAAAATGCAAAACTGAAAAGCAAATCTAATCGAATAAATTACTTTTATGCCATGCCCTAAGATATTATGATAAAATTACCAAAATTTGAAACGTTTAATAAAACAATATTTTATATTTAATTTTACCAAAAATCATTAAAGTGCTTCGGTAAAAAATATTATAATCTTTAGTTTTCCTGTAGTAAACGCCATACCTTTTTACCATATTTTGGTAGTTTTGACTATACTTTTTTCTCAGTGTATTACTTAAAAATATATACATAGCACTGTTCAGTTATACTTCAAACAATTTGAACCAATAAGTTCTTTCAAAATTATAATAAGCACTGACTATAATCGGTGCAGTATAATTAAATAGTTATACGCATCATCCCGTGTAATGCATGCTAAGCACTTATTTCTGTACAAGTAATTTTGATGCAAAAGCTTATAACCACAATGAACATAAGAACTCACTACTAAATTATACAATAATATACTATTATATATTCACTGCCAGCGCTGACCTATTAAACAAGCATTTGATCTAAAAGCTTAGAGCTAGAATTATAGGTATAATCTTAGTTATAAGTTAGAATAATATTATATGTATATTGTTCCAACAGACAGTAGACTATACTATTACAATATATGTAATAAATTAATGATATCAATTTTAAAATGCAATTAAATATATAATAGTTAAATATTTGCATTTGTCAACGAGTAAGTTTAAATTTTCAGATTTTATGAAGGAATATAAAAAATTTTAGTAGTGCTAAAGCTGAATAAATTTTTAGGCATTATGTGAAATTTTATTAAAAGCCTTAAAAGAATAAAAACTGGTAAATCTTTAATTTTTTTACTACATCTTTTGGACTTTTAATGTGGAGGCTTCTACTCGCATCAAAAACGCCCATTGCCCAAATCACGCATCATAAATAAAAGCTTAGATATTTTTTAGACTTCTCATAAGCAGAACACTTTCACTAATTATATTATTTTAGGAAAACTGAAAAATTTAAAATTAAAAACTAAACAAATTCCGCATATCATAAATCTGAAACTAAAATTGAAACTCGTTATTTGTGAAAACTTTGATTATTTTTACTACTAAACTAAATTATTTAATTTTCTTTAACATAATTGAGGTTTTGTAGATTAATTTTAAAGAAGTTATATGCATATAAGTCTT
The DNA here is from genome assembly GCF_982258835.1 of Parasteatoda tepidariorum. Classification (NCBI taxonomy): domain Eukaryota; kingdom Metazoa; phylum Arthropoda; class Arachnida; order Araneae; family Theridiidae; genus Parasteatoda; species Parasteatoda tepidariorum. The sequence continues at coordinate 51,470,926 of NC_141762.1, forward strand.
TTGAAAAACAGAACAAAAGCCCATAAGTATAAGTTCTACCTGCTAAAATTGTAACGTCAATAAGCTTCTTTTCTCAGAGAAGGTATTCAACGCCGGTACTATATAACTCAGCTAAGAAAATGCAGCTGTCTTCGTTAAAATAGTGACGAATCAATTTTATGTATTTGGTAAAAATAAAAATATTCTTATTTAAAACCAAACAAAAGAGAGCAATGTTTAAAAAAAAATTGAAAATAATAATGATGGAAGACTTAATTATAAGCGACAGCATGACAAAACATTATTTAATATTTATTATAATTTTTTTTTCTATTTTTACATATTATTCCTAAACTATTTTTATTTTCTAATTTTTCGTACATCTAAGGAACAAATATGAATTTCATCGACAAACAGTGCTCTAAAAAATAAGCGGACCACCCTGAATTACTTATGAGCGAATTTTAAAAACACGATTTTTTAAAATTTCGATTTCTCAGAAACTATTCTACTGATTTCGCTCAAATTTTTTATTTTGCCATGTAAGATTACATTCTTTGAAAGGTCGTAAAAAATTTTATACCCTACAATTCAGAATTTTTTCTTGATAATTATAAAATAAAATAATAAATATTTTCTAAGAGTTATTTATAATGAGAAATTATCTTTGGATAAACGGATTTTATAACTAAGTGCAGAGATTTTTTAATACGCTCAAAAAGTTCACGGGATATGGCGGGTAAAATACGCAAAAAATAAAATTAACATTAAGGGATCCAAACTTTGAACCTCTCTCCTGATCAAACTATGGGGACCTTATTTTACAGATTTCGGCTACCCCCTCTAATATGAAGATCAGAAATCTGAATACGTCGAAGAAAAAGTATGTTTATTCAGAGGAAGTACTTTTTGTGTTTGATTTTGTAACTTAAAATATCGTCTGCACTAATTAATTAGCATATTTGAGGACACCCTCTCAAATATTTAAGATTACGTCATAGAACAATCCGAACATTAGATCAAAAGTTATTCAGGGTGTCCGTTTTTTATTTTGCACACTGTACATGGATTGGGTTAAAAAAAAAGTTGGTAATAAAGAAGCGCAATAATGCCATACTTATGATATTGAACGAATGTATTAATTCTACTTGATAAGTTTAACTTATTACTTTATAGTTACTGTATTTTTAATGCAAGCAAATTTATTAATGAATTTATAATATTTTGTTATATTTAGTTGAAAACCATTTAAAAACTATCGCAGAAAACATCCCTAATAAAGCTTAAAATAGAACTTGGTTATTTCCCTTTATAACAAATTGTTTTTTTCTATGATGTTATTTTATTGAGATTTTAAGGTTTGCTTAAATGATGAGATATGCTATATTAGTACTGGACAAATAGAGACCCGTGGAACGCAGGCAGGTCTTTAAAGAATCAACTTGTCAGGATAGCAAAAAATCAAATTTGAACCAAGAAAGGGTGATGAAATTAGAGGAGAACATTATTTTAACGGGGGGGGGGAGGAGTTCATATGTATTTGATACATTTTGTTTGCTTAAAAACATGAGAATAATAACAAAGAATAGCATTATGTAATATTATAGTGAAGAATTGATAGCATACATTTGTAGTTTTAAAATACTTTAAAAAAAATTTCTTGCACATTTAAATACATTTTATAAGAATATATTTTATAATGATTCTTTATGTTATGTTTTGTATTTATGATATCATATTTTTTTACATTATATTATACTTTTTATATTTATATTATATTTTATATTTTTTACATTATTATATTTTATTCGTAATTATTAATTTTTAAAATAACAAATGCAGTAGTTTTTAAAGGTAAGGCTCTCCGCTAGCCTGCATTACAACAGTACTATCCGGAAACCAAAACCAACCAACTGAAGCCCTTTTTACTCTTTATTGTAAAAAGGCTTTAACTAACGTATTTCCCCTGTTGCAATACTTGTTCTGAGTAAAACTAACTTAAATTGAAGAATTCATGTCCGTTTCAAGGCCATAACGTGTGTTTGTTAGTTGACCGATGGCAATCGAGTAGAACAATTGGATTTTCTCAATAAACGTTTAACTAGAAAATAAATTTCGTTTCGTAGTATTTTTTACGCAACCAACTGAACTAAAAACAAACTGTAACGATAAAATGTTTAATCCATAAAAATCTCTTTTTATTTGAAATAAATAAGAAAAAGTGCACATAGATGTATGTTAATTTGGGAAATCTTTGTTAATTATGGAGGAGAAAAATGTACAGATAAGAATTCATAAAATGATACTTAAATGACGATTAAAGAATGTTTTTAATATCTGGCTAATAACTATTAATAATGGCGAGATTTAAAATATAATGTGACCAGTTTGATAGTCTTTCGAAATCTCAAGACGTTTTTATTAATCATCTTTTACTTCCTCTTCATTTTCGGGTAAGTTAAGGGTGGTTTCTACAAAATATCCTTAGTAAGGAGTGTAGAAATGCTTGTACTCTGTTAAAAATTCAGAATCAAGTTACGGTAAAATTACAGGCAGTCTGTGTACCAGTACTTTTTACTATGAAATAAATTTTTTCCCATAAAGTTTTACGGAACAAAAAATTTCATATATCGTAGTTTTTACAGTAGTATTTGCTGTAAAAATACAGGATCACTGTAACTAAATAAATAATACTGTAAAAATTATGGTATAAAATTTCGTGGTAAAAATGAATTTTAAAGTACCTTCTACGGATGGATTTTACGGATGGATTTTACGGATGTTCAAAGTGCGAGTACTTTTATCGCACTTTAATCTGTAACTTTTTTCATGATGTGTAATTATTTTAAATATTTAACAGTATAAAATTTATTTACTTTACTGATGTACACTGAAATCATATTAAATCGCTGCAGACATTATTTCTTCATATCATTTCATAGTAAAATTGAAATAATAACGCGTTAAAAAATAAGATTGAAATGAACTTGATGAAATTTTTTTAGCAACAAAATCAAGAATGAAGTCAAAATGATAAAACTGGAAAGTGCAACAAAACAAACAAAACGAAACCATAAAGCAGGAGAACAACAACAAAAACAAAATCTAGAAGACTTGTGAGAAGATAAGCAAAAAGAAAAAGTATTATTTCTAAAAAGTTTCGGGGCTGTGGACCTCATATTTATTTAAACAACATAAATCCTTTGATTGCATATACAATTGAAATGATAAGTGTTAAGTTGTTTCAGTTGTAGAGTTAAATTCTAAATTTTAAAATTTTTATATAAAAATGTATCAATTGTTGAGCTGATGAAGTATTTTCCTAAATATATAACATAAAAATAACAACCAGTCTGCAATACTGGAAAGCAACTAAGCCCTTACTAGCTCTAAGGGATATAAAAGTTTTTAAATCATAATATGACGAAAATATGTTATGATATGTAGCTCAAAAATAAGCTCATGTTTGTGAAAATTGCAACACCATGAAGGACTTATGCGAGTGAGCTGAAATTTTCAGGAAATGCAAAGTAAAGCATAATATGCAAATGATTAGAATTTCAGACCCGTAGGGCATGCGTATGCTGAGAAGCGCCCTCTGAACCAGGGCTAAAGAGAATACAAGGGCTAGTTCACTCCGCTCTTAGAGCTGAAGCTACGATTTCCCTCCTCATGACGTCACTGTGTCCACAGATCTCGGAGATCGCAAGCAAAGATATGATAACTTTGCATCTTTCTCTTTGTAAAAATAAGTTAGACTTTTTCTGGTTATTAGCCTTCAAACTTTACGTAATTAACACATTATTTCCGTTCATAAACATAGTTAAAAAAAAAAAACTTTCTTGGTTATTTTATTAAAAAAATACCATTGTAAACTTATAAAAATGTTTTGCTAGTTGGTGAAAATGACACGATAAATACTTTATTTTTTAAAAAGTTCAGTTTTAACTTTAACTATTAAGAAAAATGAAGGCATATATCGACACTTTTTTTATCTACATATTCTTTTATAACGATAAGTTAAGTTAAATTTAGAATCCCCGATTTTAAAATATGTCGTTAATCGCAATTTGTTCAGACTTAGTCATTAGGAAACATCAACCTTAAACGCTAATTACTGAAACAAAATAATAATTTAGGTTCATAATGACATTAGAAATTTTACAATTGTTTATAGACATTTAAATTTACGATGATATAATTTATAGATAGTTAAATTGAAGAGAATATAATTTTTAAAAAAAGTCATAAATATTTAGAATAACTACATTAAAAAATATGTTATGAAATTAGGAGAATTTCAACTATATACTATATATTTTATTTATACTTTTTACTTACATTTTAATTTTCTTTGACTTTATCTATTTTTTAATTCTTTTCACTTGCCTTTCTTTATGAAGTAACGAGGCGGTTTCTATTTAGATAATGAATTTTTATAAAAGTTCTTTACGACAGAATAAACGTATTGCTGTTTTATATTAACTGTGTCATTTCGGAATCCATTCTTTACATAGTTGTTCATTTACTTTAGGGAACACGCGAAAAATTATACTTTTTCCTTTTGTTTTTATATTAGAATTTTTGCAAGTTGCAATCGCGCAAACTGGCATTTCGATAATAGTTTTAAATTCTTGTAAATTCACTGCAAAAACTGAGGAAAGTCATTATAGAAAATAACAAATGTCTTAGAATAACTCGCAAAAAGAAATGATCCAATATTAGTTAGAGCTAGTAAGGCCAAACGCTCCGTTCTTGAAGTAAAAGTGCGAGCTTTGCGCCAAAGTGACGTCACTAGAGTGACGTCGCAGGATCGGCGCGGCGAGAGATACTTCAAAGGAGTGAACCAGCCCTTCTATTCTCTTTAGCCCTGCTCTGAACGGCGGATGGTTCCGAATAAATAGACGGCTGTAGCGAGGCGTGTATGGTTATCGGTGGTTATCTGCTAGTGGTAAACATTAGCTCAGACGTTACTTATGCCTCTTCGACGAAAGAGAGCGAGATTTCAACAACTTACGGAGTTTGAAAGGGGGAGAATCATCAGCCTTCGTGAAGCTGGATTGTCTCATCGTGCAGTAGCCGCTTGTGTGCAGCGTAACAGCAGCACAGTGATGCGTGTTTGGAAGCAGTGGACGGACGAGTGTCAGACAACTCGGACCCCGAAATGTCACGTCAGCTCGCGATGATAGACACCTGGTCCGCATGGCGCTGACAGGCCGTAAGGCTCCCTCTAGACAACTGGCAGCACAGTGGTCAATAGCTACAGGTGTTTCATTGTGTGCTTCATTAATTCGTAGACGTCAACTGCAGCGTGGACTGCGCGCAAGGACTCCTTTATACAGGATCACCATCACGCTAAACCATACTCGCCTGCGGCTACAATGGGCCAATTAGCATAAGGACTGGCATGCTGATTGGCAGCATGTCGTGTTTTCTGACGAATCCCGCTTTAATTTGTGGTACCATTCGATGTGGTACCATTCCATGGCCGCATTCGTGTCAGACGCTATGCCTGTGAACGCCACCTTCCGGTTGCATTATCGAACGCCACAGTGGACGAACACCCGGAGTTATGGTCTGGGGTGCCATAGCATATCATGGATGATCTCAATTGCTACGAATTGTGGGTAATCTGAAGAACAACCGGTACATCAGTGAAGTTTTACAGCCCCAAGCTGTTCCCTTCCTTCAAGCCTTGCCAGGAGCTGTATTTCAACAAGACAATGCCCACCCTCATATTGCTAGGACTGTTCAATCCTTCCTTGCATTGCGGCAGGTACAGTTTCTTCCTTGGCCTGCGTATTCCCCAGATACGTCACCGATTGAACATGTGTGTCATTTCGTTGGTCGTTGCCTCGCTCGTGATCCTCGTCCTGTTGCTTCTACAGACGAACTTTGGGTACACATACAAACTATATGGAATGCTCTTCCTCAGACAGACATTCAAAATTTGCTTGACTCCATGCCACGTCGTGTAGCAGCGCTTATTGCGGTGCGTGGTGGCCACACAAAATACTGATTTCGATCTCTTGTTATTTTTTGTTTGCTTTGAAAGTTTAATCATTTATTTGTACCACTACCACTCAACTGTGTAGTAAATTTCATTCAATTATGACGATTCCTTCATGGTGTTACAATTTTCACAAACAAGAGTTTATCTATGGTTAACAATTTATCGCAATGTATCGTCAGGAAATACCAATATTGCATGACATACCTTTACAAAAGATCGCTATTCCACTGTATATTGTAGTATATTGTCAGGCAACATCAAGATTTCATAGTGTGTAACGATATTTTCATAATTTGTAAAATTTATATGGTTTATACATTAATCAATATTTTTTGCTACCCAGATAAAATTTATAAACATATACCGTGATATCGTGTTCGATAATTTTAATTACAGATAATAATTGTAAAATTAATTTAATCAGAAGTTATCTTAGTCTATTATGATCATGATATTATTGCTTTCGATAATTATCGTTATCCATAATATTCGGGGTATTATCGTACCGATAGTTATTGTTTTTAATTTAATCATATCTATTTCTAGGCATTGTATTTGGAACATATGAGGGCTTTCCTTTAAAATTACTTTTATGATAATAACGACATTTCACTATATTCTAGATTTAATCATTCCCTGAACGAGGGTGTGTAGTACAACTGTTTCACAAAGTGAAATAATTTAATAAATTTAAATTAAAATTAATTAAAAATTAACTAAAATAAATTAATTAAAAATAAATGGAAATTATTTAATTTAAATAAAATAATTAAAATAAATTAAAATTAATTATTAAATAAAATAAAGTAGTAAAAATTAATTATTAAGTGAAGTTAATTAATTAAAAGTAATTAATAAATAAAATAAATTAATTAAAATTAATTATTATGTAAAATAAATTAATTGAAATTAATTATTAAATAAAATAAATAAATTTAAATAATTATTAAATTAAACGAACTAGTTAAAATCACTTATTAAGTGAATAAATTAATTAAAATTAATTACTTAATTTAAACTAATTACAAATTAATTAAAATAAGTTAATTAAAATTAATAATTTTAAATTAAAATAAAAGTGAATTTTAACTCATTCAAGTGAAACTTTTTTCCTTCATTCTGAACTTATATTTCTAATAAATATTAAAAAATTAACTTACTTCAATTTTCTGTAATTTCTTTAACATCAATTTTACATTTAATTATTCTTCTATAACGATTACAATTTTGCACAATCCATAACAACTACACAGAATTCACGCATCTATTGTTTATTTTCTCAAAACAATTCAGAGTAGATGCAAATCTACTCTCAGATAAAAGGCGATATAATAAATCACATTTTTACATCTATCTGTACGAAATAAACGTGACGAAATGTATGAAGAATGAGCTTATCAGTTGAAAACAAATAAAAGTTATTTTAGTACAGTTTCAAACAAAGGAATTTACCATTACAATTCATGAACTTCCATAAAAAGAAAATTTCATAACATTTTCGACTGAGCACTTTTATTTTAACTTGAAATATTTTTTTATTTCTTACATAACTTTCACTAATGAAATAAAATTTTGAATTGTCTATTAAAAGTTTTCATTTAGTAGAGGAATGGAATTGAAACCGCCAATAAATTTTTCGAAAACCTAAGTAATTATGTAAATATGGTTTGTAGAATTTTCAATGAATGCAAGGTGTTCCGAAATTATTTTCCTACTATATATTTTTAGAATCCTTGTCAAAAATTATGTGTTAGTTGAAAGGCGAACGCTTCCAAGTTTGACAGGTAAAGAAACTAGTTTGTTTTTCATTCTACTTTCCTCACTAGTGATTGGACAGATTTCAATAATATTTTTTTGTTTTTTTTCCCTGCTTGAATATTTATCTGGGTTTCTCAATGTGTAAACTTTTTTAGTTTCATTAATTTAATTTTAGTTCCATCGGATTCCAACAACCTAAAAGAAATTGGTAGACTTTTTTCATTTTTTATAATTTATTTATAATGTGCAGGATATATAAAATACGATCATAAATTACAAAAGTTTGAAAGCAATCTCTAATGAAATTTTTACTTCGTTTGGCTTTAATAGGAAAAAAAAGCATAATGTATAACAAACCTTTTTTTTTTTTGCTGTAAATATATAAAATCATTTCTAATTTGTAAATATATAAAACTATTGTAAACATATAAAACTATTTTTTTTAAAAGTTCTTAATAAGAAAAAAAAAATATTTAGGTTCGGGAGTCAAAACTTAGTGGTATGAAACTTCGTAGATCCATGACTTCACAAGTACTTACTTCACTTCGCGGGTACAAAGCTTTGTTAATCTAAGACTTCACCAATGTAGAACTTAGGTAAGATTATAATTAGAAAGGTTTTTTTTTCTTTCTTTTTCTGAAGGAATTTATGGAACGGATTAAACACTCTAATGAACAAATCAATTTTTAGTAATAAATTATTTTACTATATGTCAATCATAAATTTCCATGCAAATCATGGACTTTTTTTTAACTCATCACTTAGCAAGTTAAAAATTTTTCAGTACGCCTTGCATAAAAATTCTTTAACAACTGCTAAATTAAAATAAAAAATTATAAAAAAAATTATAAATTTAGTATTGTTACTTTTATTAAAATTAAATTGTTTATGAATTAAAGCCTTTAAAACATTCACTTCTTTTCTAAATTAACATTTATTATACTTTTTAAATTAAAATAATAGAATACGAAAAAATATGTTATTTAATACTTTTGTTGTTGTTATTAGTTATGAATTTGAATTTATTAAATTTATATAACACATAAATAATACATAAAATATTATGCATAATATATAATATTATAGTATATAATATATAATATATAAAATATTTTCTATTAAAATTTTAGAATTGATACGAGCAAAATTTTGGCCGAAAAAATTTTGTTTTTCCTGTTTATTCATGAAACAAAACAAAAAAAGTTTTTTGAAACTCCCAAATTAGATTGTTTATATTTAGAAAGAGATTTGGTAAACGATTGAAAATAAAAACAATAAATAAGTCTGGAACGATTGCTTTGTATAGAAATGTTTCATTTATTTTGATCAACAACATGAAAACAGTTAATGGTATGATTTGTGATATTTTACAAATGATGTTTATTTATTTTTGCATCAATATAATTCAGTTTGTTTACTGCCTGTTATAAATGCTCAGATGTTTCTTCTCTGAAAAATAAGAGCATTTCTACAACAATGTATCCTATGAATCCGATAGACAATATGATTAGAACGATGTAAATTTTAGGTGCCATGCATAATAGACTGCTGCCAGCAAATGCAATAGAAAACCCTGCAGCTTCCCATAATCTGTAATTGGCAAAAGCAGCTTCTTCCTCTGATCGAAAAAGTACTCCATAGAAGGCTGGAAAAAAATTACAAATATTTACTCAATGTTGAGGTATATAGGAAAATTCGACATTTTTTAGAAATACGTACTATTTATCCTGCGAGATTGTATTCACGGGTAACATCCTTTACTCTGTTGAAAATTTCTGAGAATATTAAACCTAATTAACGTAAAAATTGATGCAGAATTTTTACTAAACACATTTTTCATACTTTGTATTTTGTATTAATTTAGGTCAAAATAAAAAGTATTGTATTTAGCACTTTAATTTATGGTTATGAAAAACAGTATGAAACACCAGTATCTCTTTCTGCATTAAAGGTAAAATATTACAAACGCGGCTCACTTTCAAGCAATACTTTTTTCCATTTTACACTTATTTGTTGTTATTTAGATCTAAGTGAGACAATTATTCATCATTTAGATTTCTTTAATTTACAAAATCAATTATTAATAAATTTTTGATTGTGAATGGAAAAAAAAATTTAAAACTCTTTTTTTTTTTTTTTTTTGCAGTTTAGTACAATTATCTAACAGATTTTTTTCGTAACTGTTAAACTATTTTTAATAATTAAGAATACTGAAATATTTTTTTATTTGTATTTAGAACGTCCGTAAAAAAAGGGCCACCGGTGTTCTATTTGCGTCAAATGGCGAATATGGTGCTATATATCATAATGCTGTATTTCTTAAACATGATTACACGATGGCATGGTTCAATTTGAACGGAAACCTGGCTCGATTTAACACATCATTAAGGTTGTAGCAAATTTGCAATGAGTGATTGTTCAATGTGCTGATATTATGGTTGAACATGGAGCCAATTTTCTTGAGAATTATTCAGTCTAGCTTTCTAACAGTTGAAAGGTCGTGCGTATATCCTAGAAACGTTATTCTGAAGTAAAATTTTTTTAAGAGTGCAGATTTAAACGGTAATAAATTACCGTAAAAAGTACCGGCACTCAGGGTTTCGGTACTTTTTACAGTAAATTATTTTCTACTGGAACATATTACGGAACAAAAAATCTGATAAACCATAATTTTTGCGATAATAATTACCGTAAAACTATTTTATTTGCCTTGTAGTTATTTTATTCCAAAGTTACAGTCAGAACAAATGAGTTTAAACATATGAAATTCAAGCAATGTAAGGCGATATTACTTAAGGATTTCAAATGACAACTTTAAAATGGAGCAAAGAACGGCGATGGAATAGGCAAAGACTGATTTTTGTGATACTATCAGGTTAAAAAAATACAAAACAAAACAAATTTGTTGAGTAGCTTTCAGTAAGAGATTAACGCATAAAAATATTACTTACAGTACAGCATAGTTTGCCATATACCATCACTAAGTCCCCATACACCTGCTAAAATAAAGAATACTATGTATTGGTCACTGTTAGGATGCCACAAGTGTAGAGCTGCACAGACGCCTATGTTTCCCATAAAGGCAACTGTCATCAGAATTACTCTAGGAATGTATTTTACGAGACGACCAGCTGTAATAGAGACGACTGCATCTACAATACCGTAGAATACGAAGACCAATCCTACATGATAGATTCCCCAAGCACATGCTACATAAGCCTAAAATGTAATAAAAAAATGTTAACGAAAAGTTGCTGCGTAGAATATGTTTATAAATATCATTACTAGATAACGTTACAATTCAATCATCAAAATTTTAACAATATATCACAAAGTATAGTCGAATTGTAAAACTAAATAAACTAGAAAAGAACAATTTAAACTGACGAATTATTCATTGGATTGTCCGGAAAGTAATTTCGTTTGCTACCCAGCAGAGGACTTATATTTTTTCACAGTCAACTTCTTATTTAAGCTGCATAATCGTTATATATTTTGTCAGCTGATATAGCAATGTTTGCTTGTGAAAAAGTTTCGATTGATTCTAAGCAGAGGTGTTTGGTTAGTGCCCCTATAACACTAGATTGCCCAGAGGAAGTCATTTTGACTCAAAATAAGGAAGTCAAAAAAACCCGGATCAGTATTTTTTGCCAGCTAAGAACAAAAAATTCATATGCGTAGAATCATGTACAACCGGAAAGATAGCAAAAGGTATTGGAACAGAATGACCAATGTATGATTCCGCAAAATATTTATTCACTATATTTATTCACCACAATTACTTTTAGATTTGGAAGTTCCACGTCATTCATGCTGCTGATCTAGATCTGCTCCAAGTAAATTCGGCATCTTCAATAAATTTGGAAAAGAGTCAACTGTTACAAATGGACAATGAAGCGAAAGTAAGTACACGCAAATGGTTCAAATAGCGATTGATATTTACGAGTAACAAAAAACCTTTTGTGTCATTATGCAAAAAATTCCTTAACGTTTGCTCACTTATTAGTTTCATTTAATAAACTGTATTCAATAGCCTTTGATTCGTTATATTGTTTACTGTAAGTAAAATATGTAATATTATATTTATATTGGTAAAATTAGCTTTTCATTCTAGCACTTTTCAATTTATCATTAGATGACGCTTAGCACTAGCTTTCATTAAGGTTTCCACCCACGTGTATCATACGGAAAGTAAAATTAACAAAGTAAATATATTTTAAATGTTGAGTTTCTTAGCGTTTGAGAAATATTGAAGAAATTTGTATTAAAAGCAGTTTTTTTTTCATTTTTAAGATATCATTGAACAGCTTTAATTAAAAAAAAGCTCATTTCTGTCTCCAAAATAAATTTTACTGATTACCGAAACAAAGTGTTTCTTTTTCTTTCCTCAATTTAATTTGTAAAGTACGTGTATGTGTAAACTTTTTTTTAAGATCATAAGCTTTCTAATCTTAAAATACAAATGCTGAATTGGATTAATACAGTTTAAATTTAATTTACCAGCGTTTATATTATTTTATACAAGCTAAAGTCAAACAGGGCAAAAATTATCCTTTAAATACCAGAAATATTTTTTCCAAAAATAAAATATCTATACACTTTAAAAAATTTTGGTTAAAAATGATATAATTCTTTGCTTAAATGTGAAACATTTTTAATTGTTTTTCTTTCAGTTTTGCTGCGACTAAAATCTTTTTTTGAAATCAGCTAATGCTATTGTGCAAATTAATCGATTAAGTTTATTTTTTAAACTACAGCATGACAAAAAAATATCGTCCGAAATAATGTTTTGGATTTATTTCTTCAGCAAATGATGCTGTAAGTTTAATACGCGAGGCATATTTAATTAAATCAAGTAGGCATAAATGTTACGTTACAGGATAATTCTATACACAATATTGCAATATTTCTGAAACTGCATGGAAACACATTAAATTCCGATTTTGATTATGTGGAATATTTTGAAGTATTGTAAATCTAAAAACAAAATGAATAGCGAAGAATAATTATAATAAATATCAAAGCTTTCGTTAAGATGACTCATAGAAGTCTGATTTACGGGAAAAATCTGCTTTAAACAGTCGAATCGATAGCAATTCGAACCTCGACTTAATAGTGAGACAGCGTAAACAAGTTATTTTAATTTAAGGTTGAAAAAATTGATATTTTGGGGATTTTTTAAAGGGCAATAGTAATCATCTTATTACTGCTGTCAATTAGAGGGCAACAAAACTGATAAAACATAAGTCTCTATTTATTTTAAAATGAATAAGAGTTATTCCATTTTTTTTAATGGCCGACATTGAAATCTCGTTTTTCGTCTCGGAAGATGCCGGAAGTGCTGCTTTTTAACGTTACCCGGTGGGCACCTGTAAACCTAAATCACGGAGGGGAGCATAATTACCCACACCACACTGCCACAGATACCACCGGGTAACCTAGGTAACCAATGTTCCTAGGGTGGGCCACATTTATACATCACACAACAAAGAACAACACACAAAAGAAACATCCATTCCCTGAGCGGGATTCGAACCCACTATCATTGGCTTCGCCTTCAGACACGCTGACTGCCCTGCCAGCTGATTGGCCATTCTATTTTTGTGTGAACTATGATTTTTATTGCATATTTCTAGATGCATTTCATTTATTTTATCTTAATTTGAGCTTATCGCTTTCTGCATTTTCTAATAGGGACATTGATTACAGTATGTTCCAAAATTTGACCCCCAAAAAAATTTCAGAGATAATTAAATAAACCAAAAAGAGGAAAACTACTCTTCGAACATGGAGTTGCAAATCGCGTTGAGAGGGTGAAAATCGCAGAAAACCCATGCAGGATTTTTCGTTTCTCAGGTGAACAACTACAGCTGATACGAAAACCTACCAAAAATATTTATTTGATTAATTATTACTAGAGATATTCTTTCTGCTGATGTCATTGCACAGTCTACAACGACATCAAACGCTTCGCGCTCGAAGATACCCGATAAACTTTTCATGTTTTCTATGCTAAGACAATCTAGTTTTCAAATTTGAATGGGTTTCTCACGGTTTTCACAATGTTAATATATTTCACCATCACTCTGAATTTGTCTGTCGGATTTTGGAACCACCTACATAAGTTCCATCTGCAACTGGACAAAAGTGAAGTTTTCCTACTATTCAAATAAGAGTTAGAAATCATACCTTTGTGAAATCTGCAAGAATAAAACCTTGTTCCACTCCACTAAAAACAGTTAAAGGCAGCAACAATAGCTGTTTCAGATTTTTCAGATGCTTTAGTGTGGCAAGAATTCTGGAAGTCACACTTTCCAAATCATCAACATTTTTCCGTTGCACTGTATCTAAGAAAAATGCCATCACTAGGACAGCCGCACCGACGCACAGCAAGTAAATACCAACTAAATTATTCCTCTTTCCTTCACTGGGTACTTTCAAATTCTCATTCGCTTCGAAACAAAAGTTAATACCACATTGAAAAGACTCATTGTAATTGTTAACTAAGACAAAAGTTTCATTTCTACCATCTTCTGTTGGTCTCAGAACGAAAAAGGACACCAAATTACTCCATACCTGAGTACTTTGAAACACTAAGAAAAAGATACCAAAAAATCTAGCCGTCACCACATCGTCTGAATCGGAACTTTGATGTGCGTACAGACCACTTATCTCATTCACATAAGTGCATTGTGCTGACCATAACATAGTACCTGCTATACCTAAGATAATGGATGCTGGTACAAATGTAGACATGTTTGGGTAAAAGTTTGCACCAATGTACGGTGAGTACAAAAAAGCACTCATTACTAAGGTAGTCTTACAACCGAATTTTCGGATGATGAGCTTGGGTAGAAATAAAGATGCTACTATCATAGATGCGTAAACGACACTTTGTGATAAGACGCCGACATTGTCTTCTGTGTTCAGAGTGCTTTGCAGATTTGCTGTTCCTTGGTACGCAGTGAAAAGGAAGAGGAAGCCTAAGCACAATACTAGAAGATTTTTCAGTATGCGAAGTTTCGACATGGGTGGTTGAGCAATATCGACCTTGAGCTTTGAATCTTCGTGAAATTTTGCCCCATTGGTTGGTATATCATTTTGGTAAGACTTCACTGAATATTTGTCCTTCATTTTTCACCTAAAATAATAAAGAAAAACATATCAAGTACAATACAGGATGCAATACAAATTTTGTGCTTACGTATGGTAAAGCACAAAATTCTTTACCACTTTCTGAATTACTCAATGAAGACATATGACATTTGTGTTTTGATTGATTGCAAAGCAGCTCTACATTTTCATTTTAGCTAAAATGTATTGAGAGGCGTAATTAAATTATTTTACTTCAATTCTTTGTTCTATTCTTCATTTTACTCAACTTTCTTGAAGCACCTTGTTGGACTTATATGAATTCCGAGACAGCACATTTCACGTTAAGAAAAAATATTTGAAGTAAGAAAAAATTACTTTTCCCAAAAAAGTTGAAGATTTTTGTATATACAGATTGAATTTTGTATGTGAATCGCAACAATCATCATCTATAGATGGATTTAAAAAATGCGACTTCTTTTCTTAGTTAAGTTGTAACGTAGTACTGAATATACATAATAATGGGCTATTGATGACACTTTTTTCTAAGTAGTAGCAGTGCTTTATTTATGTCGCACTAGAGCTGTATAATGAAATATTGGCGGTAGTCTGGGAAACGTTCCAGAGGATGAGCCCTCACAATTTTGATCCTCTGCAATGAATGACTCCTCCCTTTGGTAGCCTTGAACAGTTTACTGTTGAACAGTTTAACGAGGACCAATACCGTGCACCCTCTGCCCCTTTGCATGCTGATCAAAGTGATCACCAACCCGCTTACTGATTTCAATCAGTGTTGTCTGAATCCGATGATTTACTAGGAACCTTGTATTTCAATCAATTCACAGTGGAGAATTTTTTTCTTAGAAATGAAGTAAAATAAAGTTAATTTTCCCCCTCAATATTTAACAAAATTAAAGGCAGAAATTCTATGGTTATTCAAGTGAAAAGTGTACGCGTGTGATAGTGCCAAAATCCTCCCGGTTTCTAAATTAAGGTAAGAGAAAGGTAATTTATTATACTTAGTTTATGTATAACAGATTAACCAGTTCACATGAAACCATTTTAATTGAATGTAAAGTTTAGCCATGATAAATGTGACTAGAATAGGACAACTCACAGGAGCATTACTTCTAGTAGCCGAAGAGGAGCGGAATGTGGAAGGTAATTTGTTATACGCAATTTACGTATAACAGATTAACCAGTTCACATGAAACCATTTTAATTGAATGTAAAGTTTAACAAAGATGAATGTGACTAGAATAGGACAACTCACAGAATTTACTTTTTTTTTATTTATTTTAGGATCTATGAAATAGATTTAACTGTACAAAAAATGTTGCATAAAAATAACTTACGGTATATCCTCACATCAAGGTGTAATTAACCTATTCTTTGCAAAATTTAACAAGGAAAAACTCATCGAAAGTGAGTTCACAAATTTCGACACAATTCCAATTACATAAATAAAACATTTTAGAACAAAAAATGACTAATAGTGGCATCAATTCTTGTCTCAATTATTATGTTTGAAGTTGATATTTTTGATGACATTCTTGCTTATCTAGCTGTTATCGCCTGAATTGTCTTATCACCTTTTATAGTATTTTTGTATTTTATTGTTATTTACCCTAATAGTACATGTAATAATTAATAATACTTAAATAATCTAAGGCAAAGATAATTTTTAACAATTCTTAATGTAGTATTATTGTTGATATTGAATGATATTCGAATAATATGATAAATATTTGAATATTATGATTAACTTTATTTGTTTTCATCATGATTAACTTCAATTGTTTTTCAAAGATAAGTAAGATTATAAAGAAACTGGAGTTTGTTAAATAACTGTTATACTAATGCTTAGAGTTACTGGTCCGTTAACAATCAACTATCTCCTTTTTTTCTAAAAACAAAAAAAAATGGCATAATTTTAATAGTTAGCATCATACCTCTTAAGAATTTATTTAATTAGGACAAAATGATAAATGATACTACGTAACTCAGAAAAGATGGCTGATTTTAAAAATCAAAAGAAATTCGGAGGTATATATAAATATACGGTTTTCTCTACGTTCTGCTTAAAAAAAACAGAAAATTCATTCTCAGCAAATTTCGAAGCTAGTTAAAAAATCCATCAACAGATGGCACTACTAAATTAAACTAATATATAATGCTGCGTGGTAGACTATTCCAATTGAAATATTTGTTTTTATTTTTCCACTAACCTTGCTTCGTCATTTATGCAAATGGTTATTATTTCGAAAGTTTTGTTTTATAGTTATAGTTTTTCTCAGCTATCTGTTGACGAAATTTATGGCTGATTTGAAAATAGTTTAGAATAAATTATAGTTTCCTAAGTAAAATGAAGCAAAATGAAACCTTTCTATTTCCAATATCACGTTACTTTAACTCAATTTTCAAATCATCGGTTATTGTTTGGGTCGCCAACTACATACATATATGTTTTGATTTCGAGATAAGGCTGTTAGTTTTTAAGCCTAAATTTGTAGTTAATAAAGAATAGTTACTAACTATTTTCACCCAAAAAATAATACCACATTTTAATATTTGCACTTTCTGCATCAATACAGGTCTTTGAATATGAACAGATTGTTAAAAAAATATACTTAATTGGAATTAATAAATAAATAAAAAAGATTTTTAAAAATAGTATTCATTAAGTTCTTTTCTAAAAAAAATCGTGAAATGTTCATATAATTTAAAATTCTGTCTTTTAATTATTTCCAAAAGTCATTTTTTCATAAGAGATAAGAATTTGCCCATAAAATCTAACAAAATATTTATTATTATTATTCTTGTATATTATGTTTATTATTGTAATGAAGCAGCTTGACAATTAACAAAATCGATTACTATTACTAAATTCTTATCGATTACTATTATCATTTTTACCGTAAAAATACATTAAAAATTAAGTCAATCACTATTATTGAATCATATGTATCGGTATAAATATTTTTATTACAAAAATAGATTGTACTTTAAAAAAAATTGATTACAGTTATTGAAATCTTATGCAAAGTGACTGTCATTTATACTGTAAAATAAAATAAAAAATAAGTCTATTACTATGATTGAATAATATGTAGAAGTATTATCATTTTTATTACGAAAATATAATGTACCTTGAAAAATTAATCAATTATTGAATCCTAAAATGTACCATATTAATTTTAAAATAAATTTATTACAATCACTGAAATATTACGTACAGGTATTATCATTTATATTTTAAAAATAAAAGAATGTATTTAATTAAATAAATTAAAAGTAAATGTAATAATCAAATAAATTAAAAATTAATTAATTTATAAATGGATTATAATCTGAATCAGAGTCTAATAGTAAGGGATCTAATTATAATATTAATAATATTATTCGATCTAATAATAATGGATTATAATCTAATCAGAAATCTTTTGTACAGGTACTATTATTATTTTATTATCTAACATTCAAATAATGTTTTTGCAATCTAAACTAATGTAATCATTACACCTGACTTTCGTTAATGATTTTATCTGAAATTGATCTTTAATTCAATCTTTTAAGTGAAGATGTATTATTTGTCTCTTTATTTTTATTATTATTCTTTTTTTTTTTTGCGCTAGTCAATGTAGATTTTTTTTTCTCTGGCGTCGTCCAACATTTTTTTTCCTGTTGATAAAATATCATTTATCGCATTTGAAAGACAAGTAGCTATAAAACTTTTTATCAGAAAGCACATCTGTAAAAAGACATACATTTTTAATTTGTTTTTATCAAAAATGATAAAAGAGAGCTTATATAAATTCTTATATACATTCTTATGGATTTTTATATTTTTTTAAGTTTATTACCGTCCGAACTAGAGTCCCAACTAAACTATGTCGGTAGTTCGTTCAAAAATTTAATCTCTCTTTACATATCAAAAAAAAGAATTTATCTTACTGTTTCGTGGATTCTCATTGGAGAGAAACGTCACATGATATCGTCGTTAATAAAGAAATAAAATCCCAATATCTTTGGTCGTCCTCAACGTAAAATTAAGAAAAGTGACAATGGTGTTTACCTGCAAATCACTTATTTACTCCTTTTTTTTAATGGTTCATTAAGAAATATTTATATATTGTTCTGTTTTTTGCTGCGTAATTATATATAATGATATCTGTTTTTTCGCGTATTTATATATTGATATCTGTTTTTTGCCGTGTAAGACTTATTATTCTGCTTCTTCCTCTTTTTCTATTAATTCTATTTCTTCTTCTACTTATCCTTCCAAATCTTCTTCTCTCTATATATGTCCTTCTACTACTTGTCTTTCTACTTCTTTTACTTCTTCTTTTAATCTTCATCTTCCACTTCTATTCCTTCTACCACTACTACTTCTCCGTTATTTACTTCCTCTTCCCCCTTCTTTGATAACTCTTACTTAGAAAGTCCAAATTTGAATATTGTGTTCATTCTTTGCACAGATTTAAAAGCACATTTAGGGTGGTGATTACGAAACATTCGGCATCTTAATTACTTTGATTTATGCTACATTTAATTATCCTTTATTGTACCCCATAATATTGTCTTATCTTTCTAGTGAAGAAGGGTAAGCTTTCTACAAGAAACAAAATATGAAATTTCTGAAATATTACATCTACGGCCTTTTTGATTGTTAAACTATTATCTGAAATAATGAGACAAATTAGAAATTTTGTTATTTACTGAAATTTGAAGCCTTTAAAAATATAAATCCAAAAAGAAGACAATTCTATATACATTTTCTACATTTACTAATTCCATATTCTTCCTAAAAACGAGTTTCATATGTCCTTCTTGTTACACACACAGTTATTTAAAAGCGAGCGTGATTATTGAAATCAGAAACATACTTTCACGAAGGAAAGAGGCAAGGTTTTCGGATATTTAATTACAGTCAAACCCCGCTATAGTGAACATGGTTTATAGTGAACTCCCGGATATAGTGAACCAAAAGAAGAGAGGAAATCGGATATTATGAACTTTTTTTCTGCCTTCGACTGATTTTTTCCTTCGTTTCTTGGTAATTTTGAAATTTCTTCATA
Source organism: Parasteatoda tepidariorum (assembly GCF_982258835.1). Lineage (NCBI taxonomy): Eukaryota > Metazoa > Arthropoda > Arachnida > Araneae > Theridiidae > Parasteatoda > Parasteatoda tepidariorum. Next base: position 51,490,846 of record NC_141762.1, read on the forward strand.
AAACACATATACCGATTTTTAAAACCATCTATTGAGTGGAATGGCCGACCGACCTGTGTAGGGGTTAGGGAACTACCCTTGCATCAGAAAGGTTTAGGTTCGAATCCCGGGCAAGGCATGAGTGTTCTTTCCTTCTCTGTACTACCTGTCCTTACTGTGGGAGCAACGTTGGCCCACCTAGTATGGTGACCCTGAAAGAGTGTCCGACAAAACTGCACTTCAGACAAATCTGCCTGTATGACGTAAGTAATTCCCCAGGTGGGCATTGGAGAAAAAAAGTTGAGTAGAATGTAGCCATAAGCATTTTTTCTGTTTGCTTCTTCTATCTCAGTTTCCCATCCCTAAATAAAGGCCATCCCTAATTCTTTTGTACGCAAAACAAAGAGTAATAAAAAATATAAGTTAACGCATTTTTTGTTACTACATATTGTTTCATCATTTTTGTATTTTTACTGGTCATTTATTTTAATAATATGTAATAAAAAGGAGCAGTTCGGAAAATTAGTTAAAATTGTTTGCAGTAGGGGAGAGTGGGGTCAATTGTAACAATTTTTACTTAACTATTTTTAACTAACAAAAAATCCAATATATTATTAGTATTAATTGACAGACGAGTAAAGTAGGCTATCCTCTACTAGAAAAAAAAAATACCTGATTTTAAATATTATTATATTAGTTATTAAAAATTTTTGACAGTCGTGCAGTTGTTACAATTGTCCCCACTTACGGGGTCAATTGTAACAGTTCATAAATTCAACTTAAACATAGTTAATTATACATATTATCATAGTTGTGATATATTTTTTTATTGATCAAAATAGTAGTGATATTTTAGGAGTAAAAATAATAATGAGCAGAAACCTAAAGGGTTAAACTTTTAACTTTAAGGGGTTAAAAATTTTAATTTATGCTGTGAAAGGTGACAAATAAAATAATGCACATGCAACATAATATAAATGATATAGGAAACTATTGGTGGTTCTTAAAGAGTTAAGTAATGGTTTGTAAACATAAGATTATTTATTTTCAGCTGTTACAATCGTCCCTTTACTTATTGTTACAATTGTCCCCAAAACGCCATTTCAGCTTCATTTGTTAAAAACAATGCTAGTTAATTAGCAAAACTAATCTTTTTTTTTTATTGAAATGTTAATTAAAGTGTCCACTTACATATTCGGTTACTAATTTTTATTTGTTTAAACAAAATTACTTTGTTACAATATAATATTCTAATACCAAAAAAAGTACTTGCGTGGCGTGAAAATATCTTTTGTGATGTAACTCTTTCAAAAGTACATAAAAATGGTTGCCATCAGGGGTGTACATGTAGATTTATTAAATACACCTTGTGCGCCACCTAGGAACCAAATCTAGAACCCGACACTCGAAATTTTTGCTCTGTTACAATCGTACCCTGTTACAATTGACCCCACTCTCCCCTACGGATATAGTGAACTCCCGGTTACAGTCAACTGAAATTTCGGTCCTTTGAAGGTTCATTATAACGGGGTTTGACTGTATTTTGTTTCTAAGATTATTTGAAATAGTTCATTATTTTCCATAAGGTTATGAAAACTCCCCTGAATGCTTAAAAATAGTGGATTTCTTTGAGTAGAAGTGATTTTAAAAGCTATTTTTAAAAAGTGCATGTCTACAGTTATTAAAACTGATTATTTGGATCGATATTTGTGGTCTTAGAACACTTTCTAATCTCTTGAATAGATTTGAAATAATTGTAAAACAGTTTATTCAATTAAAAACTTGGAAAAAATATAATAATAAATTTAATAAAAATAAGGAAAATTAGAAAACTGAATTAGAAAGACGAATTTCAAAACAGCATCCACTCTCTATTAGAAAAAAATAGCACGTGTTAGGTACTTTCTGAAATTAGGTCTCATAACTGGTCAAAAATTTATTATGATAAATAAAGGAATTATCATAACAATTTCTTGAATATCATAATAATATGTTTTATCATAATTACTTAAATATTAATTTGTCTTTAAAGAAATCATTCATTTAAAATAAATCATTATCTCTAAAAATATTCATTATCTCTAAAAAAAATCATTCATTAAAAAAATAATTCATCAAAAACATCTAGAAATTTAAAAACTGGATGATAGCAACTCCTTTATGCGTTTCTCAATTCATCCTGAATTCATCTTACTTCAGATTAACTTTATAGCCTTTTTACCAACATTAAATTCGTACTTTTTTTAATCTCACTCTCGTACTTTCTACCTTGATGACATCTATTGACCATAAACTTCCTATTCGTTTTATTACTTTCCTTGAGAAATTATAATCAAATATTGTATCCTAAAATAAATCGTATTATCGATTACAATCACTGAAATCTTATGTGTACAGGTATTATCATTTATATTGTAGAAATAAAAGAATAAATTTAATAAATAAGTAAATTAAAAAATGAATTTAATAATTAAATAAATTAAAAATAAATTTAACAATTAAACAAATAAGAAGTAAATTTAATAATTAAATAAATTCAATAATAAAATAAATTAATTAAAATATATTAATTAAATAATAAATTAATCATAATTACTAAAATCTTGTCCAACATTCAAATAATGTTTTCTCGTTTTAAACTAGTGTAATCATTTATCTCGATATATATAACTTTCTGTTAATATGGATTTTATCACATATTCTGAAATGGAGTTTTAATTCAATCTTTTAAGTGAAATACGTATTATTTTCTCCTTATTTCTGTTATTACTCTTTTTACGCTAGTCAATGAAAAATTCTTTTTTTTGTTTTTGTTTCTCACACCGTTAACCTTTTTTGTCTGTTAATAAAATACCCTTTATAGCATTTGAAAGACAAGTAGTTATAAAGCTTTTTATCAGGAAGCACAACTGTAAAAAGATATACATTATTTATTTATTTACATCAAAAATGATAAAAATAAAGCATATATAAATACATTCTTATGTTTTTTTTAAAATATTTTTTGAGTATATTACCGTCCCAATTAGGGTCCCTACTCAATTATGTTGGTAGTTCGTTCATAAAATTTAATAATTTAAGCCGAACATTCAGGTTATCCAAACCTTTCTCTGCTAATTTTTACCTTACTATTATGAAAACGAAAGAATGATAAATAACTATCACATATGCAACTAAATGTGTATAAGAACTCCATTACAAAGTTAAAGCTTTCATCCTAAATATATGCAAATATCAATATTTTGTGCAAACTGTTTTCTCACAATAATTTTTAAAAAAATATTTTCTATCTGTAAGCAAACACCATTAAATATCGAATTCAAATCAAAAAGATATCCTATAATTAAAGTATATAAAGTTAGGTTGAAAGTAGAGTTACACAAACTTAAAGAAATAATAATAATTAACTTGAAATATTGTAAATAACAAACATTTTTAGCAATAATGTTTAGTTATTTGATTAAAAAATGATTTAAACTTTTTAAACCATAAGTTCTTTTCCTCTGTATCTTATAGACTCACCTATTTATTCAATAACAGAAACTTATTTTTCTCGTGGTATTCCGTCAAAATCATTCATATCGTTATGGTATATAACACATTAAAAGCTTTTGGCAATTTTTATTTAAGCTTGAAACTTCACCTTTTTTAAGAATTATTGGCACTTTTGACTTATATACTTTTTTTCTGAATTCCCTGGCAATTAAAGATAAACTTAAACTAAACTAAACTCAGTGGCGCGGTAGTCCTTGGAGGGCCAAGGCCTACTGTGCCCATCTCAGTTTCCTTGACATTGGACTCTGAGATGCAGGGGCAGATGATCCGGTTGGATAGTCAACCCCACGTGGAATCCCTCCGCCCCCCCTAGTGTTTAGTCCCTAAGCATGTTTGGTACTTATTTTATCGACCCACTGAAAGGATGAAAATCTGAGTCAACTTTGGCCGGCCTGAAGATAGAACCCGGGACCTGTGGCACAAGAGCGCGAAGGGCTACCACTCAGTCACCGGGCGTCATCAAGGATAATCACTCTTCTATTTATCAGAAAATACCGATAATCTTAATTATCTTAATAATCTGAGCCGCAATGGCTCAAGGGATAGAGCGTTCGCCCTTCAATGAGGCGAACCGGGTTCGAATCCCAGTCCACTGTGCTGACGTGAAATATCCTCAGTGGTAGACGGATCATGGGTTAGAATCCCCTTGCCATCAGACTAACCGCGGGAGGTTCTCGTTGTCTTTCTCTCCATGTAACGCAAATGCGGGTTAGCTTCATCAAAAAGTCCTCCATGAAGGCAAATTTCTCCCAATACTCGATCCAGGAGTTCCCTTGTCTTCTGGATTGGGTTCAAAATTACAAGACTACGGAGTTCAACATTAGTTGTCGTATGCCCATAAAATTGGGTCGGTTGTTCAACGATGATTATACAATAAAAATCTTAATTATCTTAATCTTAATTAACACCGATAATCTTAATCATTTTAATATTTTTACTGCTTTTCGTTTTGCTATCTTTTGATCGTTCTATATTGCTCAATAGGTAGCAGTTTGAGACTGGAATGCAGTTTCTAAATTATTTTGTGACTAAACATCAATAATTCAATCATCTTTTAAAGTTTCGAAATTTATTTGATCACTTTCTAAATTTTTTAGCCCTTATCCTTTTATAAAGTTTCTAAGATCATTTAATTTTCTTTTTAAGTGTCTTTTTCCATAAACTGTTTTGTTTCTAATGCAATTTTTCTTATTTCAACTTTTCTTTTAAAATTTCCAATCAAAGTCATTTCAGAACGTGAAACTATTTGATGCTACATACTCAAAATATAAATTTTTACCTTCTAACTTTTCATCACCACAAACTAATATTTCCAAACCAATCAATTTAAGTTATCTGAGTTATGGTTTTCATATTTTTTCTTTGGCGTAATGTATTAGCACTTATCTAATTTAAATATCTACAAATACGTCATCTAATATTTTGACAATTTAATAAACCGGCACTTCTTGTTCACCATATTACATTTCTCGCACCATTTTTCACAACCTCTAACAGCATTAATTAATTAGCATATTTGAGTTCACCTCCTTGAACCATTGAGATTGAGAAGACCTAGAACGTGAAGATCTAATTATTGGATTAAAAGTCATTCTGTTTTTTATTTTGCGAACAATACATACCACACATTTTTAAATTGGAGGAATGAGACAAGTCTTGAAAAATGTGAATTGTTCAGATTCAAATATAAAATGATATAACAGATGATATAATGTTGGCATAAATATAAAAATGTAAAGATATAAAAACAGCGTATAAAGTATAGATAACATGGAAATATATATATATCACATACTGCAAGTCACTATATTTACAAATCAGTATAAAACTGAACAATGCATGTAAAATGATCTCAGACTTTTAACGATTCATTTAAAATCTTTTACACAATATGAAAGTAAAATGAGCACAGACATTTATGATTCATTTAAAGTCATTTACACGAAAGCCATTATATTAAATCAATGAGTTGTAGTATGAATTCATTAAATGAGATGATGCGAGAAATCTGTAATATTCTTTTTCATTATGAATGATGTTAAATGAAGTACAGCAAAGCAATTAAGTTTAATAATTAAAAAATATATATATTCATATTTATGAACAAAATAATCTAAAACTCCATTTGAATTTATTTTTGAACATTATATAATTTAAAAAGAAATAATGTTTAAATATTTATGTTGAACAGTTAATAAATTTGAATAAATATTTTTAGAATTATTTATTTTTCCAAAGTGAACTATTAAAATCTTCATTTCATATCATTTTAAATGTATTTTTTTAAAAAAAAGAAATGTCATTTATCGTTTAAAAAGTTTATATATGTTTTTAACAATTGAGATTGTTAAAAATTTCCTTTTTTTTAAACGTAATGTATAATCATTTAGTATCATGTGCAACGCGCTAAAAAAATGGAACACCCTGAATAACTTTTGATCTAAGGATCGAATCTTCTCGTTTTAGGTCTCAATTTTTATTGTTTGAAGGTGTGACCTTTAAATTGATAGCTAATTAATTGGTGCAGATGATATTTTAAGCTACGAAATCAAGCACAAAAACTTTCTTCGAATAAAAACGCCTTTTATTCGACGAAATTGGATTTCTAACCCTCGAAATATGGAGAGCAAACAAATCGAAAAACTTGCGCACACAAATAAAAAATGTATTTACCCAAAAATAATTCCCTAAATAAAAATTTATATCTATTTATTATTTTATGTATAATTGACTGAAAAATATTTGAACTGTAAGGTGTACAAATTTTTTACATCATTTAAAAAATATAATTCAAATAAAATATAAAATTTGTACGAAAATGTTCGAATAAGATAATAAGAAATCGAATTTAAAAAATTCTTTTTTCAAAAATTCGATTTCTCTTGAACTATTCGGCCGATTTCGTCCTATTATGTTTATCTATACCTATCTATAGCATTCTTCAAAATGATGTAAAAATGTTTATATCTTACAAATTATTAAGTGAAATAACGCAAAACAATAAATGATTAGTAAAAATTACTTTTTCCTTGAAATTATACTTGAATTACGAATTTTGTAATTGTGTGTAAAAATTTTCGATATACTTAAAAAGCTCTCGAGATACGAATTACGCAAAAAATGTTATTAACATTAAGGGGTTCAAATTTTCAACCGTTCTCCTCACCAAACTATTGTGGACCATATATCCCAGATTGCGATTGACCCCCATGTTTTGAGGGTCAGGAATTCAAATCCGTCGAATCCGATTCGAATCCGATTTTGTAACTTCTAACATCTTGAGGTCACCCCAGTCAACCATAAATATTGAGTTCTAGTACGTGAAGATAACCGATCATTAAATCATAAGTTATGTAGAAAATCTCTTTTTTTGAAGTTATACTTCTTATGCGACTTCCAACAAGGTTGTGTTAAACGTTTAACGCTACATTTTTATTGACCGGGAAATCACGTAGTAGGATCCAGTTTTCCCTCATACATTTCCATATTGTTTTAGTTCTCACTAGCATTAAAATAATAAAAGTTATAAAAGTATTGTTTTTCTATAAATATTTTTTTAGTTTGTTTCGATGCATATATCATTTAATAGGGAAGTACTTTTTATTTTCAAATTTAGTGGATAACAATTGTAAAAAATGAGTGAAAACAATCCCACGGACAATGCGACGGATTTAAGGTTATGTCAAGGCACGTCTCTTGTGAATATCAATTGATAGTTAGGTTTTCTCTTCTGAAATTACATTATGACGCATTCACATACATTATTAATACAAATACATTTTCCAGGGTGAGACGATGAGGCAACCACAAGCACTTCCACTGGTTCAAGAGGTCCACGAGGGAAAAATGCACAATATTACCGTGATTACAGAGCACGGAAGCGAGCGGAGCAGGAAAAAGAGTCGTTGAATAGAACTAGTGATCCTTCTACGACTGCTGATTCTTCTACAATTAACGTCGCAGGTTGCGAAGTTTAACTTCTTCCGCGCGGAGGGACTCCACGCACTATTTTTTTTCCTTTTTTTTGCTCAGTGTACAAATACCATTTAGAAATTTAATTAGATAGTATTACACATTAGTCTTATACATTATACATTAGTCTTATACATTGCACATTAATCTTATACATTATACGTAATTCTTATACATTAGTCTTATACATCAATCTAATAGATTATAAGTATGATTTATCTTAGTCTCAGAATTTACTGAGGTAATCTACACCACAATCAGCATTAATTCAAATCTATCTCCGTGCACAACGTAGTTACTCTAATAGAGACTCTAATAATTATACTTAATTTAAAACGTGTATAGTAAATTTTGCGTATGTAAGATTAATAAAAATTATCCACAAATAATTGTATGTTATTAAAAATTTATATAACTGCAGTTGGAATTTTATATAATAATACTTTGGTTATCCTAAAAGAGCCTGAAACCAAGTAAAGGAAATCGGAATCTTTTGAAATTTTTATGTTTTCTTTTTAATATTTTCTTTTAAATATTTTTTGAATTAGATTCCAGGCAATTAAAGAAAATGACTTGAATATTTTTAAATTCTCTTTAGCTTAAATAACTGTTGACTACTTTCTTAATTTCAGAAATTTAATGTTTTTTTTTTTTTTTTTGCTAATTCAGAAAATATTTGCATAAGTATAAAGAATAATCCAAATTTTCGAATCCTACAGCTATTCATATCTTGTGTCGGAATTCAAAAGTGAAAATTGTCACTCATCTTTCATCAAAGTGAATAGAAAATTCTTTTTTTTTCCTTAGCTCTTTAATTTTTTTCTTTCCACAATTTTTTAACCACTTCTCCCCCGCGCGATACCAAGTATTAAGTATCATTAAATATTATGTATCTATATTATTCTGCATGATAAAAAAGCGATTATTTTGCTGTTATTTACGAATATTGCATCACTTTATTTAAAATATCAATTATGATGAGATGATTTCTAGAAGATTTTTAAAATATTTTAAAAGTTTCAGAAAAAAATGGTGCCGATAAACATTTTTCTTTCAAAAACTTTTAAAGTAATCATTTTTTAATGAAATTATAAGCCATCAGTAAAGCAGTTTTTTTTTATACATTTGCGTGTCTTACTGGATCTGTAAATTTATTTCGTTTCAAATTATTTAACAAAATTTAACGAAAAATATAAAAGAAAGCAGGAATCTTACTTGTTAAGCAACAAAAAGCAGCACTGCTATAATTTTCCGATTTGTCGACTACTTCAACCCATTATTTTGGAGACAGACAAATTTATTTGATATTCGTGATCGTATTAATGCGGATATAATTTCCATTTCTTCAGAAGAATATTGTCGCAATTTATTCAAAATGGCTTGTTAGAATAAAATTGGGCAGGATTAACTCGGAGACTTGAAAAACAACAATTGTTGAGACAGAATAAAATCGTATTTTGATTTATTTAATTTATCATTGCTCTTTTATTTCCAGAAAAAAACGGCAAAAGTAGCGTGATTTCTAAGTGTTTCTACATAGAACAGTTTTATTGGATATAAATAATTATAGTTTTGCTACAAAATTGCTACTATTGGTTTCAGATACAAATTAAAAAATTTTACTTAAGATCTACACTGTAAAAAAAATGCTACATTTATCCGTAAAATCCATAATGATACAGTTTGAAATTTCAGTTCATTTACTTAATTAATCTGATTTCATTTGCATTAACTAAATTGTTACTCGTTACTGAATGTCCCACAAATAACCAGTGATTTTAAAGAACAATAGAAAAAACGAAAAAAAATTTCAAAAAATGTTCAGTTTGCTGCGATTTGCTAAGGGTACAATGAATTCAGTTAAGGAAATAGTTATAAAGATCCCCAACAGATGGCGCAGACCACTATAAAATGATAAGCAAAGTTTTTAAACAACATGGTAAAGTCTAAAGAGACGCCCGAGCAAATATTTCAACTGACCGGTTTGGCATGCAGCAGAAATTATTTCATTATTTTTTCAGCTTTTAGCGCCATCTGAAGACGAACTTAGTGGCTTTGTTACCAATTTTGGGTGAGAATAAAACTAATTCCTTAAGCAGAATGCTGAAAACTGTTAACTTCCATCTCCTTCTTATCTTTTTTTTTTTTTTAAATTATTCTCCAAATCGTTGGCCATTCATTTTTCATCATAATATTAATATAATTAAGAGGAGTTTTTTCGTTCAAAATATACCAAAATTTCAACTGTTATGTATCCCATCATTCCAATCACAAGAATAATAACAACAATATATATTTTAGGTGTCACACAGAGTAAACTGCTACATAAAAATGCTATAGCGAATCCTAATGATTCCCATAATCTGTAGTTGGAAAACGCTGCTTCTTCATCAGATCTAAAAAGTATGCCATAGAGAGCTGTAAAAAAAATAGTAAAACATTTCAATATCATTAACATTACAAAACAATTGAAGCATTTGTACTTTTCAATCTGAGCTATTTTCTACGTTAACTTCCATTAAAATATAAATTCAATTTCAGGCTTATCGTTATAAACTGACTCAAATAACCAGGGCTCGAAAAACCGCCCGTCCCCCCGTCCTAGGCGGTCAAAAATTCCCAGCGGACAACGAACTTCTCGAAACCGACGTCCGCGCGGACGGCCATTTTCCCGTTAATGTTAGTGATACATTTTCAATTTTTGTTATCTTACAATCTTTTTTGAAGGAGTAGATAAAGAAAATTTCTCTCATGAATGGGTGTCATTAAAATTTAAGATACATAACATCGCTAAACACCAGAAAACTTCAGCCCTCCGAGCCCAAGCTATTTATAAAGACCTAATGCAGCGAAATGACCCACGATACTTCAACATACTGCGCATGGTGGAATTGATGATCTCTGTCTTTGAGTTCTGCAGCGGTTGAAAGGGCTTTTTCAACTATGAACTTATTATAAAAAAGAAGAAAAAAACACACTTTACGTACTGGTCTTAAACAAGAAGCGTTAAACGCAATGATGAACATCTACCTAAATGGAAAACCCCTTTCAAATTTTTGTGCAGAAACCTCTGTAATTCATTTGGCTTGATTGTGGAACTGCAAACGTCATATTTATTTCATTAAAAAAACGCAGTACCCTAGGATAAATTGACATTCCAGATAACTTGACCATTGGTCATTTAAATTATTTCATAATAAAAATAAATTATTACATAAGAGAAATACTGGGTTAATATTAATAACCTGGTATTTCTTTTATTACTGTGTAATGTAATCCTAGTAACTACGAATTCATTGTGCAATTTATATAAATGTTTGTAATAAATAAGAGAAAATTAAATTTTTTTATTTATTTAGAAGCGACTGGTTAGTTTCAAAGGAGGACGGGTATATTGTTGGACAAGCCGTCCTCGGGGACGGGTAAAATTTCTAAGTTTTTTCGAGCCCTGCAAATAACTATATTAGGCTAGTAGGTCAAGGTTTTGATTTGAGGCTAAGTATAATTAGAATTGTGTTATTTAATTAGGTATTCTTTCGGCTGAGAATTTGCTTCTCAAAAGAGAGTTCTATACTTCATTAATTTTAATTTAAAATGCATTTTTACAAATTTTAATAGCCTTTCAAAAAATATTACTCGAAAATTCTATTTATCTCTATTTCCTTATCCGAGGCATTTGGTTCAGAGTTATTTTATTCTTGAGGCCTATGCTTTTTTTCCAGGGTTAAAAATAATGGAAGACAGTTTATGTCATAGTTTAATTCAAGGCTGAATCACTTCAAATATTTTTATTCACGTCAAATTCAAAAGTTATCTAATTCTTTCTTTATTTAATTTGACTAATTCTTTCTTTATTTAATCTCTTAGAAAGATGAAATCGTGTAGAGCCATATTATACTTTAAGTTCGCTCCATACATCCTTCATAAGGTACTAAATTTAACCGCATTATTTCACTTCTTAAACTTTATTTAACGATTTTGCGCCTCAAATTAGATAGAAACGTGGTTAAACATAGTTGCGTATTACAATTCAAAGTATCTATATTAGGGTTCAATGTTGAACCAAATCTTCCTGATAATAAAATCTGTGAGAAGGTGAGTAAGATTTTACGAAAAAAATTGATTTAAACTTTCGCATTCCTAATTTGGAGAAAAGTATTTTATAAGATAAAGAGAAATATTCAAAAAAACTAGTACCTAGGATAATTAAAGTCATATATAAAATGTCTGCAATATATCTTTTCTTTAAGATTGAACGAGTTCCACGCCCGGAGCCACATGAGCACGCAGAATTCTTACGTCATAATTCTTTATTTAATAATAATTATTTTATTAAATTTAACTTCGTTTATCAAATTAACCAAATAATTCTGTCTCAAAAATAAACTATAAATGACAAGCTTACACTATAATAATATTCAATTTTTGATTTTCTGAAACTTACTGAACATTCTTCTCGAATCTGGTTCAATGTTTCTTTCTTCTATAATAATTTGCGAATTTAGATTATAAAATAGTATTTTAAAATTTCCACAGTGCTTACATTAAGCACTATGTTTAATACCGTTTTGAGTTCCATATAGTTTCCGATTTAAAATCTTTTAATTTTATTTTATTTTATAACGTTCGTTGAACGGCCAACACAATTTTATGGGTTTACGACTACTAATATTTAACTCCGTAGCCTTGTAATTTTGAACCCAATCCAGAAGACAAGGGAACTCCTGGATCGAGTATTGGGAGAAATTTGCCTTCGTGGAGGACTTCTTGATGAAGCTAACCCGCATTTGCGTTACATGGAGAGGAAGACCACGAGAACCTCGCACGGTTAGCCTGACGGCAAGGGGACTCTAACCCATGATCCGTCTACCACTGAGGATATTTCACGTTAGCACTGTGGTCGGTGTAAGCCGGATGCGTATTCGTATCGACTGGGATTCGAACCCGGTTCGCCTCATTGGAAAGCGAACGCTCTATCCCCTGAGCCATCGCGGCTCAAAATCTTTTAATTGGTTTGATCCACATATCCACTTGCTAATGGTGAAAGCATGCCTAGTCATGCCGCAGGAAAAGAGTTCTGCTATGCACCACCTGTAGCCCATTTCGATCGCCAATAGCACAGTGTTAGAAAATATTTTTCACCACGATTGAAACTTTGCTTTTAATTGTGGTGTCAAATTTTATTGAACACAAAACCATTTATTTCCGAAATAAATAAATAGAGAGAAAGAGAAGGACTGAATATCTTCACTTCCCTCAAATTTAAACTGAGTGAATTTTTTAGACTGGAAACTGTAATAACAGCTTGAACGATTTGAAGCCCGCTCCAACTAGTTCCATTTCCGAGAACTCGCATATAAAGAAAAAGTACTTTATGCAACTGCATGCATAGTTAATTATGTTTCTTACAATACTTACAATTAATCATGGTCTGCCAAATTCCATCACTCAAACCCCAGACACCAGCTAAGACGAAAAACACTACGTATTGTTCACTATTGGGTTTCCATAGCAAAAGTGTTAAGCAGACTGCTAAATTTCCAATCGCTCCAGAGATGAAAATTGTCACTCGAGGAATATATTTGGCAAGGCGACCAGAGGTAAATGACACCACAGAATTCACTGCACCGAAGAATATAAACACAAGTCCTACGTAGTAAATTCCCCAAGCACATGCAACGTAAGCCTGTAGATTTGAAAAAGTTACCATCAAACATAAATGAATCTGCATAGAAATTAATTAAATTAACGCTCATTGGCAATAAAGGGATAATTTTTTGTTTACTTTTTGAACTTCAATCGATGATGCGAATGGAATTATCTTTACGATTGAGAAATGTACATATTTCGAAGGTATCCAGTAAAATTTTCGAAATATTATTTTGTAACCCATTGATTCGTATAAACTTGAGTAGCAAGTCTTCAGTGAAGCTGCGAATGAACCCATGAAGCTAATAAATGGTTATAAAAATTGTATTTTTATATTCCAATTTATGAGATATGTCTTGACTGGAATTTTTGGAGCAGGTTAAGCAGTGCACTGTAAAAAATGGATGCTCAAATTTTAGCGAAACTTTCTTTGTTTTTGACGAAACCGTTTCCTGGTATATGCTGCGAGCAAAAATTTCGTCTAAGTGACGAAATAGCTAGCGTCATTTCTCCGAGAAAACGAATTTCGTCAAGGTTCAAAAAATATTTCATCACTCTGCTTTGTTTTGTTTTCTTCGCATAGAAAAAGAAACTCGTAGCGCCTAATGTATCTAACTTTTCTAATAATCACGTGGCATTTACAGATGTATCAATATTGCTGAAACAACACAAAACAACAGACAGATAGAACAGACGGATGAATTACACGCATGCTCCGGGATCTGCCTGGCACAAAGCCAACTTCTTGACAATCACGCAACCGGTCGGTTTGTTTCGTCACTTTATTTTTCGATCGTCTGGTCTTAATTTTAATTAACAATCTCCCACAATGCACTACGATGAGGTTTCTAGTTTAGGAAACATTTTCGTCATATACTTGAGAATTCGCGTTTTGTTACAAATCACGTGATTTCTCGCAGAAATGATTCTCAAAAATTTACGAAACACAGCTCGAGAATTGCTGAATCGTCAAAAACGAGTGTAATGTCGTTCAAATTTGTTCAAGTTTTAATTTGAAGCAATTGAACCATATAATCGCATTTCTTAAACTTGATTAATATCTATAACTCAAACATATTTTATTTTAACAACTCATTAGGGTTGCCAAATATTCGCGCGGTATTATGGTTGAAACCTAAGTTATTTAAAATTATTAAAAAGTTAATTGATGAAAACTTTAAAAATGTATTTCTATTTAAATAAACCTGAAAGACTTATGTAGCAAAATAAACAGTGGTTTCCTGTTTAACTTAATGTCACAAAGATATAATTGGTAAAAGATAAGACTTACACACATTTCGTCACTTAAAAATATACCCCAAAAAATCAATCCAGATTGTTTTGGTTATAGATGGTTACACAACATAGACTGCCTTAAATTAAGACTGATGTTTAAATAATAGTTGTGAAATTAAAAATCTCAAGCATTAAGCAACACTTACATCTTGTTTTCACTTTTTCAACAACCTTTGCAATCTTAAGTTTATCGTTTCGAAATGGATATGATGAAAAATAAATAAATATGAATAACGTTCATATTTTCCGTACGAAAAAGTGACTTTTTAAATTTTAAGAAACTTGTAGTTAGATATCTGACTGCTACAATATATTTATGCTATGTAACTTATTTATACTATGTGACATATTTTTGCCTCTTTAAATCTTTTAATGTGCCTCATTTTATTTAACAACAAGATTTTAAAATCGATAATTAGATGATAATTCCATAATGTCGTCTTTCACAAAATCTTTTTCCTTTTGCAAAAATTTCATGCTTAAAAAAATTGTTTTCACAAAAGTCATTTTCTCAGAAATTAATTTTCTCAAAAAAATATCGTGCTTTTTATATAATTTTTTTTTTAAATAAACTGTATTGATACACTTTTCCTGTTAAAAATTAGTAAAAACAAATGTTTATAAGTTCTTGAAAATATGAAGGTTACTAATCAGTTAATTGTTTACTAAATTATGACGATAATTATAAAAATCTAAAATTATAGTTTTTCACTAATTAAATTTTTTTATATGTTGTAGCTATATCTTTTCTTATAATTTCTAGTAACATTAACGATGCAAAATTGAAAGTGACATAAAAGACCAAAGAAGTCCTTGGCCTCATTTGTTCTTTTTCGAGTTCGTTAACAATTTAAATTTTGAGTAATGGAATAATTTATGAAATATTAATTAACTAAATTCAGCAAACTTAACGAAATCTTTAACTACCAAAAAATGATAGATGTATCTAGAATAGTTAGATTATGATATATCTATTATCATAATCTAACTATTTCGTTAACATTCTATCTAGAAAGAATTATAACGAAATAACATAGTAGTAGCAAATCAATTAATTGGTAAAAAATATATTTTATAATACACATCAAGAAGCTCTTTACTATAGAACTTGTTCTATAGAAATCCCTTATTAATAGTCTTAGATGAATAAATTACTGTTAGAAATTCTGATGCGAATTGAACCACAATATTGTATATATTTGCTGCAACCTAAAACATAAAGTTTAACCATATTATCATGCAAAATATACCTTCTTACTCAATAGGTACAAGTTAAACTAAAATATTTTTCACTTCAAGATTTTTTTAATGTTGCAGAAAATTTTCAGGATATTGCATCGTTAAAAGCTTCATTTTTTTGAGTGAATAAACTACATAAAGAGAAAAAACTTTTCGTTGCATTTATACAAGCATTTGATCTTGCCTAATCCGGATGTGGGGATTTTAAATTTAAAATTAGCATTGCTCCAAAAGCTACAGATATTTTATGACATTATTAGTCTACATTTTGTTGAAATGTACAAGATTAAAAACATTATACACAACAGGAGGTCACATAAATGTTGCGACAAACTTCTAGAGAAATTAGGGCACATCATCAGGATTAAAATTCCATAAGAACACATTCTAGGAATTATCATAATACGCCGCTAGGGGCACTTCCCAGTTATGTATGACCTGCTTATAACAGCACAAAGAAATCTTTCATAATAGAAAAGAGGCCTTAGTAGCATATGACGACATTTCCGGCCACAGGTTACGTAATTTCAATTCTGATGATGTGCTCTAAGTGCCCCAAAAATTTGTCGCAACATTTATTCAATCCCCTGTCATACGCAGCGTTTTTAAACTTGCACATTTCGACAAAACATAGATTAGAAACGTTATTTTGGAAAAGCTTCAGCTTGGCGAGAGAATTCTATTGCAGATTTGAAATACTATAGTATCTAAAACCTGCAAAAAACCTCAGGCAACGGAAAACAAAAAAAATTGCTACTCAGTGTTATCTAAATAAATGAGTGTTTTTATGTTCTTCTACAAAAACACTTTGCATTGTTGACCATCTTGTGTTGTAACCATAAAAAATACCCATGTCCGTTGGACCAATATGAGTAGGTTCAGGTGGTTGAAGCATGCGCAGTAGATGTTTAATTACTGACTACAATAATCAAGTTCTTAATTACTATAACTAATCATTAAAATAAACGTACCTTTGTAAAATCTCCAAGAATAAAACCTTGTTCGAGACCACTGAAAACAGTCAGGGGAACCAGGAGTAACTGTTTTGTTTTCTTCATGTGCTTCAAAGTAGCTAAAATCCTCGATTCCAAACTCTCCGTGTCATCTGCTTTCTTCTTATCATAAGAGTCTAAAAACAGTCCCATTATGAGAGCTGCCAAAACAATGCAGAACAAGTAGATGCCTATCAGGATATGCTTTTTCTCGTCACTGGGAGCTTTCATATTCTCGCTGACACCGAAGCAAAAATCAGCTCCGCATGTGACAGTTTCGTTCAAAGTTGGAATGGCTCCGGCTAGTCCATCTTCATCGCCTTCCGAGGGTCTCAAAACATAAAAAGACACCAAGTTTCCCCATATCTGCGTTGTTTGGAATACCATGAAGAAAATTCCGAAAAAGCGATTCGTTACCACGTCGGCCGAGTCAGAATCTTGACTGGCATATAAAGCACTGATTTCATTTAGGTACGTGCATTTCGCTGACCAAAGAGCTGGCGCGGCAAGACCTAAAATAAATGCCGCTGGCAAAAATGTCCCCATACCAGGATAGAAATTAACAGCAATGTAGGGAGCGTACAATAAAGCACTCATTACCAATGTGGCTTTGCAGCCATACTTTCTGATGATGAGTTTTGGCAGAAACAGAGAAGATATTATCATGGATACATAGATGACACTTTGGGAAATGACTCCTATGTTACCTTCGATGTTGAGTGTGCTTTGGAGATTGGCAAGTCCTTGGTAGGCACTGAACATAAAAAGATATCCGATGCACACTATTATTAGGTTCTTGTAAATACGAGGTTTTGAAAAGACTTGTCCTGTACGGACCGTTTCGAATGTTGAGTGGATTTTTTCGACCACCATCTTGATTTTTTAGAAACACTAAAAATCACCAATTTTTGTTATTCACCTGAAATATCAAAAACTGTTTCAAAAATAACTCAGGATAAACGTATTTGTAGTGAGTAATAAAGTGCACAAAATATTTCTGAAAGACATTTATAGTAAGGTTTGTTACACACCATTTTTTCTTTTATTACAGTCGTAACTTTTGCATCCTTAACGCTTTCAGTTGGCCGTTAAAAAGAAATTTATAAACTTTTATGAAGTTAATAAAAAATTTTTTTGTCCAATTATAACCTAAAATAGGACACCAAAGTTTCGAAGTGAATCCGCTTTGTGAGACAAATACCGCAGAGGTTAAGGATGAAGTATAAGTAGTAAAGTGTCTAGCTTTCATAATTATAGTAAAAAAAATTTCTGTTAAATTTTTATAGCAGCAGAAAATAAATACGTAATAAATATTGTTACGTAATTATAACATTTAACATATCACAGACAAATTTATTTATGTTCACTGCATGTTTATAATCAATGTATTAGCTTCATAACAAAAGATAAAACAAAAAATTTAAACTATGACTATCGATGTTTAAATATTTCAAATTTCTGAAAAGATAAATCAGATTTCAACAGCATCATAAATAAAGCAAATAAAAGCCAAAAATTTAAAAATATCGATTAAAATGATGATGGATTAACAATTGATGAAATTCTTTCAAGTATTACGCTTTAATGGAAAAAAATATTAAATTTCTGTTTTGGTATTCAAGTTTATAAATTAAATATTTTCATGAAAATTCAAATTTAAAAGGTATAGTATATCTATGCATTGACTTTAAAAAAAACTTTTTGTTAAGTAAGGAATAATTTCATATTATAAATAAATGCTAACGTTAAACAATTGAAACATGTAAACAATCAGAGATTTGTTTAATTTTTATTAACTGAAATTTTGTTTAAATATATAAACATTTTAATAACGACTTACTAAATTTTCATATTGTAAGTAAATATATGTAGTTTTAAAAATCATGCAACTACTTAGATATCATGACTTCCAACATTAAAATATTTCAAATGTTTAAAAATGATGATGTTTTTAACATTATTATAATTTAAGGAAATATAAACCTTTAATCAAAATACACAATTTAATCTCAATTTAATTAATTAAGCATTCGATTAACTGTTTGAGTTTAAATGGATAAGTAAATATATTCCAATGCAAACGTTTAAATATGCAAAAAAATATTATCGTCAAAATTTTATGAAAAATTTTATGAGTGAGTAGAGAATAGACTAATGAAAAAAATTAGTTAACATTTAATTTTACTAACTAAACACATTTTAAATGTTTATGTTTATACTTACATAAATCAATATTAGATATGTTACATTTCCGAATATCTCTGTTCCGAATATATATCTGTTTACATTGAGGCTTGCACATATGAGTTTTTAAGTGAAGTTTTACTTACATTAAAGGAACGGGTATCCATTTCCCGAACCGAAGATCTTAACAAGATGTCCAGTAATTTAAAGGATTTCTGAATTTTAGCCCGACCATTCAACCGCTGAAGGACATTTTATATTCTCGAAATGCAACTAAATTATATCGATTTATTTTTCATTTCATTTCTATACTAGTTCAGTAAATTTCAATCTTAGAAACCAGTTTTGATTGAATTCTAAATAACCACATTCTTTAAAATTTACACGTCACTATTTCTTAGTTACTATCCAAAGCTTGGAACTGTGCTCCGAATAAACATTCCAAAGAAACTCGTGCATTAGAACTGTGTATTAAAGGATGCTGAAACTAATTTCCTCAATAGATATTACGGAGATAAAGGTTTTGTAATATATCTGTCAACAGAAGGTTAAAAAAAAAAAACATATGCCTAAATTTCAAAACAGAAAAAGTCGGATACTAAGATTGAGCAATACTTGGAGGAATAAACTTTTTACAATAAGCTTCAATTAGGCTTTATAATCGTTAAAACGTTTAGTTTTCTAGCTTCACTTTCATTGGATGCCATTGACACCTATTCGCCCACAAGCTATTGATTCTCAAAATCATCAAATATTGTTCCTAAGAAATATTTTACATTATGGGGAAAACGAAACCTTACAGATATTTGTATTTCTTGAGAAAAAACAAACAACCGGGGCCTAACGTCACGTGTTTACAATGTAGCAGTTTACAGAAAATGGATAAAATAATGTGAATAACATTAGTTTTTTAAAAAAAGGCGCTATTTTCTTTCAATACAGTTGCATACTTGCACTTCAAGAAGAAGACCTCCCATACCCACACATGTGACCTATGACGTCAGTGCCAGCTTATCTTTATCAGCAAAATGGCGCAGTTAAAGTTCAGCTAAATTTCTCTTCATAAGTTGAAACGTTAATTAAGGGTAAGTTAATAAAATACATAGCCGTATCGCACATCGAATTAGTTAAAATATAATTCTTTCTCGCCTACTTCTTTTACTTAACTTAGATTTATTATTTGTTTGTGTATTTCATTGTAACAGTGATATATTTTTATTTTGTGTACCTGGCAGTTTCGATGCATAACCAGTTTGCTTTTGTTCGACATGGCTTCGTGCCGGTCTTTGTGTTAAGCCTGTGTGTAAATATATGGTGAAAGAAATTAAATCTTTGAGAAAGAATTTAGAATGTGTCACTTGAGAGAATTGATACTTGACGGGCTTGGCTTACTCGAAATAGAATAGAAAGAACAGTTGCTAACGTAAACAAATGCCCCGTTTCACAGGATCGAGATAGCCCCACTACGGCACTTGCAGGCATCCCATTATCCTGGAAAAACTTTGTATGCCAAAACTGCTGGTACATTTTCGAAGATTGTGCCAAAAACTTTCAAATCGCATTATTTCTGTCTGTACAAAACTGACTCGAATTACAGTTAGCTAAAGAACTTTTAAGTAAAAGAAAGTGTATAAATATTTGATTTAAAAATTTACCTTTTTTGTCCCGCAGTGGATTGATCGTTAAGACACGGTTCCCAGCAGATCACCGAAGTCAAGCATCACTGGCTGCGGTCAGTGTGCGGGTGGGTGACCACTTGGATTAGTCTGCGTAGGGACCGAGGGTGTGCTGTATTGTTCCTCGTTAAACTGTTCTACCGTAAAGTGCTCGACTTCGCATGCAGGTCGTCGAGCTACCGAAACGGGGGTGCCATCCCCTCTGCAAAGGATCAAAATTCTGATGGCATGTCTTCGGATCATCCTCAAGGGATGTTTCCCAGACGGTCGCCAATAGCCCATTGTGCAGCTCTAGTGCGACGTAAATTAACTACAACAACTACAACTATAACAATTTACCTTTTTTTACCAAGATTTCCTGATAATTATGCGAATTTAATTTGCACAATATGCGCATTGATCTGCTAAATTGCAATGAGAAATATTTTTGGTTTGAAGGTACTTTTTCGCAATTTTTGTTTTCATGTAATTTTTTATTTGTATTTAATGTAGTTTAGGATAATTATTATCTTAAGAACTAATTCAAAATTAACAAAATAAATATTATTTATTATTTTTTGAACTAAAAATTATCTGTAAAAAAATGTAGTTTTTATATTTATAACCTAATAAAGCTAATTCAACATAAATTTTATTTATTATTAAGCTGAAGAACTATCTGTAGAAGAAAACCAGCCTGATTGGCGAGTAACATCTTGGGTATTTCCTAGAAAGATCTTAGAATGAGTTACAAAAATCATAATTCTACGCACCCATGTCATTCAACCTATAACTATCTTGAGCGTCCCGTCTCGTTTCACCCAATTAGACACCAGATAAACTATTTGAAAGTGAAGTTCATTGATTCTTAGAATCACATGAAATGAAAACAAACAAGCTTTCATCTTCTTTGTTTGAGTAATTCCAATTTATAAACAGAAGTTATCTACAGTTAACCCCATTGACATACGAAGACGTCTGGGAGACGTCATTTGTTTCTTATGTCGAAACAATAATTGACGTGTCTCAGACGTCTTCAACACAGAGATGCCAACTTGCTCCGGACAGCAAAAAAATATTTTATAGTGGTAGTTTATCAATTGTGATTCTTGGTTTAATAAATTCAATTTAGTAGATTTTTATCCACCACTATTTCTAAATAATTCACTGCCTTATATAATTCACCACTTTTTAGTAGTTATGTCATGCTATACCTTTTAAAAAGCAAGCAAAAATAGTCAAATATTTGCAGAATTTAGTTTGTAGTTATTAAACATTTTTTTTTTTTTTTTTTTAATTATGTTGGCGAGTCCGTAGCAGTTGGCATCTCTGTCAACATTCAGTTGCTAGTTGTTGTTTACAGTGCAATCAAAGATCATTTCCATATCAAGAAATTAATAATTCCGCACAGTTTAGAGTTTGTTTAATAATATGTCAAGGGCTTTTATTTATTATTTAATAAGCTTTTTATTTACTTATCCTAGTTTTGGTGAAATATGCGAGGCTTTTCCAGCTTTGTAATTTTCCATATATCTTTCCTTATGATCACTGTCAAGGTATTGAAATATTTATTACTTAGACATCTTTGGCGCATTTCGAAACTACGCTTTATAACCCAATTTTTTTGACTTTCAACTTTTTTTTAAACAATGATGTATTTTAATACTTATGTCTGGTCCGTGGTGGCTGAGGGGATAGAGCATTCGCCTCCCGATGAGCTGAACCGGGTTCGAATCCCAGCGATGGCTGATTGATACGAATTCCGCACCCGAATTGCACAGACCACAGTGCTAACGTGAAACATCCTCAGGGGTAGACGGGTCCTGGGTTAGAGTCCCCTTGCCGTCAGACTAACTGATGGAGGGATTTGCTCCATGTAATGCAAATGCGGGTTAGTTCCATCAAAAAGTTCTCCATGAAAGCAAAATTTCCCCCAATACATAATCCAGAAGTTTCCTTGTCTTCTGAACTGGGTTCAATATTACAAAACACCCGTGAAGTGCAACAAATAATTATTTTAAAAAAAATGGAACTATTTCAATTTTATCCGATATTTCTTTTTCAGTTTTTTGCATTATTTCGTATGTTCATCAATACTGAATTATTGATTATTTCCTTTTTTAATATCCCGTACGAAAAACGGGTATTTAGCTATTATTTTTAAATAAAAAGGCTCTTCAAAATATTATAACGCTTAATTGAGCTAAGATTTATCGAAACGGGAAATGACCATTAATAGGAAATTAACAACTCTTCCACTAATAGCATTGGCGTGAGAGAAAATGCTAACATTCCGGAAGTATTTTTTAGGAACAAGATAAAGAAAATCCGTGCAATACTGTCAAGATAATTTAAATAAGACCTTATAATTAGTCTCCTCCCTAAATCACGAAAAACTAATGACACTAACTTCTTCAATTTAGAAGTTAATTTATGTTAATAACTATACTTCCGTCTGCAAGGCTTACATTAATCAAATAACATGAGTCTGAAAAAACAAGGACAGTAATTGGCTTACTATGACATTCCTCTTTTCAATCAAATATTTCAAAATAGCATACTTACTGATGTCTATGTTTGGATATTTGGCACAAAGTTATGGGTTCAAATAAAAATATTTTGGATATGTATTCTACTTATTTCTATCTACTTATTTTCGAACTCTATGAAGTATCTAAATCAAGTAATAACTAGTGGTTTAGTTAGAGAAGACGAGAACTTTTTTGATTAGTTACTTACATTTTAAAATTATCAGTCCGCGAGAGATAACTTTTTTTTTAGTGTTATTCTTACCATACAAGTTCATTACGTCTTCAACTCAAAATTTACAACATAAAGAGAATCATTCATAACCAATGGGTTGGTTGGACTGAAAGAATAGTTGTAAATAAATGTTGTTGTTTTTTTTGGGGGGGGGAGAGATGGAGGAATAATTTTTATTACATCTTTATTAGATCCGAAAAAGATGGGAGTTCTAAGAAAAATCTAAGTTTTAAAGTCTTCAGTTTTTTGGTAACACTTTACAAAGAATTAGAAAGTATCTCTAAAAGTGAAGAGGTAAAAAATCTTAGCAGGGCAGACGAAAAAAATTTTCACAAATATAAAATAAAGAAATACAAAAAAAAAAAAAAAAAAAAAAAAAAAAAACGTCTTACCATTTTTTAGAAAATTCTATATAACCACTTCACTTAATCAGCTATTTCTCTTATTCCTCAAATTTTTCGATTTTTTTTTTTTTTTTTACTTGGCAACGACATTAACTTGTCTCAAATTGCTCTACGAAAAGGGCACTAATCAAAATTTAACTTATAACAAACAGTGTTCGTCATGCTTGAGAATTGTTATTTTCATAGGTTACGGAAAAATAGCTCTGAAAAAGAGTAAAGGAAAATGAAGCATTAGAAAAAAACCACTGGGGAAAAAAACTCCATTACCAAATTGAGTCTGAATTAAATATTATTAATTATTGGAATATTATTTAATTAAGTAAATATTATTTAATTAATTATTATTATTTTTTATTTATTATTATTAATTAATTAGTATTTAATTAATTAAATATTAATGATATAATTAAATATTGGTATGATTAAATATTATTTAAAAATTAATTAATATACAAGCATTAGTTTGCGAAAAGGAACTTTTCACATTCATACTTTTTTATACTTTTATTTCATATTCTTATAAGAGTTTTAAAAAATTTTAATACCAATAATTACACTTAATATATACAGCCGTACAATAATGATAGTGACAATTTTACTCGTAGTTTTTGGCATTTTTTCAAATTTTTTCAGAAATACTTAGAGAATTATTTTATTTTATAATGAACCTGAGAGGTGTTTAGATCATGCGGTAGCTCAAATGCATCAATAAAAAGTTTAAAATTTTCAGAGATTTGAGTGACCGGTAATAAAGGTGTTTTCGTATCAAAAATATAGCAATATAAGCTTGTAACTTTATTTGGTTATCATATGCAATAACTGCACAAAAATTATTCCATACATTCATGAAGGTATGAACATTTTTACAAAAATAAATAACCAAAAAAATATAAAAATATTTTTTGCTTTATGTTTTCTTACTATAGCTATAGCAATATTTAATAAAATTAAGCAACATTTTGGAGTGATTTTTAATTAATAACAAAAATATTATTTTTCAGTATGAAAACAATTCGTTAAAAACTGCCCAAGATATTGGCACTTAAAATAAGCCTTTCATACTGTTCATGAGCGGAAAAAATTTAATTTTTGTCATAATTTTGTTTTGAATCGTATTCGGTAACTTATGAAAAAAAAGTCTGAATTGAATATCTTGAAAAAAATTTTGAAAAAATAGCAATTTTCTAAGCAGTTTTCGTAAAATTTAAAAGAAAGCTCTGAATGGTAAGGGGTTTTAACCAAATTTGTTTTATGAGAATATATATTGTCGTAAATATTCAAATTATGTATTTAATTCTTATTTACTTTTAATAATATTTTAATCTGTTTGATTCTCTGTATTGTAGTTCTTAGAGATTGATGATTCAATCCATCAGCATTAACAAATTTGTTGATTGCCTGATTGTCATAGCTTGATTCTTTCGATATCGAAAAAGAAATAAATATTAATTCAATAAATTAATTTCCATAAATAATGGGGAAAAAAACATTAATTTAAGCATTTCAAGTATGAAAAATATTCTGTTAATTTAAGATCTAGAAAATATCTTATTTTCACTTTAATGTGTACCTAGTAGGTAATGTGCTACCTTGCTACCTACCTAGGTAATTCAGGAAATAAAACAATTTTCGGCTCTTTAATGAATCACTCTAGTTAATCTGCACATAAACTAGATAGTCTGTAGAACAAATAATTTCGGTAACATATACACTGCTCAAAAGTGATGCTATTAGCCTAAATTTGAAACCTAAATGCTCCATGTTTTAAGCATACTATAACACGGTAATAAATACGAGGAATTTGGTGATTTTTGTTTTTATTAATGTCACACCAAGTATCGTTATTTACAAGCTCTTTTTCTATGTACAATAATGTTGATAAGCATCAAGTTTTGAGATTCTAAAATGTTTGCTATCATTAATCATCTCCGATTGCAATATATTCTCTCCGCGCAGAACATTTCATCTTGAACTGGCCTACTAGGTAACAGGCCATACTAATCAGTAGGGATGCCATCAGGATATTTATTTTGACAGAAATGGAAAGGTAATTAGCATAAGTGTAACTTAGAAAAGATCCAAAAAAGCTCCAGAAATATAAGTTTGAAAATCCAGCTTCTCTATCTTTTGGAAACATCAGTCCGTAGAGGGCTAGAATAAAGAACAGAAACTATTAAATAAAACTAACCAATACACTGTTTATTGAATACAAGGAACAATATTGAATACATATGTTATGATGAAAACCCGAAGTCTGCTAAATCCTACGTTTTATCGGCTTTTACCAAAATGGCTTCGTAAAAATCCGAAGAAAGTTTTATTATGATTCCTTTTCTGCCTTTTACCAAGCCTTAGCTATAAAACGTAGAAGTTAACTAGCCACTTTGGTAAACCCTAAGTTTTATCGATAAAACTCAGGACTTATCAGACTTCAGGCTCTTACTATAATAGATATAGCCCATACTATATAGCCCATATATATAGAGTTTCTCGTTATCATTGCTCTTAATCTATAATTTTACAGTTTTTGTCCAAAATTAAATCAAATAAGCGTATGTATTACATATTGCAAATAATTAAGAAAAAAATAACTTTATCAAAACTAAATTAATTATGATCAAGATTAATCTCTGTAAAAACTGGAAGTTCTGGTTTTAGCAATAAAAGCTGCAAAAAGTGTTAGATCTAAAAGACCTATAAAAATAGATCAAATTTATAAACGGGATGGCTCAAACTTTCAAATTGTCTCTATCATATATATTAAAATGAAATTAAGAGCTGAACAACTTAAATATTTAGACATTTTGAAAACTTTAAAATTTCAGGGGTAAAAAAACATATTATGCTAAGAATAAAAGCATTAATTTAATTTATTTTTTCAAAGGAATAAAATGATTGCTGTTATTCTCTTATTTTTTTCTAAACATTACAAGCATTTTCTTGAATTCGCTCACCTGGTATTTGTGACCACCAAATGGCATCTCCCATTCCCCATATTCCTGCGATGACAAAGTAAATGCCAGTTGTCTCTGGCGATGGTTTCCATAGAAATAACAACAAACAGATAGCTACATTAAGACATGCTCCTAAAATTATCACGGCTATCTGAGAGATGTACTTCGCCAATGGTCCCACGAATAGAGAGATGATAGCTCCGCCGATACCGAAAAAAAGGGTAACAATGCCAACATGATGAACACCCCAAAAACATGCAATATATGCCTGAAAAAAAACATATGTAAAACAGGAGAAAATATTATATGCAGTGAAACCTCTTGGGAGCGATCACTTTCTGTTCCACAATAAGATGGTTGCTAATGGAGGTTGGTTGTTCTTAGGGATTACCTCCTTTGACTTCAAAATGTTAAGGGACATGATTTTGAGAAGACGATTTTAATTTTAGTTGTGTCATTTTATTGGTGCGAAAATGCTACTTGTATTGGCATCATGAAAACCGGATAAATGAACAAACTTTAGTCAATGATCCCTACTGATATAATTATGTGTAAAACCAAATTTACCAATAATGAAAGATAGAACTATTTTTAATAAATGAGCAATTATGCTTTTTCGTTTAAGTCTGCATTTAATTTTATATCATAAAAATTAGCTAGCCTTAAAGCTTGTGTGTTTAAGATGCTTGATTTTTTTTAATAACTTTTTCTTTTAATTTAACTTTTAACTCTTAAAAAAAACATTGATATCATGGTCTTTAGTGCACTCTGACTGCCACATGTGGTTGAAGATATCTTTCAGATATCATCAAAAATACCTCTCGAAAAAAGAGCCACTCACATACATTTTAATCTACTTATTTGTTTTGTTATTATTTTTTGATGTGATATTTTTTCGTGTTTCCTTAATTAACCTTTTCTGCTTTTGAAGTGAAGAATTGCTAGATCGCTGGAAGAGGTTTTTTTGGTCTCTCCTAAAGGTTTTCTTCAACACAAAATCTATGAAAAAAATTCCGCGCCTCCCTAAAGTGGTCGTAAATAGAGTAGGTTGTATCATAGAGGTGGTCTTTCCTGGTGGTTTCACTGTATAATAAAGTTAACAACATTTGTAATACAACAGCTGTAGTTAACTACAAAAATAACGTAGTTTTTCCGACCACTGATGTGTGATTATATACACTGAAGAGCCAAAAAAACTGGTACAGGCGTGAGTATGCAAATAGAGGGGGTATGGAGCCAATCAAAGTACAGCGCTGCGATCGGCAACGCGTATATAAGACAACGAGTGTCTAGCACAGTTCTTAGATCGGTTACTGCTGCTACAATGCCAGGTTATACAGATTTAAGTGAGTTTGAACGTGGTGTTATAGTCGGCGCACGGGAGATTGGACATAGCATCTCCGAGATAGCAATGAAATTTGGATTTTCACGTACGACCATTTCACGAGTATACCGTAAGTATCGGAAATCCACCAAAATCCCCAGACATGAACATTATTGAACATATTTGGGATACCTTGCAACGTGATGTTCAGAAGATATCCCCACCCCCTCTTACTCCCACTGGTTTATGGACAGCCCTGCAGGATTCATGGTGTCATGGTCTACTTCACACATTGATCGAATCCATGCCACGTCGTGTTGCGGCACTTCTGCGTACTCACGGGGGCCCTACACGATATTAGGCAGATGTACCAGTTTTTTTGGCTCTTCAGTGTATTTTCTACTCTCAAGAAGCTTTTCGCCCTACGTCGTACTCTATTTTTGTGAATTAATTTTCGTATTTCCGTCTATCGAACGGCATTGTGTTATGCAACGTGAGAAGTTAGAAAGATATTTTCAGGGTTGGCAGTCATTCGATCACCTACTTCTGAAATGTTAAGTGGTATTTTTATTTTATTTATCTATTTATAAATAAAAAAAGTCTTTGATTTATTCAAAATTGAAGTTGAATGGAGATCGCTTTCTGATGGGAGTAAAACGATGAGTGAAATTTCAACGATCCTTATGAATCCATCATTGTTAGACTCTAAGTCTAAAAACGCAGATATCTTTAAATACTTGATTTATGGATTCAAGCAGTTAAATGCTTATTTTTGTCACAAGTATAAATAAAGAAAGTCTCTTCACCGCCGAAGCTACATATATTCCTGATGTTTAATGCATATATTTATATAATATAAGAAGAGAGTGAAATGGTAACAAGCAGCCAATCACAGAAGATTTGCGGTTAGTAACGCACAAAACAGCCAATTAAAATTGAGACCGCATGTGTGTGAAAAGGTAATAATTTTTAATAATGCCGCTTGCTAAAATGTTACGACTAAACTTACCAGCTAAAGCTGAGTGGCGATTTTTATTTTATTTTGATTATGTCTAATGATGGTGTCACAGTTTTCTATTATTGTCCGTGCATTTCTATTGGCCTAAAAGTCACGAGGTAGGATCCAGTTCTTCCTCATTCATTTAAATATTATTTTGGTTGTAATCAGCATAAAATTAACAAAAGGTATTGTTTTCCTTTAAATATTTTTGTATCCCCAATTGGGTATAATATAAAAAAAACACAACTACTTCCACTTAGTAGGAATAACATTTACCATGACGCAATGCTAAATTCTATGCCACTATCCACATAAATGCCACTATCCACATAAATCAATTATTAATCAAAAATCGAATATCAATTACTTTTCCTTATAATGCAATAAAATCTGGCGAGCATCTATTTAAACGATCAAACACTTCGTTTGTTTATTTGTGGCTTGAAGTTAGGCTCGCAGAAAATGCCGTTCATGGGTTAAATTTAGTAGGAATGACACAACCTGTGACGTAGGCTATAGTATACCCAATTTAAAGTTATTTCGAAAAATCACTTCTGTTCACCAAGACATCTAAATGTTTATAATACTAATAGATAGTAACAGGGGCGGATCTACTTAAGGGCTTTTTGGGCTGCAGCCCAGGGCCCCGTGGATACAAAGGGCCCCAGTCCCCACTGAAAACAATAGGTGATATTTCGTTCTCGTAGTCAAAGTGACAAACTTGTTAAGTTTACTAATAAATGATAACCAGAAAGTTATAAAGACCGGACCTTTCTTGTATTTTACTTATAATTGAAAGTACATAATCAGTATAAGAAAAGATTTCCTGCTCTTAGTTGGTAAGTAAAAAGAATTATAAATCCTTTCTTTTCTTTCTTTTAATGTATTTTTTCAATACTAAATGAACTTTTTAATCGATTTTTAATGATAATTTCTGAATTACTGCACTCATTACAAAGTATTAAAATGTAACGTGAAAAACAATATTACATCGATTATCTCGTTCCCTGTTTATTACCAGAAAATTATCAAGTTCATTGTTTATTTTCAGAAAAATATTGAAGTCTTATTTTACAATATGTCTGGTAGAAAATATAAAAGTGGAGCTGAGAAACGGAAATTACAGCTAGATCGAGAAAAAGAAAGAAAGAAATGTACAAAAACTGAAACTTTTTTCAAATTAGAACATAAAAACGAGAATGAAATAGCTACAAATTTTCAAAATAAAGATCCGAAAAATATATATTCAGCTTCAATAAAGAAATGCAAAGAACAAAACAGAACATTTTCAAATAGGTATTTCATTAAGAAAATGAAAAATGGTCAATCACTGGAAAGATCTTGGTTATGTTATTCAACCAGGGTTGGTACTGTTTTTTGTTTGACTGGCAAACTTTTTTCTTAAATCCCTTCTCAATACACAACCAGAATTTCTGATTGGAAATACATAGGAACTTGTTTTTTGAAAATCATAAAAATTCTAATGAACATAAGAAATCAATGTTAGTGTGGTTGACACGAAAAGAAAATAGATCTGTTTTAGACAAGCAGTTTCAGAAGCAATTAAGAAAAGACACATATTATCACAATGTCTTAAAATGGGTTATCGTAGTGGTCAAATTTTTAAGTATAAGGGGCTTAGCATTTAGAGGTTCCGAGGAAGTATTTGGTCTCCACATAATGGTAATTTTATGGGTGCTCTGGATCTGTTGGCAGAGTTCGATCCATTCATTCGTGAACACATTGAACAACGAGAGCTGCGACCAAAACCCATAATATCGTACCTTTTTGGGATGTACCTTTTTAAGAAAGATGTGTATCCTTCATTAAAATCAGTAGTCATACTGGCTTACATTTATTTACAAGACTTTTTAGAAACAAATGGACTACTACTGATAATTAATTGTAGGGGACAATCTTATGACAACGCTGCTAATATGGCGGGTCACTACAATGGTGTACAAGCACTACTAAAACAAAAAAATAAATCCGCAGATTATGTGCCATGTGCTGCGCATTCCCTTAACCTAGTTGGTGAAGAATCTGCTAAGGTTGCAACCGAAATTGTGAACTTTTTTGCAGTAGTGCAAAAAATATACGTTTTCTTTTCTACTTCGACCCATAGGTCGGAACGGTTAAATCGTGAAACAAAACTCAAATTTACGTTAAAAAGTTTAAGCCAGACCAGTTGGTCTTGTCACTATGATGCTGTTAAAGCTTTGAAAAATAATTATGAGGACATTATGAAAATTTTCGAAAGTTTCAGCGAAAATGAAGATGAGAAAGTTGATTTCCGGAAAGAGGCACGAAATTTATTCAATAGAATGGCGAAACTCGATATTGCAATTTTGATTATTTTTTGGGAAGAAATTTTGGAGAGATTTAATTTAGTTAATAAAAAAATACAGAGCCCTGGTTTAGATATTTGTGAAGGCAACAAGTTAATTGTGTCATTAAAAGACTTCGTGAACAACCTAAGGCACCAATCAGATCAGAAGCTAAAGGAATACGAAGAGAATGCTAAAAAATTAAGTACTAGTGTGGGAATAGACTACAATGTCATAAACAAGAGACGCATTACTCCAAAATTTTCAGATAAGTCTACAGATAAAATCTCAGTATACGGCGCAGAAAAATTTTAAAAAGAAAAGCGTTGCGTTAGATAAGCTGATCATGGATTTAATTAAAAGGAGCCAAGTCTTGAGATGTATGGCAAGAAATTCAAATTTTTAATGGATTTGCAAGACAAAAATATGGAAAACATAGATCTGGAAAGTGTACGTAATATTGTTGATTATTATCCAGATGACGTAGACGAGCATTTAGTGAATGAGTGCATTCAGTTAAAATCTTATTTACTTCAGTCTTAGCCAGAGTCTTACACCTCTTGCAGTGAAATTTTTATGCTAATTTATAAAAAGAAACTTGTTGATGTTTTCCCAAATTGCTGTACTATCTTAAAGATTTTTTTAACTTTGCCAATCACTAGCTGTGAAGCGGAGTGTTCTTTCTCCAGGATGTCATATATAGAAAACAAATATAGGACAACAATGTCGAACCATCGACTAAATCATTTATAAGTTCTTTCCATAAATTGTGATTTAACGAAGGACTTACAATGTGATGAGCAAATAAAGGAATTTGCAGCACAAAAATGCAGAAAGTTTGCTTTATAATTTATATAACATAACTACACATAACCTGTCAATTTCTGCTTATATACACAAATAAAAATAAATAAATAAAAAATAAATAAAATTATTTTTTTGTCCTATTTTTTTTTATATACTTATCTACATCACTATAGAAAACAGTTTTTTGACAAAATGGCTATTAGGGCCCCAAAGTAGTTTCAGCCCAAGGCCCCACAAATTCACGATCCGCCCATGGATAGTAATATTTGGACGTGGGAAGTAGAGGCACAAGCGTAAGCAAATAGAATTCCTTTTAGTTCACATATGTTAAGGGAATAATTTTAACTTCAGTAGAAAAAGTGTTTTTTGCCAAGAAAAGACAATTATTGCGAAGCAATCATCGGAGTTAGTGAACGGTAGTGAACAGGGGGCTTAGCCCCCTAGTTATTATATACTAATATACATTTTTAATGCGACTGAAATGAGTTAAAAATAAATGACCCTAATACTAATTTTTTTCTAATTTAAAGATGTTAAATTATTTGATTTGTTACGAACTTGTGTAATCTGGCGTCTACCTCGTGTTTAATATTTTCATAAAAATAAATGAGGGCAAAAAAATAATAGCGTAATATCCTTACTTTCGTTTTTAAATAATTGTGTTTTTGTTCCAATATTACATATTTCTATAACAATGCATTCCAACAAGTTATAAGCATATTCTTATCAATAAATTTGAGATAAAATTCAATTCGATTTGAAGGTTAGTTGCGAATATAAAAAGCAATGATCACTTTTGTTTTTTGTTTGATAACTTGATTTAATCTATTGCTAATTAAAAACACGTGACGGGAAAAAAAAGGTAATAAAAGTGAAGACGCCGCACTCTTAGTTTTGATTTTTAGTTGGGTTATGCGGCATCAGTGGCGTAGCTACCAAGGGGCTAGGCGGGGCAGTGCCCCGGGGCCCTCAAGCTCAGGGGGCCCTCGAATCCTTACCAGAAATCTCGATTGAACTGAAGTTTTGGAAATTTCTCCCATTTTCTAAATAAATATGACAGGTTGCAACCCCACTTTAATCATGACAACTCAGTTGAGAGAAATTCAAAAGTTATGCCTAGGGAATTCCCCTGAATTCTTTCTGTAGGTTGGCAGTGTTGTCAATTTGACGGATAGTGAGTGCTATGTGCGTTTTATTATTCATCGATGTGCGCTTTATTGTGAATTCGAGTTAAGATTTTTTTTTCGAGAACGGTTAAAGAATTAATGCTGTATCAGGAGTAAGTAAGCAAATGCCAATAAAAATTTTTGTATTGGTCAATATAGTGGTTCAATTTTATTTGATTTTACCACTAATACTGATGTCCGTTAAGTCAATAAATCGTGTCAAATCTATAGATTTCGGCTACAGCTCATTGTATAACGCGAAATATCGTGAAAAAATGCAAGTCACCTGCAGTAGGTACATTAATTCAGGTCCGCGGGCAGGAGATCGTTCATGGTCTCTGTAATGCCTTTCCTATCCAATAAATAAGCAGACCAGATTTTTAAAACAATAAAACTTAACTTTATTTAAAAAGAAAAGAAATAGGCATTGTTTTCCAGTAAGAACTTCCAGCTCTTAGAATACCCTATTATATGGAACATACATCTACCTTTCTCTCTCTCGCATCCTTCCGACGGGGTGACAAAATGCTCCAAGTACGCCTTAAACGGTCGCCAAACAGTTGCCAACCATTACAGATTCCACCGTTAAATGTGATAACACTAATTGTGATAATTTTTTTCCCGAGGATTCCCCAACGACACTTGTAGCGTATCATTATGTTTCTCTTTCTTTTTATTTTACTTTTAACATCGTCAGTGAACAGTGAGTACCTACCTACTCGAGCACAATCTAATATTGTATTGTTTAAATAAATTAGGTCCCGCAGTGGACTGATCGTTAAGACACGGTTCCCAGCAGATCACCGAAGTCAAGCATCACTGGCTGCGGTCAGTGTGCGGGTGGGTAACCACTTGGATCAGTCTGCGTAGGGACCGAGGGTGTGCGGTATTGGTCCTCGTTAAACTGTGCTACCGTAAAGTGCTCGACTTCGCGCGCAGGTCGTCTGGCTACCGAAGCGGGGGTGCCATCCTCTCCGCAGAGGATCAAAATTGTGATGGCATGTCTTCGGATCATCCTGCGGGATGTTTCCCAGACCGTCGCCAATAGCCCATTGTGCAGCTCTAGTGCGACGTAAATTAACAACAACAACAACAAATAAATTAGAAAACTAAAATTATGGATAAAAAGAAGAAACCCAGTGGTGCATTTAAACGCAAACAACGCCAAGAAAGAGAAGATAGTAAACAAAAATTGCTCAAAATTGACAAGTTTTTTAGTCAGCCTTCTGCAAGTACATCTGGCCAAAATATTTCTTTTGTTAGTGACTAAAATAATGTGGTAACTGCAGTGTTGGTTAAGAAGCCTACTGAAGAAGATTCGACAATTATTGCAGTTGGAGATACCTCCGCCGATGATCATGTGGACGTGAATGATGTTTGCATGACACACATAAGAGCGGAGGGTTTGGAGGAACCACAGACCTCTACATTTTTCGAAAATGTGTACGACAAATCTTCTTATGACTTGGGAAACTTCACGAACAAGATATTAAGTGATAGCGAAAAACGTCTAATTCTTTATATGGGGCCCTTACAGCCTTCAGGACCTTTTCCAACAGACATCAACCAGAACAATAGGTGTTTTTCAAAATCGTACTACGCTTCGTATTCTAAATACGGGCCAGTTAATCGTTTTTGGTTGTGTTATTCCAAAATACTAGACGCTGCCTATTGTCAACCCTGCTGGTTATTTGCTTCACAAAGGAATAATGTTTGGTGTACGGGAATTCAAAATTGGAAGCATTTATCAGAAAGAATTAATCTACACAGTTGTTCGAGTGGCCATTCGGAAGCATGTGCTGTGTATGAGTTTTGGAAGAAAAAAAACGATACTAATACTATCGACAAAGAACTTGAAAATGAAATTCGCAAAGAAGCATCATTTTGGAAAATGGTTCTTCAAAGGTTATTCGATATCATACTTACCCTAGCAAAGAGTTCTTTGGCTTTGAGAGGACATCAAGAAGACTTACGTCAGAAAGGATACCACGGAAATTTTCTGTCCTTTGTAGAGCTTGTCGCTCGATATGATCACATTTTGCGGCAAGTTTGGGATATGCCCAAAGGTAATAATAATTATTTCTAAGTTTTTTTTATCGTTTTATTTTGTTTACAATTATTAACTGTTTAATATCAGGACTTCTTTGAAATTGTATTTTTTTATGTTTTTAGGATCTGCAAGATATCTGAGTGCAACAATTCAAAATGAAATGATTGAGAGCTTGGGGACCAAACTCGAAACCCATCTGCTAGAACAAATTAGAGCGTCACCGTTTCTTGCCATCATAATGGATACGACACAGGACATATCGAAGGTAGATCAGCTAAGCATTGTTGTGAGGTATGCAGTAATAACCAGATCGGAAAATGGACAGTCAATTGATATAGAAGTAAAAGAATTGTTTCTAGGCTTTTATGCAGCTATCAAACATGGCGCAGTAGATTTAGTCAACCAAGTGACAACATTATTTATCGACAAAAATACTGATTTAAAAAAATGTGTTGGGCAAGGCTATGATGGAGCCAGTGCGATGAGTGGTGTGTATAATGGTGTACAAAAACATATTAAGGATATCCAGCCTAACGCAGAGTACGTACATTGCGCCACTCATAATTTAAATTTGATGATAAATGATGCTGTAAGCAGTTGTGTGGAAATACAGATTTTTTTCGCAACGTTGCAAGACTTGTATAACTTTTTCGGAAACAGCATCAAACGTTGGGATCTACTGTCAAAATTCACTGGCGAATCGGACACCACTCTAAAAAAACTAAATCCGACTAGATGGTCCAGTAGGGTCAATACGATATCTGCAATAAAACTTCGTTATTTTGATATTATCAAAGCATTATCAGAAATAGTTCTAAAGAGTCCTAATAAAGATGAGCGTAGTGAAGCAGAGAGTATTAAAACAAAAATGCTAAATTTCGAGTTCGTGTTGCTTTGCGAATTCATGCACAGTGTATTGAACGACATCAATTATGCATCCAAAACTGTACAAAAATGCGACATCAATTTGGGCGAGGCGAGTAAAGTTTTAGCAGAGACCAAAGTAAAGTTGCAAATTTATAGAAATGATTTCGAATTATTCAAGTGCAAAGCTAGTGAAACTGCAAGAGAATATGATATTGATACCCATTTTCAAGAAAAAAGGCAAAGAAAAGTTAAAAAACATTTTGATGAACTAGCTGCTGATCACCGATTTCCAAACCGAGAAAAAATATTTCAAACTGAGATTTTCAATAATGTACTAGACACAGCAATTAGATACCGTTTTATTGGTATGAGTGCAGTCTGTCATATTCATGCACATAATTCATGCACAGTATATATAATTCAATATATAATTCATGCACAGTGTATTGAACGACATCAATTATGCATCCAAAACTGTACAAAAATGCGACATCAATTTGGGCGAGGCGAGTAAAGTTTTATCAGAGACCAAAGTAAAGTTGCAAATTTATAGAAATGATTTCGAATTATTCAAGTGCAAAGCTAGTGAAACTGCAAGAGAATATGATATTGATACCCATTTTCAAGAAAAAAGGCAAAGAAAAGTTAAAAAACATTTTGATGAACTAGCTGCTGATCACCGATTTCCAAACCGAGAAAAAATATTTCAAACTGAGATTTTCAATAATGTACTAGACACAGCAATTAGATACCGTTTTATTGGTATGAGTGCAGTCTGTCATATATTCGATTTTCTAACAGCAACATTTTTATTACATGTTGATGAAGCAACTTTATTACAAAAGTGTGACGAATTCCAAAGAAAATATTCAGATATAATAGGCCCTAGTTTTTCACTTTAATTTATTAATGTTTACCACCTAGTTTTACCTCCACTAACTCAAGCATAGACTGTTCACCAATTATGTAAGGAAATAATGAGCAAATATGGAGTGCTAGAATGCGACCTAATGGAAGTATTTACAGCGATGTTATTATTCTCTACAATTCCTTTCACTTCTGCAGCAGCTGAAAGGTCATTTAGCAAATTAAAAATAATAAAAAATTATTCAAGAAATAATATGGGTTAAATTCGACTCCGACATTTATCGCTAATAGCAATTGAAAACAAAACCGCATCAAGCCTGGATTTAAACGAAGTCATTGATACTTTTGCGGAAACTGAAGCTGGGAAAATATTATTGTTATTTAGTCAGTTGGTAGGCCCGACCTTTATATAATAAACCCTTGAATCTTCTCTATTTCGTTTTATTAGCCAAACCTACACCAAGTATTAATTGTAATTTATGTTGCTACTGTTTAATATTTTTATTACCTGCCCTGCAGTGCGCAAAAAAGAGCTTACGTAGCTTAGCATTTTAAAAGTACTTGCATATTTCACATTTTTATTTGATAAAACCTAATCACTTTACATAGCAGTGTGGCCCCATTTTTTAATTTGCCCCAGGGCCCTTGGTTACCTAGCTACGCCACTGTGCGGCATCTCTAAAAGTGGTAAGTCGCCGCTATAAAATTAGGTAAATCTAAACCATTCTTATTCAGAATGCAATTCACGTTGTGTCAATAATAATTTAAGAAGAATTATAATACACTTTACTAACAAAATGCCAGAGAATCAGTAATAATATGCTAAATAATGATGTATGTTTTGGGTCCATTTTAACTCATTTTTATGGCGTGAAAACATAGAAAAGTCTAACGTTTTAAAAACTCTTCGCATAATTAAAAGGCCTAATAACAGTAATCTGTACAGTCCGCAAAAAAAAAAGATATCACCCTGAATAACTTTCGTTCTAATGATCGGATTTTCACGAACTAAGTGTCAATCTTAATGGTTCCGGAGGGTGACCTCAAATATGCTAATTAATTAGTGCTAATTATTAATTAAGTTACGAAATCAGACACAAAAACGTACTTTCTCTGAATAAACATATAATTTTTTTTGCATATTTGGATTCCTTATCTTCAAAATATATGGGGTAGCCGCAATCTGGGAAATGTGGTCCCCATAGTTTGGTCAGGAGAGCGATTCAAAGTTTGGACCCCTTAATGTTAATTTCGTTTTTTGCGTTTTCAGTCATATTTTAAAAACTAATGAAGCAATTCAAAAAAAAATTGCACCCGCTCATAAAACTCATTTACCCAAAGATAATTTCATGAAAAAAATAATTTTTAATAATTATTTATTATTTTTTATTATTTAATTAAAGTGAGGATGAAAAAATTTTGAATTATAAGGTAGGGATTTTTTTATACCATTACAATCTACATATTTTTCAATTGAAAAATCTAAAGTTTCTATTGTTTTTATTTATTAGAAGATGAGAAAAATTAAAATTAATCATTTAAAAAAAAATAATTTGGCGACAATGAAGAAATGATTTAATGGGGCGATTAATACTAAAATGTGATAAACTTACGAGGAACTTGACTTAGCGCGAGTGGCGTAAAATTTCATTCATATTTTTTTCGCTAATAATCGTTTGCTAAACTTTTTATTTTTATTTTTTTTAAAACTATAAAATACGATATTTCTTTTTTAGTCGTCTAAAATTCTATTTGCAATTGGGTATAATATGAAAAAAACACAACTACTTCGATTTAGTAGGAACAACATATGACGCAATGCTAAACGAATGGAATTTAGTTGTTGTTTATTTAGTTATTGTTATTTGTAGTTGTTGTTATTTGTTTTAGTTGTTGTTGTTTATTTAGTTGTATTTAGTTTCAATAACTTTTCTTTATAATGCAATAAAATCTGGCGAGCAGCTATTTAAACGATCGAACACTTCGTTTGTTTATTTGTGGCTTGAAGTTAGGCTCGCAGAAAATGCCGTTCATGGGTTAAATTTAGTAGGAACAACACAACCTGTGACGTAGGCTATATTATACCCAATTTAGTAAAGAAATTTGAATAAAACATTTTAATCAACGAGTGTCGAGTTTTATAAAAGCATGCTTGTGATTGAATATGATTATACACCAGATTTTGCTTATTTAATGTGATTATTTTTTATTCTTTAGTTTTTTTTTCTCATTAACTGATACAATTTCTATAATATACATACGTATGAATAGATTTGGAATAAAATATTTATCAATTTCATGAATATATTTTTTATAAATATTAATAAAAATAAGCAGTCAACATTTTTAAGCATCTCTCACATCATTGCAAATTTCTCAACATCTTATATATCGTCTTAATCTTAAAAGTAATTTTTTAATCACCTGTCTGTGAATGACCGAATGTTACCTGTCTGTGAATGTTACTGTGAATGACCGAAATCTGGAGAATGTCGACTTTCACCAGTGAATGTCAACAATCACATAGTAGCTTTGGTGATTGTAGGGTCATCATTGTAGGGTATACCGGGCAAATGCATACCAGGGAGTGGCACTTGACCTTAAAAAACATCAGTGTAGGATATACCGGGCAAATGTATACCGGGCTGTGGCACTTAACTAGACCTAGTATATATTTCGGACATTTACCAAAGGTCTAGTCATACTAGTTCTAGTTAATTGCCACTGCCCGGTATACATTTGCCTGGTATACCAGACACTGATGTTTTTTTAAGGTCAAGTGTCACTGCCTGGTATACATTTGCCCGGTATACCAGACACTGATACTTTTTTAAGGTCAAGAGCCACTTCCCGATATACATTTGCCCGGTATATCCTACACCGATAATTTTTTAAGGTTCAGTGCCATTGCCCGATATATATATATATTAGCCTGATACTCCAAACACTGATGTTTCTTCTAATCTATCGTCAGTAAGTATTAAAATATCGAATAAATGTAATTACATCCACGAATAAATTAATATCAAATCGGATGTAATAAGTATTTCGGACATTCACCAAAGCGACTATGTGATTGTCAGCATTCACCGGTGAAAGTCAACATCCACCAATTTCGATCATTCACAGTAACATGCACATCGTTAATATAACATAATGACCTCATCACCATGTTTTTTTCATATTTTGCCTAAATAACATTCGTCATTCTATAGAATGCCTAGGGAAAGTATGTAATACCTCTCATATTTCGATACTTTGCCTAAAAACATCCGGCATTGTTTTAGAACATCCGGCATTGTTTAGAATGCCGAGACATTCTATTCAATACCGGCGTTTCATACTTTGCCGGTAACATATATAAGAAAACAAAAATAATCATAGTAGCAGTATTTGATGGTAAATGTAGCTGTAATCGTATTTGAAGAATATGCTGTGCGACATTTTATGGTGAATTTGCGAATGTAAGTTTCAGAATGTATCGAAAGATCAGGATGCTATTTGCTAATCATCTTTATCCAAAGAAAGCCTTGTAACCTAAATATCTAGCAAAATGAAGCGATTTTTTAAACAATGAATCTTACAATATGCAACATATTATTTCAATATCTTATTCTTAAACATCACATAATTCAGCGTTTTTAAAATATCACTAAACATTCAGCAATTCCTTGAGTTATAGAAAAAAGAAATATCGTAAGTTATAGAAAACCTTGTGAATGCGCATTAGAATTACTATACAATATACATTTTATTTTTCAAGCTCTTTTCTTCTTCACACTTTCTTGCCTCGAACACTCGATTAAAGCTGGAAAAATGATTATCCCTAAAATTTTGTATATAGCCATAATAAGTTATGTTAATTTGATTTTAGTATGAAATCCTCGAATTTTTATTAAAAAAAACAACATAATCTAAAGAATATCAGATAAAAAGTTCATGTATTTAATTTCTAAAAACTTAGAAAATCATAAATAATTTATAAATCGATTCCAATTTTCTTTTCAAAGGAGATTAAAATAAAAAAAAATTTGCTTTTTGGACAGAAATTAGCTTAAAAATTGTCTATATTCTAGAAACTTTGAGATATTTTCTATTAACTTTGAGATATTTCTATTAAACCTCTCCGAGCAATCACAGAGCATTATTTAAATTTTTTTTTACAGTCAGAAATTGGTTGCTTAGCAACCTAGTGAAATTAAGTCTGCTTCTTTTGAATTAGTCAATGGGTTACCTTAAAATATTAATTTGCGTTGGCGACTTTTTCTGGCGGTTTTCTGAACTATCGCCAAATATATAAACCTTTACTGTGACCCAATTTAAAACCCAATTTTTTCAAAATTTTGTCTACCCCCCCCCCCTAATTCAAGTGTCTGGATTCCAAATTTGTAAGAAAAAATACATGTTTATTCAGAGAAAGTACGTTTTTGTGTCTGATTTCGTAACTTAATTAATAATTAGCACTAATTAATTAGCATATTTGAGGTCACCCCCCGGAACCATTAAGATTGACACTTAGTTCGTGAAAATCCGATCATTAGAACGAAAGTTATTCAGGGTGATATCTTTTTTTTTTTGCGGACTGTACATGGTTATTTTCAACAGTTAAAAATCAAAAAATTTTGTATTTCGGTGCATTTAAACAGGGAAACTCACTGCTACATGCCACCCGTTTTATATTTGATTCTCGTAGAGTAAGTATTAATTTAAGTAAATTATTAATCATTTTACAAACAGAATACAATATATCGCTCATGAGCTGCAATAGTGGCACAACTCAAAAAGCACGCGTTTTGGACTAAGAACAGGTGTAAATATGAAAATACATATTCTTTTCAGCAGCAATACTAGCATAATTCATTTAACTTGAAGGTAATCTTCATTTAAGCAAACTAAAGCATTTCCTGTGCATTTTCATTAGCAATGAAAACTTTAAACCGACTTACTCAAAACTTGATTTTTTGAGTTGTGCCACTATTGCAGCCCATGAGCGATATATGTGCGATAGACATTAGAAAATATATGTTTTGGGTCCATTTTACGCATTTGTATAGTGCATAAACTTTGAGAAATTTAAGATATTGCACCTCACATAATCTTGGAATGTACCGTTAAATTACTATGTTAGCATTTTTATAATTGAAAAGATATTATTTCTCGTTTAAAATATTTTTACCAGTAACAGTAACCCATACATTTTGAATTTAAAACTTTATTTATTGAATCAATTTTAAAAACCTAATCTAGCTAGTTTGCATTGGATAGCAAAAAAAGAATCATTTAACTCACCTGGGTAATTTCATTTAAATAGAATGGACCCTCCATTCCAGCATAAATAGAAATAGGAACTAACAGAATTTGATGCGGGTTTCTCAGATGCTTTACAGCGGACAGAAATTGGTTCAAAATAAAATTGCCTCCACTCCCTTCTTTCAAATCGTTCTTCAAAGGATCCAAAAACAAAGCAAGGATGAGAGCTGAAAGAATTCCAAAAATGGCAAAGGTACCGACCAAAAGCTGTCTTTGGCTTTCCAGAGGAGGATCTAAATTGGAATTCGTGACATTATCGTAAGGCTTGAAGTAATATCCGCAATCATCAGTCGTTGATTCGTTAATAAAGGTATTATTGACTCTATTTGGTTTCAAAGCATAGTAAACGAGGATATTACCAAAAATGTATGTTGATTCCGTGAAAGAAGTAAAAACTCCAAAGAAACTAACCATAACTACTTCAATGTTTTGATTAACGCTTTTCTCAAAACGGGACGCCAGTTCTTCGATATACACAGCTTGGGCAGTTACGAAAGGTCCATTCATCAGACCGTACAGTACAGATGTCACTATCATCGTGTCCCATCGCAGGTACATGTTGGCGGCTAAATAAGGACAGCCTAGCAGCGTGCATGCTGTCAGTACCTTCTTGCTGCCGAATTTGGCGATCAAAAAATCTGGTAAGAAAAGTGATGAAAGTAGAGACATACCATTGATGACTGCTTGTGAATCATCGCCTATGCCATCATTACTATTCATTGTACTTTGTAGACCTCCAAGGCACCAATATCCAGTATAAAAGAATAAATAACATAAACTAGTAATAAATAAATTTCGCAGGATTCTCCTTTGGCTCATGCCCTCTTGCGAATCATCTTCTACGGGAGGTTCTTCATGGTTTACGGAAAAATCCCTTGTAAAATTGCT
Organism: Parasteatoda tepidariorum; assembly: GCF_982258835.1. Classification (NCBI taxonomy): domain Eukaryota; kingdom Metazoa; phylum Arthropoda; class Arachnida; order Araneae; family Theridiidae; genus Parasteatoda; species Parasteatoda tepidariorum. The sequence continues at coordinate 51,534,094 of NC_141762.1, forward strand.
CAAATGTTTTGAACTATCCTTCTTTACTGAATTTGACATCGTTGAATTTTATGAATAATTAAAAGGAAAATCCCGATGAAACTAATAAAAACATATAATGAGTATATATATGTACAAAAACAAGAAAGAAATTAAATTTCTTTATTTTCAGAATGCATGAACGAAGCAAGTTGACACAATAAACGTCTAAATCATAACTGAAAAATTATGTTATCTTATTTTTTTTAACTTATCCAGTTAAATGACGCGACAATTTTTATCAACAATTCCTTTAAATTTAGATAAACGTTATAATGCAAGACCTAATCTCCCTCTTTAAAAAATGAGTAACACGTTTCTTTAAAAGAATTGTCATACTATATTTACATACAAATAAAGATGTTTTGTTGCTTGTTGAAAAGTTTGAAACATATTCCGCACAAAATAAAATTATCCTCGAACCAAGACAAGATTTGTAAACTTGTTTTTGTATTTTAAGAACTTAAAATAAATTTTATAACGTTTATTTTATACCGTCACGTATTACACATTTTGGGCAACTTCATCTTCGCTTAAAATCCTCTTACTAAGCCATTCATCTGCCACTCCTTTTACTTTTACTTTCCGCATTAAATCATCAAAGAATGAAGCCCAAAAATTATAGTTATATTTATCAATCGAACCTAAACGCTTGGACGAGTTCCAATGCCTCTTCGTGCGACGCTTTTTCTGCAAAATAATAAAGCACAGGTATTGTTTTCATTTATTCTGTGAGTTGTTAAGTCTAGAGCTATTCATGAACTTTTTCAATTCCTTTTACAAGGGAAAAAATCAGTAAAGGTTAAAAAGCATCTAAATGAATGACTGCAAAAGAAAAGATATATAAATGTATAGAGAGAGAGATTTCAAAACTTTAAAAAAAAAAGCTGTAAATAAATGATAGAACAACTGAAACAAATTTCGACGCAAGTGTATTTTGATAAAAGTTAAAATACAATCTTTTTTAATCGAAGATAAGAAAAGATTAAAAAAAACTTTGTTGAAATGTTTAGAATACTACTCACATGCAATGAAAATATAAGGTAATGCGTGGAAACTTCAAAGCCAATAGGCTTTGCTCGCTCACAAGCTTTTTTTAAAAAGTTTCAATTCATTTTTATAATTATTTAACATGAATTGTCGGAAAGGATATAACTGTTAACCGCATTCAAAGAAAAGGTGGAGACATATACACCGCCACATCATTTTTTTACAGTTTTAAAGTAAACGAAATAATTTCAATATAAACGAAAACATGTTATAGTTTATTTTTAAAAATTAGCTTAAAATTTCACGCTTTAAAAGAAAAGTTTCGTCAAGCCACTTTCTAGTAGTTTTGTTGTCATATCTTACTCATTTTCAACATTTCGTCTTAAAGAGGTATTAATTGCAATGAATGCAACTTCTCCAGTGCATTCCATAACAGTTTGTTACACTGTAAATTCCATTATAATTATTACAAATACCAGAGCAGTCTCGGCACGTTTAGGACAAGGTTCAGACCGTTCTTAGACGAATGAATATTGAGAAGAAAATTTTTAACGTACATCAGCTCTTTACCAAATCTTAATCCTTGCTTAAAATCAAGATCAAACAAATTCAAATTTTATTCTTAAATAATATCAAATTGCTTTTACCCTATTTGTAAAGTAAAGAGCAAATTATGTATTCATATTTTCCATAAGACACGCGTTAAAGTAAATTTCTTAAATTTTTGCACAGCTAAAACTATTAATAGAAGAAAAAAATAGTGGCTAATTTTTTTTTTAATATACGATTGTAAAAAAATGACATTTTTTTAAATCATTTTCCAAATCTTTTAGTCAAAAGCCTAGGATTTAAAATGAAATAATTCATATAAACACTGTTGGAATTCATTACAAGGCAACAGCTTGAAAAGTGTGTAAAATTTGAGTAGGAATTTCTTCTAAACAATTGTATACATAGATGTTCCTTACATTGTTATTAGCCTCAATATTAAAGGCAAATACATATTAGGCTGATAATCTTTAACATTGCATTTCTTGCAACCTTAATTTTCACATTTTCTATTAGAAAAATAAAAAACTTGCCTCAAAATTTTAAACAAATAATCAAGTGACGCTCTTGAATAACTCTCTCAAATCTTACAACGTGATGTATCATATTTAAATTAAAACGTAATTAGATAAAGAATCTGAAAACACGTTTACATTTTTTTTTCTTCTCATTTTTAAACAATATTTTTAATACGACATATCATCAAGCAAATATTTTGAAAATAAATAATTTTACCCTACTAATATTAAGCTTTGCAAGGATTATTTTAATATAATTTATAGATAATCTATGACATTAAAACTACAAATAAAAAAAATTTCACTATAGGAAAAATATGAAATTAAAAAAGAAAAGAGCCATAAAAACTTCTTAAATTTTAAAAATTTGAAAAACAACAATTATGTAGGCATATTTTGAAACCAGAGTATTCTACGTTCAAGAAGAAATATTTTATATTATGGGGAAAACGAAACCTTACAGATATTTGTATTTCTTGAGAAAAAACAAACGGGGCATAACGTCACGTGTTTACAATGTAGCAGTTTACAGGGAATGGACAAAATAATGTGAATAATATTAGTTTCAAAAAAATGCGCTATTTTTTTCAATACAGTTGCATACTTGCACTTCAAGAAGAAGAAGACCTCCCATACCCACACATGTGACCTATAACGTCAGTGCCAGCTTATCTTTATTAGCAAAATGGCGTATTTAAAGTTCTGCTAAGTTAAGTTGGAATGTTAATTAAGGATAAGTTAATTAAATACAAAGCCGTATCGCACATCAAATTAGTTGAAATATAATTCTTTTTCGCCTACTTCTTTTTCTTGACTTGGATTTATTATTTGTTTATGCATTTTATTATAACAGTGATATTTTTTTTTTGTGTACCTGGCAGTTTCGATGCATAACCAGTTTGCTTTTGTTCTACATGCCTTCGTGCCGGTCTTTGTGTTAAGCCTATGTTTAAATATATAGTGAAAGAATTGAAATCTTCGACAGCCTTTCATCCCTTCAGTGGGTCGATAAAATGAGTACCAAGCATGCTTGGGAGCTAACACTGGGGGTTCCGCGTTCGGCTGACCACCTGACCGGAACATATGCTCCTGCACCCCAGAGCCCAAGGTCAAGAAAACTGAGATGGGCACAGTCGGCCTTGGCCCTCTTAATGGGCTGTCGCGCCACTGAGTTAGTTAGTTAGTTATAATTCTTTCTCGCCTACTTCTTTTACTTAACTTAGATTTATTATTTGTTTATGTATTTTATTGTAACAGTGATATATTTTTATTTTGTCTACCTGGCAGCTTCGATGCATAATTAGTTTGTTTATGTTCCACATGGCTTCGTGCCGGTCTTTGTGTTAAGCCTATGTTTAAATATATAGTGAAAGAATTGAAATCTTTGAGAAAGAATTTAGAATGTGTCACTTAAGAGAATTGATACTTGACGGGCTTGGCTTAATCGAAGTAGAATAGAAAGAAGAGTTTCTAACGTAAACAAATGCCACGTTTCAACAACCAATCAGGATCGAGATGCCCACACTACGTCACTTGCAGGTATCCCAAATAAATAAAATTTATCTTGTTAATTTTGAATTAGCTTTATTAGGTTATAGATATAAAAACTACATTTTTTTCCAGATAATTTTTAGTTCAAAAAATTATTTATTATTTTTTGAACTAAAAATTATCTGTAAAAAAGTTTAGTTTTCATATCTATAACCTAATAAAGCTAATTCAAAATTAACAAGATAAATTTTATTTATTATTAAGCTAAAGAACTATCTGTAGAAGAAAAGCAGCCTGATTGGCGAGTGACATCTTGTGTATTTCCTAGCAAGATCTTAGAATGAGTTGCAAAAATCATAATTCTACGCACCCTTGTCATTCAACCTATAACAATCTCGAGCGTCCCGTCTCGTTTCACCCAATTAGACACCAGATAAATTATTTGTGAGTGAAGTTCGTTGATTCTTAGAATCACATTAAATGAAAATAAACAAGCTTTCATCTTTTTTGTTTGAGTATAAACAGAAGTTATCTACAGTTAACCCCTTGGCATACGAAGACGTCTGGGAAACGTCATTTGTTTCTTATGTCGAAACAATAATTGACGTCTCTCAGACGTCTTCAACACAGAGATGCCAACTTGCTCTGGACAGCAAATAAATATTTTAAAGTGGTAGTTTACCAATTGTGATTCTTGGTTTAATAAATTCAATTTACAGTAGGGAACCGATTATCCGGAAAGATCGGGGCCATCGCTATTCCGGATAACTGATTTTTCCGGTCTTCTGAATCGCTACAAAAAGCCGTTTTTTTTATTGTTAAAACCAACTAAAGAAAATAATATTTGGAAATAATCTTAAAAAGAAGAAAAAACGAAGTAATACACTAATGATTATTTTCAAATTGATAGTAAGGTAAACATCTTTCCAGAAAGAAAGAAAAATCCTAAAATCTTATAAGGAAAAAAAAATTTTTTTTTAATGGCTGGAAAATGTATCGAATTTTATTCCGGTTTTTTGGTTTTCCGGTTCTCTGATTTCCAGATAACGGGTTCTGTACTGTATTAGATTTTTATCCACCTCTACTTCTAAATAATTCGTAGGATTATATATAATTCACCACTTCATAGTAATTATGTCATGCTATGCCTCTTAAAAAGCAAGCAAAAATAGTCAAATATTTGCAAAATTAAGTTTGTAGGTACTTCCTGTGTTTTTTTTTAAATTATGTTGGCGTGTCCGGAGCAGTTGGCATCTCTGTCAACATTCAGTTGCGTTGTTGTTTACAGTGCAATCAAAGATCATTTCCATATCAAGAAATTAATAATTCCGCACAGTTTAGAGTTTGTTTAATAATATGTCAAGTGGTTAAATAAGCCTTTTATTTACTTATCCCAGTTTTGGTGAAATATGCGAGGCTTTTTCCAGCTTTGTAATTTTCTATATATCTTTCCTTATGATCACTATCAAGGTATTGAAATATTTATTACTTAGACATCTTTGGCGCATGAAAGAACTACGCTTTATACCCAACGTTTGTGACTTTCAACTTTTTTTTAAACAATGATGTATTTTAATACTTATGTCTGGTCCGTGGTGGCTGAGGGGATAGAGCATTCGCCTCCCGATGAGCTGAACCGGGTTCGAATCCCAGCGATGGCTGATTGATACGAATTCCGCACCCGAATTGCACAGACCACAGTGCTAACGTGAAACATCCTCAGGGGTAGACGGGTCCTGGGTTAGAGTCCCTTGCCGTCAGACTAACTGATGGAGGGATTTGCTCCATGTAATGCAAATGCGGGTTAGTTCCATCAAAAAGTTCTCCATGAAAGCAAAATTTCCCCCAATACATAATCCAGAAGTTTCCTTGTCTTCTGAACTGGGTTCAATATTACAAAACACCCGTGAAGTGCAACAAATAATTATTTTAAAAAAAATGGAACTATTTCAATTTTATCCGATATTTCTTTTTCAGTTTTTTGCATTATTTCGTATGTTCATCAATACTGAATTATTGATTATTTCCTTTTTTAATATCCCGTACGAAAAACGGGTATTTAGCTATTATTTTTAAATAAAAAGGCTCTTCAAAATATTATAACGCTTAATTGAGCTAAGATTTATCGAAACGGGAAATGACCATTAATAGGAAATTAACAACTCTTCCACTAATAGCATTGGCGTGAGAGAAAATGCTAACATTCCGGAAGTATTTTTTAGGAACAAGATAAAGAAAATCCGTGCAATACTGTCAAGATAATTTAAATAAGACCTTATAATTAGTCTCCTCCCTAAATCACGAAAAACTAATGACACTAACTTCTTCAATTTAGAAGTTAATTTATGTTAATAACTATACTTCCGTCTGCAAGGCTTACATTAATCAAATAACATGAGTCTGAAAAAACAAGGACAGTAATTGGCTTACTATGACATTCCTCTTTTCAATCAAATATTTCAAAATAGCATACTTACTGATGTCTATGTTTGGATATTTGGCACAAAGTTATGGGTTCAAATAAAAATATTTTGGATATGTATTCTACTTATTTCTATCTACTTATTTTCGAACTCTATGAAGTATCTAAATCAAGTAATAACTAGTGGTTTAGTTAGAGAAGACGAGAACTTTTTTGATTAGTTACTTACATTTTAAAATTATCAGTCCGCGAGAGATAACTTTTTTTTTAGTGTTATTCTTACCATACAAGTTCATTACGTCTTCAACTCAAAATTTACAACATAAAGAGAATCATTCATAACCAATGGGTTGGTTGGACTGAAAGAATAGTTGTAAATAAATGTTGTTGTTTTTTTTGGGGGGGGGAGAGATGGAGGAATAATTTTTATTACATCTTTATTAGATCCGAAAAAGATGGGAGTTCTAAGAAAAATCTAAGTTTTAAAGTCTTCAGTTTTTTGGTAACACTTTACAAAGAATTAGAAAGTATCTCTAAAAGTGAAGAGGTAAAAAATCTTAGCAGGGCAGACGAAAAAAATTTTCACAAATATAAAATAAAGAAATACAAAAAAAAAAAAAAAAAAAAAAAAAAAAAAAACGTCTTACCATTTTTTAGAAAATTCTATATAACCACTTCACTTAATCAACTATTTCTCTTATTCCTCAAATTTTTCGATTTTTTTTTTTTTTTTTACTTGGCAACGACATTAACTTGTCTCAAATTGCTCTACGAAAAGGGCACTAATCAAAATTTAACTTATAACAAACAGTGTTCGTCATGCTTGAGAATTGTTATTTTCATAGGTTACGGAAAAATAGCTCTGAAAAAGAGTAAAGGAAAATGAAGCATTAGAAAAAAACCACTGGGGAAAAAAACTCCATTACCAAATTGAGTCTGAATTAAATATTATTAATTATTGAAATATTATTTAATTAAGTAAATATTATTTAATTAATTATTATTATTTTTTATTTATTATTATTAATTAATTAGTATTTAATTAATTAAATATTAATGATATAATTAAATATTGGTATGATTAAATATTATTTAAAAATTAATTAATATACAAGCATTAGTTTGCGAAAAGGAACTTTTCACATTCATACTTTTTTATACTTTTATTTCATATTCTTATAAGAGTTTTAAAAAATTTTAATACCAATAATTACACTTAATATATACAGCCGTACAATAATGATAGTGACAATTTTACTCGTAGTTTTTGGCATTTTTTCAAATTTTTTCAGAAATACTTAGAGAATTATTTTATTTTATAATGAACCTGAGAGGTGTTTAGATCATGCGGTAGCTCAAATGCATCAATAAAAAGTTTAAAATTTTCAGAGATTTGAGTGACCGGTAATAAAGGTGTTTTCGTATCAAAAATATAGCAATATAAGCTTGTAACTTTATTTGGTTATCATATGCAATAACTGCACAAAAATTATTCCATACATTCATGAAGGTATGAACATTTTTACAAAAATAAATAACCAAAAAAATATAAAAATATTTTTTGCTTTATGTTTTCTTACTATAGCTATAGCAATATTTAATAAAATTAAGCAACATTTTGGAGTGATTTTTAATTAATAACAAAAATATTATTTTTCAGTATGAAAACAATTCGTTAAAAACTGCCCAAGATATTGGCACTTAAAATAAGCCTTTCATACTGTTCATGAGCGGAAAAAATTTAATTTTTGTCATAATTTTGTTTTGAATCGTATTCGGTAACTTATGAAAAAAAAGTCTGAATTGAATATCTTGAAAAAAATTTTGAAAAAATAGCAATTTTCTAAGCAGTTTTCGTAAAATTTAAAAGAAAGCTCTGAATGGTAAGGGGTTTTAACCAAATTTGTTTTATGAGAATATATATTGTCGTAAATATTCAAATTATGTATTTAATTCTTATTTACTTTTAATAATATTTTAATCTGTTTGATTCTCTGTATTGTAGTTCTTAGAGATTGATGATTCAATCCATCAGCATTAACAAATTTGTTGATTGCCTGATTGTCATAGCTTGATTCTTTCGATATCGAAAAAGAAATAAATATTAATTCAATAAATTAATTTCCATAAATAATGGGGGAAAAAACATTAATTTAAGCATTTCAAGTATGAAAAATATTCTGTTAATTTAAGATCTAGAAAATATCTTATTTTCACTTTAATGTGTACCTAGTAGGTAATGTGCTACCTTGCTACCTACCTAGGTAATTCAGGAAATAAAACAATTTTCGGCTCTTTAATGAATCACTCTAGTTAATCTGCACATAAACTAGATAGTCTGTAGAACAAATAATTTCGGTAACATATACACTGCTCAAAAGTGATGCTATTAGCCTAAATTTGAAACCTAAATGCTCCATGTTTTAAGCATACTATAACACGGTAATAAATACGAGGAATTTGGTGATTTTTGTTTTTATTAATGTCACACCAAGTATCGTTATTTACAAGCTCTTTTTCTATGTACAATAATGTTGATAAGCATCAAGTTTTGAGATTCTAAAATGTTTGCTATCATTAATCATCTCCGATTGCAATATATTCTCTCCGCGCAGAACATTTCATCTTGAACTGGCCTACTAGGTAACAGGCCATACTAATCAGTAGGGATGCCATCAGGATATTTATTTTGACAGAAATGGAAAGGTAATTAGCATAAGTGTAACTTAGAAAAGATCCAAAAAAGCTCCAGAAATATAAGTTTGAAAATCCAGCTTCTCTATCTTTTGGAAACATCAGTCCGTAGAGGGCTAGAATAAAGAACAGAAACTATTAAATAAAACTAACCAATACACTGTTTATTGCATACAAGGAACAATATTGAATACATATGTTATGATGAAAACCCGAAGTCTGCTAAATCCTACGTTTTATCGGCTTTTACCAAAATGGCTTCGTAAAAATCCGAAGAAAGTTTTATTATGATTCCTTTTCTGCCTTTTACCAAGCCTTAGCTATAAAACGTAGAAGTTAACTAGCCACTTTGGTAAACCCTAAGTTTTATCGATAAAACTCAGGACTTATCAGACTTCAGGCTCTTACTATAATAGATATAGCCCATACTATATAGCCCATATATATAGAGTTTCTCGTTATCATTGCTCTTAATTTATAATTTTACAGTTTTTGTCCAAAATTAAATCAAATAAGCGTATGTATTACATATTGCAAATAATTAAGAAAAAAATAACTTTATCAAAACTAAATTAATTATGATCAAGATTAATCTCTGTAAAAACTGGAAGTTCTGGTTTTAGCAATAAAAGCTGCAAAAAGTGTTAGATCTAAAAGACCTATAAAAATAGATCAAATTTATAAACGGGATGGCTCAAACTTTCAAATTGTCTCTATCATATATATTAAAATGAAATTAAGAGCTGAACAACTTAAATATTTAGACATTTTGAAAACTTTAAAATTTCAGGGGTAAAAAAACATGTTATGCTAAGAATAAAAGCATTAATTTAATTTATTTTTTCAAAGGAATAAAATGATTGCTGTTATTCTCTTATTTTTTTCTAAACATTACAAGCATTTTCTTGAATTCGCTCACCTGGTATTTGTGACCACCAAATGGCATCTCCCATTCCCCATATTCCTGCGATGACAAAGTAAATGCCAGTTGTCTCTGGCGATGGTTTCCATAGAAATAACAACAAACAGATAGCTACATTAAGACATGCTCCTAAAATTATCACGGCTATCTGAGAGATGTACTTCGCCAATGGTCCCACGAATAGAGAGATGATAGCTCCGCCGATACCGAAAAAAAGGGTAACAATGCCAACATGATGAACACCCCAAAAACATGCAATATATGCCTGAAAAAAAACATATGTAAAACAGGAGAAAATATTATATGCAGTGAAACCTCTTGGGAGCGATCACTTTCTGTTCCACAATAAGATGGTTGCTAATGGAGGTTGGTTGTTCTTAGGGATTACCTCCTTTGACTTCAAAATGTTAAGGGACATGATTTTGAGAAGACGATTTTAATTTTAGTTGTGTCATTTTATTGGTGCGAAAATGCTACTTGTATTGGCATCATGAAAACCGGATAAATGAACAAACTTTAGTCAATGATCCCTACTGATATAATTATGTGTAAAACCAAATTTACCAATAATGAAAGATAGAACTATTTTTAATAAATGAGCAATTATGCTTTTTCGTTTAAGTCTGCATTTAATTTTATATCATAAAAATTAGCTAGCCTTAAAGCTTGTGTGTTTAAGATGCTTGATTTTTTTTAATAACTTTTTCTTTTAATTTAACTTTTAACTCTTAAAAAAAACATTGATATCATGGTCTTTAGTGCACTCTGACTGCCACATGTGGTTGAAGATATCTTTCAGATATCATCAAAAATACCTCTCGAAAAAAGAGCCACTCACATACATTTTAATCTACTTATTTGTTTTGTTATTATTTTTTGATGTGATATTTTTTCGTGTTTCCTTAATTAACCTTTTCTGCTTTTGAAGTGAAGAATTGCTAGATCGCTGGAAGAGGTTTTTTTGGTCTCTCCTAAAGGTTTTCTTCAACACAAAATCTATGAAAAAAATTCCGCGCCTCCCTAAAGTGGTCGTAAATAGAGTAGGTTGTATCATAGAGGTGGTCTTTCCTGGTGGTTTCACTGTATAATAAAGTTAACAACATTTGTAATACAACAGCTGTAGTTAACTACAAAAATAACGTAGTTTTTCCGACCACTGATGTGTGATTATATACACTGAAGAGCCAAAAAAAACTGGTACAGGCGTGAGTATGCAAATAGAGGGGGTATGGAGCCAATCAAAGTACAGCGCTGCGATCGGCAACGCGTATATAAGACAACGAGTGTCTAGCACAGTTCTTAGATCGGTTACTGCTGCTACAATGCCAGGTTATACAGATTTAAGTGAGTTTGAACGTGGTGTTATAGTCGGCGCACGGGAGATTGGACATAGCATCTCCGAGATAGCAATGAAATTTGGATTTTCACGTACGACCATTTCACGAGTATACCGTAAGTATCGGAAATCCACCAAAATCCCCAGACATGAACATTATTGAACATATTTGGGATACCTTGCAACGTGATGTTCAGAAGATATCCCCACCCCCTCTTACTCCCACTGGTTTATGGACAGCCCTGCAGGATTCATGGTGTCAATTATCTACAGCACTACTTCACACATTGATCGAATCCATGCCACGTCGTGTTGCGGCACTTCTGCGTACTCACGGGGGCCCTACACGATATTAGGCAGATGTACCAGTTTTTTTGGCTCTTCAGTGTATTTTCTACTCTCAAGAAGCTTTTCGCCCTACGTCGTACTCTATTTTTGTGAATTAATTTTCGTATTTCCGTCTATCGAACGGCATTGTGTTATGCAACGTGAGAAGTTAGAAAGATATTTTCAGGGTTGGCAGTCATTCGATCACCTACTTCTGAAATGTTAAGTGGTATTTTTATTTTATTTATCTATTTATAAATAAAAAAAGTCTTTGATTTATTCAAAATTGAAGTTGAATGGAGATCGCTTTCTGATGGGAGTAAAACGATGAGTGAAATTTCAACGATCCTTATGAATCCATCATTGTTAGACTCTAAGTCTAAAAACGCAGATATCTTTAAATACTTGATTTATGGATTCAAGCAGTTAAATGCTTATTTTTGTCACAAGTATAAATAAAGAAAGTCTCTTCACCGCCGAAGCTACATATATTCCTGATGTTTAATGCATATATTTATATAATATAAGAAGAGAGTGAAATGGTAACAAGCAGCCAATCACAGAAGATTTGCGGTTAGTAACGCACAAAACAGCCAATTAAAATTGAGACCGCATGTGTGTGAAAAGGTAATAATTTTTAATAATGCCGCTTGCTAAAATGTTACGACTAAACTTACCAGCTAAAGCTGAGTGGCGATTTTTATTTTATTTTGATTATGTCTAATGATGGTGTCACAGTTTTCTATTATTGTCCGTGCATTTCTATTGGCCTAAAAGTCACGAGGTAGGATCCAGTTCTTCCTCATTCATTTAAATATTATTTTGGTTGTAATCAGCATAAAATTAACAAAAGGTATTGTTTTCCTTTAAATATTTTTGTATCCCCAATTGGGTATAATATAAAAAAAACACAACTACTTCCACTTAGTAGGAATAACATTTACCATGACGCAATGCTAAATTCTATGCCACTATCCACATAAATGCCACTATCCACATAAATCAATTATTAATCAAAAATCGAATATCAATTACTTTTCCTTATAATGCAATAAAATCTGGCGAGCATCTATTTAAACGATCAAACACTTCGTTTGTTTATTTGTGGCTTGAAGTTAGGCTCGCAGAAAATGCCGTTCATGGGTTAAATTTAGTAGGAATGACACAACCTGTGACGTAGGCTATAGTATACCCAATTTAAAGTTATTTCGAAAAATCACTTCTGTTCACCAAGACATCTAAATGTTTATAATACTAATAGATAGTAACAGGGGCGGATCTACTTAAGGGCTTTTTGGGCTGCAGCCCAGGGCCCCGTGGATACAAAGGGCCCCAGTCCCCACTGAAAACAATAGGTGATATTTCGTTCTCGTAGTCAAAGTGACAAACTTGTTAAGTTTACTAATAAATGATAACCAGAAAGTTATAAAGACCGGACCTTTCTTGTATTTTACTTATAATTGAAAGTACATAATCAGTATAAGAAAAGATTTCCTGCTCTTAGTTGGTAAGTAAAAAGAATTATAAATCCTTTCTTTTCTTTCTTTTAATGTATTTTTTCAATACTAAATGAACTTTTTAATCGATTTTTAATGATAATTTCTGAATTACTGCACTCATTACAAAGTATTAAAATGTAACGTGAAAAACAATATTACATCGATTATCTCGTTCCCTGTTTATTACCAGAAAATTATCAAGTTCATTGTTTATTTTCAGAAAAATATTGAAGTCTTATTTTACAATATGTCTGGTAGAAAATATAAAAGTGGAGCTGAGAAACGGAAATTACAGCTAGATCGAGAAAAAGAAAGAAAGAAATGTACAAAAACTGAAACTTTTTTCAAATTAGAACATAAAAACGAGAATGAAATAGCTACAAATTTTCAAAATAAAGATCCGAAAAATATATATTCAGCTTCAATAAAGAAATGCAAAGAACAAAACAGAACATTTTCAAATAGGTATTTCATTAAGAAAATGAAAAATGGTCAATCACTGGAAAGATCTTGGTTATGTTATTCAACCAGGGTTGGTACTGTTTTTTGTTTGACTGGCAAACTTTTTTCTTAAATCCCTTCTCAATACACAACCAGAATTTCTGATTGGAAATACATAGGAACTTGTTTTTTGAAAATCATAAAAATTCTAATGAACATAAGAAATCAATGTTAGTGTGGTTGACACGAAAAGAAAATAGATCTGTTTTAGACAAGCAGTTTCAGAAGCAATTAAGAAAAGACACATATTATCACAATGTCTTAAAATGGGTTATCGTAGTGGTCAAATTTTTAAGTATAAGGGGCTTAGCATTTAGAGGTTCCGAGGAAGTATTTGGTCTCCACATAATGGTAATTTTATGGGTGCTCTGGATCTGTTGGCAGAGTTCGATCCATTCATTCGTGAACACATTGAACAACGAGAGCTGCGACCAAAACCCATAATATCGTACCTTTTTGGGATGTACCTTTTTAAGAAAGATGTGTATCCTTCATTAAAATCAGTAGTCATACTGGCTTACATTTATTTACAAGACTTTTTAGAAACAAATGGACTACTACTGATAATTAATTGTAGGGGACAATCTTATGACAACGCTGCTAATATGGCGGGTCACTACAATGGTGTACAAGCACTACTAAAACAAAAAAATAAATCCGCAGATTATGTGCCATGTGCTGCGCATTCCCTTAACCTAGTTGGTGAAGAATCTGCTAAGGTTGCAACCGAAATTGTGAACTTTTTTGCAGTAGTGCAAAAAATATACGTTTTCTTTTCTACTTCGACCCATAGGTCGGAACGGTTAAATCGTGAAACAAAACTCAAATTTACGTTAAAAAGTTTAAGCCAGACCAGTTGGTCTTGTCACTATGATGCTGTTAAAGCTTTGAAAAATAATTATGAGGACATTATGAAAATTTTCGAAAGTTTCAGCGAAAATGAAGATGAGAAAGTTGATTTCCGGAAAGAGGCACGAAATTTATTCAATAGAATGGCGAAACTCGATATTGCAATTTTGATTATTTTTTGGGAAGAAATTTTGGAGAGATTTAATTTAGTTAATAAAAAAATACAGAGCCCTGGTTTAGATATTTGTGAAGGCAACAAGTTAATTGTGTCATTAAAAGACTTCGTGAACAACCTAAGGCACCAATCAGATCAGAAGCTAAAGGAATACGAAGAGAATGCTAAAAAATTAAGTACTAGTGTGGGAATAGACTACAATGTCATAAACAAGAGACGCATTACTCCAAAATTTTCAGATAAGTCTACAGATAAAATCTCAGTATACGGCGCAGAAAAATTTTAAAAAGAAAAGCGTTGCGTTAGATAAGCTGATCATGGATTTAATTAAAAGGAGCCAAGTCTTGAGATGTATGGCAAGAAATTCAAATTTTTAATGGATTTGCAAGACAAAAATATGGAAAACATAGATCTGGAAAGTGTACGTAATATTGTTGATTATTATCCAGATGACGTAGACGAGCATTTAGTGAATGAGTGCATTCAGTTAAAATCTTATTTACTTCAGTCTTAGCCAGAGTCTTACACCTCTTGCAGTGAAATTTTTATGCTAATTTATAAAAAGAAACTTGTTGATGTTTTCCCAAATTGCTGTACTATCTTAAAGATTTTTTTAACTTTGCCAATCACTAGCTGTGAAGCGGAGTGTTCTTTCTCCAGGATGTCATATATAGAAAACAAATATAGGACAACAATGTCGAACCATCGACTAAATCATTTATAAGTTCTTTCCATAAATTGTGATTTAACGAAGGACTTACAATGTGATGAGCAAATAAAGGAATTTGCAGCACAAAAATGCAGAAAGTTTGCTTTATAATTTATATAACATAACTACACATAACCTGTCAATTTCTGCTTATATACACAAATAAAAATAAATAAATAAAAAATAAATAAAATTATTTTTTTGTCCTATTTTTTTTTATATACTTATCTACATCACTATAGAAAACAGTTTTTTGACAAAATGGCTATTAGGGCCCCAAAGTAGTTTCAGCCCAAGGCCCCACAAATTCACGATCCGCCCATGGATAGTAATATTTGGACGTGGGAAGTAGAGGCACAAGCGTAAGCAAATAGAATTCCTTTTAGTTCACATATGTTAAGGGAATAATTTTAACTTCAGTAGAGAAAGTGTTTTTTGCCAAGAAAAGACAATTATTGCGAAGCAATCATCGGAGTTAGTGAACGGTAGTGAACAGGGGGCTTAGCCCCCTAGTTATTATATACTAATATACATTTTTAATGCGACTGAAATGAGTTAAAAATAAATGACCCTAATACTAATTTTTTTCTAATTTAAAGATGTTAAATTATTTGATTTGTTACGAACTTGTGTAATCTGGCGTCTACCTCGTGTTTAATATTTTCATAAAAATAAATGAGGGCAAAAAAATAATAGCGTAATATCCTTACTTTCGTTTTTAAATAATTGTGTTTTTGTTCCAATATTACATATTTCTATAACAATGCATTCCAACAAGTTATAAGCATATTCTTATCAATAAATTTGAGATAAAATTCAATTCGATTTGAAGGTTAGTTGCGAATATAAAAAGCAATGATCCCTTTTGTTTTTTGTTTGATAACTTGATTTAATCTATTGCTAATTAAAAACACGTGACGGGAAAAAAAAGGTAATAAAAGTGAAGACGCCGCACTCTTAGTTTTGATTTTTAGTTGGGTTATGCGGCATCAGTGGCGTAGCTACCAAGGGGCTAGGCGGGGCAGTGCCCCGGGGCCCTCAAGCTCAGGGGGCCCTCGAATCCTTACCAGAAATCTCGATTGAACTGAAGTTTTGGAAATTTCTCCCATTTTCTAAATAAATATGACAGGTTGCAACCCCACTTTAATCATGACAACTCAGTTGAGAGAAATTCAAAAGTTATGCCTAGGGAATTCCCCTAAATTCTTTCTGTAGGTTGGCAGTGTTGTCAATTTGACGGATAGTGAGTGCTATGTGCGTTTTATTATTCATCGATGTGCGCTTTATTGTGAATTCGAGTTAAGATTTTTTTTTCGAGAACGGTTAAAGAATTAATGCTGTATCAGGAGTAAGTAAGCAAATGCCAATAAAAATTTTTGTATTGGTCAATATAGTGGTTCAATTTTATTTGATTTTACCACTAATACTGATGTCCGTTAAGTCAATAAATCGTGTCAAATCTATAGATTTCGGCTACAGCTCATTGTATAACGCGAAATATCGTGAAAAAATGCAAGTCACCTGCAGTAGGTACATTAATTCAGGTCCGCGGGCAGGAGATCGTTCATGGTCTCTGTAATGCCTTTCCTATCCAATAAATAAGCAGACCAGATTTTTAAAACAATAAAACTTAACTTTATTTAAAAAGAAAAGAAATAGGCATTGTTTTCCAGTAAGAACTTCCAGCTCTTAGAATACCCTATTATATGGAACATACATCTACCTTTCTCTCTCTCGCATCCTTCCGACGGGGTGACAAAATGCTCCAAGTACGCCTTAAACGGTCGCCAAACAGTTGCCAACCATTACAGATTCCACCGTTAAATGTGATAACACTAATTGTGATAATTTTTTTCCCGAGGATTCCCCAACGACACTTGTAGCGTATCATTATGTTTCTCTTTCTTTTTATTTTACTTTTAACATCGTCAGTGAACAGTGAGTACCTACCTACTCGAGCACAATCTAATATTGTATTGTTTAAATAAATTAGGTCCCGCAGTGGACTGATCGTTAAGACACGGTTCCCAGCAGATCACCGAAGTCAAGCATCACTGGCTGCGGTCAGTGTGCGGGTGGGTAACCACTTGGATCAGTCTGCGTAGGGACCGAGGGTGTGCGGTATTGGTCCTCGTTAAACTGTGCTACCGTAAAGTGCTCGACTTCGCGCGCAGGTCGTCTGGCTACCGAAGCGGGGGTGCCATCCTCTCCGCAGAGGATCAAAATTGTGATGGCATGTCTTCGGATCATCCTGCGGGATGTTTCCCAGACCGTCGCCAATAGCCCATTGTGCAGCTCTAGTGCGACGTAAATTAACAACAACAACAACAAATAAATTAGAAAACTAAAATTATGGATAAAAAGAAGAAACCCAGTGGTGCATTTAAACGCAAACAACGCCAAGAAAGAGAAGATAGTAAACAAAAATTGCTCAAAATTGACAAGTTTTTTAGTCAGCCTTCTGCAAGTACATCTGGCCAAAATATTTCTTTTGTTAGTGACTAAAATAATGTGGTAACTGCAGTGTTGGTTAAGAAGCCTACTGAAGAAGATTCGACAATTATTGCAGTTGGAGATACCTCCGCCGATGATCATGTGGACGTGAATGATGTTTGCATGACACACATAAGAGCGGAGGGTTTGGAGGAACCACAGACCTCTACATTTTTCGAAAATGTGTACGACAAATCTTCTTATGACTTGGGAAACTTCACGAACAAGATATTAAGTGATAGCGAAAAACGTCTAATTCTTTATATGGGGCCCTTACAGCCTTCAGGACCTTTTCCAACAGACATCAACCAGAACAATAGGTGTTTTTCAAAATCGTACTACGCTTCGTATTCTAAATACGGGCCAGTTAATCGTTTTTGGTTGTGTTATTCCAAAATACTAGACGCTGCCTATTGTCAACCCTGCTGGTTATTTGCTTCACAAAGGAATAATGTTTGGTGTACGGGAATTCAAAATTGGAAGCATTTATCAGAAAGAATTAATCTACACAGTTGTTCGAGTGGCCATTCGGAAGCATGTGCTGTGTATGAGTTTTGGAAGAAAAAAAACGATACTAATACTATCGACAAAGAACTTGAAAATGAAATTCGCAAAGAAGCATCATTTTGGAAAATGGTTCTTCAAAGGTTATTCGATATCATACTTACCCTAGCAAAGAGTTCTTTGGCTTTGAGAGGACATCAAGAAGACTTACGTCAGAAAGGATACCACGGAAATTTTCTGTCCTTTGTAGAGCTTGTCGCTCGATATGATCACATTTTGCGGCAAGTTTGGGATATGCCCAAAGGTAATAATAATTATTTCTAAGTTTTTTTTATCGTTTTATTTTGTTTACAATTATTAACTGTTTAATATCAGGACTTCTTTGAAATTGTATTTTTTTATGTTTTTAGGATCTGCAAGATATCTGAGTGCAACAATTCAAAATGAAATGATTGAGAGCTTGGGGACCAAACTCGAAACCCATCTGCTACAACAAATTAGAGCGTCACCGTTTCTTGCCATCATAATGGATACGACACAGGACATATCGAAGGTAGATCAGCTAAGCATTGTTGTGAGGTATGCAGTAATAACCAGATTGGAAAATGGACAGTCAATTGATATAGAAGTAAAAGAATTGTTTCTAGGCTTTTATGCAGCTATCAAACATGGCGCAGTAGATTTAGTCAACCAAGTGACAACATTATTTATCGACAAAAATACTGATTTAAAAAAATGTGTGGGGCAAGGCTATGATGGAGCCAGTGCGATGAGTGGTGTGTATAATGGTGTACAAAAACATATTAAGGATATCCAGCCTAACGCAGAGTACGTACATTGCGCCACTCATAATTTAAATTTGATGATAAATGATGCTGTAAGCAGTTGTGTGGAAATACAGATTTTTTTCGCAACGTTGCAAGACTTGTATAACTTTTTCGGAAACAGCATCAAACGTTGGGATCTACTGTCAAAATTCACTGGCGAATCGGACACCACTCTAAAAAAACTAAATCCGACTAGATGGTCCAGTAGGGTCAATACGATATCTGCAATAAAACTTCGTTATTTTGATATTATCAAAGCATTATCAGAAATAGTTCTAAAGAGTCCTAATAAAGATGAGCGTAGTGAAGCAGAGAGTATTAAAACAAAAATGCTAAATTTCGAGTTCGTGTTGCTTTGCGAATTCATGCACAGTGTATTGAACGACATCAATTATGCATCCAAAACTGTACAAAAATGCGACATCAATTTGGGCGAGGCGAGTAAAGTTTTAGCAGAGACCAAAGTAAAGTTGCAAATTTATAGAAATGATTTCGAATTATTCAAGTGCAAAGCTAGTGAAACTGCAAGAGAATATGATATTGATACCCATTTTCAAGAAAAAAGGCAAAGAAAAGTTAAAAAACATTTTGATGAACTAGCTGCTGATCACCGATTTCCAAACCGAGAAAAAATATTTCAAACTGAGATTTTCAATAATGTACTAGACACAGCAATTAGATACCGTTTTATTGGTATGAGTGCAGTCTGTCATATTCATGCACATAATTCATGCACAGTATATATAATTCAATATATAATTCATGCACAGTGTATTGAACGACATCAATTATGCATCCAAAACTGTACAAAAATGCGACATCAATTTGGGCGAGGCGAGTAAAGTTTTATCAGAGACCAAAGTAAAGTTGCAAATTTATAGAAATGATTTCGAATTATTCAAGTGCAAAGCTAGTGAAACTGCAAGAGAATATGATATTGATACCCATTTTCAAGAAAAAAGGCAAAGAAAAGTTAAAAAACATTTTGATGAACTAGCTGCTGATCACCGATTTCCAAACCGAGAAAAAATATTTCAAACTGAGATTTTCAATAATGTACTAGACACAGCAATTAGATACCGTTTTATTGGTATGAGTGCAGTCTGTCATATATTCGATTTTCTAACAGCAACATTTTTATTACATGTTGATGAAGCAACTTTATTACAAAAGTGTGACGAATTCCAAAGAAAATATTCAGATATAATAGGCCCTAGTTTTTCACTTTAATTTATTAATGTTTACCACCTAGTTTTACCTCCACTAACTCAAGCATAGACTGTTCACCAATTATGTAAGGAAATAATGAGCAAATATGGAGTGCTAGAATGCGACCTAATGGAAGTATTTACAGCGATGTTATTATTCTCTACAATTCCTTTCACTTCTGCAGCAGCTGAAAGGTCATTTAGCAAATTAAAAATAATAAAAAATTATTCAAGAAATAATATGGGTTAAATTCGACTCCGACATTTATCGCTAATAGCAATTGAAAACAAAACCGCATCAAGCCTGGATTTAAACGAAGTCATTGATACTTTTGCGGAAACTGAAGCTGGGAAAATATTATTGTTATTTAGTCAGTTGGTAGGCCCGACCTTTATATAATAAACCCTTGAATCTTCTCTATTTCGTTTTATTAGCCAAACCTACACCAAGTATTAATTGTAATTTATGTTGCTACTGTTTAATATTTTTATTACCTGCCCTGCAGTGCGCAAAAAAGAGCTTACGTAGCTTAGCATTTTAAAAGTACTTGCATATTTCACATTTTTATTTGATAAAACCTAATCAGTTTACATAGCAGTGTGGCCCCATTTTTTAATTTGCCCCAGGGCCCTTGGTTACCTAGCTACGCCACTGTGCGGCATCTCTAAAAGTGGTAAGTCGCCGCTATAAAATTAGGTAAATCTAAACCATTCTTATTCAGAATGCAATTCACGTTGTGTCAATAATAATTTAAGAAGAATTATAATACACTTTACTAACAAAATGCCAGAGAATCAGTAATAATATGCTAAATAATGATGTATGTTTTGGGTCCATTTTAACTCATTTTTATGGCGTGAAAACATAGAAAAGTCTAACGTTTTAAAAACTCTTCGCATAATTAAAAGGCCTAATAACAGTAATCTGTACAGTCCGCAAAAAAAAAAGATATCACCCTGAATAACTTTCGTTCTAATGATCGGATTTTCACGAACTAAGTGTCAATCTTAATGGTTCCGGAGGGTGACCTCAAATATGCTAATTAATTAGTGCTAATTATTAATTAAGTTACGAAATCAGACACAAAAACGTACTTTCTCTGAATAAACATATAATTTTTTTTGCATATTTGGATTCCTTATCTTCAAAATATATGGGGTAGCCGCAATCTGGGAAATGTGGTCCCCATAGTTTGGTCAGGAGAGCGATTCAAAGTTTGGACCCCTTAATGTTAATTTCGTTTTTTGCGTTTTCAGTCATATTTTAAAAACTAATGAAGCAATTCAAAAAAAAATTGCACCCGCTCATAAAACTCATTTACCCAAAGATAATTTCATGAAAAAAATAATTTTTAATAATTATTTATTATTTTTTATTATTTAATTAAAGTGAGGATGAAAAAATTTTGAATTATAAGGTAGGGATTTTTTTATACCATTACAATCTACATATTTTTCAATTGAAAAATCTAAAGTTTCTATTGTTTTTATTTATTAGAAGATGAGAAAAATTAAAATTAATCATTTAAAAAAAAATAATTTGGCGACAATGAAGAAATGATTTAATGGGGCGATTAATACTAAAATGTGATAAACTTACGAGGAACTTGACTTAGCGCGAGTGGCGTAAAATTTCATTCATATTTTTTTCGCTAATAATCGTTTGCTAAACTTTTTATTTTTATTTTTTTTAAAACTATAAAATACGATATTTCTTTTTTAGTCGTCTAAAATTCTATTTGCAATTGGGTATAATATGAAAAAAACACAACTACTTCGATTTAGTAGGAACAACATATGACGCAATGCTAAACGAATGGAATTTAGTTGTTGTTTATTTAGTTATTGTTATTTGTAGTTGTTGTTATTTGTTTTAGTTGTTGTTGTTTATTTAGTTGTATTTAGTTTCAATAACTTTTCTTTATAATGCAATAAAATCTGGCGAGCAGCTATTTAAACGATCGAACACTTCGTTTGTTTATTTGTGGCTTGAAGTTAGGCTCGCAGAAAATGCCGTTCATGGGTTAAATTTAGTAGGAACAACACAACCTGTGACGTAGGCTATATTATACCCAATTTAGTAAAGAAATTTGAATAAAACATTTTAATCAACGAGTGTCGAGTTTTATAAAAGCATGCTTGTGATTGAATATGATTATACACCAGATTTTGCTTATTTAATGTGATTATTTTTTATTCTTTAGTTTTTTTTTCTCATTAACTGATACAATTTCTATAATATACATACGTATGAATAGATTTGGAATAAAATATTTATCAATTTCATGAATATATTTTTTATAAATATTAATAAAAATAAGCAGTCAACATTTTTAAGCATCTCTCACATCATTGCAAATTTCTCAACATCTTATATATCGTCTTAATCTTAAAAGTAATTTTTTAATCACCTGTCTGTGAATGACCGAATGTTACCTGTCTGTGAATGTTACTGTGAATGACCGAAATCTGGAGAATGTCGACTTTCACCAGTGAATGTCAACAATCACATAGTAGCTTTGGTGATTGTAGGGTCATCATTGTAGGGTATACCGGGCAAATGCATACCAGGGAGTGGCACTTGACCTTAAAAAACATCAGTGTAGGATATACCGGGCAAATGTATACCGGGCTGTGGCACTTAACTAGACCTAGTATATATTTCGGACATTTACCAAAGGTCTAGTCATACTAGTTCTAGTTAATTGCCACTGCCCGGTATACATTTGCCTGGTATACCAGACACTGATGTTTTTTTAAGGTCAAGTGTCACTGCCTGGTATACATTTGCCCGGTATACCAGACACTGATACTTTTTTAAGGTCAAGAGCCACTTCCCGGTATACATTTGCCCGGTATATCCTACACCGATAATTTTTTAAGGTTCAGTGCCATTGCCCGATATATATATATATTAGCCTGATACTCCAAACACTGATGTTTCTTCTAATCTATCGTCAGTAAGTATTAAAATATCGAATAAATGTAATTACATCCACGAATAAATTAATATCAAATCGGATGTAATAAGTATTTCGGACATTCACCAAAGCGACTATGTGATTGTCAGCATTCACCGGTGAAAGTCAACATCCACCAATTTCGATCATTCACAGTAACATGCACATCGTTAATATAACATAATGACCTCATCACCATGTTTTTTTCATATTTTGCCTAAATAACATTCGTCATTCTATAGAATGCCTAGGGAAAGTATGTAATACCTCTCATATTTCGATACTTTGCCTAAAAACATCCGGCATTGTTTTAGAACATCCGGCATTGTTTAGAATGCCGAGACATTCTATTCAATACCGGCGTTTCATACTTTGCCGGTAACATATATAAGAAAACAAAAATAATCATAGTAGCAGTATTTGATGGTAAATGTAGCTGTAATCGTATTTGAAGAATATGCTGTGCGACATTTTATGGTGAATTTGCGAATGTAAGTTTCAGAATGTATCGAAAGATCAGGATGCTATTTGCTAATCATCTTTATCCAAAGAAAGCCTTGTAACCTAAATATCTAGCAAAATGAAGCGATTTTTTAAACAATGAATCTTACAATATGCAACATATTATTTCAATATCTTATTCTTAAACATCACATAATTCAGCGTTTTTAAAATATCACTAAACATTCAGCAATTCCTTGAGTTATAGAAAAAAGAAATATCGTAAGTTATAGAAAACCTTGTGAATGCGCATTAGAATTACTATACAATATACATTTTATTTTTCAAGCTCTTTTTTTCTTCACACTTTCTTGCCTCGAACACTCGATTAAAGCTGGAAAAATGATTATCTCTAAAATTTTGTATATAGCCATAATAAGTTATGTTAATTTGATTTTAGTATGAAATCCTCGAATTTTTATAAAAAAAAACAACATAATCTAAAGAATATCAGATAAAAAGTTCATGTATTTAAATTCTAAAAACTTAGAAAATCATAAATTATTTATAAATCGATTCCAATTTTCTTTTCAAAGGAGATTAAAATAAAAAAAAATTTGCTTTTTGGACAGAAATTAGCTTAAAAATTGTCTATATTCTAGAAACTTTGAGATATTTTCTATTAACTTTGAGATATTTCTATTAAACCTCTCCGAGCAATCACAGAGCATTATTTAAATTTTTTTTTACAGTCAGAAATTGGTTGCTTAGCAACCTAGTGAAATTAAGTCTGCTTCTTTTGAATTAGTCAATGGGTTACCTTAAAATATTAATTTGCGTTGGCGACTTTTTCTGGCGGTTTTCTGAACTATCGCCAAATATATAAACCTTTACTGTGACCCAATTTAAAACCCAATTTTTTCAAAATTTTGTCTACCCCCCCCCCTAATTCAAGTGTCTGGATTCCAAATTTGTAAGAAAAAATACATGTTTATTCAGAGAAAGTACGTTTTTGTGTCTGATTTCGTAACTTAATTAATAATTAGCACTAATTAATTAGCATATTTGAGGTCACCCCCCGGAACCATTAAGATTGACACTTAGTTCGTGAAAATCCGATCATTAGAACGAAAGTTATTCAGGGTGATATCTTTTTTTTTTTGCGGACTGTACATGGTTATTTTCAACAGTTAAAAATCAAAAAATTTTGTATTTCGGTGCATTTAAACAGGGAAACTCACTGCTACATGCCACCCGTTTTATATTTGATTCTCGTAGAGTAAGTATTAATTTAAGTAAATTATTAATCATTTTACAAACAGAATACAATATATCGCTCATGAGCTGCAATAGTGGCACAACTCAAAAAGCACGCGTTTTGGACTAAGAACAGGTGTAAATATGAAAATACATATTCTTTTCAGCAGCAATACTAGCATAATTCATTTAACTTGAAGGTAATCTTCATTTAAGCAAACTAAAGCATTTCCTGTGCATTTTCATTAGCAATGAAAACTTTAAACCGACTTACTCAAAACTTGATTTTTTGAGTTGTGCCACTATTGCAGCCCATGAGCGATATATGTGCGATAGACATTAGAAAATATATGTTTTGGGTCCATTTTACGCATTTGTATAGTGCATAAACTTTGAGAAATTTAAGATATTGCACCTCACATAATCTTGGAATGTACCGTTAAATTACTATGTTAGCATTTTTATAATTGAAAAGATATTATTTCTCGTTTAAAATATTTTTACCAGTAACAGTAACCCATACATTTTGAATTTAAAACTTTATTTATTGAATCAATTTTAAAAACCTAATCTAGCTAGTTTGCATTGGATAGCAAAAAAAGAATCATTTAACTCACCTGGGTAATTTCATTTAAATAGAATGGACCCTCCATTCCAGCATAAATAGAAATAGGAACTAACAGAATTTGATGCGGGTTTCTCAGATGCTTTACAGCGGACAGAAATTGGTTCAAAATAAAATTGCCTCCACTCCCTTCTTTCAAATCGTTCTTCAAAGGATCCAAAAACAAAGCAAGGATGAGAGCTGAAAGAATTCCAAAAATGGCAAAGGTACCGACCAAAAGCTGTCTTTGGCTTTCCAGAGGAGGATCTAAATTGGAATTCGTGACATTATCGTAAGGCTTGAAGTAATATCCGCAATCATCAGTCGTTGATTCGTTAATAAAGGTATTATTGACTCTATTTGGTTTCAAAGCATAGTAAACGAGGATATTACCAAAAATGTATGTTGATTCCGTGAAAGAAGTAAAAACTCCAAAGAAACTAACCATAACTACTTCAATGTTTTGATTAACGCTTTTCTCAAAACGGGACGCCAGTTCTTCGATATACACAGCTTGGGCAGTTACGAAAGGTCCATTCATCAGACCGTACAGTACAGATGTCACTATCATCGTGTCCCATCGCAGGTACATGTTGGCGGCTAAATAAGGACAGCCTAGCAGCGTGCATGCTGTCAGTACCTTCTTGCTGCCGAATTTGGCGATCAAAAAATCTGGTAAGAAAAGTGATGAAAGTAGAGACATACCATTGATGACTGCTTGTGAATCATCGCCTATGCCATCATTACTATTCATTGTACTTTGTAGACCTCCAAGGCACCAATATCCAGTATAAAAGAATAAATAACATAAACTAGTAATAAATAAATTTCGCAGGATTCTCCTTTGGCTCATGCCCTCTTGCGAATCATCTTCTACGGGAGGTTCTTCATGGTTTACGGAAAAATCCCTTGTAAAATTGCTCAAATGTTTTGAACTATCCTTCTTTACTGAATTTGACATCGTTGAATTTTATGAATAATTAAAAGGAAAATCCCGATGAAACTAATAAAAACATATAATGAGTATATATATGTACAAAAACAAGAAAGAAATTAAATTTCTTTATTTTCAGAATGCATGAACGAAGCAAGTTGACACAATAAACGTCTAAATCATAACTGAAAAATTATGTTATCTTATTTTTTTTAACTTATCCAGTTAAATGACGCGACAATTTTTATCAACAATTCCTTTAAATTTAGATAAACGTTATAATGCAAGACCTAATCTCCCTCTTTAAAAAATGAGTAACACGTTTCTTTAAAAGAATTGTCATACTATATTTACATACAAATAAAGATGTTTTGTTGCTTGTTGAAAAGTTTGAAACATATTCCGCACAAAATAAAATTATCCTCGAACCAAGACAAGATTTGTAAACTTGTTTTTGTATTTTAAGAACTTAAAATAAATTTTATAACGTTTATTTTATACCGTCACGTATTACACATTTTGGGCAACTTCATCTTCGCTTAAAATCCTCTTACTAAGCCATTCATCTGCCACTCCTTTTACTTTTACTTTCCGCATTAAATCATCAAAGAATGAAGCCCAAAAATTATAGTTATATTTATCAATCGAACCTAAACGCTTGGACGAGTTCCAATGCCTCTTCGTGCGACGCTTTTTCTGCAAAATAATAAAGCACAGGTATTGTTTTCATTTATTCTGTGAGTTGTTAAGTCTAGAGCTATTCATGAACTTTTTCAATTCCTTTTACAAGGGAAAAAATCAGTAAAGGTTAAAAAGCATCTAAATGAATGACTGCAAAAGAAAAGATATATAAATGTATAGAGAGAGAGATTTCAAAACTTTAAAAAAAAAAGCTGTAAATAAATGATAGAACAACTGAAACAAATTTCGACGCAAGTGTATTTTGATAAAAGTTAAAATACAATCTTTTTTAATCGAAGATAAGAAAAGATTAAAAAAAACTTTGTTGAAATGTTTAGAATACTACTCACATGCAATGAAAATATAAGGTAATGCGTGGAAACTTCAAAGCCAATAGGCTTTGCTCGCTCACAAGCTTTTTTTAAAAAGTTTCAATTCATTTTTATAATTATTTAACATGAATTGTCGGAAAGGATATAACTGTTAACCGCATTCAAAGAAAAGGTGGAGACATATACACCGCCACATCATTTTTTTACAGTTTTAAAGTAAACGAAATAATTTCAATATAAACGAAAACATGTTATAGTTTATTTTTAAAAATTAGCTTAAAATTTCACGCTTTAAAAGAAAAGTTTCGTCAAGCCACTTTCTAGTAGTTTTGTTGTCATATCTTACTCATTTTCAACATTTCGTCTTAAAGAGGTATTAATTGCAATGAATGCAACTTCTCCAGTGCATTCCATAACAGTTTGTTACACTGTAAATTCCATTATAATTATTACAAATACCAGAGCAGTCTCGGCACGTTTAGGACAAGGTTCAGACCGTTCTTAGACGAATGAATATTGAGAAGAAAATTTTTAACGTACATCAGCTCTTTACCAAATCTTAATCCTTGCTTAAAATCAAGATCAAACAAATTCAAATTTTATTCTTAAATAATATCAAATTGCTTTTACCCTATTTGTAAAGTAAAGAGCAAATTATGTATTCATATTTTCCATAAGACACGCGTTAAAGTAAATTTCTTAAATTTTTGCACAGCTAAAACTATTAATAGAAGAAAAAAATAGTGGCTAATTTTTTTTTTAATATACGATTGTAAAAAAATGACATTTTTTTAAATCATTTTCCAAATCTTTTAGTCAAAAGCCTAGGATTTAAAATGAAATAATTCATATAAACACTGTTGGAATTCATTACAAGGCAACAGCTTGAAAAGTGTGTAAAATTTGAGTAGGAATTTCTTCTAAACAATTGTATACATAGATGTTCCTTACATTGTTATTAGCCTCAATATTAAAGGCAAATACATATTAGGCTGATAATCTTTAACATTGCATTTCTTGCAACCTTAATTTTCACATTTTCTTTTAGAAAAATAAAAAACTTGCCTCAAAATTTTAAACAAATAATCAAGTGACGCTCTTGAATAATTCTCTCAAATCTTACAACGTGATGTATCATATTTAAATTAAAACGTAATTAAATAAATAACTATAATAATAATTAATAAACACGTTTACATTTTTTTCTTCTTTTTAAACAATATTTTTAATACGACATATCATCAAGCAAATATTTTGAAAATAAATAATTTTACCCTACTAATATTAAGCTTTGCAAGGATTATTTTAATATAATTTATAGATAATCTATGACATTAAAACTACAAATAAAAAAAATTTCACTATAGGAAAAATATGAAATTAAAAAAGAAAAGAGCCATAAAAACTTCTTAAATTTTAAAAATTTGAAAAACAACAATTATGTAGGCATATTTTGAAACCAGAGTATTCTACGTTCAAGAAGAAATATTTTATATTATGGGGAAAACGAAACCTTACAGATATTTGTATTTCTTGAGAAAAAACAAACGGGGCATAACGTCACGTGTTTACAATGTAGCAGTTTACAGGGAATGGACAAAATAATGTGAATAATATTAGTTTCAAAAAAATGCGCTATTTTTTTCAATACAGTTGCATACTTGCACTTCAAGAAGAAGAAGACCTCCCATACCCACACATGTGACCTATAACGTCAGTGCCAGCTTATCTTTATTAGCAAAATGGCGTATTTAAAGTTCTGCTAAGTTAAGTTGGAATGTTAATTAAGGATAAGTTAATTAAATACAAAGCCGTATCGCACATCAAATTAGTTGAAATATAATTCTTTTTCGCCTACTTCTTTTTCTTGACTTGGATTTATTATTTGTTTATGCATTTTATTAAAGCAGTGATATTTTTTTTTTGTGTACCTGGCAGTTTCGATGCATAACCAGTTTGCTTTTGTTCTACATGCCTTCGTGCCGGTCTTTGTGTTAAGCCTATGTTTAAATATATAGTGAAAGAATTGAAATCTTCGACAGCCTTTCATCCCTTCAGTGGGTCGATAAAATGAGTACCAAGCATGCTTGGGAGCTAACACTGGGGGTTCCGCGTTCGGCTGACCACCTGACCGGAACATATGCTCCTGCACCCCAGAGCCCAAGGTCAAGAAAACTGAGATGGGCACAGTCGGCCTTGGCCCTCTTAATGGGCTGTCGCGCCACTGAGTTAGTTAGTTAGTTATAATTCTTTCTCGCCTACTTCTTTTACTTAACTTAGATTTATTATTTGTTTATGTATTTTATTGTAACAGTGATATATTTTTATTTTGTCTACCTGGCAGCTTCGATGCATAATTAGTTTGTTTATGTTCCACATGGCTTCGTGCCGGTCTTTGTGTTAAGCCTATGTTTAAATATATAGTGAAAGAATTGAAATCTTTGAGAAAGAATTTAGAATGTGTCACTTAAGAGAATTGATACTTGACGGGCTTGGCTTAATCGAAATAGAATAGAAAGAAGAGTTTCTAACGTAAACAAATGCCACGTTTCAACAACCAATCAGGATCGAGATGCCCACACTACGTCACTTGCAGGTATCCCAAATAAATAAAATTTATCTTGTTAATTTTGAATTAGCTTTATTAGGTTATAGATATAAAAACTACATTTTTTTCCAGATAATTTTTAGTTCAAAAAATTATTTATTATTTTTTGAACTAAAAATTATCTGTAAAAAAGTTTAGTTTTCATATCTATAACCTAATAAAGCTAATTCAAAATTAACAAGATAAATTTTATTTATTATTAAGCTAAAGAACTATCTGTAGAAGAAAAGCAGCCTGATTGGCGAGTGACATCTTGTGTATTTCCTAGCAAGATCTTAGAATGAGTTGCAAAAATCATAATTCTACGCACCCTTGTCATTCAACCTATAACAATCTCGAGCGTCCCGTCTCGTTTCACCCAATTAGACACCAGATAAATTATTTGTGAGTGAAGTTCGTTGATTCTTAGAATCACATTAAATGAAAATAAACAAGCTTTCATCTTTTTTGTTTGAGTATAAACAGAAGTTATCTACAGTTAACCCCTTGGCATACGAAGACGTCTGGGAAACGTCATTTGTTTCTTATGTCGAAACAATAATTGACGTCTCTCAGACGTCTTCAACACAGAGATGCCAACTTGCTCTGGACAGCAAATAAATATTTTAAAGTGGTAGTTTACCAATTGTGATTCTTGGTTCAATAAATTCAATTTACAGTAGGGAACCGATTATCCGGAAAGATCGGGGCCATCGCTATTCCGGATAACTGATTTTTCCGGTCTTCTGAATCGCTACAAAAAGCCGTTTTTTTTATTGTTAAAACCAACTAAAGAAAATAATATTTGGAAATAATCTTAAAAAGAAGAAAAAACGAAGTAATACACTAATGATTATTTTCAAATTGATAGTAAGGTAAACATCTTTCCAGAAAGAAAGAAAAATCCTAAAATCTTATAAGGAAAAAAAAAATTTTTTTTAATGGCTGGAAAATGTATCGAATTTTATTCCGGTTTTTTGGTTTTCCGGTTCTCTGATTTCCAGATAACGGGTTCTGTACTGTATTAGATTTTTATCCACCACTACTTCTAAATAATTCGTAGGATTATATATAATTCACCACTTCATAGTAATTATGTCATGCTATGCCTCTTAAAAAGCAAGCAAAAATAGTCAAATATTTGCAAAATTAAGTTTGTAGGTACTTCCTGTGTTTTTTTTTAAAATTATGTTGGCGTGTCCGGAGCAGTTGGCATCTCTGTCAACATTCAGTTGCGTTGTTGTTTACAGTGCAATCAAAGATCATTTCCAAATCAAGAAATTAATAATTCCGCACAGTTTAGAGTTTGTTTAATAATATGTCAAGTGGTTAAATAAGCCTTTTATTTACTTATCCCAGTTTTGGTGAAATATGCGAGGCTTTTTCTAGCTTTGTAATTTTTTATATAGCTTTCCTTATGATCACTGTTAAGGTATTGAAATATTTATTACTTAGACATCTTCGGCGCATTACGAAACTACGCTTAGTACCCAACTTTTTTTACTTTCAACTTTTTTTTAAACAATGATGTATTTTTAATACTTATGAGTGGTCCGTGGTGGCTGAGGGGATAGAGCGTTCGCCTCCCGATGAGGTGAACCGGGTTCGAATCCCAGCGATGGCTGATTGATACTAATTCCGCACCGGAATTGCACAGACCACAGTGCTAACGTAAAATATCCTGAGGGGTTGACGGATCCTGGGTTAGAGTCCCCTTGCCGTCAGACTAACTGATGGAGGTTTTTGCACCATGTAATGCAAATGTGGGTTAGTTCCATCAAAAAGTCCTCCATGAAAGCAAAATTTCCCCCAATACTTAATCCAGAAGTTCCCTTGTCTTCTGAATTGGGTTCAAAATTGCAAAACACCCGTGAAGCGCCGCAAATAATTATTTAAAAAAATGGAACTATTTCAATTTTTTCCGATATTTGTTTTTCAGTTTTTTGCATTATTGTTTTAATACTGAGTTGTTTTATTTTATTTTATAACCGTCGTTGAACAGCCGACCCAATTTTATGGGGTTTACGACTTCTAATGTTCAACTCCGTAGCCTTGTAATTTTGAACCCAATACTGAAGACTAGGGAACTCCTGGATCGAGTATTGGGAGAAATTTACCTTCGTGGAGGACTTTCTGATGGAGCTAACCCGCATTTGCGTTACATGGAGAGGAAGAATACGAGAACCTCCCGCGGTTAATCTGATGGCAAAGGGATTCTAATCCATGATCCGTCTACCACTGAGGATATATCACGTCAACACCTGAGATCTAGAGCGTTCGCCTTCCAATGAGTCGAACCGGGTTCGAATCCCAGTCGATACGAATACTGAATTATTGATTATTTCCTTTTTTATATCCCGTACTAAGAACTGGTATTTAGCTATTAATTCTAAGTAAAAGGGCTCATCGAATTATCATAACGCTTAATTGAATAAAGATTTATCAAAACGGGAAATGACCATTAAAAGGAAATTAACAATCGCATTGGTGTGAGAGAAAATGCTAACATTCCGGAAGTATTTTTTATGAATAAAAAAAGAAAACCCATGCAATACTGTCAAGATAATTTAAATAAGACCTTATAATTAGTCCCCTCCCTAAATCACGAAAAACTAATGGCACTAACTTCTTCAATTTGAAAGTTAATTTATGTTAATAACTATACTTCCGTCTGCAAGGCGTATATTAATCAAATAGCATGAGTCTGAAAAAACAAGGACAGTAATTGGCTTACTATGATATTCCTCTATTTCTATTCAATCAAACATTTCAAAGCAGCATGCTTACTGATGCCTATGTTCAGATATCTGGCACATAGTTACACTAACGACCGTACTCTTCCGTCAAAGGGGAAGAAACGAAAGCTTTCATTCAATAAGTTATATTGGATATGGGTTCAAATGAAAATATTTAGGATATCTATTCTAATTATTTCCATTTGCGTATTTTTGAACTCTATGAAAGTAATAACTAGTGGTTTGGTGGTTTAGTTACATTTTAAAATTATCAGTCCGCGAGAGACACTTTTTTTTTAGTATTATTCTTACCAGACAAGTTAGTTACGTCTGCATCTCAAAATTTACAATATAAAGGGAATCATTTATAACCAGTGGGCTGGTTGGACTGAAATATTAGTTTTAAATAAAAAAAAAAATTTGTGGGGGGGGGGGAGGTGGAGGAATAATTTTTATTACATCTTTATTAGATCCGAAAAAGATGTTGGAAGTCTCAAAAAAGTCTTAAAGTCAAAAAAGTTTTAAAGTCTTAAATTTTTAGTAACAGTTTACAAAGAATTAGAAAGCATCTCTAAAAGTGCAGAGGTAAAAAATCTTAACAGGGCGGAAGAAAATTTTTTTCACAAATATAAAATGAAGAGTTTAAAAAAACGCCGTACGATTTTTAAAAATTTTATATAACCGCTTCACTTAATCAACTAATTATCTTATTTCTCAAATTTTTAGATTTTTTTAAATTGTTAATGACATTAACTTGTCTCAAATTGTTCTTTAAAAAGGGCCCTAATCAGAATCTAACTTATAGCTCTGAAAAACAGTAAAGGAAAATAAAGCATCAGAAAAAACATTCATAACCAAATTGAGTCTGAATTAAATGCTATTAATTAATAAAATTTTATTTGATTTAAGTAAAGATTATTTAATTAATTATTATTTAATATCGGTAAGATTAAATATTATTTAAAAATTAATTAATATATAAGGATTAGTTTACAGAAAGTAACTTTTCACATTTCTCACTTTTTAATACTTTTATTTCATACTCTTATAAGAGTTTTTAAAAAAAAAGTTAACCCCAATAATTACACTACTTAATATATACTGTCGTACAATAATGAGAGAGACAGTATTTGCATTTTTTCAAATTTTTCAGAAATACTTAGAGAATTATTTTATTTTATAATTAACCTGAGAGGTGCTTAGATCATGCTCAAACGCATCAATAAAAAGTTTAAAGTTTTCAGCGATTTAAGTGCCCGGCAATAAATTACGAACGATAAAAGGTGTTCTTGTATCAAAAATATAGCATTATAAGCTAGTAACTTTATTTGGTTATCGTATGCAATAACTGCACAAAAATTATTGAATACATTCATGAAGGTATGAACATTTTTGCAAAAATAAATAAATAAAAAATAATTTTTTTGCTTTATGTTTTCATATTATAGCTGTAGCAGTATCTTAAAATAAAATTAAACAACATTTTTGGAATAATTTTTAATTAATAAAAAAAATATTATTTTAAAGTATGAAAACAATTCGTTAAAAACTATCCTAGATATTGGCATTTAAAATAAGCCTTTCATACTGTTCATGAGCGGAAAAAATTTAATTTTTGTCATAATTTTGTTCTGAATCGTATTCGGTAACTTATGAAAAAAAGTTTGAATTGAATATCTTGGAAAAAATCTGAAAAAATAGCAATTTTCTAAGCAGTTTTCGTAAAATTTAGAAGAAAACTCTGAATGGTAAGGGGTTTTAACCAAATTTGTTTTATGAGAATATATATTGTCGTAAATATTCTAATTGTTTAATTCTTATTTACTTCTAATAATATTTTAATCTGTTTGATTCTCTGTATTGTAGTTATTAGAGATTGATGATTCAATCCATCAGCATTAACAAATTTGTTGACTGTTTGATTGTCATAGCTTGATTCTTTCGATATCGAAAAATAAACAAATATTAAATTAAATAAATAATTCAATAAATTCAATTCCATAAATAATGAAGAAAAAAAACATTAATTTAAGCATTTTAAGTATGAAAATATTCTGTTAATTTAAGAACTAAAAAAATATCTTATTTTCACTTTAATGAATGTCTAGTAGGTAATGTGCTACCTTGCTACCTACCTAGATAATTCAGGAAATAAAATAATTTTCGACTCTTTAAGGAATCAGTCTACTTAATCTGCACGTAAACTAGATAGTCTGTAGAACAAATAATTTCGGTAACATATACACTGCTCAAAAGTGATGCTATTAGTCTAATTTGAAACCTAAATGCTCCATCTTTTAAACATACACTACAATAAGTACAAGGAATTTGATGATTTTTATTTTTATTAATGTCACACCAAGTATCGTTATTTACAAGCTCTTTTTCTATGTACAAGAATGTTGATTAACATCAGCTTTGAGATTCTAAAATGTTTGCTATCATTAATCACCTTCGATTGCAATATATTCTCTCCGTGCAGAACATTTCATCTTGAACTGGCCTACTAGGTAACAGACCATACTAATCAGTAGGGAAGCCATCAGGATATTTATTTTGACAGAAATAGAAAGGTAATTAGCATAAGAGTAGCTTAGAAAAGCTCCAAAAAAGCTCCAGAAATATAAGTTTGAAAAACCAGCTTCTCTATCGTTTGGAAACATCAGTCCGTAGAGGGCTAAAAAAAAGAACATAAAACTATTGAATAAAACTAACCAATACACCGTTTATTGAATGCAAGAAACAATATTAAATACATATGTTACATATGTTACGGTAAAAACCCGAAGTCTGCTGAATGCTAGATTTTATCGGCTTTTACCAATGTTTGAAGAAAGTTTTACTATGATTCTTTTTCAGCCTTTTACCAAGTCTTAGCTGTAAAAAGTAGGAGTTAATTAGCCACTTTGGTAAATCATTGGTTCTATCGATAAAACTCAGGATTTACCAGACTTCGGGCTTTTACAGTAGCGCATACTACATACAGTTTCTCGACATCACTGCTCTTAATCTATAATTTTACAGTCTTAGGTCAACAATTAAATGAAATTAGCGTACGTATTACATACTGCAAATATTTAAGAAAAAGAAAAATAACTTTATCAAAAATGAATTAATTATGATCAAGGTTAATCTCTGTAAAAAATGGAAGCTTCGGCTTCAGAAACAAAAGCTGCAAAGAAGTATCAGATATAAAAGACCTATAAAAAGATATAAAATTTATGAACGGGGTGGCTCAAACTTTCAAAATCAAATTGGCTCTCTATAATATATATTAAGATTATATTTCAACAAAAATCGGGCAATAAAATTGAAATTAAGAACGCAACAACTTAAATGCCGGCCAGGTGGCCGAGCGGTTAGCGTGCCCTACTGCGAAGCCAATGGCTGCGAGTTCGAATCCCGCTTTGGGCATGCATGTTTCTCTCTATGTGTTGTCAACTGTTGTGTGTGAATGTGCCCCACTCTATTAGCGGGTATTTGTGATAGTGTGGCGTGGGTAATGTTGCTCGCCTCCGTGACTTAGGTTCACAGGTGCCCACTGGGTAACGTTAAATGAGCAACACTTCCGGCATCTTGCAAGGAGAAGAACGAAAATTCAGTTCCTGCCGTTACGGGAAAACAACTTAAATATTTAGACATTTTGAAAACTTTAAAACTTCAGGGGTAAAAAAACATGTTATGGTAAGAATAGAAGCATTAATTTAATTTATCTTTTCAAAGGCATAAAATGATTGCTGTTATTTTTTTTTCTAAACATTACGAACATTTTTTTAAATTCGCTCACCTGGTATTTGCGACCACCAAATGGCATCTCCCATTCCCCATATTCCTGCGATGACAAAGTAAATACCAGTTGTCTCTGGCGATGGTTTCCATAGAAATAATAACAAACAGATAGCTACATTAAGACATGCTCCTAAAATGATCACGGCTATCTGAGAGATGTACTTCACCAATGGTCCCACGAATAGAGACATGATTGTGCCGCCGACACCGAAAAAAAGGGTGACAATACCAACGTGGTGAACACCCCAAAAACATGCAATATATGCCTGGAAAAAAACATGAGTAAAACAGAAGAAAATATTACATATAGTGCAACCTCTTTCTGTTCCACAATAAAATGGCCGTTAATGGAGGTTGGTTGTTCTTAGGGATTACCTCCATTGACTTCAAAATGTTAAGGGACATGATTTTGAGAAGACGATTTTAATTTTATTTGTGTCATTTTATTGGTGCGAAAATGCTACTTGTATGGACGTCATGAAAACCGGATAAATAAACAAACTTCAGTCAATGAAAATGATCGCTACTGATATAATTATGTGTAAAAACAAATTTACCAATTATGAAAGATAGAACTACTTTAAATGAACAATTATGTTTCTTCGCTTAAATCAGCATTTAATTTTATATCATAAAAATTAGTTAGCTTTAATGCTTGTGTATTTGAGATGCTTAATTTTTTTAAAACAACTTTTTTTCTAATTTGACTTTCAAATCTGAAAATAAATCATTGATAGCATCGTCTTTAGCGCACTCTGTGGTTGCAGATCTCTTTCAGCGGTTTTCCAAAAGAGCTCTCTAAATAGGAGCCACTCACATATATTTTGAATACATTTCAATCCATTTATGATATTTGTTTTTTTTACATTTTTCGCATTGATATTTTTTGGTGTTTCCTTAATTAACCTTTACCGCTTTTGGAGTGAAGGATTCCTCTTTCGCTGATGGAAGAGTTTTTCATGGTCTCTCGTAAAGGTTTTCTTCAACACAAAATCTATGAAAAAAATTCCGAGTAATGGCCGTAAATAGAGTTGGTCGTTTCATATAGGTGGTCATTCCGGGAGGTTTCACTGTAAAATAAAGTTTACTGCATTTGTAACAAAGCAGCTGCAGTTAACTACAAAAAAAAAAGTTTTTCCTACCACTGATTTACCAAAAAGGGATCTTGGTTCCTCCCTGAAACCGTGCGAGAACTAGGGATTCATTCAGCTTAATTTAAAATTATTAGGATTCCTGTTAAACATAAAGAAATGTCCTGAAAAAGAAAATGTTCTACGCAAATGCGTTCAGACGTATTTCCTACTCTCAACAGGCTTTTCTCACTTCACTGTACTCCAGTTTTCTGAATTTTCACATTCCCCCTCTAGGGAACGGCATTATGTCATGCAACATGAGAATTTAGAAAGAGGTTTTCAGGGTTGACAGTCCTTCGATCTGAAATGTTAAGTGGTGTTCTTATTTTATTTAAAAAAAAAAATCTTTGATTTGTTCGAAATTGAAGTTGAATGGAGATCGCTTTCTGATGAGAGTGAAACAATGGGTGAAAATTCAACGATCCTTAAGAATCCATTATTGTTAGACTCTAATTCTAAATATGCAGATATCTATAAAAACTTGATTTATGGATTCAAGCAGTTAAATGCTTATTTTTGCCAT
The DNA here is from genome assembly GCF_982258835.1 of Parasteatoda tepidariorum. Classification (NCBI taxonomy): domain Eukaryota; kingdom Metazoa; phylum Arthropoda; class Arachnida; order Araneae; family Theridiidae; genus Parasteatoda; species Parasteatoda tepidariorum. Next base: position 51,572,102 of record NC_141762.1, read on the forward strand.
AAGTATAAATTAAGAAAGTCTCTTCACGCGTGCAGAAGCTACACGTATTTCTGATGTTTAATGCTTCCATCACTGTAATTTGAATATTAAAATTTTGGGTCAGCTTTTCTTTAAACTTTGTCTACTTTAATTTTTGATTGATTGCTATTGAATATTATTCTCTGCAAGTAGAAATTCTGACAATTGATATATATATATATATATATATATATATATATATATATATATATATATATATATATATAATAACCGGGCTACATCCCTGTTATCGTTGCTGTATTCAGCTTTAATAATGCAGTCGTCAGGCATCATACTTTATCAAAAGGTTTATTTAAAGGTAGGATGGTGGTTATAACAGTTCACATCCGCAGTCCGTAAGGGAGGGGGTGGACAAGACTTCGACAATTCCGGAACAACTTATGAGGATCACAACATGATGAAAAGGACACGCGAAACGTGTGTGTGTGTGTGTGTGTGTGTGTGTGTGTGTGTGTGTGTGTGTGTGTGTGTGTGTGTGTGTGTGTGTGTGTGTGTGTGTGTGTGTGTGTGTGTGTGTGCGTGCGTGCGTGCGTGCGTGCGTGCGTGTGCGTGCGTGCGTGCGTGCGTGCGTGTGCGTGCGTGCGTGCGTGCGCGTGCGTGTAAATTATTTTAAAAACTCAAGTTTGATTATTTTTTAATTTGCGAAGACAAAGGTTTAGGTTTATTTTATAAGTTTGAAAACAATTAATATAGAAGTTAATAGTTCAATTTATATTTAAACTAAATGGATAGGTTTGTATTACTATTGAGTACTATAAATTTATTTCTGCTAGTTAATGACATGATTTTTGCAGCCACGCTCTGCATTAAGCACTTACTGATAATCCTTCATTTTAATCAACGACTTACTAATTTCTAAATGCTTCCCGCTGTGAAATGGCTTTGCATCTTTCGAGGAGCAAGACACGGAATATGCTCTTCTTTAAACCATTGATTGTTACTGACAGGAATTATTGTCGTCCAGCCCATTTCTTTCGTTTAAATATTGCTTACTCTCCCACACGTTTTCTTTGCACGACTGCTTCGCATTTAGACGAGTGCCTTGCATTGCCATCTTTCTCAAGTCGAGCTGAGAAACATTAGAAAACCCGTGACGAGTACCCTGCATTGCCATCTTCCTCAAGTCGAGCAGAGAAACATTAGAAAACCCGTGACGAGTACCCTGCATTGCCATCTTCCTCAAGTCGAGCAGAGAAACATTAGAAAACCCGTGACGAGTACCCTGCATTGCCATCTTCCTCAAGTCGAGCAGAGAAACATTAGAAAACCCGTGACGAGTGCCCTGCATTGCCATCTTTCTCAAGTCGAGCAGAGAAACATTAGAAAACCCGTGACGAGTGCCCTGCATTGCCATCTTTCTCAAGTCGAGCAGAGAAACATTAGAAAACCCGTGACGAGTGCCCTGCATTGCCATCTTTCTCAAGTCGAGCAGAGAAACATTAGAAAACCCGTGACGAGTACCCTGCATTGCCATCTTCCTCAAGTCGAGCAGAGAAACATTAGAAAACCCGTGACTAGTACCCTGCATTGCCATCTTCCTCAAGTCGAGCAGAGAAACATTAGAAAACCCGTGACGAGTACCCTGCATTGCCATCTTCCTCAAGTCCAGCAGAGAAACATTAGAAAACCCGTGACGAGTACCCTGCATTGCCATCTTCCTCAAGTCGAGCAGAGAAACATTAGAAAACCCGTGACGAGTGCCCTGCATTGCCATCTTTCTCAAGTCGAGCAGAGAAACATTGGAAAACCCGTGACGAGTGCCCTGCATTGCCATCTTCCTCAAGTCGAGCAGAGAAACATTGGAAAACCCGTGACGAGTGCCATGCATTGCCATCTTCCTCAAGTCGAGCAGAGAAACATTGGAAAACCCGTGACGAGTGCCATGCATTGCCATCTTCCTCAAGTCGAGCAGAGAAACATTGGAAAACCCGTGACGAGTGCCATGCATTGCCATCTTCCTCAAGTCGAGCAGAGAAACATTGGAAAACCCGTGACGAGTGCCATGCATTGCCATCTTCCTCAAGTCGAGCAGAGAAACATTGGAAAACCCGTGACGAGTGCCATGCATTGCCATCTTCCTCAAGTCGAGCAGAGAAACATTGGAAAACCCGTGACGAGTGCCCCTGCATTGCCATCTTTCTCAAGTCGAGTAGAGAAACATTGGAAAACCCGTGACGAGTGCCCTGCATTGCCATCTTTCTCAAGTCGAGTAGAGAAACATTGGAAAATTTGTGACTAGTGCCATGCATTGCCATCTTTCTCAAGTCGAGTAGAGAAACATTGGAAAACCCGCAATCTGTGAAAACACCTAGTGGTCAAAAGACTGACATTTGTTAAATGAAATAAGCATTTAATTCTTAACTATTTCATAACAAATTTAATGCTTAAGTGAATTTTAAGTGTGCGTTAAGTACTTTTATATTCTCCCTAATTTATCTCACAGTTTCTGCTTCAGTCTTAAACATCTTATATATATGTGTGTAAAATATATTATACCGCAGGCAAATATAATAAGAATGGAGGACCGTAAGACAGTTTTAAGTCTCGTAAAGTTTCCTCAATTTCGAAAAGTTTGAAAACTCCACCTTTTTAAGTTGCAGCTTATTGCATGTTTGATGTTAAAAAAGCCGCCTTTTTTGTCATCCGGAACCTAAGCGATCAGTGAATAATCAGAAAAAGTAAGTCGAACAGTGAAAATGCAGAAAATCAATATTATTAAACTATATTATAAGTAAAATATGAACCGCGAATAATTTTTGCTTATTCACGTGATAGGCTTTTTATTCACTTTCTGTTGAACCATATGGAAAGGACATGAATGAAGAACAAAATTAATTTGTTTCTAAACGATATGAACTACAAACACACATGGTAACTTTCCTTTGGCACATGATTACAAGAATTTTAATAAAATCTCTGCGAAAAACGTGGTCACCAGTGATGTAAAATGGTCTTAGTCTGGAAGCTTTAATCTATACACGAGAACCAGTAAGAAGTCATCTCCTTTCATCTTGCTCTACAATTCTCTCCCCCCCACCCCTAAAAAATATATAAGTTTAACCTAATCGTTGTTTTCAAGTTCCTCTTTAATCTAGAAGTTTTCAACTGGAAAACATGAAGAAATAAGAATTAGACCCATCCAACATAGCTGAGAAATAGGAGGGCTTAAATTCTCGTTAGGGGAGGTAATTTCTTAACGGCTTGATGTAAGTGCCAAATTTTTAAGAAGCTTCAAGGCTAATATAATCATTTACCATCACTTTCAGTAATGTTTTTCAAAGAAGATTTTAAAAATCTTTTAATTAAACACTGAACACCTGAATCTTCCTGGAAATGGTATCTAAAAGTTGTAATGCTTTTCCTTATATATTGCTTGGTTATAATTTCTTTTTGGTTCTTTACTTTCTTGTCTTTTTAAATACGACGGAAATGAGTTGGAAATAAATTACCCTAATACTATTTTTTTTAATTTAAAGATGTTAAATTCTTTGATTTGTTATGAGCTCGTGTAATCGGCGTCTGCCTCGTGTTTAAAAATTTCATAAAAATAAATGAGGGTAAAAAATAATAGCGTAATACCATTACTTTTGTTTTTAAATAATTGCATTTCCATAACAATGCATTCGAATGTATTCTGCGAGCATGTTCTTATCAATAAATTTGAGATAAAATTCGATTCGATTTGAAGGTTAGTGACGAATATAAAAAGCAATGATCACTTTCGTTTTATAATTGATAACTTGGTTTAATCTATTGATGATTAAAAACACTTGACGAAAGAAAAAGGTAATAAAAGTAAAGACTGTTAGTTTCGATTTTTAGTTGGTTTATGCCCTATGCGGCATTTCTAAAAGTGATAAGTCGCCTCTATAAAATTAGGTAAATCTAAACCACATTTCTTATTCAGAACACAATTCACGTTTGTGTAAATATTAATTAAAGAAGAATTATAACACATTTTATTTACAAAATGCCAGCGAATGGGTAATAATATGCTAAAATATAATGATGTATTTTTTTAACCCATTTTTATAGCGTGAAAACATAGAAAAGTCTAACGTTTTAAAAAATCTTTGTGAAAAAGCCTAAAAACAATAGTCTGTACATGATTATTTTCAACAGTTAAAAATCAATATTTTTGTTGTATTTTGGTGCATCTAAACGAGGAAAGTCATTGCTATATGCCACACGTTTTATATTTGAATCTCGTAGAGTAAGAATTAATTCAAGTAAAATATAAATCACTTTACATACAGCAGTGTTTCCCAAAGTGTGGTACGCGTACCCCCAGGGGTACGGGAACAGTTTAGCGGGGGTACGCGTTCTTATGTGAAATATCTTACAACAAACGAAAATTTAAAAACAAAGCTAGCCATTAAAATTTACGATTGCGTATTTTTCTATTGGCTATTTTTCGAAGATTACAGAGTTAACTAGGAGGCTTCGCCCCCTGCTCGCTGGTGCTCACCAACCCCCGGAACTGCCTTCGCAGTTCATTTCGGAATGCTTCGCAATCCGATGCTCGCTTTGCTCGCTCATTGGATACGTTCTTAACGTCTAGCTTTTGTGTACTTTTTTGAACACTGAAGTTCCGAAAACTTTTCACTGTAGAAAATTCTAAACCTGTGCATTTCAACATTAATTTGAAATTGCAAACAGTTCACATATTTTTTTAATCACACTATTCTAAATTTCAGTTGTTGAAAAAAGTAACTGTTGTAAGTTTTTTTTTAAGTCTTTCCCACCAGAGGGCTAAAACCATGTGTTGTAAAACAATATGAAACAGTACTGAACGCCGGATGTAAAGCATCGGCTTCGATGAAGATAATTTTGTGAGAATTTTTTTGATAATTCGGTGAGAATTCACCCGATTAGACATATGATGCTCACTACGTGCTCTTGCGCGCCGAAGCCTATCAATTAAAACGTATTAGCGTTTTATATAATATAGATTAGCCATATGATGCTCACTACATGCTCTTGCGCGCCGAATCCTATCAATTAAAAATGAAAACTGTTGCCAACGCGAGAAAAGAAATATCATCGATTTTATTGATACATACGTATTAGCGTTTTATATAATATAGATAGATAACTGGTGGTGCCAACAGCCAGTTGTGATTTTTAGCTTTAACAACATCCATGCCAGAAGGATTGTTGCATGCGGAAGAAGAGCAATTATTGGAATTGACATCAGGCGGATTCTTGAAAAATAAACGAGGAGTGTACTTTAACATTCTGGCTGCAAATGCAAAATATGTATCCAGTCTTAACAGAAAAAGTTGTGAAATATATTTTGCCTTTTCCAACTTCATATTTATGCGAAGTCGCTTTTGCAGCATTCGTGGGCATTAAGTCGAAAAAAAGAAATAGATTATTGGACGTGGAATCGCATCTCAGACTAAAATGACCACAAAAGAACCGAATTATGATGAACAGTTATCACAGTAAAAATAATATCATCCTTTTCACTGATGCAAATAAACTTATTTATAAAACTTTGAACGAAAGAAAAATACACACTTTTATAAAAATACATTCATTTTTTTACTAGTGGTACACGGCATTACGAAAAATTTAGAAAGGGTCCACAGCAGTCATAAGTTTGGGAAACACTGACATACAGAATGCATTATATATGCGCAATAGACATTAGAAAATATGTGTTTTGGGTCCTTTTTACGCATTTGTGAACTTTAAAAGTTACACATAAACTTTAAACGTTCAAGATATTGCACCTCACATAAGCTTTCAATGTAACGTTAAATTACTATGTTAGTATTTTTATAATTGGAAAGATATTATTTTTTGTTTTAAACATTATTTCCAGTAACAGTAACCCATATATTTTAAACGGCAACTGAATAATTTGAAACTATATTTATTTAATCAATTTTAAAAGCCTAATCTGGCTATTAAGTATTGGATAACAAAAAAAGCCCATTTAACTCACCTGGGTAACTTCATTTGCATAGAATGGACCCTCCATTCCAACATAAATAGAAATAGGAACTAACAGAATTTGATGCGGATTTCTCAGATGCTTTACAGCGGACAGAAATTGGTTCAAAATGAATTTGCCTCCACTACCTTCTTTCAAATCGTTCTTCAAAGGATCCAAAAACAAACCAAGGATGAGTGCCGAAAGAATTCCCAAAATGGTAAAGGTACCGACCAAAAGCAGTCTTTGGCTCTCCAGAGGAGGATCCAAATTGGAATTCGTGTCATTATCGTAAGGCTTGAAGTAATATCCGCAATCATCAGTTGTTGATTCGTTAACAAAGGTGTTATTGACTTTGTTTGGTTTCAAAGCATAGTAAACGAGGATATTTCCAAAAATGTATGTAGATTCCGTAAAAGAAGTAAAAACTCCGAAGAAACTAACCATAACTACTTCAATGTTTTGATTAACCCTTTTTTCAAAACGGGACGCGATTTCTTCTATATACACAGCTTGGGCAGTTACGAAAGGTCCATTCATCAGACCATACAGTACAGATGTCACCATCATCGTGTCCCATCGCAGGTACAGGTTGGCGGCTAAATAAGGACAACCTAGCAGCGTGCATGCTGTCAGTACCTTCTTGCTGCCGAATTTGGCGATCAAAAAATCTGGTAAGAATAGTGAGGAAAGTAGAGACATACCATTGATGACTGCTTGTGAATCATCGCCTATGCCATCATTACTATTCATTGTACTTTGCAAACTTGCAAGGCACCAATATCCAGTAAAAAAGAATAAATAACCTAAACTAGCAATGAATAAATTTCGCAGGATTCTCCTTTGGCTCATGCCTTCTTGCAAATCATCTTCTGCGGGAGATTCTTCTTGGTTAACAGAAAAATCCCTTGGAAAATTGCTCAAATGTTTTGAACTATCCTTCTTTACTGAATTTGACATTGTTGAATTTTATAAGTAATTAAAAGGAAAATACCGATGAAACTAATAAAAACATTTAATGAGTATATATATATGTACAAAAAAAATAAAGAAATTAAATTTCTTCATTCTCAGAATGAAGCAAGTTGACACAATAAACATCTAAATCACAACTGAGAAATTATGTTATCTTATTCTTTTGAACTTATCCAGTTAAATGGCGCAACAAATGTACAAACCACTTTTATCAATGATTCCTATAAATTTAGATAAACGTTAGAATACAAGGCTTAATCTTTCTCTTTAAAAAATGAGTAATGCGCTTCTTTAAAAGAATTGCCATACTATACAAATAAAGGTGTTTCGTTGCTTGTTGAAAAGTTGAAACATATTCCGCTCAAAATAAAATTATCTTCAAACTAAGATAAGATATATAAACTCGTGTCTGTATTTTAAGATCTTAAAATAAATTTTATAACGTTTACACCGTCGCGTATTACACATTTTGAGCAACTTCATCTTCTCTTAAAAACCTCTTACTAAGAGCTGTTTCATCTACCTTCCTTTTACTTTTGCTTTCCGCATTTAATCAAAGAATGAAGCCCAAAAATGATAGTTATTTTTATCATTCGAACATAAACACTTGGATGAGTTCCAATGCCTCTTCGTGTGACAAATTTCCTGCAAAACCATTAAGCACAGGTATTGTTTTCATTTATTCTGTGAGTTGAAACTTATTCCGCACAAAATAAAATTATCTTCAAACCAAGATAAGATATATAAACTAGCGTTTGTATTTTATAACGTTTATACCGTCATGTACAACACATTTTCGGCAACTTCATCTTCTCTTAAAAACCTCTTACTAGGCTGTTTCATCTACCATTCCTTTTACTTTTACTTTCCGCATTAAATCAAAGTATCAAGCTCAAAAATGATAGTTATTTTTATCAATCGAACGCTTGGATGAGTTCCAATGCCTCTTCGTGCGACGCATTTCCTGCAAAATCATAAAGCACGGGTATTGTTTTCATTTATTCTGTGAGTTGTTAAGTCTAGAGCTATTCATAAATTTTTTCAATTCCTTTTACAAGGAAAAAAACCAGTAAAGTTTAAAAAGCATATAAATGAATGACTGCAATAGAAAATTATAAATATATAGAGAGATTTCAAAACTTTTTTATAAAAAAAAGCTGTAAATAAATGATAGAACAACTGAAACAAATTTCGACAAGTTCATTTTGATAAAAGTTAAAATACAATTTTTTTTAATCGAAGATAAAAAACAAAAACAAGGATCGTTGAAATGTTTAGAATACTACCCACATAAAAGAAAAATATAAGGTAATGCGTGGAAACTTCAAAGCCAATAAGTTTTGCTCGCTCACAAGCTTTTATTAAAAGTTTCTATTCATTTTTATAATTATTTAACATGAATTGTCGGAAATAAAGCTGTTAACCGCATTCAAAGAAAAGGTGGAGACATATGCACCTCCGCATCATTTTTTACAGTTTTAAAGTAAACGAAATAATTTCAATATAAACGAAAACATGTTATAGTTTATTTTTAAAAATTATCTTAAAATTTCACGTTTTAAAAGAAAAGTTTCGTCAAACCACTTTCTAGTAGTTTTGTTTTCATATCTTACTCATTTTCAACATTTCTTCTTAAAGAGGTATTAATTAAAATGAATGCAATTTCTCCAGTGCATTCCATAACAGTTTGTTACACTGTAAATTCCATTATAATTATTACAAATACCAGAGCAGTCTCGGCACGTTTAGGACAAGGTTCAGACCGTTCCTAGACGAATGAATATTGAGAAGAAAAATTTTTTTAGCGTACACCAGCTCTTTACCGAATCTGAATCCTTGCTCAAAATCAAAATCAAATAAAGATTAACCTTCAATATCAAATGTTGTCTGAACTCTTATTTCTCGTACTAACTGAGGGTTATCATATCCAATATTGCTAGATAGGTCATGGTCAAGCTACTGAACAGTTTTCAAGTAATTGAATTTCACACATTATGTTGGCATACCACTATTCAAAATCAAGGATTAATTTCACTTATTAGTTATTGACATACAATAGCTAACTTTATGCATCTGAATTAGAATATCTTCTCTTTATCAATGTTAGCGTTTTTCGTTTTAAAAAAAATTAATGTTACCAAGAAAAAATATGAAATATGGCATTTTTCAGTGAAATTACGTTTCTATATCTACTAATTTCAGTTTCAATTAAAATAACTTTTTGATTTAAAAACATGTGCATAATTTTATGCATTAGAGCTCAACTTTGCATATAATTTATCGAACGCCATAACTTACATTTAAAAACCAAACATTTTTTTTAAAAAATGAAAAAAGAACTATTGGCTAACAACCAGAAGATGCAACTACACAGTGAAGATATTGCCAATTTGCGGAAGAATGCTATCAGTAGTAGCAAATGATCCATTGTTATTCAGGAGTGTAAGCGTTAACAAGTACAAGGTGTTCTACAATGATCACCCTTTAAGTATATATTTAATATCCCTGTAAAATGATGCTAAAAAAATATAAACACTTGGTGTCTCAATTTAATATATAAACAAGAAGAAATAAACAAAAACGTCACGTATCCAAATAAGACAAATCACAATTGTGTACAGCGGGTGAAAAAACATTTAAAATCTGATTGCCAAAGAAAACAGAGGAGTTGAAAGACGATTATTAGAAACGCATTCAGTTTTTTATAGGCCTTCATCAAGTGTTTTTTTGTTTTCAAATTTTTGTTGCGTCCACATTTACTTTTTTGTCAAGAAGGACTGTAAAAATAAATATTACAATTATCCATGACGGAACAGCTGTGAATATTTTTTTACAATTGCGAAATGTATAAGTATTTTAGTATAACTAAATTACATTATAAGTATCTTAGATATAACTAAAGCTTTCTTGACAATATTTAAAATCTTATTGCATAATGTTATTCTTTACTACTCAGTGTTCAAAAAAAAAAGATTTCGTACAATTTCGCATACAGTATATACACAGGATAAAGAGAAATAGAAAATATAACTCCAAATAAAATACTTTGCTTTAGTGGTCATTTAATAGAAGGGGATAAGTAATTGTTTTTTGTAACATTTGTTAAATCATGTTATTTTTATGTATAGCGTATTATTCATACATCTCTTGATAATAAAAGTAAATGCAAATTTCTTTACCGTGACTTTAAAAATTTATTTAGCAACACTATCTTTAAAAAAAAAAGAGAGAGATTAATTAACCAGAATGAATTACAGTTTATTTCATAAATACAAAAAGAAACTTACTGAATTTAAAAAAATGTCATCTTTTGTTTAAGATGCATGCCAGATAGTTATAGAAAATAATTTTTTAAAATAATAGTACAAAAGACCACATTTGCAATAATAAAACTTAGCATTATATCCATTCCAACATTTTATAAAATTTGTTTTGTTATACTTATAAACTTATTTGTCAGAAAAGTTCTTAAAAGTTTTCCCAATCGGTCAACTCATAAAAGGGTTTAAGTTAGTGTTTAATACTATTTCAACAATTCAGATGAATACTAATACCTAACATGCATGTGAAATTTCCAGGAGAAAAAAAAATTTCTGTCCAACTTATAAAAAGTTTAAGTTAACATTTTGTAACACTCCCAGACAAATTTGATTTATTTCAGAGATTAACGTACACGATAGAATGGTGGTCAGGTTACCAAAGTTTTGCTCTTTTTTATTTTATAACACAAATTTTATGAGGTATAAAATAAAATCTTATAATGGAGACCTTAATAGATTAATAAGGGTATATAAAATCTAAAACAAAGGAGATCAACTTGACAAGTTTTTCGACATTATATTAAAAAAAACTATTTGGATTTTAAATTTTTTCCTCACATTTCCCTTCGCATCTAATTTTCGAAATTATACAAAGACAATCTGGATCAAAGAAAGAAATCTGGAAAATAAATGATACATAAAAAGCTTCAAAATTAATTTAAGATGACAAAATTTTTTTAAAGATAAAAACATGAATCAAAATAGCAATTTTCCAACTAATAAAAAAAGCAATTTAGAAAACAATGTGAATTATTTAAAAACTAATTATGTGATTGTTCAACCATTTTGAACACAGTGTTTTTATAAGAAATAATCATTTACAGAATAGGAAAAAAAATGTTTATTGAAAATTGATTTATAACAAGATAACACATGTGATAACATTCTTAAATGATTGTCACAAATAATTGATTTAGTAGTTCATTATACAAACCATTCTAAATAAATTTTTAATGAATAAAAATTCATGAATAGGATAAAATATTATCCTTTGTATTTCTTTAACTCTTTTTTTTCCCATTCTTATTTTTTAGAATTTTTTCTGCATAAATTATGATTCTTTCCCAAATTTTATTAAAATAGCATGAAACATACAATTTTACTGCCAAGTATAACTAATTTTAAATTCCTAACTAATTTTAGAACTGATTTTTTAAATAGTTGATAAAAAAATTAAAAAATCCAATAATATTGAATTTAAACTTTTAAGATCTTTTATTATATTATTTTAACTACAAAAAATCAAATCAATCTAATTCAAGCTGTATTAAAAAGAAATACATGTTTAAATTTTTTCTACGCAATATTTAGATAAAGTGTTAAAAGCTGGGTTAAAATTCATTTAAAAAAGCTTTTTAAAATAAAATAATGCTATTTTACCTACAAACATATATATTTAATATCTTTAACAACCCTCTATGTGCTTTTTTTAAACTATTTCAAAACAACATAAACTAAAACATCATTTAATTTTCATCTTGCAATTAATTTATCCAAAATAATTTTTCATTTTTCTGAATTTTCAATTTTGCAAACATGAAAAATAATACACTTACAACCAATACAACACAGAATTACACCACATTTTTATGATAAATACAAAGCAATCACCTAACTTAAAACGCAAATAAAAATGGTACTCATTTACAATCAGTTCAAAAGACAATTTCAAATAAATAATTTACAATGAACATTAAAACAAATGAAAGTTTAGTTGTAATAGGCAGTTCTCGAAAATGAATTCATCACTTTGAGGAAACATGTACAATAAATGGTTTCATGTAAAAAAAATACAGGATATAGTTATTTAAAAAGTACTCTTACATTAAAAATATTGCAACATTTTTCAAAATTCAAGAACATATATTTGATGATTATTTGTCTCAGATATCAACATAAAATTAGTAGGAAAAAATCTTAAAAAATGGTTAGCATGAAATACATCTAAATTGTTACAACTTTTTATGTTTTTAATTCGTTACAAAAAAAATTCAAGTTTTGAACCTTATTTGATACACTGCCATGTTAAATTTTTTATGACATATTTTGATTCCAGTTTTATTCAAATTTTATTCTTAAATAATATCAAATTGCTTTTACCCTATTTTTAAGCAAATTATGTATTCATATTTTCCATAAGACATGAGTTAAAGTAAATTTCTTAAATTTTTGCACAGCTAAAACTATTAATAGAAGAAAAAAATAGTGGCTAATTTTTCTTTTAAATATACGATTGTAAAAAAAATGAAATTTTTATATCATTTTCTAAATCCTTTAGTTAAAAGCTTAGGATTTAAAATAAAAAAATTCATTATAAGGCAACAGCTTGAAAAGTGTGTAAAATTTGAGTAGGAATTATTTTAAAGTATTTCTTCTAAACAATTGTAAACATAGATGTTCCTTTACATTGTTATCAACCTCAATATTAAAGGCAAATACATATTAGGCTGATAATCTTTATTATTGGCAACCTTAATTTTCACATTTTTCCATCAGAAAAATAAAAAACTTGCCTCAAAATTTTGAACAAATAATCAAGTGACGCTCTTGAATAATTCTCTCAAATCTTACAACGTGATGTATCACATTTAATTTAAAAACGTAATTAGATAAAGAATCTGAAAACACGTTTAAATTTTTTTTTCTCATTTTTAAACAATATTTTTTAATACAACATATCAAGCAAATATTTTGAAAATAAATAATTTTACCCTACTAATATTAAGCTTTGCAAAGATTACTTTAATACAATTTGTAGATAATCTATAACATTAAAAATACAAATAAAAAAAATTTCACTCCAGGAAAAATATGAAATTTAAAAAAAAAAACAGTCACAAAAATTTCTTAAAATTTAAAAATTAGAAAAACAACAATTCTACAGGCATATTTTGAAACTAAAGTATTCCATGTTGAAAGCATAATCACAAAATACAGGGAACAAATAGGTAATCAATTTTCGTTCCCACCATTATCACACTGGGTATATTTATGTACAAGTTCTATTTTTATGTACAGGAATGACTATAAGCATTCATTCTGAGATTCTAAAGTGTTTAATATCATTGATTACCATTTTCGATGTGAATGTACTCTTTCCGAGCAGAACATTTAATTTTTATCTGGCCAACCAAGTAACAGGCCATTCCTGTTAGTAGGAATGCCATCAGGATGTTTATTTTGACAGCAACAGAAAGGTAATTGGCGTATGAGTAACTTAGGAAGAATCCAAGAAAACTCCAGAAATATAAATTGGAAAAGGCGGCTTCTCTATCGTTTGGAAACATCAATCCGTAGAGAGCTGCAATTAAAAAAAGAAACACATTAAAAAAAAGAACACAATAAATGAAATCAAATACAAATGTATACAAAAATGCATACATATCTACAAGTACAACGCGCAAATAAAAAAAAGCTGGTGATTGAATTTTCACTTACGAGGACTCGATCTTAAAGGTACAAGTGCGTGAATATCAAATATGCTAATTAATTTAGGCAGATGATATTTTAAATTATGATATCAAGACACAAAAACGTACTTTCTCTGAATAAGCATACCGATTTTTCGATGAATTCGGATTTCTGACCCTCCCTTTTGAAAAACTTGTACTTTTAAAATTCGATTTCTTAGAAAGTATTCGACCGATTTCAATGAAATCTTGTATTTTGTCATTTAAAATTGCATTCTTTAAAAAATTGAATGCTTTGCAATTCGAAAGTTTTTAGACTATTATTAAATTAAATAATAAAAAAAATTTACTGAAATCTATATTTTGCATGAAATTATCTTTGGATAATTTCACACAAAATATAAATTACGTATTATGTTTTGCATGACTATTGTGTACAAAAAGCTTTCAATTCGCTTATGAAATTCTCGAGAGAGGATGAAATACGCAAAAATTAAGATTAACATTAAAGGATCCAAAATTTAGACAGTTTTCTAGACTAAACTATCGGGATCATATTTCCCAGGTTGCAGCTATCCCCCTATATTTTGAAATTCAAAAATCCAAATCGTGGAAAAATAGGTGTCAATTCATAGAGAGTACGTTTTTGTGTCTGATTTTGTAACTTAGAATACAGTCTGCATCAATTAATTAGCATATTTGAGGCTACCGCCTTGAACCATTAAGATTGAGTCCTAGAACGTGAAGATCCGATCTTTAGGACGCAAAATTTACGTAGGGTGGTCCGTTTATTGATTTGCGCATTGTGCATGCAATAATAGAATGTTTCGTAATCACCACACTTACTATAGATTTTTTTATCTATAAAATATTAAGTAAAAAAAAATAATTGCATTAAGAGATAAAATTCTGTATTTTAGTGAAAGAAAAAATATGGCGAATCATTATCGAGATTAACCAATGTAATGGGTTTTAAAGCCTCAAAACAAAACTTTTTTTGTCCGGTGAAACTGAAAAGCGTTTCTAATTATTGCATTTCACCTCTTTTTAAATTTCAAATCATAATGAAATTTATTTTAATGTATCAAATGTCCCTTTTATTGAAATAAAACTCGTTAATGGTTCGTTTCATTATGAAGTCTTTTTTTTTTTTATTTAAATATAGATGATTTTAAGTGTGATATATCATTGTTAAAAAGGAATCTAAAATATACATGTAAGTCGCGAGATTTTTGATAATTACCGTACTGTAGCTCTTTGATAAAAATTTTGTTTTGAAATTTAAACTAACCTTAATCTTTTATTTAACTTCATAATGTAACAAATTTTTTCGCAAAATGTTTAAAAGATGGCTAACTTATAAATTGATGTAAGTTTGTTACAAAAAGGAACCCACTAAACATGTATCGAATGATTCTTCGTCACAGATTCCTCAAAAAGGATTCTATTAAAATGTAACACGAAGAGCAATAAAAAGTGAACTGGCAACAGGAAGGAAAAAAACATATTTCTTCATACTTTTGCTAAAAATAACATTTCATTACCGTTCTATGTTATTAGTGATTGTTTTTGTGATTATGTGTATAGAAAATTATAGTCAAATTCTATTCCCAGATTCTAGCTAAGAACTTTCTCTTTGTTTGGAATATTTCTCTACATCAGAAATTTATCTATATATTTCACTATTAGAAAATTATAGTTCGCGTCTATTTTCAAATCTTATGTTTTTATTTTAAAGGAAGAAAGAGAGAAAAAAAGATTGATTTATAGATAACATTTCATTTGGTGCTTAAGAAACGGAAATTTGGTGAGGTTATTACAAAAAGGGAATCATTCGAAAAAATATAGTCAATGCTTCAGCCTATGCATTCATTTGGAATTTTAAAACTACTTCCAATAATTTCGAGGTACGATTTTTCTGTGTTCTTTTAACTTAGGTTAGAAAGAATAAAATACTCAGTTGAACTTGTAAGCGTCTTTTAAATAAATCGAAGCTTCTCTAGGTAGAATTGAACGATAAGCGTGTTATAACAAAGAAAAAAAAATCGTTGGAAAAACTTCATTGACAATTTGAGACAAGTGCAAAAAGATGAACATCACTATCTTATAAAAAGTTAAACATCTTAACACCTTGCGTTACTGCATTTCAAAATCGAAGGCTTATTTTGCATTTATTTACAATATCAAACATTTTATAATAGGACAGGATATAATAGGACAAGGTCGAAATTTAATAACTCAGACATTTCCATTTGTATCATCAAATTTTAAGTGTAGTTTCAGTTATTTAATAATACATAGTTACTCAAAATTTTCCGCTTTTAAAAAACTAATCTAATCCTTTAATGAGTAATTAATTCTAACTTGTAAGAAATGTGATCCTTTCAAAGCTCTATGATTAAAAATTAAGTCCCAATTCAAGAAAATATTCAGCTTTTGAAATATCAATTAAATTAAAGTTTTTATTAAATAAAAATGCATGAAAAATATACATAATTAAATTGCTAGAACAAAATTTAATTTGAAAATAATATTGCTTCAAAATTTTACTAAATGATATTACTTATGCGGCAAGTTATAATCTTTCCTTATACACGATAATTCATTATTATCGCATTTACGATCAGTTTTTGGAATGTTTGTAAAACATGTAGTAAAAAAAATAACAATTAATCTAAACAACTATATGCAAAACACGTTATAAACATCTTATTACCCGTTATTCAAGATGATCTAAAGCATGATTTAAGAAATCGAATTAGAGTTTATTTACAATATGAACAATACAAAACGTTCACTAATTATTAATAACCGATTTTCAGCATTATTAAACAAAAATAATTAATTCCTTTAGTCCTTTCTTTTCTATAGTTGACCTTTATATATTAGCCCGATTTCTTTCGTCGTCTAAATATTAATTTGAGAGCCCAAGTGGATACATATATTTAAATTTAATTGATAAAATGTCTAAAAAAATTACAAGTGGTACAGTAATAATCAACCTTATTGTGCATTTATAGAATCCTTGTTAAAATTTAAGTCAAAAAAGCTTGCGCATTAAAGCTCGAAAATTGATATTTGAGCAAAGAAAGAACTTGATGGCTGATGAATGCAGGACTGAAATCATTAAAACCTGATTTATTTTATTTTATGACCGGCATCGAACAGCCGACTCGATTTTGAGTTCACTACTATCAATGCTCAACTGCGTAGCCTTGTAATTTTAAACCCAACTCAAAAGACAAGGGAACTTTTAGATCGAATACTAGGACAAACTACCCCTCTTGAAAACATTTTGGGATGGAACTAACCCGCATTTGCGTTACATAGAGAGGAAAACCTCAAACGGTCAGCATAACGGAAAGGTGATTCTAACCCATGATCTGTCTGCCACTGAGGATGTCTTATGCCAGCACTGTGATCGGTGCCAGCCGGGAGCAGAACTTATCTCAACCAGCCACTACCGAGATTCGAACCTGGGTCACCTCATTTTGAGGAGAATGCTCTATCCCCAGAGCTACCACGGCTTAATTCCTATTGATTGTCGGGTGAAACAGAGTTCGGTGAAAGCACTAAATTTCATCAAACATAATTAATTTCGATGTTTTTCCATCCCATCCTCTTCACTTACCACCGAACGGATACCTAAGCATTATGCGAAGCAAGTTAACTATTGGTATCAAGGAATACTAATTTTAAAGAGTTCATATCAGTTATAAAGATGCAATATCGCAACAATTATCTCACCTGATATTTGTGACCACCAAATGGCATCACCCATTCCCCAAACTCCTGCTATGATGAAGTAAATGCTAGTTGTCTCTGGCGTCGGATCCCACAGGAATAACAGCACACAAATACCTATATTAGCACACGCTGCTAAAATCAGGACGGCCATCTGAGAGATATATTTCACCAAGGGTCCCACAAGTAGAGACATGATTGCACCGCAGACGCCGAAACAGATAGTGACAAAACCGACATGATGAACACCCCAAGAGCAAGCTATGTATGCCTAGAAAAGAAAAAGAAAAAATCAAATAAAAACAGAAAAACACAGACAAATATACAGCATGCAAATTTTAACTATCAGCAAACTATCGTACATCTTGTGAAAATTTATGTTCTGTATATTTGCTGCACTTCTAAAAGAAAAGTCATATAAAAAACAGAATACTGGCAAATATACAGTAAATAAATTTTAACAGTCTGCAAACTATGACACATATTGTTAAAATTTATTTTCGGTATATTTGCTGCACCTCTAAAAGAAAAATATAAAAGCAGAACAATACAAATTTTAACAATTTGCAAACTATCCTAGTTATTTTTTAAAATTCACATTTTGTATATTAAAAGAAAAATAATACAAAAGCATAATAATGCGGACAAATATACAGTATGTAAATTTTGACAATTTGCAAACGATCCGACTTATTGTTAAAATTTGCACTCTGTAATATTTGCTATACTTCTAAAAGAAATATCGTACAAAAGCAAAATAATACTGGTGAATATACAGCATATAGATTTTCTTCAATCTGAAAACTATTATAGATTTTGTTGTAAAATATGTGCTTTATACTTGCTGAACCTGTACTTCTTACTTAAACTTAATCACACGAAAACCTGGTTCAACTTGCCGAAATATGGTTTAATTTACCATATTTCTTCGCATTACTTAAACCATAATGCGGTGCAAATTTGCTTATTTAAAATAAAACAAATTTGCACCGCATTATGGTTCAACAGAATACAATGGTTCAAAATTGATATACCGCATAATATAATGGTGCAAAACTTATGTAAATGATTCAACATTGAACCGAATTTATTTGGGAAGCTAGCGAGTATTTTCAGGTAGATGAAAAGTTATAAAATGAAAACCTTATTGCAAAAGAATGATTGATAAGCTACCAAAAGAAGTACTAACATACTCTTGGAGGAGCATCATTAATAGTTTCTCGTTTTAATTTTTTAACTAAGTTGAAATAATTTTAATTCTTTCGATTTTTTTCAGGGAACATAGAAAATACTTATTGTCTTAAAATAAACATTTTTACCATGTTAACTTTTTCAATTGAATTTAACTTTATGGAAAGAGAACTGGAATCAGATATATTGAACTAAACGTCAATTACATAAATTTTAAGTAAGCTGATTAAATGGTATTAAACGTAAATAAGTCTGCCGGGGGCTAAAAATGAGGGTTTGGTAAAATCACTGTGGTACCTCGAGTATTTGGAGACCTGTTGTGCTTATTTTTATTGTTAAATGTTTCCAAGTAGTGTGACTATTTGGAAAATTCTTCAAGAAAATGCTGCTTTCGGATATTTTCAATGCCCGGGTAAATGCTGTTGTTTTTTTTTGTTCCCTGTTTAAAATATTTGAAACGTTTCGAGCTGATTTTGAATTAAAACGCCACAATTTAGGTATGCTAAAAATAGTACTACACCGCTTACAAGGACTGTAAAAATTTAACTATTGATGAGTGAAGCTTAATTAATTATGTTAATAGATAATACTGGTATTTTAGTAATAGATACTGTGGTATTAGATTTTTACGGCCTCCGCAAAAAGAGTTGTACCAAAAATATATTATTTCGATAATAATTGAAAAATGCTGTTGCCACTAACGTTTATTTAATATGTCCTGCTTCACAAATTAATAAAAAAGAATTGAAAAAAAACCCAGTTATTTGAATAATATATTAAAGTAAACATATTTTGATATTTTAAAATCGAATCCATTTTTTCGAAGGAATTTTATCGTACCATTTGAGTTCAATAAACGTCTTATGATTCCTCAACTGATTAAATCTGTATATAAAAATGCAGTCATAAAAGCAGACGACGCAGTCTAGCTGTAAATAAACATTTAAAAATAGTTTTCTGCAATTCGAACAAAATAAAAAATAAAGATAGCCAATTCCTCTCGCTTGTCAAAAAAGAAGAAATTGACGAATACTAAGAATTTTAATTCACTTCCAACCTTGGGGAAAATGTTCTTTTTTTCGATCACGTTCCACGTCGGTGATGCGAAAATATTAACCCCGTGACTGAGTTATTAAAAAAAAATATAGAATCGGCTGTCATGTGACCATGAATCATTACATAAACAATGCGCCAAATGTGACAGGATTTCAACCGCCAGGAACAAGAAAACAGCTGTTCCTCAAAACACCGTTTTGTACAAGAATAATTAATAACTTCAAAAAAGATAAAACTAACAAAACTGTTTGTTTACGTTCTATCAAAACTTTAAATTCAGCAGACATATAAAACAAAAATACAACGGCGAAAAACTTAACAATAAATCAGTAGGAGGAAATATATTTGTTTTTTTTCGTCCTCAAACTAATGCATTTTAATCTTTTTAAGGACGAAATATCCAGTTTAAACCAGATAAAACCGAATAAAACTTGAATAATGACATTGACCTGTTATTATTAAGATACACAGTAACAATATTTACTTGTCACGTAATTTATTTGTTATGAATAAAATTTAAATACGTAAGTTTGATAATATAGATAGCCATTAAATGAGTAAAGTAAGTAAACAAGCGACAGGGGAATACATAATATTATATCGGAAAACATAACTTTCAGATAATCATTTACTTTAATATATACGTATTTTTGAATGCTTTGTAATCACCTCCGTGTTTTTATGTTCCTTGTAAAAAAATGAATATTCACATTAAAAATTACAATATTCAAGCGAGGGTGAACATGTTGTCTAACTCAAACGAATCACATCCTCGGAGGACATAGCTGGAAACATTGAAAATTGCTTTGTTACCGCCCAATTAAAAACAATATTATATCTGAAGTACTTAACATTTCCAACTAAAATTATTATATGTACAGTGCTCAAAAAAATATAAACGAACCACCCAAAATAACTTTTATAATAATAGGATCTTTATGTTCTACGACTCAATCTGAATGGTTCGAGGGGGTGACCTCAAATATGCTAATTAATTCGTGGGGACGATCTTTTTACGCTAAGAAATCAGACACAAAAACATACCTTTCTTTCGATATATTCGGATTTCTGACTCCCAAATTCTCAGTAACTATTCGACCGATTTCGTTCAAATTTTGTATTTTTCCATTTAAAACGATATAAAAAAATTTTGTACTTTTTCGACTATTATGAGAGAATAAAAAACGTTTTGTAAAAGTTATATTTTGCATTGAATTATGTTTGGATAAACAATTTTTATAATTATGTGCAAAAATTTTTCAATTCACTTAAAAAGTTCTTGAGATATGGTGAAGGTGAAATATGCAAAAGTAAAATTAACATTAAGGAATCCAAACTATTGGTACCATGTTTCCCTAGATTGCAACTATTATATACCCTATATTTTGGATGTCAAAAATCGGAATCCAATGACCACTCGAGTCCTAGAATATGTAAATCCGATCATTACATCAAAAGTTATTCAGGGTAGTCTGATTTTTATTTTGCGCACTGTACAATTATATTAAACTAATTGCAAAAAAAATCTTAATTGTTTATATTCAAGGTCAATACTTTAATGATTTTGTAATGACAATTTATCAAATATCAAATGAAATAAAAAATTAATTTAGATCAGGAAATATAAAAAATATATAATAAATTTTACTAAATTATTCTTAACAGAGTAATAATTTTAATTCATTTATGCACATAAACTATATATTTAATAAGTTTTAAAAGCATTTGTATTTCGAAAAAAAGTAGAAAACTAAATTGGTATAATTGAAATATGTTGCTAAATTGTAAATTGTTTACTTACAATTTATAGAGAAATGAAAATTTATTATTTAAAAGTATCAAATGATCCACATTTTTATTCTTCCACTTAGTCTATTTTAAATGTGCATTATCTTATATCAATAATTGTGGAGAATTAAGAGAAATTAAGGAATATATAAGACGCGCGCATGCGCAAAGAATTACGTAACGCTTCCACCCACGTCATCAGATGATATGTACGAGCTAATTAATACGGTCGCTTTAATGCGGCGCTCTGTCTTTTACTATTGTTGTTGTTTATGTTAATAAAATGTTGTTAATTACGATCTGCCTAATTAATTAAGAACCTCGATGGACATCCTTTAGACAATACTAAGTAAGTTAAGCGAAAATAATTCTCTTGATTCTTCGGATAAAGAATCAACGAAATATCAACGAAATCAGACTTTCAAAAAGATACCAGTCTTAATATATTTATAAATTATCCTGACTTTTTACTTAAATCTATTTTCCTTTCATGTAAAAAAAAATTTATTTAAACCAGTAGTTTCTATAAAAATTCAAGCAATTTAAATGAAGTGATTTAAATTGCGTTAACCCTACGTAATTTTAATGATATTTTTTTACCATATTTAGTCGGCACCATATCCGGTTATCAATATTTAACGACTGAATGAATAATTTTGCTTAAAATTAGAATGTTTCAACTACAAAGTATAAAGCAACTTAAACATTAATAACTCTTTCATATTTAAATATAACCTTGAGGAAGATCTTTTAAGATACTGCTAAAATCAAGGTGATAGTAATTTGTAGACTATGTAATTGTTGGTTTTCGTTCAAGCGATGATAAATTACAGCAGAGATAGATATTTATTTCTATACTTAGAAATCACGTGAATAAATAGAACGAAGATAGTTTTTAAATTTAAGCTAAAATACTTGACCCTCTAGGTGACTCAAAAAATAAATAAAAATGCGTGGATTTCATTTGCTTGCAGAGTGTCTCAAAAACTAAATTGTGTGGAATTCATTTACCTGCAGAGTGTCTTAAAAACTATATCAAAATGTGTGGAATTCATTTGCCTACAGGATATCTCGAAAACTAAATTCAAAAGTAGGAAATTCATTATGAATTACACTTCATTTATGAAACAAACCTCATTTTTTAACTACTCATAGATAAGTCATCTTATTAGTACAATTAAATTTAATAATTTAAACCTAACATCCTAAAAAAATGGTCCTGTCTAAAGGAAAACTTAAGTATCCTCCTCTTAGTAAATGGTAAAAAGTTGCAAGACTTCGCGCATCGGGTTATTGTGGAAAAATTTCACTATTACTATCCAGATAAATGAGGTACTAATTCCGAAGAATTTTTTTTTTGCACAGAATGTATTAACAATACAGTGTAAGGCTTATATTTGTTTAAGAATCTAAAATTGCTGTCTAGACGAATGAAGTATTGTTTTCTATGTTTTTATTCGTGCTGAATCGAAGGATGCAATCATTAATACTACCATAATTTAATAAAACCATAATCGCTTAACAAATAAGTAAAAAACCTTACCTCAGTGAATTCGTTCAAGTAGAGAGTGTTTTCAATTCCAATATATATGCTAATAGGAACTAGTAAAATTTGGTGACATTTTAAAGCATGCTTGATCGGAGCCAAAAACCGATTCCGGACATTTTTCCACCCACTAACAAGTCCAATGTCATTTTTGAGGGGATCTAAGAACAAGTACATCCAGAAAATACTAAGAGTGCTTAAAATTAGATATATGCTGATCAAAACCAATCTTTGGTGTTGGGTTGGTGGCTCCAGATATGAACCCGTTACGTTTTCATTGTTTTGAAAATGCATACCACATGGTATTTTATGATACTGGATGTCCAATGGTCTTTTCGATCGCAGCACAAAGAAAGCGATCGCATTTCCAATAATTAAACTTATCTCACTGAAAAAGAAGCAAATTCCAAAAAACGAAGCCAAGATATAATCTAAGTCTTTGCTGGTTAAACTTTGATAACGAGTTGCAAGTTCGTCTATGTAAATTGCCGATGCGCTATTAAATGGTCCACTGACTAATCCATACAAAACCGAAGTTGAAAATATTAATTCCCAGTGCAAATGCATATTTGCAGCCATGTAAGGCAAACTGAGAAGTGTAGAAAAAATCAACACTTTCTTGCAACCGAACTTTTCAATCAAAATATCAGGCAGCATGAGGGAAGAAATTATTGAACAACCATAAATAACTGCCTGCGAATCGGGTCCTATACCATCAGCAGCGTTCATGGTACTCTGTAGATTGGATAAACCTCCGAATCCTGTGTAAAACACGAAGCAACAGCAATTTAAGACATAAAAGTTCCACAAAATCCTTGCTTTTGACATCAGCGGAGAAGCGAGTTTAATTTCGACATTTGCTTCATTTTCTATTAAATCTTGGTGATCATGCTGAAGCAAATAGTGATCCATCATTGCTTCAATAATATCTTTAAGACTCTATGTCTCTTCAATAATAAATATCACATAAAATTTAGAATGAAATATGTGAATCAAAATTGAAACTGCAGCCTCCGGTTAATTTAAAGAAAATAATGCTTAATTGAACTAATCGTAGTGCATTGCAGCGATCAGAGTTGAGAAAATTGACTCGTATAAAAATGGGGCGTTGAATACAGAATTGACTTTCTTTTCTGGAATTTGCAATGATGTCTGACAAACCTACACTAATCTTAAAACGAAATAATATAATCTGAACTTCGTGGAGAAATTCAAAACTAGCTGTTCTGCAATTTTTGGCATAATGCATATCACATACTTTCTTATAAAGAATAAAAGAAGTTACAACGAAATCATATACTTTCTTATAAAGAATAAATATTAAAATATCAGCTCCGAAGAAATAACAGAAAAAGTCAAAAGAAAAATTATGTATCTTTCCTATATTTTTAATATTATGATTAATATAGTAATTTATACTGCTTTCTTCTGTAATTCATCCACTAGAAAAATTGCAAATATTTTTTTATTTTAGTCAAGTGCATAGGCTTATATCCTGCTTTAACAATGCAATATGCAAGATACAATAAACCATGTGGCTGAACCACATGACTCTATAAAATTTATTATTTTTGATTTTGACAAAAATTGGTTAAACGAGCCCCAATACAAAATGTTGAATATATCAGGCACAGAAAAAAAAATAGACTAATGCGCTATTTTAAATATGATACAAATTAAAAAGTCAATGTGACGATACCAGTGCAAATATACCAAATTTTATGAAACCCTTTATTTTTATTACTCTGTTTTCAAAATCTTCTTTAATTGGAAAAGTTATTCTAATGAGTCTACAAGTCAACTCAGGAGATCATTTTATTTTTTTTATTATACCTTATTTGCACTGAACAGACTTTGAAGGGCTGTTTCATATTTAAATCTGATATAGCACTTAGTACACTCAACTGCGGCACTGCAAAAAGTAATATTATTGAATTGGATCACATAGTGCCCTCAATTTTTTCAAACATTTTTATTCCAGGTTTGAATAATATTTTAAAAACAGCTGTGTAAAAACAGCTGCTGTGCTCACACCACGTAGTTACAACCGTAAAAAGTTGAAACGTAAGAAATAATAAGATATTATGCTTCTCGATTTTATTCTCAGTGGAGATGTAGTCGAGCTATCAAAGCGGAGAAGCCATACCCTCTGCGACGTAAATTAAGTATTACTACTACAAATTGTATTTCGGTACTTTTTATTTAAGCACTAGAGCTGCAGAATAGACTATTAGCAACTATCTGGAAAACATCTCTGAGGATGAGCCAGAAACAACATACATACGTCACATCCCGTTTTACAGGGAGGACATATTCACACACATCTATCCGCAGATCATAATTTTGACCTGAATCAGAGCTCGATGAATCTCCGATCCAGTACCTCAAGAGGCATTTATGTGCTATGGAAATTTGGAGGACTTTGTGACCCCGACAGATTTAGCGTGCACCAGTCACTATTTTGTACGCAGGGAGTCTTCGGTCGACAGGGAAAGAACCAACGACCAAAACCCCTTTCCAACCAGGATATCCCGGTCTTCAACAAATTGAAATCGATTTAATAATTATAACCGTCAAGATGAGAGAACGGATGAAACATAGTAGTCGAGCACACAAGCCTGCATAATTATGTGTTTCAATAAATAAATTTAAAAAAAACACAAAAATTGAGGAACCTCCATAGCCGAAGGATATCGTCCTTTCCGAATTACGATAGCAGGTTCGAGCCCCGCCATAAACTTGGTTGAATATTTGTGCCGTTCTTCTCTAATTTGTTCTATCTATTCCTCAACTTGAAAGAGGTTTAAAAGATGTTCTTTGCATCGAGCACACAAACTTGCACACGTATATGTAGCAATAAATAAATAAAACTTGAAAAATATCGGTGCACATTTTTTGTACCGTGTAGTTATAGTTCATTTACGTCGCACTAGAGCTGAACAATGGGCTATTGGCGACGGTCTGGGAAACATCCCTGTGGACGATCCAAAGACATGCCATCATAAATTTGATCCTCTGTAGAGGGGATGGCACCCCCGTTTCGGTAGCCCAACGACCTATACGCGAAGTCGAACACTTTACTGTAGAGCAGTTTAACTAGAACCAATACCGCACACCTTCGTTCCCTACGCAGAATAATACAAGAGGTCACCCACCCTCACACTGCCACAACCAGTGTTGGCGAAAGAGAAGATCTCAAATTCATGTTCAGAAGTTGCTGAAAAACATCAAAGCTTACAAGAAAACTACATAAATGCCTAATTATTTTTTTATAAATAGAACACTTTCTAGAGGTGTCCAGATTCTCCAGAATACGACGAAGAATGCCACGAGTTTGAACCCTAAAGTCACTGAGGAAACTCAGCCTTTGCATGCGAAAAGCGTGAGTACAATTCATTAATTGTAGGATTATAAAAAAAACAATTCACTCCGTAATTTTGAATTCTGTAAGACAACTTGTTAGAAGCAGTAAGCTATAAGAAGCTATAAGAGTAAGAAAACGACCTTTACCTGCTATCTCAGCAGAATTCTTGATTCATCTCAAATCAAAACCTCGATACTTAACTTTCCATTTAAGCTCTCATCTTCTTTGCACTCAACTATTGTAATCTTAAGATTTCGTTTCAAACCTAGAGATATAAATTATTTATAAACCCAGAGAGCCAAAGGGTTTGTTTACTATCCACTCATCGTAAAAAAAAGACTATTTAAGGCGAGTTCATGGTTCGAAACCATCAGTTAAAATAGCGATTACGCAAAATTGAAACCAAAGTAAGATAAAGAAACAAGGGATAAAAGGTTTAACGCAATGATGTTCCCGCATCAAAATGATCTCTCAGAAGGTCAATTGTCCTCTTATGATGGACAAACAATGAAGCAATATGCATGAAGGCGTTTAATTACTTATTTATTTTTAACAAATATCCTTAAGATTTTATTTTGTTTTATAACCGTCGTTGAACAGCCGATTTTCAGTTTACGACTACAAATGTTCAACTCCGTAACCTTGTAATTTTGAACCCAATCCAGAGGACAAGGGAGCTCCTGGATCAAGTATTGGAAGAAATTTGACTTCGTGGGCGACTTTTCGATGGAACTAACCCGCATTTACGTTACATGGAGAGAAAAACCAGGAAAACTTCCCACGAATAGCCTGACGGCAAGGGGACTCAAACCCATAATCCGTTAACCACTGAGGATATTTTACGTCAGCACGGTGATCAGAGTGAGCCGGGTTCAGAATTCGTATCAGCCAGCCATTGCCGGGATTCAAACCCGGTTCACCTCATTGGGAGGCGAGATGTCTATAACCTGGGATAACACGACTCTTTTCCTTAAGAATGAAAATTCTAAGATTCTCAAACTCCACTTGTAAGACCATGTTAAACAAAAAGGCATCACAAACAACTCAAGGGCCAGAATAGCCTGGTTGGTAGGATTTTGGACTCATGTTCGTGAGAACGGGAGTTCAAATATCTCTGGTCGAAGAAACCCCATGTATTAAATGGTAACTGGTGCACGTTAAATATGTCGGGGTTACAAAGTTTTCCAAATTCCCATAACAAATTAATAACTCTGAGGGTACTAAATTCGAGATTGATCTTTCTCTGGTTCGGGTCAAAATTACGATCTATGGATGAATGAATGGATGTATGAATGGTTCCACCCTATGAATGGATGTGACTGAAATCGTATTCTTGGCCACAGATGGTGTCTCTGAAAAACAAGAAACGCACCCTTTGCCTCAATTTCATTTGGTTTCCCAAGCAGGCTTGCTGGTATGGCAAGTGGCAATAGAAACAACAACAACAAACAACACAAGAAAAATAAGGAACAAAACTACCTTCAAAAATCAGACTTGCTACCTTACATGCATCCAAAAGATTTGCAGATGAACAATATAATCACTACTGATGTTCTTATTTATTTTTCTGTCTATATTTTTTTTTTCAATTTTCTTTCAATTGATTTAAAGTTTTAATAACACGCATGCATATTAAAAAACTTTTTGTTTTAAGGAAGAAAAAAAAATTTCGTTGATAAAATTGTGACATGAAACAAAATGAAAAGAACAACAAAAAAAAACCTTGTAGAATACTTATTGAATGAAAAATATCTTATAAGGCAGTATTTCAATTACCCAATCAAAAAACTACAAACGATGCTTTTTTTTAAAAGAAAAAAAAATCTACGGTTGTATTAAACTATTGGAACTAGCTCAGGAGTATGAAAAGCGCCGTAAAGAAAAAAAAAAAAAAAAAAAAAACAATTAACGAGCCACAGTTACTTTAAAAAGTAAAATTCATTAATAACTTCTCAAAACGCAATTTTAAACAAATCCTATGTTAGTGTTCATCTATTAGTTATTTGCCTGCGAGAAAGAAAAGCAGTGTTAGGAAAAATTTAATGAAGTTTTATTTCATCCATATTTGCGTCTGAGCAAAATAAGGGAATAGCAAGAGTTTTAACATACAATTTTAGATAATATTTTCGAATACGCTTACAGTTGAACTCCATAAAAAATAAAATAAAACCTCTCTTATATTTTAAAAAATGTATTGCAGTGGTGTTCTATTTTAAGACCTAGTAATGATAAAAAAAAACTTTCGTAACTGAGATACATAAAACGAAAACAAATGACGTAGAATAAAAACACTTCCTTCGATTGAGGCAAACAGTCAGCAGGCATTTCATAAATAATAAAAAGTAACTGTTTCACAAACAAAATGACGGAGAGCTTATTTAAACACGTGATGTTGAAAGGCAGCCGTTTGCGTAATGACGTTTCACGTGAATCGCAATGTCTCAGTTTCCACACTACGGTTTCAGCTTTATTTTGTTTTCTTACGAATTGAACGCATTTGATACGATTGTTTTTCGCTTAATTTCGCTGTAATGTTCTTTTTTATGAGTCTAGTTTTTCAAGGCCACGGTCTACTATTTCATTATATATTGAAACAATTCACATCATAAAATTTCTAGGAAGATAATGAAACAGCTGATTTTTACGGAATATATATAAAAAGAAACTATCATAAAACTACCTGGATTGAACAGCCGGCTCCTATATTGCAAGAGCGGCAAACAATGTTCAATTTCATAGTTTTGTAATTTCCAACTCAGAAGACAAATTTTGGGCTTTTGATGGAAATAATATGCACGAGATCTCCATGAAGAAGAAAATCACGAAAATCCTCCCGGTTAGCTCGACACAAAGGAAATTCTAACCCTTGATCCGCCAACTACAGGGAATATTTTACGTCACGATGTAGTCAATGTAAGCCGGGAGGCTAATTTACAATTTAACAGCCTACAACGACTCGCTGTCTTTTTTATAAATTTTTCTCTTGGCTACAGGTGGTCGCAATTATAATGTAATATAACGCAATTATTCGCTATTAATTGACTTAAAATAAGTTACCTGAACTAAAAAAATAAAAAAATCATGTTTATCTTTATTTTTAAAAAAATGCTAAACGGTTGAGAGTGTCGATAAGAGCCGCTGGATTGGAAAATCGCGCCCGGGAGCAGCATTTGGATCAGCTTGGATCAACGGATTTCGAGTTTGGGTCACTTCAAAGGAAGGCAAGAGCTCCCCCCTTCTCTAGCCAGTATTAGACATTTTACTGGAATGAATAACACGAAATAGGTCTCAATTCATGACCCCAATTGGGTGGAATGCCCTTCCAAAGAAGCTTTGATGACAGGTCAGGAAGACTCGACGACCCAAAAAGTTAAGAACCCCTCCTGTAGATAGATCCAGATTCGGGGAAATTTATCATCGTCAAACTTATAAAATGGAGTGTACAACTAGAATTATAACATATTTAAACCTTATTTTCGCAACAAAATACCTAAATGTAATTTCTATTGTTTTAATCTAAAATATGTAATTTTAAGTTACAGTTACAGAGGGTTCTCGAAATCCCTTAGTTATCATATATTTAATGATATTTCTCGAAAATGAATTAATGAACACCTAATGAAAACCACAAGCTTATATTAATAGTAAAATTTAAAATAGTTTTTTTGAAAAAAAGAACTCAAATTAAAATAAGTATTAAGTATAAAAACTACCTCTGAGGTTTTAACCCCTTTGGAACCGTGATCACATACACGTGATCACACGATTCTCTTCTCACAGCATGAAACAAGTCTCCCAAGATTACACTTACGTGATTAATTCCGTACACTTATATCACATCTCGTATTACGTATACGTAATCATATCTCGTAATACGTATACGTAATCGGAGCGTACTAGCCTGAGAAAGCGCAACTTTTTTACGTTCCGCCAGTCCTGGATGTGTTAAACCTATTTTATACAATTTAAAGCTTCTCTTAATTATTCTAAATGATAAAAGTTAATAGGATTTATATCATCCATAAGAAAAGGCGTCGATAGAAGGAAATTACCAGATACGATAGTTTAATTCTACAGTGATTCGTTACAAATCGACTTTTTTTGCATTTTCTAGTAATTGCTTAAGTTTCCATGTTTGATAAAGATCTTAAAGATAAAGATCTTAAAGATAAAGCGCGGTGATTATACAACACCATACATAATTAAAACATATATCTGCATTGTAAGTTATAAAAACTTTTAACTATGTATAAAAGAAAACTATAAATAAGATTACCTCAGTAAATTCATTAGAATATAGAGCACTTTCTATTCCTATTAGTATGGTGATTGGTATTAGCAGGATTTGATGTGGATTGCCAACATGCTTAATAGCTGCTAAAAAGCGATGACATGCAGATTTCCACCCACTACCCTCTTTGATATCATTTTTCAGAGGGTCTAAGAAACAGCACAATAAAAGAACGCTAAATAAACCCATACCTACATAGGTACACACCAACACTATCCTTTCATGTTCAGGTGGAACTTCTAAATTGGAATTGGTCACATTACCATGGGCATCAAAATCAATGCCACACTTTAAAGGTAGAGTATTATTATCAGTTAAGTTCCTGGGTATGACATGTCTTTCACTTATTACGATAAATGAAATTGCGTTGCCGAATATCTGGGTACCTTCCATGAAACAGGAGTACACCCCGAAGAAAACTGCTACCACAAACTCTAAATCTTGCTTGGTCAGGGCCTGGTACCGGATGGCAAGTTCGTCAATGTATACAGTCAAGGCGCCATTGTAAGGTCCACTTATCAGTCCAAATAATGTAGACATTGACAGCAGTACATCCCAACGAAGATACATATTAGATGCCAGATATGGTAGTCCTAGAATTGTTGTGAATATAAGTACCCTCTTGCAGCCGAAGTTTTCAATGGTAATTTCAGGTAAAAACAAAGAAGAAATCATTGATGCGGCATAAATCACAGCTTGTGAATCTGGACCCATTCCACCAGCAGCGTTCATGGTGCTCTGAAGATTGGTCAAACCCCAAAATCCAGTTTGGAACATGAGATAACTGAAACTTAGTACAAAAAGATTCCATATGATTCTTTGCTTGCTCATTAAAGGTACTTCTTCCATTAATTGCGTCTTGTAACTTGAGTTCACAGACCCGTGGTCGACTACGGGATTTTGAAGAATATGGGAACATTCATTTACACTAGATGAATGGGTTAAGTACGATACAAAGGTCTCTTCGTTGGCCATGGTGATTTTTTTCCGGATGTTTAACAACAGTTAAACAACTCGCTAGAGTAATTTTCAGAAGTATCTGATTTTTTTTCTAAAAAATTATTGCACAAAAAGTATAAAAAAATGACTTAAAGTAAGGAAAGTTAAGTGTTTCAAATAGGAAGTAAAGCGTATTATTTTCTAAATGAACTGTTTCAGTCATTGCGTGAAAGGCCATTACGTAGAACGAAGTCTGAAATCCTTTTCTATTATCGGCGCACAAAGCTAGACTACTAACACTCGTTCTTCCGTGAAAATAAAAATAAAGCGATTTCATCTAACTGAAGAGAATAAAATACTACTCACGCTGAGCGATAAGGTAGGACTATGTATTTTAAGATGGCATTTTTAAAATTATCATTAAGAGAACAAGCAAATAAACGATTATTATGGATGTCAATGTCAAATTTATTGCATTTCTTGAAACGCAAACAAATATCTGTTACATAAAACAATGGTTACGAGTGATAAGAAAATAATTACGAAATGCTTAACTTATCTATTTAAAAAAATCACTCTCGCGTATTCTAATTGTAAATTTATAGATGTGAAAATTCGAATAAAATGAAACACTTTTTTCAGATATTTCATTTAATTAAAATCCAGTAAAAACGTAATAATTCTAAGCTTGAACTAAATGTATCAAAAAAATTTAATATTAGTTACTTGTCCCTATATTGTGCTTAATTCTTCAATTTAACTTTTTTTTTATATAAGCTCTTCCCATGAAAGAGTACACCCTATAAAAATTCCAATAGTATAAGAAAAATAACTCTTCGTGAGTACAATCAAATTCAAAACAACTTTTTTTTTAAAAAAAAAAAAAAGCACTAAAATAAACTATATTTAAAACATGCTTATTTCTGGTTTAACCAGGAAGAGAGAAATGTATATTCTTGTTTACTAAAGGAACTATAGTTAATAAAAAAAATTTCTGTCCTTCAAAATTCTCAGACGTTTCTCAAGGTAAAAACTAGCTAATGTTTTTCTAAAGACATTGCTTATTTGAACGAGAAATGCTTGACATATTTAAAGAAAAAAAAACATCCAATTAAAAACAAGTAATATTTGATGTATATGGGTCATTTTCATTAATACGGTAATAATTTTTACATCTCCGTTGTGCGTTATGCTTGTTTTATGATTTCATAACATTTTGAAATGGAAAAAAGTGTTTTTAATGTATTTTTACAAAATGTTAAAAATAAGACAATTATATCAACTTAATGAACAAATGGGGATTAAAAAGTAATCTTCCTGTCAACACTTTTTTGGTTAGAAATGCACCCCATGTGCATTTTATTATTATTATTATTATTTTAAATATGGAATTGTTATGAATATTTTAGAATATTCTGAAAATTACTTTATTTCACGCTTGTTTCTTAAGATTTTTCTTCATTTTAGAAATGAAGCTTATAATATTTATTATATTTTGAAAAATGTTTCAAAGGGCTTACATTACGACCATTAATATCAACAACTTTCCTAATCATTTAAAATTTACAATTTTTTTAAAAAGTGATCACCCTTAAAAATACTACTACTGTCCACAGCCCAGTAGCAAAACTTTCCAATTTTGTCCCATACCTTACGTGTCATACCCTCACATATCTCCACTGTTCAATTAAAATACGAAAAAATTGTTTTTTAAAAAAAGGGCATTAAGTTTATAGATCTTTTTCAATTTAGAATAAGATGACCAGATTTGTAAACCATGATTTGAGGACAAATCAGCAGAGCGTTCTCGAAAAATTTTATGATTTTAGACCACCCATATATCTATGGAAAATATTAATTGATGTGTGAACCATCAAACTTGATTTTATTACTGAGCAGTTTTGAAGATTTTGAACAAAATGAGTCAGTACATGATTATTAAAATTTATTTATTTTTTGCTCAAATTATTTCAAGACCAGTATGGTGTTTTCATCTTTTAGCATGGTACTTTTTTTTGTAATCTGTAAAACATAACTATCGTGTTTAAAAAAAACATGCGCATTTCAGATTTTTTTTCATATTTCCTAGCATATAAAAAAGATTATATGCTTTCGAAAATTTTCAAGTAAATTTGAGGACATATTTTTAAATTTGGAGACACTTTCTGCCCACAAAAAGTTTGAAAATTTTTGAGGACAATCAAGGAAATTTGAGTACAGTCTTCAAGATTTGAGCACGTCTGATCACTTTAATTTAGAATATAGAAATATAATTCAGAAAATAATTTTAAATAAAAAAATTTTTTCAAAAAATAGTGCCTCAGTATAATTTTAAAATATGTCACTAGGGTTTTAAAATATGTTCAGATAGGGTGTTGCATTCTTTAAAAATCAATAACCCCCCCGTATAAAATATTTGAATAAGAGTTTTAATGTTTCACGTTTTAGAACAAAATTGCAGCATATTTTCATCGTCAATTCACAATTCAATTTTTGCAAAAAAATAAACTGATACATCATAATTTCAGAATTTATCTTTAAAGTATTTAATCATTCCTCAAAAAACAAATAACCCCCAGAATATAATATTTTAATAAGAATTTTAATGTTTCTCATTTTAGAACAAAATAACGGCATATTTTAATTCTCAGCTTTACCGGTGAAATCCATTTAAATCAGGTATCATAAGGGTGTAGCTTTTACATTTATCATTTTCACATGCCTTTTTTAAAGTAAAATAAAATTAAGTAATACCTAGATGAGAATTATAAGTTGCTTTCTTGCAAGAATATATCCATAAAAAACTGATTTCAAAAATCAATTAAGCTTAATTACTATTTTTAAATTAGAATTAATTTGTTATTCCCTCACTAATGCATAAAATGAGGGAATGATGGGGTGAGGGTAATGATTCTAGAACAGAAAAACTCAAAACATAAGTGTCCATCACGTAAAATATATTATTTCTTAACTTAATAAATTCAGAAATCACAACTCAGCTTCAGTTATTTGGATTTTATGAACTTAACTTAAAATGACGGTTTGACCTATATATACGTTGATAATACTGTTGATTTTAAATTCCACTTTACTTAAACCAGAAACACATTTTTCTAATCTTAGATGGCTATGATTATATCACTCAGTCAAACAGTCATATGGCATTTTTGTATGACAATGAAATGAGGTCCGAACGTAAAAAAATAGGATTTGTAAATGTATACAAATGGATTGATAAGATACAACTTTTCAAAAAAAGTATAGTAGGGCTATTCCATGGTAACTTACGTTACATTCACAGAAACTTTATTGCACTGAGAACTTAGAAGCGAACAAATAATACTAATACACAATCTAAAATAAAGTGATTTCTTAAAATTTCAATCAAAACCAAAAGGAAACTAATTAGAATAATTAATATTTTTCAATTTAAGCAGTGTAAAAACCTAAAACTAGTGTGGTAACTTACGTTACTGAAAAAGGAATGGCATAAATTTGCAATATGCTTGAAGGCAAAATTCTGTTCTTATACAAATGTTAATTGATTAAGATTATATGTATCATTTTACTGACATGTTTAAATATTTATTATGCCTAGATTTAGGATTTTATTTCAAAAGTTAAATTAAATATAATTTTTTAAATGGGTAACTTACGTTACAGTAACTTACGTTACGAAATTCCCTTTGCATCAAACTTTTACTCCAGTAATGTACAAATGCAAATTAACATATTTAAACAGTATAGTGCAAGGGAGAAAAAGTGTACATGAAGTAAACTCAAAAAACTTTTGATTTACACACTTGATTCAGACATTACTATGCACACTTATAATG
Source organism: Parasteatoda tepidariorum (assembly GCF_982258835.1). NCBI lineage: Eukaryota > Metazoa > Arthropoda > Arachnida > Araneae > Theridiidae > Parasteatoda > Parasteatoda tepidariorum. The sequence continues at coordinate 51,607,542 of NC_141762.1, forward strand.
TCCTCTGTTATTAACTAGTATAGGGGCTCAATTCTTTTCACCATGCTTTTTTTCTGGTAGAATATTTCATCTCTTTTTCCTGGTCATTTCCAATAGATTCCCACAGCAGCCATTACATTGACTTTAAATTCTTGCTCATCAACAGACATTACCACACCAGGATATTATATTTCCTCGTATCTAACCATATACCAATCTCCAGCTTTTATTTTGGATTCATCATTTTGTTTTTCAACATCTTTCACTTAAAAAACCCTTCTGGTATACCTTCTTGAACATTTAAATGGTGGATCTGCTTAATGTTTTTAATCTGTGGAGCTTTTGAGAATAGACTAGACAGATTAACTTTTTCTGACACTTCTTAATATCTTCTGGTGTGATTTCTACCATATTTATTTTTGTTCAATGCTCTTGTGTTGCTACCCCAAGCTCAGAGGCATTGATGACAATATGTTTTCTTTTCTATACGGTATTTCTTACACTTCCTTTAATAGATCCACCTGTCCCATCAACAGGACTCTTGCCGTGTGACGTGGCAAAATAATTCCACATCAATATTTTTCCATGATGAATCTCAAAAACAGGTAAGACCGGAGTTATATATCGATTCTTGAACTGACTCCTTGGCCCATCTGACCAGATGTGAACATTTTTGATATCCACCGGCACACATTCTCCAGACCAGCACTCATCTGTTTTTTCTGAACATAAAAATAATTTTCTGAAGTATTGCGTAAGATGGAACATTATGGAATTTTCTGAAGGCTTCAGTAGCTTATTCGAAGTTTTCGTGATACTTACAAAGACAAACATTTCTGGGAGGTTTGCTACTAAGCAAGACATGCTTTGGACGGAGCTCAAAGGACTTAGTCTTCCAATTTTGCATTCTGGATTTTTTTTCCATAAACATTTGGTACATTTCTCGAACTGAATGAAGAAGACCGAACTGAATGAAGAAGAATTGTACTTTCTTCTTGCCACCATTAGCTTGTAGAGAGATTTCGTCCAACTTTGAAAACATATGAATGCCAACACCCAATAAAATGACTTAATGCAAAGATTTTCAATAAAATTAATATCCTAAGGCAATGTTTATTTATTTAAACTTTGTTATTGTAGCTGGATACATCTTATTTAGTTTATATGCCAATTTTCAAAAGAAATGAACTCATTTCACATTGGTAACTTACATTACATGCAAGTCAGTAACTTACGTTACATATATTGAATAGTGCACAAAACAATAAATAAATAATATTTTCAAAAAAACTATTGCTACTTATTTAGTGCTAGCCTTTAAGAAAGAAAAAATAATATTCTTACTTTTGTATCACATGTTTTTTTTTACACATAAAAACTTTTCCTAGTTTTTGGTAACTTACGTTACATGCATTAATGTTTAGTTGAAATTTATATAATTAAGTGAATTTAACAACAAAAAGTTATTTTAACACTGCACAATATTTCAACTAAGTGTAATAAACAATATTTATTCTTTGGAACATTTTGAAAGGAAGATAATGTTAAGTTACTGATTTTCAGAATCTGACCATGTTCTTCCCCCAAATCAGAACAAGCAAATGCCAATGTTAAATGGGCTACCAACACTAAAAAACTGAATTCTCAAAAATTTTTTTTATAAATTATCAAACTTCAAACCTTTCTAATTCAGAAAAAATCCAAAATAATAACATTATTCTTATTTGAATTTTCCGATGCTTTTCCCCTTTTTCATGGAATCGCCCAGTAGTAGTTTGATAAATATATTTCCGGGGTAAGAAATCTTGAGATCAATCATTTTTTCTATTTTCATTTTACTTTTGGAAATAATAAACTAGGACGTACATGGGTGATTTTCACGAAATATGACAATTCACTGTCCCTTGCTCCAAGATCTAATACTATAAAAGAACTTTTTTTTAAAAAAAAGTAATAAATTGCATTGCTGTTAGCATTTTAAAATGATTTTGCACTAGCATTGACTGTTTTGTATAGTTAAAAAATTTAATTGAACTTCAAAATGTCATTTTCCTGGCATGTCCCAAACAATGTTTCCAATAATAACTAACTTCAAAACTTCCCATAAATTTTTCAATATCAAATTTCTTTAATCTCAAACGGTGTAAGCATTTCTAGAATATACGCAGAGGGTATTATTTACAAAAACTTCGTTTGAAATATATTTTTCTGTCAATTATTTGTTTGTCCCAAGAAAATCTGTCATTTTCCTGGCTACTTTTATTTAGTGGTTTATAACCAAAATAGATAGAGCCAGCAATCAATATCTTATGTTAATAGATTCATTAGATACCCTCTGTCATGCCTCCATGTTGCGATGGCGCTGTCAGCAAATGGAGATGTTGTAAATAAAGGTCGAGAGTTCGCACGTAGCGGCTGGAAAGAAAAGACGTTCTTTTGTTGGTCTAATTATTTATTTGGACAGTATGATATCACAGCACGCTCTCATACGAGAATTAGAGCCAAAACATGGCCAGTAGACCTAGAGATGATTTATGTAAAGTTATGGATTACAATATTTAATTCTGTGTCTTGAGCGATAGTTTTGGTTTCGTTGGACAACGATCCCGATACAGCGGAAGTGCAATGGCGTTCCCCTTTTGAATAATAATAATTGAGTATGATTTAAGTTGTAGGGGTAAGTGGAATCTTCGATTAATTGTAATTTGTGATGCTTTTAGTTTACTATGTGTATTGCTTTAGAGGAGTTAGTTTACTTTGTTAATTAGTGTTTAGTGAAGAGAATTGCTTTCGATGAAAGCGTAGTGATTAGTTGATTGAGTTACTGATATTAAAGTGTAGTTCTTTTAATAACTAAATATAAAAATGGCACTTAAGTTGAACCTTAAAAAGGATGAGTTAATTACGATTGCAGAAGAATTGGGTTTAATAATTCCCGAAAATGCTAAAATAGTGGATTTAAAGCGCTTAATTGAATCTAGCGATGAATTTAAAAATGATATTGAGTTTTTACGTGATCTAATTGAGAATGTTTTGGAAGAAAAAAGGGAAAGGTTAGAAAAAGCAAAACGGGAATCAGAACAGGAAATAGAGTTAGAAAAGTTAAAATTAGCTCAATTAGAAAAGCAGTTAGAAATTGCGAATATTAGAGGTAACCTAGTTGACACGTCTAAGACTACAGTGACCAGTGAAACGGATTGCGATAATTTAGAAAATTTAATAAAAAGTGTGAGAACATTAACAATTCGAGTGCCGAGTAAGTCGGAAGGGTGGGGCTTTTTTTTTACTTCCTTAGAAAGAGCCTTTAACACAAAAAATATATCCGAGAAATATAAAGCAGAGATTTTACTAAACTTGTTAGAGGAAAAGGCGTCTAATATTTTAACTTATATAACAGAGAAAGATCTAAACAATTATGAGGTGATTAAATCAATTGTTTTGAGAGAATTTGAACCCACAGCGCAGGCAGTATTAGAGAATTTTAGAAGGGCATCAAGAGAAAACGAAACACATATACAATTTGCTTCGCGCTTAACTACGAGTTTCGATTACTATTTAAATTTGAGAGGAGTAAAGGATTTTGAAACTTTAAAGCAATTGATAGTGTCAGACAAACTGTTTCGAACACTAGATCGAGATACAGCCTCACATATTAACGTTAGGCAGGGCGAAAAATGGTTTAAGCCACTTGAGTTAGCAAAAGAATGTGACTTATATTTTACATCTCGAGGAAAAATTATAACTGAAAAGAGAACCGAATTAAGGGCTTATAACAACAATCACAATTCGAATGGAAACCATAAGTATGTTCCGCCTCCTTTCAGAAACTCCCCATTTACTAGAGAAAACAAATATTTTCCCTACACACGCGAATGTTATATCTGTTCTAGTAACTCACATATGGCTAAGAGTTGCCCAAATAGAAGAAATAAATACTATGAGCAATCAAATAAAGCCAGTAATGATATTCAAAACAAGACACGAAGTAACACACAAACGTCTATAAATAAATCCAGTGATAACACTGCAGTGGTTACAAATGTAAATTCGAAACATTTGCAGAGTTCTAAAACTTTAAATGAAATTAATTTGTACCCTTTACAAAAAGTCTCTATTTCTATTGCAAGTAGACAAATAGACGCAATCATCGATAGCGGGGCTGAGATCTCTATTTTGAATACGACCCTACTTCCGTCTTTAGAAATAGAAGCTAAGGGAAAAATAATTTTACAATCCGCATTTAAAGAACAAGTCGAGGCGAAATTAGCAGTATTGCCAGTTTATTATAAAAACCCTGACGATTGTCTATTTTATAGTTCAAATATTTTGTTTGCTTTAACAGATAAATTAAACATCCCTTGCTTAATTACACCGGACGCTTATAATTCTTTGATTTGTCAAAATGATGATTCAGCTGAAATCGAAAACACTTTAGTTTTAGAATTCGACCCGTCAGTAGACGTGGGGGAAGAAATGAATATAAGTTCACCAAGGTCAGAGAATTCATTTTCTCAATCGAAAGAAAGTGAAACAGGGTGCGTTGTTTATTTAATGTCGGATACTAATAAATTATGCAGTTCTAGTGATGAATATTCGGAGGCTAACAAATTTCGAGAAATGCAGAAAGATTGTTTAACTTTAAAGAATTCTTTTCAAGATGCTAGTTTGAAAAAGAATAATTTCTTTTTGCGGGATGATTTATTATTTCATAAAGATAAAATTAGTGGCGATACAATATATCAGTTAGTATTACCTAAAATTTATAGGGATAAAGTTCTTCAATTAGCTCATAATGAGAATCATTTAGGAATACGGAAAACTAAAGAACGCATAAAATTATCCTTTTATTGGCCTAATGTTTCAAAAGATGTTGAAAATTATTGTAAAACCTGCAAAAATTGTCAATTAAAGAGCCCGGAGCGAAAATCTGATAAAATTCCTATAACCCCTGTTGTTAGAGCTCCATATCCTTTTCACACGGTAAATATAGATTTAATTGGAGAAATTGTTCCACCCTCAGGTAGAAAACACAAATATTGTTTATGTTTAATTGATCAAAATTCTAGATGGCCTGAAGTCGTCCCACTAAAAAATTTGTCTGCTAAGACAACATGCGACGCCCTTTTAGAGATATTCATGCGTACCGGAATTCCAGAAGTAATTTGCAGTGACCAGGGTACTAATTTTACGTCGCAATTGACGAAAGAATTTGAAAATAGGTTAGGAGCAAGTCCTCGATTTTCCACTCCGTCTTACCCAGCCTCCAATGGTTTAGTAGAAAAATGGAATAGGGTATTTAAACAGATGTTGCACCATGTTATCCGTTCAGATCCTACCGATTGGGATAAACATATTCCATATTTACTTTTTGCGTACCGCGAAGTACCAAATTGTACGACGGGCATATCTCCTTTTAAACTTATGTATGGACGCGAAGCTAGAGGTCCCTTGTCAGTTTTAAAATCTTCTTGGTCGGGTGAGATTCCACTACCCCTAAATCTTAGCAATTCGGCAGTAGATTATTTACAGGAATTAAAAATAAATTTGGAAAAGGCCGCAGATCTCGCTTCTTTGACTACAACTAAAAAACAAAATTCTTATGCTCATTATTTTAATCGAAGTACAAGAATGAAAGAGTTTAAGAAAGGTGAATTAGTTTATTTACTCATTCCGGATTCTTCGAATAAACTATACGCAAGATGGACGGGACCAGGCGAAATAATAGAACGAGTTAATCCTAATTCATATAAGGTTAAATTACCAGATGGCAATGTGCGACATATTCATGCTAACAAAATAAGACATTTTCATGCTAGAGCACAAACTGTGGGTGTTATATTTGAAGACGATGTTGAATTTGGTGAAATTCATCCTACACCGATTATAACACCTTCGTTAAGAAAAGATGACATTGAGGTAGATGTTAGTCATTTAGAAGAAAGTAAACAAACCGAGTTGCTTGAACTTTTGCACAAGCATGCATCATTATTCTCTGGTAAAGTACAAGTAGCTAATGTAGGTGAACATAAAATTCGATTAATACCAGGTGCTGAGAGGAAGAAACCCTACATTTACAAAATTCCCGAATCTTTAAAGACTGAAGTCGACAAACAAATTTCGGAATTAGAGAATCTAGGTCTTATCGAACACAGCGAAGCAGACATTGCTTACCCAGTTGTCTGCGTGGCAAAGAAGGATGGCAGTATGCGATTATGCATCGATTTCAGACAGTTAAATGCCGTAACAAAACCCTTTGATTACCCAATGGAAAATTCAGCGGACCTCATTAACCAAATTGGGCATGCTAAAATTATATCTTGCCTAGATGTCTTAAAAGGGTACTGGGAAATTCCTTTAGAAGAGGAAAGCCGTGATCTTACTTCATTTAAAACTCATCAAGCCCAATATAGATGGAAGGTAATGCCATTTGGCCTCCGCAACGCAGCAGCTTCTTTTCAGAAAGTGATGAATAGTGCTTTAAGCGAATATCGTGAATTCTGCAAAGCATATCTCGATGATATAGCTATATTTTCTTGTGACTGGGATACGCATCTTAAACAGTTAGATATGGTACTGACCAAATTAACTGATCTGAAATTCACCGTTAATGTCAAGAAATGCGTTTTCGCAAAAACACAAATCAAGTATCTAGGTCATATTATAGGAGATGGTAGACATGAACCAGATCCTGAAAAGCTTCGTGCTATTGAAATTATCGAAACACCTAAAACCAAGTCAGCTTTAAAAAGTGCGTTAGGTCTCTTCAATTATTACAGAAATTATATAAAAAACTATGCTGAGATAGCAAAACCATTGACGGATTTAACCAAAAAGAAAGTTCCAGAGCTTATTCCTTGGACTGACATAGAGGAATTATCATTCCAAAAACTAAAGAAAAAGTTGAGTGAAGCTCCTTCCCTTTATACTCCAGATCCAAAAAAACCTTATGTTATACAGTGTGATGCAAGTTCCTATGGTGTTGGTGCTTGTTTATCCCAAAGAGATGATAACGGTCAACTTTGCCCAATCAGTTTTGCTAGCCAAAAACTGAACAAAGTGCAGCAAAACTGGGCTACTATTGAACGTGAAGCGTATGCTGTAGTATGGTCGATCAAAAAGTTTGAAAATTACGTGTTTGGTGCGAATATTGATATTATAACTGATCATAATCCTCTAATATTTTTACAGAAGTCAGCACCACAATCTGCTAAGTTGCAACGGTGGGCTTTAGCTCTCCAAAGGTACAATATTCACATCACACACTGCCCAGGTGCTCAATTAAAAAATGCTGATGGTCTATCAAGACTAGTAAGTGATTGAATGTTGGTGTGTTTATTAGAAAACAAACTAACATATATAATAATCTGTTTTATAACTAGGCTTCTTTTCATCTGTAAATATACATAATTCAATTGAAATTTAATTTTCATGGTAATATCGAATCTATTGTATCAAGGTTTCTTTTCATCTGTAGTTATATAGAAATATATACCAGTTTTATATAAATTTGATTTGTACATAGTAATTGTATATATGATGCGTTATAACCAAGCAACTATACATCTGTCATATTTCTACTATTTTCATCTGCGTTTTGCATATTTTATGTGTAAGTAATTGTAACAAGTGTTCTATTCATCTGTTTTATTTATAATTAAGTGTTAAATATATTTTTGTATATATATATATATTATCCTATAGTGTGGACCAGATTTCGCTATACCAGGTGTAGCGCAATCTTGTCGGGGGGGTGTCATGCCTCCATGTTGCGATGGCGCTGTCAGCAAATGGAGATGTTGTAAATAAAGGTCGAGAGTTCGCACGTAGCGGCTGGAAAGAAAAGACGTTCTTTTGTTGGTCTAATTATTTATTTGGACAGTATGATATCACACCCTCCTATTTGAACATGCCTTGTAGCATGAATAAAGAACCAATTTTCTGGTTCAAAATCTATTTCAAAAAATTTTTCAAGATGAGTATGTTTTTGTGTTGTCATTTTCCTGGCTTCTTGAAATCATAACATAAATTACATAGATTTATCTGAGTTATTTTAAGAAATCTTGTTGTTTTCTACAGAATGTTAATGTCTTAGGCCAAAATATTAAATTAAAGTAAAATTATATGCTATAAAAGGGCGAATTTGTCATTATCCTGGTTGTCATTTTCCTGGTTTAGGAATTCCAGGACATTGAAGTGTTAACAGAATTTTTTTTTAGCTGCTAATACTGAAAGGAGGAAACGCAAATAGTAACTAATACCAAGTTCATGTATGATTGTAATATGGTTGGATGTAATCAAAGTTATTTATTTATTTAATGATTGATTATTATACACAATTTTATTCTGTACATATCAGCAACAACAACAAAATTTGATTATTTCTATTTTTACAGTGGATAAAAAGAATTAATTTAAGCAATTTATGGTCCATCTAACATAAAGGCTTAAGTTGAGTTACTTACTATTAACTTAAAATAACTATTTTTTAAACTTCTAAGCTAATATGTCATTTTCCTGGCATTCATGATTTGGTGAATTTCTATTTTATTTTTTTCTCGAGCAAATGTCAATAAACTACACTGCTGTCAGTAAGATATTAATAAATGTAACTAAAGAAGTATACAAAAAAATTTTAGATTATTTTGAAGACATTTTTTGGTCCGAATTGTCATGTTTAAAAAGAATCACCCATATCCATCGTTATGTAATTATTGAGAACAACGTAGATAAATTAACGTGAGTTAGTTATTGATATTAATTAATTCACGCAAATTTCATTTCCCAATTTGAGGGAGGGGTACACAACTATAAGTTTGCCACAAAAACTAACAATCATCGCTGATATGCGTAAACGCATACAATGATGTTAAGCTTTATAATCTTATCATTCTGAATCTAACTCGAAAGATAAATACACTTTTCGATTATACTTATTATTGTTATAGAGAGCTTTATATAGTAGTCGTCGCATACCAGGACCATAAAATATGACGTTAGTATTCAATGGTCCTGGTTTAATACATATTAAAAAACATTTTTCTAAAAGTTGTATGAGAAATTTACATTTTCATCATATTATTGCGATATCATCTTTTATTGTATCATAACTTAACTAATATTCTAGTTTAACTAAATTAATTAATTTAACTGAACTGATTATTTAATTGCTTTTATGTACTAACTAGCTGAATATCCGTTTTTTTAACGGGGTAGAAAAAAGGTAAATATTTAATAAATTGGCAGTGATCAGCACTACGAAATCATGCACAAAACCTCACATATACCAACGCAATTAATTAAGTTAAAAAAATTACAAGTTTTTTTATTTTTATTAATTGTTGCCCTTCCCGGTGGCATTATGTAATCAGATTGAGAAAAACATGTTTTTAAACAAACATGTTTTAGTCCATCCCCTCGAAATAAAAAAATTAGTTATATTAAGTATTATTTAGCATAATGCTGTTGTTCGACGTCAACTCCAAATAGTCAAAAATCACCATAGTCAACAATTTTCTCCTATATATATATATATATCCCTTTCAATGGGGCGTAAAAACCTATACCACTAAGGTATCTTGGTACCAATATTAGTATGTTTAGTATTTACTTAAAAACACCAATCAACACTATAATTATAGTACCAATTACTAAAATTGACTGAACACCATTGGCATTAAGCGTCAATAATTATAAGGCAATTTTTTATGGGTTTTTTCCAGATGAAGAAGCACATTTTTCCCTTTAATTAACTTTTTAGTACAAAACTTATTTTTCATTTCAATTTATACCTGTTACCAAAATTAATTAAGAATAATTGGCGTTAACAGCAATATGACAATTTCTTACGGTTTATTGTTTCTTACCGTTAAGGTTCGAAAAACGTAAAAAATCACCAAACTATTATTAACATCAGAAATGCTTAATTATAAGTGGTATGAAATACTTCTGACATTGCCGTTATAAGTACTCTAGAATTGAGAACTTATAAAAAGATTCATAAAATGGGTACTGCGTAGTAGATTTTTTAGTTCCACCTTTTTCCCTATTATAGTAAAATTCAAAATTGTGTTTAAATCTTAGCGTGCAATTGTTCTAGGAAAACTTTTCCATATGTAGAGTACTTTAAAAAGGAAAATATATTTGCATATATCCATCGAAATAACAAGTTAACTATGCCGTCAAAATTATTAAGATGTTTAAATATACATAATTCCTATCCTAATACTCTATTAGAATAAAATTCGATTAAGAGTGTAAATTTTTCCTTGCAATTATTCTAGGAAAATTTTTACATACATAGTCGGATAAAATGTGTAAAAATTTTGTAGCAAAAATTGTACTCAATCAAAAACTCTATCCAATCTAAAGTAAACATCAATGAAATCGGCACTTCATTACATGGTTTAAGGACACGTATAATATGCTAAATAACCGATGCCAAAATATCGATAAAATTTAGATAATATTTATTTGATTTCAAAACCAAATCGATCGGGAATACCAGATGTAACAATTAAGTATTTTGTTATCAAGTTTTTTTTATATCCCTGATAATTCAGTTGCGTCTATCAAAGATTAAAAACACATGACAAAAAGATAAATAAGCATTAAAGCTTTCTTTCTAAAAAATTGCCTCCGTTGTCTTTTTCCTTCCGATATAAAACTATTCTCTTACAAACCGGTTATAATCGTGACTTAACCATATATGTGGTTACTTCATTCTATTTGAGATTACACGAATGACAATGACAATTCCTAAACCATTCAAACGTGATTTAAATTACCAGCAACTCCTCCTGAATCAGTGATTACAGTTTTTCATATTTGCATTTAATATCGCTTGATTGGAGGGAGGGACTCAAGTAAAAATCCTGAAATTGAAAACATCGTTTTTAACCGGTTTTAAAAAACGGTGTGACGCGAAAAAGTGTAAGGTTTCAAACTGAAATTTCCCATTACATCATACGTCCAATGACGTCAAGATTATTGGAATTCCCTCTTACAAGAAAAACATAAGTTCTTATCATTGCTTTTCTGCAAAAAAGGGATTCCTTTATCAGAAATTATGGCAATTTCAAAATAATAATATTAAATAAAATAAATCAGCAATGCAATTTAATTTATACTAATAATCCGTGAACAAAAATTTCTGATAAACAAATCATTTGATTTTGTAAGAGATTTATTCACTTAATACTTTTTTTTATATAAATAACTTTTTTTTTAGCTCTGTTCTCTCGTTTTTTTTTTTTTTTTTTTTTTCTTTTTTTTTTTTTTTTAAAAGTTTTGTACATTTTGTTTCAAACAACACACATTATAAGCCGAATAAATAACATAAAAAAATACAAATCTTAAAAGTTTAAATTATAACTTATAAGTTTTAAAGTTTAACGTATTTCATAAATTCTTAGAGCTTCAATTTTATTTTAATTTATTCATTTTTTAACTAAATAAAGCTGCTTGCAAAGAAAATTGAGAGAAATGGCGCCACTAAACTCTAAAAGATATGTGTGGCAAAATAAATAACATTTTAAAATACATAAACTTGGTACCAACAGACTGACCTTTACACCATTTTTTTAACAGTTGTGCTATGTGTTCAATAATTAAAAAATTCTCCATTTTGATTTAAAATTATCAATACCAGCCGTTTACAACAATTGTATATCTATTAGCGCGATCAAAATGTATGTATAAATAATTTAATAGTTTCTTCATAAAATGCTATTAGGTAAAAGAAGTATATAGGGTATAATTATACAGGGAAATAAAAATTATACAGGATATAGAAGTATAATTATACATGGGTAAAAATAACATTAAATTAATGTAAAAGCCTGCAAAATATTGAAAATATTTTGGACTCCCTAAAACATCATTTTGATTTTAGTTTTTTTACTCGTGATTTTCATCACAATTTTACATTTGAATTTGACGCAATGAATGCATACGTAAATATATACTCGATGTTTTCATGTAAAACCATATTTAGCAAAAAGAACAGAATATTAATTGTTATAAGATATCACTGCAATAAGCAGAAAAATATCGTGGATTATGTTTGTTCAGTAATTAAATCATCATTTTGAGTGTAACTTATTTACTTGTGCTGTTCATTACAATTTTATGCAAGCGTTACCCATATAAAAAGCGGACACGCGCGATCGAGTCAGAAATACAGTAGCGATAACAGCGCCCTCTTACGGAAGCGTATATTAAGGGAAGAAAAGTGAACAGTAAATTCACACCACCACCATTCCATTCCGACTTCAGCCACGGTTGAGAGAGGTTGCTTCTCAAACCGGTTCTATGGATAACGAAAACGTCGACGGGTCTGCAGGCGCAGGACAGTCCGAGTGTTGCGGGGGCCAGACCCCCGAACGGTCGGGCACCCCGCCTGTAGATTCTTTTCATCTCGCGTCCACCTGTTCACCCCAGCTCTTATCAGAGCTCTCTGTCAGGGAAACAGGGGACAGGGCACAGTCACTGCCACGAGATGCGGGGCTACCTGGCACCCTTACGGCACCGACAGGGACGGCTACGCCGGAACTGCACGGACCGTCTGGGAGCCTTGTAGTGCCCAACACGGTTAGGAGTGACAAAACAAATCACATCTCCGGCCCCAAAATGGAAACCGTAATTGTTCAGGATCCCTTCGATAGTAACCTGACGTTAGATCAACTAAAGGACAGCTGCGATAGGATCAAGTTACACATTGTCCCAACTATAGAGGATAGCGACATCAAAAATACAATTCTAGTCCAAAATTGCTACATAGAAAGACTAGTAACAGAAATAGCTAGACTAGGTGATGTAATAAACAAACTAAGACATGACTTATCCTGGCAAATAGAGGTGAATATGTCAGGCCGAGAATGGAGTAAACCCAAAATAAAAAATAACTTAAATAGTAAAAATTATAAACCCCCATTCCAAAATTCTAAAACAACACACCAGACAGATATGGAAATCCCAATTAATAATCGCTTCAGCCCCCTTGAAATTGAAGAAACAGACATAGAAAATAATGACACTATGGAAACTGAACAGCTAATTCAGACAAATAATAATAACAAATTTAAAGGAAAAAGGAAAGCTTCCCCAGTCAAGGATAGCTTCAGCGAGAATAAACGACTTGCTACTGATGACACTCAACAAAATATAAACGAAGATAATAACAGTAACGAAATTGAGATAAACGAAATTGATTTTCTAGCCCCAAAGAAAACAGTTAAAAATCCACCCCTAATAGTTAGAGACGAAAACTTTGACTACAAAAAATTCTCAAAAGATATGAAAGATAATAACATTACGGATTATATATGCAAAAGCAGTCATGATAGTATGGTAATTAAACCAAAAAATGAGGAAACAGCCAGATTTATAAGATCCTATGTTGAAGGCAACAATATAGCGCATTATACCTACAGACTCCCCAATGAAAGAAATCTAAGAGTAGTAATTAAGAAAATCCCCAAAAATTACTGCAAAGAAGATCTAATCGAGCATCTTCTCTTCGAAAATTTTGATGTTATAGATGCCGTTCAAATGACCAAACGATACAAGGGTGAAGTTACAAAACTAGGCATGTTCCTAGTCACCCTTAGTAAAACAGGAAAATATAAGGAAATATATAGCCTAACTACTATAAATAATATGCAAATAAAAGTAGAAAATTACAAAACAAGACCTGGCCCTGCACAATGCCACAGGTGCCAGGGATTCTACCATTCAGCAGCAATGTGTCGCCTCCCGCCCAAATGTGTTAAATGTGCGGGTGAACACTTAACCTCTCAATGTAATAAATCTAGAGATGAAAAACCAAAATGTTGCAACTGTGGCCTGGATCACCCAGCCAGCTATAAAGGACGCATAAAATTCCCAGTAGCCCAAAACTCAAAACCAAAGAGGAATAGGCCCAATGAGAAAATCTTTCAAAACAAAAGTTACGCTGACGCACTTAAGCAACAGAATAATTCAGATATGCATAACACCATCACTGAGGCCAAAAATATCTTTAATAAATTAAATGATATGGTCAGTGTTCTAAATGGTTTAAATGCAATTCCACTGCTAAGCAAAGCAGTTAAAATGATAGAACATGAGGAAATATCATCACAATATAATGAATAGAAAACCAATTAGAATGATGTTATGGAATGCGGCAAATATCAGCACCAAATTCCATGAATTTAGCAACTTTATACTGGAGCATGATATAGATATTGCTTTAACTACTGAAACGCATGCTAATGCATGCAACAAGCTAACATTAGCAAACTTTAATACCTATAGAACAGATAGGACGAACTGTAGAGGTGGTGGTACAGCCATTTTCGCTAAAAGATCTCTCAACACTACCCTATACAGTAATAATAAATGTGACGGTTTTGAAGAAACCTCTATACTACTACATAAAAATAGTAAAGATTGCATTAAAATCACAGCTATATATAATAAACCGCACCACATCCTTACTAAAGATATGATAAAAAACCTATTACCGGATGGAATTAATTGCATAATAGGAGGCGACTTTAACGCCAAAAACACCATCTGGGGATGCCGAGTGAACAACAAACATGGCAAAGAACTCCATAAAAATTTACTCAGCCTCAACCTAACAGCCATATCCCCTATGGAACCAACGTATTTTCCGTATACCCCACATAAACAACCAGATCTGCTAGATTTCTTCATTACAAATAATAATACCGCAATGAGTTGCCACACTGTTACAGAATTAAGTAGCGACCATGTGCCGGTCATTGCAACTCTCGGTGTTACTATACAAGATACACCCATCACTACAAAAAGGACGGACTGGGAACTTTATTCCAACATCCTCACTCTAAATAATAATAATACTACGCTAAGCACTGAAGAAGATATAGACACTGCCATAAACAATCTCACAAGTGACATACAACAAGCGTATAACGAAGCAACAAAAATCAAAACCAACAAACATAACTATATGGCCCTACCACAGGATATAAGAGAGCTTATAGGTTACAAAAACTATATCAGAAAAAAGTGGCAAAATACTAGAAATCCACGAGACAAAACAGAACTGAATAGGCTCACAAAGGATATCAAGAAAAAATGTCAACAACTCAGAAACGAGAGATGGGACGATAAAGTTTCGAGTTTATGCACAGACGATCAATCCGTTTGGAAAATGTCCAAGTGCCTAAAGACAGTCAAAACTGTAAATAAGCCGATAATCCATAATGATCAAAATATATACAGTGATGAAGAAAAACTTAAGATATTCGCTGACACGATTGAGGAGCAATTCCAACTCAATAAGACACCTTCAGATTCGGATGAAGATGAAATTACCAAGGACACCTATGAAAATTTTTTCAATAACAACCTAAGCTCTAATAACCTCGAGGAACTTCATTACGCAGAGCTAGTAAATATTATCAGAAAACTCAATAATAGGAAAGCTCCAGGCATGGACAATGTAAATAATATTATGGTGAAATACCTACCAGCCAATAAAATCATTGAACTATGTAATATATATAATGCTTGCCTGAAAAATAACACCTTCCCAGACGTGTGGAAAAACGCCACGATTATCTTATTCCCCAAACCGGGGAAAGACTCCAGAATTGCAACAAACTTCCGACCCATTAGTTTGCTACCTACTTTTGGCAAAATTTACGAAAGGATTATACTACACAGGCTTCAGCCACAAATTGATTTCCTACCCAAACAACAATACGGGTTTAGGAAGGACCTTTCAACGACTAAACAGCTGATAAGGTTGGTCGACTTCATAAGCGACGGAATATATAAAAACGAAGCAACAGCACTACTAATGCTAGACGTGGCGAAAGCCTTCGACCGCGTCTGGCATGTAGCACTAATCTCAAAAATGATAAAACAATCACTGCCATATAATATCATTCATATTATAGACTCATACCTGAAAAATAGAACTTTTCAGATAAGGCTAAATAACAAAATATCAGACAAACGCCCAATCAATGCAGGTGTGCCACAGGGCAGCATCTTGGGACCAGTATTATACCTGATTTATACCAGTGACTTTCCGATAACGACAAACAACCCAAACTACATGATTGCGTTCTACGCAGATGACACGGCGATAGCCACTCGCTCTCTTAACCCAAATCAAGCAGTCAAAAAATTAAATGATCAAATGCCACCCATCGAAAAGTGGTGCGCTGCTAATAAAATATCTATCAACACTGAAAAATCGAAACTCATGATTATAAGAAAGAAGAAAAGGAATAAACGAATTAAAGACAGAGTCACTCTGTTCTCAAATGACGTACCAATTGTCACTAAAGCCGACTACTTAGGTCTAACAATCAACGACAAACTGAACTGGAACAGCCATATAGATAAAGTTAAAAATAAGGCCTTAGCAGCCTTCTCCAGTCTTAGACCACTACTGAATGCAAACTCTAAGCTCCCATTAAATCTCAAAAAACTTTTATATATCACTTGCATTCGTCCAATTATCACATACGCCAGCCCAGCCTGGAACTGCCTTAATAAAACGCATATTAACAAATTAGAGGTCATCCAAAATAAACTCATTAGAAGGATCACAGGTGCACCGTGGTATATCACTAATAAAGCCCTAAGAAGAGACTTAGAGCTAGACACGATTACTGAATTCACAACTAAACTAAACGCCGGCTTCTTTAGCTCAGCAATAAACAGCACAACGGCAGATTTTAATGAAATCTTCAACAAAGAATTACTACAAGATGCTAAAAGCCACAACCCTATCACCAACTTCCTACTCTCAGACGGGATACTATCTAAGTATTTCAAAATCACAAACAACTAACATACACAGACATATGCACAGCCATGACACTAGGCCTACAGCGAACCCGGGGAAGGAGCAACCCTGTAGGGTCCCAACTGGGTAAGCTGTAGGTCTACTAAAATAGTACGATGAGCAACCCGGCACGAGCGGTAGTGCACCGGGACGGCCGGGTCATCGTTTTAACCGAGGTTTACTAAATGTAAATAATGTAAATATATGTAAATATAATGTAATCATACTATTTTTTAATATCTAATTTACTAGTTATCATATTGTATATATATTATTAACCTATCAGATATGTACATAACATTGTACATTACAACTCACATCATCTAATTTTTTCCCCTTACTCCATTCTCTCCTCACCAAAGCCAAAAGTAATAGTCGCCCAAGGGCACACACTAAGAGATGAAAAAGTCAGATGCCCGCTTCGCGGGCAGGCACTTTGAATTACAACATATCTAGCGTCTAGCTAGTAAATTCACATTCGATCATTGGATTTCGTTGAGTAAGGTTGTTTTAAAACCGAGCTCCTGCTATCATGTCAACGCACAGATTCGGCCGCGGAGGGAAGGCTTTCCGACCCTCCCAGGTGCCCTCTCAACCAGCTATAGACCATGACTCCCTGAAGGAAGCGATGAGACTCAAAGCCAAAAATCTTTTTATCAGATCTGTAAAACAAGCCGATGAGCATATCCTAAGATATCAAGATCATGCTGATTTCTACACAAAGTGTTTAGAAAGAGATCCAAACAATCACTCGGTTGCCATAAATAGATTAGAATCATTATATATCATCGATATCCTGGAAGCTGAGAAAACATCATTTGCCTCAGAGCCTGAGATATCCCCAAAAACCGAAGTCTATATAGAACTAGCAGTTCCTCAGACAACAACTCCAGTAGATACACCAACAATCCCAGATGAGCCAACCCCAGAGGAAGCTACTGACAACATAGATCAGCCAATCTCTACTACCATCCCAGAGACTGACTCCACCACTTCTACTTCTAAATCCAGCAAAAAGAAGAAGAAGAGAAAGAAGTGCAGTGTCAACACGGCGACACAAAAATGCACGGAACCAGAATCAGATAGCGAACCCCCCCCCCCGGAGAAAAAGATTGCCTCCACACCCACAGTGGAAGATTCACCATCAGATCCAATTATTACTGCAGCCCCGGATATCGCCGAGACTCCAGTGGAAAACAGCGAACCGACTGATATTCTACAACCCACCCGTAGAAAATTGAAAGCCCTCATCCGAGGACTTAGCACAGACATCGAAATCCCTGATCTCGAAAAAGAACTTACAGATTTAGAGCTGCGGCCAATCAGAATCGAACAGTTGAGGAAAAGGCGTGGCCAGGAACTCAAGCTCCTCCCCCTCTACCTAGTCATCTTGCCAGATTGTGGAAACCACAGCAATATCTTCGAAATCGAGAGACTCCTAGATTCTCCTGTTAAGATCGAGAGATTTCGTGGCGGCCGTCACGTAATACAATGCTACCGATGTCAACAGTTCGGACACACACAGAAGACATGCCATGCTGAGCCTGCTTGTATGAAGTGTGCCAATGCACACTTCACGTACACTTGTACAAAACCAGTGAGCGAGCCTGCTAAGTGCATAAACTGCCTAGGTGAGCACCCAGCCTGTTATTCCGGCTGTGGTGCAAGACCCAGAAGAAGACCTAGAGAGAGACCCACCCAGCCCAGCAAAGCCTCAGATAAAGCCACCAGGTTCCTGCTGCTATTCAAGGAATTACAAGAGCTCCTCAAGGACCCAGATCTCCAAACTCTACTCCGATCTCTACTCCCAGATATGCCTTAGACGCAGAGATCTCCTCCAAGCTGACCCGATATCATCCCAAGACGACCACAGCCCCCTGTGGAATTTCTACTTTTTTACAGCCAACTAGTCATAGTCACCTAAGGGTTCACTACCGATGAAGAAGTGAGATGCCCGCTTTCGCGGGCAGGTACTTCGAATCATTATATATCAAGTCAAGTCAAGTCAAGAACAGTAAATTACTTATAACTGATGAACTCGAGGGTTACGTTACCAAAGTACGTGCAGAGAGCTTCGATTAGACTGCATTGATTCAGAGTAAAAAAATAATAATAAAAAACACATTGGAAACTATGTCTCGAGTTTTTAACTATTTACCTAAAAATCTTGACATATTTAAAAAAAGATTATGAATAAGTATGGATTAAAGGGCAGGGGCCCCCATCAGGGGGGAAGGTGGGCGCACAATGCGCCCACTTAAAGCTTGGGGGGGGGGATTTTTACACTAAATAAAACGAATAGTTTGGGGGGGAATTTAGAATTTGCCCAAGAATGCGCCCAAGAGCTTGGGGGGGATGGGGGCCACTGATAAAGGGACTTATAAGAAATGCATGATAAATCTGAGTTAGCAGCAGAAAATTATCCTGTTAATTGAATAATCTCAAAATAATTCTTCGAGCTAACTTAATAAATTTTATTTGCATTAATACAATTAATTGATGAACACAAAATAGTCAGTAGAACTGATTTTTCTCAATATTTTTAGTTTGATGTACTACACTGTGAAAAAGTCCAGATAGAATTACAGTTAAAAGTACTGGCAACCTGAGCGCAACATCCGTAAAATTTCATACCGTAATTTTTACTGTAATTCTTACTTAATTACAGTGATTAAGTGATTTCATAGTCAATATATCTGTAAAAAATACGGTATGTCAGATTTTTTTGGTCCGTAAAGTTTAACAGTAAAAATAGATTTTGCGGAAAAAAGTATCGGCACTCATTATGTAGATACTTTTTACTGAATTTTTTTTTAAAATGTATATTTAATAAAATTAATAAATAAAAAAATGTGTAAATAAAAATAATGATAAATCGGCAGCCTATTTCCAAATTAAAGAGTTATAAACTTTTCTTATTTATTTATAAACTAATATTATGATTTATCCCATTCACACCGGATTTACCCATTAATTCATTCTTTTTCTATATTTCATTAAAACCAAACAATTGGGTATAATATAGCCTACGTCACAGGTTGTGTTGTTCCTACTAAATTTAACCCATGAACGGCATTTTCTGCGAGCCTAACTTCAAGCCACAAATAAACAAACGAAGTGTTCGATCATTTAAATAGCTGCTCGCCAGATTTTATTGCATTATAAAGAAAAGTTATTGAAACTAAATAAACAACAACAACTAAAACAAATAACAACAACTACTAATAACAATAACTAAATAAACAACAACTAAATTCCATTCGTTTAGCATTGCGTCATATGTTGTTCCTACTAAATCGAAGTAGTTGTGTTTTTTTCATATTATACCCAATTAGAGCCGAAATAATCATGTAATATTCTCTCGTAAAACAAAAGCATGAAAAAATATAAAAATTTAATTGGCATAAAATACATTAAAAAAACGAATTCCGTCATGTAACTGATAATAAATAACTATCACGTAATAACTGTTGCGACATCAATTGGGTATAATATGAAAAAAAACACAACTACTTCGATTTAGTAGGAACAACATATGACGCAATGCTAAACGAATGGAATTTAGTTGTTTATTTAGTTATTGTTATTAGTAGTTGTTGTTATTTGTTTTAGTTGTTGTTGTTTATTTAGTTGTATTTAGTTTCAATAACTTTTCTTTATAATGCAATAAAATCTGGCGAGAAGCTATTTAAACGATCGAACACTTCGTTTGTTTATTTGTGGCTTGAAGTTAGGCTCGCAGAAAATGCCGTTCATGGGTTAAATTTAGTAGGAACACAGCCTGTGACGTAGACTATATTATACCCAATTAACAATTAGTTTAAATAATTGTTTTAACTCGTCTGCCAACTCTTGTAAACATAACTGCAACTTTCTGGTTGCTAGGCAACCAAACGACTTTTTCTTGTTATAAATGTTTTTGTAAATCGACTGTGTATGTCAGTGGAAATAAAAGACTACAATCGCTATAAAAGCTAACAATAACGACTGTTTAACATTGGTTAAAGTCAAGATTTAGACATAGGTTTTTAAACTTAGAATAAAAACATTCTGATAAGAATAACGTAATTTTGAACATGGAAGATTCTTCAAAAACGGTGTTATCCTGAATCAGTTAAACACATAAAATTTCATCAAGAATTTTAGGTATTGAAAGAAATCCATATTTTTTTTCTAGGTAAGAAAAATATTCATCGAATTTAAGTAATGAATGATTCTACAAATGCCCAACCAAAATCAATCGAAATGTACCAAATCTCAATCCTTTAATCAGTTAGTGAACTAAAATTCATTCATTTCAAATTATTTTGGTGCTCATGATAAAAAGAAGAACAAAAAATCATTCAACTCACCTGCGTAACTTCATTAGAATAAAAAGGTCCCTCGACTCCCATGTAAATGGCAATAGGAACGAGTAGCATTTGATGTGGGTTCTTCAAATGTTTCACAGCGGACAGAAACCGTTTAAAAATGATATTGTATCCTCTGCCTTCTTTTAAATCGTTCCCCAAAGGATCCAAAAAGAAACCGAGGATCAGAGCAGAGAAAATTCCTAAAGCGACGAAGACACCAACCAGGAGCAGTCTTTCACTATCCGGAGGAGGTTCCAAGTTAGAATTGGTATCATTACCTCCGGGTTTGAAATGATAGCCGCAACCCGTTGAATTTGTAGAAACAACATCGGTTGTGTTAGGTTTAAAAGCATAGTAAACAAGTATGTTACCAAAAATGTTAGTAGATTCTGAGAAGATACCAAAAAATCCAAAGAAACAGGCCATAACCACTTCAATATTCTGATTGATCGTTTTTTCAAAACGGGAGGCGATTTCTTCTATGTACACAGCTTGGGCAGTTACAAAGGGTCCATTAATCAGGCCATACAGTACGGACGCCACCATCATTGTGTCCCAACGTAAATATATGTTTGCGGCTAAGTATGGACAGCCTAACAAGGTGCACACAGTCAGTACCTTCTTGCTTCCAAATCTCGCAATCAAGAAATCTGGCAGGAAAAGTGATGAAAGTAAAGACATACCATAGATGACAGCTTGCGAATCATCGCCTATGCCTCCAGCACCATTCATTGTACTTTGTAAACTGGAAAGGCACCAAAATCCGGTATAAAAAAGAAAATAACAGAAACTGCTGATAAATAAGTTTCGCAATATTCTTCTCTGGTTCATGCCATTTCTCAAACCGACTTCCACGGGGGCCTCTTCTTGATTAATGGAAAAATTACTCGTTAAATCGCTTAGATGCTTTGAGCTATTCATCTTTTTTGAATCCGCCATTTGTTAAATATTAGAAATAATCCGATAGAAAAACTTCAGAAAAAAATGTCATACAAATACACAAATGTACGCGTGCAACCTAGTCCTTCTCTGTACTGAAAATGCGTGGATGAAGGGTGCACCGTCAAAAGCTATATTGACTGAAAATTGACGTTATCTTTATTTTTGGGACGCATCCAGTTAAATTACAAAACAATTGAGCGGATGATTTTATCAACAGTTTGTTCAAATTTAGATAAATTTTGAATGCAAATAATAATCTTCTTCATTTTTTTAATAAAAAAAATAATAGTTACGCATGTCACTGAGTGATTCATCACATTATCTTAGAATTATGCACATTAAAAAAAAATTATATACACTATATAGTGTGATAAGTAATGAAAATACAAGAGATGCTGGAGCTAGGCACTGACATTTTTAAAAAAAATAATAATCAAACAACGCGTATTGATTTGATTTGTCCAAGTCGACTAATATAATCTTATCACACTGAATATTAGATATCATCTTCGGTTGATGTTAAGTGATATTACAGATGACTGAAATATTTTCAATAAAATATAAAGTAAGATATGATGAAATAAGTTACGTTATTGCTTGATAAGAAGCTATTCAAAATGAAATAATACTTTTATAAAGAAGAAATCTTCGCTTTAAAACTTCCATTAAGGATAGTAACATCTTCAGAATCAGTTGCATATTAAAGCAGGTTTGTAAACAGTAAAAATATTAATCATTTCATTAATAAAAAATGCATAATTATAGCGATTAAATATAATATTCATAGCATAAATATTTAATTTTTTTAAAAACAATAGTGTTATTCATATACATTTAGTAATAAGCGCAATAATTGTATGATTATAATATTCATTTCATTAAAACAGTTAATTAAATATTTCGTTAATAAGAAATAAATTTCCATCAGATCCTACAGATGTTTATATTAGCGAAATATTTCTTGTACTTTAAGTTTTAATGTTTTCATTTGGATACAGAACAGAAGTACAGAAGTTGGTACAGAAACTAAATAAACTTAAATATAGCGTACATGCATTAGAGTTTTTCATAAGTCTTATGATGGTGTTTCAGAAGTTTTTATACCTAATGAAAATTTAAAAAAAAAACGTACTTATGTTTTTGAAAATTTACATTTTTAACTCTCTCTTACAAGATAACGGATTTGTGCAAAAAAAAGTTACCCCTATTAAAGTTACCCTATAAAGCTACCCCTACGGAAAAATTTTACCGCCATTAATTGATCAAAAATCCATGATAGTCGTCAATTAGTTGAAATGTAAAAAAACTAAAAAATTCTCACTTTTGAATGCTAGTATTTATTCCTTAGAAACAGTTCAACATATTTCATTTGTAATTTAGGTTTTGAACTTTCATAATTCCTTTTTTTTTAGAAGATGTTCAAAAATGTTGCACCAGGTAACTAAAAATATCTGCGATCCATATATAAAGAAAATAATAATAATTATTATTTAAAAAACATTCACAAAAAAAATTTTAAAATTACCTTACTGTATATTTATGACACTTCTGGTGAAAAAAAAAATAACCATAATTATGAATAATAAAACTAAAATATACGGTATTTAAACCATTCATTTGGTAGTTTTTCCGTTCGTATGGTAACTGTTACAGTTCTTATTATCACAAATTTAGTAAAAAGTACTAAACTGAAAATAAGGAACGCAATATCAAATAAAAAAAAATAAACAAATTGCCATAATGTTTTAAAATAACATGATAAAATTACCACATTTTATCACAAATGATAATAAAACCATTTTTATTGTTAATTTTGCCAAAATCACTGGAAAAGCGCTTCTGTAAAAATTACCAAGCTTTTTGGTATTCACATAGAGCCAAAACACAGTAAATCTTACCATATTCGCGTAGTTTTTCCCATACTTTTTTTTCTTAGTATATCTTTAGACAAAGTTTTAAAAGCGAAAAAAAAATTATTTTTATAAAACAAATTCCACCGAAAAAATATGGGTATTTTCAGAGAAAGTATATTTTTGTTCGAGTTTCGAAGTTAATAGGGAGAAAATGCTTCTAGCGGATTTCTCATAAAAATCCGTAATAGGTGGTTCAGTATGTAACGTTTATCATTTTATTCATTGTTTATTTCCCAGATTTATATCGATTATATCAAATTTTTCAAAAAGTTTTAACAATATAAATTTCATAAATGTTACAAAATAAAAAAATATTTCAAGTTATCATCGATAAACAAGTCATTCCCGTAATCCGATAGGAAAGAAACTCTAATGCAATGGTTCACAAATGGTATTCAACGAAACCTTAACAAAATATTGCTTTAGTATTTCCTATAGCGTTTTTCAAATCGAAATAAAATAATTAAATTCTTTAATAAAGAAATATGTTTTTCTAATAAAAATGTTCCACGTTTATACCAGTTTTTTAACGTTTTCGTCTCGAAGCGAACCATAATTCGCCTTATTTTATTCATTTTCAGGTTATGTATATACACCAAAAACAAATTCGTACACAGCTAAATTATATATAGCAAAGGTCAGCAAATTTAACTGTCAAAAATAAAACCTAATTTAAGATTATTAATGATAAAACGATTAAAAAAAATACTCATTTCTCTAATTAAATGTTTTAAAAATACTCTTTTTAAGGTTATAACGTTCACAATTTCTATAAAATCGGGTTTCTTCCGAAGGAAGATTCTCTGTAAGGAAGAGGCTCTGTACCCGAAAGAAATTGGGAACCACTGCTCTAAGGTACTACCTGTCTATCACAGTAAATATTTCACAGCAAATCTATCACAGCAAAAATACCAAAGCCAACGCACTAGGTTAATAGGAAAATATAGATTGACACGAATTAAATCTAAATGTTAAACATAAATTTGAAGAATGTTTGTTGATTCGAATAGAACTTATTTTTTGACATTTAATTTTCTACACGACAATTTATAAATTATTTAAACTGGAGTGAAAAATTTTCAAGAATAAACTATTTTCATGCACAAATAATAATAGGTTAAATATCTTACCTGCGTAAATTCTGCTGTATAAAATGAAAGTTCTATGCCCACAAATATTGAAATGGGAAGGAGCAATATTTGGTCTGGAACACTAGCTTGCTTAATAGTTGCGAGCAGACGATCCGTTGTGCCAGAACCCAAAGAACGTTCACCGTTGCCAACATCATTGTCTAACTTATCAGTGAAAAGTCCCATCAAAGTAGCAGCAGTTACAGTGCTAAGAAGATATATGCTTACTAATAAAAATCGTTTGTCTTCTGTAGGTGGTTCTAGATTAGGATTTGAGCTGTTGCCACCAAATCTAAAGTCAATTCCACAAGTGATATTGGTATGATTTAGTATATGGGCTGCGCTTGGCGAAAGAACATAATAGGATATAAGATTACCCCATATTTGAGTACTCTCGGAGAAAAAACCAAAGAAACCATAAAATTTAGACACAGTTGAATCTAATGACTCCTCTGGATGTATTTTATGATAGCGTAAGGCCATTTCATTCACATATAAGGCTCCAGCTGAATTGAGAGGCCCAATAGCCAAACCCATTAGAGCCGAAGATGGCATTATGATACTCCTTGAAGGATTAAAGTTGGAAGCAATATAAGGAACACTCATTAGGAGCATACATACAATTGTTCTTTTGCATCCAAAATGTTTTATTAACAGATCTGGCAACAGCAAAGATGATATCATAGCACAAACGTAAACTAAAGCTTGAGAATCCATTCCAACGCCTCCATCAGAATTCATAGTACTTTGAAGATTTGACAAAGATTGAAATCCTAAGAAAAATATAAAGTACGAAGATCCCGTTACAACGAGATTTCTCAACACGCGTTTTTTACTCATATTTTCGTGATCTCTAGCTTTCATGGCTGTTGACATAGTAATCTCAGAACTATCTCGGTTTATACTGGAGCGACTAATTAAAGGTTCCGTGTCCTCCACATAATACAATCCAGGCTCTTCCTCCATCATATTGGTAACTTACAAGAGAAGTGTAAAATTATTTTCTCAGTTGCGAAATATTATGCTATGCTTATTTGCATAATCAAAACCCAACTGAAATACGAAAATTACAACAAAAAATATAGAACAAAGACAAAAACGAGATACCTAATTAAAATGCATCACTCGTAATTCTATATTCATATTTGAAAAAACTTGTTTAGAATAAAAACATACGCCATGAGCAGCTATCTAAAATTACCTATTCCTATTACGTAGAACAACAACATTTAGTCACAGCAAGCACTACACCTAAAATCCAACAGCTGTTCTGTGCGTACTTGAAAAGAGTGAAGGCGAAATGGCTTTGTTGACTATGACATGGTTAGTAAAAAAATAAAAATAAACCATCCCTCGCCTTACTTTTTCTTTGTGCATGGATTCTCCTTATTCCCTCAGAAGCGAATGCCATTCGTAACTTGGCAAAGAGCCAAATAAAACGATTCATTTTCTGTCCGGTGTCGTCATATTTTGGAGGAAGGGGAAGCCGTTAAAAACACCTTTGCTAAATAATTCAGGTTTAGAGCAATTATTCTTTGTTCCTTCTAACCTTAGCAACACGAATACGCTTTTGAAAGCGAATGAAGAGTAATTAGTGTTTGAATTTTGAAGTTTCGCTTCAAGAAATTTTAAAATTACGTAAATTTAATTTTCATTTGAAACTATTTTTTCTTACAGTTAGAGTATAAGCCAAATTATTATTCATATTCCCTGAGTAAAAATGTTTCAAAATTAGTTTACTAGTGTAACACAACTTTCAATCTAAGAATGAAAAATAATTTACGTCTTAAATATATATTATGTAAAAGTTATGTATGTTATGTATATATTATGTTATCTTAAATATATTTATGTTTTATATTATGTAAAAGTTTAAAAACAAAATAGAAATGATGAAATATGTAGGTTTGCTTGCTGGTTTTTTTCATCAAGTGATTTTAAAAACAGTATATCTCTTAACCATTTGACTCAGATAGAGCACCAGTTTTCCTTTCAAAAAAATTTTTTTGACTCTCTAATTACAAACAAAAATATTTTTCGGTATTTTTTAATTATGAAAAAAAAATCTAATAGTTTTTAAAAAAATCTGTTAGAATTATGTTTGTATCTAAATATCAAAAAAAGTAGTTTGAAAAAAAAATGTGTTCATTCATATTCAAAAATTTATTAATAATTGGTTTTGTAAATTAAAGAAATTTCAATGATGAATTACTGTTTCACTTAGATTTAAATAGCTGCAAAAAAGAAAAAAAAAAGGAAAAATGAGTGTTTGAAAATTTTTTCCTTTAACCCAGAAAAAGATTCCGGTGTACTGTATTTCATAACCATTAATTATTAAAATGCTAAAGTAATATTTTTCACTTATTTTGACATAAATTAATACAAAATAATGAAAAAAAAATATGAAAAATATGTTTAGCAAAAATTCTGCGTCCAAGAGTTAAATCGTCAATTTATTATCAACTATCCAATTTTGTTTTTTAAATAAAATAAAGGGAAAAAAACTTTTAATGTAATATGAAATTTTAAAGGTAAATTTTACATGCTTCTTAGAAAATGTGATCTAGTCACAATAGTGTCTAGCTTTTTGTGCATATATCAGCTCTCAGAATTAAATCGTGAAGTGTACCTTAAGAGGAAAGGTAAAAAAAATACTTAAAAGATGTTATTAAAAGTATTTAAATATTAAAATAAAACAAAATGTAACGATTTAATGTCATGATACGTAAAAATTCTGTAGAATTATTTAAAAAGCTTCGTTCAATGAGATAATTTAAATATTTGCAAATGAATGAAAATTAAGATATAAAATTTATCATAAAAAATAAAAGAAACTTAACTGTCTTAAATTGTTTTTTTTTTCTACTTATTTTTAATTATATTTTTATTTCTTTATAACTTCAAATTTTTTTAGGCTTACTTATTCTTTTTTAACAGACTAAAGAATTAGATATTTGCAAATTAAAACTTAGACTGTTATAAAAATTTAAAACTTAGTGCTGTTATTCTATGCTTAGAAATTGATGTAATAATTAAATTTAAACACAGCGGAATGAACTTAACATTTAAAGAATAATTATCGATTAAATTATAGCTTAAAATTAAAATATATTATAAGTTCATCAATCAAAGAAAGCAATCAATTTAACTTTTATTAACACTTGAAAGACTGAAACTTAGTATATACCTGTATTGCCCAAAAGCAGTCAAAATTACTGGATTGTGACAAAATAACTAATACGTAAAAAAATTTGTTTAAAATTAATTTTTAATATTTTTTATATTATGAACAGTTATATAACAAGTTATTAGTAAATATTAACGATTAAAAAAATTATATGCTGTACAAAAAGTCACAAAATTCTAAGAAATTGTGCTATTATATACATCATTGTCTTTCTAATTGAAGTTAAAAAGCAGTCAAAATGACTTCCTAGGGCAATCTAGTGTTAAGTTCATAACTAAAATTATTTGATCTATTTAAAAAAACGTTTTACCCTTTACAAAAATTTACTTTTATGAAGCCATTATTTCTGTCTTTGAAAATTCCTAATTTCTAAAGGCCCAGAAATTTTATATTATTCATAAATATTTCTCTTCTGAGTCAATATAATAATATATAAAATGCTTTAATGCATAGTTAAAGGTCGCGACTGAATCTCATGACTGAAAATGGAAGTTTTATTGTTGCATTATTCTTTAATGTCATCATTATTCTTTCATATAAAAAAAGGAAGATGATGTGTCATCTTAAGATGATGTGTCATTCTTATTATCAAGATGATGTGTCATTCTTAGATTCTTACAAAATAAATGCTTATATTTTTTTGAAAATTGAACTATTTTTTTAATTTATTCCGTTTAATACTCAGCCTATTTAGTTATTATAGTTTGTAAATATATTTAAAAAGTTAGTTTGTAATAATGTTTCATCAAAGATAGTATTATTGAGTAAAAGGAAAAATGAATATTTTTTTTCAGCTCAAGTTTTAAAAACGCGGGAAATAAAATTTTTAAAAAAATTATTATCAAATAAAAGTAGTTTTTGACTAATCACTTATAATAAAGAAACGATAATTTTACTAGAAAAATTTTTTCTTCTGAAGCAATGGGAGTTAGTTATGTTTTTCATAAATATTTTTTGTCATAACATTTTAGAGCATGTGCTGTTAGGTTGTGCAATGAAATGAGTTTCTAGTTGTTCTGAAACAAAATCGCACCTATTATTTAGTAATCGAAACCTATTTATTAGATTTCATTGAGCTCAAATGGAGGCTGCAATATTTTTATATAAGTCTTTCGCTTGAGATATATATCCATTACCTTAGCATTTAAAATTAAAATTCGAAAAATATTTACGTTGAAAACAGTAGACTAAGTCTCTATTTATTTAAAGTAAGAAAATAGACACTTGCTTTGTTCTGAAACATTTTGGCTCAAAGCCACGACCTTAGAATTTGATCGAACACTGGTTCATGAGACGTTTCTATTAAAAATGTATAGATACAAATTTGAAAGAAGAAAAAAAAGAAAAGAAGAAGAATCAACTCTTAATGTGAAACCTATAATATTATCTTTAACCTTGAGAAAAAATATACCTGGTGACCTCGAAGACCATAAGAATTTTTTTTATAAGGGTATTCTATCTTGCGTTCATCTAGTCACATCTTATGTTCATTTCAAATTTTAATAATAAATAATGAAACATTTCTACAGTTTAAACCTTTTGCCCCAGGTAATATTTTCATTTTCCCATGCTAATGGTTGTAATGGGAAATTCCACATGACTGGCGATTATGACACAGCTTAAAGCAGCAGTTTGCAATTTACTTCGGCTATGGAACCCTAAATAATCAGTCTACTTTTGGTGGAACCCCGAGTTTATAAATAAAGCTTATAAAGATAACTGTATTAGCCTATGAAAGACTACTATATTTTAATAAATATACTTAATACGAGTAGTAAGGCTCTCACCTCCTATTAAAGTGACCCAGGTTCGAACCTTAGCGATAACTGGTCGATATGAATTCAGAATCCGGCTGCTCGCACCGACCATAGTGCTGACGTAAAATATCCTCAATGGTAGACGGATCATGGGTTAGAATCCATATGTTATCGGGTTAACCGCAGGAGGTTCTCGAGCTCGTCCTCTCCATGTAACGCAAACGCGGGTTAGCTTCATCAATAAGTCCTCCACGAAGGCAAATTTATCCGGGAGTTCCCTTGTCATCTGGATTGGGTTCAAAATTACAAGGCTATGGAGTTGAATATTGATAATCCTAAAATCAGAATAAGCTCAGCTGTTAAACGTCGGTTATAAAATAAAATAAGTGTAATGAAATTGTTTCTTCGTTTGATGATTAATAATCTTAAAATATGAGAGTTGTATTCATAGTGCTGACGTAAAATAAAGAGTTAAGTTATAAATTTGTTTTTGGAATGAAAACGAAAAAGAATTGCTATAAATGCTAAAAATTACTATTATGAAAGCATATTTCTTTATTAAAGAGTTCAATTACTTTTTTTATATTTTAAAGCCCAATTGAAAATGCTAACGTAATTTGTTTAAACTAGTGGGCTGCGCCCCCTGCTCGCTAACGCTCGCCAACCCCCGAAAATTGCTACGGAATCTTATATAGTTTGCTCCGCAAACCAAGCTCGCTTCGCTCGCTACTAACTTAGGTGCAAGATTCTAAGAATTCAAAACAATCATTCAAATCCATATAAAAACTTTTTTTTAAAAAAAAAATTACATCTTTTTAGTAAAAACTAAGTCATTAAAATAAATTTGAATTCAAATAAATGACATGTAATTCGTTAAACCCCTTAGAAATGTGCTATATTATAATTCGTGATATAAATCAAAAATTGTCAAATAAATTCGTAATATATAAATTCGTGAAAAAAAGCGCTTTCGACAAAATACTAAAATAGAGATCTATCGACAAAGACTACTCACTTCTGCCTAGCTTAATAGTATGAGATTGCCGCAGCTGATGCTCTCTGCTTATTTCAGTTTCAGTTTTTAAAAGCGCTATATGTTGAGCCACCTCAGCTAGATTTGGCATGTGACATTTTTAGAGGCAATCATTGGTCGATTCGCCGTGTAAGGGAAATAGTAACGTAAACAAAACAAAGCAAACGTTACTACCGGTGGAAAAGAAATACAGCCAAAATTTGGGAGCCACGTAAGAGAATTATATATATTAGATATATATGTATATGTATTCAATATATATATGTATTCAATATATTGTTATAAAAAATATTTTTTTAAAAATGCCATTTCTTTTTCATTACTTTTAATTTCATAGAAGCAACCAAAATATTAACTAAATAATGGATTCTTAACTGAGTCTAGATATAATTACAGGTTTCAAAATTTTTTAAAAAGACTGATTTAAAAAAATTCCTAACTCTTGGAACTCCTTTAATTCTTTCACGGAACCATAGTGTTCCGATTTCCTAGCTCATATCAATACATGAAATCATCAAATTTGGACCAATGCATTGATAGAATTCAGCCTGTACGCATGCATAAGTTATAAAAATTTCTAGAAGTTCTCTGCACCGGTTCTTATATTTCCTGTAGTTTTCATATCTATTCTTAAAAACATAAAAAATTATTCTTCCTTCTCTTCCTTTAAATTTAATTAAAAAGTAATGAGTTTTATAACGTGAAAAGGAATTATTAATCATAAATCATTTACTATTATTTCAATCGAATTCAATATATGCTTTTCACCAAATTAAGGAAAAAAAATCGATCAAAAGAGTCGAATCTGCGAATCAGTACCGGTCACGATGCTACAAGTTCCTCAAATTAAAAAATTAAAAATAATGTCACTGAAAATTCGTTTAAAATTTTACAATTTAAAATTTTAACCGGCTTTTAGAGATCATAATTCCTCGAGTTGTTTTTATTTTTTAATAAAACGAATGTAAGCGCCGAATATTTTTAAAAAAAAGTAATTACGAACACCTAAATAGTGTTTATGCCGGCATTCATAGTAATTTATGAATTTCGTATAAAATTAATTCAATTTGCAAACGATTCAGTTGAAAGATTTAAATGGAAGGAGGAAAATTTATTCCACTTCACTGTCCCTGAGATTTCGAACAGCGTGGCTATCAACTTATAAAACATTTCCTTTTCCGTATGAGATAAAAGTGAATGCATGTTTCTTTTTCTTAAATATAATATCGCACGTTTAGATTTAACTTCCTTTTTTGTCAAGGTTTGCTTATTTATTGCAAGAAGTTATAAATAACTTCTTCGAATAAATAAGTGAAAAGAAACGTCATCAATAAACTTCCAGCATAAATATTCTATACTAGTTGATTACTGGCTCGTTTCTAAGTTAAACACTAAACTCTCTACTTAATTCAATTGAAATAAAAACATGTTACCGCAATCTCAACACATGCATCCGTTAACTAATTCATTTCGAAATTCATTAGTAAGAGTTTAATTCAGCAATGCAAAGCAAAATGCATTGCGAAAGCTTCTATGAACGTCTGTTCTAAATATTGACAAGAAGTAGTTAAGCAGACAGTTTTTTTTTTATTGTTTAATATTTAAGAAGATGAAAAATATTGGTGCTATTATTACATCACCCCTTCCTTAAGACTTCGATTTCATTTGTATGCGGCAACTGAAATAAAACAAAGTACACTGGTTATCATAAATTAAGGAAAAATCACAAAAATAGCGATAACTCTTTCAAAAGTAAGCCAAACCGTGCAAAATTTGCATATGTTGTCCACTAAGAGTAGCTGAGTAAAATTGCAATATGCA
Organism: Parasteatoda tepidariorum; assembly: GCF_982258835.1. Taxonomy (NCBI): domain Eukaryota; kingdom Metazoa; phylum Arthropoda; class Arachnida; order Araneae; family Theridiidae; genus Parasteatoda; species Parasteatoda tepidariorum. The sequence continues at coordinate 51,640,487 of NC_141762.1, forward strand.
AATTAGTGGCGCTGCACTCGGCTTACGTCATCTGCCTGGAGCATAAAAGTCCAAGTTTGAGAGAAAGCACACAAATTTTACTGTGATTGCGACATTGAAAATCTGAGATAGCCAATTCGTAATAATGACCTCTAGGCATCATTTGCCTGAAGAACTACGATGGAGAGCCATCGGGAGACTAGAGGCAGGGCAGAGTCAATCAGAAGTGGCCAGATGGCTAAATGTGAGTCCATCTGTGGTTCATAGACTTTGGAGGCAATTTCAAACCACAGATTCGGCATCTAGGAGGTTCAGTCAAGGACGGCCAACTGTTACGACCAGTGCCGATGACCGATATTTGACATTAAGTGCACGCAGGAATAGAACCGCTACTCCGACACATCTTAGATCCTCTCTTGCTGCAGCCACCGGAAGGTTGGTGTCAACGTCAACTGTGCGCAGAAGGCTCCACGAAGGTGGTCTGTATGCGAGACGACCAGCCATTTGCGTGCCGCTCACATCACGCCATAGGAGAGACCGTTTGCAGTGGGCCCGACAACATGTCCACTGGACGTCAGATCAATGGAGGCCTGTTCTCTTTACGGATGAGTCCAGGTTTAGTCTAGAAAGTGACAGTAGACGTTATTTGATATGGAGAGAACCTGGGACCCGTTATCATCCATCAAACATCCGTGAAAGAGATGCATACGGAAGAGGCAGTGTCTGTGTTTGGGGAGGCATATCCTTAGGAGGGCGCACATACCTCCATGTCTTTCCAAGGGGAACCGTGAATGCTCAGGTTTATCGAGACAACATCCTTGATGCTTATGTGCGCCCATATGCCGGGGCAATTGGTGATTGCTTCCTGTTACAGGACGATAATGCAAGACCACACAGAGCTCGCATTGTTGATGATTATCTTCAACAGGAAACAATTACTCGCATGGAGTGGCCAGCTCGATCCCCGGACTTGAATCCTATCGAGCACGTTTGGGATGCTCTAGGGAGGCGTGTATCTGCCATCAATCCGCCCCCTCAGACCCTTGCCACGCTTGCAACTGCTTTACAAGAGCAATGGCTCTCACTTCCTATTGAACTGATAGACCGCATAATTGAAAGCATCACACATCGCTGTTTGTGCTGTATTGCTTCTAGAGGCAATCATATTCCATATTAAAGGTACTTTTTCTATTGCAAACCGATACTTCCAATTTGTTTATTTTATACATGTGCTAATTTCTATACTACTATTAATGTCTGATAATTTCTTTTTATGTTGTTTAATACCTTACTATGTGTTGTATATTGTGGGTAAGTTTCATAAAATTCCATGTGTAATTTCTTGAGTTATCGCGATTTTTGTGAATTTTCCTTAATTTATGATAACCAGTGTACTTTCAGTTGACGGGTGACAGTGGCGTATCTAGGGTTATGGCAAGTATGGCGAATGCCACTGGAGCATTATTTCAAAAAGGGGCAAAATCAATCAACATCAACGATTTTTTTTACTTAAAAGTTTTATTAAATGTTTTTTTCAAAATTTATATATGTACATATATGGGCAGATCTCTAAAACCTTTAAGTTTTGATAATAAAAAAAATAATAATAATAAATAATAGGCACACTACTTTTACACCTCTAGAATTGTTTGAAAATGTTTAAAATATCAGAAAATAATCGTAAACATCGAAAATTTTGATGCCCTTATAAGTATAAACAAAAAATTAAAATTATTGAACTAATTTTTCTAGGTTTATATACATTTCATTAAAAATCATAAAAAGACAAAAGTATCATTTATTTAATAAACATATAAACGTATTGAACCTATTTTTCTTTTATTGAACAATTTTTTCTTTTTAATAATTTCATCCATATTTACCCTTTATTTTTCATCAAAAATTATTAATATTATAAATGATTTGAAAAATTTTAATGTTAAGTTAAATTGTTATAAAATGTATAAAAAGGCTTACTTTAATTATTTTCAGTCAAAAAATATCTTCAATTAGTAAAACATGGGGAAAAAACTAAGTTCTGATATGCTAAATTCAATTAATTAATCCTGAGGTTACGGTTTGACAGGGTTACGGTCTGGACAACCTAGAAAATAGATCGAAAACTTTACTCAGACGCAACGCAATGCGATGCACACAACACAGAAAATAAATTAGGCAATGACAAACGTGTGATCAAAATTTTGATTGATTTTAACATTTACTTTTTATATCTTCGTCTGATTACGGTCTTGACATCGTAACTCTAACCTCACCGAATGACAGTTTGTGATTATAAACCTAGAAAAATTAGTTCAAAAATTTTTATTTTTTGTTTATACTTAATAAGGGCATCAAAATTGTCGATGTTCACGATTATTTTCCGATATTTTATACATTTTCAAACAATTCTGGAGCTGTAAAAATAGTGTGCCTATTATTTTTTTATTATCAAAAATTAAATGTTGAGTGCTTTTTTAAAAAAGCACACAACATTTAACTTTTTCATGTGAGCTCGGAAAGAAGACATCGAGGTAGACATTCAGATTAAATGTAATTTGTTAATGTTCATGAATACATTCGCGATAAATACTAAAAAAAAAAAATAATAATAGCCTTTTCTTTTCTGCTGTTATATTTACGACGATTTCGGCAAAAACCAAATTTTAATTATAAGATCATAATTTAAAGAATAAAGCTTACTTTTTAATTATTATGATTAATACTCTTTTTGCTAAGTTCTTATTACATTCCAATAAAAATATTTTTAATTTTAGAAAATTTCCAAAATAATTCACATTTTAAAAAAAGTATTTTAACCACATATTTAATTTCAAGGGAATTTGAAATTTTCGAAAATGTAGCTTATCATTGCTTCACAACAAGTCAAAGCTGTAATAGAAAGAATTTAAGTCATCGCCGCTGATAAGGGGGAGAAGGAAAAAAAGAGACAAAATATAAGAGACAATTCATTATAGAAAATTACAGAGAATTTAATTTTTTTTTTCCTCTCATTTTTGTGTATTATGCATTTCATTTTTTCTACTAAAAATGAAAAATAAAGCACAAACTAACCGTAACCAACTGCCAAGATTTCTACGAAATATTTTACCAAGTGGTAGAGAGTTAAAAGCCAAAACTTGCAAAATTTCGGATAATTTTGGTAAAATTTAAAATGCTTACCACTAGATAACTGGATTGAAATTGTGTTTCACACGAAATTTCGAATTATAGTGGCGGAAAAAATAATTTTATATGAAATTGACATAAACCAAGAAACAAAACACAAATTTTGCTACCACTAGAAAAAAGTTTCTCATTAAACAGAGCAAGTTGGCATCTCTGTCTGTATATATAGATCGAGAGGGACATTTGGCTCTCCCCCTTTTAATGTTATAAATTAGAATTTATAACAGTTTTTATTATTACTGATTTATGACAAAACATTTAATATGCACATTGATTTTTTGTATTAATAATTAGTTATTGTATAATTCGTTAATGCATTATTATTAAAATTAATACGTAATAAAAAATGTTAAAATTTCAAATGTTACTGGGGACATAATTTTTTAAATTTCCTGAAAATTAATTGCGATAAGTAAATAATTTTGTGTATATTAAGTAAGTAACATTCATTGCGTTCAGCAAATAGTTGCCTACTAGCTATATTCATTAATAGATAAATTTTGAGTTTAACCACTTGTAAAAGTTCGATTTTATTTCTTTCCTTTGAATGGCCAGATTAAGGAACATATCGTCAGTTGTTGGCATTGTTTTCTTCTTCTTTTTTTTTGTACTAAGTCACAGAAGTATTATTCACTCACAATTTTTATTATATTTTAATGCTTTAAGTGTAAATTTCCATAATCCCTCTACTTACAAATTTTTAAAAAAAGAAGAAGAAGAAAGAGATTTTTTAAATTTTTAAAGTCGTGTTTGTTTTGAATTTTTAAATTAAATTTATTTAATATTTATCAAGCTGTCTTTGAGTTATAGAACACGCTTCCATATTTCTCGAGCACAAAATTTTGTAAATATTTCTACTATATCTTTTCTTTTATTTCATACTGCCACTTTCTTCCTTTCAAAAAAAAAAGAAATAGAAAAAATAAGTACTATTTTTTTAATTTTATATAGCTTTGACAATATATATAACTTACATTACATTTTTGCCACTCCATATCATATTACTTGAAAAAAAATTATTATACTGCTTTTAAAAGGGTTCATAAAGTATCCTCTATTTATATATTATATTTATTTCTTATAATCAAAGTAAAATGGTAATAAAATAACATTAAGGTTATAATATATAGTTTATAACCATCCATCACAACAGTTTAGTAACTCGTAAAAAAATATCAATAGAGTGACTATCACAATAATATTTCTTCATTAAATAATTTTCCTTATTTTAAGAATATAAAAAAACAAAAACAATGAGCATCTAATGTATTGAAAAATTAGAGCCTGTTTAGTTACGAAGCATGCGCATTCTTATAATTTATTTTCATACAGATGCAAAAAGCCATCTTCTCCTCAAATATTTCAATGATTTATGTTTCTCTTTTTCCTTAAAAACAACTTTTAAATCTAATTAATGTTGATTAGTTTTAAAAACTATTTTTCTTTTATTAAGAAAAAACTGTTCTGCAGGTTGGTCTAAATTTATATAGTTCGAATATGGAGTTCGAATTCCTGAGAAATCGAATTTAAAAAAAGTCGATATTTAAAATTTGATTTCTCCCTAACTGTTCGATCAATTTCGTTGAAATATTACATTTTCCCACTTTAAATTACCTTCTTTTAAAACAATGTAAAAAATTTTTACCTTAGAATTCAAATTTTTTTAAGACTGTTATTAAATAAAATAATAAATATTTACTAAAAGTTTTTTTTTAACAATTTGCACAATTATAAACGACCTTCATAATTGTGAGGAAAAAAATTTTTCAATTTGCTTGAAAAGCTCTCGAATTACTTCTCAGATTGCGACTACACCTATATTTTGGGGTTCAGAAATCCAAATCCGTCAGAAAAAGGCATGTATAAACAGAAAGTTTAGAAAAAGTACGTTTTAGTATCGGATTATGTAACTTAAAATATCGTCCCTGCACCTATTAATTATCATATTTTAAGTCACCCCCTTGAACCATTGAGATGAGGAGAAAGTGAAGATCGGATCATTAGATCAAAAGTTATATCAGGGTGGTCCGTTTATTTATTTATTTTTTGAGCGCTGAACGTCTAAAAATTAATAATTCAAATATGTTTATTTTTTGCTTTATCTTTATTTTGTTCCATTGTGATGCGAAGAGAATTTTTCATAATTTGTTTTTTTATTAAATATACCAGAATGTATTCTGTTCTATTTCTGTACTTTTGTCCTTTTTTTTTCTACTGTTAGCAAATGAATTATTTCTAGATATTCATAAACTGAAACGTCAACTTCCTCTAATTTATTTCTTATTAAAGAATGTATTATTGTCGCTATTAAGTCTAGTGTCATATATGTAATTATGTGTATATTTTTCTTATTATCTGTTATTATTTAATGTTTGTAAAACTTAATTATGTTGAGAGCATCGTTTTTTTTATTGAACAGTAAATAAACTAATCAAAATATATATCATTTGATTGTAGCTATTTTATTTGTAATTATGATAACAAATCGTAATTATTTACACTGTGATCTTTAATGAATTTATTATATCGCGATGATTTTATTGTTTTGATGTTAGCAAAGCGTGATTATTTTTAAAAAAATATCAATTTCCTTCAGTTTTAATTTTGAAAATGTTGGGCAATCATCCGGTTATGTTATAGTTCTTCTTAAATTCAGAGTTACATTTGTTGTGTGTGAGTATTTTTGTTACCAAATTATATTTGTAAAACTTTAAAATATAATTGTGCTTAATTAAACAGCTGGTTAAAATTTTTATTGACAATTGGAAAAACGCAATAGAAACTTCTATAAATATGATAAAACGGGTCTTTTTATTTCTAACCAATGATGATTTTGAATACACGTGAATGCATACCTAACAATTAAAAAGAGATATTTTTATTGTTATATTTATTATTTATTTATAAATCTAATTTTTAAAAAAAATACAATGCAATCTTTTCAAAAAAATACAATGCAATCAATATTGCCAAAAGAGTTAAATACTTCAAACAATGCTTTTATTTCGTATTGCATAAAAAAAAAGATAATATTAATATTAGGAAACGTGCCAGTAAGATATTTGCCATAGGCGCTTTTTCCCATAGATACGCCTCTGCACTTTAAAACTATTAATTAATTTATAACTTTATTTGAGATAATATATAATTGTTTTCGCCGGAATCTAAATATTTTCAGCTCTACCCGATAACTCTCTGTGATAAAAGTTAGGGGGTTCCCTAACTTTTATCACAGGAAGAATCGACTGTACCCAGTTGCAGCTTATAAAACCAACACTTTGAAGCTCTTAAATAAATATGTTGTTTCTTCTTTTCTTTTTTTGTTGAAAAAATCTGAAATGTTTACCCAACTAATAGGCAATTTCAAAATTTTTAAACTTCTCCACTTCTCCAACTAATTCACTCCATAATGCATTAATTAATTTACAATTATCAAAATCGTTCAAAAATTTTTATACCAACTGAAATATTTTTAAAACTTGAATTTTTTTTTCTTCGAGAAAATCTAAAATGTTTTCCTTCCCAATAGACAAATTTAAAATTTATTAACTCACTACTAATTAATTTATTTTATGATGCATTAATTAATTTACAATAATTGAAATCGTCAAAAAAATTCTACATCAAAATAATAACTTTTGAAACGCTTAAACCTATTATTATTTTTTTTGCTGAGAAAATTCGAAATGTTTTCCTATTTAATAGGCAATTTTAAAATATTTAAACTCACACACTAATTAATTTATTCTACAGTACATTAATTAATTTACAATTATTAAACTCATCTAAAAAATTTTAGACCAATCTGAAAATTTTTAATGAGCCTAAATTGAACTTTTTTTTTTTTTCGAGAAAATCTAAAATGTTTCCTCAACCAGCAGTTTAATTTAAAATTCATAAACTCATCCACAAATTAACTTATTCTATAGTACATTAACTAATTTTAAAAAAATTAATCTCGTCTAAAATGTTTTAGATCAATGCATATCCTTTTCATTATTTATTATTTACTTTGCTACCAGAAGAAAAAAAACCTTTTTAAAAAAAAGTTCTTTCCTTTCCTCAAAAGCATTAATTTAAATAACTTCATAATTCAACTAAAAGCAGAAATATTTAATAAATTATAGATAATTGTGCAAAAACTTAGCTACGAGTTAAGAAATTCATGACTGATTAAAAAAAATTAATAAAATTTATACTCGGAAACCCTGTATCCTTACTCGGAACCCAATGCATCGGCAGAAACAACATTTAAATATACACTCCAGTCCTACCTAACTAACACTCTGGACACATAGTGAATGTCTATCTATATATCTATTGATTTCTAGAGAATAGTCACAACTGTCTGAATTGATAACCTAACAGCAACTGACGTCACATGATGTCATAAATAATATCTTCGATAACGAATAATTTAAAGCTTGTGCTTACATGTCCCTATACTATAAAATTATTTAATTGAATAAAAAATTTTCATGCTTATAAGTTGATGTTCATGCATATTATCATTTATTATAAAATTGATATGATTGATATTTTGTATGTTTAATTTACTGATTATTTTTTTATTCACACGAAGGGGAAAAAATTATTAATAATTAATAATCACAAGCATGATAATCTTTGAAAATAATTTTAAGTATTTTCAGTTCTTTTTAAACCAAGAAAAAATAATGGCAAGTATGAGTTACAATCCTAGAATAGAAGAAAAAGCATACAATAATAGAATGAATAGAAGTTAATAAGAATTTCAATAGATAGCGCCACTGAACTTTTTGCGCTGACAGGTGCTGTTGATAAAATTAAAAGAAGAAAAAAAGAGCAATGAAAACAGTGTCGCTATCTAGTGTTTTAGAAAACAAACTTTATTCTTTTCAGTTTTAAATTTTTAAGGTAACGTAAGAAAAAAATCTATATATCATAAATTATAATATTTCAATTAAAAAATTATGAGAAAAATATGCATGTAATAATTTTTGTCTTCAAGATTCATTTTAAATATTAAAAGCTATCTTTAGATAATTAATGATTCAGTTATTCAAATCTGATAAAATAAAAATTGCATTTTATTTGATCCCTGAAGATTTCAAATAATTAAATTTAAAAAAAATCTTTTTTTTTTCAAATGGTTAATCGTAAATCTATATTTTTCAATTAAAATGAATAATACTAATTATAATAATACTAAATCAATTATAATCCATTTCATAAAAAATCGTTTTTGATTCATGACAATTGCGCGATTTTTTAAATTTTTTTTATTTTATTTAAACAAATGGATAAAAAAAAACTTTCTTTATTATTTAACTTAACTCTGTGATGCAGAAGTCCTCTTAATAGATTTCTTTCTCTGACGCTCCATTTACAAGCAAAAATATGTTTTGGTATTTTTTTCTTATTAAAGAAATCTGTCTAATAGTTTCTAAAAAAATCTGTTAAATTATCAGATTTATAATTGAACTGAAATATAAAATTCTAAAAAGTAGTGTGAATTTTTTTAATTTTTTTTCTTTATTGATTTTCTGATATTTGCTAACAATTGATTTTGTAAATTAAAAAAATTTCAATGGTGAATATTTGTTAATCTACATTATCTTAAATCTACATAACTGCAAATAAGTGAAAATTTAAAAAAATTATTATTTGGAAATGAGTCATGTTTGGAAAATTTTACATTCAACGCAAGGATGAAAGAAAAAAATTTAAGTAAAAAACGGTGCTTTGTTCTGTATTTTATAAACACAAATGATCAAATGCTAAATGCAATATTTTTATTTTATTTTGACCTAAATTATTACAAAATAAGGAAAAAAGTGTAAAAAATATGTTGAATAAAAATTCTGCATCAAAGGGTTAAATAAATGCATGCATGCCCAGAAAGGTTATTTACACAACATAAAAAGATATAGGTACTAAAGAATAAAAATTGAAACATTCAAATATTTTAGTTTTAATTTTTTTTAAATACAAATTTAAATAATTATTTAACGAACCAAAACTAAAAAACAGATGAACATATAAGTAAAATACATTTCTAATATGCATACAGATTGAGACATTACGTATAAAATTACTTTAGCGATTACTGATCCTCGAAGCTGCTAGAACAGTTCCTTTCTCACGTTTAGAATCATTGAATAATCCTACTTTTATTACTTCTAAACTTTATTTTAAATATCGCTTAAATATTGCTACTTTAAAAAAATTTAAAGACAATTAAAAAGAAAAGTATATTGGTCCCAAGCAAACCCATGCATTGGGCTATTTTCAACCTTCTCATTTTATTTCATTGAAATTTAAGTGTACATTTTACTCTATTTTATCAACAGCGTCGAACAGTCAACCCAATTCTGATTTTACGACTATCAATGTTCAATTCATTAGCCTTGTAAATTTGAACCCAACCCAGAATACAAGGGAACTCCTGGATCAAGCACTGGGACGAACTAGACTTCGAGAACGATTTTTGGATGGAACTAATCCGCATTTGCGTTTCATAGCGAGGAAAACCTCCCACTGTTAGTTCGATGACAAGTGGATTCTAACCCATGATCCATCTACCACTGAGGATATTTTAAGTCAACACTGTCGTCGTACTAATATACAGTGCGGCTTTGAGGAGAACTCCTCCAGACTGAAAGTCTGGGGCTGTCTGCTGCTATGGTAACAAGCGAGAGCACATTCTAATGGGGGTAAAATGGAGGAAAGAAGGTGTCGATTGGTTTGCTCACGACGACCTACTTTAAGATTAAAAGAAAACTATTCACCCCACACCCCTATTCGAAGTGACCTTTCCTCGTAACCATAGTACCCGCCACGACGCGAGACGGGTGTCTGGGGGAGTTCTCCTGAAAGCCGCACTATACATTCATCCAATGTAATCCCTCACATTCGGGTACCATTTGACAAAATGATTCAAAACTGAAATAATGAAAATCTGATGATAAAAGAATGCATTTTTGAACTTTAAATTTTATCAAAACAATTCAGTCGCCAATAAAATGCTCTTACACTATCATACGACCATAAAAATCTACCACCACCAACAACAATAAAAGATTAAACTTTGTCACTTAAGAGACAACTTTAAAACGTTATTGTAGTATAGAAAATATGTTTTTAAAACTGAATAAACAAAGGAAAACTTGTTATGACGTTTATTTCATGACAAATTCGTTAGAAGTACTAGTTTTTAATTTGTTTTAATTTTTACCTTTTAGTACAGATATATTATGTACTTGATTATAAACTTCATTCGCTTCAAAAATACTCAAATAGGAAACAACGTCAACGTGCTTCAAACGTTCAAAAAATAGGCGCCCTTTGAAAACAAAAGTTTTGTTTCTTCTCATTTACGTCTGGCAAATCTTGAAAATGGATGCTTATTTTTTTAACTCTTCAAACATGTCGATTGTTATTTAAAGTTTGTGTGTTAAAGCGAATGACCTTTCTAATAAAATAATATCTTACCGTGTCAGTTTCTTGGGATTATTTATTTAATACAAAAATCTTGTTCTGTTACATAGTATTTGTAATGTCTCCTATGTAACTAATACAAGAACATAAAAATTTCCAAAAGTATAAAATATTTTCTAATTAAATGCTCTTCCATTTTTTATAATCCTAATTTTTTCAACAGCTAGGCCGAAGTAACCGCATCAAGGTCTTCCGTATATTATATAACGTAAGTCTAATGATTTCGGTCTTATTATTTTGTAGCTGTTTTGAAGTTAAAAAACAATAATTTTTATAGCTTACATCAGAAATGATATATAATATTACGTTTTATTAAATATCTAGTTTCTTATGGATGGAATAGATTGGAAGATTTGGATACCAGAAGAATGGTTTGGTGGTAGTGGCAACAGTATACGTAATTTTCCATTTTCTATATTGTTCTATTGTTGTGAAAAAGTAAACTAGCATTCATAGAATAATGTAGTCTTGTAATGTCATTTCATTTGCTAATAGCTTAGAAATACAAAAACAATAAGATACAATTCTACAACCATCCATTTTCGTTCGCTTGCTCTCATAGATATTGTGTATCCTGCAAATTGTTATGGATGGCAATTAAAAATTTTACCAAGATATGTATGCTTTAGTAGATGAACTAAAGAAAAATTCATGGTAATCTCTCTTTGTCAATCTAGTTTTAAGAGGTCGTTAACAAACGTAGAAAGATGAAATAATTTGGAATTTTTGCTGACTTCATCTCATCAAGGCAGCATATTTGACAAACATGAATAGCGCAATCTTTTATGCTTATTTAGTTGTTGGATAAAAATGCCGTTATGACTTTGTTTCCTTTCTTTTCCAGTCTTTATCCAGTACATTTTTAATGATTCTTTAATGTTAGTATAATTGAATGACTGTTATTTACTTTTTCTCCAACTATGGTAAAAAGTATACAATATGAGGGAGGCTCATCACGTATACATAAAACGCGCATATTGTAAAATGAAATAAAAGAAAATTATAATAACAAAATAATAATAGCATAATAATAATAGCAATAATTAAATATTCTTTTCGAGGAAAAATTTTCCTTGTAGTAGTAAAATATCAAATGAATTGACAATTATGACGAGAAACATTTTCAACTTCTCTATTATTTATACAAATTTTAAAAAAATAATTATGATGGCTTTAATATATTTTATATGTAATCAAAATTACTAGAGATTAAATTTATTGAATTTAAATTCATGTATCAAAGCACACATTCTGGTGAGTAAAGAAATGTTACGGAAAATCGGCCTCGTATAAATGACCAATTTTTCAGTAATATTTACAATTTTATAGCATGCATTATACAGCATACATTATCCAGCATACATTCTAGTGAGTAAGAAATGTTAAGGAAAATTGGCTTCTTATAAATGGCCAATTTTTCAGTAATATTTAAAAAATTTTGGCATACATTATACAGCATACATTCTGGTGAGTAAGAAATGTTACGGAAAATCAGCCTCTTATAAATGACCAATTTTTCAGTAATATTTACAATTTTATAGCATGCATTATACAGCATACATTATCCAGCATACATTCTAGTGAGTAAGAAATGTTAAGGAAAATTGGCTTCTTATAAATGGCCAATTTTTCAGTAATATTTAAAATTTTTTGGCATACATTATACAGCAGACATTCTGGTGAGTAAGAAATGTTACGGAAAATTGGCCTCTAATAAATGGCCAATTTTTCAGTCCAATTTCCAATTTCAATCTGGTTCATACGAGAGCTGTAAAGGAATAAGAAACAAGTGTTACGCAAAATTTTGATTTTGAACAAAATGTTTGTTAAGATTTCAAGGGGATGTATTCGTGTTAATTTATGTTTGCGTATGTAAAACTTTATATTATTAATATACAATGATAGAGGGAGCTACTCTGTTTCTGCTAAATTAATCCTATCAATGAATCTCTTTGTGCTGCCATTTTTTTCATTTTTGAAAAAAGTATGCTCTTTTAAAAAGACGCTGAGTACAAACGGGTTAATTAAGCCTTCCAAAATGTGGTGCATCTTCATGAAAACTGCTGATCGAAATTTTACAAATCAGTTTTGGCAGTAGCATTTTCTTAATACATCTTCTCTATACACATTGGTTAATTTTTTCTTGCTTAAACAGTCTTTTTACATTTCCGATAGTAAAAAAGTAAGATGTGTCGAAAATGCAGCATTTCACTTTCCTTATTTAAAAAGGTGCTAACCAAAACAAGAAGCTATAAATTTTTAACATATACAAGATATTTCAACATATTCATAAGCAAGAAGCTATAAATAGAAGCTATTTCTATTTTCGCAAGCTAGTTATATCTGCTTTCAAATTTTTTCACAAGCTATATCAGTTTTCAAAACATATAATGATTATGCGGTTTAAGTATGAAGCTGACTGTGAAGAAAATACAAGTAAGAAAGAGCAACACAATAGAAGTCAGTAAAAAATGATTTTTTTAATGAAATTTTCAACGATCGGGTTAAGCTTAAAACATTTTTTTTTTTTTACTGCACATATTTTAATCTTCATTTAATCATGTTACAAGTACAAAAATTTTGAGAGTATAAACAATACAATGTTTACAATTTATTTTTTTAATTATTCATAACTTTCTGTACTCATAATTAAAAAAAAAAAGAAGAAGAAAAGATAGAAAAAACAGCCCAATTAAATTCCGTTATGATTATGATATGCCGTTATGATTTTTGTAAACTGCATGATTGTAGTTTTCGTTGCACTAAAGATTTTTAAAAAATGAATTTTTTTTCAGAAAATGATGGTGATTTGATTAAAAAATTACATAAATAAGTTAGATTTTTATACATACACTAAAGACCAGTCAATTCAATTAAAAAATTTCCGCTCGCAACAACGAAAACTATATTTATTGTGAACATTGTGTCAAAAGTTGAAGTCGGTTGAAAATTGTAATAGTTAAAGATACAGCAAATAAGAGAAACTTGAATTTCGAGTAAATTGCGTTTAAAGTTTTGCGATCAATAATCCATATAAATATATAAAATTCTACAACTAATTATAATGTGAGTCGCTCAGAAGCCATTGCGAATAAGTCCAAAACACAAAAATTGAGAAAATTAATGTTTTTTGATACATTAGTTTTTAAAATTCTTGGTTTATTAATTTAATTAGAAAAGTGTATAAAGTCTTTTTTCGAGGTGTTGCAAAAAAACAAGATATGTACAGGATGTGTAAATAAAAACGTAAGTATTTATTGAAATAATGACAGCATCTTAAATATTTTAGGATTTATACCTTTTGGCAGCTGAAAAAGATAAGAAATTTATGTAAAAAATATTGATAAAAGGTGGACTTATTCGCAATGGCTTCTGAAATTATTATACAATATATTCAGAAGCTATTAAAAAAAGGGCTTTCTAACCTAGAAAAAAGTAACCAACGAGTAAATCCTTTAGTAACTAAGAAGATTATTATTTATTTCATCAAAATTTCCAAAAATCAGAAAATATCAAAAAATGGACTTAACCGCATTGGCTTCTGAGCGGCTCGTGTATCAATACCAGGTCCATAAGATACTTCTCCATTTTTAGCAGTCTCAAATGCTAGTCTAGCTCTTTTTCTTGTTGATCTACCGTCATACGACACACCAGCGTTTGCCAGCTGACGACCTTTCTCAGGTTTGTTCACATCGTTCTCCCAAAATTAACATAATATTATCGTCGGATACCACTTGACGAAGGCTGAGCCAAGTGCCAATTCCTGGTGAACGAACATTACTGTAATTTTCATCTTTCTTCCTTTTTTTTTAATATTTCTCTTTTTTCAACTGTTAATTTTTTAAAATTATTTTTTTAATGTAGTACATTTGGGGACATAAATCTATTCAAGCGACCTTGAAACATTAAACTGATATAATCAGCTCTTCAAGTTTTATACAATAAATTATGGGGAAAAAAGATAATATTATTACAAGACATAACTAAAAATATTTCATGATTATAAAGAAGATACAAAATTATTTTTATGAGGAAAATAAAAATCAAAAATCTAGATTATTATTTTTTCAATATGAACTAAGTAGCTCTCCCTATCCCCAAATAATAAATTAATGCGTTTTAAATAAATGAAGAATAGTAAATATGCAATGAATAACAACTGTTAACAGAAATGGTATTTAGTTTCGAAACGTAATGACATAAGAAAAATAAATTATGTACATCTATCCCTATTTTTTGCTTACTTATTTTTATATTTCGCAATGTGACCTTAAACTGTTGCCTTCAAGAGATGATTTCGATTTCTTTTTGGCGATGAGATATTTCAGATAATCAGATTAATTGTATTTTTTATTTATTTATTATTATTACTTTTTCATTTGAGGGACGTGTCTGTGTAGGCATTTCAAAGTCAAAGAAGTGCTTATTCTCAGCTCCTTTATATATTTTTTTTTCTTCATCTCTTTTTTTTATTATTATTCTTTTAATCAATTTGGTTGTCACCGTAGCAACTTTTTTAGTAGTTATTTTCAAATTATGTGTTGTAATTAGTTAAAGTTAATTACAGTACATTGCAAGTGCAACTAAGGAAAAATAAGTTTTTAAAATTTTTAGTCATTTTTTTTATTTCTTTTAACTGTACTTCAGTTGTATAAGAAGATGCAAATAAAGAAAGAAAAGTTGCTGAAATTTTTAAAGTAAATATTTTTTATTCTTTTTCTGCTCAGATATACTATAATTGTGTAAGAGAATTCAGCAAAAGAAAGAAAAGTTGCTGAACTTTTCAAAGTAATTTTTTTTCTTTCTAATTCAGCGCAGATATACTAACGATATATAGTTGTGTAAGAAAATTCAACTGAAGACAAAATATGTTTAAACTAAGTTTTTAATTTTTTCTTTTTAATTCTGCGCAGAGATACTATAAATGTGTAAGAAAATGCAACTGAAAAAAAGTTGCTGAATTTTTTTTCTTTCTGATTCCGTCCAAATGTACTATGATATACTATGTAGTTTCTTACACAACTGCTCAATTGTGTAAGAAAATTCAACTAAAGAAAGAAAAGTTGCTATAATTCAGTAATTTTTTTATTTTGTTCCAATTTAATGCAGATGTACTATTTCGTTGCAATATAAGTGTGCACTGCATGCACTTATGGCATTGTCAATATCAGTTGTGTAATCAGTTGTGTAATTGTCAATATGTGATCTAGACTCCAAAAATGAAAAGGAATGCAAGTTGCAATTTTTCAGTATTTTGCATAGTACAAGAAAGTCTTGCCCACTTCTTGTTTAGCTCCCCAACCCCCATGATTGCTTCACAGTGGTAACCACAATCTTACCACTTGAATTCTTTGGTAGTATACTTTCGTCAGTAGTTACCACAGACCATATTGCTAAAATAAATTATTCTTAAGGTTATATGAGTTTTGTATTAGAATTATATGGTATGCATTAGAATTATACGTATGTGAATTATGGGCTTTGTATTAGAATTATAGGCCACCATGATAGGGTTGATAAGATTTCTCCCCTGTTACAAATTAACTAATCTAACTATCTAAACTAATTTAAAACATAATCTGAATAAATGATGGATTGATGGTGCCGGTTAATGATTATGAGTAAACTGTTAAGTATGAAAGGTTAATTGTTAACATACTTTCCAAACAATCGGATGGAACAACAGAACAAGATTAATGTCAACATAACAAGTTTGATCAAATTATGTGTATGTGAGGTTGATTAGTACCCCGGGATTGGGTGATATCTGCAAGTTACGTTGTGTGGGTATCTCGATCCTGATTGCTTGTTGAAAGTGGTATTTGTTTACGTTTTCAACAGTTATTAATAAAGTTAAACTAAGTTGTGCGAAAGACGTCGAATACTTATATTTTAACAAATTCGATTAGCGATACGGCGTTGTATTTAATTAACTTTACGTCAATTAACATTCTAACTTACGTGAAGAGACTTCACTCGACTTTAAACACACCGTCTTGTTTATAAACGATCAGCTGGTGCTGAGGTCATAGGTCACGTGTATAGGTATCAGTGATCATCTTCTTCTCGAGTTGCAAGTACCCAATTTAAGATAAGGTGGAAATAAATAAATAAAACATGTAATACGATATTAAGTTTAAATGACTGACATTATCCAAGCTGAAATATTACATTTAAATTAGTAACAGAATGTTTCCAAAATTTTACGATATAAAATTATAGAAAAGGTACTCTCCATTAAATGCAATATCAAGGAAACTAATACCCAGCATGGAATGAAAGAAAGAAGCTTTTCTATTGGATGCCAAGATCATTATTTGATTTGGCACAAGACATGCGAATCTCATACAGGAAAGTGTATTGATATAGCTGTCTTCTTCATACATAATACAACTTCAATTTGAAAAAAGAAGTTTACGATTAATGATAGTAGATGATCACCAACATACTGAATCATTTATGTTTGTGGTAATCCCGAATGGATAATTTCTTTGAAAAATAGAGAAGAAACGAGGTAGTTTTGCTTCTATTTTTCAAACTTTTGAGTGGATCGCAGAAATTTTAAAAACGTATTTTTACGTGACCCGCTTGCAATGTGAAGGGAAAAAAAACTTAAAAATTTGAATTGAATCAGCCGATTACTTAGGCAGAAATAAAAAAAAAATACAATTTCTTTGAAAATGCGAAAAACATTAAAAAACGAAATTAATTTAATGGGGTTCAAACTTTAGACCGTTTTCCTGACCAAACAATATTGACACCATATTTTCTAGATTGCGGATACCTTGCATGTTTTGAAGGTCAAGAATCCGTCGAAAAAATGTATGTTTATTCAGAGAAAATATGTTTCATAGCAATAAATGTTGTGTAAATGTAGCTAAGAATTACATTAGTAGAGATGTTCTTTACATTAGATAAAGTGCATATACAGGAAATCATTCACAATGAATCATTAATTATTTTGTGAAATAAAAGAATTTTAGTTATATTACATTATAAAACGAATTCATCTGTATTATTGAAGTGAGGCAAAATTTCTTTCGTTCTCACAAAATATGTATGATGCACAATGCAAAATATATACACAATAAAATAAAGAATTTGTGCGTGTGCGTCAGAATACCGGATTTCGAGTAAATCAAAAAATGCTTCAAGTTCATAGTAATATTCTCGCCAAGTATTATCAATTTTAATTTTAATTTTATGCGAATAAAACAACTGTCTAAATTTTTCAGGACTTAATTTATATCGTTTTAGTAATAACTAGGAGGCTTCGCCTCCTGCTCGCTAGCGCTCGCCAACTCCAGAAACTGCTTTCGCAGTTCATTTCGGATTGCTTCGCAATCCGATCGTCGCTTTGCTCGCGCATTGAATACGTTCTTAACGTCTAGCTTTTGTATACTTTTTTGAACACTGAAGTTCCGAAAACTTGTCACTGTAGAAAATTCTAAACCTGTGCATTTCAATATTAATTTGAAATTGCAAACAGTTCGCATATTTTTCTTAATCGCACTATTCTAAATTTCAGTTGTTGAGAAAAGTAGCTGTTGTAAGTTTTGTTTTAAAGTCTTTCCCACCAGAGGGCTAAAACCATGCGTTGTAAAGCAATATGAAATAGTACTGAACGCCGAATGTAAAGCATCGGCTTCGATGAAGATAATTTTGTGAGAATTTTTTTGATAATTCGGTGAGAATTCACCCGATTAGACATATGATGCTCCCTACGTGCTCTTGCGCGCCGAAGCCTATCAATTAAATTAGCGTTTTATGTAATATAGATTAGCCATATGATGCTCACTACGTGCTCTTGCTGCTCACTACGTGCTCTTGCGCGCCGAATCTTATCAATTAAAAATGAAAACTGTTGCCAACGCGAGAAAAGAAATATCATCGGTTTTATTGATACATACGTATTAGCGTTTTATATAATATAGATAGATTCCTTCACAAGAAAATAGTTTTCCGCTAATTCTTCTGATTCTCGCATGATTATTTCAACTACATCTCTTGGTAAAACACTAGTCAAACAAGCCACCCATAAATTTAGCTCCATTTTAACTCGTTTCATTACTCTTTCGAAATGCACTAAGAATAAACTTATGTCGTCATTTTTCAAATCAAAGTACCTTAACTGAGATTGCCAGTCTATTTTTGGTTTTGGCGAATCAATAGGTAAATAAGTGCCAACGTTCCCTAGTTCCAATTTTCTTATTTCTAATTCATGCTTTCGCATAGCATCTCTCTACACAGCGGCGGCCTCTGCTTCTCTATCCGCATTTAAATTGAATATCATTCCTTGTACCAAATCCTCATCATAGTTTTTGCTATTTAAAATCAAGTTTTTTAGATCTACAACCTTAAAAGCATCGAGTACTTCTTCGCCAAGTTCCATTGCATTAACCTGTAACTCTGACTTACGTACTTTAGATAAATAAGACATCATAAATTAAAAAAGAAAAGAAACATAAACAACAAATTACCGTTCTTTTTATCCCGCTTCTGAATTGTAAGAGATATTTAACGTATATTTTAAATATATCTTTATTTAATCGTATTCGAATCCAAACTAGACATAGAAACATAATAATTGAGTATTGAGTATAGTAAAATGCAGCGAGCTCTCTGCTTATCGCTAATAGCTCTGCGTTTCAATAGGTAAGGCTTAATTTAGCACAAGGCAATAGTAGGTAAGGCTTAATAGCACAAGGTTAAATTCAATTGGTAAGGCTTAGATAGCACAAGATTGGAGCGAACTGCTAGAATCGGTTAGTGGCTTGGAA
This sequence comes from Parasteatoda tepidariorum, assembly GCF_982258835.1. Lineage (NCBI taxonomy): Eukaryota > Metazoa > Arthropoda > Arachnida > Araneae > Theridiidae > Parasteatoda > Parasteatoda tepidariorum. The sequence goes on from NC_141762.1 coordinate 51,659,911, forward strand.
GAATTTTAAGAGGGATTGGATTTTGGTCCGGGAGTTGAGAGACAAGTTAACCAGATCAATGAAAGCTGGGCTCTGCAGGGATAAGGATTAATAGAGGTCTTTACGAGCATTTTGATAAAAGGAGCAGTCCAGGAGATAGTGTTCGTTCGTGTCTATATGTCCGCAGTTGGGGCACTTAGGACTTTCTACTAATTTACACTTATGTAGAATCGCGTTAGTTGGAAGTGTTTTCGTCCGGAGTCTGGCTATTAATACATCTAATTTTCGGGACTTGATAATGAGCGGTAATCTTGAGGTTCGTCGAGGTGCGGAAAGAATTGGAAGTAGTATTTGCACTTTTTACATTCTCTGTGTTCTTCATTGAGCTCTTATTTTTTTTCACCCTGTGCAAAGCACAGGTATTCATCTAGCAATACATTATATGAAAACAATATACATTGTAATCAAGTGCACAATTTAATTATAAAGTAAAATTATAAATGTCATTAATAGTTTAGTTCAAGATGTTCTTTTTCAAATTTTTCACAGTTTATATAACAAATACATGCTAGGTCTTTAATTTTATAAGACAATGAATGTAAATGTAGTTTGGAGTTTCATACGTAGAAATATTCTTTATATTTGACAAAGTTTATGTAGAGATACCAATTCACAATGCTTAATTACTTTGTAAAATAAACGCATTTAACATCTCTACATTTTACAACGAATTTAACATATTTTTGATAGTAATCGATATTTTCCTCTCACACGTAAAATATATATCATGTACTTTACAATAATACATTATAAAGAACAGTATTGTAAAAAAAGCACACTATTTAATCATAATAATGTAAGAAATAAAAGTTAGTAATGCTTTAATTGTTTAGAATGTTCCTTTTTAATATGCCCACTCTAAATACACTAACATTTTCAGGATATTTTAGTTTATAAGAGAACAAATGTAAATTTAGAATTACATTTGTAGAAATATGCTTTGTATTGGACGAAGTGTGTGCAGTGAAACTAATTCTCATCGTTTAATTATTTTGCAAAACAGATGTATTTAACATTCCTACATTTTACAACTAATTTATAATTTATTTTATATTAAGAAAGAACACAGTAGAAGTCTGTAAAAAAAGGATTTTTTAATGAATTTTTGACGGTTGGTGTTAAAATAATTTAAAATATTTTTTGTTTATCTTATTGTGCATAGTTTAATCTTTATTTTATCATGTTACAAATGCAAAAAATTTTAAAAATTAGCGCTTATATAATACTATGTTTATAACTTTTTTTTTTAATTACGTATAGCTTGCTGTAAATTTTCCTTCCATTGATACGCTACTATATTTTCATTCTTTCTGATTATTTATAGAAAACACACTTAATAATCAGTAAGTATTAAAATATACCATAACCTACTCCATACAAGCTCAAACGGTTCAAAATTTGCCTTATTTTTAAACGTAAGGATTTCATTTTGCTACCCGAGTCTTGAAACCGTTTCGCAAGTATTTGACACGTCGTCGCAACAGCGGCAACACAAACACAAAAATGCCAAGAAATAGCGGACTTAACGGCACAAGTCCCCGAGTCATGCGTGATAAAAGTTCTTCAATTAAGCCAATGGCCAGAAAAGAATCGCAAACGAACGGAGGATCCGGATTTAATCCCACACGATGGTGACCCAATTCTAAGTGTTCTACTTCCAATGTTCAACTCCGTAGCCTTAAAATTTTGAACCCTTTACAGAAGACAAGGGAACTCCTGGGTCAAGTATTGGCATAAATTTGCCTTCGTGGAGGACTCTTTGATGGAACTAACCCGCATTTTCGTTTCATAAAAAGGAAACCCACGAAAACCTCCCACGGTTAGTCTGACGGCAAGGAGACTCTAATCCATGATCCATTTACCACTGAGAATATTTTACGACAGCACTGTGGTCCGTACCAACTGGGTGTGGAATTCGTATCGACCAGCTATTGCTGGGATTCGAACCAGAGTCACCTCATTGCGCTCTATCCCCTGAGCCACCACGACTCCTCGTTATCATTCAATCTGGTAAGTCATTCAATCAGATAATTAAAAGGGTTATAATAAGTGATAAGGTACTTGGCGCCAAACAATATCGCCAATAGTGAATTGACATCAGACAAATATTTAAATTAAAATTTCAATCTAGACTTAAAATTATGAAAATAAATTAGTTTAATAAATTTTGAGGAAACAATTTTTCTCTATTTCTGCACAAAAAAGTGTAAAATAAACTTTCACGAGTAACCTACAAGAATTGTGTTGATATAGTCTCAACTAATTATCCAAGTAGCGTGTTTATTTTTTAAAGTTTATCATAAAATGTGTTGCAAAATTTTCGTATAAAAGTTTTAAAGAAAGCTGATAAAAATTCGGGGATTTATTTATTGTTATCTAAAAACCGCCAATGTTCCGTCTGCTTTCTTACGAAATTCGTAAGAAAGTTCTGCCACATATTTAAAGATAAAATTTATATAAAATGAACTTAATATCTGGAAAGTTAATTGAGTCTATATCAACTCGATTCTTATAAGCTGTTCGCAAAATTTTATTTCTTGCTTGTTTTTGCAGAACCATAGAAAAGTTGTTTTTTAAAATTATTTTATTTTATACTTTTTCGTATTAAGATTCGTTAAGTCTTTAAGAAATACTTTTTGCCTAATACTTTCTTACATGTTAGATTTTGGTATTTTTCATGTTTTTAAACCTTGTTTTAATGTCGGATTTTCAACATTGACTGTAACATATAACGAAAAAAACTCAAATAATCGATTGGGAATGTTCTTTGGAGCTATCAAAATGCATTAAAAAATACATATACTTCTTTAGAAAGAATACTTTCGGTTTTACATTACAACTAAAAGAAAATTTATTACGGATTGTGTCCTTAAAACTCTTTATAAAGGCCTACATACGTTGGAAAGAAGTGCAGTAGAAAATGCGAGTGGGAAAAACGGCATAACCCCGATGGTTTTTCATTAAAACCTCCATATTTCACCGTTATTTTATTGATGATAGTAAAATTATTCTCTAATTATTGTAAAATGCGTTTATTTCTGTATTATCTTACACACTGTATTTTTTTTGTTTTGTTTTGAAGTTTAATAAAAAATAAAAGTTGCATTTTATAGTAACATTTCTTGCTCCTGCATTACTGCAGACGCGACGTACTAAGATCCAGGGCTAAAGAGAATAGAAGGGCTGGTTCACTCCTTTGAAGTAGCTCTCGCCGCGCCAATCCTCCGATTTTCTCTAATGACGTCACTTTGGCGCAAAGCTCGCACTTTTACTTCAAGAACGGAGCGTTCGGCCTTACTAGCTCTAACTAGTATTGGAGCATTTCTTTTTGCGAGATATTCTAAGACATTTGTTATTTTCTATAATGACTTTCCTCAGTTTTTGCAGTGAATTTACAAGAATTTAAAACTATTATCGAAATGCCAGTTTGCGCGATTGCAACTTGAAAAAATTTTGATAGAAAAACAAAATGAAAAAATATAATTTTCCGCTTGTTCCCTAAAGTAAATGAACAACTATGTAAAGAATGGATTCCGAAATGACACAGTTAATATAAAACAGCAATAAGTTTATTCTGTCGTTAAGAACTTTTATAGAAATTCATTATCTAAATAGAAACCGCCTCGTTACTTCAAAAAGAAAGGCAGGTGAAAAAAATTGATAAAGTCAAATAAAATTAAAAAGTATAAATAAAATATATAGTATATAGTTGGAATTCTCCTAATTTCATAACATATTTTTTAATGTAGTTATTCTAAATATTTATGATATTTTTAAAAATTATATTCTCTTCAATTTAAATATCTATAAATTATATCATCGTAAATTTAAATATCTATAAGCAATTGTAAAATTTCTAATGTCATTATGAACCTAAATTATTATTTTGTTTCAGTAATTAGCGTTTAAGGCTGATGTTTCCTAATGATTAAGTATGAACAAATTGCTATTAACAGCATATTTTAAAATCAGGGATTCTAAATTTAACTCAACTTATTGTTATAAAAGAATATGAAGATAAAAAAAGTGTCGATATATGCTTTCATTTTTCTTAATAATTAAAGTTAAAACTGAACTTTTTAAAATAAAGTATTTATAGTGTCATTTTTGCCAACTAGTAAAACATTTTTATAAGTTTAAAATGATATTTTTTTTAATATAATGGCCAAGAAAGTTTTTTTGAACTATATTTATGAACGGAAATAATGTGTTAATTACGTAAAGTTTGAAAGCTAATAACCAGAAAAAGTCTAACTTATTTTTACGAAGAGAAAGATGCAAAGTTATCATAATATCTTTGCTTGCGATCTCCGAGATCTGTCGACACAGTGACGTCGTGAGGAGGGAAATCGTAGCTTCAGCTCTAAGAGCGGAGTGAACTAGCCCTTCTATTCTCTTTAGCCCTGACTAAGATCGACCTTCTAAAAACCCACATCCTCAATTAGCCTTTTCCGTTCCAAATAACGAGTTAAGTTTAGCAGAACAATTTAACAAGCCCTTAATAAAAGTTTTTTTAAATTTAAATACAATTTATGTAATTATAATTAAATAATAATAAATTTAATTAAATTAATTGTAATATTTAAAATTAATTTATATTTTTAATTTAAATTAAATGGGAAAGAAATCTGACTCTCTAACTGCCAACTTTCACTCATTTTGTGTCAAACTTTATTTTGATATTTAAAGGGGCAGTAGAATGTATGCTTTCAATTTATTCTTTAAATTAATAAATTTAATTTAAAAATAGTTTAATCGCTATTGTACTTAAATAAATAAAACATACATATGAATGTATTACAATTTCACTATTGTGTATTTAAGCTTTTACAAAATTCAGAGTATGTTTCTGTCTGCAATTGTACTTCAGTTTTCATTTAATAACTACTAATGAGGAAAATCTTCCTCGAAAAGATTAAACGTTGGCAGTGCCGTAGAGAGCTTAACTCGCGCCCGGGGCACAATACCTTTTTAGCGCCCCCCCCCCCCATTCGAAAACCATCTAATATTATAAGTAAAATATACTCGCAAAGTAATAAATAAATAAAGTAAAATAAATAAAGTCATAGGCTCAAGCTAGGCACTAAATTTGAGACAAAAAATCTAGTTGAGATAACAAGACTAGATTTTGAAATGTATATGATCATCTAGAATTAGTTCAAAAGATACCTATTATTTGTTTTACATATTAAAAAGAAATATTTTAAAAATACGCAGTTTTAAAACAATAAAAAAGTAAATATTCATTATCTGTAAGGAAATACATATATTTAATAATATGATTATAATACATTAATAAAACTAATTACTATGTATAAATTTTCCGCTATGATGAAGCAAATTTATCAATAACATCATTAAAGTTGATCATACTTTAATGATAAAGTTGATCGTAAGCTACTTTGCGTTTATAGAAATAAAAATAAATAGTGTTCTGAAAGAAAGAATGTTTGTACTTTGTACACTGTACAAACATACAAACACTTTGTACACTGATGTTTGTACCTTGTACACTGCAAATATTTGGAGATAATATATGTAACCACACAGCGTAGATGCCATAAAGAAGTGCTGACAGACACAGGTCGAGTCAGCCCTGACATTAGAAAAGACGCGTCATTTCTATTATGAATACATTATTACAGTTTGATAGTGTTCCTTTTTATTTACGAATTAACATTTATTATATTTCACTGGCACTAAATTTAAAATATATTTTCCAGAAATAAATTATAATAAAAATAAAAAATTATCCAACAATTTTTTTTGTTCTGCTGACCATTTGGCGCCCCTCTGTGAGTAGCGCCCAGGGCATGATGCCCCCCTTTTCTCCCCCCCTCGCTACGCCACTGAACGTTGGCTAGTATGCGATTTTAAAGTGGTTCTAAATTAGAGAATTTAAAAATAAGTTTCTATGATACTTCTGCATCTTACATAACAAAAATGCTGAGATTTATAGTGTTTCTCCACTGGAAAATTTGCCACTACAACGGCTAAGATTTTTCTTTTTTTGGATAGAAAAAAGAAGAAATTCCCTATATGAAAAGTCTACTAATCATTTTTAATAGGAGGGCAAACTTTCACACCCCTAAAGTTAAAATTTTTTGTCTGAGACGTCATACAGAAACATTTTCACATCAGAAATTTAATCCTTTGACACAGATGAAATACCAGAGTCATTTATATATATATATATATATATATATATATATATATATATATATATATATATATATATATATATATATATACATATATATATATATATATATATATATATATATATATATATATATATATATATATATATATATATACAGGGTGGTCCCAAATTCATGGTACAAACTTTAATGGTAGGTACAGGACATTGTAACAATGATTTATTGTATAGGAATGTATAGTCGCAAGTGACGCGGTGAGGCGTTAACAGGAGAAATAACGGCCGAAAGGAAAAACAAAGATTTTATTGAAAGCGTTGTTGACAAGTGTCATGTTTACAGTAAGTGTTCAAAATTGCGTCCACCAGAAGCGATACATGCTTGACAGCGTCGGTGGAGCGATTGGCGTACACGTTCAAAGACCCTGGTATTTCACGCACACCTGCAGCAGCTACAGATATGCAAGCGACGAGATCCTCATCTGAGTCAACTGGAGTCTCATAAACAAGATGCTTTAGATGCCCCCATAAAAAGTAATCGAGGCTCGATAAATCGGGAGATCGGGGTGGCCAAGGGATTGGTCCACCACGCCCAATCCATCGAGCACCAAACCTGGCATTCAGGTAATTCCGTACATCAATGCTGAAGTGTGCTGGCGCCCCATCGTGCTGAAACCACATGCGGTTACGAATGGCGATCGGAACATCATGCAGCAGTTGTGGTAACACTTCTTTCAGAAAAATAAGATAGCTTCCGCCACTGAGTCGCGTGGGTAGTAAGTATGGGCCAATCAAAAAGTCGTTCACAATACCAGCCCACACATTAATACAGAAACGCATGTGGACGCGTTGCATGTGGATTATCGGTTGCCCACACATGGGAATTGTGCGCATTAAAGACACCCTCGCGTGAAAATGTCGCTTCATCTGTAAATAGCACATCACCTATGAAATCCGGCTGCAACGCACATTGCTGCATCACCCACAGGCAGAAGTTCACGCGGAGAGGATAATCTGCCGGATTCAATGCTTGTACTTTCTGAAAATGGAAGGGGTGTAAGCGATTTTCGTTTAACACTCTGCATACAGTCTGATAACTCACACCTACGTCACGCACAACAGTTCTTGTGCTTAACTCGGGACTATCAGTCACAATGTTCAAGATGCTTTCTTCCTGCCTTGGAGTGCGTACAGCTCTTAATCGACCAGCGTCATGTCTGTTGACGTCGAACACACCTGTTTCAGAAAGTTGACGATGTAACCGTTGAAAAATTCTATTATCCGGCATTCGTCGATCAGGATACTCCGCGCGATACATTCGTAACGCACCTCTGCCGTTACCATTTGCACGGCCGTACATGTAATGCATGTCTGCTTTTTCTGCATACGTAAAGTCACCCATCGTCTACGGCAGCACAATTGTGAATTGCGCTTTTCCCTACTGCGATGCATCATTTTCAACGGCGGCTAAACATCTACTGCCCTCTACCGGCAATGATACCAACCGATCACTCCATTTCTCTTTCCTTTTATTTCCCCTGTTTACGCCTCACCGCGTCATTTGCGACTATACATTCCTTTACAATAAATCATTGTTACAATGTCCTGTACCTACCATTAAAGTTTGTACCATGAATTCAGGACCACCCTGTATATATATATATATATTTATATATATTTTTTTTTTTTTTTTTTTTTTTTCCCGCGCTCTAATTACAAGAAAAATATATTTTGGTGTTTTTGATTGTATAAAACAGTTTCATAGTTACTAAAAAAAATCTGTTAGATTATCGGAGCTATATTTGTATTAAAATGTAAAATCCAACAAGAGTAGATGGATTTTTTTTTATTCATATTCAAAGATTTGTCATTAATTGATTTTGTGACTTAAAGAAATTTCAATGATGAATAACTGTTTCTCTTAGATCTAAGTGACTGCAAATTCGAAAAATTATTGTTTGGAAGTGGACCATGTTTAGAAGATTTTACCTTTAACAAAAAAAAAAAAAAAAAAAAAAAAAAAAAAAAGACACCTGTGTTTCATGCTGAATTTCATAATCATCAATTTTTAAAACTCTTAAGTATAATATTTTCCCTTATTTTGACCTAAATAATAATACAAAATAACGAAAAAAAATATGAAAACTACGTTTCATAAAAATTTTGCGACAGAAAACTTATGTCCAATGTTGACGTCTATAATATAATATGCTTTACAGTTGAATATAAAACTATGTGAACACAAAAAATTAGTACAATTGTACTGAGACTTGAATATTATTAAGTTTCATAGTTTACATTTATAGTTTTTTGTAGCGCCAATGTCACAAAAATTTATTACTAAAAAAAAAAAAAAATCTCAATTTATTCTTGCGAAATAATAAGCCTCTGTTTATTGTTATATTTTTTAAATCTATTTTATGCAACTGAAAGTCATGCCATAAATTATTGCTGGAGCAATGAAGCAACCGAGCCACAAAGCATTTCACAACTTCTATTCAGGAAAAGAAACAAGCATAAATAACAGCCCGAGATTGGGAATTCTTCAGCGATGCCTATATTGTAAAAAAAAAAGAAGAAAAAAATTTTACAAATTCTTATATGTTATAAATTCTGAAGCCTCCTTTTTGTAAGGTTTAACGTCGCCTGGCGATGTGATTTTTAAAAAAAAATTCTGACGCCTAGAAAGCGATGCTCGATGGCAAAAAATGATAGTTTCCTTTAATAAAAACTGTAACTAGAAGAACAATTCAATTGTATTCAAACTGCGAAATACATATTCAAATTTTATTACAAAATCATGCCTTATTGTAATTAAGCTTTAAACTTTTACAGCTAAAGATGATCTTTTACCAGGAGGAAAATTTTTATGCCACCTCATGCATATAAATGATGATATAGATATAAAAAGAGATTATATGTTAAAATTAGAAATGAATCAAAAATTGGTTGCAATACACGGGTTTCTATTTGAATCCATAATTTCAACCAAAAATAGAAATTTCGACCAAACTGGAATTTTCTATACATCTCTACAATACATTCTAGTTAAATATTAATACAAATTAAGAAAAATCCAGAAAAATTATAAATTATTAAAAATTTTATTTAATGAAAACATATATAAAGAGGGCGTGAAATGAGGTTAGCAGAAGCAAGGGCTTAAACAAACAGTCGCAACGAATGCTGTCACTGTTGTCGGTGAATTAAGAGACAATTGGTGAATTGGTATTTTATGAAAATTAATGAAAACAAACTTATTAATTTTTGTAATAAGAAAATTAGGTTTATCATTAAGTTACTATTTAAATTCGTTCAGTTAGAATTAAAAAATTGTTTTAAAAAATGGCGTCAAAGTACTTAGTGCAAATTTGCATTAGTGTATGGATTCCATAATTAAAATTTTGGATTTGTTAAAAAAATTTATTGGTTTATAAAATGAAGGCTTGGGAAGCAAATTTTGGCAAAAAATTAATTTAGCAACATAAATGCACATTTATTTAGCAACTTACTGTTGATATAAAATCACTATTTGCTCTATTGTGCTGTGAATATTAAAGTAGTACTTAAATACTTTGCATTTACTACTAAAGTGCAGCATTTTCGCTTGTTTTGATTAATGTGTTTTCAATGTGATCTGTAATTTACCCACATTTGCTCAATGGCACATTGGTCAAGCGAACTGGCCTTCCAAGACAAATTAAAGAATTTTTTAAAGAAGTTGCAATTCTAGAAAATATTCCTTAAAACATTTTTAAAATCATGCATTCCTTTTTGTATTTTTGACAAATTGTATTTCATGTACTTAACTTAAATTTTCTCAAATAATAACGATTATTGAAATAAAGCTATTAAATCAACAATTTTTGATGAAAATTTTACATTTGTAACAATATTTGAGCTTTAAAATATACATTAAAAATAATATTAATCATGCTATACTTAAATACTTTTAACTAAGTCATTCTATGAGCACACAACCGAAAAAACAGTGAGTTCCAGTGCTCTGCACTAACATTTTCTTTTTTACTTTTTTATTAAAATATTATTTTGCTTTGCCTTCGAATTAACCAAGAAAATATAGCCTTAAATTTTAAAATACGCCGATTCATAAACTCATTTACTCTGAGTTTATGAATCGGCGAAAGTTCGATGTGGCACATAACAAACATTACTTGGAATTAAAATAAAATAAAAAGCAATATCATTTGAAAGCAATTGCGGGGGGGGGGTGGATTAAACCCTCATGACATGACCCTTTTGTCAGTTGCAATTGATTATTTACTAGGAGTAAATGAAAATCATCTTCAGTTCTTTTAAAAGTCTAAGAAGTTAAAACGGAGCTTTTAAAATCGTTTTAAAAAGAATATTTTATTCCTTGAAAATATAGTATCGCCGATTTCCTGAATCATTATCCCTGAAATATCTAACATTAAAGGAAATGCTTTTGATTTGAAATGCTAATTTCAATTTTGATTTGAAATTATAAGCCAAATACAATTAAATAAGATTTTTCTTCTTTTTTTTAGAAAAAATAGTTTTTTACTCCCCTCCCATCATTTTCTTAAAAATTTTGAATCTGAAAAGCGAAAATATTGGACAGAATTTTAACCAGTGGCGTGCATAGGGGGAACGGCCCCAGGTAGAAAGCCAGCCTCAGGTATTTCTAGCAATACGTATCTGGCTAAAGGAGCATCCAGTCGACGACTAAGAACACTAAAATTTAAAATTATGAAATTAAATTATTGCAACGATATTTTTTTTATCAGTTAAATATTAGGATTAAACAAACTATTTTATGAAGAATGAAATTAAGTTTTCAAACAAATTTAAAAGTGAAGTTTTATGTCATTAAAACTTGAATTTTTTTTTTTTACATCTAAGAAAAATTAAGAACATTTAGGCGAAAATAACAAACCATAAAATAATCCCCGCATTCATTTATGTAAATATATTTTTAATAAAAAAATATAAATTAAAATAAAAAGGAATTTAAATTATGAATTTAGATTTTTAAATGGATTTTTTTCTATAATTAAATTGCCTTATTTATTTATTTGACACTACTATTACTCTAATCCCCTTAACGGGAGCCGCTAATCGAAAAGTTAACCCTCAGAATCCACGTGCTTTGCACGCCACTGAGTAAAACAAAATCAGAATGCGAAATGAACACAATTGCATCATCAAGAATTATGTAGAAAAAGTACTATCATCAAAATTCGGGAGTGGAAAAAGGCATTTTTTTTTTCCTTTTCATTTTAATGTTTTTTATGGCTGAAGAAATTATATTCGTTTTTTTTTCTAAAATTACGTCACAACCACCTTTTGGCTAGTGCTCCTTAATGAATTTACTACGCAATACGCAACGTGTTACTCATCATCGCAGATCATCTTTTATTTGCCAAGAATCTCAAGGTGATTTGTACGCATGTCTTCACAACCTTGAATTCTCGAATTTCAATCAGTAAGCTTATTATCTTGAATTATTTCGGATTGAATCACTCCCAAAGCTGCACGCATTTTTTAAAAGAGAATTCGCTATATTTTAATTCTAATAAATTTTATATATTGTGAAGAACTAATATAAGGTCCTTTCATTTTATAACAAACTGTACAAGATTTCGGACGGCTCGTCGAACTCTATTTTTAAAACACTATTTTCATTGACCGGCAACACCGGCGAGAAAGGATTTTGTTTACTTTTTCTCTGTCGAATTTTGTGCAATGGCTGCTCGTAAGAAATTTAGTAACGGGACCAAACCTTTTCCAATTAGAGGTAAATTTTGATTAATTTATAATATATATGTTTCAAAAAGTATGATAATACTTGTATTTAAGTAACTGGTGTTTTTTTCTGTAATTAAATTGCTACGAATTTATATGAAATTCTAATGCGTATTTTCAAATGTCAAAGTTGGTTTTCATACAATATTCATCGAACCTGATAGTTATTTTTAATAGTAAAAAACTCACAAATACTTATATAGTTTATCTATAATTATGTTATCATTTACCAAATGTCACGATACGTGGTATAAGCTTGAAATAACATACAATTAAAATTCGTCTAGATATTGGGGAAAAAAATCTGCTAAATTCATATCTACTCTAAAGCAGTCAATACCTTGGTTATTTATATTTCTATATTAAATAGAAATTTAATATAAACACCTTCATACCAATTAAAGTTTTGAATAATGCAGTATCCCTAAATTTGCTAAAAAAATACTTCAACATAATGTGAAAGAAATCCTGGTGCTGTTTTTAAAAGAAAATTCGCCAAATGTTTTATTTATCATTCCTTCATATTTTATTTTACTTAGATAAGACTCTTTTGTAAGTTTTTTAAGTTAATGAATACCTTAATATCTATAAAGGAATTTTGAGTTTTTATAATAAAATTTAAACTTAGTTGGTACTTAATGTTTAAAATGAGAAATTATTTTATAGTGAGTTTTTTTCTTTTTTTCTTGTTTGTAATTAAGATTTTTTTACCTGATTTTCACTTATGTTTTTATTAGCAGATGTATGGTAAGTAATTTATGTTAATTTTTATGGAAAATAATTTATAGTAACATAGAAACTTGTTTAATATTGAGTTGTATTTTATAGGAACATTTGTTTTTATAATACCCTATGCATAAAAACAACTTTGTCATAAACTTTATTTGTATATTCATGCTGGCTCTGTTTATTTTTTGTTTCTGTTTGTCCTGAATGTCTACCCTTTTTTTTAAAAATTGTTTTCAGTTGAATTATTTAAGATAAATATTAAATTACTATAAAACTTTATTAGTAGTAAATTTTTTAATGTTTAGATAATCCATTTTACTTTATCTGAGACGAGACAAAAATCTATCAAACTTTCTGATATACTAAATTTGTGTTTACGAAGAGGAGTGTAAAATTGTTAATAATTCAGTGAAATTTTCTTAAAATAACTAATTTTTTTATTTTGCATTACATTTCTTACGATATTTTACAAACCACAAATTTAATATTAAAAAATGAGAATTGAAATAAAATGAATTAGTTATTATATATGTCGATCCCACTCCAGACGAATTTCTTTCTACCAGTTTGTGTTGATAAAACAGATCAAATGGTAGCAAGATGCATAATCTCATCCTGCTTTTTTGCAGAAAATATATTTTCTCCAGACAATAACAAATTATTTATTGCAAAAAACTTATTATGAATTTTAAAAACTAAAATGGTTGTGAATATAAGAATTTGATTTTATCTTCATCAATTACCACTCTTCAGTGATAAACACTTGTACTCAACTGGCAGCAAATGTTAAATGTTAAGATTATTTTTCTAATCCATGTTATGGTGTATAAGTCTAAAAAGGAATAAACACACAAAAGATAACTATTGAAAATTGGAACTATTGCGGGTGCCCTAGTGTGATTATTTTTCAGAATTAATAATTCTGGTGACATTGTAAATTTTTTAATTGTAAACCTGCTCTTTGTGTTTTATGATTAACCATCTTTAATTAGTAGAAGCTTGTAATTCAAAAGAAGTGAGGGGCTCTATTATGTATAATATTTAAGATACTATGTAAATTTTTATTCTAAAAACTTTTTATCATTAAATATTTTTTTTCTTACATTAAAGAAATTATAAATATCTAAGTCTTAGATTTGTACAATTATTTGTGTAGGTATGAAACATATATTTAAATGAAACATAAGTCAATATACTTCCTGACTAAACTTTTGAAGTTTGCCATTTTTCTTCTTCTTTTACTTAAAAAAATTAATTTCTCAGAAAAGTTTTTTTTAAATTTAATGCTGAATTTTTTCTTCCAATTTCTTCAAATTAATACCAAAGTTGAAAAAAAAAAAAATCAAGGTGCCCAAGCCTACTGTGGTATTTTCCAACCTCACCACTGCTGATTTACTTATCAATTATATTTACATCTTTTTGTTTCCCATTCTATTGCCCATAAGATAATTGTATCTGGAATATGTGATTAATCATATTTCAATTTGAAATATTGTTGAATTTGTAAAGAAATTAAAAACACGTTTGAAACTTTTTAAACCGAATACCTCTCTTAACCGAATGTAGGTTGCAAGTTTTTACTACATTTTACCCACAAACTTAGTTTTTCCTTTTCTCAAATTTATCTCAAATTTATTTTCTCAAAGTATGAAAGACTAGCATGAATGGAATGGAATGCCAAGGCATTTTATTTAATGCTGGATGTTTGTAGGCAAAATATGATATTTATTTGGTACTTTCGTTATGCTTTTTATGTAATATCTAGGCATTTTACAGAATGTCAAATGATATTGAGACAATTTATTAGACTATTTAAGTGCTATTTAAGCGAAGGATGAAAAAGTCCTGATAAGGCTATTAATGTTAGCAGCAAAATATTAAATGCTGACATTCTATACTGTGCCTACAGGGCCGGATTAACCTATAGGCACACTAGGCACGTGCCTAGGGCCTACGAAAAACTTGGGAGAAAAAAAAATTTTGACGAAAATAATTTAGTTTTAAAAACAAGTGTATTTTGCACAAAATTATGAAGATACAAATAAAAATATAATATTTTTCGGTAATAAATTATTTTGCAGAATCTTATGATCTAATATATTACTTTTTTGCGATTTTTGGATTCAACAAAATCTTGTATTATGCTGTCGAATTCCAAACTACGCAAAATGTCGTATTCAATAGACATAAGTGCGAGCGATGCCAAACGATCTTGATTCATTGTTGAATGCAAATAATTTTTTTTCAATTTTAATCTGGAGAACTTTCTCCTTCTGCATTTGATCCAAGAATCGACAAATATATTCTTAAATATCCTCTTATATTATATCCTCTTTTTGAAAAGAGGGGAGGAGTGGGAGAAGGAGGGGAGGGCCCAAAAACGGCTATGCCTAGGGCCTACGAAAGGTATAATCCGGCTCTGTATGCCTAGGTATTTTAAAGAAGCCTAATAGGCTCCTGCTCCAACACTGCTCCTCCATATACATACAGCACTGTAAAAAAACTAATATTTTGTTGGACAAATTTAAGTAAAATTGTGTATTTAGACACTCCCGAACAAATCACATTGTGCAACTGACAAATTCTGAGCCCAAGGTATGTGTGAAGTCATGTCTTGTCACATGGTGTTCAAAGTAAATCGCAGATGTATCCTACTTCAGCGGCTTTTCATTTGGTATTTTATAAAACTCTTAGGAAATGTTTGAAATAAATATTTTAAAACATTGCTGGTTAGTTTTACATATACAATCATATACAATGCCTAGGCATTTTACACATGCACCTAGGCACATGCTGAGTTTCAGACTTTTCCAGTAACATTTATGAAGGATGTTACCTCTATAATCTGAATACTTCAATTATTCGGTCTCTATTACTTTCTCCTGCCAGTATTCAAATGCTTCTCACAAACTATTTTTAATTATATTTCCTAAGTTTTCTATAAAAGATGTATGAAAAATTTGGAACAGTATAGTTTGGCACATGAAAAGTGACATTTTAACATGAAACTGCTCCTTATTGTTTCTAGAAGTATCTTTCAAGTTTCTAAAATTTTCTCTAATTTGTTGCACTATTTATAAAACTTCAATTGCCTACAGTAAAATCTGTTTTTCACCAAAAACTTTCCTTCCTGAACAATATGAAAATCATATTTCTAGAGCCTGATTTTGGTAATATTTCTTGAATTTATTAACTTTTATTGAGTTGCCTTCTAGTAAACATGGGTACCCTAACCTCAATATGCCCCAGTGATCTTTTCCCCCAATTTTTGGTTCTAGGCCTATTTTGTAGTCTGTCAGCTTACCTAGATTACATACTATGTTTGGCCCAGTATCAGATTCCTGCTCTTTTATCATTGAGTTTAATTTTCAATTCAACTCTTGTTTAATTTTGTTAAATTTTGAACAGTCTTAAGTTCCTAGATTGCTTGTAATATCTAGAGTTCTATATTGCATTATAGATGGATATTTTCTGATTGCTATTTTCTCTAATTTATTCATTTTTAAAAATACAAATTAATGGGTGATGATAAACAGTTCAAGAATATTAACTATTTTTTTATTTTATTTCTATTAGCCCATAGCCCTTGCTTGATGAATATATTCTTATTTTATAGTAGAATGAATATTTTATGTTATGCATTTCTTCCTGTCATACAGAGGGCGCTGTAATCATTCACAGTAATTCTGATAGTATATCACTTGTGTGACAGGCAATGGATTGATAAGAAAGGCTTAATGAGAAATGTAATGAATATTACACCATCATATTGTTTGTTTTTGTTTACAATTATTAAATTTGATTGTTATTAAATGACCTTTTTATTCTTCGCAACATTCACTAAGCCTTTTCTGAAATATATAATCAGTTTTAATTGACACTTAAGTTCTTAACAGTAATATATATAATTTATTTAAACTTATCTTCCTGAATTTTGACTTTTAAGTGCTTGTTTTTACTTTAACTTTAATGTTAATGTCGGAAAAAATCCTCTAAGTGTAGTAGATTTTTGACAAAATATTAATTATCTATCATTATTTAATTACATTATAAAAAAAAACTGGATATTTTCTGTGGATATTAACAACATTTAGTTGTATGAATAATTGTAAAGTAGGGATTATTAAGGCCAGGTGTGGTAATAAAACAAAACATTTTTCTATTTCTAATTAGATACTTGGAACTTAGATTTAAATACTAATTGAAAATAGAATTTTAATGTTTTTAAGTTTTCTCCTTAGACAAGTTGTTAGTTTGATGCAAATTGTAAAAACCTTTTAGTTTTTGCTTCTTTAGCATAACAGGTTAACATAATAAAAATAAAACAAGAGTAGAGAGCTTAGGTAATCATGTCTGAAGTAATGTTTTATAATTCTAAAAATAAATGTTCAACCCTGGTGTACAATCTATTTTGTATCCAGCATTTAGTTATAATTTGTCTTTAAATCAGACTGGAAAAAAAAATAGGATACGGGTCAAGGCAACAAATTTTTAATATAGTCTACATCAGTTTTACTTGCATACGTATCAGTTATACGTATTTTTATTTCTTTGTAAAATGTAGTAGTTGTCGCTGAAATGAATTTACATCACTTCCTTGTTACTATTTTTGTGAATCAATCTGGAGTGTTTTGCAATATCCTTGATAAAAGGTCAGAAAATATCAGACTTTGTATGCCGCTACTTGATTAAATCAAATTAATCTCTAATTCATCTTATTTTTATATAAAGAAAAAGATATGGAATGCGATCTTGATTTATCAAGATTGATATTGCACTTCACTCTCTTTGGATATTGCACTCTTATCTGATTTACAGATGAATACGAATTCTTCATAATCCATCTTTAAATGTAACTAAAGGACGCTAAACTTACTGTAAAAATAAAAATGCGTATTATGTTAAACTAAGACTTTTAACTGAAAGAACTCATCGAAGTTAGTTAAATTATTAATAGCGACACATCAGGATTTTCAAATTCAAATCTCAGTTGTACCAGAAAAATCTTGGGCTGAATTCTAGGCCCATTTGAATCCCTGCGATGGCTGGTCGAGACGAATCCTACACACGATTCGCACCAACCACAAGGCAGACTTAAAATATCCCGAGGGGAAGACGAATCATGGATCAGTCTACTTGCTGTCGGGCTAACCGTGGGAAGTTTTCGTGGGTTTCCTACCCATGTAACAAAAATGGGTGTTAATTCTATCAAAAAAGACCTTCAGGAAGGCTAGTTTCTTCAAATGCTTGATACAAGAGTTCCCTTGTCTGCTGGATTGGGTTCAAACTTATAAGGCTACAGAGTTGAACTTTGGTAATCGTATACTCAGAATTTGTCTGGCTATCCAACGTCGTTTGTAAAATATGAAATAAATTACTGGGCCACATTTTAGCCACTGGGCCACGCTACCGCCAGCATATTTTGAATTTGGTATCTAATGAAAAGTGATTAACTCAGAGAAAACACGTTTTGGTGCCCTCATTTTTGTAGTTTAACACACTTCAAGTCTGGTTGTGTTGCTGAAACCATCCATACTCTTAAATATGTATAAATTAAGTTTCTTGGAATAATCCTGTGAAGACTTAAAATCTTCCATAATTTTACCGAATAATTAAATATTTAGCTGCTTTTGCGATATTATTTATAGTAAAATGCCAATATAAAAACGAAGTAGCACATTTCTTTTGAAAACAAAAATGTATTTTTTAAAAAACAATGTAATGAATAAACCATAGAGTTGGACCAACTCTATGGAATAAACTATGAAAAAGACGTGCATTTATATTGACTTAGTAGGTACTTCCCATCTCGCTTTCCAAACCAAAATAAAATGGGTTAGACTTTTAATTAATATTTTTCTGCTAGCCATATTCAACTTTTATTGTAGTTCTCCTCAGTTTTTATTTCAGCGAAATCCATAATTCTGTTTATTTCATTCATTTCCAGCTTGTGTTTATTCACCAAAAAACAAATTCATTACAAAACTCTATTCAGCTTTAGGACTGTAAATTCGACTGCCGGATATAAAATCTATTTTAAGATTGGCATTTTTTCTTCGTCTTATCATTTATATTCTTCTAGCAACACTTTTTAGGAGTCATTGAGTTAAACCACTAAAATTTTAACTCAAGCTTTGTGCTATGTGACATTAGAATGTTCCATCCTTTGATGCAGAATTTATTGTTAAATATAATTTATTATACACAATTTTAAATGTGTTCCGACTAGCTAAAATAATCAAATTTTAACTAGAGCTTTGTGCCTGATGTCTAAAAGTTTTAATTGTTTCTGCTTGCTAACTGCGAAAGAACAGAATTTATCGTAATCATAATTATTTCCAAATTCTATCGTAAGTAGAAATTTTAAATATCTTTCGTTTCCACAGTTGCAATTTCAAAGTCTACAATTTGTATGACTAAGTAAAGGTTGCTAGCGTATGTCAATGCGTCAAGCTAATTTGAAAATCTACATTATTTTCTAATTTGCCTATTATTTTTTGGCATTTAGGGAAATGTTCAATCTCAATTTATCTAGCAATCTTGCAATGGACCTTTAATAAGATATTTACAAAAAAGCCTTCATTAATCTGCACTTGCTGTGTTTTCTTGACGCATTACAAAATGTCGGCTACAGTTTCCAAAGAACCGAATTAATCAAATAATTTTATAAAGGGCCGGAATAGCCTGGTCGGTAGGGCACTGGACCCATGTCCAAGTGTTCGTGTGTTCGATCCCAGGCCGGCCGAAGACTCCCCGTGTTGTAAAATGGTGACTGATGCACGTTAAATCTGTCGAGTTGCTAAGTCCTCCATGTTCCCTTAACAAATCAATACCTCTGGGGGTACTGATCCAGGAGTTGCCTTGTCTTCTGGATTGGTTCAAAATTACAAGGCTACGGAGTTGAACATTAGTAGTCGTAAACTCTAATTGGGTCAGCTGTTCAACGTCAAATATATAAAAAAGTAATTTTATAACCAAATAGAATTAATCTCTAATCGCAATTTTTACCACTTTCCAATTAGTTCCAGCACTCAAATTTCAGCTGAACCTCTGTGCCTGATGCTATTACAAGTTACAATTGTTTTTTAAATAGTGCAAGCGAAATTAACCGCCAATTCAAAATTTGACCTCTTTCTGGAATAAGCTGATATAAAACTAAAAATGGGGCAATAGCTCTATTTTTGATAGACTAAAAACGTCGGATGCATTACTTTTGTAATTAATTTCTATTATCACCAAAAATCCCGCTTAGTTCTTGAAAAGTAATGCGCCCTACATTTTTGTTTTAAAAAAGTAGATTAATTTCTTCCAAGACTTGAAAAAATGTAGTTTTTTTTTTTTATTTAAATTTTATCTGTATTTACTGTACATGTCTGTAAATGAATAGCGTGATAAAAAAAATGTAAAATAACACTGATGTAATGAAGCAGCTGATAAAAGCCTGATAAGTATGTTTGTAAGATTTTTGCTAAAATGAACGAGACAGCCCATTTTATTAAGTAATGAATAAAGAATTGATTTCGTCAAAATGATATCTAGCATTTTTTCCCAATTTCCATGGACGTTATGTAAACAAAATTTATATTGCAAATATATTTGTCATTGTGAAAATTCAGTCCATTGTTATCAAGCAATAATTTTTTTTATGATTTATTGTTTAAAGTACAATTGAATCATATTTTAAAAATTTAGTACTTTTTCGTAACTTGGATTTCTGTTATAAGTTAAAGGAACTAGTATTTTTCAGGGTTCGCCAAGTGGGCCCACTTTGAAAAAACCCGCCCGGGTTTTATTGGGCGGGCCCACCTTGAAAAAACCCACTTGGAACGATAAGTGGGTTTTTTCAAAAAAAAAATTTTTTTTTTTACTAAAACTTATTGTTTTGCATTTACTTTTATATAATTTATAGTGCAGCATAAATTTCTCATGATTTATATGATTAAGTTTTTAATATTAGTAAAGTAAAAGAAACTGGAATCTTCATGTAATTTTACAGTTGGTATCTACTATTGAAAACTTCAAGTGGGTTTTTTCAAAAAGTAATATTTTAATGATATTAAATCAAATAAAAATTTAAATAATATACTCTGAAAAGATCAATTTTTCAAATATAGTTGCATGCTTTATATATTAATAAACAGGTTATTATTATTAATTCATATGTTTAAAAAAATTGAAAAGAATTTTTTTTTTCTTTTTTTACCAAGTGATACATTAACAAATTTAAACAGTTTTATTTTCTGGCTTTAAAAAAAAAAGCTAAAACTTTTTATAAGAGAACTTTTTAAAATTATTTATCTAAAAATGAAATCATTTTCCTAGGGTTAATTATTTGAAAACAAATGGGACAAGTAACTGATACTCTTTATAATTATTCATAGTTTTAATTCCACTTTCTATTAACCTTATTATAAAAACATGTAAGACCATTAAATATTTATTTCAGTTTTTTATTTAACTCAAGTCAGATGAAATTTTGGTTTTTACTGATTATAAATATTTACAGATTATAATTTTATAATAGGTAATATCCATATGTTTAATAAATATAGTAAATAAATGAGTGTGAAAACAAAAAGATTAATAAACTTGTTCCTTTTATATTACTGCATTTATATTTTATAATTCCAAATTTAAAAAATTATGAAACATAATGCACTTAACAATAAAGAAGATTCAAATAGGTAGTGATAATGCGTTATTTAAACTTAATATAAAATACATATAACCAGGGTTCCCCAAGTGGGCCCACTTTGAAAAAACCCACTTGGTGTTTTTTTACAAATTGGTTTTTTTAAATTTGATTCAAAAAGAAGTAGCTCCTAATACTATCATTGGACGCATCGTTGAAGTTAACAAATATTTTAGAAATGTGCATCAAGCACATGGATGGACAAATGAAAAAAACTGCTTGATGACCCAATGACACTAGGTGGAATTCATATTATGAGCACGTAAAAACTTTTGCCAATAATTACCATAAATATGAAGAGATTGTTCTTCAACATCAAAATGAATCTAATAATAATACGTCAAAAATATTAAATAATGTTGGGCTTTACCAATAAACTATCAATTGGGAAAAACAGATATCAATTGTTTCTTAAGCTTTAAAAAAGCTTCAATCAGAAAACATTTCAATTTCAGAAGCTGTTGAAATATGAATTAACTTACTATCGTGTGATGAATTAGAACCCCATAAACATTTTGTAAAAAGATTCAATCAGGCTGTTCAGCCACATCATTTATTAGCATATGCGTCCTGGATCCCGAAACAAGGGGACAATTTTTAAATGATGAACAAGACCAATTAGCAGAAAACTGTCTTTCTAAGCATCATCCAGAATTCCTGCCACGTGTTATGGCATTCAAAATTTCCGATCCTGAATACTTTCCAAAATCAAAGATGCTTGAGTGCAAAAAATAGTGGAAAATTATGGCAAAAAAAATAGGTAAATAAATAAATAAGTAAATAAATAAATAAAATTCCTAGCTTCCACAAAATTTCTGTCAATTCTTTTTTATTTGAACTCAGCACCAGCATCCTCTGTCTCTATCGAAAGACACTTTTCAAGTTTCGGTTTGGTGCAGAGTAAACTTCGAAATAGATTAGGAATAGATAAAGCTACAAAACTCGTAAAAGTGTATCACCATCTAAGAGAGAAATGTAGACCTTTTGAATCTGTTGTATGATAATAATAATAAAGGAAAAAATTGGACCTTTTTTTTTTAAGTTAACTCTTAACATCTGCTGACAATTTTTAACTATTTGGAGAAAGTTTATCACAATTAAAAAACGGTTAAAAATTAAAATATTACTTTAAAGATTTTTTAAATATTATTTTTAAGATTTCATTTGAATACAATTTATTTTGTTTCTTTTAATCATGTTTAAAATAATGAAAGCAAACAAAAAAAAAAATTCTATGAAGTGATACATTAAACAATAAACAAATTTAAAAGTTTTATTTTCTGAATTTAAAAAAATAAGCTATAACTTTTTATATATGCTTTTTTTATAATTTTAAGATTAATTTGTCTTTTGAAACTATAAAGTTAAAATGTATCTAAAAATGCATATATTTATCTAAATATTTGAAAAAAGGGGCAAATAACTGATACTCTTTATACGTAAATTTAATTTCACTTTCTGTTAATCGTATTATAAAAACATGGAAGACCATTAAATATTTATTCCAGTTTAATTTTATTACAGGTAAAAGTCAGATGAAATTTTAGTGTTTACTTATACAACTCTATTTAATAAATAAAAATATTTTCACAGTAAAATTTATGAGCACTAAATGAAAAAACCCAATTTTCCCCGGGTTTTTTCAAATAAAACCCAATTTTCCCCGGGTTTTTTCAATAAAACCCAGGTGGGTTGGGTTTTTTCAAACCCTGGTATTTTTGGCTATTTTTTTTTTATTTGATGTTTTTTTTTTTTTTTAATTTTATTTCATTTAGCTTGTGTTAATTGATAAACAGACATACGTGTTATCGGGAAGTTGGTCCAAATTCACCAAGTTTAGTTCGAAGTTAACCATTACATAAATTTTTTAAAAAAAAATGCTTTTGCATAATTTATCACCTTTTTTTTTTAATTAAACGTGTTTTTAAATTTTGACAAAAAAGGAAAATATTCTAACGTTTTTACGTAATTTGATTTTGAACAATAAAAATTCGTACGTCGTAACATGGCTTTAAATTTTTTTAAATCAAAAATCTAAGAACAAAATAACTTTATAAAATATGAAATACTGTATTATCAAAGTTTCCTCTAACCCTTTTACTACACCTCCGTTTTTTACGCACTGAAATAAATAAAAAAGGGGACTAATTTTTTTTCTTTTTTGCAACGAGTCATTTGGAGAGGTAGAATTTAAATTATCCTTCCCATAAAATAGAAACTCAGAAAAGGAATTTTTGATCAGAAACTGAGAGAAATGTGTCCTTTAGAACATAAAGAGAAGACTCGTATCTTGACCAGTGATTTTTTATTTTTTGGGCATAGACAAATGGGAAACAAAAATTAAATAATGAAAAAATATCGAATGGCAATATCAACTACAAGTATTTTCTAAATGTTTGAATCAATTCAATATTTATAAATTAAAGTATTTTTTTTATCACCACTTATCTTAATATTGCACTTTGAACATGCTGTAATTATCATACATAACCTATTTACCCCTTTTTAAATTTTTAACATAGTTATTTTAGTCACATGTTTTGGAAATTTTTGAAAACAAACAAGGTGATGGAATACTCGGCGCCATTGTAGCCCACTTGCTTCGTTTGGAACAATCACTTGATTTTCAGAGCAACAGAGAATCCCTGCCAAAAAAGTTCTTTTTATTTTTTCTTGTCAAGTTCTAGTTCAAGCTCTCCGTCCTTACTCTTACGTTAAAGGTCGCGTAAATTAAGTGTTACAATCTTACTTGTCTCGCAAATTTTATTATTCCATTGAAGAACTTCTCAAGAATTAAGTCATATTCTTTCGCACACAAAAGATTTTGATGGGATTTATGTGAATGAGGAAATCTTTTTTCCTCTGAACTGACTAACGAATTTGAAGACTCGTTTTATTCTGAGATTCTCGCTGTGACAGGAAGTTCCCGATCAGGTGTTCTGGTTTCCGATTTCATTAAGTTAAGTTATCATGAATTCATGCAGAGGCAGGTATTTTCCTCGCCCTTTCGATATCAGAAAGCTATCGGGCTATAGGGTTACAGGTAATTATGTATTTGTTTATTCATATTTTTAATCAAGCAATAAGTAAAGTCACATTTGGAAATTTATTTTAAAACTCGCACCTGAATTACTTCTCAATTGAACAAGATTACTTTTGTTCTAAAATATGTTGGGCAAGTTTACAGCTTAATGTTGACAGCGTATGTTTTAGAAGAATAGATAACAAATTTAAAGCTTTATTCGAATTTTTTTCAAGCAAACGCTTCTAAGTAATCTTTTTTTATGCGAAAAGTTTAGTTTAAAAGAGGTAGTGAATTTTCTTTTAAATTATGGAAGTGAAGAATTTTTATCATGGTAGTAGCAGCCGCCCAGTTCTTTAGGGAGCGAAATTGAAATACGTAAAATATTTCTCAAAATTTCACAATTTTTTTTTTTTTTATCTGCTGAAAGATATAAATTTATTTTCAATTTTTTAACTTGCCAGCTAAATTTTAATCTGAGATCCGTTAAACCTACAAATTACCTTAAATTAACCTACAAAATATTCTTACATAAAGCTACAATAATTGTGTATTTTGAAAACTGTGTTCTGGGTTATATGTAAAATCGTGGCTTTTAAGGAGGGAAACAATGATGATTGAGAAACAATTACGGGGATTGGTGAGCGGAGCGAGCATATGAGGAGCCTCCTAGCGTACTAAAAATTGATTATTCCTCCTGTTTAAAAGATTCCGAAACAATCGTGCATTAAGTAATTTTTGTTCATATTTTTAACGAATTTATTTTATAATAGTAAAATTTCTTACATTTTTTGTGTATCGTAGAATTGTTCCTCTGGCCCAATACTCTGAAAAAAGATTTTTTTTATACGGTAATGAAATATATTAAAGAGGAATTATTTTAAAAATAAAAGAGACTTCGATTAAAATATTAACTTTATAAACAAAATGTACAAAAATGCCAAAAATAGTATTTCTATATATGTATACTTGTATATATATGTATATGTATAAGTTTTTCCTCTGCTTATTTCGTCAAAAATGTTTTATATAATGTCGCTTAAAATTTTATTTTTGGCATAACTTGGGCCCACGTTTACTTTCAAGCAAAGTAATTTGGTCAAAAAACTGCAAATTTTAATACAAACGAACGCGCCAACGCAGTCTGCGGAAAATTTTTACTATTAGTACTAAAGACAAATAATTTGCCTCTTCAAATGAAGTTTCTTTTTCGAATTTTCATGAAAAACTCGTTTACGCTCATTTTTCTCTCTTTTAAAATTCACAAGATTTAAAACATCGAGTTTCGTATTTACGCCATTTATTATCAAATATCGTGTTTCGTATTTACTCGATTTATAAGCCATGATTTTGATTTGTGTTCAAGTTAATTAAAAAATTTTACGTCGAAAATCTTATTCACGCGATCGTATAAATCGTATTAAATCGATCACGAAAATCGTATTTTAAAGTTAAATGTCGAGGTTCGTATTCGCGTTATTTAAAAAATCACATTTTATTCATATTTACTCAATTTGAATAAAATCTTACATCAATATTTTTATTAAAACTTTGATAACATTCTATGGATAAACTCTTACTACGTACTTTTTTCTTGTTTAAATTTTGGGTATTTTTTCAATTATTTGGAAAGTTTCTGCAATTTCGATTTACAAATTTTTTTAGTTTTTTTTTATTACCCTAAACTCATCCAAGTGGTATGGATCAAAATTGAGTTCTAAAAAAATTAATCATTTTTAAGAAAATCCTTGATTTTTCAAACTAATTTCTCCAAAATGAGGTCTAGTTAGGAAGACTGAGGTGGGCTGGTTAAAACTAGTTATAAGAGTTAGTGCATACAGAAGATTTTTTTAATTGAGATTTTGTGTTCCAAGAAAGTTTTTCATATTATCTTAGTCTGCCTGTAACTAATGAATGAATTCTTATGTCACAAACTTTTTATTACTGTATAGTACAGAACCCGTTATCCGGAAATCAGAAAACCGGAAAACTAAAAAAACCGGAACGAAATTCGATACATTTTCCAGCAATTTTTTAAGAAAAAAAATTTTTTTTTCCTCTTAGGATTTTAGGATTTTTCTTTCTTTTTTGAAAGATGTTTACCTTACCATCATTTCAGAAATAATCATTAGCGTATTACCTCATCGTTTTTTCTTATTTTTAAGATTATTTCCAAATATTTTTTTTTTTTTTTAGTTGGGTTTTACACTAAAAAAACGGCTTTTTGTAGCGATTCAGAAAACCGGAAAAATCAGTTATCCGGAATAGCGGTAGTCCCGATCGTTCCGGATAATCGGTTCTCTACTGTATTTGGGTTCCGACTGCATGACAGAATTATAACAGCTAAACATAACTTTTTGGCAGGAAATTTTTTTTTAAAAATTAATTTATCACAAAATGGCAGCTTATTTTGCAAACTTTTTCTTAAAATATACTAAGTAGGAGGTTACATTGTAATGTAAAGTACAATGTCAGGGGCCTGTCCAAGCCAGATTTACTCCTGTTTAGCGGTACCTTCCCAAATTGAACTTTTGGAAAAACTGTAGTTTCACAAAATACTTTTTCTTAAAATTTTATCTTTGTATCGTAAGAAAGGATAAATACATATTTTTGTGTTGATTTTTGATATAATTTTTAATTTTCACAAATTATGTCTAAATTTTCACATAATAGGTACCTCTCAGAAAAACCTAGCCAGACTTCTGAATGTAATTTCACTGAAAATGACTGAACCGAAGTAACCTCATTTTGACCCATCTCTTAAAAAATATTCCTTTTTATATAAACCCGCCTAAATCTTTTGCTTTACTCAATTGTTCACACACATCAAAATTTGTGACAATAAAATGATCCAAAAAGATTATGGCTAACATTTATTTTTACTGACCTAAATTTTGTAAATGCCAAAAAAAAAAAAATGAAGTCAATAATAAGGTATTAATAGCATTTGTATGTTGTGTTTAGACCATCAGATCTTTCAACCATTAAACTCTTACATTCAGAAACTTTCTTAAATGGCATTTCAGTTCAAACTTTTCAGATTATTGTCAAATTTTTATTTGTTATACTTCAAATTATTCTTGAATATTTCCAAACTTTTCAGATTATTGTCAAATTTTTATTTGTTATACTTCAAATTATTCTTGAATATTTCCAAACTTTTCAGATTACCGTCAAATTTTTATTTGTCATACTTCAAATTACTCTTGAATATTTCCAAACTTTTCAGATTACTGTCACATTTTTATTTGTTATACTACTTTAAATTATTCTTTAATATTTCATCATGTAAAAGTTTTTGCCAATTTTCTATTTTCATTTTTAAAAAAATTAGTAATTATAGAGTTGTCATCTGCTTATGGTCTGTGTTAGTTTAATGATATAATGTAATTTCTATTTAGATATTTTTTGTGATAATTGAATTTTTATTATTTTTTTTTTATAGGTGATCGTACCAACTATGTTAATTTGCCTCATGTTATTGCAATGGTTGGTTTGCCTGCAAGAGGCAAAACCTATATATCCAAGAAATTGACTCATTATTTGAATTGGATTGGCATCAAAACTAGAGGTAAAATTAAAAAATTCTAACTTATTATTATAAAATACTTTTAAAGTAACAAAAGAATTGGTCAATATTTTTTCATACTTCACAATCACAAAGAATTTTTTTATAGTTTATCTTAATATGCGTTAATGTTTGTAACCATATGTTTTATTCTGAGAAATATCTCTACAGCTCAAAAACTATTTCAAAATTTGAAGCTTAGTCCATATGTCAGGCCCATCCGGAATCTCCACTTCACAATTCATGTGAAAAAAAGTTTTTATTTTATCTATCTATTCCATTAGACTTTTTTTTAGATATGTATTACTTGAAAAAAATTTAAAATAGTTAGCGCTTATTAAGAAAGTCAACTATAAAAAAAAAATTTTTTTTTTTAGGACATTCAATTAGAAATTGAAGTGAATATGAATCTATGGGAATTAGGTCCGTTATGGATTCATTTCAATTGTAGTAGTGTTGTATAACTATTATATGAATCTGAATGGGGGTCCACTATAAATATGATTCCTAGTTCACTATGAGGATATTTATTTAACATCAGTTTACTCAATATTAATGTAAATTTATGTTTACTTTAAAGTAAAAATTGTTTTAGGTCAAGTATTATTTTTTTAAATTATTGTATAAAATATCAATGTCCATAATGGATTCTACTTCTATAAGAATAATATCAGCTTACTCAATATCAATGAAAATTTATATTTTAAATTAAAAATTATATCTCAATCAAATTATTTTAGGTCAAGTATTTATTTGTTAAATTCTTATTATAGTATAAAAATATCAGTATCTGCAATACTTAAATGAAAACAACTGTAGTTTATTATTTAACTGTAGTCCATTATTTAAACAGATATGCCATGGGACCTTTTTCAAATTCTGAAATTTATTTTCTTTTATTGAATTTTATGTGTCATTTTTTGGCTTTTGCTAAAACAGAATTTTAAAAAATGGCTACTAATATCCATTTCTTCCAGTTTTTAATGTTGGAGAATATCGTCGTTCTGCTACTGAGGCCTACAAAAATCATGATTTTTTCCGTCCTGACAATGCATCAGCGATGGCCATTAGAAAGTTAGTTTTAATTACTCAGCAATTTTCTTATTTACTACTTACTTAATAGTTTCAAAAGAAGTTCTATATTTTTAATATTCTTTTCAGCAAATGTGCTCTAGATGCTTTGGAAGATGCATGTAAATGGCTTGAAACTGAAGGAGAAGTTGCCGTAGGTTTCTCTTTTTTTTTTTTTTATATATATATAGAATAAAAATAGTATATAGGTAATATAATATAGGTTTCCTTTTCTTAATATTTTTATACACTTGCATATTATATTCCTTATGACAAATACTAATGTCATAAAATTTTACATCAAGAATGTAATGTTGTATCACTCAGTAGAAAATTATTTCTTCTGTAATTGATATAATGATAACTAGTTATAATTGATATAATTTTACCTAGTGTTTTCAAATTAATACTACAGTACAGACATGGGTGCAAGTCTTCTGTCCCCAGGACGGATTTCCGTCTTTCGAAAATATCCGCGGACGGAAGTAAGATGGAAACAAGACTGACTCGAAAACGGAAATCGGAATTTTTTTTTTCTGTCCTTAAAAATACTTTTTAGGTCTACGTTATTGGTCTACTTTCTTATGTCCTGTTGTTATTTTATCCAAAGACAGATGAATAAATATTTTTTGTACAGTATTTAAACTTGATGTATTATGGTAAAACTTTCTTAGATAGTTTGTATATGTCGAGGGGGTATTGTGTATGTTAGGTATTTCAATCAAAAAATTTTCAGTCTTGGCCTTCTTTCCAACTTGCACCTATGAGTACAGAACCCGTTATCCGGAAACCAAAAAACCGGAACGAAATTCGATAAATTTTCTCGCCATTTAAAAAAGAAAAATTTCTTCCTAATAAGATTTTACGATTTTTCTTTCTTTTTTTAAAGATATTTACCTTACCATAATTTTGGAAATAATCATTAGTGTATTACTTCATCGTTTTTTCTTATTTTTTTAGATTATTTCCAAATTTATGATTTTTTTTCGTTGGGTTTAACAATAAAAACACGGCTTTTTGTAGCGATTCAGAAAACCGGAAAAATCAGTTATCCGGAATAGCGATGGTCCCGACCGTTCCGGATAATCGGTTCCCTACTGTACTATACAATTCTCACACACAGTTTCTAAATAAAACTCTTCAGCTCAATTTTTAAAATGAAATTTATATTGAATAATCTAATTTGGAATTTTTAACTTAAAATCTTGTATGTTGAATAATGATGAGAAAATATTATCAGTGTAATGATAAGGAAACTCTGCATTTGTGAAGTCCTTGACACTATCTTTAGAAAACAAGTTAAAATGTAAATCTATTGTAAATTAAAATAGAAAGAATTATTGCAAAATTATTTTAGAACAATAATCAAAGCAAACTAGAGTTTTAGTTAAGATGCAAGGTAACAATTGGTTCTGTTAAACCTTTCTCCGCTTCAAAGTATTTAACAGAAAGCAAAATTAATAACTACTGCTATATAGCAAAATCTAAGCTTTGGTTTAGATATTAAGCTAGATAATAAGCTATCCAGCTTAAAGTAAAAAGTAATACAATCATGCCTAATCTTTTACATTGTGGTTCAAGCTAATAAAGGCATAAGTTTTATTTTTCATTATCTATCATTCTTATAAAATTGTAAACACAAATTTTGTCTTTAGTTTTCATCCCTAATCCCTTTAGTTTTCTCCACAACTACTTGGAATGGTTTTTACTATATGTCTATAAAATAAAATGTTATTTTTAAAAGTAATGTAGCGTTAATGGTTTTGTTGATTAAGGGCCACCCTCCAAGGGAAATATACAGGGCTTGGACAAAATAATGGAAGCACTTCTACAAAACTTTTTATCTTTCTCAAGATACATAGAGAATCATCTTATAAATTTAGAAGTGTTTACATTATACAATTTCTTGTACTTATCAAGGAAGTTTTAAAGCTTTTAGAGGATTGAGGGACCAACAATAAATTACAAATGGATAATAGTGTTTTTGGACACCCTATGCCTAAAAATGTAGCAATTCATTTGTATTTTGTAACAATTATTTTGGTTATTATATGCAATAATTGCACGGAATTTCGTAAATCTAGTTTAAATATTTATGGAGATGTGCATTTTTATAAACTAGTTTTTTTGTCTTACGTTTTTTGCTATACTATGATATCCAATAAAATTAAACAAAATTTTTGTAGCAATTTAAAATTGATTACAGAATTATATCTTTAAAATTTGAGCAAAAGGTGTTTAAAACTGTGCAAGATGAATAATTAAAGTAATTTTTTATACTGCCCATGCTCAGAAAAAAATTAACCTTTTTTTCTTATTTTTGTAGTGAATCTTATTTGGCAACTATTAAAAAAGTCCAATTTGAGTGTCTAAAAAAAGTTAAAAAGTTTCAAGCAATTTTTGAAGTAGCTTTTGAACTTTTTAAAAGAAGCTCAAATTGATTATGCTTTTCCCAAGAACTTCATTTTGTAATATTAAACAAGATTTATTAAAAATGATACCAGCAATGTTGGGGGTCATCCCATCTAAAACTATCTTTTCTTTTGCTTGTTTTATTTCCTTATATAATCACATTTTGGTGTATGAACGTTTATTGTAAGGTATCATAATTTGTTATTTAATTTTATCTTATGATGCAAAATATTTGTGGAACTTAAGAACTTTAAGCTTTCTTTTAAAAACTTCAAAAATTGCTTGATACTTTTTAAATTAAAATATTCTAATCTAGTTTTTTTCATTGGTTGCAGATATGATTCTCTACAAAATTATGAAAAAATTTAATTTTTTCCACACATGCAAAATATAAATAGACTACTTTAATTACTTATATATAGTAGCAAAGTTTTCAATGAATTTTTTTCAAATTTTAAAGCAAAAATTTTATAACTAATTTTAAATTGCTCTAAAAATTTTGTTTAATTTTACTGAATGTTTTTAAAGTTAAAGCATAAAAACAAAAAACTTAGCTTTTTATAAAAATGTATCTTCATAAATGTTTAAGCTTGGCTTACGAAATTTTATGCAATAATTCCATTTAATGGCCAAAATAATTTTTACAAGTTATTAATTTACTGCTTCATTTTTAATTTTTTTGGCACAGGGTGTTTAAAAATGCTATTTTCCATTTGTAATTGATTGTCAGTCCCTTAAACTTCTAAAAGCTTTTAACTTTATTGATATGTATGAGAAATTGCAAGATCTAAACACTTCAGAAGTTATAAAATGATTCTTTAAGTATTTCTCAAAAAATATGAAAAATTGTATCAGTGTAGAAATGTTTCTATTTCGTAAATCCCCTGTATAATTTATAAGACACTCTTAATTGCCTTTTTTAATGCTTGAAAAGCTTCCCTTCATAATCTTGTATAAAATTTTTTTGGTCAGAATCTAAGATAAAAATGCTGTGTCTTTATTTTATTGAAATTGTATAACTTAAATAGGTTTATGATGCAACTAATAGTACACGTGACAGGCGAAAATTGATTCAAGACTTTGTGTGTGAAAGACATGGGTTCAAGTTGTTCTTCATTGAATCTGTGTGCTTTGATCCTTCCATTATTGAAGTGAATATCAGAGTAAGTATGTTTGCACTTTCATGTTTAATATATATTGCGGAAGCTAGGCTTGAAAAATTTAAATAGTTTCACAGGCTTTGCTGAGCATGTTATTCTAACAGAATGCAAGCTCATATTAATAAAAGATTTTATATGCACCTAAAACATTAACAGTGCATCTTCAACACTTTCATTTGAAATATAAACCAATTGCATTAAGTAATTACAAAAGTAGTAGCTATTGCTACAAATAAATAATATGCTCAAATTAGCATTGATGAAGGCAAGCATAGCATTATTATTAGAGCATTATTGGCAAGTGCATGCTCTTCAACAGGCCTACTTCCTTTCTTCCAAAGTAGGCAATTGACGTAAGCTTTTTTTCAGCAAAACTAAGCATAATTAGTATTTTAAAAAAAGCTATTGTTTTATAAATTCTTTTAACAAAATTCAGTAGCTTTTAGTGTCTGTCAAATAAAATGGATTCTTCCTGGTACCATTTATCCACCTGGCATTTGGCAATTTTTATGTTAACTGGTGGAGGGCTTAATCAGTATTTTGCAATATTTTATTTCTGATTTAATATTCACATGCCTAGCAGATCATGTTAAGCAATATATTTCTAGAACCTTTGTGAATGCATGACTTATGTTTATATTTGTATTTATCTTTTCTGAGTACTGTATTACACACATAGATCCTTCAATTTGTTGAGCAATTCCTGGATGCTAAATCTTTAACAAAATATTTTAAATTTAAAAGACAATTTATGTGGCGTTCGTGACTAATGTATTCATTTTTGAAGTCATAATTAAATTTTTTAATAATTAAATCTTGTTTAAAATAGTATAAAAGCAAAAAATGTATGCCTGCATTTCAATTGTATTGTTGAATTTTTTTTTAGTAAACTAATATTTTTATTTAGAAGTAATTAAATAAAATTTAAAAAAAAATTTTATTCCTAAAAGTTCCAGTCAAAATAAATTTATAAATCGTGCATTTGGAAAAGTTTTTTTCCAAGATATTTCAATTTAATAAGTACTCAAATAATTTAATATATGAATATGCTAAATTCAAACCAAATTTAATCTTTTTTATTCTAAAATTTCAAATTTTACAGTGAAAATTGGACTTGTACTTAACATAAAGGAAAAATGCTAAAATTAGAAATTTTAATAAGTCCCATGGTTTCAGACCAGGGTTAGTCTATTATCCATTCAATTAGTGATATTAGCTTTAAATTTTTATATTACATTATTCATTTTAATTGCTACAATGCTTTGAATGGGTTTCTATATTGTTGGTATTTTAGCTTTAGAAGTGATATTGTAAACTAATTAGTTGAAAATTTTTTCCTCTTACATAAACTTATAATTTTTATAGAAATAGTTTTAGATGTGATATTCAATAATACAATCAGACAATTTTTTTTTTAAAAATAACATTTCATTTTATAAGAGTTTAATTTTAAATCAAATGTTTTTGTAGTTTTTTAAATAATTACCTATCAAACAGCTGTATAGTTTCTCCCCTTTTTTTAAGGAAGTTAATATTTAAACTGTTGGTTATAATTTTAAATCACTAAACTTGTTAAATTTAAAATCATTAAATGTTTCAGGAAGTGAAAGTGCATAGTCCTGATTACAGAGATAGTGATAAAGAGGAAGCACTAAGGGATTTCATACAAAGAATAGATCATTACCAGAAGGCTTACCAAACACTTGAAGAACAATATGAACCGAATTTCTCTTTCATGAAGATATTTAATGCAGGAGCTAAGGTCCTGGTTCACAGGCATGAAGGTGAAATAGTTATTTTTTCAATTTTGACAGTGCATCTCAAATTTAAAGCCCTTTTCAAAAGGCTCACTCTGTAATAGGTTAATTCCTGTAAGGTCTCAAAGCAGTATAGCTCTAAGCTTTTACCTTATTCGGATTCTTTTTTTCCTTTAAAAAAATAGTTACAAATTTTGGTATTATCTCTAACTACATTTTATATCATCATTCTTGTATTTTTTTATAGTTTTTTATTGCATTATATTTAATACAGTAAAATTTAAAAACAATGTTCTGCCTTAGAATGTTCCATTGGAAAAAAAAAAGTTCCATGTCTATTGATTTAATATTATATATAGTACTTCTTTACCCTATTTAATAGATATTTTCATATGTTTTTAAAATAACTTTTAGACTTATAAGTAAAATTGAAAATTCTTATTATCATGAATTTTTATTTTTCAAATTTTCGGATTGTAAAGTTAAAATTTTTATTATCTAACTGAACTAAAAAATAATATATGAGTGATCTTCTGCATTCTATTATAATGACAATGGATAATTTTTCAAAGATAAGGCTGTATTAATAATATTTTGATTAGGATGAAAACTTTGAGCAAAACTTTTGTTAAATGTATGTTATTAAATTTTGTTGTATATATATTCTTGACATTTGGGATTGGTTACTGGTTAATTTTGTTAAATGTTTCATTTTTATTGCAGGTCACATCCAAAGTAGAGTTGTTTATTACTTAATGAATATCCATATTTTACCACGATCCATCTACTTAACTAGAGTAAGAGTTTTTTTCTTTCTTTCGCATCATGAAATAATACATCCATTTTAGATGCTCTGATTAACATAGTGTTCTGTTTTGCAGCATGGTGAAAGTGTTCTCAATGTCAGAGGTAGAATAGGAGGTGATGGAGAGTTATCTGATAGAGGATGGGAGGTAGGTTTTTAAATTGCTTTAATGATTAGAGAAGTAGATATTTGGGCACAAATTCTAGTGGTCCAACTTTATTTGTACAGCATTCATTGAACTAAAGCATTATGACCACCTATTCAATAACACGTTGCACCAATTTTGGTTTTCAATGCAGCTGCAACTCTCTTTGTTATGGGTGCACCAAGTTTTTGGTAGATAACTGGAGACAGGTTGTACTAAATGTTTAAACAGCAGTCACATAAAGTCTAGATATTCTGACGTAGTTGTGTTTGATCTCTAAGCTGCCTTTCTATCACATGCCAAGTGTGCTCTATCTGATTAAGATCTATCAACTTAGATGGCCTGGACAGCAATTGGAATTCATTATTGTGCTTCGATTTACTGTCTTTGAATCACTCCAACACAATTCGAGACTAATAAATTGTGGTGTTGTCCATTTTTAGTTAGGTGAACAGACATTATGTATGGGCTAAACTGATCCACACTTCTGTCCAGAGCTGCCCATGAGAATGACCAGTCAAAGCATAATCCTGTTACCACCAGCCTGTCTATGACCTGCTGTATGTGCGGGGAGTAACTGTTTGTCTGAAAGATACTCGGATACAATAATTGGTGTGATAAATGAGAAATTTTGATTCATCTAACCAGGCAAATGTAGGCCTGAGAACATTGACAATGACACTTTGCCATCTGTGTCAAGTTTTACACAAGTGGGACATCTGCTATGCAGTCCCATATCCAAAAATATCTTCTGAACTGTGTGTTTTGAAACACTTGCACTTGGGGCCTGCATTGTATTTAGTTTTTATTGGTGCTAATTTAGTTTCTCTAAACAGGTCAGTCTCCAGCATTTCTTTTCTTTAATGATGCCTGGTCATCTGGCATCTACTGTTGGTTTCTCATTTTTTCTACTTTGCAGCAATACTTACAATGGTCGACTATGCACAACCTACCAGTCGTGCAGTTATGGAAATACTCGTTCAGTCTTCAGGCCATTTAGATCTGCCCTCTATCAAATTTGCTTATAAATCAGTAGCGTTTACCATCTCTCGCCAAAGTAAATGAAAGAATTCCGTACCTTTCCAGTTTCAGTTTAATACTATTCCAACTTAATCAAGTGCCCTCTTTGTCATCCGCGCGAGTTTTGTAAAAAATGTGGGGGTGGTAATAAGGTTTTGGCTCCTTTCCTTTTATCCTTTCTTTAAATTGTTCTGGTGTTTATCCTTTCTTTAAAATGCATTTTTTAATGTTGAAATTAAAAAATTTTTAAAATATATATTTTTTAGATTTAAGAATTGTTACTAGAAATTTTGTTTTTAATGTAATGTAGTTTTTTTTAAAGTCTTTTTTAGGAATTCTGAATGTTAAAGTGAGCTTTTTAATTAGTATTCTGAAAACTTTTCAGGTGGATAATCAAGTGTAATAATTTTTTTAAAATTTCATTTCAGTACACCAGAGCTTTAGCTAAGTTCATCAAAGAACAGGACATTCCTAGATTAAGAGTGTGGACTAGTCAATTGCTGAGAACTATACAAACAGCTGCTGGGATTGAAGCTCCCCAGGAAAGATGGAAAGCATTAAATGAAATAGATGCTGTAAGTTTTCAATTTTTTTCCGTGCAAAATAATTAAAATAAAATGTTTATCAAAAGTATGGTTGTAATAATTTATTTTTCAACACTAATTTTATATAAATTGTTTTAGATCATATTCAAAATTAGCTTCAATAGGTACGTTGAGAATTATAATATATATGTATATAATGTAATTTTTCCTCTTAAGTTAATTCCTCAACTTAATTATTTTAGTTTTTGTTCTTCCTATTACTGGATATTTATTTTTATTAAGTGTTGCTATGTGGTCAGGGAAACTTGAAATTGTCAGGTTTTTTGATTTTGGGATAAAAAGTTGGAATAATGCAATTTTAGGCCAAAACCTGAAAAATCTTGCAACAAACCTGAAAAATAACCAATTTTAAAATTGCCAGTATTAAATGATGCTCAAAGTAAATAAGTCTTACATTAATTTTAATTATTTTTGTAAAAAACATTTTTTACTAAGTTTTTAAAAATTGAACTTTGTATAAAATGTTGGTGTTTAATCGGAAGTAAATTTTAGATGGCTGACTATGCGACTCTTTAAATTATGTTTCATTGAAATTTTAAGTTTTTCAAATTTTTTTTTTCAAAATATGACTTTTATCTATGATTTATATTCTTGAGTGCTATATAGCTAGCAGGATCTTCTAGTAAGATTTTTTTTCTTAAATTAATATTGGCCTATTTTTTTCGAAATAGTGGGAAAAGTCCAAATTTTATTTCTAAAATTGTATGAAATCTTGTTAACTACTTTTTCTAACCAATTTTATATTTATCTTTATAATGGTTGTAAAAAAATAGCTTTTTGAAGTATTCATTTATCTGAAAGTTATGTAATTAAGCCCAATTAAAACCTGTAAAATTGAGTTGCATCATCTTTATTTTCTGTTTTAGGGTATTTGTGAAGAGATGACCTATGAAGAAATTCAAGAGAAATATCCAGAAGACTTTGCTGCCCGTGATCAGGACAAATTTCATTACAGATATCCAAGAGGGGAAGTAAGTAGGCATTAGACTACCTTTTTAGAATCCATTTGTGCAAATCTTTTAATTTTAACTCTTTGCCAACAAACATTTGACATTCGATCCCTTAAATTTTTTTTCCTCACTTAAATAATTGGGTGGCATTAACCGGAGGAAATTTTAAGAATTTTAGAAGACCAAATTTTATTAATTTCTATCTTCCAAGATATGTTTGTATATTAAAGGAAATTTAATATTAAAACTAGCCAACTTATTTTTGTTCCAATAGTAGTCTGATTTATCCTATGACTAATGAAGAAAAATTATGTTTTTATACATACAAATTATTAGTTACTTTTTCCATATTTAAGAATTATTGCAGTAAAATATTTATATATTTTTAAATCTCATATTTTTTTCTTTCGGTATGATTAACTAATTGGTTTGTACATCTCTCCCGTTTGTCATCAGTAATAAATTTTTTTAATGCAAATTACTGCCATCATTGTTAGAATATTTTTTTTTCTATTACATTAGAATATTTTTATTCTATTACATACCTGCCAACTTGTTCTGATTTATTGGAACATATTTTTTCCTTACTTAGTGGTAGTAAATTTTATGATTTAATATTATGTTATTTATTTAATATTGTTTATTTAGCAATTTAAATTTAAAATGATTGTTTCCACTACTAGATATACAACAACTAAAACATATTTATTTAACCTATTAATTGTGCAGAGAAGTTCATTAATGTAGGTCAAATTAAAGAAAGTTTACCATGAATTATAATTTCGCTGCTGTTTTAAATATTCTTACTTCTGTGGTAGGACTTCTGTAATGGCAGCAATGCTATCAAAAAATGCAAATAATTGTTTTGAAATTGTTCAAAAAAGATTCTTTTGTAAATTTTGAGTTGATCAGTAGGTTTAAATATTGATTTATTAGCTATTCACAATAAATTTCTTTAATATATTGCTTTTATTTTGTTATAGTCTTATGAAGATTTGGTTGCTCGATTAGAACCTGTGATAATGGTATGATTTATTTTCTCGGATTATTTTTTAGATAATCTGTTGTAATTTTTACACTAAATGATTTGTTTATTTTACAGGAATTGGAGAGACAGGAAAATGTTTTAGTTGTTGGGCACCAAGCTGTTTTAAGATGTCTTTTAGCTTACTTTCTTGACAAAAATTCTGGTACGTTTATTTTATTCCAAATTTTGATGTGTGCCTAGTATCAGAAACTTCTGTGATCATCTGCAACTAACTGCTTATCGAAAACTGATATTCTCAAAAAATAGCTTGTGATAAAGTTTTAAACCATAAGAAAATGTTTAATACTGCTCTAAGAGGTATAAATCATGTATTTATATGACTACACTGCAGACTTCAAGGTAGTTGTTGATTTGGGTGCTGAATAAAAGATTCAAGATACACTGGGGGCTTTTATTTGGCCAAGCTTTTATTTAAATTCATTCCAAATTTCAAACTGGTTAGAATTTTTTTAATTTGTAGAAAAGTCGCTCTAATAGTTAAAAACCTGTGATGCCACAATAGGCATTATATATATCCTAGCTTTTAAAATTTAATTTCTAATACTTATTTTTTTAATCATTATTAATCGAATTTTAATTAAATTAGACTAATTATTTAATTAGTATTACATTTTATAAAAAGCAAATATAAAATATTTTATTCTTTTCTTAACAATCAATGTAACGGCAAAATTTTTATTTCAATACTAAATTTAAGACTCATTAATTCACTGTCTTGACTAAATCAAAAACAAAAATCTATTTCTAACTCTTTATTTCTTACCACAAAAATGTTTCATTTACATGGTTATACTAATTCTCAGTCTTTTTGGTGATTCGCTTTCACCAAATTATTTTCAAATTTAATATTGGTTATGGGGGGTTGGCTTTGTTATCTTTTGATAAATCACCAACCATGGATCTCTTCCCATGCTTCTATCTGTTAAGAACAGTTCAATGTTTAATTTGGCTTTTGAGTAGGCTGATCATGGGGTATCTATCTCCCATGGCCTGTGCTTATTGATATTATTATGTAAAATTTATTTAACTAAGAACCTCTTATTATGGATTAAATATAATTTTGTATCTAGAGTTCTGCAAATACTAAATAAAAGCTTTATTATAATTATGATCTAGTTTTCATCTTCAACTGTCATTTTCACTATCCCGTTTTCAACACAATCTTCAATTAGTCAATTATACCATATACTTCCAACCACACCTAATTTCGCCATTATGAAACTATATTAGTTCAATTTGACTAGAATTTAATAAGTAATTTCTTTATCCTATATCAGGGTTGCCACAGGTGACTAAAATGCTACTATTTGCAACTATTTTCGACCTGAGGCAACTATGGCAATTTTTTTGCCTGAAAAGGCTAAAAAAGCAACTATTTTCAGGAAATGGAGACTATTGGGAGATTTTTCTGTTCTAGCAATGTTTTTTTTAGCATAAATTGGGTTGACAACCTGCGGCCGTGGTAGCTTTTAAACATAATTTCTTTTTCTTAAAAAGGAAAAAAATATTGAATTGCAAATTTGAGTCATCACTTTTAAATGCACTCAATTTGCACAGATTCCATTGTGAATCTATTTTGTTTCTCAATCGCCTTTTCAACAGTTATTGCTATGAAATTCTGCATGATTTTAAAGAACTCAATTTTTAATACGATACTATGCCTAAATTTCGAATTTTAGTAATCACTTTTATATATATATTTGCTAAATCAATTATTGATCAAGGAAAAATTATGTGAAATTGAAAATTAATAGAAAGAGTATGTTTTTTTTTTTTACAGAAAATTATTTTTCTGAATGAATTCTAGCATTTAAAAGTATTTAGTGTTCTGCAAATATACAAATTTTTTTTATGTAAAAATTTAGTGCTAGAACATAAACGTTTTTTTAAAAATTATCATATTGGCCATCAACTTGACTAAATGAATCATGGTATATAACAATGAAGTCATTTAATAAAATTTTAGTCATAATATTGAAAATTTTTTGTTCTTATTTAGACAACTATTTTCATAATTTTAGGCGACTATTTTAATGCTTTAGGCTACTAAAAGCAACTATTTTGTTCATTTTTTTCTGTGGCAGCCCTGTATATAGGCCTTTGCTGATAATATCTCATACCAGGATAATTTAAAATTTTCTTACCTACATTTTCTGTCTTATTGATTCATTTTTGATTTTATGAGTTGTTTCTGAAATTGAAAAAATACCTGGTATAATTAATATTAAATAGCATTTGTTAGCCTTTTGCTGAAAAAAAGAAAAGCATTGAAAGTATTTGCTAGCTTTTTACTGATATTGTTCTTTCTTGAGAGTCTTAGCTTGATTTTGATGTAAATACGCATTTGGAGATGAAATATTGTCGAATTATCTTTTTTTCTGCTAATCACTTTCAATTCTTTTCTTTCAGAAGAATTGCCATATCTAAGAGTACCTCTGCATACTGTGATTAAACTTACACCTGTTGCTTATGGATGTGAGATGGAGCTCTTCAAACTTGATGTTGATGCTGTTGACACTCACAGAGAAAAACCACAGGTAAACAAGGGTGTTTTGGCCCTTTCTTATATATCTATCATTTATTTTACCTTAATCGGTTATAATTATCTGTGCAGTGTTTGTTTGGTGTGTATTACCAATAAAAACTTTTTTACATAAGAATTTATTTTTATGCTGTCCATTGTTTTTCTTCCCAAAAAATAAATTTTCAAAAGCTGAAGAAAATGAATAAAGATTTGTTATTAAAACTGGATGTTTCAAAAATTGCAGAAGTAAGAGGAAACTACATAATCTAACGTTTAAAAATTTGGAGTTTTAAGTCTGAAATTTAATTTTTTTTTTACGCTAAATTCGTTTTAAATTCTTCTATTTGTTTAAAAACATATTTTATATAATTTAGACAAAAAAATTTTGTGCTTAAGAAATAGATAAAAGGTAAAAGTGACAATATGTATAGATACTTATATTTATTTATTTATTGCAATTAATATTTATGCAACTGAATGTAATGTACTGGCAATTTAAAAATTCACAACAGTTGTTAATACCCTAGCAGCAAAATAACTTAAAAACTCATTGGGCCAATATTCCTATGGATAGCTTAATCAATACTTTATTGCCCTTATTTCACCAAAATCGGTCCTATGCAGATTTATTATGTTCACCTGATATTTTATTGCCATTTTTCAGACTATGGCGGTTGGATATAGAAGTATCAGACTCAAGTGATGTTTTACACCCGTTATTCAGCCAATATGAACCCTACTTAAAATTGTTCGATTGATCCAATATTTTATGGCTGTTACTCAACCAATACAGACAATATATAGAATTGTACAATTCACCCGTTATTTTAAAGACAATTCATCCAATCTAAACCCTATTTAAAATTAACAGATTAACTTGATATTTCCTAGCCGTTAAATAAAACATAAAAGATAAAACAATAAAAGCTTTTCTTTAAATTCATATTTAGTTTTGAAATATCATGGACAGATAGATCAATATAACTCTAGTGCTAAATCAAAACATGCGGTGCTCTTGTTAACTCTATTTTCTACTGTCAGAACTTGTCATTTTGACCAAGGTGAAAAAATTTTATAACCGCCGTTGAACAGCCGACCTAATTCTGTTTTTATGACTGCCAATGTTCAATTTCGTGGACTTGTCTTTTTGATCCTAATCCAGAAAACAAGGGAACTCCTGGATCAAGTATTGGGAGAAATTTGCTTTTGTGGCGGACTTTTTGATGGAACTAACTTGCATTTGCTTTGCACGGAGAGGAAAACCTCGCATGGTTAGCTTGATGATAAGGGGACTCTAACCCATGATCACATACCACTGAGGATACTTTTTGCAAGCTCGCAACCGGTATGACCCGGGTGTGAAATTTGTATCAACAATCCATTTGCTGGGATTGGAACCCATTAAGAGGCAAATGCTCTATCCCCTGAGCCACCACGGCTCTAGGTGAAAATGTTTGTAGTTATTTCCAGTAATTCGGTAAAGATTGGGTGTTTAATCAGATTGCATACCAAGTTTTCTGAACCCCCCTCTGAAATATTGCCAATCGTTCAAATGCAGCTTTATCACTCTAATTTTTAACTCTTGCATCTTCAAACGTAAATTTTGACCAAAAACTTGCCTTTTGAAACAAGGTGAAATTCATTTCCAGTTATGCTGTACAGACTGCATTTAACCGGTTTGTGCATTGTGCTTTCGAAGTCCACTCTAAAATAGAGCCGATAGCTGAAGTGCAACTTAAGTAATCATCCGGCAGTATCAAGAATAAGAATTAATTTTTGAGACCCAGGGATCTGTCCAGGGCAAATTTACTGCCGTTAAGTGGTAGCTTCACAAATTCAATTTTAGGAAAAATGGTAGCTTCACAAATTCAATTTTAGGAAAAATGGTAGTTTCACAAATTCAATTTAAATAAAAACGGTAGTTTCACAAAATACTTTTAACATATTTTCGAGAAATATTTAAATATTTTTGAAAATATTTTCTTATTTTACCATATTTTTGTGTTGATTTTTTTATAAAATTTTTAAATTTCACAAATTATGTTTAAATTTTAACAAAATAGGTACCTCTAAAAAAAGACCTAGACAGACCCCTTACATCACTTAGTTTTCTAGGCCAAATCTCACCGTATTACCTTCAATATAACGAGTGAAAGCAGTTTTTACTTCTTAAAATATGTGTGTTT
This sequence comes from Parasteatoda tepidariorum, assembly GCF_982258835.1. Taxonomy (NCBI): domain Eukaryota; kingdom Metazoa; phylum Arthropoda; class Arachnida; order Araneae; family Theridiidae; genus Parasteatoda; species Parasteatoda tepidariorum. The sequence continues at coordinate 51,703,588 of NC_141762.1, forward strand.
AATTGTTCTATTTATTAATTTCAAGATATTTGGATCAGCTGAGAGTTTTAAGACAAAGCATTTACAGTGATTTTTCTTATTTCATAATAAATAATCCTAAACAAAAATTTTCTTTCAATCCTGTACAATTTTACCAAAATTTTATGTAAACTATCAGAAGTTTAATAGACAAATAAAGAAATATATCTTTTCAAAGGATGAATGTTTATATTTTACTTGAACTATTGTGAAGTAAACAAAAATGACTTGCAAGCAAAAAAGAAAAGTCTGTTATAGGTAGGTTTGTTTGTATTGTAAATCACTTATTAGGGAACTGGATATAGAAATAGATATTATTAAAATAATTTAAGTCTTTCCAGGTTTAATAAATATAAATACAAAAATGGATCTTAATAAAAAGCCTGTAATGGTGTTATATATTTCTAGATAATGTTCTTAAAATGACTTTCGATGTCGGACTGAGATTGCGCTTCATAAGTTTTATAATAATAGGTCCTAGAACAACGTTACATTGTAGTCAAATATTTATTTCTATATAGGACCTTTCTAGGCTTATAATATAGGGCCACTATTGGGGTATCTAAATGTTTTAATATTGGTCCGTGAATGGTTTTGAACATAGGACCAATAAAGGACCCTTATAGGCTTACAATACAGAGCCTGTAGCATAGCTACTACTGCAACTATGGAATTCCAGTTCACTAGTATATAAGACTTGTTAACTTGTTTATATCTTGGGGTACCTCTTGATAGATGAAGGTCGAAATTGTCAGTAGTCTAGCCCTACAAGGGAAGCTCGCTTGCCTCAGCGAACACTCTAAATAGGTAACTTTCGTAAGTGATCTGAACACTACTATCTCGATATGAACACGCCTAGTTTGATGAATGGAATACAGTGAACAATTGACTTGCAATTTGTAACTGCATCATTGAACTCCTCATGCTGTTGCTACTCAGTCTAGATTAGACACAACTGGATCCTTTTGCCTAGCCCCACATGGGTGACTGAACATGCTTGCCTCAACCAACACTATACAAGCCAATATTAGGGTATCAATATTTTTATATTGACTCTAGAATGGCTTTCAATAATTTACCGATATTTTCTCTGTAGGCCCCTTATACACTTATAATATTGGGTGAACATTGGGACAGCTAGATTTTTCAATATTGGTGCTAGAATGATTTCCAATAATGAGCCAAAATCATTTTCTATGTAGGACCATTATAGGCGTATAATGTTGGGTAAAAATTGGGGTGTCTAGATTTATCGATATTAAAAAATCTAGACTTGCCAATATAAGTCCGGCGCAGCATGTTCTCCTTTGGACTTTGTGCCATTAAATCCTACATTCAATTCAATCCCAATATAAGTTCCTTGGTACATTTTTTATGGGATCCATATTTGCTAGTTTTGAGCCCAACAGGGACCAATTTAAAATTGTTGCTAGGGTAGTGATAGATTTGTTCTGTTCTGTTTAGGAAACAAGAAATTTGTTCTTACCAAATTCCAAAATTAATCAACCTATTATACTGCTAACTGAACTGCAAAACAGTGTTTTATGGTACTGTCTAAAGTTAAAATTAAGATGTCTATTATGTTGGCCATGATCTCTTGACTTACTTTAAACTAATTTTAAAACATGGGGAGAAATAGAACATTTTCCTGCTCATAATGCAAGACTTCAAACGCTTCAATCTTTCTGTGTTTTTATTTTTAAAATCTTTAGTCAATTTGAGGACATTTGATAATTAATCCAATGTTTCACCATAGAAAATGTTGTAAGCTATTATACATGTTGCCTAGTTTTTTAATTTTTAACGCACTATACTTAAAAGCTAATTATAATCAAAGCTGTTTTAATTTTCCTAAAGCAACAATATAGTATAGCACAACCTCTGTTGCATATGGTTCTCTCAGTTATCACAATATCTTAATTTCTATAGGTTTATTTTCAATAAAAAAAATTAAATGCAGTTACAGAAATCTGTTTGTATCTGCTTAATATACAAGTATTACCTCAGCCTATCTTCATAAAATTCCTATGTTTTAATTTCTAAAAATTCTATTTGAAACTAAAAGAATTTTAGGTAATAAATTCATAACATTTGCAAGTAGTTACAATGCTACAAGAAAACTGCATTTTACTTAATTACGTTATACTTTTTTAGAGAATAAGTTGAATTTCCAATATTCTGTTATCTGCAATACAATATTTTCAACTACTTTTTCATTTGAACTTTTTGACCTATTCTTAAATTATTATATAATTGAATTTTCCTGGCTGCATATTTTGTAATACTGCAGCGTCAAATTTTTTTTTCTTAATTTCAGCGCAATCTACTGCTAGATTTCTATCTTTGTGTTTAGGGTATTTTAACTGTACAACAATACATCATTACAAAATAATAAAAAATGATTTAATGAAAAGCTTTTTAAGTATCTCATTTTATGTTTCTGTAGTAACACACTCTAGTTTAGTCTAAAACAATCAGAAAAAAATGCTTTTTTATCTTATATCCCTTGCTAATAATATCCAACTAAATGTATCTAAAAGGTATTGTAATGTATGTATCACACTTGTAAACAATATGAAAAACTTGTATGGTATTTGTTTTATCATTAAATAATTCTAGCCTATTTTTAAAGAACTTTTTAAGCAATTAATATAAGTCTTCATCATTCTGTATTAGGATATGGAATGTATTTTACTTTTGTTAATATACTGGAAACTTTTCTTGAACTTTCTATTCCTGAAGTTGTAAATTAACTGTTCTTGTAGTGTTATGTTTGTGTGTGTTGTGCTGCTGTGTTGTTTGTGTATCATTGTGATTGTTTAGCATTAATAATTGTCTTTAACAAGTATTATGTCGTTTAAATGTATTCTAACCTTGCATTGCTATTTGAAAGAAACCACATTTTAGAAGAATTTTTTTTTAAAATTCTGTAATAAAAATTATAATGCAGTATTAGTTTTATTTACAGCATGCACACTGAATAATGACTTAGTTATAATAAATTAAAAGTAAATTATATGCATTAGCTGTTTAGAACAGTGTATTAAAAAAATTCATATCATTTATATTTGAATAATGTGTTAGCAATACTATTTATCTACAGCCGATGTGATAATTGTTTTTTTAATTGAAGATCAATTTATTGCTTAAAACTTTGTGTTAAATGAAAACTTTAAGCAAAAATAATTCTATTTTTTTTAAAAATTGGATAAGTAATAAATCAGTTACATATCTTTTAATATAGAATTGCTTATTTAACTGTTATTAATAACTGGTGTAAAAATAAGTATTTAAATTTATGAAGCCTTATTAAGGATGAACTTTTTTCACTATTAAAGTATAATCTTTGAAAATATTTTATTTAATATAATAACCAGGTGATAATTTTTTATACACAGAGTTGCGTTATAAAGCAAACTTATTTTGTAAACAATTTTTTTTTTTTAATTGAAATTAAATTTTTGTGGGAAGGAGTTTGTATTTGCCTATCTAACTAGTAGTTTTATTCATATGATTATGTTAAGACTCTCACTTATTTTCTGCACTTGATTTTCATAGCTTTCAATTAAATTCTTCTAAAAAAATTTCTTACTACATTTTTAAAAATAACAGCATAGTAGCAATAAACACAAACACAGTAAATCTGGTCTCCTTTCTATTTTGTGCAAATTTTGTCAACATATACTTTCCCTTAGAATTTTGTTTTTTTTTAACTATGGAGGAATTTAAATGTTGAAACATTAAACATAAGATTTGTTATATATATCTAGTTTGAATGAAGAAAATTCATTATAGCAATGCATCTGAATTTGTTTCATATTCCTAGTATTAGTCTGGGGGAAATAAAAGCATTAAGTATTTTAAGTTTTAAAATTGAAAACAGTGTGTTCCGCAGTTTCGAGTGCTAAAATTTCATTCAGGGTATGCTAGTGCTATAATTTCATGGTAATAGTTTAGTTATGTTTTGATTACATGACATATTAATAGTGCTTGTCATTCTACAGGCTTGAAAATTTTTATATTCGTAGTTTTCCTTTTTATTGTTTTATTTTTTGTTTTTCATTTTATTTCTTTGACTATTGGAAATTAACCGAACCGAAAAATTTTTCTTATTACACTTTTCGAAATTTAAAACAACTAATCAAATAGACTTAAGAATCCATGTGTGGTGCTGATAAATTAGTTTTCAGTGTAGCTTACTTATTAAGTTTTGTTGTTTGAAAGTTACTTTCAGTAATCAGTTTTGCTATCAAAGTATTTTATATTAATATTTTGAGTTTTTTATGTAAAACAATCTTACTTTATGAAAGCTTATTTTCCGAGACAATTTTTAAAATTTGCAAATGCTATATTTTCAGAGCAAACTACTATTGATATATTAATCCTTATGTTAAAAACTTAAATGGCCTGATGTAAATTACTAGTATATATTTGTGAAGGAAGCATATTTAATCCTGTGAGGAGACTTTTAATCAATATAGTTAATAAGGTCTAGATAAGACCATATTTTTCTTTTAAAAAAGAAACACATTCTTTTTGTAGTCTTATTTTGCATCCTTTCCTCTTGTTTTCTTATTTGCAATCTCATACCTGATTCTTGTTTATGTATTTTCTCCCTTACGAAAATGGAACATTTTCTAGGTTGTATTTGAGAAAGGTTTATTTCAAAACTATAGTCTTAAATGACTGAGTATTAAATGATGAAAAGCAAAAAAGTGCCAAAAAAATGTTCTTATGAAAAATTATAATGGGAGTTTGTTTGAAATAGCAACCTTAGCATCAGAGTTGCAAGAAGTGAAGTACAAAATTCATTTAAGTGCCAATGATAAAATACAGCAACTGATAACCATTGCACAATTTGCTCTTGTTTGTCTGGCTCATGTATAACATTATTAATAATTTTGAAAATAAAAATAAAAAATGCTTAGAAATATTACTGATATTGGTTATTTCAACATTAAGCAAAGTAATGCCAGGTTCCTATATTTTGAAGTATTTACTATGAGGCCAATAAGGAACGAAATAAAAAAATTCTGAAAGTACCAAAAATGTTTTTTTTTTTTTCCATTAAACTATTTCCTGTTTTTGTTTGCTTGATTTAGTTTTTGACTTCTAGCTTATTCTACTTAGACCTTATTTTAATTACTATCCCTTAATACATTGTATATCCATTAAGAAACCTTTTCAATCTTATGTGCCTCTTTTAAAAAAGTGAGAATCATTTCAACTTATCTTTCGAAAAAGAAAAAAAGATTGTAGCCTGCTGTAAAATAAATTTAAATTGTTCTCTCGTTATTTTAATTACTTTTCAGCAATGTAAGTAATGTATTCATCTGATGATAACATGAATTATAAAAAAGTCATTGTTTATTAAGATGAATAGGAACTTTTATGGTGCCAACAATTTTCGAACAGTTGAAGTATTTAAAAAAAAAATTATGTTTAGGAATATATTACAATTTTTTCTTTTTGAGCTAGCTAGATAAAATAAAACAATTGCTTTAAAAAAAATATATCCTCTTAGATTTTCTTCCCAGTATTCCCTTTCTGTTGAATTATATCTGTTTACTTTTTCATATTCTGCCGCATTTCTTGGATTGATACTTTCCTTTTCTCTACTCTTGAACCATTACAAAGAAATCATTCACTTTCTTTATTGTTTACAAAGCATTATGACCAAATACAATAGCAATCTCCAGTTTCTGACTAAAAACTGTTACACGTGCATTATATCATCCCAGAAAAGTTCTAGGTTATTACTAATGTAGATTAGACAATTGATGAAAAAGCAATAGAAATACTGAAGGAAATAGTGAACCCATCAGGTTTTATGGTGTGGGAATTATCTTTCTTTGAATTACGATGAATTAGTACAATTCCACTGTAACAGAGGTGATGAAAAATTGCATTGCTTAATTAAAAATACTTAAAAAAATTTATTCAAGCCTGACATTTAGTATGTGACCAGTGGTCATAAGTAGGGTACTACTAGTGTCCTACTTAAACTACTGTGGTCACTACTTAAAAAAAAATGTAATTTGTGGCGATTCCTGGCTACTATTTTAACTCGTTAGTTCAGTTAAGAAACTGGACTCTTAACGTCAACTATTTTTTTTTTTTTTGAATGATGGGAGCAAATCATTGCAGATGTAATAAAAATGCCCCTGTGACTGTGCATTAACAGGAATTACGAATTTAGAATCACATACAACTAATATTTAAACTAGCCATTACAAATAATAGATTATTTATCTCTCAGGTCAAACTTTCACATGTGAAGGTAGGCTCGTGAACATTGTTGTTTCAAAGGAATGGAACATTTTTTTGATGTACTTAATTTCTTAGGCAAAATAAGAAAAGCATTAAACAATTAACAAAATTGCAAGTATTTGATAATTTCTAACATTTCTTAAATAAAATTTCGCTTTCGAGAAAGTTAAAAAAAATCGAAGGTTAAATTAGCAAATTTGAAAAATAAAGCTTAGGGCTGGCAAACTAGCTAATGAAAACATGAATAAATATTTCTTAATAATTCCTCAAGTTTATTATTATCCAATTTCTAACTCAAAATAATTTTGAACATAGGTATAAATTAAGTTCTCCAGCAAAGTTAGTCTCCTTAAAGTAGTGGAAGTAGTTTGTAATTGCTAAAATCTTAAAGTAATTATAGTCACCACATTTAAAAAAAAGTAGTTGTATTTATCTTTCAATCAATTACTTATAAAATACTGTTTAAAAAAAAGTAATTTCTTTTATTAGAAATAAAGATATTACTTCCATGAAATTTAACTGCTGTCAAATTTAAAATAAAAAAAGACAACTGTTACCTATAAAAGAACATTAAATTTAAGTCTTTTTAATAAATATTACAACAAATAGTGTTAACTTTATTTTTTATTTAATTTATTTTTTAATAAAATCAATGTTTTGAGATGATCACCAATTATCCCCTAGATATTTTTATAAAAGTCGATCATACAATTTGTAAAATTGGCTTGGAATTAAATGCGCAATTTCCTTGAAAGCTTAGAAATAGTGTTATACATTTTTTTCTTCAACAATCTGTCATACTTTGAATGTGTAATAACACCAGAGTGTCACATTTATTTATAAGTGCGGTGCTGATTGAACATAATTGTTAGTTTTTATTTTTTGTATCTTATAACTATAAAATATGAGATTTTGTACACTTCTACTCGAGTACTCAGGCTTTAAATTTTAAGTTATGCAGTATCCTAAAAATACTTTGAAGGTACTTTTGGTAAGAAATAATTTTAAAATGTATGTATAGTTTTTTAATGCATGTGTAATGAATTGCTAAAAATTGCGATTATTTCTCTTAAATTTAGAATCTGAAATGAAATTTTTTTTTTCTAATGTACTCATTTTTGTCTGAGAGTACCAGACTTCACAATTTTTAGTCAATTTTACCTGCTTAACATTTTCTACCTTTTTTTCGATTACACATGAATTGAATTTGGGCATAACAGTATTTATCTCATCTAACTATTTGTAATGGTCATTTTTGATAATTTTTATGCATCACTCTTACATCAACACATCAAAGAAAATGTTTCATTCCTGAAATGAAACATTTAGCTTTGAATATTAAGCATTGATTTCCGTATTTACCCAATTTAAAAGTTACACATTGCGATTCACATTCACTTAATTAAAAAGTCATGCATTGCGATTGGTATTCACGCAATTTAAAAGTTCAATATAGCGATTTGTATTAAGGCATTTTTAAAATCAAATTCATATTCACGAGAGTTAAAAATCAGATAATTCGTATTCATGCGTTTTTGAAAACCAATATCGTGATTTTAAAATGTAATATCGCGATTCATAATCTTCTAAATTTTAAAATCCAATTTCGCGATTTAAATCCACGCTATTTTGAAATTCAATATTGTGATTTTTGTGAGAACTAAGATTTTTTTTTAAATTGCTATAAAGGTGCAATATTCTTCATTAGTTATAAATCTTATTTCAAAAAATGACACTTTAGAATTCTGAATTTGATAGTACAATAAGAACTTCAGTTTAATTTTACTCTAACCTCTACATTATTTTTGTTTATAATACAAATCCTGTCTAAACAGTAATTCTCTGAACTCGCTTCAAAATTAAAATAATTTGCTTTAATAATAAGTATGTGTTAAAACTGAAATTATTCACACAAATTGTTTTTGCTCGAGAAAAATATGGAGCAGCTTACCGGGAAATAGTTTTTTACTTGGGAAGAAAATACAGCTACAATATAGGTCAACTCTTGAGTATTTTACCGGACATCAATTTTATTTGAGTAGATTTTGTATTAAAAATTAGCTTAAGAGCATGTTATACTAAAAGAGAAACCCTTCTCAGTAAATTCTTACACCTTCATAAACTATTTAAAAACTTAAGAAAAAGTGAGTTTAGACATTCCTAGAGTAAGCCATGAGGTTTCAAACTGTTTAAAAAAAATCAAAATATACAAATGCAAGCAAATTTTAAGAAGTTTAAATTGTGAGAAAGTTCTAACAATTTGTTTACATTTTGATATTTTTAAAACCTTTTATCAATATTTGAAACTTCAATGCTTACTCTTAGTACGTTCGAATCCATTTGTCTCTAAACTTTTAAATTTTAATACACAGATGGAAGTATAACAGAATTTGCAATGAAAATCTTCTCTCACTGTATAGTGTTTTCTGAAAATTTGAATCGAAAGAATCAATGATTTCATCAAAATGGAATAAAATTAAATCAAATTTTAAAAAAATTTCATTTTAAGTATTGAAGATTCAGATTTTTCCATAGATATTGCACTTTTAAGCTTGTTAAATATAATTTTATATACTGCTTACAATCAGTATTCTTATATTTCAATGTTGTAAAAATCTACATCTGTTTAGAAGAAAACCATATTCAAGTGATCAACTTCTAAAATTCTAACAAAGTTTAGTAAAAATGAATTATTAAGAACGTGTGCAATAAAATGTAGGATACTATATTTTACAGTTTTAAACTATCAAAAATAATTTATTACTCGTAATTTGCTATTATCACTTTTAAACGAAAATCGTATGTAATCAGCTACGAAAGTTTATCTTTTGAAAAATGGCTTTTCTGTGGATTTGTTTTCAAACGATTGGTCTGAATTTCAGTCACCATATTTTTTGCACTCTATTATTACTTTTATAAACGAGGTTTTAAATTTTATATGTTGTTGTTTAGAATAGTTGAGTTGAAGCTATTTCAACTTTTTTATATCAAGCAGTGTTTTGGTATTCAGTTTATTTTCATTATCCACTGGTGTTCACATTTTCTATGGCCCAGTGATTCAGCACCTTATCTTTTGATTTTAGACTATTTTAGCATACTTAGAAAGCCATGAAGAGCGAAATAACTTCCAGAAGAAAGGAGTCATCGAGTTAGAATGTAAGTTTTGATTCATCGCTTTAAATTTTTCAAGTTACTAAACTGCTTGATATATTTTGCTTTCCCCATTGTTTCCAATTTATTTTTTAACTACAAAATTTCTGTGTATTAAATTAACTTCCAAAGGGAACTAAATTGTGTTCCAAGTACACATTAAAATTATTGTTAAAATTAAAATTGCTGATGTGTTGCTGCTTCTAACAATATTGTGATCAATAAAATTTTAAGAAAGTTAAATGTAATGCTTTTTGTTCAATTAAACTTCAATAAATCTAATATAAGTAAATTCGAAATTTTTTAATTGTTATTAAATTATTGTATTCTTAGTTTGTACTAACAATACTTGAAAGTAAAAATGTGGTTTCTTTCAAACATTTTTAAAATTACTTTTTGTCAATTTTATTAACGCTTAACAGCTTTAAAAAATTTTGCCTGGAAAATTCCTATGAATAGCTGACTGAAATTAAAAAGAAAAAAACTATTCTTAAAAATGAATATTTAGCAAAAGCCGTAAATCCTTGAAAAGTTTATTGTAACTGGCTTGCAAAAATGTCAGAATGCACTTAATATTTTTCAATAATTTTAGTTACATTTAGCAGTGCGAATTTAAATTTCGTTAATAATTATAAAACAAAGCGATTTCGAGAAATTATAATACGTTAAGCCAAGTATTGTCAGTCAGTTACATAGGGAATTTTGCCACTATGAAAATGAATTTGGCTAGTTAATAGCTTCTGTGTTTTGTGTCTTAAATGTTTAATGTGTAGATTCATGCATGTGATAAAGATAATTGTTTTTTAGGTACCGGGAGAACTTGATGACAAATTCAAGTTTAAAGAATTAAAGGAAGATCTAGGAATAGAAGGATGTGAGGGTGAAAAAAAGTTCTTCCTGTTTGATGCAGCAACAAAAGTTTATTAAATGTCATCTTATGTCAATCTGTTTAGGAACATTCATAGAGGAATGTCAAAATTCTAGTCCTGAAATTATTCTTACTGCACTGAATGTTTGTAATTACTAAAATGGTCTGCTTGAGTGTATCTATTGTAAATGGAATAATTGTGCATTCTAATGGAAGGCTTACTTTTTTGTAATGTAAAGTTCTTGTCAAAATATTAGTAAGGTTTATAAAGAATTGTATATTATGAGATTATTTTTGAGTAAATTATTTTGACTTTTATAATGTGAACTAGGAAATTCAGAATGTACAGGGTTTATACAAAACAAATTAGTGCCGCTGAAATAACTTTGCTATTTTCAAATTTATTGCCATAAAATAAGGCTTTCTTTACATTTGTATTCTCATTTTATATTGTAAGCTTTTATAGCAAATTATTATTTTTAAAATACAAAAGAAAATCATTTTATTGCAAGTCCTTATAAAACCTCTACTGAAAACAAGCTGCTTTCAAGGAATTTGTTTGACAGATCTTTGGTGTAATGATTGGTTAACTATTATTCCAGCTATGTATTCTAAATGTGCTTAATATTCAATGCAATTATTCTAGAATTTTTATATTTAATCTATACTATTTTTTAGACTATTTGTTTTCTAAATATAGTAATGTTATTGTAAAAAGTGTAATGAGTTTTGTTATTATTGTTCATGCATATTTTTTTTAGTTTAAATATAGGATTTTCAAATTACAGTAAAAGCTTGAGTATCCGAAATGTGTGGGATTTGCAAAAATTCTGGATACTAGAGCACCAAAATCTTAATTTTTAATATTAACTTATTTTCTAGAAAGAAAGAAAATGAACCACCTCAATGAAAACAAAAGAAACATTACAATTGAATCTTATGAAAAAATAAAGATGAAGGAAGAAAACCTATAGTAGTTATTCATTAAAATTAAAAGGAAAAAATTATCAGTAGTTTTTTTTAATATATAATCTAAATGCTTGTTTATAATTGAGTGAAATTAAATGTCTTGTATCAAATATCGATCAATAAATTACTACTGTGTGATTTCGAAATGTTCTTATTAATCTTTAGGAAAAAAATTATAAATTTCTGAAAATTCGATTTTTGTATTTTTCTCGCAGTTTAATTCCAGATAACCGAGCTTTTATTGTAATTAATTTCTTATAAGTTTGTTTTGTATCTCACATAAGTAATTCAAAACTATTTATTTACACTAGTTTTTAAAGGGCTAAGAATTGTTGCTTTTTAGATAAGATTTAGAATAGATTGCACATCCAAGAAACATAAATATTTCAAAGTATGATCAGAAATATCATATTTTCAGAAACTTAAATTTGTTGCTTTGCATTTTATGCCCGTCTATCCTATATCATTTTCTAACTATTTGGAATATTTCTTACATTCCAAATTATTTCTTATGGAATATTTCTTATACTTAAATTTTATTAAAAAAATTGTGGGGAAAAAATAGGCCAAAGTTGTCCTGATTTACAGTATGCATGAAATTACTGCGTGATATAAAGCTCTTCCAAAATTGTTTGCTGTAATTATGCCCGCATTTTATTGGTATACTTAAAATTTAGTTATGATTACTAGGATAAAATAAATTTATGAAGCTGTGGGATAAGGTTTCGAAATTCTGATATAGTAATTCCAATATAACATTGGAAAAATGATTATATCGTGAAATGAATTTTTAAGAAAAATATTTATGCAAGTACCATTACGGAGAAGTACTCTGATGTTTCATATTTTAGGTATCTTGTGTGGTAACTTTTATTTTATTGTACTTTTTTCTGTGTTTTATTTTATTTAAAAATTTTATATTGAATTATATATTTAGGGGCCAAAGAAACTGACAGTTATTTAGTGGCTACCAAAAATTGTGACGTTGTTTTCAATTGAATCATTAGATACATATTGAACATTATAAAAAGATGTGCATTTTTAAAGAATTTAGTGATGTAACTAGTAGTTTAGTAATACTGAAGGAGGTCAATGTTTAAGTATATCAGAGCTTACATTTGAATGAAAACTAGTTGTTCATTTTCTGAAAAAATTTATTGGTATTAAAATCGGAAAATTTACTCACTAAGTTTCTATTTTCTACTTACTCTAACTTAATTTTTCACTCAAAAACTTCTGTGATGGAAATATTTTGATCCAATTTTCTCCCATAGATACATATTTACATGGGCTGTTTTATGGGTAACTAACATTTCACAAAATTAGATCTGTGAGAATTTTTAATGCGTTTTTAGCTAAATAAAAATATGTCGTTAAAATTTAAACTATTTCTCGTCTTTCTTTTTTCTTTCAAAAAATTTATTGCCACCGTTTAACCATTATTTTAAATGCTTGTGTCAGTTACCCATGAAATATTTTCCACTTATTGGTTCAATCTATATTTTGAAATTTATATAGTTGAGTACTCTATATGATGTGTTTGTACTTACTCTTGTGTGTGAATTGTATGTGTGTATTTAAATTATCCCTATCTTATTCTTAAATATTGATGTGCAATATAATGTAAGCAGTTTTCAATATTCTTTTCATGACACATAACCCAAAAATGACAAGTTATTTGAGAATCGGAGAGAAACAAAATTAGAAGGAAAATTAAAGGTTTGCTTTGTTCTGCTAAAAGAAAGTTTTTCTCACAAATTTAGTTAGTTTTTGATACAAATGTTGTCAACAGGTTGCGCTAGTTACTAAACATTGTTTTCTAAATAATTACTATTTGCAGCAACGTCTTCTGAAGACAAAATTAAGACTCCTTCAAATATTTCTGAATATTTGCTGGAGATAAAATTATCTGATATATGCTTCAGAAAACATTTGTTTTTAAATTGTGCATTCTGCAGCGCCGTTTGTTGGTAAATTTGTAACTAATTTTAACACTTAAAAATAGTTTTCTGAGAACAAAATGCAGCAAATCAACATTTATATCTCCTTTGATTTTTGAATCTAGATCATTTTTGAGATTCTTGATAATTATAACTTATTGAAAGTTAAATGATTATGAGTTCTTTTTTTCCCCTTATTTATTTTTGCCCTGTTAACCCATCAAACAACATTTAATAAAAATGATTTCCTATGCATTTTTTAAATTCAATAAATCTTTACAAGTTAATTTTTGGAAAACACTACAAAGCCACTTTTTTCTTTTATGTTTAAAAATTGTGTGAATAATTGATATCTATTTAGGATTTTAAATAAACCCAGTACTCTTATTTGTAAATTTAAAGATATGCATGATGTGAAACAAAACCTTTTCCAAAACTGCTGCTTAGTCAGAGTTTTAAAAGTTAGTGCTTTTAATTTAGTACTATTAACTAAGTTTTAAATTCTGAAGTATGCTTATTGTAAAGTAGGTTAAAAGTTGTCTTCATTAGTTACTATAAGGAGCCCTATTTAAATTCTTAGTCTTTGGTAAAAAAAAATGATCAATGTTTAGATTATTTTTCTCTAATTATCAAAATCAGGAATTTTGATCAAAGTTTGCAGAAAAAAGAATGTATTTATTCTCAAATTAGCTTAAACTGTTTTTGAATTTTTAATGCTTTAATCCAGTTGTTGCATTTTCAGAAATTAAGGATTATATCCATTTTTTGATAGTTTCTTCTGGTTCTTTATCACTGATGAATTTGTCAGAACTTGGTGCAATTTTCCATACTACTCTTACTAAAAATAATAATTTTAGATTGTCACTATTGAAAGAGGATTGAATTAATCTTAAATGCTGAAAGAAATGTTATTGTGAGGCAAAAATCTGTTTCTCGGTTGGAAAAATTACATTTTATTGATAGTTAAAAGTGCAAAATTCGACTTATCACATAATATTTTGAAGGGTGCTGCTGGCACCAATTTTTTTAAGTTTTAAAATGCTTATAACTAAGTTTATAGCATGTATTTTACTGCTGAAAGATTGATTGATTGATTTATTACAAGAACATAAAAATTTTCCAGGAAAATAGACATTTAATCAGGCATTGATGCCAGTTTATAAGTTTTCTGCTAACAAACTTTGAAACAAAGTAAAGACAAAGTATTAGTAAATCTAAGATTTAGATTTAAAAATGAAAGATTTTGGCTTCTAATGGGTTAACAGGGCTTATTCTAAGTTGAAAAGTTATTTACAGTGATGGACTGGATGAAATAATAAGTTTTTTTTAGATATTTGTTACTTATCCCCCATAATATAGTCAATATTTAACAAGGATTACCAGGTAAATAGACCAGTTCATAACTGACCATTAATTTTTTTTTTTTTTTTTTTTTGAAGAATATTCAATTTTGTTAACTCAAAAATTTTATCTTTCATTCGTATGAGATGTTACAAGTTTTGAAATTTTATTGTGCAGCTCTTATATGTTCTATTATGTTTAGTTTCGTATACACATATATATTTTTTAGATTTTATGATATTTTATTTGAGTCAATAAAGTTTATTTTTGTTGTTCACTCTGTATCTTGTTTTGTTGTTACCATCATTTAGCTTTTTAAGACTTCTTCATAAATTGCAATTTTCTGTAAAATTATTTGAAAATTTTTTAAGTATTTTTAATTTTATCACCGTTGTTGTGCCAAATTTTTTCGAGTTTGACTACCAATGTTCAATTCTGTAAGCTTGTAATTTTGAACCCGACCCAGAAGACAAGGGAACTCCTGGGTCAAGTATTGGGATAAATTTACCTTGTGCAGGACTTTTTTTTATGAACTAGCTTGAATTTTCTTTACATCAAGAGGAAAACGTCCCACGGTTAGCCTGATGACAAGGGAACTCTAACCCAAGATCGCTCTATCAGTGAGGATATTTTATGTCTGCACAGCAGTCTGTGCAAACCAGGTGCGGAATTCGTATTGACTAGTCATCTCTTGGATTCGAACCAGGGTTTCTCATTGGGAGACAAGCAATCTATCCCCTGATCCACCACGGCTCTTTATTAAGTCATTGAATAAATCAGATTGAAGAATATTTAAAAGAAACTAAATTATTCTTAAGGGTAACATTGGACTAATTTTTCGCCTTGTGTTTAATTGCAAACCTTCGTTTATTTTTTTGAACCCTCGCATGTTAATTTTTTTGTTTGTTATATTTTCCATAAATTAGTCTGATTTTTTTCCCCAGATAAAGATAAGAGGATTTAGTGTCTTGCTATATACTCCCCTTTTTTGTTACCTGAACGAAACAAATTACAAACTGCTTTCTTTTGTTCAATGCTTATGAATATTTGAACAATCATTATGCATACCTATTTCTGTTGTTATGACATAAGTTATTCTACATTATGTTTTCAGAATTAAAAGCAATTTTTTTTGTGTGTTCATAGTATTAAATATGTAAGTTTAAGTAAAACGTTAAGTCTAGACTCTTATTTTTTTAAATTTTAAGCTTTTTTTAACACGTTGAATACCATGGGGGTCACCGGTGACCGACGAAGCCAAAATTATTAGAAATACATAATTCAAGTAAATTTTTAATGCTTTTAATTTTATTTTATATTATCGCTACTAAAATGGTTTGAAGAAATTAATGCAATAAATACTGAGAAAATCATTTTGGCCAGATGGGCCAGCCATGTAAAATTAGCGTGGCATTCAACGTGTTAAATAAACTTGTTTTTATGTATTTCATGACTTGTAATAAAAGTAAAGTATTCTAATTTGAATATCTTTTCGAAGGTAATTATTTTAATAATACAATTACAAACCTGGGACTTACATATTTCGGTTGAAAATTAGTTCCATGACCTTGGGCGATCCAAATAATCTTATTTTATTTTTTATGTCTGACATTAGTTTGTACAAATATTTGAACTAACCTGTCCAATGACTTGAACCCATTCTGGTCCATTTTGCCACTCCACACATTTGAGAGTTATTACAGACTGGTTGTGAGGACAAATTTTGGCCTAAAATTTTCCCTTTAGCTGCGTATTCTCCAGAAGAACATTATTGATCTGGAATGCCTTGCAATATACTATGCAGAAAAGGTCTCCATCTTGGAATTTTGTGGTCTCCAACCCTACAGGATCCATGGTGTGAATTGCCTCCAGTATACTTACAATCATTAGTAAACCCATGCAACGTCATATTGATGCACTGCGGGTTGTTAGGGCAGGTGCATCAGTTTTTATTATTTTTTGGGGGTCCTCGGTGTAAATAATAGACTTGCAGCTTCACAAAGAAAACTAAAAATTCTATATTTTTCTAATTTTTGAGATCATTAATTGTTTGCTTCCTTCAAAACATTGTTAATCCCTCATTTGTCTCCTCCAGTGTTTGTTAAAAAAAAATTTTTTGTGTGTGTGTATAAAAGTTTACGTTTGACGCGATATGAATCTTTTATTTTTAAAATTTATTTATTCAATGAGTTTTGTATAGTAAAAAGTTTTATTCTTTGTTGAATCTAAAAAGTTTAGAGGCGCACTGTTTTTATTTAAAAAATAAAAATTATCTCTTGCATTTTCAATATAATAATTGTATTACTTTTTAATAAAAAAAGTTTTTAAATTATAAAAATTATATTAAATTATAAAATTTATACTATTTTTCTTTTGTTTTAAGTGTGTATAGTTTTGCAATAATGCGACAAAAAATGCGAAAACATTTAACCTGTTAAGCAGGTAATAAACTTTAGTTCAACTAATTTCATAATGGATACTTATTCTTCAATCGTTATAACTCTTAATTTTTTCAGTTATAAAATTTTTACTGGAGTTCTGAATCGGGACGACAGTACAAGTTACAATCGTTTTCTGACCGCTATAAACTCCATATTATTGTTGAATGGAATGTCTATTCGAATTTCGACCAGTTCCCGATTAGCTAGGTCGCTCAAATTCCAACCGAGGCTCGTGATGTCAATACAAATTAGAATTGTTTCATAATTGATACAAGCAAAATTTACCGTAAGGCGAATTTTTCCAATTAAAAATTTAAAGAAATGTGGTCATTATTCATATTTATTACTTTAGTTTAGTTTTGTTAATGTAAACATACTTACGAATGTTGTTATGTGTTGCCATGTATTTTATTGTAATTTTATATTTATTTCAGAACTGTGACATAGAACGGTCCGATGAAGATGCTTTGAAAACTGTACCTGAACACTCATGATGGTCTTAATGATGATTAGCTATCTTCCTAAATCGAGTTTTATCATTCCTAAATTGAATAATTGGCAACAGGCATAGAAAACTTACTTGCCATTTTTAGAAACAAGTTATAAATCATAGTATTTTATTTATTTGTAAATAATTACTGTTAGGTATAAAGTGCAATAATTTATTGCTGTTGTTGAATAACTTAATGCATTTTTAACTGCCATATATATTTTAATAGTGTTATTTGCAATTACGTGATTTTAACCTATTTTATATGATTTTTCAAAGTATTTTGTTGCCATATATCTTTATAATGCTATGTATGTTTTAGAAATGTAAACTGTATATGTGCTCAAATTTTTTGTACAATTTTTAATTTCTCTATGTGACTTGAAAAATGACTAATAAAATTCACTTTTTTCTATTTATGTTTGTTTTTAATATTATAAAGAGACATTTTAGTTCCGTTTATTTTTCAATTTACTAAGGCCAATAATGTGTAACTAGTAAGTCCAACTTTTTATATCAGATTTTTTTTAAAGGATAATTTAGCTATTAAATTTTAAATTAATAGTACTATTTTGTGCCGTTCTCAACTTAAATCCAGCCGTATACCCGATCCCTTTGATACATACTAGCAAACTACGACATTTATTTTTAATGCAAAAATGTTACAAAATAGAATTAATAGATTTAAGGCAAGTTTAACATTAAAGAGTCGCTGTTTACGATATTTTTGATAAATCTGTTAAAATAGTCCTCTAATCTACTGTGTGCAAATGTAAGATAATTATTTATCAAAGACTAGATGATTTACATGATGTATTATTGTTATAAAAATCGGACTTGGATATTGAGAAACATTTTTTATTTTAATTATTTCTTAAAAAATGCTCGTCGAATCTAAAGTTACTAATTGTACTTTTCATTTCAATTGAAAGATTCGCTGCAAAATGGTGGCTTCGTTTTTACAGTTTTCCGCCTAAATAGTTAATAAATTTTGTTACTATTTTCTAAATTATATATTTTTTTCTTGAATTGGACTTGTTTTACTTTGCTTTTAGTTTATATTCCTACTAGTGCCCCTTATTTTTTAACTTCTAAAAATTTAAATGTCCTATATCTAATTTTGTCCGTCCCGCAGTGGACTGATCGTTAAGACACGGTTCGTTCCCAGCAGGTCACCGAAGTCAAGCATCACTGTCTGCGGGTGGGTGACCACTTGGATCAGTCTGCGTAGGGACCGAGGGTGGGCGGTATTGGTCCTCGTTAAACTGTTCTACCTCACTTCGCGTGCAGGTCGTCGGGCTACCGAAACGGGGGTGCCATCCCCTCTTCAGAGGATCAAAATTGTGATGGCATGTCTTCAGATCATCCTCGGGGATGCTTCCCAAGCCGTCGCCAATAGCCCATTGTGCAGTTCTAGTGCGACGTAAATGAACTACAACAAATAATTTTGTCTAATTTGCTTCAAAGCCGATCTATATAAATTTTTAGGTCGATAAATCTATTCTAACCGGCTATTAAATTATATCCATATTTAGGGGGGGGGCATTAAAAACAAAATATTCACACTTGTGAGTTGGTGATTTATTAAATGCAATCTTTAATACTCGATCCTTGATTTGTTTTATATCCACCATTCATTTGTCGAAAATTCAAGCTCATATCGGCGAAATGTTTAATTTAAAATGGTCGGTCAAAGCTAAAGAATATTGAAGTGCTTAGTCCTGCGATGTCCTACTGTTTCGCCGAGATTTGATAAAATAAATTTAAAAAATAGAATTAGATTGACACACATTTATACTGTAGTTAATGTTTGAATTTATCCAAGTAATTGAATTTTTTTTTTTTGTATTATGTTTTTATTTTTGTGTTACTTTTTTAATTTTGTATTATATTTTTAAGTTTGATTCTTGCATCTTTTTTTTTTCACATTGTTCCGTCTTAAAAATTTAAATAAATGACTTCTGAAATTGTATATTACGATAAAAGTGAAGAAACTGATTCACTCAGATGTGTATCGGATTTTCGCAATGCTTAGGGGGTTCCACACCTCAAATTTAAAGAAACCCTGTAACAGAGAATAGTCTAAACTACTTTTCAAACCCCCAAAACTCTTAATATTTTTGGCTAATGAGATGGAACATTTTTTTATTCTGTTGCTCCTGGCAAAAGAAAGGACTCTATTGATAAGGTAACGAGTAACTCATCAAACATAGATGGGACCAATTTAAATGTTTGCTTCTCACTTTTGAATATTGAGTGCAATTAATTTTTCAATCTGTTTTTTTCTTCCTGTTAACTTAAAATTTTGAATAAAAAAAAAATTGAGTTTTTGTAACACAAGTGCTTATAAATTTTAAGTTCCTTGTTCTGTGCTAGGTATATCAGTGCTCCCCAACCTTTTTATAGCCGCGGACCAATCAGCATTTGATAATTTTCCCACGGCCCGCTGAGAAGGAGGGGTGGAAGAAAGAAGTTTTAGATTCTTTTAATTTAATTGTGTTTGAAAATTCCTTTTAAATAAAAGGCCCGTATCGGTGTTGTAGTTTATGTCACACTAAAGCTGCATAATGGGCTATTGGTGAACGTCTAGGAAACGTCACTGAGGATGATCCGAAGACATGCTATCATAATTTTGATCCTCTGCGAAGGGGGTGACTCCCCCGCTTTAGTAGTCCAGTAGGTGAAGTCAAGGACTTAACGGTAGAACAGTTTAACGAGGACCAATACTGCACACCCTCTGTTTCTTCGTAGCCTGATGTGAGTGGTCACCCACTCGCACACTGACCGCAGCCTGTGATGCTCAAATTTTGTGTTCTACCAGGAACCGTGTCTTACGATCAGTCAGTCCACTGTGGAACGCACGCTATTGGTGTGGCTTTAGGTGACTCACGGTTAACCACAAATCCGAGACAAATACACCACAGTATATAAAATGGAAATTATTTAAAGTTAAATGGGTGGCCGGGTACCATTTAATCCATGGAGAGTTTCGCGACTCAGATGTTGGGATACCACTTATGTAATATGTAATCAAAAAAATGTGTGTATAAAAATTGAGTTAAATTTTATTTTCCATAAACTGCTTCTTAGAAGTTATAAGTAACAGTTAAGTATAAAATTTTGCCAGGTATATTTAAAAAATTATCATAGTGTTCAGTTAAAAGTGCATAAATAAATTCTCGACTATGCGATCATGAAATTTCGTCAAGAATCAAGGTATAGGAATAGCAGAGACAGCCATACTTTCAATGTTGCATTCATTGGTGCTTCTTCGGATCCTGAAATATCCTTGCTCGCCCCAACCTGTTCCCCAGCTGTTTTTCACGATCCAGAACTTTTCTCCAGTTTTCTCATCCACCCCGTAACCAGTAATCAAGACTCCGTGGTTTACTTCGTGGAATGGATTGAATTTCGCACCCACTCCTGTGTGGTGGTAAATTCCACTTTGATAAAGCATGAAATCTGGATAAACTTGGAAAGCAACTGTCAGAGGACCATTCTTTACGATTTCCAATCTCATCAACTCTTCGTTGCACCTATAGAGTGTATATTTACAATTAGAAAACATTTGTTTAAGATAAGAGGCATAAATACCTGACCAAGTGACTTGACGTTATTAGTTTATAGAATTCCATCTAGACCAGCCATCCATCTCGTTATAGAATTCCATCTAGATGGCTTTCGGCTACTAAATTTTCACTTAGTAGCCAAAGGCCGGTAGACTCTAGTAAGTAGTCACTTTTGCCTCAAACCTAATAGGTCGGTGATCGATATCGATAGGTCATATTTTTTTAATAGCCACTTTTTGCTTGGATTAAATTATATATTTTTTGAGGGAAAAATTCACATTAGTAAAGATCTGCGGCTGCAAAAAGTTTATTTAACTATAAAATCACTATAAAGATTTGTTAAAATCTAATTAAACGTACTGATTCGACTTCGCTGTGCAAAAAATAAAGCAATTTAAAGCCCCATCAAAGTGAAAATTATCTGTATTCAGTATCGTTTGGTAAGATGCTATTGCTCGATGTCAACTCATAATAAATTAAATTTCATACAATTGAGCAATTTTCTCTGAACTTATCCTTTTCAGAACCGTCCATAAAAACTATAACAACAGTAGTACCTCTATTACCAAAATTAATTAAATATTATTTGCGGTAATAATTGTATGACGATTTCTTACGGTCTAATAACGAATAAGTATCTTTTCTTTATTAATTTTATTTTTTTGTTCATAACTACTTTTTTTATTTATTTCAATAACTGTTCATTTTAAATTTGGTTTTGTGGAAACGAATTTCAAAAGCGTGTCTATAAACAATACAAACATATAGTTCCAGATAGCTGGAAAATACTAAACCGGAGATTTAGCACTCTCAATATGAATCCACATTGATCCTTGAACTTGCCTGACATATAGTACAAAAAAAAAAAAAAAATCATATGGCAAGGAACGCAAAATAAATATTAATTTTGATTAAATAGAGCTTTAAGCTAGCAGACATCACTGATGATATCTCTTAAATATTTGGAAAAACAGAATGGTCCATAGTTTAACTTATAACAATGAGAATGAAAAATATTCATTTTTCAAACGTCCCTCCCGAATAGATCGGCAAAAAATTTTGAACGACTTTTAGGCTCTGGATTAAAATGGTCCCTTGCACCCGCTGACCCAGATTCCAGGACAGCGCAAACTGTTCTGGAATTATAATTGAGACACACACAAACACCTTTTATTTTTATAGGTATAGGTCGTTTTGAAATTATTACAAGCAATTTTTTTTAAATAAAAATGGTAGCTAATAATAGAAAATTCCCACTTTGCTCTATCGTAAATGACCTTTAACTAATTTACACTGGAAAGGTTTTTAATCGCGACAAAATATTATTGCGTTTACACACCCTAGCAGAGAAAATGAATTACTAATAATACACTCTATAGCTATGATTTTCTTTAAAAAATGCAATATCGAGACGCTTACTGACACATAACCTTACGCATGAATCTAGAAAATTATAAAAGAAGTTGTGTGTTAAATTTTAAACTTACCCTCCAAAAAATCCTCCAACATATTTATAATCTGCAACATAGTATCGTTTGCATTTCTTTTCATTGCAACCACTATCTTGTCCTTCATATGGAAAGCATTCTTCAGGTAAAACTCCAAAATCTTGGGCGTATTTTCCTGCTATAGCATATGGAAAGCCACCTTCACATCCTGTTCGAACAGATAAAATTTAAACCGGACATCCATCTTTTAGAGCCGTGATGGCTCACGGGTTAGAGCGTTCGCCTTGCAATGAGGCGGACCGGGTTCGAATCTCAGCAATGGCTGGTCTATACGAATTCTAAATCCGGCTTGCACCGAGCATAGTGCTGGCGTGAAATACCCTCACTGGTAACGGATCATGGGTTACGGAATGTAAAAGCTTGTGAACTATTCCAAAATAGAGATATTAAACTCATACTTACACTACATTATAGAGAATTCGATAACATATTATCTACTTATAAAAACAAAACAGAATTCGTGGTAGTAGTTTTTGACAAGCAGGGTATTTTGAAATGACTGCCCTTGAAGTATAATTTTAGAATTCTTGCTAAAAATTGAGTAAAAAATGCATGTTTATCAAGGCTTGTAAATAAATTTTAAAAATGAAAACAAGAGCTTAATTTCAGACGAATCATACACCCCTGTTTCCTCACTAGTGATTCGACAGAAATCGATGGTGTTCCTGTGAGTGCGTGCTTTCTTCAAATATTTATATGAGAACCATAATATAAGCATACATTTTTCGCATAATTTGTTTTTGTTTCTCTTTTGCTGAACACAGTGCATGTGGAATGCGGGTAACTTTTGAAATATTTTTATTTAAAAATCATACAGTATAAGATTAAAATTTAAAGAAATGGTTAGTAAAATTTTATCAAAACTAGTGCAAACTTATCGCGATAGCAACTGTTAGCTTTTTCCACCGAGTTTTTGTAATACTGAATACACATCTTTTGAATTATTTATGTAAAAAAAAAAATAACGAATGCGTGAGTTTTTTCTATTTTTTTCTTCGTTTTGGAAACGATCGATTTTTGTATCCCCTTACTGCGTTCAAAATATACTTCTGAAGCAAGCTGTAAATTTTAAAAATCTAAAGAAGACTTACCTTGAGAATATACCGAACAACTGACAATATCCTGAGGAGAAAATTGCACTTGAAGAGAATTGTTTGTCATGATGCGTAATCGAGATTCAAGCATAGCCAACGAAGAAAAAGCATAACAGCTTCCACAACTTCCTAAAATATATTTTATGTTTCAGCAAATATTTAAAACAGAAAATACAGTAAAAATTCTATATAACAAGTACAGCACTATGTGAGAAGTCCATTATATATATATAAAATTCCAAAATAACAATCAAAGAGCCGTGGTGACTCAGAGGATAGAGCGCTCGCCTCCCAACCGGGTTCGAATCCCGTCAATGGCTGGTTGATTCGAATTCCGCAGCCGGCTTGCACCGACCACAGTGCTGACGTAAAATATCTTCAATAGTAGGCGGATCCTGGTTTAAAGTCCCCTTGCCGTCAGGCTAACCGTGGGAGGTTTTCGTGGTTTCCCAATCCATGTAACGCAAATGCGGGTTAGTTCCATCAAAAAGTCCTCCACGGACGCAAATTAGTCCCAATACTTGATCCAGGAATTCCCTTGTCTTCTAGATTGGGTTAAAAAATTACAAGGATACGGAGTTGAACATGTAGTCGTAAATGAAAATTTGATGGGCTGTTCAACAACGGTTATAAAATCACTATTATCAAAATGCTAATATTAAAGATACAAAATGTCCGTATTTATAACGATCTGAAAATTGCTATTTTTTCGCTATGGCCGGGATAGCCTGGCTGGTAGGGCACTGGGCCCATGTCCAGGAGGTCGTGGGTTCGATCCCCGCCGGCCGTGTAGTAAATGGTGACTTTCGCACGTTAAATCTGTCGAGTCACAAAGTCCTCCATATGTTCATATCAAACCATACCTCTGAGGGTACTGATCCAGAAGTTTCCTTGTCTTCTGGATTGGTTCAAAATTACAAGGCTAAGGGGTTGAATATTATTAGTCGTAAACTCAAAATTGGGTCGGCTGTTCAACGACGGTCATAAATTATCCTTCCGCTAGTGTGACAATTTGTATTTTTAGGGAAATAAATTTTTCTACTGTTGGAGTGAGCAATATCCTACGAAAAAGGCCAAATTCGAAGATATTTTTATTCCTTTATGATATCAATACGGAAAAAGTAAAAACAAACTTATAAAGTTATGTGTGGGCGACCACCGACCAAGTTATCTTTCGCATAACGAAAGAGAAAGTCTTGTGCTATTTTTAAGTATCCTGTAAAACACTTCTTAAGAATAACCCTTTTCTCAATATACATCTACAATGCCTTCTTATTTCCCCTCTTAAAAAATTACTACTGAAATCAATGTTAATGTTATCAAGGACGGCAAGAATTTTGCATTTCATTTCACTTTTTTCTCTTGGATCTTTCAAAAACACCCAATCCAGACTACGATCTGTAAGTAAAAGCATTCAATTCTAGATATGTATTTTAAATCAAAATAATTGTTCAAAATAAAAGGGAAATAAGTAAATTTGTCGTAGGCGTAGCAGGGGTTCTGTCCACTGGAAATCGTTCAATGATCAATCAGTTAAATAGCAACCAATAGGAATACGTTTCTATTGGGATGGAAATACGTATCGTCCAATAGGGATAATGCAAATAACTAGTTATCATTCACAACTAAGAAATTACGTCAATTGATTGATTGATTTCACTCAAGGATGCAGTTGAGCCTCTGGCTTACACATATCTTGGAGAAGAAAGAAGAAAAAAAAGTGAGAAAGATTTGTTTGGTATTTTAAAAAACCTCTCTAGTGACGCCAAAATTGTCTTCCTGTCTTACCTCCTGCTGTTAGGGTGCCTTAATTTTTTAAACTTTATCTCAAGAACTAATTAAGCAGTTTCGCTCAAATTTTGTCACTAGGCATCAAATAATATTAATCGCTAGGGTATATGAGAATTTAATGTTTTCTGCTCAATCATGCATTATCCGTCTTAAAATTTATTTAAAGAACCCTATAAATTCCGCAGGGTATTTTAAACCATACATTTTATAGGCCAGTGTTATCTTACCTTGGTTTCGAATGGGGGATACGTAATTAATTCCATTCACATTTCGCCAATCAAATTCGTCTGGAAGCAGAGAAGACAATTTTTTAAGGTTATGATGAACTCGTGTTGTTGGAGGAACTCTACAAATAATAAATAAATAAATAAACATTAAAGGCTAATTTTTTTTTTTGCTTCATTTAAAGAACGCGAATAAAATTCTAACTTAATTTAGTGAGTTATTTATATTTTTAAAAATACGCAAAAGAGTCCGTCCCCTTATCAACGAAAATAAGCTATTCAAAAACCGCCTCCATGCTTACGTTAGAAAATCGCAGTACACCCTCTTTGTTTTTCCCTTTGATTTTTATCATAGCAATCTAGTTTAAGGATACAAAAAATAAAGAATTTAAATTTTCGTAATATAATAAAAAATTAAAATTGCGTAATATAATTGCGTAATATGATAAAATAAAAAATTTAAATTTGCGTATAATAAAATTTACATTTGCATTCATTTTACAAAATTTTAAGCCTGATATTCTTTAGAAATCGTGTTTTCTTTCTGTTTTCACTTGACCTCTCAAACTCATTGAAAAATTTTTGTCCATCTCTTTCTTTTTTCAAATTCAATTCGAAATTTGAAAATCTTTTAATTGTCTTTTTATTTACTACTTTTTATTTGCATTAAAAAAAATTGAAAATAGGAAGATTTTATTGTCTTACGTAAGCATTTCTCAAACCTCTTCTAATCCTTTGTTAGCAAAATAAGTAAATAAGGGGGCAAAATAAGGAGATTTCAATGTCTTACGTAAGCATTTCTCAAACCTCTCCTAATCCTTTGTTAGCAAAATAAGTAAATAAGGGTATTTCAATGTCTTACATTTCTCAAACCTCTTCTAATCCTTTGTAAGCAAAATAAGGAGATTTCAATGTCTTACGTAAGCATTTCTCAAACCTCTCCTAATCCTTTGATAGCAAAATAAGTAAATAAGGGTATTTCAATGTCTTACATTTCTCAAACCTCTTCTAATCCTTTGTAAGCAAAATAAGGAGATTTCAATGTCTTACGTAAGCATTTCTCAAACCTCTCCTAATCCTTTGATAGCAAAATAAGTAAATAAGGGTATTTCAATGTCTTACATTTCTCAAACCTCTTCTAATCCTTTGTAAGCAAAATAAGGAGATTTCAATGTCTTACGTAAGCATTTCTCAAACCTCTCCTAATCCTTTGATAGCAAAATAAGTAAATAAGGAGATTTCAATGTCTTACGTAAGCATTTCTCAAACCTCTTCTAATCCTTTGTAAGCAAAATAAGGAGATTTCAATGTCTTACGTAAGCATTTCTCAAACCTCTCCTAATCTTTTGATAGCAAAATAAGTAAATAAGGAGATTTCAATGTCTTACGTAAGCATTGCACAAAGCTCTCCTAATCCTTTGTTAGCAAAATAAGCAAATCATAAATTCCCTCCCCCTGTCCGGTGCTTGTAAAATATATTTGGACGGCCCCCAAGGGGTGGGAGAGTTGCTAAGAACATTTATATCACTAATTTTGGTTACAAATAAAATATTTAAAATTAACAAAATAAATACTTTTATATATATATTTTTTTCATATTTTTTATTAAAATAAGTACAAATCTAGCCTTTATAAATAAAATGTCAGGTAATGTCTTTTTTACAGATGTCACTATAATACATAATTTAAATTCAAAAATAAAATTTGAAATATTATCTATAACGTGTATTTTGTTTCTGAACCAGTTGTGTATGGTATCATGTAGCTTGTCGTGGTCCCACTTTATTACATATGTAGTGAAGCGGGGCATGTGACAGGGGTGGATAAAGGTAAAGTGATCTGTGACGAAGGAAAGGAGGGGTTCAAAAATTTTGTAAAAAAAAAAAAAAAAAAAAAAAAGGAAGAAAGAACACGAAATCATTTATGAACGGCTCCAAAAACAATGAATTTTGTTTTAGAAAAAAAAAGAGAAATATTGTATGGATGCTTCTTTTACATTTTAAATTTTATTACAGGCATATCTTTAATTCGTGCGTATAATTACAATCCATTTATGTCAAATGAATGTAAATTCAATTTATTATTATTACATATCATTATATTAAGTATATTATTACATATTATTAATATCAGTTTCTAATTTTTTCGTGATCATATAAACATCATAAATGTGGCTTGTTGTTGGTGTTTTCCAAAATAAGAAATAAAAAAATAATTACCTATTTATCCTAGATCTCAAGCCGCCAGCTTTCTTAATTATTTCAGTGAGAGACATTTCATGCAGTTCTGGATATTTTACAGCTGTCCACGATTTTTAAGCTTTATTTATATCTTGGACCATACTCTCATCAAATAGACGAGGAAATTGCTGAAAGTTACTGAAATAAATAGTTGTAATAATAGTGTTACTGCTTTATGTTAAAAGTAATGAAGATATGTTTTAGTAAGAAAATTATAATTGTTATTTGGATTTAATATAATACAAAGAATTAACGGATTTTATTTACTTATTTAAGTTATTATTTCTGTTGGCGATAACCCATGATCCATCTACCACTAAGGATATTTTACGTCAGCACTGTTTTCGGTACAAGCTGGATGCGGAATTCGTATTGATCAACTGTCGCTGGGATTCGAACCCGGGTCACGTCATTCGAAGGCGAATGCTCTATCCTCTGAGCCATCACAGCTCCTAAATAATGTATTTTATTTTATTTTATAACCGTCGTTTAACAGTCGAACCAATTTCGGGATTACGACTACTAATTTTCAACTCCGTAGCCTTGTAAATTTGAACCAACCCAGAACACTAGGAAACTCCTGAATCAGTACCCTCAGAGGTATGATTTGTTATGGGAACATGGAGGTAACATAAGTATATGCAAATTCTTATCAAGAGGGAGAACTGTATATACAGTGCGCGTTAAATAAATTAAAAAAATAAATGAACCTCTCTCTTAACCAAACTATTGAAACCATATTTCCCAGATTGCAGCTATCCCCTGCATTTTTGGAGTTAGAAATTAGAATCCGCAGGGGGAAAAAGCATGTTTTTTCAAATAAAACATGTTTTTGTGTTCAGAGTTGGTTTCCTGGTAGTGGGAAGAAAGCAGTTTCAATTGATTTGAGAGCCTAAGGCATCAGTCGCAAAAGTCTGACTTAGCCCAGATTGCCTGCTCAGTGCTTACTTTAGCTGAACATAAACAGGCCTCCCCAAACCATATTCTCAAATCCTTAGATTTTACTGTTCCTGAGATTTTAAGGGATCCGTACTTGTTTTTAGACTTTCTGGAGATTTTTGGTTTTATACAGACGGTGTAGCAGTTGGTGTATCTGGGAATAGAAACAACAACAACAGCGCTTTTGTGTCTGAATTCATAATTTTAAAAATCGTCTACACAAATTAATTAGCATATTTATAGCCACCCTTCTCGAACCATTAAGATTGATTTCTAGAACGTGAAGATCCGATGATTAAATCAAAAGTTATTCAGGGTGGTATTGAGTTATCAGCACAAAGAAAAATCCCGATTCAAACCGGGATTCGAGCCTACTGTATCTCCAAGCTTCAAAAATTTTGGAGAAAACCATACTACACGGCCATTTTATAATGTCTGGGTATTTTTGGAATTATAAAATTAAATATGAAAAAAGTGGAAATATGATGCTTTTATGGTCAAATTATGTACATTATATCGTCTATCAGCTACCCGTTAGATAGATATAAATAACAATGATGATTTAAGATTCAATTGATTTTTATTTTAATTGAAATTTTATTTTATTGCTCTCTTTTATCTTTGTGTATGAAACCAGTTTAACCAGCATTGTCATTGTCAACGGATTCGAATTTATGAACCCGAAAATATAGGGGATAGCCCCTATCTGGGAAATATTGTCCCCAAAGTTTGGTCAGGGTTGCGATCCAAAGTTTCAAACCCTTAATGTTAATTTTACTTATTGCGTAATTCGCCATATCACGAGAACTTTTTAAGCGTAACGAAAAAATTTTGCGCACAGTTATAAAATTCATTTATCGAAAGATAATTCCATGTTAAAAATAAGTTTTAATAAATATTTTTCTTTAAGGTATGCAATTTTTACGTTATTTTAACGTATGTAATTTTAAATGGCAAATTACGAAATTTAGGCGAAATCCACTGAATAAATATACGATTTCCCTAAAATTCAATTTCCCAGGAACAATTCAGCCGATTTCGCGCAAATTTTGTATTTTACCATGTAATACTTTAAAATTTTACATACTGTAAAAAAATTGCATACCTTACGATTCAAAATTTTTTCAACTATTTTTTAATAAAACAAAAATTAAAAAAATTTTATTTCAACCGTAGTAATTTTACTGCTATCGGATGATTCGTAATCTCATTCTAAAGAAACGTATTCCTATATTGGTTTCTATCTGTAACTGATTAGTCCTTGATTGAAAGCCAGTGGACAGGTGAGTCAAAAGTGACGTCAGTTTAGACATATCTATAGAAGTTTCGGGTGAAGTTTTAATTCTTTACTATTCGATTAATGGATCAACTTAAAATTAAACTCTTATAAGACTATTCTGATCGAAGATATTATTTTCTTACTTCCTCTCTTGATGTTCTGTTGTATGATCAAGTTTCTGAAGTTTGAATCCTTTGTAGCATGCCCAATTCTTTCCAAGCACATCATGACTCCAACCTGGCAGAGTGCGATCACATAAACTAGTAGCTGTGCCATTAGGAAAACTTTTATACGAAGAAAAAGCAAAATATTTGCGATAGTTGATTACCACTTCAAACCCTTGATTGTAGACAATTGTCCAAAATCCTTTGTTTCCAAAACTATCAACAGCTACGTTTGGAAAGAGAAGATTTATGTGTAACGTGTGCTCTACCTCGAAAGTGCCTGGAAAAGTAACAGTTATCATCAACTTAAGTAAATCGAAAACATGAATCTCTTAAAACGACAGAAATATCATCAATAACATTAAAACAAAGTAAAAAAAAAATTCTGAAACTATAATTTCACATACATTATAATTATATTTAGAGTAATCAGTATGGTACTTCTTCCAATTTCATTTGACTAGGTTTAGATTTGTAAACATACAGTGTGCCATAACACAATATTTAATGAGTGAATAGTTAATTTTATTGTAATAGTTTATTTTGTTGTCAGTTATTATATCAAAGCACCATACTCCCTTACAAAAAAATAAGGTGCTCTTGAGGTTGACAGACATAAAAAAATGCACCTGAGGTGGAAAATGAGGTTATGTTTTGCACTAAAAATTACCTCATTAATAAACCTCGATTTCAACCTCATATCGCCTCAAAAAATAAACCTCATTTATAACATATAATAATTTTAGTTTATATCGGGTGAAATTATTTTCACACCTCAAATATACAGATTTGCTTGAAGTGTAGAAAAAAAAATCGGTACACCTTAAAAACAACCTCCTTAAGTTGGTTGCTCTAACGTAGATTTCCATCAACCTCAAAACAACCCCTCCAGTGTGAATAAAGGAGCTTCATACACCATGATTATACACCTTTGAAGGTTGATCTTTTAAAATCACTTTTTTGAAATCAAATTTGAATGAGCCTCAAATTAACCCTTACATCTCAAAACTACATCAAACAAGCCTCAAAAATACCTTAAATTTCTGTAAGGGATCATTCGTTATTTAGAGTAAAACTCTCTTCGTGATTTGTACTAGACTTGAAAAGCTTTATAATTCGTTACAAAATAACTAAAGTATTAATAACTTGTAATAAAAATGAAATTGATACCTCATTCAGGATCTAAACAGAAATATTCAGTGGCATGTGTGGGACAACGACCCAAGCATCTAGACAAAGGAGCCAACCATTTGGACGACTAAGAACACTAAAATCTACTTTTATGTTTTTATCATGAAATTATTTCTTTTAACAGATAAATACTTGATATAAAAATATTTCAGTTTATATAAAATATGATATTTAAACAAATTTAATAATGAAGTTTCAGATCATTAAAATTTAAATTCACTCTGCACTTCAGAAAAATTTAAGAATATTTTGTTAGTCAGAATATATTTTTTAACCACAGAATTTTTTACTTTCGGGGAATACACTCCTCTTTGCAGGGGCGACAAGCGAACAGTTTGCCTTGGACGCTTCTTTGCCACCGCCCCTATTTTTTTAAAAATAAAGATTTTGATTTTTGAGTAAAAAATTATATTTATCTGTTGCATTTTGGTTTATGGAATATAATAAATGATTTTGCAAATTAAGAAAATTTCAATAATGAATGATTGGTTGTTTTAGATCAAAATAACTGCATTTAAGTGCAAACTTGAAAAAATATTATTTGGAATTGAGCGGTGTTTGGAACATTTTATCTTTAGCACCGAAAGAGACACCGGTGTTTCATGCTATATTTCATAACCATAAATTTTTAAATGCTAAATACAATATTTTATACTTTATTTTTACCTAAATATAAACAAAATAATATAAATGAGTGAAATATATGTTCTCTAAAAATTCTGTATCAAAGAATTAACAGCATCACGCGGAATTTGTATTCGTGTCGTATTTATTCAATAATAACAAGAAATTATTAAATTCATTTTTGCTTTAGATTTTGTTTCGTATTAGGAAGGGAACCCCTCATCTTTTTAGGACATCTAAATATTAAATGAGATAGATTTAACTTTTTACAACAAGTATCTTCATACTACCATACATACGTAATATTTATTAGTGTTTAATAACATTTCCTCTCATGATACCATAATATGTCAGGAGTTAATTACATTTAATAAAAAAAAATTTAAAATAATTCTAGTTCATAATTAAAAAATATTTTTAGAAATGACATATTTCCAGATAATGATGTTTAATACTTTATGAATATTTATTAAACATCACTATTATGAATAATAATGATATTAAATGAATTGTGATATTTAATTATTTCTTACATTACATACATATATGTGAACATGTTACCCATCATGCATCTTAAATAATATTCTAATTCTTACCATTTGCAGAACAGTCAATACTAGAATTTGATTCCCTTTTTCCTTCCAAAAATATCCATTTTCCTCTAATATCTTCATAAGTACAATTAGCGGGAGTATCACAATTTACATAACTAAAAATGAAAATCAGCGAAAAAACTAGACAAAAAGTATTCGAAGTCATTTTAATAAGAATTTTAATTGATCCACTTCCATGAAAGTTCTGACAAAAATTTTTTTACATTTTTCCTTTAGTTCGTTAAGTCATAGTCCTCATTATTTTCAACTCCTATCTAATCAAAACTCCATTTGCTCGTGAAATCTGACTGATAAGAATCATTTCTTGTTTATATGTGATTGTTTATACTTTTTAATTGCGATAAAATACTCGAGAGCATAAAGTACTTGTTTTTCGAAATTTATTTTTGCAAAAAAGGTTTGAACTTTGTTTTTAGAATGAAATAATGAAACACAATGCATTCGAAATGTCGTCGTATGACTTCATTCTTATCAATCCTTTATTTGAGAATGATTACAAAGTTGTTAACAAATTTGTAGTCAGGCAGTTTTCTTATTTTTTTAAAATTTAAGTTCCACTGTATTTTTTGAGTCAAAATTTAAATCAAGATTCTAACCGGCTTTAAAAATTTTAAAAAGTTGATTAATTGGGTTCAATAGACGCAAATAAAGTCGGAAGTTTTTTTTTTCTAAGATAGAAATATGTTTTTAGAGACAAAAAATCAAATTAACACGTTTGCTATCGTAACAATTGGGGTTGAATACGATTAAGATCTTTCATTAGAAAATGTAAAAACTGGTAGCTCAATTATTTTCAGATTAGCTTTCATGATATAAAATGATGAAGAACAAACTTAATATCAAGTCAAATGATAGATGTCGAAATTCTTAAAAGCTATATGCTAAGAAATATTTTATTTTGTCCTTATCGATATCGTGCTAACAGCTCAGATGTCGCTTAAATTGAAAATGAGGCAAATCTGACATAAAGCGATTTAAGAAATTCTGTGTTTATTTAATGAATACTATTTTCCATTTCTTTAATAGGTATTGCTCTCCTTTGTTTTTCAATTGTTATTAAAACCGTATTATTAAAGGGTCATTTACCGGACACTTTATGAATTTTTTATAAATTTTGGATTCAAAAGAAAACTTTGATACTAATATCAAGTCAAAGGGGTGTCAAAAGTTCTTTAAATAAAAACATATGCTAAAAAATACTTATAAAACAGTTTAAAAAAAATGTTATTTTGTTTTTGCAACTCTATATAGTTAGCACAGGTGTCGCTAAATTCGATGATGGTGAAAATAAGATGTGAGGAGAGTTAAAAAACGAAGGTAAATTTCTCTTCAAGAAGTTCCCTTGTCTTCTGGATTGGTTTCAAAATTACAAGGCTACGTAGTTGAACTGCGGTAGTCGTCAACTCAAATTGGGTTGGCTGTTCAACTACGGTTATAAATACATATTATTAGAAGTTGCATTCGAAGGAGCGTTTGGAGGACACTTTAATGATTTTTTTTTATAATTTTTTGGTTCAAAGGTGAACTTTGAAATAAATTTCAAGTCAAAGTATAGGTGTCAAAATTTCTAAAAACCTATACATATGATGTTGACGTATGCCTGTTTAGGCAGAGGGGGTGCAATTGTCCTTGTTTTCCATTGGCGCCATCTATGGCCAAGAATTCGACTTCTGCCACACCATACGTCGCACCCGTTTATAGGGCGGACCCATTCATGCATCCATTTATTCATCCACAGATCGTAATTGTGACCTGAATCAGAGAGTGATCGATCTAGAATCCAGTACCCCCAGAGGTATTGATTTGTTATGGGAACATGGAGGACTTTTGCGACTCGACAGATTTAACGTGCATCAGTCACTTTACTACACGGGGAGTCTTCGGCCGGCGGGTTTCAAACCCACAAACTCTCAGACATGGGTCCAGCTCCCTACCGACCAGGCT
Source organism: Parasteatoda tepidariorum (assembly GCF_982258835.1). Lineage (NCBI taxonomy): Eukaryota > Metazoa > Arthropoda > Arachnida > Araneae > Theridiidae > Parasteatoda > Parasteatoda tepidariorum. The sequence goes on from NC_141762.1 coordinate 51,738,256, forward strand.
ATCCCGGCCTTATACATATAATAAATATATTTTTAAAATATTTAAAAAAGAATTTGTCTTTGTCACTCTTTACGGTTAGCGCTGGCGTCGCTAAAAACAATGATATCAGGAGTGCTCTTTTATAAAAATTGCTTTCTGTTTTCTAATTATAATTAATAGCTGCACTTTAGGCTGTCACTACCCGGACATTTTAATGATTTCATATAATTTTTTGGTTCAAAAGGAGAACTTTGATATTAATGTCAAATCAGAGGATAAATGTCAAAATTTCTAAAAATATTTATAAATTAAAATTTTTTTAAATTTTTATTTTGTCCTTGTTACTCAATCTAAGCAGCATAGATGTCGCTAAAATGGATGATGATGCAAATATGAAATGAGGCTGATCGAAAAATTCTGTTTGGCTACATTTAATGTATACTATTGTCTATTTCGGTTATAGGCTTTGCTGTCCTTTATTTTCGAATTATTATTAATAGCTGCGTTTTAGGTCGCCGTTTCTCAGACACTTTAATGATTTTTTTAAAATAATTCTCAGGTTTAAACTAGAACTCTTATAATAATATTAAGTCAAAGGATGGGTATCAAAATTTCGAAACACATACATGGTAAGACATTTATAATTTTTTTTAATTAATTTTTTTCTGTGTAGTAAAAGGTGACTGATGCACGTTAAATCTGCCGGGTCGCAAAGTCCTCCATGTTTCCATAACTAATTAAACCTCTGGGGGTACTGAATTGGAGATTGATGTTTCGCTGGTTCAGGTCAAAATTACGATCTGTGGGTGAATGAATGGGTCCGCCCTATAAACGGGTGTGACGTACGAGTGCGGCGGAAGTCGAATTCTTGGCCGTAGATTGCTCCCCTGGAAAATAAGAACAATCGCACCTTCTCTGCCTAAATGGCCGAGAACAACAATCTTTGTCTAAGAAAGGGGATGGGACGGGATTTTTAACGTAGCATTTATTTACAACTTTGGTAATTTTTTTCTTGAAAATGAGGTGAGATCCCATTGATTTTCTTTTTGTTGACAGATACATTTATCTACTAGATGGTGTAGTTAGTTTTTTTGATCAACGATACGTTTTTTTTAAAGTTAAATAAGAAATTGCAGATTTTGCACTTTTTTTCAAAGTTTGATTGGCTATGTCTACTCAAAGCATCGATAACTCAGGAAAGTGCCGGATCACAGAACTTGTCCTATTGGAGAACTTTAATATTCAGTTAAGAAATTATTAGGTGTTGCTGTTTTACCTAGATTTTCAAGGCAGAAAAAAAGCCCAAAACCGAATTTTTCACTAACTTTGACAGAGCATAACTCTGAAAAGCAACAATGCTGTATCAAAACGAGTGCATGTCTATAACTAGGCAGCGATATACTAATGATAAAGAAAAACAGAAGTTTGGTATGCTATTGCTTTCTGCTGATAAACCCCTTAAGACATGCTTATATTTCACTTTTAAAGAAATGACCTTGAAAATTGATATTTTTTTCAATGGAGGAAAATTTTTTTAGGGGTTCAAAGTTGCATGATACTCATTTTTCATAACCAACCTTAACATAAAAAAATAATAATAATCAATCCAATCAAAAAATGCAACTATCACACATAGTCTGAAATTTAAAATAATGGCTCTTAATATATTATCTATCATTCCTTTCATATAGCAATTACTATATCATTGCAAGAAAGAAATAGGACTTTAATGGATATTTATTATGGGTGGAAAACCTCGGTATCTTCCTACCATTGCCGGAGCACCGTCAGTAGCTACAGAAATGATATTAGTCAAGGGTATAGCTTTTAATTCAGTCAATAGCGTTTGATCTTTCGTATTGCTTTCTAAACATTTAGCAAATAACAATTCTTGGTAAAATTTTTATTCTTTTACAAATCGTACATAAGCTAAAAGTAAAAGATTCGTTTCCTGGATAAGTGGACTCGTCAAGCTGTATAGAAAATTCAGAGATTTTTAAGTACTCACATAAAGAATTTTCTACGCACTGAGATATTTTGTCAATCCTTCTTTGTACATTATTATTACTCCGTGGAATTCTTTTTACAATGTTAAAATCTGGTTTGTGCAACCCGGTAAGTATTACATCACTTATAGCTAGTAAGATAAGGACTTCAATAGTGTGAGGCTTTCCGGACTTTGCAATCATGTAATATATCGAAACATGCAATCCATCGTTACCTCGCTTAGATGTTGTCCCTATAAGTTGTTGCAGCGACGGTGTTTTCAGATATTTTTCTTTGACTGTTTGAAAAATAGTTAAATCTTTATCTTTTTTGTCACTATGGATTTTTATCAATTGTTCGTTAAGCTTTGGAATGTTTCATTGAATCACTTGTTATAGTTTTATCATATAGAAGACACATAGGCAATGTACTATTTCCTGGTAAAGAAATAAAGACATACTTCAAATATTTGACACTGTATTTTCGGCGTCTTTTCTTCGACTCATTCATATCTCTTAAAAAGGGAACAAAAGATATAAGAAAATTCGCAAATCAACTGCTTAATTTTTAGCAAACCACTGTTAATAATTATAAGCACCCTCCTTTATTTATAGTTTGCTTAGGACGTAAAAATCGCTACTATTTTATTTATCTTAATTTCTATAATAATAAAAACCAATCACAATTTTATTATTTTATATTAAACCTCACGCGGACCCCCTGACGTTGTTCAGGGACCCCTAAATCAGTTTTTATTTTTCATGGACCCCCTGAGTTGTACCATGGACCCCTGGGGGTCCAGATGGACCACTTTGAAAACACTGCTATGACCTCTCGATAAACAAATTTTATTTTAATGTAACAATAAGTTTATTGTCAAAAAATAAATTTTTTTACTAAGCTATCGCAGGGGTTGGTGAACGCTAATAGTTGAAGGCAGAATTCCTAATATTATAACAATTATAAAAGAAGAAATTAGAAGTACCTCTTTTAATGTTAAATTTTCTTATTTAATTTCATGCGCATGTTAACTGAAGATATTTTGATTGAGAATCATGTCATATGACTTGTTTTTCGATTACGGTGTGACTCAATTGATACTATGGGAAGTTATTTTACTCTATAGATAGTATCTTGATTCACGGTCATTAAATGTTTGGCGTGAGTAAGAACGAATAAAAATAAGGGTTTCAAAAAGTTTGGGAAGATCTAAATTGTATTCGCCTATTGGGTGTTTTGAATTATGTGAATGTGAGCATTTACCTCACGTGACTAAATCAATTAGCAACTCTTCTTTCACTGTACTAAAACACAATAGAAAACAACAATCGGATAGAAACCTTTCTGTGCATTTAACACTGAGAAACTCTCAGATAACATCAATTACAATACGTGATACGAATTATCAGGGATTTCTAAATTAGGATCTAATCAAAACATGTGCTTGAATATCAAAAGAGTGAATAGTATCTAAACTCGTGATAAGTTCGTCACTCAGAGATAAAATCCACATACTTTAATCAGCTGTTTTTGTAGCTTTAAGCGTCTCTGTTTCTTTCAATCCACTATCAAACTATTTCTTACGATCAACATGGAAAGAGGTTGGATAGTTGCTGCTCTGTTGGGTATCTTGGTAGCCTGTGTAGGGGCTGATACCCCAGCAAATTGTACCTATGAAGATGTCAGGGGTACCTGGATGTTTTATGAGGGGGAAAGAAGCGGGGAAAGTGATCTAGATTGTTCTAATTTCCGAGGTCAGTTAATTAATATAAGTGTCATTTTTTATTTATTAAGGTGGCCACAACCACGAAAAACGTAAAAAGTATTGACTTTAATTGCACTGTAATTTTAAGAATTAGACTGGGAAAATTTAATATCTGTTTTTTTTTTCTCTCTCTTTAATTTACAAATTTATTTTAGTTCATGGGAATTAGTAAAAAAATTTTTTTTTCTTCAATATTTTTCAACTACTTTTTAAATTTTTCCGTGGTCGTGGCCCTCGTATTATTATAATGTTGCAGGGGTCAAAGCTTCCTATTGAAATTCAAATAGTAGTAAGAGAGTAATGACATTTTTCGTTTATTTTTGGATGTAATGAGATATTTTAATTTCCACATTTTGTGAGCAATGTGATTAATGATTTTTAGTTTTAAAAATTGTTGCTCTGTTGTTTTTAATTTAAAGTGAAAACTAAGTTTTTTGCTTGTTTGACGGTTTAAGTTAAATCGACTGTCGTTTTTTAATCCTTAAGGAGGCTATACAAAGTGCTTTGACTCCTAATTTAGGATGGTGTATTCGTATATATTATCGTGCATTTTAAGTTCAATTTTCTTTAGCCTTAAAAATATACTCTGAGTCTTATAATGAGTAGAAAATAGGTACAAATTTGACCGAATTATATATATAATTTGATAAATTATACATTTATTTTACAATGTGTATGGATTTTTAAACAGTATTTTTTCCGTAGTATCTTAATTTAATGCTGAGTTTCTTTTTATAACTTCTCATTTTAATGCTTTTTTTTTATATTTTTTCTTTACAAAAAATAAAGTGTATTGTTTGTTATTAACAAAGTTCTAAGAGAAATTACTTTGAATATTGTTGTTTACTTAACATAATACTTCATACAATTCCTTAATAGATTTATTAAAGCACCAATAAATGCAATAAGTAAGGAAAGCACTAAAAATGCAGTAATTTTTACTGCCTAAGCTACTATATTCAACCAATTTAAAATTCGAAAAATATTAAGTGATAAGCTTTGATTTGGATGTGGACTAGAATTTGCATTACTCATTTTTCAAAAATTTTGGTTCACATTTTCGTGTCAGTTTTCCCCAAAATATTTAACCATCTTATCTCTTGCCTTATTATTACTAAATAGTATTATTTTCAAAAAAAAAAAATTAAAAAATGGTACTACAAATGCTGTTTCATTATGTGGCATTTATAGAAGGACAACACTCTCCCCCCCCCCCAAAAAAAAATAGAGAGGATTTTTTGACATTTATTTTGCTACATTAAAATGTTTGTGTCAACCAGAATATATTAATAACATAAATATCTTTAAGTAGGTCAGAAATCATTAAAAATTGATAATTGAAACTAAAGGTGGTTGTTAATAATAGAAAATATCCACTTTGCTTAAGTGCAACTGGCCTACAATATTCTTTACTAATCCAGTTTTCTTATCACTAGAAAGTATTGCATTTACGCAGGAAACGGAAAATTCCGACAGGAAATGGCACAAAATGATTTTCACAAAAGCACTCGTATTAATACCTAAAGGTACAGTTCCATCGATTGATCCATTAGATACTAATTTTCCGTCAACGGATTAGTTGAAAATCAAACTAAAAGAAAACATCTAAACTAAAATCCAGTAAGAAAATATCTCATTAGGGATGATGAGAATTCTGTTTTTCCGTAGACTTACCAAAGCTGAACTAATACCTAAAGTAAATATGTATATGGTGTGGTAATTATAAATGTATTCTCTGTTTCGAAAGCAATCTGATCGAAAAAATATTCTCCACCACTTTTTAATTTTATGAATAAAATGTATGTCGAGTCTCAGCCGTCAAATAAAAAATAGGGTAATTATTTAAAAGGCCACTTCTACGGAATTTTTGCTGCGATTACGGAAGATTTTTCCAAGTGTAAGAAAAATGTATGCCTTATTCTCGGTTTAATAAATTCCATTTAAAAATGTGTTAAAGTCTAATAATACGTAATTTAAAAATGCCCAGGCATACCCTCAGATGAGGAATTTTCATAATTTTAGAAAGTATTTTTTCTAGTGGTTGCGAAGATTAGAATTGTTTAACTTTAAGAATTTACAATTTTATGATTATTAAACTACAGTTCGACAAGAAAAGCATTTTATAATATTAATTAATTACAGTAATAAGAACTATATGTTAGATGTTCCATTGAGGCTGTCTTTAAGGTATATTTTTTGATTCTTTATCGAAATGAAAATAGGGAAAACTATAAAAAGTGCATTCTTTGAAAACTGTGAGTATAATCATAAAAAAATCAAGAAATATAATTTCTGCAAAACGCAAAATACCTTCTCTCAGAGGATATATAACGTCCTATCGTTCAATAGTAGTATACAACTAAATCATTGTCCATTGATTTTGCCAGTGGAGCATATAGATACCATTTTATTTCTTAAATAAAGTATTATTTTTCATGCGTGAAACTTTTCTTGTATTTTAATGAGTGTAGCTTAAGCATATTTCAAGGAAAACAGCACATTTTATAAAATTTTTATACTTAGTTTAAAATTGGTTAAATGTCCGTTTTACTGTTTTTATTTTATTTTTTCTTCTTTCTTTCTGTATCGTCACCACGGAGCATTCTGTAAATATGATATGAATCTAATATAATTTGCAGTAGGATAAGGAAAAACGAGTTAAGAACTTAGACAAATTTTAACAGAGTGTTGTGTTGTGAAAGCACTTCCTTATAACTAAGTGAATTTTTTCTGTTGCCTGCTATTTAATCAATATGAGGTTCTCAGTTTCAAATACCGACTAATAAACTGTTAATATATCGTCGTGGATACCAATGAAAAAAAAAAACTCTAAATAACTTTGCTACCACTATTTACTTTTTGGTGTATGTTATTTATCAAATATAATGACAAGAAATGCAAACTTGTTCCAATTTGTACGTAAATTTTTCCTAATGGTTGCAAAATTTGTATTTTCTAGTATAACTCTTTCGTTTAGTAATAGTTAAAAAATAAATTTACCCACCATACATGCACCGAAGAGCCATTACATTATGACCACCTTTAGCCCTCAAAACTACTAGCACCCGCAGTGGCATTGATTCTACAAGGTGCTGATAGGTAGTCTGAGGTATCTGGTACAAAGCACTCACCAACTGGTCCTGCAATTCCCTCTCATTGCGTGGGGGTAGCGTGGCAGCACGAATTTGGTTTTCCTAGTAGGATCACAAATGCTCTATTGGATTAGGGTCAAGTGAATTTGGGGGCCAAGACATGACTTGAAAGTCACTGCAATGTTCCTCGACGGTTCGACCCTTATGACATGGTGCATTATCCTATTGGTAAACACCATCCCCCGCAGGAAAAACTGTTGCCATGAATGGGTGAACCTGGTCTGCAACTATGTTCAAGTAGCTTACAGACGTCAGAGATTGTTCTGTGAGGATTATGGGTCCTAATGTGTCCCATGAAAACATTGTTCCTGGGCGAGAAACCATGAAAATCTAGGCGAGCCCATTGTTATAGATGGAGGGTGGTCATAATGTAATGGCTCTTCGGTGTATATATGTATATCAGGGCATCCAATGATCAACCAAAAATAATCAAGTGATAATAAATTAATCATCAAACCAAATAAAAACTTCTCTGAATAGCCAACCCCCTACACTTAATTATCTTTCATCTTATAGATGTCAGTTTTCTCTGCTTTAAAGCTTTAAAGTTTTGGGAAAAGTGGAAAAAAATAGAAGATAATTTTCAATTCCTTATCACTTTATGAAATTTCTAGACGACGCAGTTGGAATTCCTGATAATTATCTGAGATTCTCACATCAATGTTACCAATTTTCTTTTATAGTAGACATATAGAATAGTATTTTTTCTCCTGAGTTTTAAGTTTTTATAGGTAAAGGTGGTATCATGGATATATCAATTCTCTCAGTTGCAGAAAGCAACTTTGTAACCCTTTCAATTTTAAAAAGCACGATCCTGATTTATTAGGGCAACAAACTCTTGAAAAAGGTTCACACATTTCTTGTTTTTATGCCTTTTTTCTATCTCTTAATATAAATAAATTTAAAATTAAATGTTTCAATTTTTAAAAAATTTGAAATACTCATACAAAATTAGAAATGCTCTGTTTTTTTAGAAACGTCCAACTCTTCAAAAAATGTTATTCAGATCATGTTTTCAATTGTAGTTTTAATTCTCTAAAAAATATTTTTCATTACTATAGGACCCACACTAAACTCTATGAAGTTTGAGTTATTATTTCCTAACATAGCTGTAGACGAATTAGGAAACAAGGGTTACTGGACCATCGTATACAACCAAGGATTTGAAGTTGTAATCAATTACAGAAAATATTTCGCCTTTTCAATGTACAAACAATCAGGAAATAATGTTACGAGTTACTGTGATACTATACTACCTGGATGGAGTCATGATATCTTGGGTAAAAACTGGGCCTGTTACAATGCCCACAAGATAACACCTACAACAGCACCTAAGTTCCACATGGAACCGTCACTGTAAGTAATTGCAATATACCCTTTTTTCAATACACTAAAAATTGTTAAGTTTCGCAGGCTTTCACGATTACAACAATTTACAACTCTATTGAGAGTATACATATACACGCACTGTAAAAAATCGTAGTATATCTGGTCGTATACTATCTCGTAGTGGTAAGATAAGATACGCATTCATAAGAGTCAGTGAAGTTATTTTTGCGATGCAATGTAATGCGAGAATCAGGTAGTTTACGATGCATATATATGCAATATTTCATTGAATACACATATTCAATATATAATGAATATGAATACGAACAAGGCTTAACAAAATCGAAGCGGATAGAAATTAAATAGTATAAAATTATTTAATACAATTGGCAAATCATAGAATGCATATATTCAATAAAATATTAATACAAATTCGAGCAATGCGTAGCAAAATCAAGGTGGATATAAATGAAATATTGCAGTTCATATAATGTATAAATTCAATAGAACAGGGGTTTCCAACTAACATGAAGCCGGGGGCCACAATTAAACACACAAATCAAACGGCGGGCCGCAACTTCATCAAAATTTTTTGTAGGACTCTTTTATGTTTGAAGAAACATTAAATATTACTGTCAGAGTTTTACCAAGTTGTGCAAAATAAAAGTATTGAATTACGAATTAAAATAAGAAGTAGATTTTTAAAAATATTTAATTGTTATTAATAATAATTTTAAAGACATAAATAAATAATAAAATTTCGGGCTACAATAACTTTAATGTGCACCTATGTATTAAACAATTAATGTGTAACAGATATCTAATTGTTAAGGTATTAAAACTTACATCGTAGCACACAAAATATTCAATGAGAAAATTGAGGTTTGTCTGCTGTAACCACCAGAGAATCGATATTTACATTTTAAATTTACAAATGTGTGTGTAAATATTTTCGTCAAAAATGAGGGGTTTCAAAAAGTTAAATCGGAGAATTTCTTCGAGAAAATTTTTGATACGCACATGCCAAATTATATTCACAAAATACAAAAGAAAATGAAATAAAAAAGAGCAACATACACGATCATTTTTGTATTTGAATAAATATTTTCTTGGATGCAAAACATGAAAAATAAATTTCTTTGCACCGTTGGTATGTTAAATTTCACAGAAACGAAGAAATTAGGTTTTTATAAACGAGAAAATATTTTAAACCCGTATAGAGCTTTTACGAAAACTGTCCGCAGAAAATGACAACTAATATGTTTTAGTTCGCGGGCCGCCAGTTGGAAATCCCTGCAATAGAATATTAATATGAATTTGATCAAAGTGGGTAGAAATTAAATATTATAAAATTATTTAATACGATTGATAGATATACATGAATTATCTTAAGAAAACATAATTTCCTTTATTATACAACTAAAAACATATCTGCCCTTTTTTATAACAGTTTACTTACTTCTTCCGCTCCTGTGACATGTTCAGCATCGTGAGAGGCATAGCCAAACTTTCATCTTCTCTGCTAGATTAAGAGACTATAATAAAAAATGTTGCTCACCTATTTTCAAGCGTGCGCCAAAATTGGAGAAAATAATTCATGAATGGAGTAAAAGCATCTGAGCTTGGTGTACGCGTTATCAATTGTTGGTGTTAAGATTTAACTATACCCTTTAAAGTATGCATGAATGATGAACGCTCAACTCGGTATTAATTTTAAAGAACACACAATTTTTATATTTTTTCCACATCAAATTTGAATGGGTATTATACTAAGGTTTTTACAGCGTGATTAGATGCACAAAGAAATTACGAATGAATCATCTACTAAGAAAGAAAACTTAATTTAACACTCTTACGTAAAATATTCATTCTAAAATTATTCATTGCTTCATGGTATAAAAATGAGATGAAAAAAATTCTAAATATTCTATTAATTTTTCATTGAAAGCTGTAGATTTAAAGTAATTTTTTAAAAATTTGTATTATAGTTATGTTTTGAGAAATTTCTCACTATATGTTATATTTAGTTTTGTAGCTCAAAAACTATAAAACCTATCAGCTTGAAAAACGAAAAATGTACAGAGAGTACGATGAAATAAAAAAAAAAAGTTATCCTTTGATGATATGATAATTAATTTAAAATTATTAACTGCATGTAGCCAACAGGCGAGCCACTCTGCATTTCAGAAAAATGCAACTAAGGAGTTGGAATTTAACTAACTGAAATGGGTGATTTTTATTCGTGAACTTAACATCTTTCTTTTCTTAGAAATTCTAGTTGTGTTATTAAAATTTTATACTTTTTGCTCTAAACGTAACAAAGACAAGCTAGTTTGCTTTTCTTTTTGGTAAAATAAAGGGGCACAAAAAGACGGGTTAAATAGGTAAGTACCGTGATTATTTGTGAGAATAGTTAATCGTAGTATTTTCAAACACATATTTTTTTTAATTGGAACACAGTAGTGCTTCTATAAATAAAAAAAAATTCAGTCTAAATAAAACTTCTTGGTAGGCAAAAACTATCCTTAAATCTTAGGTTACAATCATGTAACCATAGGATTTCACGGTTTGCACCTTCTTGTAACGGGGGAAACTGCTTATCATGAAAATAAGTTTGTCTTAAAGCTTGTGACAGAATTGGATGCAAAATTACGTTTAAAATGTGACAAATATAAAGTGTTTTTTTTTTTTTCAACATAAAGGCTATTTAATGTCCTTCGAAAAAAAAAAAAAAAAACTACGCGAAGACTAACTTTTTTCTTGTAATAATTGTTTTCTAAGTTGGGTTTAAAATTACAAAAAATCACACTCTACAGGCCTCTCCTATCAGCCGAACGTTCTGTTGCGTAGAGTTAGCTGGTTCGAATCGGGAACTCTGATGTATCTTTGTGATGTCCTTTTTTAATTAGTGTTTTCTGCTCATTTTGATGTAGTGATTGTAATGGGCGCACAACCCGGCATATGCGTAACAATAAATAAATAAGTAAGGATGCTAATGTTGATTCATCACAGGAGGCAGCAGTAAATATTGTTCTTTCAATGAAATTTTAGTTCAACAACGAGAGGCAATGATGATTTGTGACTTCAAAGCAATCGAAAGGGTTGGGGAGGCAAGTGACACCCTTTGTATTTCAAATTAATGAAATTCTTATTTAAACTTTTGAAGCAGATGGAGCTCTAATTACAAGCCAAAACATATTTTGCTATTTTTTAATTATAAGAAACTGTCTAATACAGGGGTGTCAAACTCAAACGCTAACTTGGGCCAAATAAAGAATGCTTAACTTTAGGTGGGCCGCAAAAAAAAAAAAAAAAAAAAAAAATCAGTGTTCATAGAAACAAATATTTTTATTTTGAATAGTACATTGTAATAAAAATATATAAAGTAAAATTATTGTTTGATATTTGACATCTGTTCGCAGCTACTATCCTTCCTATTTCGGGAGAAATTTTATTTGCCGAGACTACTTTCAAAGTTGACCCAACGTGAGCGTTATTAATACGGTTTCGGACAGGAGATTTATTTCCATTCATAACAGAAAATAATTGCTCGCACTGATAAGTACTTCCAAACATGGAAATAATTTCATATGCGAATTTTCGAGTATTTTCAAACCTAGCATGTAAATATTTGTAAAATTCAGGCACACTCACTTCAATGAATTTTGCCTTCAAATTTGAGTCGCCCTGAATCTCAATCACTTCCATTTGCATATTGCTGGGTACTGAGTCTATATTTATTGAGAAAATCGAAGAAAACAAACGAAATTTGTTTTCCAAAGAATTAAAATCTTTGTTTCAAATTCTGTTCTAAGATTTTAAATTTTTTCTGCGTATTTTTGATACGATGCAGTATCCCTGGAATGGCAGGTGCCGCAAGCCAATTAGAATTTTACATTTTCACGCGTACAATTTAAAATGATCCTTATAGTTTATAAATAAAGTATATTATAATTTTAAATGCTAGTTTCCTTTCTAATTAACATTTCTATTTTATTTTTACTTTGAGTCGAATATATTGACTGGGCCGCAAAAATGTTCATCTCGGGCCGCATGCGTCCCGCGAGTTTGACACCCCTGGTCTAATAGTTACTTAATTGATCTGGAAATGGATTGGCCATGTTCTACGTAAAGCTGAAAAATTTAAAGTAAAACAAGTTTTTGATTGGAACCCTCAAGGCAATAGAAAAAGAGGAAGACCTGAAAATACTTGTCGCAGGACGATTGTAAACGAATTGAAAATAATAGGAAAACATTGAGAGATGCAAAATATCTGGCCACAAATAGTGAGATGGAAAGCTATAGTAGAAGCCCTATGCTCCATTTCGGAGAAAAGAGGAATATGTATGTAATAGCTACTAAAAAAAAATCTGTTAGAGATTATCAGACTTATAATTGTATTCAAATACAAATGGAAGTAGCTCGAAAATTTTTTTCTTCACTCGTATTCAAAAATTTACCAATAATGATGTTTGTAAATTAAAGAAATTTCAACGATGAATAACTGTTTCTCACTGATCAAAATAACTGCAAATATGAAAAATTGTTGTTTTGCACTTAAGGCAGAAACAGACATCGGTGTTTCATAATCATAAATTATTAAAATGCTAAATATAATATTTTTTACTTATTTCAACTAAATTAATATACAGTCTCTAGTCAATTTATTAGACGCACTATAAGATTCTATGTAAAATCTTAGTGATACTATGCAGCTTTATTGTTTTTACGCAACTGAAACCGGTTTGTACTTGTTTACGTTCGTGCATCAATTCAGGGATGAGAGTAGTTGGAAAGTAAAAAAGAGGAAATTCAAGATGAATATATATATATATATATACACACACACACACACAAAAATTTGACAAAAAAGTGCAATTTTTATACTTGTAAACCATGTGATTATAAATCCTTATGATTAATTTTAAATTGGCATGAATATATAAATCTGAATCACATGCATGATTTTAAATTAAGAGAATATGAATCCCGAAATGAGGCTTCTAAATCACATGAATATGAAACTCTATATCGGATTTAAAAAATGCGAAAATACAAATCATGGTGCGTAATTTTTAGATCACGTAAATACGTATCACGATACGTAATTCTTAAATAGCGCGAATACGAATCCCACTGTCTAATTTTTAAAGCACGCATAAATAGGAAAATCGATGTTTGATATTACAACCGCAAAAACGAATCACGACATTGGATTTTAAGCTCGCATGAATACGAATCGCTATATAGGGCTTTAAAAGTGCGTAATTACAAATCGCGATATTGGATTTTTAAATCTCGTAAATAAGAATCGCAATGTACGACATTTAAATCGCCTGATTAAGAATTGCAACGTTCAACTTTTAAATCAGGTAAATACAAAAATCAATGTTTGAGGGAGGAATGAGGACTTCAATACTTTCGCTTCGCGGAAAATTTAATTCCTCATAAAATATTTTAACTTGTGCAAAAAAAATTTCAGCGGAAAAAATGGAAAAATCTGAAAAAAAGCGGAAATCCGCGGAAGAATCACATCCCTGTCAATTGGTTAAATTCGACGATATATAATATAAATTAGACGATATATTATACAAGTATAGAATATTTATTATATCAGGTATTATATTATAATCATTAGACCAAATTATTAGACACACAGTAATTTTTTAATAATTACATGTGTTACACGAAATTACGTGCAATACTTTTATACTTTAAACATACATGTAATGAGTTTTTATTCAGAAGACTTTTTATATACTTCCTATTTGTATTTATTTTCAACGTGTTGCATTACGATGTTAAACAATTCATGCATGAACGCAAACAAGTGCGTAGCGGAGTAAAAACAATAAAGCTGTATAGAGTATCACCTGATAATTAAGATTTTACATACAATCTTATAGTGCGTCTAATAATTTGGCCAGGGACTGTAAAATAATAAAAAGAATGAAAAATATGTTTAATAAAAATTTTGCGTCAAAGGGTAAATGAGAAGAGAAAATAATAAAATCAATTATTAGAGTTATTTGCAATAAAATTGCTCAGATAAAAAGTAAAATAAATGATAGTACCACTGAATAAATTTAAAAAAAATTATAATTGGTTTTATAAAACTCTTAATACAGAATAATTTATTAAAACGCACCCGCAATGAAGTTGTGCGTGAGTTATCATAATATTCCAAAAAATTTCCAGAGTTTACTTGTAACCTGCAATATTATATGCTATATACAAACAATGGTGTTAGTTTTGATTGGCTATTGTAGAACAATATTTTACAGAAAATTAAGACTTACCAAGCTTTATTTTCTTTAAAATATATCCATAAATACAGGGATGAGATTAGCCAAAACGCAAAAAAGCTGAATTTTCACAATAGTAAATTTTACGCAAGCGCAACCCTTTAATAATAAATTCCAGACAGTTTAAGGTAATAAATAATGTGTTGACATACAATTGTGTACTAATCTATTATTATAAAATCGATGATATTGCTACTTAACATTTAGTGAAAATAAAAATTACCAATTGAAAAAATAAAGCTGTAAATTATATTTTTCCTCAGTTCACATAAGAGACAATTACTACTTGAAAAACTACCTGGTTTAGCAAATTAAAACTACTGAGAATATATATTAATATTTAATTTCTTTTAATAAATACTGTTATGTGATTTATAGCAAATATATCAGTAATATTACTTTTTAAATTATATTGGAGAAAAAAAACTTTAACAATGGACCGAATCATTATGTTCATATTATAGTCTAATCTAACTACAGCCCTCTGAAACATATCAATAACAGTGAAGTAGAAATATATAGTAACTCCTTAACATACAAAAATTGTTATTTTAATTTGAAAAATTACATGACAATCAGCAACTGTTTAGATAATTGTTTTTTATTCGATAAGAATTTTGCATTTTATAGCATAAATAACAGCAATTATAAATAAAATTTTGATGATGAGTTAATTAACTCTTTTTCCCCCAAATTTTTTTTTAATTAAATCCCTTTTTAAGTGACTGCTTTTGTTTGCTATATCTTTTATGCTTGCTATATTTAGTCATTAGTCCATCTTCAAACATCTTGTGACAAATCCTATTTTTTCTTCTTTGCAAGCACAGAATGTAAGTTTTGAATATATTCCCTTCCAGTTTCTCTGATGTTGTAACACTTACATATTACTAATAATCGTCGTTAGAAAAACAGTCACCTTTATAGTAACTAATTAAAAAAATTTTTTATTTCTTACAAGAATCGCAATAGTTGATCTTAAAATTGCGTGAATATGAATAACAAGTATGGATTTTGAAATCACATGAATATGAAACTAGATATACGATTTTGAAAATGAGAAAATACAAACTGGGAGAAAGAATTTTTAAAACGCGTAAATACAAATCACGATTCATAATTTTTAGATCGCGTAAATACGAATCATGATGCGTAATTTTTAGATTGCATAAATAAGAATTATGATGCATAACTTCTACAATGCGTGAATGCGAATCCCAATGCCTTATTTTAAAATCATGTATAAATATGAAAATCAATGTTTGATATTATAAACCGCATGAGCAAATCAACACATTGAATTTTAAACTTGCGTGAATACGAATCACTACATAGGTTTTTAAAAAGACGTAAATACGAATCGCAACGTACAATATTCAAATCGCGTGAATAAGAATCGCAACTCGCAAATATGAAAAGCTATGTTTGATATTAAAATCGTGTGAAGAAGAATCGAGATATTAGCAGATTTCAGGCTTGGGACCTCTAAAAGGCTTGTCAGAAGCAGCGTCGTTTCAGCTACGAAAATCGGATCTATCAGGAGGGCGGGTAAAAAATTCGGATAATCTTATCTGCTGTGGGTAAAAGGAAAGAAAATATGTAAAATAAGTAAAAATGAGAAAGAATTGGTAGCTATGTAGTTTGAATTTTCTGTTTCTCTTTGAAAATCGGTGAATTTTCTGAAAAAGCGGAATACTTATAATAAAAAATGAAATTTTTAGAAAATCTGAATTTTTGATAAAAAAGTCGAAATTTAAGAGATAAAAGTGAAAAATCTCATCCCTGATTAAACAGTAAAGCGTGATTTTTAAAATTTTGTGAATATGCGTAATTTTTAAATCGCATTTATATGAATCTAGATATACTATATGCAAATCAAAATTATAACAAAGGTGAAATAAGTCTCAAAGATTACATAAATCGTGTATCACAACGCGTGATTTGAAAATCGAAATTGAATTGCGGTTTGTTTCTTAAATCGGAACAATATGAATAGCAAATGATACAAAACGTAAATCACAATGTGTGATACATGAATCACTTCAATATAAATTGGAAAACACTAGCAAAAAAAAGGTTAGCCTGGAAAAAACTTCTTGAGAAGGCCAAGGCCCATCTTGGGCTGTGGAGCCATTGATGATAATGAATTTCGTTGCGTGATTAGCTAATAGTTTTCATGTTAATATGCAAACTGCAATTCATGATTCGAAAGGTGCTTAATATATAACAGCTGCGTGTGATTCTTAAATCATTTTAACGAGAATTCTTAAATCTTTCTTTTGTGAATCGCAATGCGTGATTTGTAAACTACTAGAATGAAAATTCCGAGGTATGATTCTGACGTTCACGTTATATGATTCAGAAATAACTTTAATTGAAATCATGTGTTAATCCTGATGAGTAATTTGCAAATCACTTTAAAGTAATATTCACAGGGGTGATTGTGAGCCTAAGTCAAAATTCCAGAAAATTTCTCAAGTTAAAATTTAACACATACCTATGATGACCTGGAGAAGTAATTAAAATTTACAAATATGTCTTTCTTGAGTTTATGATTATAACAACTATAATGAATAGAATATTAATCATGAATATAAGCTTATAAAGTATCTCTCTGGCTCTCTCGTTACTCACAAATAAAATAAACTGTGTTTTTAAGTTCCACCTTTGAAAATTTGATTTCCGGTGACTTCTGTGATCAATGATTTTTTGAAACGTCTAGACCTTCGATCTCCGGAAACTTCCGGATCACTGTTGGCGAAAAACCCGGAATTTTTCCGGAGCACAATCAGCCCTGTATTCAATATGTGGTTCATTAATCACTTTAATTTAAATCGCAATTCGTAGAACATTTTCAGGGTGGCCACTCAAATCAGATTTCAAATTTCCCTGATTTTTCCAGATAAAAATCTTAAAATTTCCAGGTTTTCGTTTCTTTTTTCTTATTAAGTGTAGGATGTGTACAAGAAAAGTGTCTATATTATAAAATATTTTATTCAAAATGTTATTTTGACAATTTGGCAAGATTTTTTATTTATTTTTCAAATGTTTTGGTACAAAATATTGACCAACAAAAGAGTAAAATTAAATATTAATATATAGTTGGTTCTTAAAAAAACCATTTTTTAAAAATATGTTATAAAAGGTTAAAATGAAATAGAAAAAATTAGCATTAATGCAACAATTGTAACGATTTATCGACAAACATTGCTGTCAGCGATGGTAAAATAATGTGTGATTGGTTGGCTTGCTGAGAAAAAATAATTCACAGATTTCCTTGAATGGGAGTAGAAAAAATTTCAGTAAAAGAGTGCAATATAAAATCTATTATCAAATTATAACCAACTAATTTTTGGAGAATTTTATAAAGTTAAAAATACAAAAACATTTTGTCAAAATAGAAAAAAAAATTAACACCAAAGCATCGGAACAAACTTGAGCCATAAATGGATTCAGCCCAAAGACAGCATTTAAAAATAGAAGCTAATATCCTAAATCTTTTTCCACCTACACCAGAATCTTTCCTAAATTGCACAGTCCCATAGCGGTCAAAGGTTTCTGCATTCGTTTAGCAACAGTAGGAGAATTTTATGTGACATTCTAGTTTAACAGCTGTAATGGAGTAAATTTTGATGCAAGCAAAGTATAGCTAAATTGATGATATTTCAACTGTTTGGCGATACATTTCCGTTAAAAAAAGTGAATATAATGGAGGAAATAATTTAAATTAAGAAAATTAGTAAATAATTTAAAAAAGTGAAATTAAAAAAATTATCAAAGAAAAAATTTCCATCTTTTCTTTAAAATTCCCTGATTTTTCCAGGTTTTTATCCAAATTTCCCTGATATTTCCAGGTTTTTTCCAGTATAAAAAAATTCCCTGATAATTCCAGGTTTTCCAGGTGGGTGGCCACCCTGATTTTATATGAATTCCGATCCGTCAATCAAGAATCAGTTTAATGTGAATCACGATGCTTATTCATAATCAATGAAACCTGTAGAATTAAATTTTATTTATTAGCAGTAAAAACTAAATGTAAAAATTTGATTACAAATGAAAAAAATTAATTATCCTTCATAGGTAAATAAAAGAACAAAGAGGATAACAATATTAACCTGTTTTAATTAAGAAGTTAACACATTGAACATATTTCTAAATCGATTAAACACTATATATCATTCGAAAACTGATGTCAAAACCTAAAATTTGCTAGAAATTTCAGCTTTAAAACATCAGAGATGAACAATAATCTGGTGTGAAAAATCTAGGAGAGATCTTCTTAAACCCCTTTTCACTTCAAGCATTAAAAATTGCATCTATCATAATTTCTATAATTTTCCTTTGAATTTTATTATTTTTTTACTGCTTTTTTGTAAGAAAGATTAGTATTATTTTAATTCCTAAAAATCAAGGACTTTTCAAGTACCCTATGGCAGAATTCAAGGACTCTTCAGGACCCTGATTTTTTTCCAACAAAATTCAAGTACCGTGGGAACCCTGTGGAAGATAACTTCACCTTACAGCTGCAATGGTATGAAAATAATATACTGTGTTAGGCGTCAACACAGGCTAAATACTTTTTTCTTTATAAATCTAGATTCTAACGCTGCAGAAATACAGTGTGAATACCCAGTCAAGATACATTTTAATTTTAAAATATGATAGAATGATAAAGATTTCTTTTGAGCAATCATGACTATCAATCTTTCAACCCTAATGTGTGCAACCTTTTTGAGTGAAAGGCCACTTGCACAGCAGGTCGATTAAGGAAGGACCACACACATATTTAGTCATGTTAGCGGAAAATATGATAATTTTTATATAAATATTTTTTGTCAGTAAACTTTATTACATACTTGCAAAAAATTAAATACTTTTAATTATTTGAATTCATTAAAAAAAAACTGATACTTTAAATAAATTTCTTTATTGCGTTCAGAAGTTCCTAAGGGCAGCACATGAACTGTTGGAAGGCCGAACGTGGCCCAAGGGCCACAGGTTGTGCACCCCTACCCTTCTGGTTTAAAAATAAATCTAAGATGACATAAAAAGTGTAAATGAAAGAATTAAATATGAAGTCTTACATTTTTGTTATCGCAATCCATAGTCAAAACAAAACTTACGTACCACACACTTTATAAACGTGCTAACATCATAGCTAGTTAGCGCAGCCCAAGTCCAGAAAGAATGATTCAGAAAAATTCTGAATTCAACTAAAAAAATTGAAAGGACCTACCTTTATCCTTACACTATGAGACTGTGAATATACAAGAATTAAATAATTTTATCAACATTGAGTTAAACAAGATCTCTTCAACCACAAGTATTGTTAGCTACTAATTTCAGAACTATTTAAAAGAAAAATTTATATTTAATAATTAACAACATACATAACAGCTTAAAGAAAACAAAACTTAATAAAAAAGTTTTTAATAAAATAATTTACAAAATCTAAATAATTTTTCGCTTACAAACTCTAGTCTATATGAACACACTTTATTTTTCACAGTAAATACTATTAAAATAATTTTATCAGTTAAAATTTTAATAAAATCACAATAATTTTATTAAAAGTAGTTACGTACATATAGAAATTAAAATATAAATGGAACAAATCACAGTTATAAGCATTATGTAAGTTAGATTATTAATAAGATAAAACTTTATACATTTGATCCTTATGAAATGATGCTGAAAAAAAAATGTTTCTAAAAAATACATTTACAGGGGTCTGTCTAGGTTTTTCTGAAAGGTACCTATTTTGTGAAAATTTAGACATAATTTGTGAAAAATTAAAAATTATATTACAAAATCAATACAAAAACATGGTAAAAATATAGATTTATCGTTTCTTAAAGGATAAAAAAATAAAATTTTAAGAAAAAGTATTTTGTGAAACTACCGTTTTTCCTAAAGTTGAATTTGTGAAACTACCGTTTCACCTAAAATTGAATTTGTGAAGGTACCGCTAAACGGTAGTAAATTCGGCCTGGACAGACCCCTGATTTACTATGTTAATTTTCAAGTAATTAAAAAAAGCACTACATTGAAAATAACCTGTATCGTCAGAATTAAAAGTGCATTGTTATAAAATATCTTATTTCATCAAAATACTTGTTTAGCAAATAAATTCAGTCAGTAATACAATATATTTCTAAAAAAATATAGGGAAGATTTCTATAACAGCATTTGCACAAATATAAATGTGGAATTTTGGAGACATATGGTCAGTAGCATGTGCGAAAATATTTAAAAAAAAAAAAAAAAAAAACATCCAAAAGAATAGTATAACTTACACCCACACCAAGGCAAATTGTTAGGTTTCTTAAAAAAAATTTTACACGTAAAAAACAAAGGCAATTGTAATGAGGTACCGATATGGAAATATCCTATTAATATAAATTATGCAATGATTAGGTAAGAAGCATAGAGCATTAGTAAATAAAATAGTCAAGTCACATAAATTTTAAACAATTCTATATGTCTCTATCAAGAACTATCTCTACTAAATTAATCTACTTAAGAGCATTAAATACAAAATAAGCTTAACTGCAAAAAAAAAAAAAAGTTTTTTTTCCTGAAAAAACATTTATGTATGAAAATTATAATATTTAATACTTATTGAAAATGAAATATATCTAGCATCAAATTTTGTAAATTTTAAATTCAATTACAATTTGAACTATTTAAAAATATACCTAGTACTAATTCTATTTTAAAATAGCCTATACATTGACATTTTTCAATTCTTTAAAATGTATAAGTTTCAATACCATATAAAACACAGAATTCAACTTCAGATATATTAAAAACATTCAGAGTAAAAGAATAATTGAATAAAATGAGTACAACACTCTTCATCGCATCAAGAGTAAAAAATTTTTTCTTTCTAAAACACCAAGATTCAATTTAATCTAGAACTGAGTTTGGAAATAGCACACACAAGATAGTTTAAAGACTGATTTCAGTTGACACACTTAAATTCAGAGTTCACTGGTGTAGCTACTTTCTCAGTTGTAAAACAGTCTTTATATAACTTTTCAACCATACCCTTAGCATAGCGTAAACGAGACGCCAATAAAGCAGAACAACCAAACTTTTCAATGAGTTGAAAAGTGTATACCGTGAAGTTCTTATCCTCATCGATTAAAGAAACAGCTCCCATCAATGGACACAAAATAATTTTTGTGTGATCTTTGAAAAAATTAGCTTGAAATGTTCCATTCGAAAGGTGGAAAATAATGGCTGACTTTGTACGAAACCAAGCTCGAAGATGGGGCACATTGGCCATTTCATCTCCTTCCCTAGGACGAGCACTCTCACCAGCTTTTACTAAGTTGTCTGTCATGTAAGTATTAAAATAGTTCAATAGCGTGATTTTCTTGCTCATTTCTTGAGGATGGTTTTCCATAGTGTAAAATATTTCTACGTTATCGCGCTGAGTATATTGAAGATTTTCTCCATCAGCTAAAAGAACTAAATGAGTGGCATCGTTAAAATACACACCGATACTGTTATCACAAAGCTGATAACCGATTCCATACTTGTCAGTATAATCTACCCATTTACTAATCCAAACAAAGGGAACGGCCGATGGATCCTGAGCGTCTTCGGCTTGACCAGTGTAGAGATTTTCTGGATGGCAAGCGATAACAGATTCCAACATTTTTAGCAACTCTCCAAGGTAAGAATCCTTTGGCATATCACTTCGCTTGTTTATTTCATCATAGTTTACAGCTGCAGGGATTTCAGGGGCAGCGTTTACCGTTTCTGGAATGGCTGTCCTGATCAAGTTTCCACTATCTACAAGAGGTGGACGGTTTACAATCCTGGATACATCACAGAAAGACATATTGTGGTTGAACCTAGGCTGCATAGTGAGACAAGAAGTAGGTAATCGAGACGGAATGTAGCCGGCTGTAAGAAAATCATCCATTAGAATGGTATCAGCATTGGGTCTCTTATCTGGGTCCGGATGAAGAAGTTTCTGAATTAAATGTCTTGCATTTCTATCCAATTTTGGTGGAAGATAGTAGTCGCACTTCTTTATCTTGTTATATGTGTTCTTTAGTGTACTTGTCTCAAAAGGAGGAGAACCAACTAATAAAGTATACATAATGCAACCCAGAGACCAAATATCTACTTCATAACTGTGTCCCCGTTTTGTAAGGATCTCAGGGGCTATGTAATTGGGTGTTCCGCATAAAGTTTTCTTCCTTTCTCCTTCATGGTTGATTCTAGTAGCAAGGCCAAAATCTCCAACTTTGATCTCCATATCATCATTGATGAATAAATTTCCAAGTTTCAAATCGCGATGAATAACTTTGTTATCATGCATATATTTACAAGCTAACGCTATCTGTCGCATAAAATAGCGAACTTCAGGAATAGTGAGGGTCTTGCGTCTTTTGTGCATTTCCATCAGGGAACGTTTTCTGCATAATTCCAAAACGATATACATGTTACTTTCATCCTCAAAATAGCTGTGCAAAGAAACGATGTATTTGTGAGAAAGAGAACGGTGGATTTCAATCTCTTGGCACATCTTTTCTTTGTGATGAGGTTTCATTAACATACTTTTTGATACAACTTTTCCTGCGAATACTTCTTTCGTGAGAGCATTTTTAAATTCATAACATCTAGCGAACCCACCTTTTCCTAAGAAACTACCTCTTTGGTAAGTAACTTTAGCTTTGGTGTTCACGATAACTTGCTTGAGTTCTTCGAATTTATTTCGTTCTGTCATATTGACTGATTAAAAGTCAAAAGTTGAATAGAAATATCACAAACACAACTATAAAAGAAGCATAAGTTCTTAGAAAGTTATTAAAAGATGTTTTCTAATAAAAATTAAAAATGACAATTGTAAAAACAACGCATAACAGTTTACCAGCATTCAAATTTGCCAGATTAAAAAACCGTTGTGATAAAATTTCAGTCGGTTGCCGTTAACGTTTCATATATGACATTCTGATTTCCTCCTAAATGATCATTTTGTGATATAATAATTATCGTATAGATAAAATAAGATAAATAATTTACGAGAAGCAATAATTTTTAATAAATTTCAGTATTTGCAAATTATGGAGTTCTAGTGGAATATTCAAAACGCCGACCTTTTATCAGAGACGATACTGCCACTTCAATTTTTGTTTATGTAAACCCCTGGAAGTAAACTGTCAAATTGAGAACACTGAAAAAATTGTTTTGAAATTGAATTATATTTAAAACTTGAATTACTTTTCTATAGATCTTTTCCTTATCTTTAGAATCACTTCGTTTTATTAGTTTGACAATTAAATGAATAATATACAATGCATGCAAACCTATTGCATTAAAAATTCTCCCTTAACTAATTCCTGAAAACAAAAGTTCTAACTATGGCTTATAACAATGTTGTTCGGTACAAAATTAAAAGAGAAATCGAAGATGGATCACAATACCGTTTTATGCGTAAGCTTCATGTAACAAGAAATTTTATTGATCGACTAGGCTTAGAAGCAGAATTGGAAGGACACAGTGGTTGCGTTAATTGTCTCGAGTGGAACGATAGTGGAAATCTTTTAGCTAGTGGATCTGATGACCTGCAGATTATTTTATGGGAGCCATTTACTAGAAAGAAGCTTCTTAATATTCAGAGCGGTCATCATGGTAATATATTTTCATTAAAATTCCTTCCTCACTCAAATGATCAACGTATCATCAGTGGAGCTGCTGATTTTAGAATAAGAATATACGACATTCAATCGAAGGAAACAGTTATGAATTGTAGCTGCCACTGGGGAAGGGTCAAACGACTTGCAGCCACTTCTAATGTCCCTCATATGTTTTGGAGTGCTGCAGAAGATGGGATGATAATGCAGTTTGACCTTAGAGAAAGTCATCAATGTTCTAATATATGTAAAAACGTTCTAGTCAATTTAGTTTACCATGTAGGTAGAAATGCAGAAGCGAAATGTTTGGCAGTCAATCCATTAAGACCGGAACTCTTAGCTGTGGGTGCAAACGATCCTTACGTTAGGCTTTATGATCGTAGAATGATTAAACCTACGACTGTTAAGTATCCCAGAGAGCATCACAGTGCGGGGGCGGCATGGAACACGCAACCTTATGTCGAGGAAATGATTGAGCATGGTGATGACAATTTGCCATCGGGTTGTGTTTCTTATTTTGTTGCTGGACATTTACCTTTAAAACAAGATGATTTCAGAAAGCGATATAGAACATTAACATCTACTTATGTTGCATTCAGTCCTGATGGAAATGATGTACTAGCTAATTTAGGTGGAGAGCAAATTTACTTATTCAATATTCTGTCCAAAAGAAAATTATTAAAGGTCATAACGATGAACTTTTCCGCAAACAATCAAGAAGCGAACAGTGAGGGAATGCATGACAATAAACCTGGTTGTAGCTATTCTGATGGAATAAGTGCTTCCAAAACTTGCAGTAATGGTAGAACGACAAACGGGGTACATTTTTCAATTTTACCGTCTGATATACCCGACAAGTCTTGTGGGAGAAAGCAGACACCCCAACCTACTTGTCAAAAATTTCAAAGTATGAAACGTAAAGCGAACGAAGCATTCGATAAACGAGAATTCACCTTAGCTATAAGCCTGTATAGTAAAGCAATTGTGAAATATCCTGATGTCGCTTGCTTGTATGCTAACAGAGCTGCTGCCTATTTGAAACGAGAGTGGGATGGTGATTATTATGCAGCCATAAGGGACTGTTATGCTGCCATGCGGTTGGATCCGGAATACCTAAAAGCATATTTCCGCTTAGCTCAATGTCTGCATAAACTTCATTGGGGGAAAGCAGCTATGGAGTGTTTGGCAAAAATTCGAGAAAGATTTCCCAACTATGCCAGATCTAGAGCATTTGAAGCATTCGAGACGGATATAAAAGTGTCTGTCTACGCTGACTTGGAAGGAATGGATTCTGATAGTAGCGACGAGCCCGACGCTACCGTACTGTCTTCTTCTTCTACAAGTCAACGTCGGCTAAACAATGCAGCGAAAGCTCTAATGGCATTATCGGAAAAAGAACGAAAATGGAGAACGTCATCCTTTGACTATGAAGCACGATTTTGTGGTCACTGTAATACTACTACTGATATTAAAGAAGCTAACTTCTTTGGCAGTGATGGACAGTATATTGTAGCTGGGTCAGATGATGGATCGATATTTATCTGGGATCGAGTCACCACCAATATTTCAAGAGTGCTGCGAGGGGATGATTCGATTGTTAATTGCTTACAGCCGCATCAAGCTACTTGTTTGTTGGCAACGAGCGGGATTGATCCCGTAGTGAGGCTGTGGGGTCCAAAAGCAGAAGATGGTTCAACCGACGAGCGAGAAATTGTCGATTTAGAAGATGCTGCTGTTGCTAATCAAAGGCGAATGAATGCCGATCCGTTAGAAATAATGCTTATGAACATGGGTTATCGCTTACCTAGTGTCTTGGATCTACCTAATGTTTAAATAATTGCGATTTACTACTAATAGATAAAGTAACTCTGATTAATTATTCACAGACTATCAAAAAACAAAATCAGCTATTTTGGATTGTTTTTATTTTGAATTTGAAAAAAGTTATTTTTTAAATGAGATGTATTTTTTCTTCATTTATTATTATAATTCGATTAAAGAGTTTAGGTGAGAGAGGCTTGCCCCATGTTCTTTTTTTCTTGCCATAATTTAGTCTTTCATAGAATATGCCTATAACTTATTATTAAAGTCGACTTTTTATATTTTATCATTGATTAAGTTTTCCACTGTAATATACAAGATTTAGATGCAAAGATATGTGATATTATTGAGCTGACACTTAAGTTGAAAAAAATTCTATTTTAATATCACAAGAGGGTGTACAGTATTATAAGTGTTGTATTTTTTTTTTCTTTTAAAGTGCTGTCCTATATGGAAACACAATTATTGGACTTTGGACAAAACACTTAATGTGCATTATCTTAACTTATTGTTTTGGTTGTAAGTAACACTAAGTGATATGGCAAATTTTATATGAAGATTATGTTTTAAATTTAATGCAGGTTTCTTACTATAATCAGTTAAATATTTGAAAATTATTTATCATATTAGTATCTTTATTTATTTATTTTTAAAAATATTGGTTACTATTTCGTTTTGGAAGGCCAAAAAAAAATTTCACAACTATTATTCACATCAGTGATACTTTCTTAATTATGGTAATAGGTAATCACGTAAGCAGATTTCTTCTGGAAAAAATTAAAATTGAGCAATACAATTCTTTATCAATTAAGCATTATAAAAGTAGTTTAAATTTAAACAAATTAAATTTAATTCCCGATTGCTAGTATATTGCTGTTAATTGTGAATTCAGATTTATAGCATGATATTTGTTAAATGTATTTTTTGTGAATTACTTGTTTAAATCAAGTTTTACTTTATTTAGAGGTGCACAACCTTTTTGAGTGAAGGGCAAATTGCACAACAGGTTCATTAAGAAAGGGCTGCTAGCGTATTTAGACATGTTGACTGCAAATATGATAATTTTTATTATAAACATTAGTGTTTTAAGCACTAAATTTCTTTATCAGTAAAATATTCACAGAAAATTAAATACTATTAATAATTACACTTTATTCAAAAGTAAAAAAAAAGATTTTTTTTTTCTCCATTTTATTGAAAATTGATATATCAAATATATATATATAATGCAGTGATGGAAAATATATAAAAGAAAAATAAACACATATTTTAATGAGTAATGTAAATTCAAGTTAAATATTTAAATTAAAGAAAACTTATATGGTTTAAACTAAAAATTAAAACAAACCCACTGTGGTCCAAAATAAGATTCAATATTTATTTGGTATTATGCTTCAGATATTATTTCTATTTCTTGAATTATTAGGGGTTTTATAAATTTTAAATATAAAATGTTTTGTTTTTTCCTAAAGAAATCTCTCAACCAGCACAAAGTTTAAAATTAAATTGCAAATAGTGGACAGCTTGAAAATCCAGGTTTTCCTCCACTTTTTGAATTTCTCATAATGCAGTAACATTGTATTAAATATTTGGATACTAAATACCACGTAATGAATGATAGAAATACATGGTGCTAACTAATAAAGAAACAGTAGAAAAATAGTTTGGGTTTATGATG
Source organism: Parasteatoda tepidariorum (assembly GCF_982258835.1). Taxonomy (NCBI): domain Eukaryota; kingdom Metazoa; phylum Arthropoda; class Arachnida; order Araneae; family Theridiidae; genus Parasteatoda; species Parasteatoda tepidariorum. The sequence goes on from NC_141762.1 coordinate 51,765,921, forward strand.
AAATGGATGCAAAATTGTATCAAAAAGTGATTACTATTTAAATGGAGGATTAGAAACTCGCATGTCATAATATTGTAGTTAAAAAAGAAAAACATCTCAATGATTGTGAAGAAATAAAAATACCTACACTTACGATGAAATTAATCATGGAATTTTTAAAACCACATGGAAATGTAGAGCCATAACTGCCTAAAAAGTTGTTGAAAAAATTCTTGAATTTACGATGAAATTCGTACCTAAGTCGAAGTTGTAAAAATATGGGAGGTTCAAAATCATGTGGAGGAGCATAGCAATAACTGCCTTTAAAAAAATTGAAATCATTTAGTTGCCCCATGAAGTTGGTGCGAATGAAGAACATAAATGATCAATTAAATACCCGATTTATAACTCGTGCATCGTAATATCGTATTAAATGTGTCAGGATTTTAAAAGCCACTTAAAATTAGTACAGTATAGAACCTGTTATTCGGAAATCAGAAAACCGGGACGAAATTCGATAAATTTTCCCGCCATTTAAAAAAAAAAATTTTTTTTTCTCATAAGATTTTAGGATTTTTTGTTCTTTTTTGAAAGATGTTTACCTTACCATCATTTTAGAAATAATCATTAGTGTATTACTCCATCGTTTTTTCTTCTTTTTAAGATTATTTCCAAAAAAAAAATTTTTTTTAGATGGGTTTAACAATTAAAAAACGGCTTTTTGTAGCGATTCAGAAAACGGGAAAAATCAGTTATCCGGAATAGCGATGGTCCCGATCGTTCCAGATAATCGGTTCCCTACTGTAGTTATAACTGAAAAAAAATATTGGATTTTAATAAAATTGGTGAAAATAAAACAAATTCTGAATATACGAATACTGAATTTCGAAATTTGTAACTTGTAAGTAATAAAAATATTTTTTTTAGAAAAGGAATCCTGCATAATTCCAAAGCCGTTACTATGGAAAAAGCAATCAAGAAACAATATATATAAATTGTTTCTTTTTCAAAATTTTCGAAAAAGTTTTTTTCTTTCTTTGCATTTAGAAGATTTTGTCAGAAGCATATTAACAGCCAGCAGTTGTGCACCCCTACTTTACTGTTTTACATAAAATATTGAGAGAAACAATAGTTTTTTTAAAAAAAATTTCAGAAATTCAATAAATTTATTTTTCTTCATTCATTGTAGCTTTTTAATTTTCATTTATTTAAAATTGATGTATCAAATTGCTTTGGAATTAATACTTTTATTAAAACTAGATTGCAATTGTGAAGTGTTTTAAATTTTTTTGAACTATTTTAATTACACATTTACTTTTTTTGAGAAAGGGTTTGTTCTCTTTTTTAACTTTGTTTAAAAAAAAAAAAAATTCTATTTCTTCTGAGGTGATTTATTTCCATTCTGGAAGAAACTTCTCACCCCTGTTGGTAACTACTGGTTTTGAGGTAATATGTGCTTAATATAGATACTGTGGTGACAGGGCCCCATGATGAAATGGTACCAAAATTGTAGTGATTAGTTTTATTTAATAATTGCTCATTCAAAGGGCAAATAATGAAATACAAAATGGTTCCTATGACAATTGTATACAATGTTTATCTTAGTAAAATTATTGTCATTAATCTTTGCTAAAAGATCAGGTTTCTCCTAATTTTTATTATCAAAGTGTCTGTTTGTGTGAAAGATCTATTCATAATTGTGTGAGTTCAAAATTAGCTTAAAAGGACTTTTTTTGCCAGGGTTCTTTTTTTTTTTAAAATTTAGTAAAATAAGTAAAGTATTCAATAAACATTGTTTATAAATCTGTCTCTTATCTAACTATGTGCAGATCACCAATTCATTGGGTCATCGACATTTTCTAAAATAATTTTGCTAAGGGTCTGATTTTAAGATAAAATATTTTTTTAAAGGACCATTTTCACGATTTAATTATCTGTAAAAAATCCTTAGGCCGAAGCTTCTCCAGAACAGACCCTTGAAACGACATGTTTAATATCTGAGCAGTTTTGCATATTTCTCTTATAAGTATGGTTACAGATAATAGTGTTTTTTCAATGACTGCAATAGAGGAAATTATCAAAAATTTTAAAAGTATGTAAGTGCAATGTTTTAAATATTTTAATGAATGAGATTGAAGTTAAATTTGATTAACAAGCCTCTATGAAATTGTTGACTGTACTTAAAGCAAAATTAAAAAAATAGTTTAATATTTCTCATAGATCCTATAATTAACATTATTTCTGTTTTATCTTATCTGTGTATAAGTTATGGTCATTAGAGTGTATGGTAGTGCTCATTTGATTATTGTGTATGAACATTTATATAATTAAAAGTAAATTTAACTTGCAAGTCTATAAGTTATTGTCTTTACACCAAACAAACTATGATGTTCAATTGATAATTAATGTCATAACTAATAATACAACTAATGATACCATATTTTGCCATCTGTGCAACTTAGATTATTAAGTTGTTGCTTACGTAAATGTAGTGACTGTATTAATCAATGCAACTATTAATTGACAGACCAAGTTGCTTTAAGCATATTTATATTTCAATAGTAATTATATGATATGATTCGATAATTTTTATAATAAGTTCGATTTTTTTTAAATGTGATTTTAAAAGGTTTTTCTGGAATAAATATTTACTAAAAGATGTAATTTAGAATTCAAATGCAATATTAAATGTGATAGTTAATTACATGTTGGTTAATTTTATGTAGGATTTGTAAATGATTGTATTGAGATCTTTTGTTAAGAAGGGAAGTGCATTTAAGCAACTTTCACATTTTCAGATTAAAAATTTTTTTTAAAAATTCAATAACATGATTTACATATATTAGCACATTAAATTACACTAGTATACATTATGTCTTTTACATACATTAGCACGTAAAAAACCAAAATTCCTTTTGCAACAAACAACCCAATAAACCAGGGGTTTCCATACTTCTAAAAATTTTACATTCAATTTATTATTATTTTTTTAATCTTTCAACATTTTCATTGTTAAATCAGTTCTTAATATGGGGAAATGTGCAGGTTATAAAGATATTGTATTAAAGGTTATTGATACATAGTTACAAAGATTCAGGCTTGACCATGATCAACTTTCTCTCTATTAAAGTCTCCACTTTAAACAAAGAAATTTTTTATTTTACTTAAACAATTTTTTTGTTGATTTCGTTAGTATTTTTTTTTTTACACATTTTATCACTCACACAGTTCTATATATTTACCTATATCTAGTAGACTCTTTAATCTGAACCTGAACAATTTGATATGACATTAATTTCCCTATAATTTCTATTCATACCAATTTTAAGATTCAATATTTGTTCAAAATTTTTTCCTACAATTTCGATATATATTTTTTTTTTTTGAAATTTTTATCCAATAGTCTTTTCTAGATTTTACATTATTCCGTTGTTGAACCACACATGCATTTGCAAGGGAAAATGGTTTGCGGCATTTGCCACACAAGACACACTTTCACCTGTTATTTTTCATGAGGAAAAACCATTTTCCCTTCTTACTCTGTAAGAAAGTTGCTCATTGAAGGGAAATTTCTTTACAAGCTTGCCAAAATTTGAAATGTGTGGTTAAGTTCTCTACTTACAACATATAACATACATATAAAAAATAAATATTCATATATACATAAAACATTAAATAAACAAACGATTTTCTAAGAACGAAAAGTGTACCCCGTCACGCTAAGCCTATGATTATCACAAAACTTTTTAGGTCATTCTGAATAGTGTGTTATAAAAATAAATTGTGCATATAAAGGGTTGGGTCAACATAATGATAAGCCACATTTTCGAAAAATATCTTGAAATCAAATTAATCCTTAATAGGGTTTATAGATAGGTATTTAATTTTCACTTATAACTAACACAACTAACTGCTAACATAATCTCCTCAACAAGTATGAAAATGTGGTTTGTCCCAAGTTGCAGGCAGTGTAATATATCTGTGTGATTATGAATTTTTTAAACTTATAATAATATTATCTTAACTACTAGATCATGATTATAGTTAAGTAATTTTAAGGTGAGGTGATTTAATACAATCCAATGTTATAGTAGTTAATTTTTTAATCAATGTGTGTTTTTGCTGGTTTAAATTTGAGATTATTCGAACTTTTATACTTTCCTCTTTGAGTTTGAAATACTAAGAGTCCTTTGTGTTATCTTACTTGACCATTTATCCATTCTCTAATTTTATTCATTTTGAAAATCCAAACTTTTATTACCTTTTACGCAATAAAAAATAGCTATTAAGCAATAAGAATAGTTAAAAAACAATAAATAAGTAACAATAACAACAGTATTATATTTCAAAATAGAACTGTGAGTCATATAGCCAATCTAAAAAACCAATCTGAGTCATATAGCCAATCTAAAGCAGTGGTTGCAAGTTAAATCTTGGTAGCCAATAAAAAAACCGGTGTATATACTTAGCAAGATGCATGTAGTGGCTATGAATAACAATGTATAATTTTAAATTACGTGAATACAAAATGAATATTTAATTTTAAATGGTATGAATTTGAATCCCCATGTTTAATTTTAAATGACGTGAATGTGATTTTAAATCTTGTTAACTTCGGTAGGAAAAAGCATAGAAAACGAATTTAAAAAGGTGAAACTTTCCTTGAAAATGCAGATTTTTTTTCGTTAAATTGAAAAAAGCGGAATTCCGCTGAAAAAGCTTGTCCTTTAGTAAAACATTTTAATAATATATTTTAAAAAATTACTTCTCTTATCAGCCTTGAAGATGGAATTTATCGACAAGACAAAGATTTTGTTCATGCTATCAACTCTATTCAAAATTCCTGGACTGCTACTGTATACCCAGAATTGGATGGTATGTCATTAACAAGCTATTTCAGAAGATTAGGCGGTGTAAAATCTCGTATTCACAAGTAGGAATTTCTTAATTTTATATCAATTTTCATATTTTTTGAGTTTCAACAATTTAATGCTTCTCTATAACTTTGGTTTGAACTGTTTAGATCTCCTTCACTACACTCTCCAAAAGTTTGGCCTATGTTTCAAGATCTACCTGAAGAATTTGATTGGAGAAATGTGAGTGGAGTTAATTATGTGTCTCCAGTGCGAAATCAAGGTAAGATTTTTTTTATAATTTCTAAAATTTTTCTGAAAGACGTTCTGATGGAACTTTTGTTATTTGGTGTTTCGATATTAGAAGAGACAAACTTGGAAAAGTTCTTCATACATTTAAAATTTCTAAGGTTTTCTAAGGAAATTTTTTTTTAAACTGCTGTTTGTAGAAAATGCAACACCATGAAAGAATCATCAGAATCAAATGAAATTTAATGCAGAAACGACTTGTACTGATACAAATAAATGATGAAATTTTCAAAACAAAAGAAACAAATTAAGCGTCCGAAATCAGTATTTGGTGCAGCCACCACGCGCTGCAATAAGTGCTGCTATACGACGTGGCATGGAGTCAAACAGATGTTGAATATCTGCTTGAGGAAGAGAATTCCATATCGCTTGTATGCGCAACCAAAGTTCGTCTTTGGAAACTGCAGGACGCGGATCACGAGTGAGACGCCGACCAACCATATCCCACACGTGCTCAATAGGCGACATATCCGGCGAATAAGCAGGCCAAGGAAGAAGTTGCATGCGTTGTGCTGAACAGAAGTCTCTAACAGTCCGCGCAACATGTGGGCGTGCATTATCCTGCTGAAAGATAGCTCCAGGGATGCCTTGAAGGAAAGGAACGACTTCGGGCTGTAGCACTTCACGGACGTATCTGTTGCTATTGAGATTACCCTCAATTCGTATCAAATTGGATCGTCCATGATACGAAATCGCACCCCAGACCATAACTCCGGGTGTTCGACCACTATGTCGTTCAATAATACACTCAGGAAGGCAGCGTTGACCGGCATAACGTCTAACACGAACACGGCCATCATGGGTCCACAAATTGAAGCGTGATTCATCTGAAAAGACAACTTGGTGCCAATCAGCTCGCCAGTCTCTGTGCTCAAGAGCCCACTGCCGACGCAGCCGTCGATGATCCGCCGTGAGGGGAATCCTGTATAATGGCACCCTTGCATGCAATCCACGGCGCAGCAGACGACGACGAATTGACGAAGCCGACAATTGTACACCTGTAGCAGTAGACCAATGTGCTGCCAGCTGCCTGGAGGAAGCTGTGCGATCATTTACCGCCATGCGGAGCAGGTGTCGATCATCGCGCTCTGACGTCACCTTCTGTCGTCCAGTGCATGTTTTTCGAGTTGTTCGGTGCTCGTCGGTCCACTGCTTCCAAACTCGCATCACTGTGGAACTGTTCCGCTGCATACGAGCTGCTATTGCGCGATAGGAAAATCCTCCTTCTCGAAGGCCGATTATCCTCCCTCGTTCAAACTCCGTAAGTTGCTTGAATTTCTTATTCTTCCGTCGTGGAGGCATACTCAGGTCTCACTAAACGTTTGCCACTAACAAATAATCATAGACTATTTTCAACGTCCCGCTACAGCACTTTATTTATACGCTTTCAGCAACAATTCAGAGGGCGCTGCGCGCGCCACGCACGCGCGATGGCTCTGAAACTTTATTAATTTGCATAATATCCTATAATTGACATTTGCTGCGAATTTCATTTGATTCTGATGATTCCTTCATGGTGTTGCATTTTCTACAAACAGCAGTTTAGTTTAAATGTGCTAGTATTTTTTGTTTCTATCTTGTAAAATCACTATTTTTATTTCCATTCTTAAGAACCTTTAATTTTTTTCCATATACTTCCTTATAAATTTCTTGGTTACATTTTATTTTATAACTAGATATTTTGTCGTTATTAAATTACTGTAAAACTTTGATATTCAGGACAGTGATGTGATATTTAATTTTACTTAATTTTTGCCCATATTAAAGCATTTTCAAATTATGATTCAATTAACTTTCAATGTTATCCAATTATGTCAGCCAGTTATAAACCAAAATATGAAATTTTTTACATTGCTTGGTGCTGTTCAAAATCTAGAAATCAACAAAAAGGACTTCTCTCAAATTTCATATAAACTGTTTCTCTAATTGTTTTCCCCTCCAAAGTAGGTAAGTTCATGTGTTGTGCAATATATAACTAAAAAATTCTACATTATGGCTTTACTCAATATACTTCTTAACTGTATTCAAGTTTTTTTTATAAATAGTATATTTGACAACCAAGTAATGTTATTCAATGCTATTAATTTAATGTTTTAATAATCAAAAATACAGTTTATGATAATATCATCATTCTATTATTATTTAGGGTGTAGGTTCAAGAAATTGTGACAAGGGAGAGAGGGAGATAACATGAAGTGTGACTACACGCATAATATTTAAAATAAAAACACTTAAAATTTCAGATGAAATATTTTTATTTTGCTTATTTTATCTTTCTTATCAAAATAACTACTTCCCTAATCATTATAATTGTTAATCCCACAAATACCATTAAAACACTATTCTACTTAAAAGTTTAAAAATAAGATTTGCGTGTTATGTCTCTGAATTGATAGTATATCTTTATGTAAATGTGACAAGGGTGAAGTGCGACACTTTGTGATAAAGGAGAAGAGAGGTTAAAATGTAGCATATATGTATAGATGGTCTCTGAAAAAAAGATTTTATTTGATTTAATTATTTTGCTAAGACCAAAAAATATTCTTGGAATTGAAGTTTTGAGTAGCTTCATACATCTTTTGATGAAAATAACAAATAAGATTATAAAATTAAAATAAAATACTGACAAAATACCCAGTTTTATTTATGTCAATATTTTATTATAATTTCATAATCTTGTTTGTTGAAATATGTTATTAAAACTTAAAACGTGTTTCTATCTGAACAAAGAAAATAAACAATATAATATAAACAATATAAAACACTTAATTTTCCTCTGCATGCTCCCTTTTATCCTTTGCCTTCCCTAAAAGTTTTTTTTTAATTTTTACTATCTGTAACTCAGTACTGTTTTAAATTTTTAATAATTACTAGGGAGATATAATATTAGAGAATAACTAAGAACTTTTTGCTAAAGAAAAAACAAATGTGGGGTTCCACACTAACAATAACTTCCAGAATAACTTCACCTTTATATGTGTTTTATTTAATATTTTCCTTTGTTTTTAAAGCTATCTCTATTCATTATTATTTTAATTGTGTGTAAATTTGTAGTGTATTTAATTGGGCATTTTTTCATTAGTAACTATTTTATTATTTTTTTTCTTTCAAAATATATTATTTCTTAGTTTTTTCAGTATAAAAATTTCTGTTTTTTATGTTTAATGCGAAATAATCCAATAATTCTTACTCATTGTGTTACAAATGGTCACCAGCTTAATAAACAATTGAGCAGCATATTTTTTAAAAAAAAACATGCTTCTTTTTTCTTTGCTTATTGATAATTATTTAAACTACTGTAATAATTTTGTTTTTATTTTTAGGAGGTTGTGGCAGTTGTTATTCTTTTTCATCAATGGGAATGCTAGAAGCACGATTAAGAGTTGCAACTAATAACAAAGATCAAACTATATTTTCTCCACAGGATATTGTTAGCTGTTCAGAATATTCTCAAGGTATTCATTGTCATTCCTTTGTTTAAAATTTCTAAATATAATTCTACATTATTTTATTAGAAATTATACTACAAATTTGTTGTAGCTCTTCATTAATTTTAACTCATTTTTTTTATTACTTTATTACTTTTAATATTACTGTCAGTTTGCTTCTACTTTTGATTATTACTGTAAAAATTTACTTATCAAACTCTGGTCATTCAGTTTTCTCTTAGTTTAAAAAGATAAAAAAAATTTTTTTTATGTTGGCCAGATACTTTATTTTGAAATAATGAAATTTGTAAATCTTTCTACATTTTGAGTTCCAAATTTCACAAATTTATATTTTTAATAATTCAAATTCTACTCTGCTACTCCTTTACCCTCCGGACATTTGGGTTTTGCTATCTATGCTCATTTATCTGTCCTATTAGCCATGGGAGGGATTACCAATAAAGTGTCAGAAAATTTATATATTTGTTCGTTTAAATATTATCAAAAACTAATTAGAAATTTAAATAAATTGAGATTTGTTGCTTATCTTCAAACCTAATGGTTTGTGGCTGCAAAAAATAATTCAGCTACTAGTTTCCGTTTCTAAATAATGCAAGGCAAGAAAAAAAATGTCATAAATAACTCAAAGACTACTGAAGGTATCAATAACATTTTCATTTCGGAATGTTCCTTTTTCTCTATTTCTGTTTTTTTTGTTTGAGCGAAAATTTATAATTTTGACCCTTTAGTTTTCGAGTTATGAGAGTGTGGATCATACACAGAGAACATTTTCTGAAACAGGGGTGGGAATGAATTTGTTTTGTAATAGAGACTGTTAATGCATCATGGGTACAAATAAAATATAGGAAAATGGTATAAATTTTACTTATTAATAAAATTTGCTTTAGAACAAACTAAAGATGACTGCAAAGCAATCATGAGGATTGACAAGTGAAGCGAGCAAGGGATGGAGACTTCTACTATTTTAAAAAATAGGCCTAATAACAGCACAGTTACAGACGCTTTTTAACATTGAGTGAAGAAAAGTTAAAAATTTTGTTCGCGAATTAAGATAAACACATTTTTGAACAATTTAAGAGAATTATAGTGCAATTATTTTTCTAAAATGCAAAATAATTTGAAATATTGCTAGATGTTACTTACTGAATCACATTAAATAATTTGATTAAAGTTACTTTTTAAAATAGCACAAGATTTAACTGGATATTTTTTAGAATAACGTTGTAAATTATATGCATCACACATCATAGCGTTTTATTAGTTTCCATTTTCTGGTATAAAAACCCAAGTTGTATGTAGTTTTTTTTACTTGTGCAAGAAAAATATTTTTTTTCCCTTTCAATTTTACAGTGAAACTTTGTTGGAAAACAATAAATATTTAATGCTTTTCATATTGAAGAAATTGAATTAGTCGCTGATCATAACTATGGAAACTTTATAGCAATATATTACTTAAATATTGTCAAATATCTGAATCTGGAGTTAAAACTTATTCAATGAAAGTTAACTAGCAAAATCCTCATCAATCATTTAAAAATATGTAGCGTAAAAAAATTTAATTTTTCAATTATTTATTATTCAAATGCAGGTTGTGAAGGTGGATTCCCATATTTAATAGCAGGGAAATATGCTCAAGATTTTGGTGTTGTTCCAGAAGTGTGTAACCCTTACACTGGTAAAGATGATAAATGCAACGAAAAGAAATGCAAACGGTTCTATGTTGCAGATTTTAAATACATTGGTGGATTTTATGGCGGGTAAGTTATACAACTATTAAAATTTCAGTAGTAAATGTTTGATAGTATAATTTTTCATAAATTTAGTAATTACTCATGCGATTTTCAAATAAAATAGAGAAATGAAAGAACAAATGTGACCAGGGGCCCCCACCAGGGGGAAGGTGGGCGCATGATGCGTCCACTTAAAGCTTGAGGGGGGGAATTTTTACACTAAATAAAACGAATAGTTTGGGAGGGGAATTTAGAATTGCCCAAAAATGCGCCCAAGAGCTTGGGGGCCACTGAGTGTGACAACTCCTTTAAGAAATATTAAGCATTTAAAGTTCTAAATCAAAAAGTGCCATAACTTGAATCATCTTAATTTTTGATCTGCTTTGAAATTATTATTTTTAAACCCTAGATAAAGACATATTTGTTGTACATAGCAACTTTTATACAGTGTTTAAATTTTAGCAGGGCTTGAAAAATCTAAAATTTTTTACAATCCCAAATGAAACATTTATTTATATGCTGGAACATCTTTTTCGATTTGCACATTAATGAAAACATATGCATAGAGCTATTATTAAGCTGAAAAATAAATCGCATTAACATTATATTTGAATCACCAACATCTCACATAGGTGTCTTATTTCAAATCTTTTTATTGAGGCTAGTATTAAGCATGTTTTAGTTTGTTTCCTGATATTTTATAATCTGTAAACAAATGGCCAAAATAAAAACCATTTATTTTAGTCCATATTGGGTATGATTGACCCTAAATGTCACTAATAGATGCTTCTTCCTCTACAAGTTATTTATTTTCATAAAATCGAGGAATAAGGAATCTGATGTAAAAAAGAAGGAAAAAAAATCTTAAGCTTAGTTAGGTGCATTACTTGTGTATAACAACACACAGACTCTTACAAATAGATATCTTTTATTTTTCACAATTGAAAATAACTTCCGTTATAGACTTTTAATTTAATTTAACCTTTTGGCCATGTGCCTAACACTTGCTTTTCTGATGCCTTTGTGATATCAGTCATAAGCAAACGTTTAGTGTGGGAAAAAAGAGCTGGTTGACACTAAATAAGTAGTGTGACTTATTATTATTAATGAGATGTGTTTTAAGTGGTACCTAAATCTTACTTGGTTTATTACAATATTCAAAAATATATACTATGTGCATTAGGTATTTAGAAAGTATGAAAATGTTGTCCTACTTACACATAAATCTTTTTATAGATGTAACGAAGAATTGATGAAAATGGAATTGGTGAAAAATGGCCCCATAGCTGTTTCTTTTGAAGTCTATGATGACTTCACTCATTACAGTGGAGGTATCTACCATCACACAGGTCTTCAATCTCGATTCAATCCTTTTATGATAACAAATCATGCTGTTTTAGCTGTTGGGTATGGAGCTGATAAAAAAACTGGTGAAAAGTATTGGATTGTCAAGAACAGTTGGGGAGAGACATGGGGAGAAAAAGGATACTTCAGAATACGACGAGGAACAGATGAGTGTAGCATTGAAAGTATTGCAGTGGCTGCCAAAATTATTCCTTGAATATGTCTAAACAAATACTTTGAACAATAAAATCTTGTTTTTAATAGTTTTATCGTTTTGTCTTAAGTAATAAAACAGACAGACCGAATTAAGTTAAAGCAAAGGGCTGAAGATGTGCCTTAATTTTGAAACTCATCAATTTTAAATATTGATAAATTTCAAAATAATTATACAAGAAGAATCTTAATGACCAGCATCAATTAGTTTTCTTTTTGAATATGAGAACCAATGCTAAACTTTCAAAAAGTGGAAATAAACTATCTAAAGAAAAAACTTAGTTGAGAAAAACAGAATTTTACTAACAAATTTAAAACATTATTTTTTTAAACAGATGAATAACCATGTATGTTACTTTGAAATCTGAATTGTATTACAAATAGATGTAAAGTGATACTGTTGCTCAATGCCTGCTCTGAATTAATCAGTTTGACCCCATCAATAGTCAATGACCTCTAAAAGTATATTTACTTTTTCAGTATTTACTTTTTAATAAAAAATTTCTGAAGTGTTAATGACCTAAAATTCATTAATATTACTGTCTTTAATTTTAAGTAGTTTTGATTATACTCCTTTTAACATAATTTTAAAATAAACAACTAAATATATATTGTTTTATTATTATTACACAGTTTACTTGATGGATCACAGTTGTACACAAATCAAAAATGTCTTGGATACAAATTTATGATTGTTTTACTAATACTAGCAAAATAAAAATGTTCTTTGAACATAATTTTGATGTTGCAACAAAAAATTTAAATAAAAAAAGCTTTTTTCTTCGGTTAAGAACTTAAAGTGGGAAATTAATTAATGGACTTTCTTTTAAAAAGGTGCAGCATTAAGCTGATGAAAATAGAAATGAGTGTATTGAAGCTGATAAAAACTTGATACACTGTCTATATTTACGAAATATACTAATCCAAAAGTGTAATTAACAGGTTGCTGTTAGACAACTCAATTGCACTAATAGTAGTATATACATGTAGAGGCATAACTGACTAGTATAAATGGGGTAGCATAGGAGAAGTTTCAGAAACACAACTCATTGAATTCCCAATTTTTTTGATTATGTAATCCTAACTGATCAATCTTCTTTTGGCGGAAGCCCAATTTTATAAGTAAAGTAAATACAATAAATGTATTAACCAATAAAAGGTAACTTTACTTTGAAAAGATCTAATAAGAGGAATGAAATTTTTTTGTTTTATCATGTAATAATCTTAGATAAGGTTTTATGTCCGACATTAGAACTCAGTGGTAGAGCTAAATATATGAATTTATTTTTGGTATATATATTTATATATACAGTTGAACCTGTTTATCTTGAACCTCTTTATCTCGAAAACCTCTATCTCGAAATTTTTAAAATTCCCTACATTTACTGTCTAAAATCAATGTATTTTCCATGTTTATGTAGAATTTTTTTTTTCAAAACCTCTGTTTCTCGAATTTCTAATAATAGAGCACAAATGTCAAAATTTTCCTCCTTATCAGTAGAACTCGTAGACAGAGATGAATTTTACACTACTAATTTTACTCGTATACAGACGTGAATTCACGGGAAGTAGGGATAAACAGGTTGGGGGTGTTTCTTGGAATTTTAATCACTACCCCTGCACTTCCTTAACTAGAAAGGAATACAATGATTCTAGCAATAAGTGAGGGGTTAATGAGTAGTGACCATCAGGGGTTAGCTTTTCAACATAGATAAGAAAGCTAAAAATAGAAAATCATTTTTGACCTCAAAATTGCAACCAATGGATCAAAGGATAATTAAGAGTTTTAAAGTGAACTATAGAAAACGATGTATGAGGAATTTGCGATCTTTCTAACCTCAAAGAATAACAGAAACAAATAAAATCAGTAAAAATCTTGGAAAATTATTTTCAGTATGTTAAAAAACTGTTATGTAAATAGGCGTATTATATGGTATAATTAATTTAAAGAAATGTCTATATTTTTCAACTAAAAACAAAGCACTTTTAATAGAATTTCTTAATTAAATAAAATTTTTTATAGTACCTGTATAGCTTGAAACCTCTTTATCTCGAATTTTTCGCCTTTCCTGTGAGATTCGAGATAAACAAGTTCGACTGTAATATATATACGGATAAACAGAAAATAAATCAAAAAGTCGAATTATGGTTTTTGTATAATAACTAAAAACAACTGTGGTAGACGTTAAAAAATGGTTATATTAGCGAAACATAATTTTTAATTAAGGAGTTTGGCTATTTCATTTTGATATGAAAAGAACGATGGGAAATACTATTGCAAGTTTTAATATAAAAGCATGGTTTTTTGTAAAATTTATACAATACATTATTAGAAAAATTAAATTTTTAATAGAAATTGCCCTTTCTTTCTTATGGACCTTTTACTTTGAATAGTTTCATAAACGTAACCAAAATATTAAATAAATAATGGATTATTGATAAGATCTAAATATAATAACAGATTTGAAAAGTATTAAAAAAATGCTTAAAATAAAAATTTCAACTATCAAAACGCACTTTACTCTTCCAAAGAACCTTAGGGTGCCACAAAACACCAAGGCTTCGTGGAACATCATTTGGTAACTGCTACATTATTGAACTACCCCACGACATATTAAAGAGATTTTGCAAAGCTTTACGATTACCCATAACTTTGAGTAAAGCTTAATAGCATGTGCGTAAAAAATTTTCCTACAAATCGCAGTGCAGCTAAGAGGTATAAAATAAGGTTAGCGTTTCATTTAACATAAGACAAACTATATGCAAAACCACTAAATTATTGTACTAGAGATATTTTGCAAAGCATTACGATTAAATACAACTTCGATATCAATGCTATTAAAGCTTATAATACCATGCGCATAAAAATTCGCAAATAAATGGCTGTGGAGCTAAGAGGCAGAAAATAAGGTTAGGACAAACTCTCTCTAAATAATAAAACTTATACTAAAATTTAAAAAAATATTAAGTTTGAAATTTTTTTATGTACCAATACCTCCTTATTGCTTTACAAGAAAACAAATTTTAGAACTATTCACCTCTCTTTATAATTTTTCATTTTGGGAGAAAAAAATAGCACAGGCAAGGCAGCTGCGAGATAGAAGCATTAAAAATAAAGATTTTTCTTAGTTACCTCAAATTCCTTTGAATTGTAGAATGCATATCTCTCGACTCTGATGTTTAAATTGCAATAATAAAAAAAAAGAGATTAAAAACTATACATAGTTATTCAGAATAGAAATTCAATCACATGATTTTTTAACATTTTATTTATAAATCGTTTAGTGGATGCAATCACATATAAATTTAATATCTTTTGCCAAAAAATACAGGAAAATTTTTATACTGTACATTGAAATATTAGAATAAAGTACATTGGTCTATTAAAACCTATTTGAAAATCAAAAGCGAAAGAGCAGCTGAAGCACCACACGAGTTTGAAAGAAAATAATGCAATTGTGCACGTTAAAATATTATATTTTGCGCATTTCAAAATTGTAAGATACACCTCTATATTATGAGAATTATTATCACTATATTCAATTTTACTGAAATCATATAAGCATAAATGAAGAATAAATATACTCCATTGATTTAATATACTATATATTGTTTCGGATAGGAATTTGTAACAAATGCCCTGCTTATAGATGTCACACCTTCAATCAAAAATTATCAGATCAAATTTTGTAAAATACAAATTTAAAAAAATATTACTTTATAACCACTTATGAAACCCATAATTTTTCAAATGAATTGCGATTGCAGGATTATTTTTCATGCTTTCAAATTTAATTTTGCTACATTTTTAAAATTGTTTCCTCAATAATAATTATTACTTGGTTGAAAAAAAAGAGGGATAATACTCTGAAATTCGTCAGTTCCCTTGGAAATTTCAGATGCATAAAAAGAAAAAAAGCAACAATGATAATGCAAACAAGTTTTTCTTTTAAAGAAAATTTTAAATGGTAACAAATTCAGAAAACAATCTACTTTAATAAAACTGAGGCATGTGAATGCCCGAGGCAAACTGCTTGCTTGGAGCATCCACATGCTATAGTTAGTGCCCTTAAAAAGGAATGAAAACAAACTCTAGCATGACCAAGAGAAAAGAAACTTAACAACAATCCTATTCAGATTCATAATTCTGGAATGGAAATCTATTAAGAAATTATTCTTTTATGCATGTTTTTAAACTTATAACAAAATATTCTTTTAATTAAAAAAGGTAATTAAATTTATTGACACAAAACTTCTTTGTTAGATGTGTTTAAAGATCATACTTATTTAAGTCCATAAGCTTAAGCCAAGTTTTTATCAAATAAAATATTTGATTTCTTAAGAAAGATACCAATAATCTTGGAGTACTTTCACCTCTTTTTCTGCTTGCTACAGTTTTGAAATGAAAAAACTAAAACATCTGTCAAAAAAAATTTTTTATTCTAGTTTTTTTCATCACCTGATCAAGATCACACTGAATTTATAGATATATAAAGAATTAAGCTAACCGAAAAAAAAAACTCTAAAATTTCGACTCTATATAATAAATTTGCAAATTCATATTACAAAATAATTAGTGAATGGCCCTAAAAAAATATTCACTATTTGTTACTAGGTTTAGTATTTAATTTTCTTAAATGGAATGCAGAAAATTTAAATAATTTTGAAATATAAACGAAATGAGTATTGAAGCTAAACAGTTTTACCCCACATTTTTAATATTTAATAAATCTGGGATAATTGAACTTTTCTATTTAAATTGTTTTTAAATAAAATCATTGACCATTATTATACATAAGATTTTTTGTTGCATATAAAATATTAAAAGTCCCTCATTTCATACTTTTTTTAAATCTTGGCTTGATTTTTCTCATAAAACAACTTAAGAATACTGAAAAACTTAAAATAATATAATAATTTATAAAAAGTAATAAGCAAATTTAAAAAAAACATAATGAAGTACAATAAAAGTTTACTAAAATTTTACACAATTGGTGGACAGTCCCAAGTAAAAATATTGCATAGGGAGTGGGAGGACAAATTCAAGGTAAGTGCAGCACCTGGTTATTATCCCTTTCACATATGCTAACGTTTTCTGAAGTGATTAAAAAAAAAACTTGAGAATAAAGTGCAAAAATAGAGGCTCACATTGTTTGAAACTAGAAAATAAATAAAACAGAAGATGTTATTTTTATTCTTTAATATAAAAAAAGTACAACTTAAAAAACAAATCATCTTGTATTTACAAATGTGAATAGATTTTAAAGATTAACAGGCTTGCTTTAGCTTTTGTGTTGGTAATAGCCCAAATCTCCTCTTGATCAAAACTCTGTATTTGCTGTATGGATCTGCAGGTGAAAATCGAGCTGAAAAATAAAATAAACAAGTTAAAAAAAATTTGCACATTGAAAATTACTGGCCTTTATTTCTTTGTTAATTATTCATTCTTATTTTTTAATTGATCAATGTCTCACTTTATAATTTGACAGTAATTAAATTCTCTCATCAGTTAAAGATGAAAGTGAAAACCTGAACCAATACAAGATACTTTTTAAAACAAAATTATATTGACGATCTGTTTTAGTAAAATATACTATAGTCCATTCCACCTTAAGTTGGCACTGGAGAGAAAGGTAGGAAATGTAATGCTCCGCCTTTGAAAAGTAGTTCTTCGCTATTTTGGAATTAATTGCAGTTTAAATGCGCGTACAAATATAAATAAATGTTGCATAGTTAGAAAAGTATATCTTGAAACATTCATTAGAAGTTTTTCATGTTTAAATGTATTTAACTTATAAATACCTTCTCAGTAAAGCGAATGTGCAAAGAAGAAGGAGGTGCTTTAGTTTGGCGCTGAATTAGCTTTCAAGGACAAGGAATTGGCTCATTGGCTATGTTTCTACACTGGTCAGTCAGCTTTTCCATTCGCCTTGGCTTTGCTTAAGTGTCTTATCTCTTGTGCAGTTCTTTTTTTTTTTTTTTTTTTTTGTATTTGATTATTTAATTTTCTAAATATTAACCTCATCTGTACAATATTTAATGAAAAAATTTTTCCCCTCAGAATAAATGAAAAAAAAAAAACACCCCAATAGACAGGTGAATATTATTAAACTGATGACAGTTGAGCATATTTGCTGTGTTGTGTGAACAACGCAGCAAATTCAACATGTGATTTTATTATTATTTTTTTACGACAAAAGAAAAAATTGTTTTCGCTTTATTCGATCTCTGTAAAGATTCAAATCTTGCGTCTTTTGCGCCATGTTTAGTTCTGAAGTACAATTCGCTTTTTATAGGAACTTAAATAATGTAAAAATTTAAGATTTTTAGTTTGTTCAATTAAAGGGACTTTTAAATGTTATCTGAAATACAATTTCCATAATAGAAGTGTTAATCCGTTAGTTATAAACTAATAAAATGTATAGGAATTGAAATAATTTCAAAAAAGACGCAAAATTTGAATCATTAATTTTTTTTAAACAACGAAAGGTTAATTTAAACCAATCAATATTTTAATAATTACTTTTGAAATACAAAGCCCAAAAAGCTGAGAAATCCTTTCTCTTATGTAGAAAATATTAAGATATTTCAGCATCTGACAAAATATTTCGAGACTAACTAATTCTACTGTACTTAAATAACAAATTATGGGGATTTTTCTCTTAAGCCTCCTTTCACCTGCAAAGATCCTGAAAAGTAAAGGAAAGTTCTGATATTTCAAAATATGTATTTTCTTTTGAAGAAATGCGCCTACCCATCCAAGTAGAATTTCGTCTGATGAGAAATTGTGGATTGAATTCAATTCAGGGCTACCCCACAAAGAGTTTGCAGAAGGAACTGTCAACTGTTAAAATATTAAACGAATAACATGATAACCACCAGGATAGGTGGTTATCATGTTATTCAAAGAGTTCCTGTTGAGTCTAAGAGGGTGGGATATGGCAGCTGAAAACATGGGGGGGGGGCGAACAAACAGTACGCCCCCCATATGGATAATACTAATTTTTTTTTTCAGGTAAGTTCTTTTGTCTCTTAGAAGCAAAAATATATTTCAGAAAAAAAAATTTTTGTAGTAAAAAAAAAAACTTTTCTGAAATTTTTTTTTTAATTTTTTATTTATAAAAAAAAAAAAGAACAGTAAATATTAAAAAAACATAGGTATGATATTTTTCATGATCAATGATTTCCTGCCTATGTTGACTTTTTCTTCCCCAACAAAATACCAATGAGGGATAAATTAATGTACATTAATCTGCAAAAAATAAGTATATAAAAATAAATATTTAAAACAAAGTATTTATGCGCATCTATGCATTTCGTTTTTTTTTTTTTTTTACTTAGATTTCATCAAAAAAGAATCTTTTTAAATATATTTTTCTTTAATTAAAATTAGTTTCGTTTAATTAAAAAATTATAATAAGAAAAAAAAAACAGTAAGTATTATAAAACATAAGTATGATCTTTCTCATGATCAATAATTTCCAGCCTATGCTGACTTTTCCTTCCCCAACAAATCACCAATGTGGGATAAATTAATGTACATTAATCTACAAAAAATAAGAATAAGAATATAAAAATAAATATTTAAAACAAAGTATTTTTGCGCATCTATGTATTTCTTTTTTTTTACTTAGATTTCAGCAAAAAAGAATATTTTTAAATATATATTTTTTTTTCTGTTTAAAATTAGTTTCGTTTAGTTAAAAAATCATAATAAGAAAATCTGCTCTTTAAATACTAATTAAGAAATCAGCTTACAACTAGTATCTTAAAATAATAATTATGAGAAATGCTCTAAAAAATCGTGCTCTTTTCCGTATTCTGTACAAAATTTTAATACGATTCTTGGTTTTAAAAAAATAAAAATCGGCGTTTTGCTTTCTTAAACGCCAATACTGGCCACTTTCTCTCCCTTTGTTGCTACCTCATCCCCGTACTGACTTAAAGAGTAACCCAGTTTCCTTGTAATCCGGTCTACCTACCTTTCTCTCCAGTGCCAACTTAAGGTGGAATGGACTATAGATTTGTCTCAAAAAGCATCATTTTCTCCAAAATATTAAGAAAAAAAAAACTTGCATTAAATTTAAAAAACACAAACAATTTACAAAACATTTTGAAAAATAAACAACGGAAAAATAAACAATTGAAATATCACTTTGGAAAGAGAAATCGATCATAAACATTTCACTAAAAATGATAAAATTAAGGGTAAAAATATTGAATTTTGATAGTTTCAAGAAACCTCGTGACTAAGTAGTGAAGCTAATGACTTCACATTATTTTAGCATTTTGCAATTTTTCTTTCTTTCTGATCTCAAATTTTCTGCCAAAGAATTTTTAAAATCAACTTAATACATGGTTAAAAGTAGCGTCCGAGTCATTTATATTTTTTGCTTCATCAGACACTTCACAACTAGGTTTTAAAAAGGAATTACAAATAAAGAAAATCTTGATATGCAAAATTGTTAATTTGGAGAAAATGGTTTCATGCTGTGTGCTAAAGTGCACAATGGTTCTGCTGATAATTATGAAAAAATACTTTAGTGTCTTGAGAACAAAAGTCAGAGATTCAAGCCAAAAGAAAGTAGGTTGATCTAGTAATTAGTTTTAAGCTTGTACAAATAAACTATAAAAGAAAATTTTGCTATAACTATAAAAAAAAAAGAACTGATAACTCAGTTCTATGACTATTATCACATTAATCTGACACCGCTTCAGTGACCAATGTTATGTTTTGACTCTTAAAGTAAGCATTATTGTTAAATAAAAATCGTAAATTCTTTTGTATACCTATAAATTTCGCACACTAATTTGGGTTGAAGTTTTTCTATTAAATACTGTTATTGTCTGCACACAAAGGAAAAAGTCATTTATGATTCTTTAAAAATTACATTGTTATTTTAATGCTGGTCTTCAGCATGATTTCTTTTAGATCTTGTGGCCCACCATCGGAAAGTGATTAAGAAAGTGTAGATTGCTTATATTTTCCTTATATTTAAGAATTTGAGAAACATTTTTGACCCTTCCAGAAGTAAAGTATTCATGTTTATTTTTATTAAGGCATTAAAATCACGTTTACTGAAAAGAACAATTTATTAAATGAACGTATGAATACTACCTAATTTATTAAATTTTTTTTTAACTCTAGCATTTTAACAATTTTTTTACGTCTAGTACTGCTGAGCTAGAAAAACAGATCTTATCAACATGCATGGTACCTTAAGCCAAAAGGTTAACAAGGCCAATTTTTTCACTGTCATATTTTAGTTATTATGTACTTCAGATAACTATTGATAAACAGAAAAGATGATAATGATAAACATAATATATAAAATGATAAATACAAATATAAAGATAAACATAAATAAAGAATCCTATACCTGGATGAGCAGATAGGGTAGGCTTTCCATTAGGGTCCACTTTCTAGAAAGTGAAGAAAAAAGAAAGGTTAAAACAAGATACTACAAAATACACATATTACTATTTTATTTACATAATGCAGGGCCCGTGCTAAGGATTCCAATTCAGTAAATTAGCCAAATACAAAAAAAAGGAGATAAATTGCAAAAACATTGAAAAACAAACAGCATGATCTAAAAACAAAATTGAACAGACTAGAAAACAGCGCATTTGCAAGTTATACATTCTATTGACCTATTATTTTGTTTAACCAGATTTTCATGTATGAATAGCAAACAAATGTACTAACACAAGTACTTACATTTTCAGATACTGAATTTGGTAAACTTAAAATGCAGTAACTTAAAATAGTTGATAGAAGACGGATTTTTAAATGGTCTGAACAGAAATCAAGATGCAAAGACATACACAGATACAAAATGTGATGTGTGATTTTGAAATTTGTGATTGCCTCTTGATATTGGAATTTTAAATCTACATGAAATTAAATTCAGCAATATTAAATCTCAATATGAACAACGATATTTGATTTCATTAAATCTGGGGAAGTGCAAGTTCACACTCAAACCTGTTCTTAGTTCCCAAAAACTGCATGTTTATGAAGAGAAACTCAGTGAAGTTGCCATTATTATTAATTTGAATTTTGTTAAAGAGCCAATCTCTAGCAGCTGGATTTTGTGGATTGTTGGACTATAAAATAGCCCCAAATCCTGTCTTATTAAAATGTATATAAATATAATTAATTTAAGCTTTTAACAATAAATCTCACATGAACAATCTGAGTTGACTTTTTCGATTCCTTAGTAATATAGCTTTACCCTAAGTCAGAATTTTTTCTATGACAAACCTGTCTGGCCTCATTTTTTTCCGCGAGAATCTTAATAATAATAAAAAAAAAAAAAACATGCGCTTGGCTGAACTTGAAGGAGGGGTATTAGCTATTCTTGGAGTGTCTGATATGCTAATATGGGAACATTCCTGTATTGTGATCTGTGGCAGAATAATCGCCAAGACTTGGGCATTCCCGCGTAGCGGCCTATTAGAAAAGAAAAAAAAAAAAAAATCACAGGAAGGGATCATCTCCAAAGGTATAACCCGGTGCCACCCCAGGGCAAACATCTACAAATTCCAAGTTTAAAATCTACTTGGAGATTGCAATTGACGCGAAAGATCAAGATATGCAAATGTTCCCAAAACGACAATCGTCAAGCCGCCTAACGAATTTAAAAGAAAAATTTATAGAAGGTGACCAACTCGAAGTGACAAGTGATCAAACTTCTACAGGTTTTTTTTAAAACAAAATTGCAAAATTAAAACTTATTTGGAATTTCGGAGATTGTAGCTGGCGCAGAGAGCAGAAATATTTTCTAAACTACGAATTATAATCTTCTGGGAAGATTTTTTTTTTTTAGTTTTTTGCGGGCCGCTGCTCGGAAGTTGGCAATTATTCTACCACAGATACGGAAATCTACTCAAAAAAATCATACAAGAGTGACATACAATAAATAATTAGCAAAACGTAAAACTGAAGATTTTAAAATAAACAGAAGAGAGCACATGCGAACTCCAAACATATTCAAAAAGGACACTTACATTAAGAGTATAAACTCTTTCTCCACTTTCATTCAAGTAATACATTAGCAGCATGATTTCAAGAAATAAAAATACTATATATTTCTTAATAAATCTTTATTAAATTCTTCAAAACGTGTTCACACAACAGTAAGTTAAATTAAATTTTTGAACAAGAGTCGATCTGCTTATTTCTGCAAAGTTCAAGGACTTCAATATAAGAATTCCATAACTATATCGATACAATAAGTTATAACTGTGTCTGTGACGACTCACTAGCCTTAGCTTTGTTTTGATTTTGTGGGTTAGTTTCTGTTGTCTTTTATTTTTAACAGTAGTATTATCCGTGAAGCAAGAAATGATTTCTTCGAACAACGATATCAGTGAATCGTAAAGTAGCTAACGCATCAGTGAATTCTGATTATGAAGACGATCAGTGAACTTTTTTGAGTCTATAAATATACTTCAATTATTTAACTTCATCAGAAATTAGCTGTAATTAAGTAAGTTAATTATAAATTATTTATATTAAACAATGTGTGTTATTTAATAAATTTTTCGAAAATGTAAAATATGACATAATTTATAATTCTTTCGTTCTAATTTAAAACCAAACCATATTGCACTTTCAAGATATATATACATCCTTATTTAGTAAAATTAAGCATACTCAGTTTATGAATACTCTGTGTAAAGATGTCATATTTATCATAAAATTTTCTTAACATAACCCGAAATTACTTAAATTTGCGAATTGTATTTCGTTAGTTATGTAGGTAGTAGAATACACAAGTCTTGTTTTAAGCTGTATTGTGTACTATAAGAAGATTTTTAGAATTCTTCTGCACTGAATTTGCATTAAAAAATTTAATGAGTTAGATTCTCTTGTTTTGTATTTTAACGCTAATCACAATTCTATTTTACTCTTTCTATATTCAAATATTAACTAGACTAACAAATATAATAAAACTGGAATTACTCAAGCACAGCAATGCAACACTTCCATTAAAAAGAAGAAACAAATTATTTAAAATTTCCAATAACTATTAAATAATGCTTAGCGTTATAACTTAGTTTATTAATTTTTTAAACTCTAATATACTTTAAAGTTTTTTGTAAATTAAATTTAAAGCATTTTGTCATTTATAATTATTTAGACTTTTGGTTCATAGCACTTAACAAGGTATTAGGATTTTTATAGATAGATAAGTTTTCAAAGTTAAACATGAAATGCACCTAAAGCTATCTAATAATTGGTTTGTATTTAATTTCTAGAATGCATTTTTATTATAAGTACTAAAATGCATTATATTAAAATTTTGAAATGTATGATGCTGTACGTTTACCAGTTATTCCAGTTTTATTTTTCCATATGATTTTGTCTTTCAAGGAATAGTAGTTGTAAAATGATAAATATATAACTTTCATAAACTTCTTTTCAAAAGAAAAATTTTGCGTACAGATGTAGTTTGCATGATAAAATATTTAGCCAAAGATCAGTTAACATAAAGTATTTTATGAAGAGTCTTTGATTTCTCCTCAAATGATCCATGAATTATCATTAAAAATGTCTAAGCCCTGTGTCAGAATATTTTCGAGCTATCTGCGACTCTTGCACTAATATTTTTCTGCCGGATACTTTTAATATAATAGTTACAAAAATATATGTTACTAATTTAAAATAACAAAGGGATAAAGAGATTTTAAAAAAGGACAAAGGGATTTAAAATAATAACTAAATAATATATATATAGTTTACAAAAAAACTATATATGGGTCATTCTCACAAAAACAGTCATTTTCATGTCCCCAGTATATTTTATGTTTGTTTTACAGCTTACGAAAAAAAAAATTTCAGGGAAAGTGTCCTTCGGAATGCAAGCTAACAAAAGAATAAAAATAAAATTATCAATTTTTATTTTTTATTTATTTTAGGTAATTAAAATATACCAATATGTCATTCCCTCACTTGTCCCCACTGCTGATTTAAAAAAAGAAAAAAATTGTTTCTGAAATAAAATTTTTTTTTTTACAAATTCGTGTTTTTTATTTCAGAATACTGAAATATAGAATTCAGAAAATCAATTTTATAATTAATTTCTGATAAAAATATTAACACAGCACTATTTTAAACTTTGTCCCCAGTGTTTCGCGTCATTCCCTCACAACAATGTTCTTATCACCTGCAATCTTCTTAGAATAAAAATATTTTAATAAAAACTTCAGAAGTTAACAACTGGCATCATAGAACAAAATTGCAGTATGTTTCCATCTTCAACTTAAAGAAGCTTTGCTGTGGAATAAATTTGAAGGAATCAAACCAGGTAAAATTTTTTACATTTGTCATTCCCTCATGTCATTTTTTAGAGTAAAATAAAATACAACTTCATCGAGAAAGTGGATAATTATATGTTGCTTTCTTGTATGAATATAATTGTATGTGATTGACTTCAGAAATTAATTAGGCCTAACTGTTATTTTTAAATTTCATTGAATTCGTCATTCCCTCACTAGTGTATAAAGTGAGGGAATGATTCAAGATGAGTTATTATCAAATTTTTTTTTGTTCAATCGTGCCAGCCAATTTTATTTCCCAAACCTGTAAAAAGTATTAAATATATAAGACTAAATTATAATAAGTATTAGATATACTTAGTATGTTATCATTTTCAAACTTTAGGTAGATGTAACTTAGATAAAAACATGTATTAAAATAAAATATCATTCCCTCACTATTAGTGTCATGCCCTCACTTTTTAAATAGTGAAAATAATTAATTTACTTATTAATTAATTTGAAAAATAAATTGAAAAATTAATAAATTAATTTATTAAATTAATTTATTCATTTATTAAATTAATTAATTAATTATTAATTATTATAAATTAATTAATTATAAATTAATTATTTAAAAAATTAATTAATTTAAATATTAAGTATAATTTATAGGATATATACTTTCTTTATAATGCCATTACATATTCCTATTAATATAAAAAGTTTCAGAGCTCTATATTCACTTTACTTTTTTGGGATTTTATGAACTGAAAAATGACAGTTTTCGTGAGAATGACCCATATATATTATTTAGTTGAACATATAATGTATTTTTATTCTAATGTTATGGGTGATATTCTTGCATTTCGTTGGGGGGGGGGCACAAATTATTTCCTTCATCACATTTTGTAAATAATCATCACAATAAAAAAATAATTAAATATCATAAAATCCGTAGTAGTAATTGCCGATAAGAAGATCGACAGTGAAATTGCGCAAATCAGGCACCTCAACTGCGTGTTTCATCTCGAAATTATATTATTGTTATAAATAATATTGTATAAAAGATATTGAATTTAAAAACTATGCAGGTATCAATAGCAATAACTGCCAAAAATTTGATAGAATTATTGCCTTAAAAAGTAAAAACTCAAATGCAGGATTAGAATTTTACATATTGTTTGAAATATATCAGGATATTTAAAATCCATGTGAAAATCAATATCAATAACTGCTGAAAATACAATTGAAACAACATCAATTTATGATATTATCAGTGTAAATTAAGCGTGTTTAAAAGTGATTATCTAAATGCACAGATCAAATATTGCATGTAAATTTCTGTAGAAAAGAAAAGTTTTTTTTTCATTTTTTAGGAGAAAAATCTTTCTGCAAAAATTCTGTAACGTTCTGGACAATGTCACCGTGTCACTTAGATTCTGCCTAAGGGTGCCTAAGTACAACTTAAAAATCTTCTTTTGCTCCTTTTAGCAATGTGCAAAGAAATTCAACATTGGGGAAATTTTGATAAAGCATTTAATGAATAGCATTCATTAAACAGCCTTTTATTGTTAGCAGGTAATAAAGAAAAATCTTAAAATGATACAAATCAACTGGCAGTTTAAAGAGGGAAATTTGTGTTTTTTCTGATAATTTTTCTTTGAAGAATGAAACTGTTGTTAATTCAAACTACTGATAGTCATAATTTCCCTTCTTACCTATTAAATTCGAGTTATCATGTGTAGACTGTAATTAAATAATTAAGAATTGTCTCACTTTTGACAAAATTATAAATTCTTTATTTTTATGCATCAAGTGATTTACTTATAGATTATGCACACTAAAAATTATACTTTTATTACTGTCACTAAAAATGTTTAACAAAACTCATTGCCATTTCTTTATTTTAATAATTTTATCTACATTATAAAGTCTAAAAATATTAAAAAATATCTAGCTAACAAAAGCATGAATGAAAGAAACAAAACATATAACAAGATAATTTAAAAAAAAAAAAAATGCATGCGACAAGGTAGGTATGTGTTAAATTTGCTGCGACTGAAAACCATTAACTTGTATGTTCTCTAAGTTTGAAGAGAAAGGTACAAGCTTAGACACTGTTCATATTGTCTAACAGCAGTGTATTATGTAGTATTTAAATTCCTTCTAAGGCTGTTAAAAGATAAGCCTTGGAAAACAGAACTAAATACTTGGTTATGATTAGGTGATGTACTACTGTCTATTTTTGTAAAAATTGAATTGTAGATTAATATAAAGGGCAGCTTAAAATCAAATGTCTAAAATATTGATTTTGTTGCAGTAATGGCTGACAGGACACAAAACTCAGCTGAATTGGTGTCATCAAAGGAGGGAAGCAAAAATTCTGATGAAAAATCTAATTTAGAAAATGAAATTATTGAAAATGGCAAAAATGGAAAGCAAATTAAATGTCAGCGATGCCCATCTACAATTTTAATTCCTGGGACAGCAACTTTAGTTGAGCATGAGGTAAAATTTCAATGTATAAATGAGTCACAATGCAGAGTTAATGTTTATATTTGTGTGAAATTTTGGAAAATAATAGTAATTATCTAATATCTTAAATAACATATCTATTTTTCTGTAACAATAATTTTTCAATTAAGAGTGCATCTACTCTTGTGTTAATCCTATTAAAAGTAAATTATACTCTTTCATTTTAATTAACAGTTAGCAATTATAAGTAATTTTAAAACAGATTAGTAGTCAACTAATTATTGAAACCAGAAATTTTTAATGAAGCAAAGTTTTTCATAGATTAATTTGTTTATTTCTTCTAAAGGAGTCAAAATTCTCAATTAGTTTTTTTCGATAAGTAACTTTTATACCTTGGAAAGAAGATATGACAAACTTAATTTAAGAATTAATTATTAATAATTAATTTTGAAACAGATTAGTAAATTAACTATTAAATATTGAATTAAGTTTAGTCATTATTGATCAATAATGAAAACTTAGCTGTGTTATTGTTCTGGTGTAAAGGTAAAATTTTTTTAAAAGAATTGAGTCTATTTGAAATGCTCCGTTAACATGCTTCGCTTTAGTTAAAACAGAAAAACAAGCAAAAGTGAAGAGAAAAAAAATTCTTAATTTTCAAAACATAAAATGTTGGAAAAACGATGAAATTGACTTGCCTGAATGTAAAATTGCCTAATTAAAAAAAAAAAAAAAAAGAAGAAGAAAAACAGCATTACAAAAGTTATAGTTCAGTACAAAGTAATCTAATTTCAGTTCTTCAGATTTCACTTTTCAAGTATTTTCCAGAACTTGAATTAACAAATATAAGTATTTCTAATAAATGTATTGTAAAAAATAATATTTTGGATTATTCTTTATTAAATCCCCCCCCCCCCCAAAAAAAAATTGTCAAAAAATAGTTTTTCAATTAATACTTTGTTATTATATTAATTAATTTAATTTAATTAATATTTCTCTCAATTTAAGTAATTTATTACATTCTAATTATTTTCTCATTTTCGTTCAATTTTGCTTGATTTTGAAGAGATTTTTTCGTATTTAGAAATTTAACAGTTGTCTTTGTAATTACAGTTCAAATTACCTGAAGCACCAACTAAGGAAGATGAAACAAAGGAAGTTGATGCCTCTACAAACAAATACAAATATTGGTGTGTTGATAATATGTATGCCTTTGAAAATGTTGGTTTTAGTAAGACTGTTGAAGGTGTTAAATATCTTATTTGCGCTGATTGTGAAATTGGGCCTATTGGTTGGCATGATCTCGAAACAAAGCTTTCCTATGTATCCCTTGGTAAAGTAAATTATTGTTGATTTTAATGTATTATTTTGTGATTGGTTGTTCTTAAAGAGAAATATTAATTTAAAAACTGTAGCGTAATATAATTATTCGAAACATTTCTTAGCTTTTTTTTTTAAATGAATTAGAGGACAATATAAATTTGTCTTAGAGCTTGCATGTGTGACTAAATATTTTGACAAAAATTTATTTGTTTAATCATGATTATTTTACTATGTTGTGATACTATTTGATACATATCTTCTGTATAAACTATGTATTTGTGTTTTCAAAAGTGTTTCCTAATAAAAAATTTTGAAACTTATATTATGATTGATTACATTATTAGATGTGTACAAATTCTAATTCAGGTGTATAATGATATGTTTTGTATCTGCATTATTAAAAAAATATAGCTAAAAATTATAGAAATATTAAATAATTTAAAATACCAATTAATACATTTATTCCTACCCTTGAGTCCAATATTGTAAAATTATTAAAATTCAGCTGTGGAATTCCCTTATCTATTTTATTTAGGATTCGGACCAGCTTGTATTAAAGGGGTAATTTTTAAAAAAATCTATTTCCATCAGTAAACTCTGAAAATTTAGATTTTTTTTAAATGATAATGCTTGACAAAATTCTGATTCAATATTTTATTATTTATTTTTCATTTGTGCATTAAACTGAGTTTATAAAATATTAGTATAGTGTCCGTGCATTTTTTAAACATTGAGTTTAGTTAAAACACTAATTTCCAATTAAATAATTGGAGGGTTCTTAATATAGCAAAGCATATATTGTGGAAATTTTTCCTTTGTGTATATTTCCTTGAGAATTTCTGAAAACATCTACATAACATGATATCTAAGCATCTTCAACAGATTGAGTTTAAGACTTTTATATTTTATGAATTTAAAATTTAATTATTATTATTGTATATATAATGTCTAAAAGAAAATACATTACTTGGATTACTTTATATTTTTTAAAGTATAAATATTGTAAGAATATGTTAGAGGTGGGAAACTATGTTTCGTGCCTGCAGCAACTAAAGTGATTTTCCCCCCTTTTCTTTTTGGAGTCCTGTGATACTATCGTCGCAGCCCTGTGATACTATTTACTCACTTTTTTTTTTGGGGGGGGGGAGGTGAACCATTTGTACAAAACAGCATGTAATTCTGATTTAGTTGATGTAGATTTCCTTAGTAAAGCCTTCTCTTTTTAAAGTACCATCTCTTAAGCTACAAATATTTTATTAACAAAGAATGTACAAAACATTAAATTACACATTTTTTTCTTACATTATTGTAACAGCTAACATTTATTCTGGAGACATTATACTTTTTATTACAGCTTCAAAAGACCTAAAATTAAAATGTAAATTATAATATAAGATAGTCACACTAAGAAAACAAAAAAAGAAAAAAAACTGGAGACATATTTTTTTATTTAATTACTAACATATATATTTGTGTATAGGTTGACTTAACAAACTCCCAAAATGTTCTGAAAGTCAGAGGGTAGACTTATACACTGGTAATAAAGTCCGATATTTTTGTTGATCATGAGATATTGGTGCATTTTGATGTAAACTGTGTATCAGTTGATCCCTTTCAAATTTTCAATTACTACTTATGTACATTTAATTTTGCATTTTCTCTGATATTTTCTTTACATGTGTAAGGTTTTTTTATAGAAATAATACTTAATAAAAGTTAAGAATAAGAAAAATTAACATAGTTTATTTAAGATATTTAAAAAAACAATGCAATGAAAACTTTTAAAACATACCATAAAGCTACAAGCTGCATTGGATTTAACTGCAAAAAGGGTGCATTGGATTCTACTTTATCCCAACATGTTAAGTCCCACAAAAAACTGTCTTTACCCTCATCCAAAGAATTTAAAATTCCAAACTTTTTAAAAATTTTTACACAAAATAGAATTGCTCATACTTGTTTTTTTTCCAGCAGTTGGCTAATGCATCAGACAAATCAAAAGTAGGGGGTCGACTTATACACCAGGTTATACTATATATAAGGGCTATACTATATATTTAATAATTAAAAACAATTCATCATTTACTCATTCTTAATATTATTTATTAATAATTAATGGTAATAATTAATATTTTAGCAACAAAAAGACGATTTGCTTTAAAATGTTGCTACATTTTACATTCTAATAATTATTTGATATTAATAATTCTTAAATTCAAAAACAGATTATTATGCTTACTTGGAAGAAATAGTTTCTCCTGGTAAATAAAATGGGTTGCATACCATATCAGCATATGCGGAATGAATTCTACGAAACATCTATAAAATATATTTTGATTTTAATTCAAAATTTTGTTAATAAAATCTTAAAAAGAATATTTAGAGATATACTTAGTTACTTTTATGTGAAACCATATACATTTTTTAACCGACAATTTAAATAAAAAATATTAGTGATAATAATTGAAATTAAATTTTTTATTCAGAATGATTTCGAATATTAAGGTAGAAATTTTAAGATATAATAAGACACATTAAAGATGGACAAAATTTGTAATGGACACGAATTCCTTTTATTTTGTGAAAATCGTCACAAATACTTGCATGCAAAAATAAAAATAAAAGATATTATAATTTACAAACATTTTTTGGATTTTCTTTTCATACAGGAGAATCGATGTTAGGAAATGCTTGAATAAATGATGTTAAGAAAATTTGCATAATTTATTGAAAGTGAACACAGTTTGAACAATCAAACTGTCGCAATTTAAATAAAGTTAAATAATTAAAATAAAGAAGATGTTAGATCAAAAATGTAAATATTTTGATTCTTCAAATCGATTTTTTAAAATTTGAAAATTGGATGTTCTGATCACTTAGAAAAATTAGGATAGAAAGTTAAAAATGAGGACAAAATACTTTTCATCGGGAATATTGAGACAACTACAGATCCTACGTTTTGTGCCACTTTCATAATCAATAATGAAGGTTTTGGCTATACATGCATAAAGCATAATTGACAAGCTATAAATAACAATTACCATCTACAGGTAGAAAATTAGCTTATTATTCGTTAAAGGGCGTCATTTCATATAAGAAAAGAGTCTTTCGTATAACATCCTTAGGAAAAAAAGTCACTGCAAAACAAGCATAATAAAGTTCGTTAACACCTTTACAGAAGCACAATGCTTCAATTTAAAATGATTGAGTTAGGTCGTTAAACTAAAAAACTAAAGAATATAGTCATTAACATTTCAAATTAATACTTAATATTATAGGGAAAAAATGAACTAAACAAAGGATTAAAAATGAAACAAAAATCTTTTCAGTTTATATTTTGAAATAAAATGTATGCAAATTATCAAAATATTTTTAAGAAATTGTTTAATTTTATAAGAAAAGTTTTTGTTTTTTAATATAATTTCTAAATGTAATGGTGTAAAATCCTTTTAAAAAATCTTAAATTCTTTTTAAAGAGAAAACTGCTTATAAATAAGGGGATTATATCATTACGGAATTCACTTTTTTAAAATTAATAACATATGCACAAACTTTACTAAAATTGCTTTATTTTATAGTTTTTCTTTCCCACTTTAATTCGTTTTTTGAAAAATCTATAGATTTCATACAGGAAAAAAAGAAATATGAAGGTTTTCAGGAGATGGAACAGATATAAGGGATCTACAAAATTAAAGAGAGTTGAAAACAACGATGAAATAAAACATAACTAGTAGTTATGTTTTATTTCATCATTGTATGTTTTATTTCATCATCAAGTAGTAGTTATTAACTACTACTTTCATCTAACTTTGCAAACAATTGAAGTAAAGGTATTGAATCCGAATTTGTAAGATTATTTCATAACAACTAGTTGTAGGGTCAAAGAAAAAAAATTAAATTTGTAATAAATAAAAAATATTGACAAAAAATTATAATTTAGTTTAATAATAATGAACAATAATTATTATTAATTTAGCTTTTCTTTTACTATAGAATATTCATGAATCAATTTAATACAAATCATTTTCTAGCTTGCATTCTATGTAAACTGGATTCATAGTGAAACATTTTATATTTTTTAACAAAACTAGAACAAAATACTTTGATCGCTTTACCTGACGGATTTCATTGTCTCTTAATGTAGTGTGAGATGACTCCACAACCACAACAAATTTAATCTTCGTGTTCGTTACATATCCATATCTATTAAAAAAATAATAAAAGCTCTGTTATAATGAAAGCATTATGTATTGTTTATTGATTTATATATCACACAATATAAGTTTTACAGTAACAAGTTATCCACAGTTCATTTTACTAACAAAAAATTATAACTTGAACCTCGATTTTTGTTTTCATACCAGTTGCATTTGCAATTTTTAATATTAATTAATATTTGAAATATTTTATTTTTCCCCCTTTTTTTAAAGAATTTTTTTCTATACTTTTTTGAAAAATTGCAATGCATTCAAAAGTGAAATGCCAATAAATGAAAAATAGCATTATAAAACTCCAACATTTTAGAATAAAATTCATTAAAACTTATATTAAGCTATAATGAAGAAATGCTAATAAGGATGGAATATAATGAAGGAATACTTACTCACATTTACTAATTTATTTAGGAATACAATTTTTAAAAGTAGACCTTAGTCCAAGGGAAAAATATTTGATTTTAGCTACTAGTGTATTTTAGCTTATTATTATTATTTTAATACATTCTAATTAGTCTAAAACTATGCAATTTCTTCAAAAAAAATTTCTTGGCTTCTCATTGACAATTCGTGGGTGGAATCTGACCCTCGGGCTGAAAATTACACAGCTTTCATCTAAATTGAAAACTAAAAGAAATTTTTTTTTCTCTAATGGCAGGTACTGAACTTTTCGTTCCTCACCAGGGAAGATGTCAGAAATGTTGCTCATTTAATGATATCCAATGGGCACCTGTGAACCCTGGGTCATGGAGGTGAACAACACTACCCATGCACCACTGTCACAAATACCCGATAGTCTTAGATATTTCATAATGTAAAAAAAAAAATGTATGGTTATTGATGGTAATTATGGTAAAAAAAAATTTATTGGTATGGTTGAATTTGATTAAAGTAATTAGTTTATTTTATGCTAAATGAATTTTTAGAATAAAATAAAAATTTAACTTTACACTTTATAGTCTTCTGTCGGATAAAGTAATCCTAAATATAACTCTCTCAAATCAGAAAGAGCCTTATTGCCAGATAGCACTTTTTCTTCAATCACATCAAGGGAAGTATGTATTGTGTAGAGAAACTTCAAATCATTTCCCGGCGAAGCTGTCTTTACATAAAGAGGGTAGTTCTGAAATTGAAAAAATTAATGTTATTTTTTATTTTTCATCAAAACACATATAATTATTAGTAAGAAATTTTGAGATAAATCAGCCAGATCTCAGTTCAGTAATGCTACCTTTCTCTCACTGCTTTTCTAGGAATAAATGAATTATATCTCAGAATAAAGATTTTTTCATCTGAAAGTTGCAACTGATTTGTTTTAATAAACCCATATTAATAAAATACTAAAAGAAAAGTAAAGCTCTAAGATGAAAAAACAAATCAGTGAATTTTGTAATAAAGTTGCTAACTTTTCAACATGAATTTTTTTTTTACAAATTTGAATTATGAAAAAAATAATAAGTGTACCTATTAATCAAAAACATTTATCTTTTAAAAAAGATGTTTTGATCCATATAAAACAATATTTAACTTTAAAATTTAAAAAAAGAAAAATTAAAACTACAGTTATTTCTATGCAATAAAAGTAGACAAGAATCGAAGCATTTTTTAAATTTTAAGTCAGTAACTAATGGAGTATATGAAGGTCATTAAAAACAAAATCTAACGTGAGAATTTTTTTGGGCATGATAATGACCCAACATTCAAGATTCGTTTAAACCTGCAATGTAGTAATCACTGAATAAAGCAACCCTTATCATATTATCAAAATTGGACATTATATTATGACATGCTTTATTGTAAGCACCAAATATAATATTCAAAGTACATTTTCATAACTAACAAACACCAGACTACTATACAAAACTAGCTACATGGCAGAAAGAATTGTGAAACTGCAGAATTGAGGATAAAGCAACATGTTTTTTTTTAAGTAAATATAAATTCGAATACCATTTATAATAATAAATTAAATGTGAAAAATAATTGGCCATGAGATTACACTTTCATTTTAATAATGTGATAAAAAACCGAGAATTCTAATAAAGATTCAAAAGAATGTGAAAACCATACCTTTTAATTTGAAAACTACCAAATAAATTTAACATTAGGATTAAATCTTTTAAAACTCAATGAATGCATAACGAGACTTCATGTTTATTCCAACACTATGAAGCAATATCTTCTTATAACTATCAGGACAAGGATTAAGAATAGGGGTCAAATTAATCAGAAGAAGAAATAAATTTTCAGTAGCAAAGGCGAATCATAAGCATTTAGTGCATCATTTCAACATCTGGGATCTCACAAGCTGCGTCATTCAGATGAAATTATCAAGAGATGATGTTCATATATGCAGTATCATTTTTATATTTCATATGAGCAGTATATTTTCTCTCCTTTCTTTACTAAGATAAAAGGTGACAGGAGAATGATTGATTCTATAGTAGTGTGCAGCAAAAAATTTACATGTCTTAGAAAATAGGTAAAAGATCCTTTTTTACAAAATTAGATAAATTGGTGTTTGGTTTAAAGAGATAGAAAATAATGTTTTAAGAACATAAATGACTGTCTGTATACAGTTACAAGAGTGTCCACTTTAAAGTGAAGGTACATATTGGGTTTTTTCATAGAAATTTCAGGCATAGTTTAAAATATTCGTAATGAGAGGCATTGCTACTGAGAGGCTTTTCTAATGATAGGCATTCCTAATAAGGAGAGTGTCCGTAACAAGAGGTTTAACTGTACTTTCATACCTGTACCTGTTTGTGCCAACTACCATCACCAAAAAATTTCTGTGCGCTCAAAGTTTTAAGAAAAAGCTATGCAGTGGTTTGCCTAAGGGTGACTTTAAGTTATGTCCTATGAGTTGTGTCCTTTTTTGTAATATTTTTTAATTTCTTGGGAGCACAAAGTAAATTTTTGATGCTGCTACCGGTACAGAAATCTTTTCTTTCTTTGCTGATGACCAATTGCATTAAAATGGGAGCATTTTAATATTAAAGAGCAAAAATATTCAACATCTGTTTTTAAAGTTATACTCTTGGGGAATTGAAAAATAAAGAAAGGAAATTTTAATACATATATAGAAATGAACAGTACAACCAAACATTCCAATTGACATTGTTTCAATTAAATAACAAAAAGGAGTTAACCTATCTATTATCAAAATTGAAATGGAATAAAGAAATGAAATGAATAAAAGTAAATCAAGGATTATGTTTTCTTAAGAAACAAGTGAAGTTATGTGTTCTAGAGTAACATGTATATCAGTGAAATGAAATTACATAAATACAGTGCTATTACTTTTATATTCTTACTTTTTAACATATCTCAAATTTTTAGTGAGATAATATTAGACTTTGAATAGGAATCAATTGAACTTTAAGATGCTATATTTACACTTTGGCAGTAAAA
Organism: Parasteatoda tepidariorum; assembly: GCF_982258835.1. Lineage (NCBI taxonomy): Eukaryota > Metazoa > Arthropoda > Arachnida > Araneae > Theridiidae > Parasteatoda > Parasteatoda tepidariorum. Next base: position 51,802,493 of record NC_141762.1, read on the forward strand.
AATGGTTAAGCATGGGAAGATTTCAGTCTCTCGTGATCCATGCCAAAAAATATCACAGAAGGGGACCAACTCGAAGGGTATAGTTCGTAGCAGCCTCTACATGTTTTTTTTTTTCCTTAAAAAAAATTTGAGAGCTTAAAATCCATTCGTCGCATTGTCGATCGCAGTTGGCGGTACATACTACTATATGAAAATCTCCCCACTTGATTTTTTAAAAAAACTTTGCAAGGACTGTTCTTTTTTTATTTTTTCATAAATTAAGTGTACTCAGCATAAAAAGTTACCTCTTTACTGATCACAGCAACTGCAACAGCCATATAGAATAAATAATTTCTAAAACAAAGTAATAATTAAATTTTTTTTGAAAATTTCCTTTTGAATATGAAAACTGAATTTTCAATAAAAGTATGAATACATAGAGAATAAAACAGAAGCTTTTATAAGACAAACTAAAAAATTGAATTTGTCCTCATCAACACCCAAAACAAATGATTTCTGTTTTTATTTATAATTGAGTTAAGCAAAGCGACGAGCTGCACTGCAAAACTCTTATTTGATCCTCAAAATTCTTAAACTATCTGAAAGGATTCAGATAAAACGTTTTTGTTCGTAAACACTAGCACTATCATTTATTTCAGTGTGATTGATAAAATTCAATCCATATCAGCAGTTCAATCGGTATAACTGGAATAATCTGAATATTCATTTTTTGTCACACTGCAAGCATTTCAAAATAAACATTGTGTCTGTCAAATGTCGTATGTTAGTAAATAATTCAAAAAACAATTTAATAAATTAAACCCCGTTTCAATAAAGTAAATTTACAGCTCAAGTCTTTGTTTGATGCAACCGTATTTAGAGAAACATTGTTTTACAATCTAAATGGAAGTTAATTTCTTGGAATTTTGTGAAAAAGGAAACTTGATTGCAGTCAAGAAATGTTTAGATGAAGGTATATGAGCATTGACAATAGCCTCTTAACTTCCTCTCTCCTATAATTTCTTCAATTTTTTCATTATTAATCATATAATTCTTTTATAGGTGTAAACTCGAATTTCCAAAACAATGAGGGAGAATCACCATTGCAAGTGGCTGCAGCAAATGGATACTTGGATTTGGTGACTTTACTTCTTAACTCTGGAGCATCTGTTGATCTTCCTAACAACTATGGGTGGACACCTTTAATGCATGCTGCTAAATATGGTCATACATCAGTTGTAGCTCATTTGATTAAATCAAAAGCTAAGGTTAACATTACTAACAAATTAGGTAAAGATAGACTATGCTTATAGTATTAAATTAGTTGTTTAAGTACTTGTTGTATACTTTTCCTTTTTTAAATTATCTCAGTTTAAAGTTTGAGCTCTAGGATTCAATCCTATTCTACTTTTGAACTTTTATTTTATTTTTATCTGACAATCCAGTTGATTTTAAATTCTATCTTAATTCATTGTTTTTAATTTGGTTGCTGTAAATATCAGTAGTAATTTTTTATGACGATTAACTTTGTAACTAATTAAATTGGCTTGAATGTTGATTAAAACACAGTTTCAATGGCATTAATGAATTTGGCGAGTATGAAGAATTCATTTTTACCAAATGTGTAATTTTTACTTATAAGATTTCATAAACTGTTCACTAAATATTTATTACATGTAATTGTATCAAACATTTTTAATATTTAATTGCTAAAAGTAATAAAATTTTAGTCAATTGGAAAATTGATATTTGCAATTGTATTATTTAACCAAATTTTCTCTTTTCCCTTTCCATATTCTTCTTACTAATCATATATTGTTAATTTGCCTCAAACAAAAATGTCTCCTTCAATAACATTTCTACCTGTTTATATAAGAATAACAATAAACAACATGTGTATAGATGTATGAAAATGTATAGACATGCTTAGAAATGTAAGATTGAAGTTATGCAGTATTTAAAGACACTTTTTATCTATACATAAGTTATTTCTTCTTATTGCACATTAAAGTCTGTTTTAGGCTCTCTCACCATTTTATCTTTGTCTCATAGTGCTATAAATCTATATTCTTAGAATGGTTATCTTTTTAGTTAAATATGCATTACCATATATAAACATATGACCTTGTCTAAGAATAAGACCACTTAGCAGGTTGACTAATGAAGTGCTGCAAGCCTAAATTTATAAACTTGTAGACAGCAACTATGGTAAATTAACTAGACTTTAAATGCTTTTTATCAGTCATCTTAGTAATACATTTGCATAAAATTAAAATTAAATACTTTTCGATATCAAAATTCATTCAATACTAAAGAGTGCAAATGTAATATAATAATATATATAGCTGATAAAAATGTGAAAGCAACAGGGAAATAAATAAAAAAGTAAAAAAAAAAATTAAAAATCAACCAAAATTAGGAAAAATAATAATGCTTTCATATACTGTATTAATATTCTAGCAATATATATCAATATAGTGTGAAGAACACCAAAGGAGGAAAAAACCGATTTGGAAATAAAGTTTTATCAGGTAAAAATCACAAAAATTCAAGTAAAATATAAAAACGAATCACAAATAGGAACATACTAGAACAAATTTATCTATGCTGCTCAAAAAAAGGACCACCCTGAATAACTTTTGATCTAATGATCATATCTTCACATTCTATGAATCAATCTTAAGCCTCAAATTGAAAAAAATTATGCCCACAATTATAAAATTAATTTATCTAAAGATAACTCCATGTAAAAAATAAATTTTAGTAAATATTTATTATTTTATTTAATAATGGTAAAAAAATGTTGAATTCTTGTAACTTAAAATATTGTCTACATTTATTAATTAGCATATTTGAGATCACTTGCTCGAGCCATTAAGATTAAGTCCTAGAACGTGAAGATCTGATTATTAGATTAAAAGTTATTCAGAATGGTCTTTTTTTTTTTTGCACTCTACACATAAGGCTGAACGGATGTCATGTAATTCTATTTATTTAATTCAAGTCATTTACATCTCCAATTTTTTTTTACGTGGTGTTTTGGATTATGCTCATCATATTACCCATTATTTAAAAGCATTAAATTTTTAACCATCCCTTTTTTTTTATAGAATTTTATAGGTAATAATATGGATATTTTTATGTTTAAAAAAATGTTTATTATTTTAAAGTGAGAGTTATCTTTTCCCTTCTAATTTTTGCCTTGAAATGCATAAATAGGAAGTGAAGTTATTAAATTTCATTAAATATGATTTTCCTGAGTTTTACATGCATTAATAATTTTTAATGATGAAAATTATTTATTAATCAAATATTGCATTGGTTTTTAGGCATCAGTGCTGTCCTTGCAGCTGCATACAGTGGAAATCTAGCTACCGTGAAATTGCTTATTGAAGCTGGTGCTATGGTCCAACACATGTCTGCTGGGAATGAGACAAATGAGAGTGATTTATCAACAGTGATGGCAGTTTCATTTTTTGGGTATAGTCCTGTTTTAAAGTATTTAGTACAAAATGGGGGAATCATTCATCATTCTTCTCCTGTTACAGGTATACCTCAATCATAGTTCATTCTGTTTTTCCATTTCTTTTACTATTTCTTTACTGTTAATTTCATATTTTGTTATTATGGCTCAGGCGATGCAGAATTGAAGCTATTTTTTAAAAAACTTGAAAAATCGATCACAGTTTTTAAAAGATAGAAACTTTTCATTTTCACAAAACTTTTTCTGCTTTTTTTTTCATATTGACATTTTGCATCATTTTTGGATTTAGTGATGAAGGCTCTGGCAACTCACATTTTTTATTGCTTTCTCTATTAAATAATTAAGTAAATGTGTCTAAGAGTCATATAGAAAAAAAAAAAAAAAAGAAGACTACATCGACTTATTTTCTTGATATATGTTTGTTTAAAATTTAACTAACTTTAATTCAAATAAGTGTTTTTTACAAGCTGTTATAATAATATGCTTAGTGATAAAATTGTAAGCTTTAATATTCCTTCTGCTATTTGTGTATAGCTTTTTGAGTTGAGTTTTTAACCTTCCTTTTAATTTACTGTTAACTTTCAAACAATGTTTACATAATTGTATGATAAAGTGCATTAATCATGTATTCTGCATATTTAGGTCTAACTCCCTTGATGCTAGCTGTTTGTGCTGGTCATAATAAAATTGCACACTTTCTGGTTGAAAATGGTGCAGATTTTAATGCTATGGATATCTGTGGAAGAACTGCCTTAGATTATGCCCACATTTTTAATCAATTAGAAATTAGAATAAGTTTAGAGAATCAAATAACTTCTAAACCTAGCAGTAAGAACCGTCTTAATTATTTTTTATGCTTACTGTCTTGTTATAAGGATTGAATTTTGTTTAATTATCATCTTCTTATTTCCTATTTAGGCTTTTCGAATAAAATTGATGTGTTTAAAGTTATAAAAGATGGTATGTTGTTTTAATATAATTTCATTTAAGTACTCATTATGCATATTCTACTTAGAAAATATGTATTTCAGATTGTAAGAATTGACTTATTTATTTTTTATGTAATAAAGATGCTGATAACTGTTTTCTTTTAATTCAGCTGAATAAGATATTGATTATAATCAACGTAGTTTTTTTTTATGTGTTTTTAACATAAAATGTAAATTTATTATTATTTCTTCCTAAATTTTTTATATCTGGATACTGATTTGAATAACCATTTTGTCTTATGAACTTATTTTTCTAAAGACGAAAATTGGAATCTTATATTTGTTTATTTATTTTAAATTACTGTTTATTTTGAGCTATAATTTTTAGGAGATGTTTTAAAAATTAAATCTGTCTTGGAACGGGATCCACCTTTAGTAAATTCTTCTCAGTCACCATCTGGAATTACTCCCTTGATGGTAGCTTCAGTGCTTGGTTTATATGATGTAGCTAACATTTTAATATCTCATGGAGCTTCCCTACATATCCAAGATACTGAAAAAGGTTGGACTGCTTTGACGCATGCTGTTTTCAATGGGTAAATTTCTATGCATGATTATAAAAAATAAACAGTTTCTGATGACAATAGTAAAAGATAGAAACAATAATAAAACTGAAAAATGTATTAGTATATTAGAATAGTTAAAGTATCTTATTAGTTACAATGCTACACTTTCGTTATCATCTTAAGTGCATAATACAATAAAGAAAAAGTGAAATACAAACTTTCCAGACTTGAATGAGGAAATCTAAAGCCTATTTTTAACACTTGAAAGCTGTGGATTCTTATTGCCATTTTCATATTCTTTGAAGCCTATAAAGTTTTTTAATCAACTGTGTTTCTATTATTCAGAAATAGGTTTCTTTCACTGACTTAGATTTTTGGAAGGTTCATCATATTTTCAGAAACAGTGCATTTGAGATACAATAGTTATGTGTTTACCATTATTTAAAAAGGTTTTTCTTCCATAGACTTTGATTTAAGGGAGATCTCTCATTCAATCAAAAACAATATTTTTTGGTAAACAACCCTTCTGCCAAACCATTTTTTCAAGCATATGGAAGCATTTTAATGTTTTTACTACTCCGACAGATGTAGATACCTCTGCTTTCTGCTTAGTTAAGGTTTTGAAATACTAAGGCATCTTTCCTACTTCTGTTACACTGTTTTTTTTTTTTTTTTTTTTTTGGTCAAAAAGTGGAATCACTGGTGTAATTTATGTCTTTTAATTTACAATTTCTTACTGTCTAAATCAGTTTTATTTATTTATTACTATTATATTTGTAATATTTCAAGCCACTTTTTTTCTTTATAATATAGTGCACTGATGATGATGCTCATGTGTAGCATTTCAATTTGTTTGCTATTTTAACTGTTTTAATATAATATGTTTTTGAGTTTTAATGTGTTTTTTACTTTTGATTGTTTTGTACATATTTATCAGAAAATCTTCCTTTTTATCTAATTGTTCTTTTAATGTTTATTATTAGTATTTATTATACTTTGCTATACCATTTACTATGCAATATAATTTACTATACTTTAAAAGACAGAAAGAAGTGTAGTTATGGAAATATCTTCATTTTCAGGCATTTCGAAATTGTGAAATTGTTATTAGATGCTGGAGCAAATGTTAATATATGTGCAACAAATGGCTGTACTGCATTAGATTTGGCTAAACAGAATGGTTTGTTTTTATTTAACCTATTGTTTTTTTTTTATCCTAAGATTACACTCAAAAGAAACTATCATTTAAAAAATCAAATATGCTTCTAAACTCTGCAATAACTTTAAAAAATACTATATTATAATTACAATGAAGTCATTCAGAATTGCATAGCTCGGTGTTTCTTTTTATTTAGAGATTCTGACTATGTAAAATGAATTAACTTTTTCTGAAATGAAATCAAAACCAGTGTGAGATTATGTGCAATAGGAGTTAACTGAGTGTGAGATATCTTTAGTTCCATAATTATTTTGGTCTTTACAGTACTGATATATAGCTAACAAGGAAGCTTCTTAAATGCTCCTGTTTTCAAATTTTTAAAACTTTGTTTCTTTTAAATTAAAGTCTAGCTAATTTAATCTCCTTTTTCATGTCAACTTTTTCTGATTGTATTGAATAGGAATGTAAGTGATTTTTACTTTTAAACGTGTATACTTTTTTTTAAACCTTTTTCAAAAAGCAGTTGCTTTCAGTTAGTTGTCCTTCCACTATTATTGACATGTTGTCAGCTAAATATATGCTCGAGATGAAAAGTACATTGCTAACTCCAGAAATTACTAAAAGAGGGAGATCATCTGCTTCAGAAAGGTAATTATGCTTCTAAATTTTTAATATCTGTTTAAAATTTTATGAAATAAAAAAAAATTAATTACAAGACTTGCCATTTGATAAATTTACTCTCACTCTAAACTTTTATAGATCATCATCGAAACGAAATCTCTCTCAAACTCGAATGAAGGTTTGTATCTTTGTTTCTTAAACTTTTTTCTAAAACTTTTTTCTAAAATTCATTATTTGCTTGGTTTATTTTTATATGCTGAATTGGTAAAAATACAAATTTATTTGCTACAATAAATATTCTTCTAGGATAGATCATTATATACAGGAGTTGAAAAGTACATGGGTTAGTTGTGTGTCAATGCTACACAACTGAGTAGATGGTGTGGAGTAGCATTGCACTTTGTACAAACTTTGTATTTCTTAACCCCACTAGAGAACCTAAGGGTCCTTTAGTGGCTGGAAGTTACAGCACCAAAGCAGTTTGATTTTTTCCGCTCCCCTCAAATTTTATAGCAGTATCGAAACCTTCACTGTGATACTATTAATGCACTGTTGGCTGCCTCCAAGAAATATCAATAGAGGACTGTCATTTAATTAAATCTATACATCTTGATATTAAAATTAAACACCTATATAATTTAAATTGTAATAAAAAAATTTCTTTTGTTTATATGATTTTTTTTAATACAAAAAATATTTAAACTTATGTAATGTTCCCTTTTTTTCTGGATAGCTAGTAACATAAAAGCTGAAAATCTCTCCTTTGTATTCGTGTAATGTTCATTCCTACACTTTTTTAAATTCATATTTGTTTTAGGAATGGATTGGAGGCATGGCCCAGCATTTGCAAAACAAAATGCTTACTTTACGCTCTCCTAAATATTCCGAGAATGCATCAAGTACAAATATAACTACCAGTGATGAATCCTCAAATGAAGTCTTTCTTGAACAAACTTCTCAACCTGAAGAATTGGATAAAGAAACTTCGAATTCTTCAATTATACTATCTCCTGATGTGGTAAAAGTCAATTCTCTGTATCTGGCTTGAAATATTTTTATTATAATTCGTAGAAGATTTTTAACAAAAGATTTTTATTTCAGTTTTATACAAAATACTTTAAACAAAATGTCACAAAAATACTTTTTTTTGGTGAATAACAAGTCAAACTGTTTATTAATGTATTAAATTGCTGGAAAAACTTTTTATGACTTAAGAATAATTCTGTTTTTTTTTTTTTTTTCATTTCCCCCTTTTTTTGGGAGATATTATTGCATTATTATTGATCAATTTATTATTATTTTTAATTAATTATTTTTTTATGCTTTAAATAAGTTAGGAATTGTAGTAATATTAAATAATTGGAAGTTTAAAGCTTTGAGAAGCTATTAAGTGTTTGTGGTCTGTTAAGTATATTTTCTATGTGGAGTTGTTTATTTATTTTAAATTTCTATCTTGATTTTTTTACAAATTTTTGGTTTGTTTAAGAGAACTTATTATTTAAAAACTATTGAAGTAATGAGGAAATTTAAAACCGTTTTATATTACTTTTGCAAATATTTTTTAGTATTTAGCAGATGTTTTAAAAGAGCACAAAGTTGAAGCAATCATCCCTCCTTTTCCGCCTATATCAACTGATTTTGTTATGTCAATGAAAGAAAGCTATAAAAGATCGTCAGATAAAAATAAAAAAGTAAGTTTTGAACTATTCACCATTAATATTCTAAAATGCATTGTGTTGTTTGTATTCTAAAGCTTTCACTATCGAAACTCAAGTAATATTTCAGTTGTTCTAATTTTGATTTATGTTAGTTACTAATACTTATGCATGTTAAATTAATAATGTTCTGTATTATGACACGTAAATAGCACATAATTTTTGAAAGAATGTTGGGTTCTACAACTCTGAGATAGTGGAACAAGCTCAGAATTCTCAAAGCCGCTGCTGCATATAAGAAGTTAAATTGGTTTAAACACAAATGAGTGTTTACACATTATTCTCTTTGTGTAAATAATTAATTTAGAGTTAACAAATGTTTTAATAACAAATATTTTTTATGAAAAATATTTATTTTAATTCAAAATTAAATTCATTTGAAATATGCTATAAAAAATTGAGAATCTGATGGTACTATTTGATCAGTCCAGTTGAATCAGGTGCAAGATCCTTATGTTTCTAAAAATGATGTAAAGTTTTTGATCTTGACTGATGATTGTTTCTTTGGTTATAGATTTATTTTAACGTTTGAAAACTAAATTAGCACCAATTAACGAATTATCATGTCATGTGGAAATTGTGAGTTAAATTTGTACATTTTGAAAAAGTTATTGAAAAAATGCTTTCCTAGTTTTGGTTTATAGAACTAACCCATTTTATTGTTGCTTGAACTAATACTATCAGATTAGACCTTATTATACGAATAAATCATTTGATGAATCTAATCAATCTAAATTCATCATCTTGATCTTCTTCTTAAACTTTTTCTATTCTGAACACTTTTTCATTAGGCAAATTATGTGGTGTGAGCGCTAACATATAGAGATGTATGTAATATGTTATAAATGTAGAAAAATATTTGTGGTCTTTATGGTGATATTTCAAAAATATTTGTGGTCTTTTTTTTATAGAATTTCTCAAAACTTTTTGGGTCTTTGCATATGTATCCTTTGATAAATTCTTTTATTTTCTTCATTGTAAAATACTTTTGTAAAAAATGGTAAAGTTTTGTTAAAAAGTGAAGTTTTAGCAATTTTTAGAAAAAATTAGTTTTAGCAATTTTTAGAAAAAATTAGTTTTAGCAATTTTTAGAAAAAATTAGTTTTAGCAATTTAGATGCAAAACTATCTCTTTTTAAAAATTTTTTTTTGCAGCATAATGAATAAGATATAATTGTATCTTATGACCGACTATTAAATTACATGGCACCAGATAGAATCCAAATTGAATTAACATTTTGTTATTAAAGATTGCAGGAGAAGAACTTTTTATGTCCATAAAAGCTGATTCGTGAAAAAAAAATTTGTGCGAAAAGGACGGGTTTTTTCACAGTATGATATATCTTCTCTGTGTAACAACTTGCAAGAACAAATTTTTCACTTTTTTAATTTGCCAAAACTCCACAATCCTCAAATATAACAGAGAGCGATCCAGTTGGCATAGTTATGAAAAATAAACTTAAACTATTCTTTCTTGAATGTTAAGAGAATATTAATGAAAAAGCAATCCAAATAATATTTTACTTCGAGACAATTAAAAAAAAAATTTATGCGAATAAAATAAACTAGTTTTATTTATCATTCAAAGCTAGATAGGAAGCTGTAAGTATCAAACTTTGAATTTCAAAGAAAAATAAAATTAAAATTTGTTAGAATAATGCTAAAGATAATGTAAGTGCAATTTGTAAAAACCATAGAAACCTTGTCAGTAAGCCTTTAGTCTTATTTCTTTGCACTGGTTAAAAATTTTGTATCACACTTTTTTGTTGTAAAAACTATAACAAAAAAGTATGGCAGTTACAGCTTCTTTTTAGATTTTAGCATTTAATTATGTACTAGCAAATTTTTTCAATCATATGCAGTATTGCAAAATTATATGTGAGAGTTGTAAGCTAAATATTTCTGGCACAGTGTATTAATACCACTTTTTTCTAACAACTGTTAAATAGTAATGAGAGAATGCAATAATTGAATTATAAGAAAAGCTTACACTCAACTGCCCAAACATTAATTAAGTTCAAAAGACTATTCAAAACATAATTCGTTGCATCTTTACAATCAAGATATGCCTACAGTTAAAGAAAAGTTACTCATTACTATGAGTGTGTATTCAGTAATTTTAAACTAAAAATAGCTTTTAAATTTTTTATGCATAATTATAATGTATAAATATTAACCTTAGCTTAATGTCAATTAGATAAATTGTTTAATTTCATCCATTTGTATTTTAAATGTAATAAAATAATAAAATTTTTACTTTCAGCATCAAAAAAATTCCCTTCGAGTCCCTAACCTTTTGAAAAGTTATTATCGAAAGAAACAATCTGGTATGAATTGTTACATTGTATATTATTATTTATGTATTGTTTCATCAATTATAAAAAATTTAAAAAGTTTAACACATCTAATTTTATACTTATAGTTAAGCTATTTATTTTAATATATTTTAGCTGAAAAGTAAATATATGCTGCTATTAATATAAGTATACTGACAAATATATATTTTCTATTCAATTAGTAATGTATAAATCAATATAATTTGAGAAAAAAATTGTTCGTTTGTGTATATATTGATTTTATTTCATTTCATATGTCATCATTAAAAAGATTATTTTTTCCGTGTTCTATTGTAAATAATTAAATTGCTACTTTAATATCTTTTTATAGATATATGTATATTAAAGTAGATTAATTATATTTAGTATTCATTGGTTCTGATATATTACAGATATTTAGATAGTTATTTAATGAAAAATTTTGTAAATAAATTTTTTTCTACATCCTTATTTTTAACATTCTTAATTTACTTAAGTGGGTTTTTTTATGGGCCAGTCATTTGTTTATGTATGAACAAGAATTAAAGTTACAAAAATTTGATAGAATTAACCATAATTTTTCAAGGCACTAACTCAGATCACAAAAAATTTATGCTATGAGCTTAGTCAACTATTTTAAGTTTGTAATTTAAATTGTAATAAATACTTATATTTGCAAATGTTTTTTACCTGATAATTTGCATAACTCTGAAAGTTTAAAAAGGTATGTCAAACTGTTTATTAAATTATTTTAATTTTAAATATGAGATTTTTGACACAAAATATAAAATTAGCTAACATTTGCTGTCATCATTTCTGAATCCTTGTGATTTATTTTGTTGTTCTATTTTTAAACTGTTTATATATTGAAATTTTTTTTTCTATTTTTTAACCTTTTAGCAGACAGGAAAAAAGGGAAAAATACAGTAAGAGTTATAATTTTATATAATCAAAAAAAAAAAAATGCTTAATTAAATATATATTGTTGGAAATTAACATGTGTATGGATAAAGTGTATTTTGCACATTTTAAAAGTTTTTTTCTTAAAGTAATGTCTTTAATACTCACATCACTATAATTTCTTTAATTTTCACTCTATTTTCATGCAAATTTGACTGTATTTGGGCTTAACTTATAACAGTGTAAAGTAGCAGAACAGTAAATAAATGCATGACTAAGATGAAATAATTTTTAGATAAGTTTTAAAATAAGATTTAAAAAAATGCCAAAATGGGAAAAGCATCAAAATATTGAATAAAGTGAAAAACATTGTAAATAGAGTACAGAAATGGACAAGCTATAGATTTTGTTCTCTAAACAAGAACTCTCCTCAATATCTAAACAGCAAATTAACATTTTGATGTTTAGACACTAAGGATGATAGTAATGAATAAAAACATTAAGGTTTTCATGTGTTAAACGATAACATTCAACAATTAAACGCAATAAAATTCGATTCAACATCTAATCTTCTTGCTAAATTTTGTCTCTGTAAGTAACACCTTTCGCCCATGATTGGATGAAGACACAAACCCTCCCACACATGTTTCAAAATTTTATTTTTTAGAAAACACAAAATGTGCAGAATAGAGTCTTAGTACCTGAAAATCTAATCAAACATTATTTAGGATGTTCACTTTTCATTTTTGCACTGTACATGCTATCAAAACTGTAAATTTATGAATAATTCTATTTTTTTTCTACCATTGGCACTTTGTTGTTTGCTTAAAATTTTTATTAATAAAAATAACATTCAATTGTAATTCTTACATTAATGTATGTTGGAGTGTTAAATAATTTTTTCTGCTTAACATAATTTTATTTTTTAGTTGGTTGCAATGTAGAAACAAATGAAAAAGTCATTACTCCACATGAGAAGTAATTTCCTTTTATTTATTTATTATTTTTTTGTTTCTCATATTTTTTGAAGATTTTAAAGTGGAGAAAAGACTAGTACAAGTAAAATTGTTCTGAATAAGGGCTGAGACAATTTGCTCATTAAACCTAGGTTGGACAAAAATATAAACAAAAGTTAACTGGAAATCTGAAACTTAAGTTTGTTGGTGGAGTTTGAAGAAACATCAATACACAAGTTATTTTTTATTATTATACTTAAATTTTTCAGCTAAGGAAGTACACGTGATCAATAATCAATCACTTAGGGAAAAAATTATTATTCATTTATGTATATGTATATATATTAAAAAAAGAGTTGGTGTGCATTTTATTAAAGCATATATTTTTTAAAGCTTTATTTTATCAAAGACATAAGCATCATTATTTCTTTAAAAAATTGATTTGCATATTATTATAAATGTATTTCATAAACAAAATTTTGTATCAACCTTAAAGTTAAATTTTAAGAAAATCAAAGTTATAATTTAAGAATGAATAATATATTTCATTTCAATATAAAATGTTCCATTAATACAGTTTTATCAGTGTAAATACTGTAATAATGAATCGTAAATAATACTTAATGTCAGTGATTTAAATTATGAGAATTTTTAACTATTATTGAATGCTATAATAACAGTTAAAGTTAAAAATATCATTATTTAAAACAAAAGATTTTTTTTACATTCATTAATCTTTTTTTTAAAATGTGTAGAAACCAATTAATTTAGCATATTTAAAATGTCAAATTAAAGAAAAATATGAGAATCATTATTATTCTTCAAAATACTGATATTTTTCCACGTTTCGAAATTTCTGATTAAGTGTCTGAGGCAGCAATAAATAAATAAAATTTCTTGGGCATAATATCAACCTGACATCTAGGTTAATTGTGCCATTATTTCTTACCTTGAAAACTTTTAAACATCAATTAGTAACATTATGTGTTTTAAAAAAATATCATTATTTAAAACAAAAGATTTTTTTTACATTCATTAATCTTTTTTTTAAAATGTGTAGAAACCAATTAATTTAGCATATTTAAAATGTCAAATTAAAGAAAAATATGAGAATCATTATTATTCTTCAAAATACTGATATTTTTCCACGTTTCGAAATTTCTGATTAAGTGTCTGAGGCAGCAATAAATAAATAAAATTTCTTGGGCATAATATCAACCTGACATCTAGGTTAATTGTGCCATTATTTCTTACCTTGAAAACTTTTAAACATCAATTAGTAACATTATGTGTTTTAAATAAAGTCTGTAAAAAATTGGCATCCAGTGATCTATGTCTTATTTTTTTTTATTATTGTTATTGCTTTAATTTTTTTAATGAATGTATTATGGTTACACTGGTCCAAATCATTGTATTCTTACTTCCTACTATAGTAGTTTTATAAGTGTACTATGTTTGCATGGGTGAACTATATTTATACACAGTTTACTTTTCTTATTCTTTAACTTTTTAATGCTTATGATGACATTTTTGCTCATCTTGGAGTCTTAATCTTCTTTCACTTTAAATTTTAGAATTGCAAGTTATTTTTATACAATTTAGCAATTTTTGTATCTGCTATTATATTTTAGGTCATTAACAAAAGAAAATGAAACATGTTCTAGTCTAAATAGTCAATGTGAAAATCTGACTTTATCTTCAAACACTGTAGTTGAGGTATTGCAAAGTACTTTTACCTAATTTCAATTTAAACTATGTTTTTTTATGGAATATTTTGTTGTCTTTTATATCTCTTTTTATTTTTCAGCAAACTGAAACTTTATTGATTGATAATAAACTTAGTGCAGGTAACTGAAAGAATTATGCTTTTGTTATTCTAAAAAAAAGTTTTTGTTATATCATCTTGTTCACTATAATACTATTCCAAATGCTATATTATGACGATATTATAAAATTCGATTTAGTTTTGTTATCCAAATACTTTTTAAAAAATGTTCACTTTATAAATTTCTCTCATTTTAAATCCTGTCTTCCCTGTACCATTGCAAAATCTTAAGTAGTTATTTGAAATTTTTTAAATAATGCAAGTCAAATAAAAACAGAACTTTAATTTTGAATATCTTTATAATAAAATACAGTGAGGAACCTTATCTATGTAGCTACCTCCTCTATTTACAACCACTTTTTGGAATCAAAGAATTTTTTTTCATAGAGTTCTGTTGAAGATGGATCGTCAAAATCGCTCCCAATGACAAAGCTGACTTCTACTCCAAATGTGAAAAAGAGAAAATAAGGAAACATGAAGAAATATTAACAAAACAAATAGCTGATTAAAATGTAATTAAGATATTTGTGCGAAGTTCTTATTTAGAGAGCTCTGTCTGACGATCTCTAAAAGAGGTCTACAACCTCATGTTGCAGTCAGAGTGCACTAAAGATGATGTTATTCAATGATTTATTTTTAGAGTTAAAAGTTAAATTAGAAAAAAATGTTACTTTAAAAAAACTAAGCATCTAAAACAAACAAACCGCTTCTCATTTCTTAAAGCTAACTAGTTTTTACGATATAAAACTAAATGCAAACTTAAACACAAAACAATTTTTTTTATTTATTTAAAATAATTCTATCACTCATAAATATATCAGTAGGGATCATTTTTATTGATGCTAAATTTCATTTATCAATACGGTTTTCATGACGCCAAAAGAAGTGGCATTTCCACACCAAGAAAATGACACTGACTGAAATTAAAGTCATTTGCTAAAAATCATGCACCTTTGATAACATTTTTAAGTCAATGGAGGTATCCCCTAAGAATGACCGACCTCCATTATCGACCACTTCACAGTGGAATTGAGAATGGTCAGACCTGAGAGATTTCATTGTATCTCAATACCTATATGAAAAAAATATTTAATTTAAATACTATGTAACGCCATTAAAATATGAATATTTCAATTTTGGGTAGTAGGTTCAAGCCTAATTTCATCTGAAAATAGAGATTTTACTATATTTGTATAAATATAATCATGTTGGGAAAATAAAATAAAAATTATTTACAGCCGAATTTGATCATAGTGAGCTGTCCATGAACTCAGTTATAAGTTCACTATAATCAGTAGATCATTATTTCCAAAGTTTTGAAAAATTGTTTTTTAGCACATAAAAATAGTAGTGATAAAAATAGTAATTACAATAGCTCATAATTTTTTTAAATAAATTTTCATCTGATTAATTAAAGATTAAGAATAATAAAAAAAATTTTACATTCCGTGGAAAAATGATTTTCGATTGACTACAATTCGATTTTAAGCAGAATTTACCAATTTTTGTATCGATAATTACTAAAGAATCCAGTGTGTTCTAGTCCCTATTTCTGTTATAATTTTTTTTCTTCACTTCAGAGGTAAATTGGCAAATTTTCTTGTTCTTCCTCAATATGAAGGAGGGAGGGGGGTAAGAAGAGGGATGTGTTGCTTCACAACTTTTTTGAAGAACATGTTATAGTAAAATTTGACATAGTGTAAAGAATTGCCTCAATTTGGAATTAAAACTCTCTCAAATTTAAAATTAAAGACATGACAGAAGAAAGAAAACTGAAGAAATGAAATTAGAGTAAACTATAAAATATGAAATAATGTTAGTTAAATGGAAGTTCAGAAGGAATAAAAAAAAAAACTTCACTGCAACTTAAGGTTTACTATATCCCAGTTTCTTTATTGCGGGACTCCACAGTATTTACTAAATATCATAAATCTGTTATTTTTAGGGGATTTAGCACTGTTTCTAAATGAAGAATCTCTACAGAAATATACAGAAACATTTAGAAATCAAGAAGTGAGTAGAATATTTTTTAAAAAAATTATCTATAATATTTGAGTTGTTTTACTTGCTTGAAACTAAAGTAACAAAACAATTTTAAATAAGAAAAAAAGTTTTTAAAAAAATTGACATTGAATTATTACTTTTAGTCCTTGCATTACCTTTCCCCTTTTTTAAAAACTAAATATTTCTTTAAAATTAATCTTGATTTTGCTCACTAATTTTTTTTTGCTATTGAATTTAACTTTCAAAAAATATTTTTTTATAAATAGTAAAAAACTATGTGTATATCTTTTTGTAATATTTAGAAATTACAATTTTGCAATTTATGAAATACCATGCAGAATAATTGAAAGTATGAGAATAATAGAAAGCTATTTTAACATAAAAAATGTTAAAAAGTTTACTATTTTGATGTTTACATGATACAAGTTAGAGCCCTTCACCATATAATTTTCTACATCTGAATGATTGAAAAAAAATTCAGGAAAGTTTTCTTCAAAATTAAGTTATAGAGAACTCTTGTTACTTTAACTATGTTACTTAACCTTAATTCATCATCATTCTGCCAGTTTTGTACTAATGATAATTAGGATAACTAATGATAATTATGTACTAATAATAATTGTATGGGATTAATAATTGCTTATATGCAAGAGTCTTAAATTTTTTTTTCATTTACAGGAGTTGAATTACTAATTGATCATTGTTATCATTCATATGTTGTCATTTCAAAAGTACTCAGTCCAAAACTAACATTGTGACTTATTTTATTTTTAAATATTTATGAAATTTGTATTTTAGAAAACATTTTTAAAACATTACTTCTGTTAGTGAAAATAATCAAACCTCTTTGTCTCAGACTTGAAGGAGGGAAGAAAAAATTTTAAGTATTGGAAATTTGAGTTATCAAAAATTATATTTATTTGGGAACTGAGGGGTATCTTTTAACTGTAAACCATGCAAACATCAATAATGTACCTATTATTGCATAATAAAAAAATTATTAATTCAATTAGTTGAATTGGATCACTTAAACTCTTATTTTTTGGCTATCCATGCTGCTTCAAGTTATCAAAGTTTTACTGTATTTTATTTTTAAACTGCTGATTGGGATTTAAATATTGGATCCTCCTAATATTAGCAATAATTGTTGGTTATATTGTTTTATTTATTATTCCAGTTCTGATATCATTTTAATATGCAGAATTGCTAATGTATGTTTAATTTTGTTTTTTATAGATTGATATGGAAACTTTTCTTCATCTTACACCATCTGACCTGTATGAAATTGGTATAAAAAATACTGAATCGCAGAAAAAGTTAATGGATCTTATAAAAAAATTACAAAATTCTAAATAGGCAATTAATACAGTTTTTAAGCAACCTGCTTATATTATTTTTGTTATTTGTCAATTTATTTCAACTGGTACTCATTTGAGTCTAAATATAAATTTATGAATAGATTGTCTTTAATATAACTGTCTGTTTTGATAGTTTGAAAAATTTTTTGTCTGTTTAAACGATATCTTAAAATTTTTGTAAAAAATAATTATGTATAATGTAATTTTGCTTGCTTGTAATTTGCTAATTTTCTTTGAAAAAAATATAAATAATTTATAATATTAGAGTTAACAAAATTTCTAAATATTATAATATAACATAATTAGGTAGTTGAATAACTGAGACAAATTAAATTAAATAGTGCTATAAGTATAAATCTTTGTTTTGTTTAAAAATTTTGAATTTCAATGTTTCATTCAATGTTCAATATTTATCAAAATTTATAAGTATATTTTTATGATGCATATATCTAATATTTTATATGGGTTATAGTTTCTATCTTACTCTCTGTTTTTAATTGCAGTTTATTTTTTACTATTATTGTACAGAAATCAGAAGAATTTGCTACCAAAGTAGCGCATCACTATTGTTATAGGTTTTTTGTAATAAGTGCTCTTAAATTATTAAAATTATCCTTTTCAATCTTTATTTCTACTGTAGCAAAACAGATAGAAACTTTTTTGACCTTTTACTTATGGCTTATACAAATTGACCAGCATGGAACCATGCATTGTAACTTTACTTATCCTCTTAGAGCACATAAGGCTGTTAGCATATCTCTCCATCTAATCCTGTTCTCAGCAATAAACCTCGCCTGTTCCTAATCCAGAAATGTCTAAGATCTTAAACTCATTTAATATCATACATTGTAAAGTGGTCTAAGTACATGACTCAGCCAGTTCCATCTCCTTGAAAAAATTTCCTCTGCTATTCTCTTTCTTTTGGCTTTTTTCAAAAGATTTGCCTTTGTTATCTTGTATGGGCAGAAAAGTTTAAAAATAAATCTCAAACATTTGTTCTGAAAGATTTCTATTTTTTTTTTTTTTTTTTTGTGTTTCCATGTTTCTGTACCATAAAGTAAAACTGTTCTGACAATTGCTTTGGAAACAACTATTTTTGCTTTTATTTCAATATTTGGTTCTCTGAAAAATGTATGCAGTTTTTTAAGGCAAGTTCTTGCTTTAATTATTCTCTGCCTTATATCTTCACCATTGCCGCCTTTTTTTTTTTTTTATCAACTACTGAACTTAAATAGTTAGACAATTCTACTTTGTTTATCTCTTGATTTTAAATTTTTCTTTTGACTTATTCTTATTTCTTTAGTTTTCTTTTTGTTTATATATAAACCTACGCTATGAGAAAATCTCTTGAAAATGTCAGTTTTATGCTGAAGGTTTGTATATTTGGATGCTAAAAGTACTATGTCTGCAGCAAAATCGAGATCTTCAAGAATTGTGTTAAATTTCTGTATAACTCCTCTTTTTTGATCTTTTAAGGTGTAATAATCCAATCAATTACTAAGATAAATATATATCATGTATAAAGTAATTCTATAAGAATTATTTAAGAAGTTTCTAAAATCAGGAGGAAAAGCTTTTGCTGCGAAGTAAAAAACAAATTATTTGATTGGAATGCACAATGTAATTTCTTGGTTGTAGCATGAGTTAGATTTTGATTTGATGCTGTCAGGTTCTGTCAGTTTTATGATTCTCTTTCCAAATCAAAGCAATTTATTATGTAATATTTATTAAATATTTGCTTAAAAGTACAACATGTTACATTTTGATTTCAAATTTATTTTTATTTTTGACTTGGGTCATTCCGTACACATTATAAATTGAAATTGTAAATGTGTCTTAATTATCACAATATCTGCAAATTAAAATGTACCATAGAACCTTGAATATTCAAATTTCTTTCCTATAATTCGTCTAGCTATATTCTGTGCTGCCCAGGCGGCATGTAAATCAAAAATATCGATTAACTTATTATGTACGGCACGTAGCATTATGAAGCCTGTCATTCTGGTACACTTGTTATACCAACCATAAGGTTAAACGTCCCTGAAAGTTTTTCCATAATAGATATTAGGGCTCAAAAGTAGGGAAAATAAAATAAATTCCCATTCTTAGAATATAAAAATACTTCTTTCTTAATAAAAATGGTTTGTATTTACTCAACCAATGCTTATTCATGCAAAATAACTTTATCATATCCTTATTTGGCCTTAATATATTTCTTTGTCAATAATATGTGTTAATGTTAGTGAAATTTTGACAGATTAATAATGGTTACATTTATATGTTTTCATTTATAAGATTCTAATGTTCTTTTCTGATATTTTACAATTAACAAATATCTTAAGGGATATTCGAGCTTGAATTATGTAGAATACATACCTAGTAATTCCTAGCAAGTTTTTCAAGTTCTTTTTTTCCCTTAGTTATTCTCATTTATGAATTGTTTAAACTGTTTAAAAATATTTATTCTTCAAAACTGAACAAGTAGTAATTGAGTTTTAAGATAATTCAACTTGATTTTATCAAGCATTTGTTAAAACACCCTACACACAATTTGTGTTAATAATCCTCAGAAGAATAAGAAGTAACAGAAATTAATTTTTCCATAAGCTTACAATTGCTAATCATGTTATTTATTATTATGAGAAATAATTCCTAAAGATATTTTTCAGTATCATATTTTAGATTTAAAAATTGAACAAGCGTAAAAGTAAATCCTCATTTGTTTACTTCGAAATCAGAGATCTTGCATGCATTAGATACATAAATTGACTCCCAGTCTTATTATAAACGATGGAAAAGATACTTTTTTTAAGATGTTATTTCACTTTCTCCTTCTATAATATTAACTTTAATTTAACATTATATATTTTCTAATATTATCTTAAATATATTAGTTTGTAAATGTTTTTGTTCAGTTTGTAAAGATTTCCTTGTTTTGTAAATAGTTGAATAAAAGATATTTATTTTTTTCTTGAATTCGATTCATTTATTTTTTTCTTGAATTCGATTCATTTATTTTTTTCAGAATGAAAAACGTAAAATATGAAATCTGAGTAAAATAAAGTTTTTACATCAAAAGTCAGTCCCGCAGTGGACTGATCGTTAAGACACGGTTCCCAGCAGATCACCGAAGTCAAGCATCACTGGCTACGGTCAGTGTGCGGGTGGGTGACCACTTGGATCAGTCTGCGTAGGGACCGAGGGTGTGCTGTATTGGTCCTCGTTAAACTGTGCTATCGTAAAGTGCTCGACTTCGCGCAGGTCGTCGGGCTACCGAAGCGGGGGTGCCATCCCTTCCGCAGAGGATCAAAATTGTGATGGCATGTCTTCGGATCATCCTCCGGGATGTTTCCCAGACCGTCGCCAATAGCCCATTGTGCAGCTCTAGTGCGACTTAAAGTAACAACAACAACATCAAAAGTCATAATGCAACTAGTGGACATACAAGAAATACTTTTTTCAGCTAAAATTAAAGCATTCTCACAATAGCTCATTGTGGGCCAGGAGCTCATGGAGGTTAAGATAAGCTGATACCAATCGATGCTGGGT
This sequence comes from Parasteatoda tepidariorum, assembly GCF_982258835.1. Classification (NCBI taxonomy): domain Eukaryota; kingdom Metazoa; phylum Arthropoda; class Arachnida; order Araneae; family Theridiidae; genus Parasteatoda; species Parasteatoda tepidariorum. The sequence goes on from NC_141762.1 coordinate 51,823,855, forward strand.
GAACTTCAAGCCACCACTGGGGATAGAACCTCAGTTCTTCACACTGACGTTTTGTGTCTTAACCACTGAGTCATTTCGGCTCACCTTTTAAATAATAGCAATAAATTTTTAAAAAAAACTATTTTATAGCAAGAAAAGATATATCCTATTTTTACTTTGTTATTTACAAAGTGAGGAGCGGTAATATCGTGAAGTCATGAACATGGTCTACAGTGTTAAAAGTTTTTAAAATATATTTGACCCTAAATCATTCATAGTATCATTTTATTATTTGATAAATTTTTCATCTTAAATTTTGTCTCGGGACTAGATGCAATATCTGCATTTATCGCTAAAATAATGACTTTGCTCAATTGAAAGATGCTTAACATTCACTAAAAGACAGATCTTATTAAAAGACAAGATAATTTCCAAGGTATTAGATCTTTTCTATAAGAATACCTTGGTGTAGTATAAATAATCTAAAGATAGCCAGATTGTGATTTTACCCTGGACAAGATTGAAAAGGAACTGATTACCATATATGGCAGTACTTTTACTTTCGTTACTTGTACCGCCGGTACAAGTAAAAAGTACGTACTTTTACTTGTACTTCGTTACTTTTTAAGTTTAGTACTTTTACTTGTACTTTCGTTACTTTTTTAGGGAAAAAGTACAAGTATTTGTAACGGAAATATCGAAAGAAATCGTTACTTTTTTCTAAAACTCGGTAAGCTTTAAAAAACAAAATCAATTAAAAAAAAATACTTATGTTTTTTTTTTTAATTTATAAAATTAATGTGCAATATATATGCATTCACGGCTAATTTCGTGTTTAAATACCTTCTGTTTCAACTTATACTGCACATTAAATTATTTTTTACTAGCTCAAAGATCACAAAGCTATCTGAAACCCCGTGTTTGCTTTGTTTACGTTTGTGTTTTTAAAACGTGTTTCTAAAAAGTAAAACAAATTTTAAATCAATGGTAATTTAAATAAATAAAAATAATAAACTAAAAATTAAAATCAATAGATAAAATTTCTTTTTCGTGCAAATCCATAAAAAGTTTGATATTAAAATTATATTTGAATATAAAATTATATTATACGATTATATTATAAAATTATATTATAATATTCTTCCGAATTTAAAAATAAATTAATATCCATAACTTTCAAAATTAAAAATAAATAAATAAATAGCAACAATTTTGGAAAAACATTAAAGAACATAATATTATTCAATAACAGTTTAGGTTACTTTGAATTTTCCATTTCCTGGAAATGTACTTTTAAATCGTTACTTTTTTTGTTCAGTACTTGTACTTTTACTTCTACTTTTTACTCGTTACTTTTTAAAATAAGAACTTTTTACTTTTTACTCGTTACTTTTTTTAAAAATACTTGTACTTTTACTCGTTACTTTTTAAAAGTAACGTTGCCATGTATGCTGATTACAGAGGAAAACAGGTTAGATCGATTGACTAGAAGTTTAAATAAATTGTCTCAAAATGAAACTGTTTATCCACATATAAAGCATTTATTTTTTTATATAAGTGAAAATGTTCAGAGTAAGAATTGTACAGTTAAATATAATCCTAAAACTTTGCTGTCACAAAGTAAAAATTAAGTTGATAAAAGTGTAAAGTTAAAAAATAGTTTTCAAAACAGAAAGTGAAAGTTAATAAATTGGCTATAAGATTCTAAGGCTAGAGTTAAATTTGAAGTTAATTTACATGCAAAGTTTACAACTTTGTTGGACAGCGAACGTACACACACACAGACTTATATATAACATATACATGAACTTTAAGTATAAAAGCAATTAAAATGTTTTCTTTTTGTGCAAAATAGTTTCTCATGTTTTTTATATATTTATTTTTCCTGATTTGAGTTATTCGTCATGATTTTGTTCTTTCTCTCTCTTATGTCTGTAGTGGACAAATTTCCACATTTTATATGCATTGAAGTTATTTATAATTTGTTGTTGTTAATTTACGTCGCACTAGAGCTGCACAATGGGCTATTGGCGACGGTCTGGGAAACATCCCGGAGGATGATCCGAAGACATGCCATCTCAATTTTGATCCTCTGCAGAGGGGATGGCACCCCCGCTTCGGTAGCCCGACGACCTGCGCGCGAAGTCGAGCACTTTACGGTAGCACAGTTTAGCGAGGACCAATACCGCACACCCTCGGTCCCTACGCAGACTGATCCAAGTGGTCACCCACCCGCACACTGACAGCAGCCAGTGATGCTTGACTTCGGTGATCTGCTGGAAACCGTGTCTTAACGATCAGTCCACTGCGGGACATTTATAATTTGAGTCTCTGACTAAAAGGGAGAACGATATAAAGTGTATGATTGGGATATACAGTCAATAATCTGCAATTTTTGTTTTGAAAGTCCTTTCAGTAAATTCTGGGTGAAAATTTAGCTTATGCTAATTTTTTTCAGGTAAATACTCATTATTACCCTTTTATTGGGGGTGTTTAATTTCATATCCTGCTGTACAGTTGAGTGTGAAGGTAATGTGGGGTCAGTGTCATAGAATCTAGAGCCTCAGAAATATGCTTCAGACGTTTCCAATGTTGCAATAGTTGCTTGAAAACTCAAATGCGGAAAATCTCCCGGAAGATTAGGGAATCATTTCAGTTACAATGGAATGGGTTATGAAAAAAACTTGTTTATTCCTAGGAATATACTCAGCTTTCTGAAAAGGAAAGTTTGAAAATTGCTAGGTTTTTTTTTCTCGGGAGTTAATATTGGGATTCACTTCAGAAGCAGTCAGAGTCTTTTGCAAGAAGAATTATTGCTACAAAGTACATTAGCTTTTTTGTGAACTTTTTTTGCTTAATCTTTGAAAAATAACAATATGCTTGTCATTTTTTTAAATATCTGGCACAAGCAATTTATGAAAATATAAAATTGTCTCTTTTTATTAACATAGTAATTTTTAGCTGATATTTTTTGAAAAATGTATAATTACAAAACAATTGTATTCATTATTTAAGGTATTTTGTTTGAAATTATCTTAATCTTAGGTATGTTTTTCTGAATTCTCATCTGGCTTTGCAAGATTACTTAACTTCTCACAAACCCATGAACTTAAAAATTTGTAATTGGTTTAAATATAGCATGTTGCTTAAATTCATTATATGTCGATAACCTCTATTGTATGTACAAGACATCATAGTATCTTATTTTTCTCTTCAAATTTTTGCTGTAGACAGAATTTATTAAAGTTCTTAGCATTATTGCGCAAAATTTTATGCATTTAAATAATGTCTGTACTTATGCTAAACTCCTGTAAAAAATTCAGAAATCTTATTTAAATTTTAGAAAAGTTCTAGAAAGTTTTTAAAAAAAATTGTGCATTAAATAACATTTAGCTTTATTAACAATGTAGCTTTATTGTGGGTAGAGGATTCAACCTTAATCAGTGGCGTGCCAACTTTTTTTTCACTGGGGGGGGCGAGCCAATGCAAAGTCATAAGCTTTGCTTGATTTAATATTTTAAAGTTAGTTGTGTTATTTTAATATTGTAATTTGTCTAATTGTAATTATCTAAACTATTTCCGTTGTTTATGACGACGATGATTTAACTATTACATCCACACCAATTTAGTTAACAAAAAATTATTTATCAATCCGAAACTAATTAAAAAGAAAAAAAGTGTATTAAAATTTAAAAAATTTAATTAATGAATTTTGTAATTTTACTCCTTTAAATTTGTTAATGCTGAGCAATACATTTTATAGATACATTTTAATCATAATGACATAGAATGGTTTTTCGCTCCTCAAAAACATATTGAATTAAAAATAACTTGTTATTTACATTTTGATTCTAGCATTGATTTGAATTTAATTATGAATATAAATTTTCAGTTTACAAAAAAATGGAAAATTAACTATATCTTAATTTTAATGATAAGCACAAGGTATAAAAACCTTAAAATAAATGAAGGAGTAAAAGAGATTGATTTCTAAAATTAAATCTTATTTTAAAATAACTTTGAATTTTAACAAGTCTTCTGATTTGTCTGGTTTATTCCAAGGTAAAGCTTAAAATATAAACAAAGAAAAAAAATACAATTTTAAGCATATAAATATGCAGTAATTCAATGAAGTAGAATTAACTTTATCATATTAAGTTTTCATGATGAAGAAATTAAAACAAATGAAGGAATTAATTTCCAACGCGTCATATTTAAATATGTTTCTTATTTACAGAAGTATAATCTAAACACATTATTACTTGCAAAATTATAACCAAAATTTTATTGTATATTGGAGGCTACATGCTTTTTTAACTTAACGATGTAATATTATCTTTTGAATTATAGTTATTCGAAACAAAATTGGATAGCGAAAAACTCTAATGGAAATTTAAAAGAATCAACCAAATGATATTAGGAAATTATGTTATATACTTTTAAAATATTTAAAAATTTTGAAGTATAAATTGAATGAAATATATTTAAAGAATTTAAAATATTCTAACAAAATATAGAGAAAACAATTAACAAAAATATCATTAACATAAACGTAAAATCAAAAATCCGATAAAAATGAAATCTAAAAAAAATTATTACAACTAAACAAAAATTAAATCTGAAAAATTTGCTGTACTTATTAAAAATTTGCTGTATTATAACATAGTTTTCATTAATATTTATTATTTTAATAATGAGAATTAAGAGTTACTGGTTACAAAATTAATCACAAAAATTCTCATTTAGCATAAAAATGTTTGAAAAATAACAAGGACAGAGGAATAGAAATTATTATAGAGAAAATAAAAATCCGAAAAAAAAAAATATTTTGAAAAATAACTAACAAATAATCAAAGTAAACTACGAAGTTAGAAAATTAAAATGTTCGTAAAAAGCATTTCAATAATACATGACCAAATATAGAAAGTAAATAAAGTCAGACAAAAATCGTAATTACTGAGCCAGGTATACTGGCAAAAAATGCATTAAACTCTGTCTGACGCACAAAAAAAAAAAAAAAGGAATAAATTAAAAGATTACTGATCATCACTGAACAACCTTAGAATCGACAGTCCTGTGTATAACAAAAATATTCAAATCGCAAACATAAGAAAGCTCTAACTGCTCTGACTAAATTGTCGGACTGTTTTTTTTTTTTTTTTCCACATTACGGCTATCCCATTATTTTATGGGTCAAGAATCTGCATACGTTGAATGAAAAAGTTTATTCAAAGCAAATACGTTTTCGTGGGGGAAATTTCTTGACTCTTAAAATCGTCTACACTTACACTAATTATTTCGCATATTTAAAGTCAGGCTCCCGAACTATCCGAATTGAGTCCTATGAAAATGCGATTGTTTGATCTAAGAATGCTCGCTTTGTTTATTTATTCATTTACGCTCAATACATTGTTTGATTTTGCTACAAAATAGAAAGCTTTAGCCTCTTGCTAGTTCACGTACATAAATAATTATTACACGTAGTACATAAATAATTATTATTTGAAGTACCTGCACTGCGCAAAATCACAAATTAAAAGTGCGTGAGCATGCGAGATATTACAAGAAAGTGCTAAACCTCACCACTCGAGTAACGAAATAATTTTTAAATTTGAACAAAATAATAGTTTGCGTTTGCACGGTTTAGCCGTTTCTGTACGTGTTCCGTAAATTTTCACATTTAACTGGCCAATTAGAATACGAAAAGGCAATAGCTTTCTTTTATCTTTGTTTTTATCGCTTTTCTACTAGTAAAAATAATGTGATGCAAAAAAAAAACGAAATATAATTTACTACTAATTGGATATTCTATTATTTTAATAATTCTTTATAAAATTGAGCAATGTTTTAAACTTTTTTTTAAGATTTGGGTGTCAATGTCGAAGTTGAATATTTGTTTGCTTCTTCTAAATGCTACAATTTATAATTTTAGTTGAGATTCCTCAAAATTGTCAGGAAATCGCATGAACAATTGGAACTTAAAGCGAGGATTTTCGTTTTAAGAGATCCTGAAAATTGATTAGTAGAAGAGAAATTGACATTGAATGTATTAACTATAAAATCGGTGTTGGCTCCCGATTTCTACTTTGCCCAGGGACTTCTTTTTTCTCTTTCAGACGAAATCTTAAAATAAATTATCCCATTTTTTTCTTTGATGCATACTTCTATATTCATTTTTGCATATTTTTAGCTTTCTGAAATTATTTTATAAGAAAAAACTTTTTTTTTATACATGAATTTTAAAATTCTAAGAAATTTTCTGAAATTAATTTTTAATTGAACTATAAGTTATAGTTTTACTATGTTACGCAAACTAAAAGAAAAACAAATTAGTTATAGAACTTTTAAAATTGGATGTAATGAATTTGAGAACTGATGATAAAAACGACATGCGACGTGCGTTATTTATATTAATTGATGAAACAACAATTTTAACACCAAAGTTTAATTGATATTGTCTATCAAAGAAAAATTTTTTTAAACGAAGCTATTAAGGCTACAGGCCATCAAATAAAACCAAAATATTTTGATTCAGATTATTATTATTATCCAGTATACAGAAAGACAGGTATGATGGAATTATCAGGTCAGACACTGAAAATTGTATTTGGAAGGTTTTATAAAATCAAAAAATGGATTTAATATAATATGTAAACTTTGATGAAAGTATAGCTCTGTCTATATATAATATGGTTAAAATATGACGTATTAAATTAAATGATATTGTAAAATTAAAAAAAAGAATAATAACATTTGGAGCTAATTTAATTCATTAAGTTATCACTTTATTATTATTTTTAAACTTAATTTTTCAGACAATTTTAGTAAATATCTGCATTGTTGTATTGATTTTAAAGTTCATAAAACTGGCGCATGTATCACTTATTGGCAATGGAAGCGTCTAACTTAAAATTAAATAATTAAAGTAATCATAAAAAGTCTTAAATAAAGTATCACTAGTCAACAAGCTAATTATAATGCAAGTCATGAAGTGTCAATTTTATAAAACTTCTTGAATCTGTTTAATATATAGTTATAAAAAATGAAATCACTTATATGTTTAGAATTGAAAATTTTCAACACGTGTTATAGAAATTGGATGGAATTTTACGATTTTATGTATCACATATGCTCTTCTTTTAAAAAGCCACTATAAAAAAAAAAATCATCAGTTATATAATTAACATCGAGCTAAAAATAAAGTTACGTTACTCCAGTGTGTACAGGGACCTAAAAATATGGCTATATTTTAAAGAAGATTCTTTTTTGAATAATTTGCCTATTGAAACTTCTGATCAGAATGGCATGTAAATATATATATATTCGCGACGTCATATATGAGTAAACAATCATGACGGGGGACTATTTATTTATTTGAAATTCCAAAGCAAATATAATACCAAAGAAAAAGGTTATACAGTTTTTTTCCTAAATAAAAAATTCTTTTTAATGGCTTGTCTTGACAATGAATTTTATTTGCTTCTGATTTTTAAAAAGAAAAATAAAATAAAATACAAAATGCGGAAAAATAAATAAAATTTAAGTAGTTTTATGTGTAGTATTTTTCTCATCTTGTTCCAGTTTAATTAATTGATCTGGATTTTAGTCGTAATTGTCATGTTTAAAACGGGGAAATAAAAATATTCAATTGATAAAAAGAAATATTCAAATTTTTAAGAAATGATGAATTACAATAGTATTGATCGCATTAATTTTTTAATCTCTATCAACAACATTTATAATTTCAGCATTAAAATTTTTGAAAATTAATACTTTAAATTCAGAAAAATATTCATGAAAAAAGCTTTCACAAAGTTAATTAACACACTTTTAGCATCCTATGAAATTATGATTAAAAAAAAAAGACTACAAAAATTATGCAGAAAATTTTTTCCCTCCAATGTTACGGAATGTGTTTTTCCCTCCAATATTGCCCCATTCTTAAAAATAAGTTTCTTGTTTAATTAAGGTTTTTATTACTGAGAATAATAAAATATTATGGAAATTTTCAGTGAACCTTTTTTTAAGAATAATTTTTTAAATAAATAAATTGTTGAATTGTTAAATAAATAATTTGCTGAAAATAAAAATGGGAGTTAATTTGTTTGTATTAAAAAAAAAATTATCATTATTTAAACGAATCATCATTATTTATACAAATTATTGTTGGTGTATAATGTTTTTTTTTTAAATGGTTTATTTCACATGAGAGAGAGAGAGAGTAAATGTGTAACAGATTTGGTGTTAGAGTTCTGCTCTACGTAATCATATAATATACATAATATAATAATAGTTATCATATAAGATAAAAATAAAATGGTAAATTTAAAAAATCAGAAAAAGGAAAAAGAAAAACACCTTTCAGAGCTGATATGATGCATTCTCAATCGTGTTATTTTCCTGTTTTTAGAATCAATAGTTTTTCGGTCATTTTTATTTATTTATTTTTAGTATATTAAACTACAATAAATATCACTTTTGTGCCAAAAGAGCAAAAGAAAATTAATTTCAATAAAATAAAGACATTGATGATCTTAAAGAACCGATATTAAAATGTACCTCCTAAAAGTCGAAAGAATAATCGAAAATACGAAAAAAAAAAATTTATTTCAACGACGTACTTCATTTACTATTTTTTTATTGACTAGGATTTTCTTAAAAAATTAAAGGTTGAATTTCATTTTTGTATAAAAACAAAGTTGTTTAAAAACAAAAAGAATTCAAAATATTATTTTACAATTAAAAAAAATTAAATTCGTAATATAAACTAATCCATACACCAACAACAAACGGTAAAATCATGAACTAATGTACTATTTAAATGTATTTGATATACGAGCATAATAAAAACATTTATTATACGAACAACTATCTAAAACAATTGAAATAGTACATAAATGCATAATTATTAAATCATTAAATAATTTAATGAAATGAAAACATTTGCTTACCTCCTTCGATATCTATTTTACGTTTCCTTGTTATTTAATTTATCAAACTGATGTAAAAAAAATAACGACAAAAAAAAAAAACCAAGTAATTTAAAACAATTAAACAAAATAAAAAAATATGCTTTCTTTTGAAATTGATAACTTAAATTATGTAATTAAAAGAGCTAAAAAGAAAATTTAACAGAGAGCGTTTATTTATGTTAGTCTAAGAAATGTCTCATCACAAAAAGACTAGACCAGAGAAAATGTCAACAAGTCCTCCCCAGTTTAGATCCCTTAAAAGCTTAAAACACCTGTTTTCTCAGAAAATCTAGATAATTGCTTGTTTGAGACGATTTACGAAGAGATATCCAAATAAGATATGTTTCTGTGGATATCAGACATTTTAAAAAGAGGACAAAGGAGTAAAAGGCCATAAAAATGAAAATTTAAGAAGCAAAAGTACTTTTACCCATAGTGTGTAACATGAGGTGGCTGTTTTTGAGGAGTCAAATAACTGTCTTTGTGGGTGGCTTGGCCACCAGAATTATATGCCAAAGTGGGTGGAAAGGAAATTTTTGAAGGTCAGGGGTGGCTTTGAAACCAATTTTTATCAGTGAAGGTTGCATTTTATTACTCTTTCCACCAGGGAAAGGTAAAAGAGATGACGTTGGGATGAGATTTTCTTTTAATTATATAGAAAGTTATATGTAAAAGAAAAGTCTTTGTCTTACGAAAATTTTTTAGACAGTTTTTTTTTCTTCTAAAATTACCAATTTAACTTAATTTTATTTTCACGAATGTTTAAATTTCAATAAGGGCAAAGCAAATTATTCGCCTTTCAATTAAATTTCAGAGGAAAATAAAAGTTTTAATTTCAAAAATAGCTTTAAAGTAGAAAAAAAACAGTACTTTTTTTCAAACGTTACCAATTTAACTTGACTTCATTCTCTCGAATTTCCGAATTTCAGAAGTGGCTGAGAACACTATTCGCCCCCTCAATTAAATTTCAGAAGAAAAGAAATTTAAAAAAAAACTTTAACGTTGACATTTTTTTTTCTTCTAAAATTACCAATTTAGCTTTATTTTCACGAGTGGCTAAACTTCAGAAGGGGCGAAGCACATTTTTCACTCCCTCAATTTAAATTCCCAGTAAAATAAAGTTTTTGATTTCGAAAATAACTTTAAAGTAGAAAAAAATAGGGCTTTTTTTCTAAAGTTATCAATTTAACTTGACATTATTTTCACGAATTTCTAAATTTCAGAAGGGGCGAAGCACATTTTTCACCCTTCAATTAAATTTCAGAGGTTAATAAAGTTCTTAATTTCGAAAATAGCTTTAAAGTAGAAAAAAATGTGTGTTTTTTCTAAAATTACGAATTTAACTTGGCTTCATTCTCATGAATGTCTAAATATCAGAAGGGGCTAAGCACATTATTCGCCCCCTCAATTGAATTTCAGAAGAAAATAATGTTTTTTTAAAAAGAAAAAAGAAACTTTAAAGATGAAAAAGAGTTCTTTTTTTCTCAAACTACTAATTTAACTTAACTCTATTTTCACGAATGGCTAAACTTCAGAAGGGGTAAAGCACATTATTTGCCCCCTCAACTTAAATTCACAGTAAAATAAAGTTTTTGATTTTGAAAATATTTTTAAAGTAGGAAAAGAAATGGCTATTTTTTTCTAAAGTTACCAATTGAACTTGACTTCATTCTCACGAATATCTAAATTTTATAACGGGCTAAGTACACTATTCGCCTCTTCAATTAAATTTAAGACAAAAATAATGTTTTTTTTTTATTAAAAAAAAAAACTTTAAAGTTGAAAAAAAGTTTTTTTTTTTTTACAAATTACCAACTTAATTTTATTTTCACGAATGGCTAAATTTTAGAAGGGGCGAAGCACACTATTCGCCCCCTCAATTGAATTTCAGAAGAAAAAAATTTTTTTTTCTTACATTTTTTTTTATAAAAACTTCAAAGCTGAGAAAAAGTTCTTTTTTTTCTTCTAAAATTACCAATTTAACTTAACTATGTTTTCAAGAATGGCTAAATTTCAGAAGGGGCGAAGCACGTTATTCGCCCCCTCAATTTAAATTCACAGTAAAATAAAGTTTTTGATTTCGAAAATAACCTTAAAGTTGAAAAAGAAATGGTTATTTTTTTCTAAAGTTATCAATTTAACTTGACATTATTATCACGAATTTCAAAATTTCAAGAGGGGCGAAGTACATTATTCACTCTTCATTTAAATTTCAGAATAAAATAAAGTTTTTTTCTTAGAAAATCGCTTCAAAGTTGAAAAAAGTTTTTTTTCTTCTTTTAAGTTTACTAATTTAAATTGACTTTATTTTTGTGAATGTCTAAATTTCAGAAGGGGCGAAACGCAATATAGGCCGTTTTATTAAATTTCAGAAGACAATACGGTTTTCTGTTTGAAAAATAGCTTCAAAATTGAAAAGAAAAAAGATTGTTTTTTCCTAAAATTACCAATTTTACCTGGCTTTATTTCTTGCCTTTATATTTATTATAACCTCTTACTTTAATTTCAGAGCAAAATTAGGTTTTTTACTAGGAAAATAGCTACAAAGTTCAATTAAAAAGTTACTTTTTTCTAAAATTTTACTTTTTGACTATTTTTTAATCGGAATTTTACTTGATTTTATTTTTTCGAATGTTAAAATTTCAGGAGGGGCGATATATATTGTTTGCCCCCTCACTAAAATTTCAGAGGGGGCGACTGCCCCCTCTGCCCCCCCCCGGCTGGCACGCCACTGACCTTAATGCTTCTTGTGAAAGGCTTCTGCGACTTCCACTGAAATTTGCGAATGCATTAATTAGACCAGCAATTTTCAAATTTTTTTCTTTTTCCAAAGCACACAGTCTATTCTAAATAAATATTTTTTTCCCTGTCATTACAACTTTACTTACAGGGTTCCCACGGTCCTTGAGAGTCCTTGAAAGTCCTTGAATATTTTTTTGCTAAATTTAGGTCCTTGAAGGTGCTTGAAAAACGTCTTAGGTCCATGAAAAACTTGATAGGTCCTTGAATTTGTCCAATACTGCTGGCGGCCCTTTTTATAAAACACCCGCGGATCTTTCTCGTTCTTTCTGTTTTGTTCCCGAACTCTCTCACCTGGTTTTTAACGCCACCGTTTCTAACCGGGCCTAGCGTCTTGGTGTCTGCCAAGCACGCGGAGCACAGCAGACAATCAATGCGTTCGGGGCGACACTCCACTTCATCTTCTGTCACATATGCTTAGATCTTCTTTTTTCTTAACGAAACTGGAATACTCTCGAATTTCGTAACAATATGTACCTTGTAGTTTTCAATAAATTTGCCGTTTTACCATCCGCACTTGTCCTTACGTTTGCGTCATTTCAAAACTTTATTGTAAAGCGTATTCGCAAAGGCACGGCTTCGTATTTGTGTTATGTAGTTTAGACTAGTTATGCCTGGGAAGTGCTATTTTAATCCCCAATGGATGGATAATCAAGCTTATAAAGAATGGATTTTATCGATGCCCGAAAAGAAGTTCAGAGCCAAGTGCCGATTATGCATGAAGGAGATCGATATCGCGAAAATGAAAGAATCTGCTCTGAAATCACACATCAAAGAAAGGTAAAACAAAAAAGCAGTCTCATGCCCTGAGTTCTCTTTTTCCAAAGACATCAACATCTAATTCATCTGGTGTAAATACTCCTTCGACATCGTGTGCCCCATGTGAAACAGAAACTTTAGTGGCCGAGGTAACATTGTCTTCTTATCTGGTCAAAAGGAATGTGCTTGATGCTGAAATTCTCTGGAGTCTGAAGTGCATCACTAGTAATTATTCATGTAACTCCTGTGAAGGGATTAGTAAATTGTTCTCCAAAATGTTTGCTGATAGCTGTATAGCGAGACAATTTTTTTGTAGTGCCACAAAGTGAGCCTATTTGGGCTCCTTTGGACTGGCACTATACTTCAAAGGGATTCTTATAAATGAGCTGAAGAATGTTGATTGCTACACTGTACTCTTTGATGAGACGTTAAGTCAGTCTCTACAATCTAAGCAGATGGACATTATGGTAAGGAATTGATAATAAAGTTTGCACTAAGTATCTTACCTCCCAATTTATAGGTCATGGAACTGCAGAAAATATTTTGTCCTCTCTTTACAAATGCATGGATGATGGTTAAAAGCTCTCTAAAATGCTTCAATTATCCATGGATGGACCCTATGTCACTTGGAAATTCTATTAGAAGCTTCAGTGTGAATTAAAAGAGAAATATTCCCACCAGCTCATATTCATTGGCAGTTGTGGATCACACATAACGAATAATGCTTTTAACCATGGTGAAAATGGGATATGTTCCTTCTAATTTTTATTTTCAGAAAGAATTGTTGCTGCATAACATTTAGAGAAGGTTGTGTAAATTATGGATGAATAATTTCAGAAACGATGCTTAATAGAGGAGAGGAGGGGGTTATGGAATAGTCACGGAATATGGAATACCTAAGATTTAACTCTGTCTTTCATGCAGCCTTCACATGGAAATACACAGGATTAAAGGATTTCACCATTAACACCTCATTACCATTAGTTATAGATTGTGCTGAAAATGATTTTGTGAATTAATATGTAAAACCAGTAGGGTTGTTTTTAAAAAAATCAGGGATGAGATTTTTCCGCTTTTTAGCGGATTTCCGCTTTTTTCACTTTTATCTCTTGAATTTCAGTTTTTTTTTTATCAAAAATTCAGATTTTTCTAAAAATTTCACTTTTTTTATAAGTATTCCGCTTTTTCAGAAAATTCACCGATTTTCAAAGAGAAACAGAAAATTCAAACTACATAGCTAGCAATCCTTTCTCATTTTTACTTATTATAGCTATTTTCTCCCCTTTTACTACAGCAGCTGATAAGATTTTCCGAATTTTTTACCCGCCCTCCCGATAGATCCGATTTTTGTAGTACAAGCGACGCTGCTTCTGACAAGCCTTTTAGAGGTCCCAAAGCTGGAATCTGCTAATATCTCCATTCTTATTCACACGATTTTAATATCAAACATAGCTTTTCATATTTGCGTGTTACGATTCTTATTCACGCGATTTGAATATTGTATGTTGCGATTCTTATTTACGAGATTTAAAAATCCGATATTGTGATTCGTATTTACGCCTTTTTAAAAACCTATATAGCGATTCGTATTCACGCAAGTTTAAAATTAATGTCTTGATTTGCTCATGCGGTTTATAATATCAAACATTGATTTTCGTATTTATACATGATTTTAAAATAAGGCATTGGGATTCGCATTCACGCATTCTGAAAATTATGCATCATAACTCTTATTTATGCAATCTAAAAATTACGCATCATGATTCGTATTTACGCAATCTAAAAAGAATGAATCGTGATTTGTATTTACGCATTTTAAAAATTCTATATCCCAGTTTGTATTTCCTCATTTTCAAAATCGTATATCTAGTTTCATATTCATGTGATTTCAAAATCCATAATTGTTATTCATATTCACGCTATTTTAAAATCAACTATCGCGATTCTTGTAAGAAGTAAATTATTTTTTTAAATTAGTTACTATAAAGGTGACTGTTTTTCTAACGACGATTATTAGTATATGTAAGTGTTACAACATCAGAGAAACTGGAAGGGAATATATTCAAAACTTACATTCTGTGCTTGCAAAGAAGAAAAAATAGGATTTGTCACAAGATGTTTGAAGATGGACTAACGACTAAATATAGCAAACATAAAAGATATAGCAAACAAAAGCAATCACTTAAAAAGGGATTTAATTTAATTTTTTTTTTTTTGGAAAAAGAGTTAATTAACTCATCATCAAAATTTTATTTATAATTGCTGTTATTTATGCTATAAAAGGCAAAATTCTTATCAAATAAAAAACAATTATCTAAATAGTTACTGATTGTCATGTAATTTTTCAAACTAAAATAGCAATTTTTGTATGTTAAGGAGTTACTATATATTTCTACTTCACTGTTATTGATATGTTTCAAAGGGCTCTAGTTAGATTAGACTATAATATTAACATAATGATTCGGTCCATTGTTAAAGTTTTTTTTCCCAATATAATTTAAAAAGTAATATTACTGATATATTTGCTATAAATCACATAACAGTATTTATTAAAAGAAATGAAATATTAATGTATATTCTCAGTAGTTTTAATTTGCTAAACCAGGTAGTTTTTCAAGTATTAATTGTCTCTTATGTGAACTGAGGAAAATTATAATTTCCAGCTTTATTTTTTCAATTGGTAATTTTTATTTTCACTAAATGTTAAGTAGCAATGTAATCATTTATATAATAATAGATTAGTACAAAATTGTATGTCAACACATTATTTATTACCTTAAACTGTCTGGAATTTATTATCAAAGGGTTGCGCTTGCGTGAAATTTATGATCATGGAAATTCAGCTTTTTTGCCTTTTGGCTAATCTCATCCCTGAAAAATATAAATTTTAGTCCATAATACATATACTTTCTTCTCTCTATATAGGCAAAGCATTTAGGTATTATATTTGAAATTAATTATTGCCACAACAAGCATTGTTGCTTCTAGTAAAATAGAAGAGAATAATTTTTGAAATTGGTCTTAGATTAAGGTCCTTGAAAATTTTGTTGAGGTCCTTGAAAAGTCCTGGAAAGTCCTTGAATTTCAATCTCATCATAGAGTGGGAACCCTGACTTATAATGCTCTAGTGATTTCCTTTCTTGAAGTCTGCCATTTTTTACTCAGATTTATCTATATCGTTTTTTTTTTCCACTGAGAAAGAAGTGATTTTCTGTTGTTTTTTCCTAACCGGTCAAACGTGCGGGGCAGATCTTGTTGTCCAGAGCTGTAGATGGAAATTTAAAGGCCATTTTCGTAGCATGTGATTCACGGACCTCCAATCACAGTCAAGGGAGACGAATGAGAATCTGATTGGTGAAATATATATTCCTTCAAAATATTTTCCAATCGGCTTTTTCATTTTTTTCTAAAAGGCGATCGAAGGTGCTTCAATTTCATGCTATGTGAACGATTCCTTACAGTTTACGGGCCATTTTCACGGCATCCAATTTACATATCATATCGGGTTTATCTCAGTATTTTTGAAAGCAAACGAGAATCTGATTGGTGAATTTCACACAGGCAATATTTTTCTCCAATCCGATTCTCATTCCCATGTGAAAAAAATATAAGGCTAAGACAATGAGAATGATTTCTTAAAGTGATAGCTTGAGATTTATGATTGGAGCATTCAGGTGCTTCTCCTTTCGAAAATTATTCTCACTGTGTGCAAACATTTCGTATCTTAGTAGAAACACGTTCATGAATTTTTCTCATGCTGTAAGTAAATTGTTTTTACATGGGCTTTCCATAAATTCGCAGGTGCGTAAACCAACATTAGATAAAGGGCTGTTGCTTGGCTGACCGCCTTTTTTAATAAATAGAGGCATTTGATTGGTCGATTACATCATCGTTTTCATCGTTATCGCTTAATCGTTTTGTCAGGTTTACTAGAATGGCGCTTTTAGCATTTTTGCTTGGCGGAATTTTAATAACGCGCATGCTCAGTTTGATAATTTATTTAAACCAATCGAAGTACTTCGTAGACAATGAATATAGATGCTTGTATCCTCTCCTTTGCTTGCGTATACTCAAACAAAGACATAAAGATGGAAAGATCAATCACTGTACCAAACAGATGTCAGGGTGAACGAAACATTGGACACATCACCGGTCTCTATTTTTTTTATTTGATTTTCATAAATTGTTATGATAAATAATAACATTCTGTCTCTGCCAGAAAAATCTGAACACATTTTTTTTAGAGATTTATAATTTGTAAATTTTAAATGAAAAAATTAATGTATTTTAAAAAATTGATTTTTATATTGTTCTGAAATTCAAATACTTGAAATAAATATTAAAAAAACAATTTAAGTGATTATTAAAAATATATAAAAAATATAAAAGTAACTAAAAAATAAATAAAATAATTAAAATAAAATAGAACAGTTTTATAAGCAATCTAAGCTGCCCAAAGCATTTAATTTCATGAAGAACAATAAATTGGAAAATGTTAATAATTGCTGAGATAGAGTCTCATAATTGCCTGTTAGCGTTCAGTTAGTTAGTTATTAAAACTTTTTCATGGTTTTCATTTGTGCGTAATCTAAATTCTAATTATTTTCATTCAAGAAGTCTTTCAAAATATAATTTCATTCCTGTATTTAAATTACAAGTAACTTTGATATCTGGGTGGCCTACAAAAATTCAAAAAAGTACAAAAAAAATTTAGAGCATTTCACAGCATTTACTATTTATCAAAGATGATAAAAAAAAAAATTATTGATTATTAAAAAATAATTTTATTGCGATAATCAACATTAAGCTGGAAACCTATTACTATTAAGCAATTTAAAAGACTTTTTCGTGGTTTTCCTTCGCATGCAACACAAATTTGATTACTTTAATTTAATCTTCATTAAAATAAATTATTCTTATAACTTTCATGAATATGATTGTATTCTGATACTTAAATTGTTAATTACTTTGATCTCTGAATTGAATTAAGCATAATAAGGGTGTTTCATTACATTCACAAAATAAAAAAGCTCACACTTTGATTTCTGGGTTGAGTTAATAAGAAGAGCTTTTCGTTCTGTTCAGAAAGATGGTACCCTATCTATTAAGGATAATAACAATGAAAAAATGTTTATCTATAATTTTTACTCCGATACTTAAATTGCAAATTATTTTATTTTATATACCAATAACAGCGATCTGAAAAACATTTTTGTCTGTTTTTCATAGCGTGTAACGCGAAATTTGATAATTTTAATTTCAATTTAATCTTGATTATAATTAATTATTTTTACAACTTAATTATTTATTAACTTAATTATTTTAACTTAATTTATAATTAATTAATTAAAATAATTAATTAACTTAATTATTTTAACTTAACTTTAATTTATTTATAACTTAATTATTTTTATAAACATAATTATTTTTATAACGTAAATATGGTTTTATTCCGATACTAAAATAGCGAGTTACTTTGATTTTCGGTTAAAAACTACAAAAATTTGAATAACATCTCGTTATAGTCACAAAGAAGTCTCTCAAAGATGCTGAAAAATGATTCATTATAAAAAAAAATTCATTGCGATTACTGAACTTCTAAATGGAATCAAGCCATCTGAAAGATATTTTCGTGGTTTCCCTTCACGTATAATGCAAAATATGATTGTTTTCTCAAATTTTTATTCAAGCAAGGAAGAAAAATATTTATACCATTATTAACCACTCCAAAAACCAGAGTAAATGCTTTATTATAAAACTGATACGTCCAGAATTTGGAATTATGATGAACTTGCCTGTATAATTTGATTCAATAAACTGATTTATTTTCTGCTTCCCTTCTTACCATTATTATTATTTTTTTTTAAGTGAAAAATGATTCTTCTACATTACTGTTAGAAAATTTGACGGTTCATCAGGTTGTCTTTTGTCAACATCTGAATAAAATTCGAGCAAATAGTATTATATTTGTAATGGCGAAAATATCCAAATGATAAAATAAACATGAACTTTTTTTACAGTGTTAAAATTAAAAAACTTAAGTACTCGGGTTCCTATGATTTTATTATTTTACTAATAACTTATTCTAGTATGTTATATTGAAATATCTGATATATGTTATATTGAAATATCTGATATATGTATTTTGAAATATCTGATATATGTATATTGAAATATCTGATATATCTGGAGAAAAAAAAATTTCTAACCAAATGTTCTTTGAGTCAGGAAGAGACAAAAAATACCTGTTGATTTTTTTGAAATATGCTTTCTATCACAAACGCCTTAAAACTTTGTTCTCGATAAAAATAATTTCAGATGATTTTAATCCTTCATCTCTTATTAACCTCGTTATATCATGCTTTTGATCAAAGTTCAGCAGCGTGTGCGTTCTTTCTCTCCTAAATATTAATTTGATCCCTACACACGTTTTTTATTCCATTACTTATAAGGATTCGTAAAATATATATTAACTGCCCGGATTAGAGAACAACTGAATTATCTTCTTCAAAAATGGCAGTTATTTAATTTAAATTTGATACTTTTGTGTGTGATCATATCTCAGTGTCAACCATATCGGTGTCACGTATCAATGACATCCAATAAAAATCTAACTGTCAATGAACTTAACTGAGGAGAAGGAATTAACTGAATGCTTAATAAAATAAGAGCTTTCTTTGATGATATGTTTTTTAAATTAGTGGTGAAATCGTCTAATAATTATTTTTAAAAATCGTTGCAAGAAAGGTTTGCAAGCGTATTTTTTTTTTCAGACTCATGCGAGTTAATTCAAATCAAATAAATATACTATATGTACTCTCTTTTTCTTTCTTCCGGATTCTAACGAATTAAATAGTATTCATACTTATCAAGGTATTTTACAACAAAGTGCTAACATAGTACAAAGGTACATATACTTGTATTGATTTCTGTGTATAGATTTTTTTTTCCTTCTATATTTGCTTTCGGAAATTTAGCTGTATAATATTTTATACCCAATTATGTAATTCTGTTGCAATCGTAATTTTTCTTAGAAAATTATTATTTAGATGATTAGTTGAATATTCATAAAGTACGTTAAGAAGAGGTTTGAAAAAAAAAGTAATCAATATCATGCGTAAATGCTTTGGTTTTTTTTCCTTCTTTTTTTAATAATGTGTTACGCTTGTTTTTTTAAATCATTCATTGCCACTTATTTAATTTAATTACATATAATGTCAGGATAAAAGCATATCTCAGTTTTTACATAAGCACGTGAGAATGTAATATTTCATTAAGTTTTCCTGCTGGTTTGTGTTTAGAGTGATAAATATTTGTTTCAAAACTATAATTTATGTATCTGCAACTGTATCTTAGGACTGACGTTTGCAGTTAATTCAATAACTAGCATTTTATTCAAGTGTTCCACACGCACCCGTAACTCTCTAGAAACTACATTAAGAGGCACTACTCATGCATGTTCGTATCATATGCTAAATGAACACCAGTTATTTATTCTTCTAAGAATATGGTGTTTGTTTTACTTGCAAATTTCAGATCCCCATTTGTAGAGCACCCTGTTGACATGAATGAAATATTGTAAAACTCATATTGAATATAACTGTATGATATATTCTATATAGTGATTAACTCTTCTTTACTTGAATTTTTTTTTTAGTTAGCTAACTCTAGCAGAGATGACTTATGTGTCCTTTTTTTAGAATTGAACCTTTATCAATAATAATGATTTTTTATATGATTGGTCTGGGCATTAAATGAAATAAATATAAGTATATCGATTATCACTAAATGTCAAGTTTACTACGATGTATTGCAAATTTATTCAATTTCTTTTATTCGTTATGCAAGTCAATTTCCTGAAATTTTGAAATTTTTTTTTATTCAAATTGACACTATTTAGCGATGAAAAAATCTTTGGATGCATTCTCAGATGTATAAAACAAGCTTTTAAAAATTTTATATAAATTTTACTCAGGTATTTGATAACTTCTTTAATATTTACATGATTTCGTTATAATTTTTTTCTACAAATAAGTAATTAATAACTGTTGTTATATTCATTTAGTAAAGTTAATAAACAGTATACGATTTGATAATTAAGAGTTCATTTAGAGCAGAAAACAGAACAGGAATAAATTTAACTTCATCATAGTTATATTCTCTAAACAATAACTGCCTCTTTTTTTTCCGTAAAAAAATCACTGAATTTTAAAAATAAAACTATTTTTTTTAAGAAAATAAGATCAAGGCAGAAGAGATTAGATAAACAATATATAATTGATTTTAACAAATTAAATTTAGATATTAAAAAAAAAACTTATAAGGATGGAAAATTTCTTTCTGAAATTAGATATTTGCGTAGATAAACTATTTCAGCTTAAAAATTGGGTTTTAACTTCTAAAATAAATTGATATAAATTAATACATTTAGTTATATTTTTTAATCAAACCATTTTATGTAAAATAATATGTTTCTTAAAAATCTAGCAAATCTTTTTCGTGCATAACATGACCCTGTTTAATCATAACGAACAACTGAAAATGTGTTTCGCTCATTATAATTATGTAAAGTCAAGCGTTAAGGCTAAATTAAATACTATATAAAAATATTTAAAAAATTTTCACTTTTTTTTTTTAATTGTTATGTCTTTCTGTCTTGTGCACATTCCACAATGTGGTTAAGCACTGATTAATTCATTGTTTGCTTTTTTCAGTCCATACGAAGAAAAGGTATTCTGCTCACATGCTATAAATAAAAAGTGAATTTTGCAATCGTTCTTGAGGCACATTTCAGGATTTAAAAAAAAAAAAAAAAAAAAAAAAAAAAAAAAAAAACGAGTAACTTCTTAAATTTTCAGCGCAGTACAAAGAACAATAAAAAATACATACTCTAAATATTCCTCTACCGGTAATTTAAGAGTTTACGGTCTTCAGTAACACGGCTGAAAAGGAGACATGAAAACCTTTTTGTAAAGTTATATCACAAAAATTTTACTACATTTTTAATTAATACTAGAAAGACTGAAACTTAGTATTACCTATATTGCACTCTGAAAAAGTATTACTATGCATTCTGAAGGAGTAACTAATGCGTAAAAAAATTAATTTATGTAATTTTCACCCATACTGCCCTTTTACCTATAGTATTTTTACCTATATACCTATATTGCCCAAAAGCAGTCAAAATGATTGCATTCTGAAAGAATGGCTAATGTGTAAAAAAATTAATTTATGTAATTTTTATAATTTTTTATATTATCTACAGTTATATAACAAGCTAATAATAAATATTAAGGGAATAAAAATTACTTCACTTGGGAAAAAAATTTATGCATTATTATTCGTACAATTTTTGAAAATGAAAAAGCGGTCAAAATGACTTCCTTAGGCAATCTAGTGTTAAGTAAGATTTGTATATGCATCTTACACGGCATGAATATTACTTTTTTATGCGCAATGAATCTGAAATAAAGTTAATTAAGTTTTAGTGCTACTTAAAGGGAGAAAGAAAAAAAATTTTTAATTAAGAAATTTTCTACTTTACTATTAAGTTATAGTATAATGTTTAAATTTAGGATACATTTATCCTATTAAATATTAATAGCGGATTGTAAATTTGAGATGTTATAAACTGGTTAAAATCACAGAGCTTAAATTAACTTTGTATATACACAGCGTGCGGTCCTCAAGTTTGATTTATTAGATTTTGCTATTTTTACTAGCACTATTAAGCGAATAAAAAGATGTTAGATCAAAATTCTAAATCTTTTGATTCTTCAAATCGATTTTTACAAAATCTTTGAATTGATATTTTCTATCAACAAAGATCTTCTGAAGAGATGCCTGAAAACTAAATATCAGGACAAATGAGGATAGTTTTATATGCAACCAATTTATCAATTTTGTTCGTATCCATCCTTTTATTATTGTTTTGTCTTAAATTTCTCCTTAAATCATATTAGAGGCTATGTAAACAAGAAATGATTGGTTGTAGACAAGACATTAATATATAATTTATTAAAGAAATACATAAAATAATAAAAAAATTATTTAAAATTATCAAGATTTCTGGAGAAGTTTATTTTTTATACACTCAAGAGCCAAAACATTATGACCACCCCTACATTTTGCAACGAACTCTCCTGGATGACGTGGAAGGTACGTGATCAGGTGGAAGTGGTATTAACTGTTGCTGGAGAGTTTGAAGAATCATTCTTTCACTTACTTCTGTGTGTGATAGGAAAGGCTGCGGATCTAAGCGACTTTGATAGAGTTCTTGTTGTTGTTGTTAATTTACGTCGCACTAGAGCTGCACAATGGGCTATTGGCGACGGTCTGGGAAACATCTCGGAGGATGATCCGAAGACATGCCATCACAATTTTGATCCTCTGCGGAGGGGATGGCACCCCCGCTTCGGTAGCCCGACGACCTGCGCGCGAAGTCGAGCACTTTACGGTAGCACAGTTTAACGAGGACCAATACCGCACACCCTCGGTCCCTACGCAGACTGATCCAAGTGGTCACCCACCCGCACACTGACCGTAGCCAGTGATGCTTGACTTCGGTGATCTGCTGGGAACCGTGTCTTAACGATCAGTCCACTGCGGGACGCGACTTTGATAGAGAGCAGATTGTAAGGGCTCGAAGGCTCGGAACAAGTATTTCCGAAACTGCATGACTCGTGGGTTGTTCGCGATCTACAGTTGTTAGTGCTTATGCAAAGTGGATGAATGACGGTGAAGCCAGCAGTAGACGACATGGTGTTGGGCTTTCACACGCTATCAAAGAAAGAGGTCGTCGGGGATTGTTTCGCTTGGTGAAGCAAAACCGGAGCCAGACAGTGGCTCAGCTGACAGCCCAATACAATGCAGGGTCAAGTAGAATAGTATCAGAGCACACTGTTCAGCGGACACTGTTGGATATGGGGCTACGCAGCAAACGTCCCACTCGTGTGCCTTTGCTAACCAAGCGTCATCGCCAACTACGCCTGCGCTGGGCCCGGGAACATCGCGACTGGTCCATGAATCAGTGGCAGAGAGTTGCCTGGTCAGATGAATCACGGTTTATCATTCATCCCACCGTGGCAGTATCAAGAAACGCTGTCTTCCAGGCGAACAGTTGCTCCCTCAATGTACTGTAGGTCATACACAGGCAGTGGTGGCGGTATCATGCTTTGGGGGACGTTCTCTTGGGCGTCACTGGGACCCGTGGTTGTGGCAGAGCAGACCATGAATGCTACAGGGTATCTGAACATCATTGCGGACCAGTTGCACCCTTACATGGCCTCTGTTTTTCCAGCTAGAAATGGAATTTTCCTACAGGTCAACGCTCCGTGTCACAAGGCTCAAATTGTGTTGGACTGGTTCCACGAACATGACGCTGAATTCCAGTTAATGTCCTGGCCACTTATCTCACCGGATCTCAATCCGATAGAACACATTTGGGATGTCATGAAACGGCAGCTCAGAGTTCAAAGACCACTGAGTCGCAATATCTCGGATTTGTGTGACCGTTGCTTAAACATCTGGTACAATCTGTCTCCGGCCATCTACCAAGGACTTGTGGCATCCATGCCAAGGCGGGTTGCAACTGTGTTACGGGCTAAAGGTGAGCCAACTCGTTATTAAGAGGTGGTCATAATGTTTTGGCTCTTGAGTGTATCATTACAACGTTAATTATTATACCGGTTGTTCATTCATTAGTTCGATAACGAATCCGTAAAAACTTGTTGCAACATTTCCCATATTTCAATAGCATTTCGGAGCATACTTCTACGAATTTTATATCTGGTCCTAAACTTTTTGTTACAATAAATTTCGGTTGTAATGTAAAATTTAATTTTAAATGAACAATTTTTTTTAAATTAGAATATTACACCCATAAGGAAATTCAAACATTGATAATATAATTTGAACTTTTATTCCTTAATATTTATATTTTTCGTAGGATGTGAAAATATTCTAAGTCTAATATTCTAACTAATATTTACAAATAAATTCATTCTAATGAAACTCTACATAAAAGGCATTGTATGCTATTTTGTAATATTATTAAAATTTTTACCGTCCCGCAGTGGACGTTAAGACACGGTTACCAGCAGATCACCGAAGTCAAGCATCACTGGCTACGGTCAGTGTGCTGGTGGGTGACCACTTGGATCAGTCTGCGTAGGGACCGAGGGTGTGCGGTATTGGTCCTCGTTAAACTGTGCTACCGTAAATTGCTCGACTTCGCGCGCAGGTCGTCGGGCTACCGAAGCGGGGTGCCATCCCTTCCGCAGAGGATCAAAATTGTGATGGCATGTCTTCGGATCATCCTCCGGGATGTTTCCCAGACCGTCGCCAATAGCCCATTGTGCAGCTCTAGTGCGACGTAAATTAACAACAACCAAGTAAAAAACTTTATTTGAATTAAAATAAATAATTTAATTCTTTGTTAAAACATTTAGCAGTTTTTTTTTATAATTCTATTTTAAAACAGAATAGGTAAATCCTACAAAGGTAATTGGACCTTTTTACTCTCATTTAAAATAGTATTGTTACTTGTGACTAATGACATAGATAATGAAATGTTTAAATAATTATTATTAATGGCTTGGTTAGGAATAAAATTTATGGTATTTATTTATGCAGCAAGACTAAACTACAAAAATTTAAAGAAATGAAGACAAAATCAGACGAAATTGGAAAAACTCATTCCTTGAAAAAACCTGAATCGGTTCTTTCAGGGATTCGATATATTTTTTTTTTTTTTTTTTAAGTTTTTTAAAGTAATAAATGCATTTATCCAATGCTGCATTATTTATAAGTATATTGTGTTATGCCTAAAAGTCTAATAAAATAGTCTAATAAAACAACCTTAATTAATTGCCTAAAATATTTTACCACTGAAAAAATTAAGTTAAAAATTCCCAACCCTGGTTTTTTGCTCCATAATTACCTGAATTTCATGGCCCTAATGAATTTTTTTAATAAATATTTTAGAACTTTCGTTCAATCATTATGGAAAGAGATAATTTTACACACACACACATATATATATATTATTTATAAAATAATTTGTGGTACATTGTTAGTATGCATTTGCATTTCATATTAAAATATTGATACTGATAATATTGATATTGAGCTAATTGATAATGTTCATGAAAAATCATAGTAATTGTTAAATTTTCCACACTTTAATTACAGCCTAGCATAAATTCTTATAAATAGTGAAGCAAACAGATTCTTCTAATTAGAAGAAAACGATCACAGTACAGCTTACAAAAAAGTCACTTAAGTTCTAAAATTCCACTCATGAAAAGATTCCTGAAAATTGTAATAATCTGTAAAAAAAAAAATAAATTAAAAGCATTATATTTATAAAGATAACCCTGAATCAATTTTCTTAACTCAATCAAATTAATATAGAGTCAATATAAAATATACTACTATATAATATATAAATTCTGTAAATAACCCATGCATTATTAAATATATCTGTAAAACTAATTTAAATGTATACTAAATCAATATTTCCACTTCCTTCATAATGTTGATTTGGAGTACCCAGAATTTTTGAAGAATCAAAACTGGAATTTCAACAAGCACTGACCTGGCAATTCTGATAATTCTCAGGTCAGAGTAGTTAAAAATTCAGTGGATGAAAGAGCCTTTTTTTCTACATTTAAGGATGCATCACATTAACTGATGATAATAACAACCTGAAACAAAACTATTAGCATTGCAACTGCATATACAAAACATGAAACACAACTTGTGCTTTTTCAATTATTAAAATTAATGAGCTCTTAATATTAATTTAAAAGTATTATTTATAGTAGTAATGTAATCATAGCATCATTAAACAAGTAATGAAGTATGTAAACAGAAAACTTTAACACATGTAATCTAAATTTTAAAAAGTAGCAATATAATAAAATGTAAAACAATTTTTTATACCATTTGAAGATATTTATACAAAGAAAATTGATAACTTATTAATGGTAACTTTAAATTTAGGGTGTAATATACTAATTTAACCTTCAAAAGAGGAAAAAAAAAACTGATTTCTTCCCAACCGTGTATTATTAAAGTATAACTTATTAGTCATTCATATTTCCTTTCAAATAATATTCAATATACACAAGTAACTAATTCAAATATGCATATTTTCATACTATTATAAGTAACTATATCCAATATAATAATTAGAAGCACAAAAAATTGCTTTACCCCACATAGATATAATGCAATGAAAAAGATACCTAATTAATTATAATGTAAGAGATTAAAATATCTACAAATATAAAATATGTCGGAGGTGCATACCAATTTTAGATTTATGCAGAGAGGCAGCAACAATAAATGACTAGCAAGTGAAATTGTCACACTAACAATTATTTAGGCAAGAAATGTGACACTTATACTTACTCAGCATCAACACAAATCTTTGACAGCATGTATTCCAGTAGGTATTTCTATTGAGACAAATTATGGTCATAACAAGCAATTTCATCACTCCCATTTAAGACAAAGACATGCTGAAGGAGCTTTTAAAGGATACACCTGATTAGTTGATGAAAAGAAAGTCTCAACTTGCAACAAATCTAGATATGCAAAACATGAAGACGCACAAATTACAATTTGTGATACAATTGCTACTTACTTGTGCTTCTTCTCAACTAATCAAATTCTATACTAGTCTCTCCATATTATTCTGAACTATAATATTAGATTTAAAAATGTCATTTACAGAAATGTTTAATAAGTAGAATCTTACAAATAATAAAAAACATAAACACAAAATCTAAAACTTTAATGTATGTAAAATTTAATAAAGGTAATAAGACATAGTAAAAGTACATTGAAATTCTTCATATTTCTTGCAATTAATTGTTTTACTCACTACAACAAAAAATAATTTGGACTTTTAACCACAAAAAATGCGTAAAAAATAATGAAACAAAATTTGATGAGATACCATATTAATAATTATGTAAGATATTAAAATACATATAAATTATATATACATATATTTTTAATAGAATTTTCTTTATATAAAACTATAAATATTAATAATAGATAAGGTTAATATAAAATATAGTACAACGTAATATATTAACTCCGTAAACAAACAAAGATTAAATATATCTTTAAAACAAATTAAAATGTATACTTATTCAATATCATAACTTCCTTCTTAATGTTGATTTGACAGAAAACTGGACACGACGGATCAAAACTGGAATTTCAACAAGCACTGACCTGGAAATCGTAATAATTCTCAGGCCAGCATGGTTGAAAATTCAGTCGATGAAGGAGCCTTCTCTCTACATTTAAGGATGCATCACAATAACTGATGATCATAACAACCTGGAAGAAAACTAAAAGCATTGCAACTGGATAAACAAAACATGAAGCACAAATTGTGATACAACAGAACTTGTTCTTTTCGATTATTGATTCATGAACCCTTAATATTATTCAAAATTTTAATATTAATTTAAAAATATCATTTATAGTAGTAATGTTATTCTTGCATCATCAAACAAATAATGAAGTATGTAAGCATAAAAACTTTAGCACATGTAATCCAAATTTCAAAAACTAGCAATATAATAAAATCTACATTTTAAATTACCAAGTCCATGATTAATTCCAAGAATTTTTCAAAACTTTACAAAACACAACACTCTGACAAAAACACAACAGCAAATTTAAAAAAGCATTATAATAACATTAATTGAAATGATTGGTATAGCCAAAACTGTTGTAATTTGCATCCTCAGTTGATTTTTAATTTAAAAAACAGAATAAATAAAGAGTTGAAGCAATAAAATAGCTGAAAAATACAAAAGCAATTAATTTCTTTTTTGCAAAATTATATTCTAAAAATACTTTTCTTGCTCATTGATAAGGAAAGAAATACTTGATTTTTCAGTTCTAATTTTAGAATAAAAAAAATAAAAAAATTGCCAATGACCGGCTTGCTTCAACTTGCTAAATCAAGGAAAGTTGATAACTTCTTATTGGTAACTTTAAGTTTAGGGTGTAACATACTATTAATTTAACCTTTTATTCAAAAGAGAAAAAAAGGGGCTTCTTTTCAACTTTGTATTGTTAAAGTATAACTTATTAGTCATTCATATTTCCTTTCAAATAATAAATAATATTCAAGAAAATTCAATTCACTCACTAATTCCAATATACTTCCATTCCATT
The DNA here is from genome assembly GCF_982258835.1 of Parasteatoda tepidariorum. NCBI lineage: Eukaryota > Metazoa > Arthropoda > Arachnida > Araneae > Theridiidae > Parasteatoda > Parasteatoda tepidariorum. Next base: position 51,852,570 of record NC_141762.1, read on the forward strand.
ATAACCAATATAATAAATAGGAGCACAAAAAATTGCTTGAATAAAAAAAAAAACTCTACCAACTCCACATAAATATAATTTAATGAGAAAGATACCTAATTAATTATAATGCAAGAGATCAAAATATGTACAAATAAAAAATATGTAGGAGGTACATACCTGTGAACAACTTTATTGAGTTGATCTGTCTAAAGATCTATGAGGATAAGCAACAGTACAACATACTAATTATAGAGTTATGCAGTGAGGTAGCAACAACAAATGACTAGTTAGTGAAATAGTTACACTAAGGAGTATTTTGCCAAGCAATGTGACACTTATACTTACCCAGCATCAGCACAAATCTTTAATAACAGATATTCTTGTAGGTATTTCTTTTCCTACAAATTATGGTCATAACGTGCAATTTCATCGCTTCAACGTAAGACATAAAGATACACTGGGGCTGGTGAACGAGATTTTAAAGGATAGGAATTTACCTATCTTATTAGTTCATGAAAAGATATTCTTAACAATTGCTTACATTATGGAGAGCTATAAAACGCATTCGCCATTTTCACCACGCTCAAAAAAAATCGGGCATCCAAGCTCTTGGCGATAGAATTAGTTTGGCAATCACCCATTTCAGCTGATCGCCTAAGTCTAGGGTTATAAAATAGGCGGGCATTCAAGACAGTGCGAGAAAAAAATATAAATAGTTTGTAGTAAATGAAAAATTTAATTTCAAATTAAAATCTAAATAAGTTAATTTAAATTGTTATTAATTTGTTAATATGAATTATATTCTAAAGAAATATAATAATTTTATATGCATTTGAAATAAAAATTAAATTATGTGTACAAATTGTTTTGCACATAAATGTGATACATATAGAATAAAATTTCTTGATTATAGTATGCATGCTCATAATTTATGTAATAGTTTAGACAATCTAAAAGAATAATAAGAGCAGTAATTGTGAACGAAAATGATAAATATTATCTAAAATTCAAAATAAGAATTTTTCTGTTTCTTTACAGATTCATATTTAGAATTTCTTTTTAACATAAGTTTATAATAAAATTGAAACAAAACTATTTTGAATATGATTTAAGAACTCTCCCCTGTTATGAAGAAAATTCAATACAAAAGCTTCCTATCAAAATAAAATTTAATTAATATATTTTCTAGAAAAAAAATCTCTTTGTATTATGTCTCTGAAATAAACGTAAATCAACTCATTTAAATTTAAGAAATTTCATTACTAAACTGCGTTGCTAATTTTAGACAATCTAACTAAAGATTTCTGGAAACATGGAAAAACTTTGATAAATGAAAATTTTTTCTTTTGGTTTATGATTTTCAAAAATACATAAATTTTACACATAAAGGAAAACAAACTATGTAATTTAAATTCTAAATCTTTGCATTTTCAGGAAATTTAGTATGATCTCTTAATATTAACAAAATCTCATGATTTTTTAAAATATAATGCTTTTAAAACATACACTTATATCATAAATCTTTAATTAATAAGAATTACCTGTAAATAAAATTTTCATGATGACAAAATATAAAATCCAGCTCAATCAAATCTAGAAAATGGCTTTGAAAAATAATTTTGTTTATGATATGACAGGAAACTATAAATGCAAAATAACTGATTTCAGTAGTGATGTAGTTGCAATATATGGGTAGCAAGTAAAAATATCCAAGGCATTTTGAATTAATTGAGCAAATGGTGCAGCTCTTAGCATTCGAAAGAACATTGGAGATAATATAGTAAATTTACAATTAAAAATATGACTTACCTAGCGAATTCGTTTCATTGCTTAATCATTCCGAGTACGTCCAGCTCAAACATTTTCGCCATTTTCAATCACGTTCAAAAAGCGGGCATCCAAGCAGTTGGCGATAGATTTCGTTTGGCAATCACCCATTTCAGCTGATCGCCAAAGTTTAGGGTTATAAGAGGGCGGTCAGCCAAGACAGTGCGTAGATAAAGCAAGAATGATTCCTTGAAATTTAATGATTGATTCAAATAAGCTAGTTGCAACCGTGGTTACACACAAAATTGGAAATTGGTAAATATAAATGTTTCCAAATTGGCATCATAATAAAGATCGGTGTGTCTGTAAATTTGGAATGACAGATAGAGAAAGTTTTATAAATTATTAAGCATTATAGTTATTATTAGTGGTAAAAATCTTACTTATATAATGAGATTTTTAAATCTTTAGATATATTTTCAGATTGTATTATTTAAACCCTGTTTTCTAAGAAAGTGCCTCCCTAATCCATATTTGATTTACACTGTATCTCACATAGTTTCGAAATTAATATTTGTTTTGATTTCACTCAATACTCTTGTCAATAGAAATGTGATGAATTAGCAGCTTAGTACATCCTGATCCTGAATTGCATGTACGAATTAAAATGATTTCTGAGTACCATTAACTACTAAATTTAAGCGTGAAAACATGTTTTGATAACAATAGAGAGCAACATATCTTTATTGAAGATCTTGAATAAAATGAGTTTTTAAAAAATCATTTATTAGATATCTTCTGTTCATTACTAATTTAAAGATAAATCTTTTGTTCATTTTTTGAATTTAAACATTATTTATAAAATGGAATGAAAATTACTATTAATTATAAATATTTGCTCCTTACAGGTTTGGTGTAGTTTAGCTTTATATAAATGAATTTTAGACACTACACTTAGAATTTCATATTTAAACAATGCCTGGACTAGAAAAAATACATTTAGAAGATGCCTTAGAAGATAATCCTCAGGTATACAAATAAGAGTTTTTCTTTATTATCTTTACTATCTTTATATCATCAATAGGTAGATTGTAATATTATCTGTGTCATGATCAACGTTAAAATGATCTCCAAGTTCCGCGCAGTGGCATTTTAGAAGCTAACAAAGACATCATAAGAAACCAGCTCAACATCAACTTGTATGTTATTTTTATAATTTTGGAAATTAAAATCCATTTAGCAATTGTAGTTGGTTCGACAGATCATGATTCAGAAATATCCTCAATTATATTAAGCAATTGTTATATCTGTATTGTTTTTGATAGAAAATCATGTAGAATACGAAATATATCATTGTTAAACTATTCATTAATCAAATAAGTAGTAACATTAACATTTAACTATAGTAACATTTATAGTTAAATTTATAATTTTGCACATTTGTTAAATAAAATATGTTTTTGTAGCTTTGTTTTAGCTCATCATTTCACAAAATTTTCAATTTAAATTTTACTGATTATTTTTATTACTTAAGTATCAATGATCAGCTATAGTAATTTTTTATTTATAGAAATCTTATGATGTCTCATTAAATCTCAAGTTTGTATAGACCTCATCAGATAATACTTCTTTGCAATAAAATTGTGTAAAAAAGTCAGAATTTTTTTAAATGTGAAAATTTGTAGGAAATACTGTCGAAAAATGATTGAAACTCCATATAGATTATTAATAGTAATAACTGAGCAATGATTGGCATCAAGATTTTTAAAAACAAAGTGAAATATTGTTGCAATAATCACCAAAAAATTGTTCATACATTACATATATTTACGGTGGAATCCGCTCGAGTTTTGAGCAACAAAGTGAAATGATATGTGATTTAAGATTTTCAAAGATCTTTCTGAAAATTCTACAGAAAGGAAAACCATTCCCAAATTAAAAATAATTTTGCAAAAACTCTAATGTTCTGCAACAATGTCCCTTTGTTGTTATGATTCTGCCATGGGGTTAATTAGTAGGATAAACGACGGAAATGATAGAAGCAGTGGTGATATTAATTTGATGGAGGTCAAATCATTCTAACACGATACAATTAAACGATAAGGTAATAGAAGATAAATATTAAAAAATGATTCAATTTTATCTTCTATCATTCTATTTTTTTTACTGTTTTTAATAAAATTTAATTTTATCAAAAAGTTTTACTCTCGAAAGTTTATAATAACTATCAACTGTTTTTATAATAAATATAATGATCTTACAGTTTTTTTTTATATACTTTTGAATTTATTTTCAAGATAGATAAATATATTAAAATGTATAAAATAGAAAGAAAAAAAAAGTAAAATTACGGGAAGTTTATGCTCTGGGCATTCCTTTTTTTACTTATTAAGCTATTGCAATTTTTTTTTTAATTCTCAAAATAATAATTTATGTTTATTTTATCAAGTAGTAGTATTTAATTTACGCTGCACTTGAGCGGCACAGTAGGCTATCGGCAATGGTCAGAGAAACATTCATGAGGATAATCTAAAGATATGCCATCTCAACTTTGATCCTCTGCAGCGGTAATGGATCTTCCCCTGCTATGATTACCGAACAACCTGCGTGCCATTTATTCTTGTAGCAAACAAAATGTAATGAAATCAGCACACTGAAGAAAGTCTGTGTTTCCTACCTTCTTTTCTAATAACTGACAATACAACCAGGAACTTGTTTAAAAAAATTTGAGTGCGTACATTTATTGCAGTAGGCAATTGTTAAGATAATCGGGATGATATCCACATCTGTACCTGTGCCAAGATAGTCACCAAGAATTGGGGAAAGCCAGACTGTAGCTAGAAAAACTAAAGGAAAGAAAAAGGAATGTGTTAGTACGAGTAATGCCCAGTGTCACTCTTGCAATTGCTGTTGACTTGAACAGGCACAAATATGGCAATAGTGTTAGACAGTCAGGTAAAAATAGAAAAAAAATTATAAAGTGGTATTTAATATGTAGGTATTAAACTTATAACTGTTAAAATTATTACCAGAAAAAAAAATTGAATATTTGTCTGTCTTTTAATCGTGGATGATTCTTTTATGGATGGATTTATTCACAGGATCTGTCCCTATGACTCTTGGAATTAAAATTGTTTTGGAGACTAATTGAAGTCATGAGAGAAAACAAACATAATTGCTGGAGTTTGTTATTAAAATTTAACTACCTATGAGATTTGTGCACCCTCTCTTCCGGGCTACACCTGTTCAATATATAAATATTGTAAAAAGGCACAAGAGAAGAATACACCAATTTCATAAATTAACTTGACAAACTGTATCCTTCTTAATTTGCTTAAAACATATTTTTGTTATTATGATATTTTCATTGAAATATTTAGTTTCAGTTGTAATCAAGTAGCCTAATTTGTTTCTCTGCAGACACGGTCTATGGTTTCGCTGTTTGAACAAGATGCTGACTTATTAAGAGAGTATGTTGAAGTATTACGATCACATTGTGAAAAAGTTCTTAATGCTCAAGTAACATAATCCCTTCTTTTGACTTTTAAATTAAGTAGTATTTTGAAAAATATATACTGATATTTTCCTACATGCTTAAATTTTTCTTCCTTAGAAAGAGCTGGCATCTGCAACTTCAAGTTTATCCCAACATCTTAGAGCTTATGAAAACCAAGTATGACTTTTTTAAGAAATTTATGTGAATTAGATTTTTATATTTTCAACTATGATTCTTTATTTACTGTGTCTTTTGTCTTTGACAGCGTTTTCCTCTAGACACTGATCCTGATAGCGTGCTCAAAACAACTTTAAAAGAATTTGCTGACACATTAGATGAAGTAAGTTATTTAGTATATTATAAATTCTAAAATTTTGATATGTTGTTGCTTTTATTTTATTTTTTATAATTAATAACATAGTTCTATTTTCGTTATATATTTGTTAGGTTTCTTGTAAATACATAAATAAATATATCCAGGAAATTATTTTCTGAGATTGGGGTGCAAAACCTTTTTTGAAGAGAAACATGAAAAAAAAAACTGTTTTCAGGAGCTGCAATGAGTTAAGCTTTTGTATTAATTAGAATATTTATTACTCAGCCTTATTAAAACAAAATGAATATTTGTCTTAAAGATTAGAAGACAAATTATTTGAATAATTGGAAGAAATCTCTACCAGTAAAGTGGAATTTTGGAATTTTTCTTTCTGCATATCTCAGATATCATTAGTTTGGTAACACCAGTATCTGATTTATTATTATATATCATTTCCTGATGTTTATATTTTGATATATTTAGAATATATCATCGAATAGAGTAGAGTAGGAAGAGAGTTGAGTCTTAGACTCAACTTTCGACACTAGAGAGTTGAGTCTTAGCATTCTGCACCTCAAATTTGCTTCCATAAGTAGAACTTTAAAAAAAGTATTTGAAGCTTTGCACCTTTTGTCTTATGAACTTAAGTAAAAAACGGCTTTATGCTGACTCAGTGGAAAAATTATTTTTAATATTTATTTTTTTAATGTATATAAATTACATACATTTCTCCAGTTTTTAAAAAAATATCTAGCCTTTTTTTAAAAAAATATTTGTTTCAAAAGTTTTTTGGTTAAAAAAAACTAAAAAATTTTTTTAAATTTAATTTTCTTTTTAACCCCTAATTGCAGAGTAAAATTTACGTGATTCACTCCCCAGTGCCACCGTTTTTCGCTCAAGTGCACTTTCTTACTTTTAGTGGGGGCAAAAAGATGCACTCGTTGCAATTTAAGAACAGTTTACTTTTACGAGACAAGAAAAAGGAAAGAAAGAAAATACAAAATTTAAATTAAATAATAAAAATACAATATAAAAGATGCTAAAACTTAGTTGTTGTAGGATAAATACTGAAACATGGTTGGACACATAAACCAACATCACATTCATTGCACTGATAGCGGGATTCACGACAAATTTTTTCTTGAACAAACAGCACATTTTCGTGATGCATTTGAAGACGTTGATGGAAAGAATAAAAAGCACCAAATACGCACGGGAAATGAAAGAGAAAAAAGAATAAACCCGACCTTACTCAAAAAGAGACAAGCAAACCAATAATATGATATCTCTTTTCCATAACATCCTTTTCCCATTCCCCCTCCTCCGAAATTAGTAATACATTTGCAAAGCAAACACTTTCAAGGTCATTCTACTGCATTCTGAAGTAGGGGGGGGGTAGTTCTATTTATAGCAGCGCAATGCAAAGCATCGTATTTCGGGAAAGCATATATATACGCCTGCGGCAGTTAACGCATCGTCTGGCCGCGACGTATATATACGCCTGCGGCAGTTGAGGGGATAAATAATTAAATTTTTGGAGGAGGATTAAAATTTTTTTGAAGAAGATAAAATTTTTGAAAGAGAAATTCTTCAAAAATTGTTTCTTTATAAGTTTTGTGCTCATAAAAATTTATTAGTTGCATTATTAGAGATAATTATACAATGGAGTACTAAATATTTTCTTTATATAATATTCAATTTTATAAGAAATCTTGCTTCAAATGGTTGATATTCTGCAACTCTATTTCTGTGAAATGATTTGTTGTTATAAATGTAAAAGTGATAGCATAGATGATAAGATAAAAAATTAACCTACTATTATAAATTTCTTTAAACTTTCTTTTTTACTTTTCAATTGAATCATGGCTTTTTTAATCTCTCTCAACAGATTCTGCAATGCATACTCACATTTACTATACGTTACTGACATTATTTTGTAATAAGTTTTGAATAAAAACCTTCACACACCATTACTATTTATAGCTTTTATTAACTTGTTTATTTCTTTAATCTACAATTTATTTTTACACCATGTATCCTTTGATGATTCTGGACATAAAATATTACCATCTAACTTCCTTACTAACTAACATCGTAAGCAGTTTTTTTTATATCATTCCTCAAGAAAAAAAAAAAAAAAATGAGAGGAAAGGAAATGGTGAAAAAAGATAAACATCTAAAGAAATTTGCCCAATGGGATTTATCATGTGAGGAATAAGGAATATGTTTAAGAATATGATCTTGAGCTATTTATTATAATAGAATGTTTTTCAAAAAAATTAATAAGTATTGAAAAATATTATACTTGCAAAGAAATTATTTACTTGTTAATTCAGTATTAAAAAATGCTAGTTACAAAAATTTGAGGCTATTTATTATAATTTTTATTTATTTTCATTAGATATTTTTTATAATTTCAGGTTAGCTCTTTACAACAAGTTTGTGCTGCACAGTTAGGAGATGGGATGCTTTATCCAATCAACCGATTTATTGATGCTGATTTGTCTGGTAATAAAACTAATATTAAAATGACATACATTCATTTATGTACATGTTTATTTGTCATAATTTGTACTGAAATTTTAATTTGGACAAACTTAGTAACACAATTTTTTTCCTTTTACTAAATTGTATTTTTCTGCAGTTTCTTTAGAAATGTTAGCAGGAAGCTTCTCTTGATTCATTCTGGCATTTCCATAATAAAAATTCATTTCTTGTTAACTTTTCAGTTTTGGGATGATAAATTTTTTTCTTCTTTTATTTCTTTGTCATCTTGATTTTAAGCTTATAAATATTGAAACAGTGGAAAAAATATAAGAAAAATCTATTTTACTAATTGACTTGCAGATGATTGGAGTTTTTTTTTTTTTATCAGGAAAGGTTATTTTTAAAAAATATAAAGGTAACTATTTTAAATTTACCTGGTTTTAATTTTTCAATGACTTTAATTTTAAATAATTAAAAAGGGTTAACTTTATACCTTTAATTAAGATATTTCTCTAATTTTGTAATTTGCAGACTCCAAAATTTGTTAAGGTTTCAACAGTTGTACAGATGTTATTTCTTGTTGAACTCAGTAAATAAATTTAAATTCAAGTGGATCTTTCCTTTTCAATTCATAAATAAATATTTTTTCTATTTAATAGTTGATTTTATTTATTTTGTTATTAAAGCTTTAAAATAAATTAATGTACTGTACTTAACTGTACATCTATCATCATCTCTAATATTTAAACCTGTAATGATTTTTTTTTTTTAAGTGAGTCAAGTAAAAAAAATTTATTTGAAATTGTTTTGAATTTTAGACAATGAATGCCTATTTGTTTTGTTTGAAAATAAATGGAAAAGTGCAATATTTTAGATTATTTTATTGTGATCTTATAAAATTTTTTGCTTGTTTAAATTTTTATTCTAAATATAACATTTGCTAAAGCATATTTTATATATTAAAAATAATCACAATTGTCAAATAAAATGTATGTAATAAAAATAAAATGTTTATAAGTAATGAAATCTTTTTTATGCTTGTAGATATCTTTACAATGATGGAAATTTTTGCATCTGCCTCCAATGGTACGTTTCTTTTCATTAATCGTTAGATGAGTTCAATATCAAGCCTGCATGTAAAGGTATTTTTTTTTCTTTTTCAGAAATGGAGCAGTCTGTTACGAAATTCTGTAAGTGTTCTAAAAAAAGAGACAGTGAGAAAGTCAGACAAGAAGTCAATGAAGAAGTCTACATGGCTACAAAAAAATATCACCAAGTACATTCTTATAAATTGCATTCTTTTGCTTTAATTTAGTCTACTAGGTTTCCCTAAATGCCCAATGACTTTAAAAACCTTCTAGAGAAAAATGGTAGGCGAGAAATGATCATGAAATATATGGTTTGCTATGTTTTGTTTAGGAAACTTGGTAATTTATTTGCACTAAATTTTAAAACTAAATGCACTGTTTCCTGGTTACACTGTTGGTTGCACATAATTGTCTGTGTTTGATTTTCTTTAATAAATTTTAATATAATCTTTGGTTTTCCGATATTTAGTAGTTTCTATTTGTATATTAAATTGTCTAGTTGTAAAATTATCATTGGGGAATATTGGCAATATTTTTCCTGTTTTATTTTTTAAGTGTAACTAAATCCAGTTTAAATTATGTATCAAATTTAACTGTTATTAATAAAAGTGTAATTTCTATAATATGCTACATATCAGTTTTTATAAATTTCTTGTGCATCTAATAGATTGTTTATTACATTTAAAATTTTATTAAACAAACGATGGAATCTCTAAATCACCCGTATTGATATCTATTGTATTGCTCATATCAGAGCAGATAATAATGGTGAAAGGAGAAAGTTTGATTCTGTAATAGTGTGTGAATTATGATAAAATAGGAAAAGAGCATAAAAATGAATAATAATAATAATAATAATAAAAAAAAATCAAACCTATTAGCAACTATGAAATTTATTTTACGCAAAGTAGTTGATTCAATTATTTTAAGATATATTATTTTTTTCTTTTATTAAATTAAATTTGTTTGCAATTTATAAATTGAAGCAATAATATGCATAATAAAATAAATTTCTTGATTTAATTTTTTGTAACACCAAATTCTAATTTTTAACAGAAACTCATTTTTGTTGCAATTTGCCTCTTAAAGCTTTCAAAATTATTGTACAATTTTTTTTAACAATTTTATTTTCAGACTGCTTTACACTATTACGCCAGTATGAATGCTTTGCAGTACAAACGTAAAATTGCATTGCTAGAGCCAATACTGGGATATCTTCATGCTATTCGATCAACATTCTCGGTTGGTCAAGAAACAGTTAATACTCCAGAATTGGAAACTTTTTTGACAAATATAGGAACTAGTATACAGGGGTATGTTGTTCCTTAAATTTCTTAAAGGTTTTAAGAAATTTTTCATTTTGATTTATTCCTTAAAAAGGAATAAAAAATATTATGTTACTAGAAGCGAATTGTATTTCATTCTTTTATTAATTAATACTAAAAATGACATTAAAATTGCCTATTTTCAAATTTCAACTTGCAAAATGTTTAAATTTTAATAAGTTCCGTGAATTTTTTATTATCAGATGTATAACCATGTGCTCATAACAATTAATAAAGACAATGGTGCAGTTGTAACAAAATTTGTCCTTTTTACAGAAATTTGAAAACTTAAATTTTTTTTTTGAAAGCAATTACTTTTCTAGCATTAATATATAATCATTGACAACAAATATTATTGCTTTATTATTTGTTATATAATAGTATTAAATATTTAAACCCAATTCTAATTATGAATCGTAAAATTTAGTATGATGCATATTGTTTTTAAATTAAAAGTCATATTTGTTTCAAAATGTTAATTATTTCTATCAGATCTAAACTATTAGTTTTCTTTATTGAATAGTAAATTTATTATAACTTAAGTAATGTACCATTTCAATTATATTACATGGTTTTAGTCGATATTATTGCTGTAAAAGGATTGCTATAATGCAGATTATTTCATTGTAGGGTACAGACAGAGATGGGACTTGAAACTCAAAAAACTGTTGAGTTGATCGATACTATCGAGCAGCAAAGTAAACATTTATATTACGCAGAACCTCCTTCTGATATGCCATATATTCCCCCTAATACTGGTCTCTCGCAAAAGAATGGATATTTGTTTTTGAAAACGTATGATTTTTTTGTATTTATGATTGAGTATTCTGTTTATATATATATATATATATATATATATATATATATATATATTGTTTTTAATTAAATTGTTATTTTGTTTTTAACAAAATATATATATTTTGTTTTTTAAATTTCTTTTTTTTTAAATGCTACTATAAATTTTACATCATAATTTTATTATTTTTTAGCCAAATTGATTAATCTAACTTTTGTAAAATGTTTGCAGATCAAAACATTTACCCTTTCATGCATGAATTTTTAATTTCAGTTATAAAAAGTATTTAGATATGCTTCAAACCCATTTAGTTTTTCAGAATTGTGGTGTAATAATTTATTTTTGGAAATTTTATTGTCCTGTATAATCAGAAATTAATGTAGTCTTGTAATGTAATGAGTAATGTAATGAGTCTTGGTATGATGTAAATGTAGTATATTTTATCAATATAATTTTAATCACGGTAAAACTGAATATTCAAACTTTATTTATAAGGTATAAGAAGATATGTAATAATTCCAACCTTTCCTGTATTTTAATACACCCTCCAAAATAAATAAACAAAATATCAGATTTCCACTTGTTTGTTTAATCCTGCAACGACTTTCAAAGAAATCTTATTCTTTTAACTGTCTTGAGTGGCCTGCCACCTGGTGTAGTTTTCAAAATCTGTTTGAAGACTCCAAATGAGGACTACATACGAATTTAAGCACAAATGTTTATGCATAAATAATCATTATAAAACAAAAATATATAAGTCCTTATATGAGGCCCATACGATTGAGAGGGTTAATGGCTCATAAGTTGGAGCATCACAGCTTATTTTTCATGAGGTTCATTTAGGTAAAAGATAAACACTTTGATTAATGCAGATCTCTACACATATTTGACTTCACTATAGTTGATATTAGTGCATTACTTTAATTAGAAAATAATAAAATATGCATTTAATTGAAAATGGATATATATTTTTCTATAGATTTTTTAAACTTTCCTTTTAATGCCTCTCTCACAATGTATTAATTCTTTTTGAACTACATTATTAGCTTAATGTTTTATATAAATGTATTTAAATGTTTATTTTAGTTTATTAATATAATACCCACCACTATTTTTATAAATTTAAATATAATTTGTGTCTAGATGTTTTTATTTTTTAAACAAAATTTTGTTATTTTCCCTCCAGTCCTTTTTCTCTTATACTTTTTTAAGTCTTTATAATTTTTATATTTAAAAAAAAAAATGGAAGGATTGTTTAAAAAATACATACTTTGAAAAAGTGAAAGATACTGTAACTTTTATTATCTAATTATAAAGGGTTATCAAAATTCATGCAAGCTTTACATTTTCCATCATTCGTGCAATAAAGTGTTGCCGATAATAGAAAAAAGCCATCTGATAGTTCAAGTTAATTAAAAATAGAACATTTCAAAAAAGAACAACATGTTTTTATTGTTGTGCAAAACTGTTTAATCTTAAGTTCACTATAAAATATTGAAAGCTGGCAATGACTAACATTACAAATGTGATATTTTTCCTTGCGATTTTTCTATATTTTGTTGTAGATTGAAGATAGTGCTCAAATGTAGCATTAAAACTTATATTATTTTAACTATTGAAACGCATGATTTATGAATTTTTACATTGACTTTTATAATAATTTTTACAAAATTTAAATATGTAGAAAATATTCCTAATTTTTAATTTCAGACATGTTTTTGATTAAACAAGTTTTTGATTTGGGACATTCTGAAAAAATATTTAATTCTAAAAAAGGAACAAAACTTTTTAGTTTACTCAAACTTTGTTTTAATTATTATTATTATTATTTTCTTTTTGGTACTTTTCAGAAAATTCGCTGGAATGGTTACCAAATGGGAACATGTGTTTGTATATACATTGGGTAGTAAATTGATGACTATGTCAAAAGGCGATGTAAGTATATTGCTACTTTCTCTGTATTTTTTTATAGTCTATTATGTCAGTGTCATAAATATCTTTATAATTTTAGCTTGCCGGTAGTGTTCTATTGGAACTCGACAAAACTGCAACAACAGTGCCACTTGAAAATGAAGATCGACGTAATGTTTTCCAAGTCACTAATGGAAAAAAGTGAGATTGCATTTATGTTAATATATTGTTATTTATTATTATTTTGGCTATGATGTTAGGGATTAAAATTGCAGAGATTCTATTATACTATTTTCTTTTTGACTAAAAAAATTGCTGTGAAATTTTATAAAAATTTGTGTCAATTTTGGCCAATTTGATTATACAGTGGGTGATCGGTTAACGAACAGATCGGTTAACGAACAAATCGGTTAACGAACACTTTCACGAAAGATTTTTGTGTTCGGATAACGAACACTTTCAAGAAAGATTTTTTGTGTTCGGACAACGAACACATATTCGGATAATGAACAAAACGAATTCTAACGAATACTTCTCGGCCTGAAAAAAAATTAATATTAAACATTTGTTATCATTTTGCATACAAAATAAGATCACTGAAAGGAGAAATGTTTAAAGCATGCTTAGTATTAATAATTACTAAATGAAACTTGAATTAACAATGACTTTAAAGGTCATTCAATAATTATTATTATGAGGAGCTGAAGGAGTAACGAAAATCACAACTGTGAAGCAAAGAAGTGCCATCCATGATAAAATGGAGAGGTTGCTTTTAATTTGGATAAATGAACGGGAACGAGATGTAACTAGTATGCCTCATTCAAGAGAAGGCTAGAGAAAATTTTGAGAAATTGAAAGAACAAACTCCAGGTTCGTCATCAGAGGAGTTAGAAATCAAGGCTACCACTGACTGGTTTACAAAGTTTAAAAGAAGGTCCGGAATTAAACATGTATTAATGCGTGGTGAGTCTGCTAGTGCAAATAAAGAAGCAGCTGAGAAGTACTGTCTCAAATTTCAAGAATTCATTGAAACAGAAGGGTATCGTCCACAACAAATATTTAATTGTGATGAAACTGGTTTGTTTTGGAAGTGCATGCCGAACCGTACTTACATCACGAAAGATGAGAAAAGCTCTCCTGGGCATAAACCTATGAAAGACCGATTGACGTTACTTTTAGGAGCTAACGCTAGTGGTGATATGAAGATTAAACCACTTCTCGTTCACCACTCTGAGAATCCCAGAGCATTAAAAAAAATTCCATAATTAAGAGCAAACTGCCAGTAATTGTGGAGATCGAAACAGAGGGCATGGGTCACGCAGTATCTTTTCAAAGAATGGCTATTTAAAGTTTGCTCCCCGAGCATCAAGGACTACCTTGATGTCAATGATTTACCGTTGAAAGCACTACTGCTATTGGACAATGCGCCAGGACACCCAAAAGATCTTGAAGATAATTTGTTGACAGACTTTCCTTGCTGGCAGTTCAGTTTTTACCTCCGAATATGACTTCTCTGATTCAGCCGATGGATCAGGAGATTATTGCGGCTTTCAAGAAATTTACACTCGCGCTCTGTTTCGTCGGTGTTTTGAAGCAAGCCAATTCTTCTCAACAATGACTTTAAAAAAGTTTTGGAAAGAAAAATTTGACATTCTTGAAGCTATTCGTATCATTCAAAAGGCGTGGTCAGAAGTCACACAGTGACAGTTGATTGAACGAAGGATGGACACAGCGGAAGCTGTGTCCATCCTTCGTTCAAGGAGACGGAGGTGATCAGGGAGACACCCCTGAAATTATGGATGAAATTTTGACAACTGCTAGAGATCTGGAATTGGAGGTGAACGAAGAAGACATAGAAGAGCTCATAAGGGGACATGAAGATGAACTGACGACAGAAGAACTCCAAGAAATTTAGAATGAAGGACACCAAGAAACACAGCAAAATGTGTCTCCTTCTGAACAAGAGGAAGACGAAAGAGAACCAATGCCGACATCTGCCATTAAAGATCTTTTGAAAAAGTGGGAGGATGTCAGAGCAATGGTCTTAGAATGGCACCCAAACCAAGCTGATGTTAGTAACTTTGGGGATCTTTACAACGACAATGCTATTAATTACTTCCGGAAAATCCTGAAAAGGAGAGAAAGGCAATCGACATTGGACATGTTCTTCAACTCCCCATAAGCAAATAATGAAAAGGACTGATTAATATGCAAGACTATATGTATGTATTATTTTTTAAAAAACTTACAAAGAAATTCCGCATTTTTTAAAATTTAATTTTTAGGGTCTCCAGAACGAATTAATCGATTTCACATAGAAGTCTATGGTGAATCGATGATCGGTTAACGAACAATTCGGATAGTGAACATAGTCTTAGAACGGATTATGTTCGTTAACCAATCACCCACTGTAATTATTTTTTTATTAATATTTCTTTATGTGCCTTATTTTATTTTATTGTATAACCGCCAATGAATAGTTGACCCAATTCTGAGTTCACAACTATCAATGTTCATCTCTAAAGCCTGTAATTTTGAACCCAACCCAGAAGACTAGAGAACTCTTGGATCAAGCATTGAGGGAAATTTGCTTTTGTGGGGGTCTTTTTTCATGGAATTAATCCACATTTGCGTTACATGGAGACCACAAAATCTCCCATGGTTAGCCTGATTGCAAGGGGTTTATAACCCATGATTCGCCTACCTTTGAGGATATTTTATGTCAGCACTGTGGTCAATGTGAGCTGGAAGCAGAATTCGTATCAACCAGTCACCACTGGGATTCTAACCAGGACCACCTCATTGGGTGCTCTATCCCCTGAGCCACCGCTGCTTATATGTGCCTTATTTGATACAAAATGTATTTTAAAGTTTTAGTTTAATTTAAAGTTTTTAATTAATTTTTAGCTAACGATAAATAAGGGAAAACTAAAAAATAAAACTGAACTCAGTGGTGCGACAGGCAATGGAAGCAATGCTGTGCTTATCCCAGTTTTTTTTACTTAGGGTTCTGGGGTGCTAGAGCAGGTTTTTCGATTCTGTGACCAGCTGAATGCAGAACTCCTGTGTTCAGTCCTCAAGCATGCTTGTTATTTATTTACCCACTAACTGAAGGGATGAAAGTTGAGTCAACTTTGCTTAGTCAGAGAATAGAACCCTTAACCTGTTACATAGGAACACAACGCACTTCCACACGGCCTCCGGGCCAGTAAATGTAAACTAATATGTTAAAGTGAAAAATTTACCGAATTTAAAATTAATGCATTTTTTCGTCCAGTTTATCCAGTTGTGATTATTGAATTCATATTTGCAATCTGGGAGTGATCTAAGGTCAAAAAATTTTGAGGAACAAAATATGATAAAAATATATATTTTAACTAGAGTAAAAATAAATTCAAAATTTTTTATTTGCTCTTGATGTACAAACATATACATCTATGTGCTCTTAATGTTGATTTAAGAATTTATTTTAGATTTTATGTTGTATGAAAGATTTAGTTTCAGATTTTATGCCATTATCATTGTTAATTATTATCATTAAATTTCTAGTTAAAATTTAGTTGGTTTCTATATTTGATAATATTCATTTCAGTAATATATTTACTGAACATAAGTTTTTTTGTTTTTTGTGCTCATACCAAGCAAGTTTTCATAATTCTTCCATATCCTTGAATTATTTATTATTATCAATTCCCAGTTTGTCTGTAGTAAATATAAGTGATCAGAGTGTTCTTCTTTGGAAAAAATTACAGAAAAACTATGCTCAATCTAGTCTCACTAATTTTTAATATGAGAAAGAGGAAGATTTAATAGTTACAAAAAATTAGCAATAATAAAAAATATTTTACAATAATCTTAGGTTTTACATTTGCTTAGCAGTAGTTTTTCTAATCATTTAAAGAGAAAAATATATGAAGAAAATACATAAAAAGATAATTAAGGCAAAAATCAATAAATTTATTTATCCAATCATATTTTGCCTATTTTATGCATTATTTTTTGTATAACCCCAAAGAATTATGTGAATAACAGTATTTTCTCTAAATATAGGAAGTTGTACCTAATGTATTTTAAGTATTAGTTTATTCTTCTTTCTAAATTTTCGGATTTAAAAACGTTTTTAAAATTTTTTATTTAGATTTTGATTGAATATCTCTTGAGTGATGCTCGAACTACTTAGTTTAAAAAATCAATAACGCTACAGAAATTATTCTATAAATTCCTCAATGACATTGGAAAAATATCATATGATGTTATTTTTCCAAAACATATCTATGTAAATTTTTCCTAACTGTATATGTCTTGTGTTTTACTATTTTTCTTTTGATTTAAATTACACTATAATTGATAAGGTATATTGAAGCTTTTATGTTTTTTTTTAAATTAAAGATCTGTTGTGTTACAAGCTTTAAATGCCAGGGAACGAGACGAGTGGATTTCCTCCATTCATAATATTGCTAAGGACATTGTAGCTAACAGATCATTGACTAGACAATGCTCTAAGGACAGGTCTTCTAGAGTAAGAAGATTTTGTATTGGTATTAGTTTTTTTAAAAAATTAATTGCTTTGTTAACTATTTAAATTTTTACCTTTTCTTCACTCAGTTATTGTTACATTTTATTGTTTTCCTGTTTTACAATCCCCAATTTTACAAAATAAACGAAATAAGTTACAGGAAAAGCAGTTCAGCTAGTGCAATGTTTCCAACTGGCAGCCGGCGGGCCTCATCTGGCCTGCGAAGCTTTTCTTTGTGGCCCGCGAACCAAAATATATTAGTTGTCATTTTTTTGCAGACAATTTTCGTAGAAAAACTGTATGGGTTTTAAATATTTTAAGTTTTATGTCTTAACAATTTGATATCTGTTTCACATTAATTGTTCAATATAGGTGCACATTCGAGTTATTGTAGCCAGAATATCTTAATTTGCAATTAAATATTTTTAAAAATCTACTTCTTATTTTAATTTGTAGTTCAATACTTTTGTTTTGTACAACCTAATAAAAATCTGACAGTAATATTTAACTTTCCTTCAAGCATAAAAGAGTCCTATATAAGATTTTGATAAAGTTGTAACCCGCCATTTGACTGGTGTTTTTAATTGCGGCCCCCGGCCTCGTGATAGTTGGAAACCCCTGAGCTATTGCATTCTGACATAGTATCAGTTTTATAGGATTTTTATCTTTAAAAAATAAGTACTGGTGGTTATATAAACAGGCATCCGAAACACTGGGAAAAGTGAAATTCGATAAAAAAGATTGGGGAAAATATAACTTTCCCCCCAAACCTGGAATTCTCAGGTTTTTTTTGTCTTTCAAACCTTGCAAAGAACATAGTAAAAATTAAAAAAATTAATTAATTGTCAAGCAGACAATCAATTGGTAAGTTACTGAGATTCTTCTTTAATGCATTAGCATTTCCGTAGGTGAGAGAGAGTGTGATTTAAAAAACTCAATATTTATGTCTGCTAAGTTTAAGAGCAATATTTTGAAAACAGTAGTTGACTGCAATGAATTACAGACGTATTAACCATCTTATAGTTGGCCCGCGATTTCTCATGATTCCAGTACATTTGAAAATGCTTCATAAATTTATTTAAAAACGTGATATTTTTTTATTACTTTAGAAAAATTATATTTTATGTTCTCACTACTCAAAATTTGAAGCATAGTAAAATATCTTAATCAGTGATTTTTACATTAATGTTTTAAATTGGTGATGATTGAATATTTTAGAAAATCAGATTTTTTAAACAACTCAATTCAATTTATAATTCAATTTAAATCATTGACATTGTGGTACATATTGAATTTATTTTTTTAATAATTCTATCTATAATTTTTAAATGTAATCCTATATTACATAATGCTATGATTATGTTTATTTATTATTTAGTATCACAAATATAATTTTTATTAAATATAAATTTAGTTTAAATTTTGCTCTTTTTATTGAACCTAGAATTTTATTTTGATTGACATTGTCTTTTTTTTTAGTATAAACCTTGTAATAAATGTTGAAAAGTGTGAATTTCGAGTTGCGTAATTTTTATAGCAATTATATGATACTTTTACAAAGAGTATAATATTGTACTGTGAAATATTGTTAAATTGCCAAAAAATATTGTTAAATTTTATTAAATTTTTTTTTATAACTCCGTTTTTCTAGGTATTTAGTTTAATATAACCAATGGCTAAGACTGCAGGTTTGTTGCGGCGCGAATTTCCGCGAAATTGTCATCTTTTTTCCTAAAATCCGCAAATTTCTCAATATGGCTTGACTTGCTCGAAAATCGCTTAAAATTTGATTTTTCTTTTCATTTTTTATTTATTATTTTTATTAAACAAAATTTTTTATTTTCCTGGACCTTAAATTGAACATGTAAAATTGATTAGATATTTAGGGGAGTGAATCAATAGCAAAATGACATGAAAATAGTTCAGAGATAAGAGATAATCACAGTCTTGTCAACTAAGGTGGTCTTTCTACACTTAGGGAGGGTAATTACCTTCCTGAAGTCAGTAAGAGTACAAAAGAAATAGGAATCACAAAAGAGGGAAAATGTTATAAATAAAATCTTTGACAGAAAAATTACTATACATGCTATTGCACTGGGCAATGAAATTTCTACTGCCTTTCTACATATCCAGTTAATTTTTCCTAGGCGGCGCGGCTACTTGTGATTTCTTAAATATGGATCAGTTTCTTAGATGAAGGGGGGGACTAGTAGTTAGTAGGGACTTGCAACTAGTAGTTTGAATGTAGAATGTTTGCGTTTTCACAGCAATTACTTCTTACAAAGCAACGGTCAAGGAATTGCTCGTTGGTGAAGGAAAATTGATCGAGTTTTGGAAATCATGGACCGAACGCTCCAAAATTCAAAGTTTGTCGGTGCCTAAAAACAGCGTTGACGCAGAAAGATAGTTTTCTGAGTATAAAAATGTATTAAGTGATGAAAGACGAAGGATAAATGAGAATAATCTGACAATGTACAATACTTTGTACCAAAATTCTGTTCCTTTAGATAAAAATATTAATATTGCTTGAAATTCAAAGAAATACTTTTGTTGTGTATTTTTAAGCTATTTTCATTATTTGCGCAATTTCTGTCTTTTGCATCATTTATATAATTTTTTTTTTATGTTTAGAATTTGTGTAATTTTTAAAATTTCCTGCAATTTTTCCGCGCATTTGGGGTCTTTTTCCCCGCGACAAACTTGCAGCCCTACTAATGGCCAATATTACTTAATTACAGATATTTGATCATATTTATCAACATTAATTTAAAAAAAAAATTGGAAATAATTATGTGCTCATGTTTGAAAAATTTTTATTAAAATATTATGAAATAAAAAAGTTATAAAATTTATATTTATCAGTTACTAACTAGTATTTTAAAAACATGGTTGTTAAAAATAGAAATAAATGAATTTAATTGTTTCATTTAAAGTAATTAAGATGAACTTAATTATGGATAATTGGTATTATATTTATTATGAAATTACATTTAATAAGGTAGCTGAACTCTAGATTTTAATGAATTGTGAGAAAAAAAAGTTTCCAAACTATTATTTCAATATCCATTAAGTAAAAAAATATACTCTAAGATATTAAATTTAGCAAAAAGACTCAAAATAAATCTGAAAAAACTCTAAAAAATTAAATTTAGCAACGTGTAATTTGTTTTCACTTATGCATATTTAAATTTTAGCAAAATACAGTTGAAAAGTCTCTATCAGCTTCAAGTAACACTTCAAGTACTGAAGGGTAAGATAATTTATTTTTCAATAATAAATATATATAGTTTATTTTATTTTGAGATACTTTGGTAATGTTATTATTCGATTTAATTTTTCCTAATGATGATAAATTTAATGATGTTGATTAATAATGTTATTGCTTAGAAACCATAGATTTTATGTGTGATAATTTTCTATGGATGACTGGTAAACTATATGCTTTTATTGGCCCAATTATGATAAAATTCTAACTCATAAGAGTATTGTTCTTTAACACTGTAATTAATTAAAATACTTATGATTTTTTAGTATTCAGATTTTAAGCTTAAATACTAATACTGTTATGAAGTTTTTGTAAATGCTAATATAATTAAATAAGTTTTTTTATATGCTAATATATGCATATTAAAAGTTGCTGATTAATTGTCAATCTTAAAAAATGGTTATTTTATATATATATATATATATATATATATATATATATTATGGACTTTTGGACTTATTTTAATTTTTATTTATCAATTAAAAAGAAAGATATTTTTATTGGTATGCATTGAATTTTTAAAATTAATTTTATTCAAAACAAAATATTTAAAATCACGTTACTATCTCAATAAAAAATTATTCAATTAATTTGTTTTTTTCCCCCCATTCTTATAGTTCATTATGGTAAATAGTATTATAATATGAATCATTTATTAGTCGTAATTTGAAAATTCATAAATAAAAACATGTTTTTGAATTTTTTTTAAAAAAAAGAAGCTTTATTTCAATATTTTGAACTGATTGTAAGTATTTTCCTGGTATTTAAGTGTTATGCTGTTTAACATGTTAATTTATGTTCTATATTTTAGGGATGCTAAGTTAAATAATCCTGCAAGTTCTCCCTCTACTCCAGTTGAGAATCTTTTGTTGGAAACACCTATTCAGTTTGACTTATTTTCTCCCGCTGAGGACCGAGAACGATCACAATCTATGGATCCCCCTGAAGAGTTAGTATTATGCTTTTATCGATTATAAGTATTTTACTGCTTTGAATGCTAATATTATTTCTCACAACTAAGCTTTTCGATGTTTTGATGTTGATTAATTGTTTCTTAAACTGGTTTTATTTGTTTTAAGATTGGTATTTTTAATTATAAAACTAGTTGCTCAAAGCTTTTGCTCTCTTGTGGAAAATCTGTTATGTACAACATATGAAACACTTTATTAACAACTATCACTTTTTACCTTCTTAGCATTAAGCTTCTAAGCAAATTAGTTCAGAATATTTGCTGCATTGGAAAGCGTCAAAATAAAATTGTGGTTCGAATTTGTTCATTTAAAAAACAAAACAAACAGTTGTGGTTTTTTAAGTAGCACTGATATGTTTTAACTTTTCACAAATCAAACAAATAAGAAGTAATAAAGTAAGTAAATAAATAATTTGTTTGTTCATTAACAGAGAAAAAGGGTGCACTTATTTAATTCAATCAGTCAGACTGTTTGCTTCGAGTAATTTTAATAAATGAAAATGTTCTTAAATTCTTATTAGCTAACTGGCTACAGTTCTGAGTTTCGAAGAAAAAAAAAGACTTGACAATTACATAGAGGGAGTGTTAATTTAAGGAAAAACTTTTAAAACTATGTAAAATAGATTAGTATATAATAGGAAAATTTTTTAAGTATTTGCATAAAGAAAAATAATATGAAAAATGTAAAAATGTAATGAAATAGTTGGTTGATTAGTCCTGTGAATCACACATAGCCCGGTAATTAAAAATTTAATTTTGAAATTATGATGTTAGGACAATATATAAGATCCAGAGATATTTTAGAACACTTAAAACTTAGGGCTATGTATTCAACAGCTCTTTATGTTTGACGTTCTGCATCTTTATACTCTTTGTGGTGACTTTTAAAATGATATTTGAGATAATCGTTGTTGATGCCATAAACAGTATTTCAGATGATTTTGTAAGTTTGGTTTAAGTGATATAAAGATACTTTTTACATAACTAGTATCTCTGTTTATATTTTTATTGTTTAGTTATTAAAATTTATATTAAATAATTGATAAATATATTATTCCTAATAAATGCGTACCTATCCACATTACTGTAATTGAATCATATTTGGAATAAATATATTAAAATTAAAAAAAAACAAAACAGATACATAACCTCATTCAGTCAAGAACATGTTTTTATAAAACTTGACATTCGTTAAATATAATGTTTTATTAAAATCTCTTTACTAAATTAAATATAAATTAGCAGACGACTTACAAAGAAACATGGTATTTTGTAATTAAGAAAAGAAAATGATATGGAGTCCAAACAACAAAAGACATACAAACAACATAAGTCAAGGTCCTTGTAAGTTTACGAAATTTAAGCATTAATCACTCCATTTAAATAATTTTTTCATTGTCACCAAAATATTTTTCTAAAAATAATTTTGATTTTTCTTAGCTTCTACTTAATATAAACAATTTAAACTTTATATTTCACTATGGAAAAATAGAGTAATATAGTGTAAAGAAATTTATGACTCGTAATTCAAAATATTTTTTCATTCACTATTAAATTAAATAATAAAAAATAAATAGTTATTAAAAATTGTTTTTTGCAAGAAATTATCTTTGAGTAAATAAGTTTCATGAGTGGGTGCAATTTTTTTAAAAATTGCGCAGTTAGTTTTAAAATTGCACAATTAGTTTTAAAGATATTACCAAAAATGCAGAAAATGAAATTAACATTAAGGGGACCAAACTTTCTTCTGCTCTCCTGATTAATCTATTAGGACCACTATTTCCAGATTGAGGCTATCCCCCTCTATTTTGAGGGTCGGAAATCTAAGTATTTAATAAAAAAAGTATATGTTTATTCAGAGAAAGTGCATTTTTGTGTCTGATTTCGTAACTTAATTAAAAGTTAGCACTAAGTAATTAGCTTATTTGAAGTCACCCCCAGGAACCATTACAATTGGCACTTAGTACATGAAAATCCGATCATTAGAACAAAAGGTATTCAGGCTGATATCTTTTTTATTTTGCCCACTGTACACACCCCAGAGTGAGCTAGGAAGCTTTATAAAGTAGTTGCCAAATTTTCGGCGGTAATGTTCTCACTCATGTATAACATTATAAAGTTAAATCGTTTTGTTTATTTCTTTTTTTTGTTCAATAATAAACAGGGATGTGATTCTTCTGTGGATTCGCAGATTTCCGCTTTTTTTCCAGATTTTTCCATTTTTCCGCTAATTTCCGCGGATAATTTTTTTTGGACAAGTTAAAATATTTTATGAGGAATTTATATTTATTTACGATTTTCAAAGATAAACAGAAAATTCTAACTACGTCCTAGCTGCTAACGCTTTCGCATTTTTACTTATTCTAGCTATTCTCGACTTTTAATTACAGAAAATAAGATTTTCCGTATTTTTATCCGTACGCCGGATAGCTAATATTTTTGCAATTCAGACGTCGCTGCTTCCTGTTTTCTGGCGTGAAAGCAAACGAAAAAAAAAAACTTTTAGAGGTAGATTTGCGGAGAAAATATATATTTGCTCATTCAATTAGTCTTGTAAATTTTTATTCATTATGTCTAAACAAAAGAATTTTTGAACATTTCAGAAACCCCAAGTCCAGATTCTGCAAATATCTCGATTCTTTTTCACGCGATTTTAGTATCAATCATTGATTTTTGTATTTACCTGATTTAAAAGTTGTGCATTGCGATTCTTATTTACGCTATTTAAATATCGTACATTATGATTCTTATTTACGAGATTTTAAAATCCAATATCGCGTTTATATCGCATATATATATTTTTGCGCTTTTAAAACCTTATGTAGCGATTCGTATTCACGCTTACTTAAACTCCAATGTCGTGATTCGTTTTTGCGTTTGTAATATTAAACATTTTCGTATTTCGATTTTCGTATTTATATGTGCTTTAAAAATTAGACATTGGGATTCGCATTTGCTCGATTTAAAAATTATGCATCATTATTCTTTATTTACGTGATCTAAAAATTACGCATCATGATTTGTATTTTCGAATTTTTTAAATTCGATATAGAGCTTCATACTCACGTGATTGAAAAGCCTCATGTCGGGATTCATATCGGGATTCATATCCTCTCAATTTAAAATCATGCATGTGATTCATAGTCATATATTCATACAATTTTAAAATTAATCATCAGGATTTATAATCACATCATTTAGAAGTTTAAAAATCGCACTTTTTTTGTCAAATTTTTGCATACGTATAGATGCATACGTATAGATGCATACGTATAGATCCAAGAATGAATATATATATATATATATATATATATATATATATATATATATATACAGTGGCGTACGCAAGGGAGGGGTTTAGGGGTTTAAACACCCCCCTTGAGCTCAGACAAAATGGCAAAAATAAAATTTTTAGTAGAAATTATGCGAGCTATTATTTTTGAAGACCATATATTTTTTATCTGCCTTATGCCTACTTTTTTTTTCTCACGGTATTTCTCAGAATACTGAAAAAACATTAACTATAATAGGGTTGTACTTTTGAAACCAAATTCACGTGATACTGTTACGGACTGGTTCCTTTCTGTCCTACCAGTATAGTTTTCGAGACTGCCTGTCATTCGCGAGGTCTTTACGCGATGATTCTGGAATCCTAGACGTTCTGTCGTCTTTGAGACAATTCGAGAATTTTGGAGATGCGGTGAAAAATTATATAAAAGAGAGAACGGAGTACAGTGGAGTTAGTTAGTCAGACTAAGATTTATCTCTGGCGCTTGTCTTTCGGAGCTTGCCGCTAAATCTGTTTTGATTTATCTCAACAAAATGTTCATTCAAACGCCGAACCGTCCCGCAGTGGACTGATCGTTAAAACACGGTTGTAAGCAAATATATGTATATATATATATATATATATATATATTTGCTGTTCTTGGATCTTTAGGATGTGTCAAAACGCAAGAATTTAACAATTTTTAATTATTTTGCGAAAAAACCGCGACCAGAAATTAGTGAGGTGACAGCATCTAGTATCAATGTAAGTTTTTCTGTTGTACAGAAATGTGATACTTCCGTTGAAAAAAACATTTCTAAACAAAATCTGATGAATGTGAAAGTGGCCCTCAAAGTGTTACTTCCCACCCATATGACATTGTACTTTTTTTAGAAGATATTACATTATGTTCTTAAACTTAAAAAAACCAAATCAAAATTTAACTAAACAATGTTGTCTAAATAAAAAGTCAAAATTGTCTAGCTGTCTAAATTAGGGAAATAATAGTGCTTTATTACAGACTCGAATTTCTTTTAGTAGTTTCAGAAAATTATGAACACCCCCCTTGAAAAAATTCTGCGTACGCCACTGTATATATATATATATATATATATATATATATATATATATATATATTTGATATATATATATGTATTCATATCTATATTCATTCTTGGATCTCCTCTTTTTTACTTTCTGACTACTCTCATCCCTGAATAAAAGATTTTTTGAAGTAGTTATTTTCACAGCACATCCCCTTTAACTGTATTTATTTTGGCACAAAATTAATATTTCCTGCTAATCAGAATTAGTATAAATTCTTATTCGATTTTCTTTGCTCCCGGCTATTAAGTTAGCTGTGGTCCCATAAGCAGAATATTTTCAAATGTTCTGCAACAGAACTTATTAATTTATACAAATGTTCTGCAAGCATTTCACAGCAAAAAAAAAAACGACAACTTTACATTAAAATACTATATTTTCATTTATTAAAATACAGGATCATACACAGATACACTACATTATTTTTTAAACCAAGGCAAACATTCTTGATTTGTTACTTTTTCAATCACTTTTGAAGTACAAAATTTGGTTTATGATGAATTATTAATAAAATGCCTATTATACGAAGGTCCGAGCTGCCTTAGAAATCTTTCAAAGGGACAAGTGCCCAGATGGTGCACCATTTGCAAACACAAACATTCGCTGCTCTGTTGTTCCAACAACTTCTTCATCTAATTCGAAAGCATTTGGTCTTTTAGAAACAATTCTGTCAAGCGTTGATTCCCACAGTTCACAAATTGCTTCTGAAATATGAAAGTCATAAACTTTATGAAATTGAAAATCTCTGAATTGAATTGTTTTACGGCTTGCTTTTGAAGCTCTCTTGATAAAAATGGTGATCGATTTCTCCTGCTGACTGCTAAAAACGGATACACCCATTTTATAAAAATGTTATAGCCAAAAGCTAATTCATTAATTTCCTTCAAACCTTCAGGTCATTATGGTCTACAGAAGAATGTAGAAATTAGGGTTAGGGATTGTTCTGCAAGACTACCGGAGGCAGGAAGGGTGTTCGCAGAAAAACGCTGTCACTTATCCAAGATACAAATTGTTCTGCAGGACTTCGTTTCTTCTGCGACGTACATCACAGTTTTAGGCACTTTCTGTTTCTGCGGCACTGGTTCCACTTTATATAATAGAATATGTATTATACTTTTCTAACACACTTTAAAGATTAGGTTAAAACACTTAAATTTTCTGTTCAGTAAAAACGTTAGTATTTTAATATTTTAATTATCATTACATCTACCCACATTTTTTAGAGTGTTTCATTCATTTTTATGTTACAATATTTTTCATTGATCTGGCTTATTAACTTTTGATATAAAATATAAGAATGTTTTCTTGCTGTAGTTCAACATCAGATAAAAAATCTGTTTTGTCTGATGATTCTGGGCAAGACAATTCTAATCCTTCACCTTTTTGGGAAGTCTTTGCTGTTCGATTTTTAGGCTCAATGCAAGTTCAAAAAGATAGAGGTAAATTGTCATTTGTATTTGTCTGTTTTTTTATTATCAGAAATATCTAGGAAGTGTTCTTTTTTCCAATATATGTTATTTTCATTAATTATTTATATTCATTTAGTGCTTATGGTTTTAAAGTGCATGTTTTTTAAACCATAAATAAAAAAATTAGGTTTTAAAAATTATAATTTGGACATATCTTATTTTTGCAATTTTATAAACTTCACAAAGTCATATTTTTACAGAGTGTAACATAACTAATGGTTACATCAAAAAGGGGTTAAAAAACTTATCAAACGCTTAAATGCTTAAGGAGGACTAATAGCTGCAATACATGCTTCATGTAAGCTATGAAAAGAATTACAGAGTGGCTTTAGTACAGGGAAAAGTCATGGAATTTTATCAATCTGGGAAAATCAGAATAATGTTGAGTAATCTTACTAACTACACATTCAAAAAGAATTTATTGATTTGTATTTAAGGGACTTCAAACAACAATATTTATTCAAAAAAAATTAGACTTACAAAAAAAGAATTAGACTTAAAAAAAAATGTTTATTTTTAAAGCATTTTGTAATATGTTTTAAGACTGAAAATAAGGCAACTGAAAAATTAAACATACAATTTTTGTCACTAGTAAGAAACATCAAGGAAATTTGATAAAACCAGGAAAACCAGGGAATTTTTTTCTGATTGTTTCTAACCATCCTCATTAAATTGGAAAATTTCTGGCATTCCACAGTTATGAGGCTGATTCTCGTGATAAGGTTCTCTAATGATGCAATGGAAGTCTTGTAAAAGAGACTTTTTAGTTGTTGTGAGGGGGGAGGCAGATCAATCAGATCAGTAAATTTAGTTGACTAAGAGATCAACCCATGACAGCCAATTTATCTGCTTGGAAAAGCAATGTAGTATCTTAGAGAAATGTAACTCCAGAGAAAGTACCCTCTCATAGATGGTCTTTTGCTTTCCAACTCTACATTGTATGGTGTAAGATCTCTACAGTTGTAACAAATAGTTTTTTTTTTTACTCTGCTTAACATATTTTTGCTTAAAATTAACTTTATTTTATGTTTTGGTTATATTTTTCAATAGAACTTAAATTTTTTTCTTGGCATTGTAACAAAAAAAAAAAAAAAAAAAATAGCTACTTAAAATCTGACAATTTGAGCAAGGAAATTTTTTTAATGTATTTGTTTTTATGTAAATTTGTTGCATTTTTATAAGAACACTATTAGCTGAAAAATGTTGTTGGAAAATTTTATGTATAGTGTTAACAAGAAAAGTTAGTTACACAGGGAAGAGCAATGAGTTTTATCTGTAATCAGGGATGTATACAAAGCAGTATGTAAATTGAAAGAATGAGATTTTTAGCAATAAAAAAGACCATTCTTTAAAATGACAATTCACAGGCATTTGTAGAATTTATTGCTGAATTATAATGAGAACTATGTATTAAATTCTGCAGCTGATTTTATTTTCAATTATTATTTATAGCTAGAAAGTTTAATTCTATATCTGATGTAAGTAAGTTAATAATTTACCATGTTCATCATTTCAAAAATATTATTTAGCAATTTACACATTAAAAAAAAATAAATTGCAATTCCTGTAATAATTTTGTCCATAATAAATGGTTTTAACTCTTTTCATCGACAGTCTCTAAGTGAGCTAGCATTTTCTCTTTTTCTTATAAATGTATTTTAAACAGAATGGTAAACATGTTAAATTAAATTATTCTCTAATACTAAAAATAGCTGTGTGTTTGCGCAATATTGCTGGTATGAATACATGAATGTATGAAGAATTTTAATTTTTTTATGAAGTTCCTCTATGAATTTTTAGTGGAGAAAACTAAATTGTGTTGTAAATGCGAATTGGAAACCTTTATAAATAATGTCCATTTATAGATTGTGTCATTATTTTTGAGACAGCTCAGTCCACTTTTACATTTCTAGAAGTTTCGAATATACATATGATTAAATAAATAATAACCTATAAAGAAATAATAAAAGTATTAAGAAATAATAATAATTTCCTATATTTTATACATTTCCTATACATTTCCTAAAAAAGAAAAAGAAACAAATAAACTTATAGCTGTGCTTAAGATAGGACTGTAATTCCAAGTTTTAAATTTTTGAAGTACTAATTCAAAAATGTTTAATTTTTTCTTTCTCATTATTGTCACATGATTATTTATTCATTGATAAATATTTTAGGTGACTATCTAGTGTACCAAACTATTCGCCATATAATGGCTGCTAGAGCTATTCATAATATTTTTAAGACAAATGAATCTCACATGGTTATTACTCATAGAACTCTTAAGTAAGTCAGCTTTTTTCAGTAGTAATTTACTTTTTTTAAATTTTTTTTTTCATACTATAATGAAATCTCTGTAAGTTGACCACTTGGGGCATATTACTTTAATGGTCAACTTAAACAGATAGTCAACTTATTATTGAGGGGTTGAGGAGTTTGTTTTTAATCATCATCATAACCCTATGTGTCTTTAAACCTGAGTTTAATTACCGAATGACTTATAATGTGTCACATAAATTTATTAAACTGATTAGCTTAAAAAAGCAAACAAACAGATATGCATGTTTTTTTTATTTATGCATACCAGTTATTTTTATAAATATCTTAAAATTTCAATACAAAAAATCTTGCAAAAGAAAACTTATTATTACATTAATTTCGGCATTTAAAAAAATATTTTGTTATATGTGTTTATAAACCTATTTATTATAAAGCCTCTCAGTAGTTTTCTCATATGGTTAAATCACAAAAGAGTATAGGTTAGCTTTTAAGACCATTTTTTTTATTTCATTTATTTCACAAATTCAGCAAGATTTTATTACATAATATAATAGAGTAGAAAATTTTCTGAGTGTTTTTATCAACTTATGAAGGGCTCAGGATAATATTTATTGTTACCCTTTTGACAAATTTGATGTGCTTTAGCAATCAAAAGATGTATAAGATAGAAGATAGTTGGTTAGACATAAGACTTTTGCTTCATTTTATTATATAGAATACATTTTCTTTATTATTTCGATCAGCTTACGCAGGTGATCAACTTGCAAGAGTGGTCAACTTGACAGGTTTAACTGTACTATGCCTTATTACAATCAAATATTTAACTAACAGATAAAACAGTTTTAAATAATTAAAAATAATTCGTTTTTTAGCAGATTTCAAATTTTTTGTTGTTCATCATTCTTAAAATTTTTTTTTTCAGTTGCAGGAAATTAACTAGTTTAAGTTTGAAAAAATGAATTGCTAAAGTTAGATTACTATAACATTGATTGTACTATAATATTTTAAATTGAAAAATATCATTCATCTGTAATTCCTAAGATTTTTTCCCACTTTTTTTGAGTGATTCTTCGAAATTTCTTCCATATTTCAAAGCATATCAATTTAATTTTGTAAAATCTATGCATGAGAAATCTAATTTTGTTTTAAAATAAAAAAAAGTAGAAAGTATACTATGTTTTAAAAGTAAAAAGTATACCCAGAAATTTTAAGAAGAAAGAAAAATCATGTAATAATTTAGTTTACTGAAAAGAGGAATTAAAGCTGTTAAATTGTATTATATTAAATTGTGTGTATATATATATATAAATTTAAAAAAATTATACCTGTTATTATTTCGTTGATTCTTGTTTATTAAACAAATACTTCTTATTTCTGCCCTTCACCAACCTTTAAAAGTATAATTCTTTTTCTAAATTCTCCTGTGATATTGAACTTTTGTTAGGAAATTTTTTATATTTGTTAATGAATGTTTTATTGTTAGAATTCTAGATCCATCTCATCAAGCTATTCGAGCATATTATCTCTTAGAAGATGTCTCCTTTTGGACTACACACAAAGAAAATAACAGGTTACACCTTAATTACTTCACCTAATGTTTTTATTTTTATTTTCTTTGATACTTTATAAAATCTAATACACATATCAAGTTAACAGAAGTATGTGTTAATAAAACTGCGTATTATGTGGCATCAAAGAGCTTTAGCTAAATTTTTTGTGATTATAGTATTTTGTGCTGTAAATAATTATTTCAATATTTAATGTTAAATTAAATTTTAAGTTATTAAGTTTTTTTCTTAAATACATCTTAAATTATACCTGAATATTAAATTTAGAACCAGGCTTTTATGTTAAATTATACCTATCACCCACTGCTTGCTGTCATTCATCAACCCTCTAGAACAGCGTTTGCAATTTTTTTTCGAAGAGCATGCACACTTAACAGTTGCTAATGCGAATAAAGCGATATGTTGGTTCATAGACTAAAACTGTTAGGCATTCTGACTGTCTCAAGCAGCAAATTTATATGTCCCAGTCTAGTGAAAGCAGTTATATACACTATACTTTAAATAAATATCGATTTTTCTCTGTAATGTAGAAATATTCCAGACTGTGACTTATAAAGCAAAAGAATTATAACCCTGTTCGTTTTTTCTAAATTTAATTTAAATAAAGAAATCTTACCTAGATTGTCATAAGTGGGTGTTTATAACCTATAAACACAGAATAGGTATCAGAAATTAAAATTTGCCGCATTATGTTAAGCATGTTAAAGGCATGAAAATACTTCTCATTACTTTTTACAAGAATAGGTATTAGTGTCATTTTATGCGTTTGCATGTAACTTTTTCTTTCAAAATTACAGAACATCTGCCATTTTTTAATAGAACTGTGACATAGCCTTTGGCACCGGTAAGAAACAAAATCAGCATTTTTTGCAAGGTTGAGATTTATACCTGAGTATAAATTTTGAATCTGTTACCCTTAATGAAACTGTTAAATTTATGAACCTTATCGATGAATCTCAATTTTTTTCCGAAGAAACAGCTTTAGTATGAAATTTAAAAAAAAAAAAGTTTTTTGCTGATTAAAATTTGCTTACATTTTTAATTTATTTATTATAAGAAAATTTATAGATTTATATTGTACATAGATATATATCTGCAATACTTTCTCAGATTATGAGTAAAAATATATTTATCTCCTTTTCCAGCTGTCTCACAAATATTAGTTATGATTTGAGTAAGATATATATATTTGTTCTAAGGATAAAAATTTGGCAAATTTATCTTTTTTTGTTCTTTTCTGTGCATGATTGTAAATATCTTTTTAATTAGCAAATTAGCTTGCATTGTTCGCAGCATGAAGGGTCATTTCATTTTGTTTTCCAACTATATAGTCTGTTATATTGTGCAAAGTTAAATGGATGCAAACTGAAAACAATCTTTGGAAAACTCAAGAATGTTGATTACAGAACTTTTCTATGAATCTTATGTTGTCCATTCAAGTTGAAATATGGGCTAATTTTTTTTCATTTTTTAATATTTTATTACTTATTTGAAATTCGATTTTGTTTTTATATCACTAATAAAGATGAGCATGGATTTACTCTGATAGCATTAAACTCAGACAACTGTTGAGAATGAAAATTGAAATGTTTATAAATAACTAAACTTGCCTTTGATGATACCATTTCTAAGTTCTTATTTATCTGTTAAGTGTTTTCCTTTGCCTTTATGTACGCCCCCCTCTATATTTTTTAATTCATGAGAGTCATTAATTTAGTTGGCAACACAGTGAAACCTCTTTGGAGCGACCACTCTCTGTTCCACATTAAAATGGTTATTAATGGAGGTTGGTCATCTTTAGGGGTTACCTCCATCGACTTTAAAATGTTATCTAAGGCACATGATTTTTCACTAATGATTTTAATTATTGCAGAAAGAACTTTACTAATAATGAATAATAGAACTATTTTAAATAAATAAACAATTATGCTTTTGTTTAAGTTTGCCTATAATTTTATATCACAAAAATTAGTTAGCTTTAAAATATTGGAAAAGGTTTGTTTATTTGAGATGCTTAGTTTTTTTTAAATAACTGTTTTTCTAATTTAACTTTCAACTCCAAAAATAAATCATTGATTTTGACTGCAACATGAGGTTGTAAATATCTTTCAGAGATTGTCAAAAAGAGCTCTCTGAATAAGAGCCTCACACAGATTTTTAAATTGAAAAATTTCATGAGTTTATTTTTAATTGAACAATTTCTCATGTAACTCTTTATGTATAATAGAAACTTGCATCTTAAAATAACCAGGTAATCAATGCAACATTTATAATATAACAGTTTTAATTTTATTACTTTTTTAATTTTTGTACTTTATTCGATTTATAAATTCCAGCTATTATATTTTATCAAATGATTACATAATCATATAGTCCTACGGAAAATGTTATGTTAACTTCATTAAAAGAAAAAATACATTGTTCATTTGATTATGTTTAATTATTAAAATGTAAATACGTAAAATGAAACAAAATCGAAATTATCATTTGTGAAATTCCTTAATTATATTTTTTAGTATAGAGACTGTGACTGAAGCAAATGACATTGCATCTGAATGTTGATGGATTTTAATTTTTATATAGTTTGTATTATGTTAGATGCAAAAAGAACATTAATTCTAATTTCCTATTAGTTTGCTTTGGTAAAAAGTGGTTATATTCCTTTGCAGGCTACTTGGCTTTATAACTAGATCAAAAATTGACCCGGAAAGCAAGCCATCATTTCACTGCCATGTATTTGAAGCACAACCTTCAGCTGATGAAGTAATTGCTTAACAATCATTACACATTTTGTAGAAGCTAATGTACATTCAGTTTTATCTTACTTAAATTTTTGTTTTAAAATTACTGATATTTTAGTTACAACTGTAGTTAAAAATCACACTCTTAACTTTTCTATGCTTAAAAATATTTCATTTGAATATGTTGGAATAAAAATAAGAAAAAGAGATAAAATTAAAATCAAAATTTTTTTAAAATTATAAATGTGTTAAAAAGATACATTTTATTTCTTTGCTGAGTATTGTATTTTTGTTTTATTTCTAAGCATATAGTTTTCTTCTAGAATTTGAATGTATTTTTAAGAATTTATGATAAATTTTAGTTATTGATTTTTTTTCTTTGTCAAGTGTAATTCTGCTTCTAATTATACTTTTCTTGTAAAGCATTTTCATTTAATTACCAAGCAATGAGCATAATAAATTATTTACTAATTTGCTAATGAAAAGGCTGTTAACAAGTTAAATCGATTGAATTGTATATAACATTAGATTAACAGCTATAATTTTATGTTCTTCGTAAAAAGTGATATCACCATAATGCTTTTTGTGTCAACAATGTTCATATGAGGCTAGAAATATAAATTATATTTTTTTATCGCTTATGCAAGAATAAACTGTTCTGATGCTATTCTAATAACCATAATATTACCAGTGTTTCATTTGAATAATAGTATTAATATTAAAATATTTAAAGATTTTTTTTTATTCATTAAAAAGTAATTATTTTGTTTTAACAATTATCTTCATAAACAGGAGGGACAACTTATTGAAATGTAATTGTATTGTTGTGTAATCTAATATTATTCAAAAATTTATGAGTAATTTTCTAATTATGTGTTTTTTATGAAAATAAAGAAACACATGATCATTATTCATTAATTTAAATTTAATTAAATTCGAAATAAAAAAAACATATTTTGAAAGAAAAAAATTAATATTTTATACATAATGTACTTATTTTTATTTTCTGAAATTCTTTATTTCAGTAATACATCTTTACTTTGTTATTTAAAAATAAAAAAAACACCTTTTTTATCATATCAGATTCTCCAGACAGATTGATTATTAATAGTTTATTATTATATTATAGATCAATGATTATAAATAGGTTAAAATGTTTGTATACACACATATAAGAAGGTTCAGTTTTTCCTTACTGAAACTACTTCCCTCTCATGCTGCTTATTTTTAGAGTAAATTTTCTTCATTCAAAGCAATTTTTTCTTTATTCAAATCAATGAAATATAGATTTAAAATTTTTCTTAATAAACGTTCTGATGTATCTTTCTTATTTTAATGAATATTATGTAAAAGAAGAAATGATTTCAAGCAAATGTTAACTAATTCTTGATTCATTAGTTTTGAAATTAGCAAATCATTAACAGTTTTAAAGTATAAACAATGTTCAAATTTGAAAAAAATATACACATGCTTTCCTGTGGTCTATAAATAAGGTAGCAGACTTCCATTTATTACCACACGTAAAAAAATTTGTAATACAAAATATAGCTTTTTTAATGACTAATTTTTTTGTTGGTGCAAGTAAAGTGCAACAAAAATTTTTTTGTCAAACTGTGTAAAAGACTTTTATACTAGATTTAACCATATTCTATCATTCAGAATTTAAATTTTTTTTTTTTTTATGAAATATTTTAAAGATAGCTGTTTTTTTTCTTCTTCTTTTAATGTGAAATACATACAAAAATATTTTTCTTTAGATATGTACAGCATTATCCAAAGCAGCCAACATTGCTTTATCAGTTCTTTTGGTAAGTTTTTTTAATAATATTTTTGCATCCATTGATAGTTAAATGAATATGTTTTCATTTCACGAGTTGCAATTTTTATTATTTATAGGAGAAAACTCTGAATTCCACTGAGGTTAGTAATGTTTAACATTATATTTAAATGAAAATTTTAGATTGCTGTTTGAATGATTATTGTTAGATTAAAATATTTTTTTCTTAAAGTATTATAAAAAATACAAAAATGCATTTGAAAAAAATTATAATTGATGAAAAACACATAACTTAAAATAAATGTTTCTGATTGTAAAAGAAGAAATAATCCATGCACAAAAGATTTAAATTCAAAATTGTTATATTCATTGCTCAAGAGACCCCATCCTAGATTTAGGATCTACATAAGATATACTAATTAAGTGCAACTATGAAATTAAGTGCAACTATGCTAATTAAGTGCAACTGTGAAAAGTTTTAGTGAAATCTAAGTGATAGACCGTTAGTTATTCGTAAATGTATTTTGTTAACTATAGGGCTTTGATATTTAATTGAACTTCTGAAATTTTGTATTCAATTGAAATAATTAACGTTATACTGTATGCTGCTTACTCAACTCAGTGGCGCGACAGCCCATAGAGGGCCAAGGCCTACTGTGCCCATCTCAGTTTTCTTGACCTTGGGCTCTGGGGTGTAGGAGCAGATATTCCGGTTAGGTGGTCAGCCGAACACGAAACCCCCAGTGTTTAGTTCCCAAGCATGCTTGGTACTCATTTATCGACCCACTGAAGGGATGAAAGGCTGAGTCAACCTTGCCCGGCCCGAGGTTCGAACACAGGACCTGTGGCACGGGAGCTCGAACCGCTCCCACTCCGCCACCGGGCTTCCTCACCTTATAAAACCAATTTAAAATATCAGGTGAAGAAAAAAAGAGAATCGCTATCAAGGAAAAGAATTTGTTTTAAAGTAACTGTAAAAAAAAAAGAAAAAAACTCATAACTAAATGACTAAAAAGAAAAATGTATGAATGACCATTATAACATAACAGATTATCAAAAAACTCCTTACTAATAACTGGAAAAGGTGACATGAATAGTCCAAAATCTTTATTTTACTAATTAATTACTTCTAGTAACTTTGAATTACTCTCAAAATAATGTTATGAATATTTTTTATAATGTTACGAATATTTGATTTATTTTAATAAATCCCACTGAGTTAGAAATACCGTTTTGATACTTTGGTAGCAAAAGACATTTTCATGATATTCTATGAGAGGTGTTCTTAAAATGTATGCAGTGTTACCCTGAGGTGTTGCTAGGTTTTCATGATTTTAGCTCTAATATTAATCCTTTCACATTAATCTGTTGCTGCTCAAAGAAGTTTTAAGGCTGCTCATCCAAAATCATTTTCACTCCTCAAGATATATTTAATATAATAATATATCTTCATATTAATTACAACTCAAATTCTTGAATGATTTTTTTTAGTAGAAGTTGTATTAACTATGTTATGTTTGTACTAATTTCTTCCATAATTGCTGTTTCACAGTCTTAGATACATTTAAGGTATATAATAAATATTCGAAAGAAATATTACGCGACTGAGTTTGCTGCAAGACAATTTTAAGTTTTGTACAACGTGACAACATGGAAAAGTTTGGGAACCTTTCCGCTTTGATAAAAATGTTTATTTTAAGAATGAATTGATTGCCTCACCATTATTGTTGTGTGATGCCACAATGGGCATTACATATTTCCTAGTTTTTAAAATTACTTTCATTTCTTAAGCTCATCTTTTTTAATCATTATTAATCGAATTATACTTAAATTAAATCAATTATTTAATTTTTATGAAAAGCGAATATAAAATATTTTATTGTTCGCTTTTTATAAAAAGAAACTTAACTGAAAAATATGATTCGATTAATAATGAGTTTGAGTTAAAGATAGTAATAATTTTAAGATATTAAAGAAATTTTAAAAACTAGAATAATAAGAATAATGCCCATTGTGGCATCTCATGCGGTTTACAAGCTAATTTTTCAACAACATTATTGATTTATGACGGTATTTGTACTTTATGCTAGACCTCAACTTGCTTTAGTTTTTATGCTAGATCTAAACTTGCTTGCTCATTTGTAAAAGTATGCTAGAAAGATCCAGGGTGGAAAAACTAGTTTTTTCCCCCCTCATACAGTATGTAATTCCACTTATAATATTAAAACAAAGATAATTATTTTTCTAAAAAATGTTTTTACACATACTGTAAGTAGACATGCATGATTCACACACAGATCATTTGTTGTAAGGTCAGCATTTGTATTTGAATATTTTTGTTAATATATATATATATTTTAATAATATTTTATTACTATATTAGTTCCAATATAAAAATCAAACCTTTTTTTAGGATCAAAACTTGGATAGCGTAGCTGATCCTAAAAACAGTTCTTCCCCTGAGCAAAATGAGAATATTCCAAGAGAACCAGATAAAGAAAAAAGCAAAGATGCTGATCTTCCTGAACCCAGTGATGCAATATAATTATATTGTAAATAATTTTTTAATTAGATTGGTTAGATAAAATAGACTCCAGGGTTTCTCATGGTGCCATTAAAATAACTGCTGCAATACTTAAGATTGGCCATTAGTGAGAATGATTATTTAAATGGTTGTACGATAATGTAATGTCATATATTTATTTTCTTTTAAGATAATTTGAATTCTGGTGTAACTTAACAATTAAAATACTTAGATTAAATTTAACCCTTTATTAGCATTAATTAGTAATTTAGTATGCACAAAGTTATTTGCTTTATTAATTTTCTATTGACCATATAATTTGATATAAGTTTTGAAAAGCTTTGATTCTGTTAAATATAAGTGTTAAATTGACTTATTAAGATTTTAAATTTTTCATGCTTCTTTCCACATTGTATTTCAATAAGGGACAATTTACCTGCTTAAGGTATTTTGAATAACAATTTTTTTACAAAAAATATAACATTATAAACGTATAAGTCTTAAAGAATTGTTTTTTTTGTTACATTTATTGGTTCTACATTTGTAAAATACAACAAACAAAACATTATGGCTTTAGCATTCACATTTTCCTTTTGTTATCAGAATGACAAGAATATTAAACTGTTACTAGAAAATAATGGGAATGCCTCAACATTATTTTTTAAACATTTGAATCATTATAAAATAATAAAAATTAAATTTTTAAAATATTATTTGTAAATATCGTAACTCTTAAAAATTCTTGAAAAGTTAAAAATACTTATAATTTAATTAATACTTATTAACTGATTTTATTAAATAAATAGTACATCAAAATTTATGTCTATGAAAATTATGAAAAATATATTAAGTTATTTTATTTTACTAATTATGAAATAGATTATACCATTATTTAGATCTACCTGTTTTATTTTTGCACTATTATTTTTAAGATAAATATATATTAACAACATTATTTTAAAATATTTTTATGATGTTTTTTTTTATTCTAATGAGATTTTTTTTTTATCTCAGAGAAAGATGGAAAATCGCAAGTATGTTAGCTACTACTTATTAAAATAATTTTATCACATTTTATTTTTCCTTTGTGCGTAACAATTTTAAATATATATTATGTGTTTGAAAGTGTGTTATCTAGTCTTAAAATTTATAAACTTACTATGAAAATTTCATCAAATTATGTTTTATTGTCCTATTTGTGGTATATATCTTTGGTGACTAAATCTTTTCACCTAGAAGTGATTTTAAAAAGATTTAATCTTTTAAATGTTACCAGGTGTAGCAAAAAATTGTCCCCTTTCAATCTTAAATTAATTTTGTTATATAATTTGTATAAGCTGCATCACAGCATGCTGTTATCAATATTTTAAATACTCAACTTAATCGCTGGTTTGATTTTTGTTTTCATCTGACCTAGATTAGACAAATATTTAGTTATTTGTAACTAAATATTTGTCTAATCGACTACTGAAATTTTCAACTTTGAAATGCTAAGTCAAAAATTAAAATTTTTGACATCTTTAAAGATTGCAAACGTTTAATTTTTATTTTGATAAAAATTTTAAAGTATTTATCTTAAAATGCTCGATTGTTTGATTATAAATACAAAAAGTAACATGTTTTAAATTCATAATGTGCGAGTTGTTATATATGATTTGTTATATAGTATAACTGATTTAAATGTAATATTGAATTGTTGAACCTCAGTGACACTTTTGCTACATCTACACCTTTATCTTTTTCATCACTGACATTAAAACTAATATTACCCATTTATATATTAACTTTTTTATCGATTGAAACATTTCATTTTTTGATGTATTTTATTTATCATATTCAATTTGAAAGTGTTATTTTATTGATGTTTTGTGTGTAATATAAGTAAATCGAATTAATATGGTCGTAGTGCTTAACTGTACATATTTCTTGTTGTTTGTGAAAAAGGTTGAAAATTTGACTTACATTTTAATCTAAATGGATTAGAATATTTCAACTTTATAAAAAGTAATAATAACAATTTCATTATTTTTCATCCATGTTTTTTCGATTTTAGTTTTAAAATTTATTTTTTGCAATAATTTAAAGAATTTATTATTAAACCTTGTTGTAAGTAAAATATGTGTTAAACTAATAATTTTATACTTAATATTTAACTGTTTATTCTTGATTTTTTCGTAATGATAAAAAAACTGAATTTTAAAAATATTAACTTTGTTTCAGAAAAACATGGATT
The DNA here is from genome assembly GCF_982258835.1 of Parasteatoda tepidariorum. Lineage (NCBI taxonomy): Eukaryota > Metazoa > Arthropoda > Arachnida > Araneae > Theridiidae > Parasteatoda > Parasteatoda tepidariorum. The sequence goes on from NC_141762.1 coordinate 51,893,453, forward strand.
CAAATTTTTGAACTATAATTCGTTTAATATCTTTTAATCTGATTTTTTTTAAAGCTTGAAGAATTTGATTTTAAAGTAAGAATTGGTGCAGATGGCAAATATCCATGACAAATCACAGATTTAACTAATGTAGCATTGTGGTGTCTTTTTTGCACATGAACCAATAATTGTTTATTAATAGTTTTGTGATAGATTTAAAAAGAAATTAGACAAGCTTTGTGATATGCATTTGTATTTTTTATGTGCTTGAAGAGTTATCAGTCGCTCAATTAAGTGTTTTTGCCTGTGAACTCAAAGTAATGTTTGTCAAATCTACAATGTTTAAGCGGGAAAAATGAAATGTTTGATCTTGTGATGTCATTTTTTAACTAGCTCTTCATAAATGGTTGTTATTTTATTGTTATTAAATAGTTAACTTTTTGTGAAAAATAACTGTACATAAAATTCAGGAATTGATTAGTCAAAATTTCCAATTTTTTCCTTGTCAGTGTGATGAAGAATTAATTACTCCTCAAACATTTTGGAAATGAAAATAAGTCTGCACATGTTTCATATTCCACTCACTACCAACCTATTTTGTACAGTCAAAAGTTTAACTGCTTTTGTGAAATAAATAGTACAGTTAACTATGTCTTAATTTATTATTTTGATATTAATTTCACCTTAAAATTCCGTTTTATTTTAAATCATTGACATGCAAAATGCTACATATTTTTAGTGTATTTTTCACAATCATTAGGTAGTGTGTCCATATATGTTCTTCTTAATAAGATTTCAATAACTATTAAAATTAATTGCATCCGTTTTCTATTTAATATTATTATACTACAAACTAAATACTAAAGAAATAATTAAAATTAATATTTTTAAAATTTTTATTACTAGGTAGCATTACTACCTGCTCTGAAACCGTATGATTTCCTTGCAATCAGTTTTATTCCAAATTTATTGTCCCTTCAAAAATTATTCAACTGGAAGATAACCAAAATTTTTTATTGCACTAACTTTGCCTAGATGTAGTCAAGAATTATAGTTCTTATCAATTACCTCTCTTAAAAGAGATGCTTTCCATTTCTACTGGGTTGAAATAACCTAAGCCATTTTACTCAGTTTTAGGCATTGGGCAGCTGATTGTAAAGATAAGGTTTATTTAAATAAAGCTGATGTGATGTAAAACAGTGAACCTTTACTTTTATTTTTTTCTACAATATGCATATATATTAAATCACTGAAATACTTCCAAGATTCAGTACTCTTTTTAAGGTCAGTAAATGAAGGGAAAAAAATCACAAAGTGAATTCTTTTGTTGGCTTATAAACTGGTCAGTGTGATGCAGGTAAGCCAAGGTGCTTGCAAGTAGCTCGATTCATTAAAGAAGCTGAACTAGTTCATATGTATGAGTGAAACCTCATACTAAAATAAAATAGTGTGTAAAATAAAGACAAAATTGTTATCAATATCAAAAGTTAGCTTTCTAATCTCTTATATGAGCTAACTCTGAAAATGAGAATTTGACAGTTCTTCACATAAATATGACACAATAAGTCAAAATGAAAACTGAGATTTCAAACCTTTTACAAAATGTAATCACTATTAGAATTTTCAAGATTTAATTAATTGAAAACACACTGCAAAATTTAATGTGCTCAAGTTAAATGGTCTCATAAACACAATTGCTGTAATAGTCTGGGACAATTAGTTCATGTGAAAACCCCTTATTAACTTGTTTCTACTATAGTCGGTTGGTTGCAGATAACTATCACTTTGGCCACTATGATCCCCAGATGTAACTCCCATATAATTTTGAATTACATTAAGGCACCTGTTTTAGAAGGTAAGTGACCATGACTAACTTGAAGGGCTTATGCTGCTGTTATTGAAGTTCTTGTTATAGAAACATATAACACAAGATTTGACAATAATTGCATTACTGACTGGGTAAAAACAAGTTATATAAAAATTTTTTTAAAGTCAATTCCTACTTAGGTCAACAAAGAAAAATTTAATTTAATTTGTCATATTAAAAATGAAATAAAAATTATAACAAGTGTGAACTAATAGTAGAAATTGAAAAATTAATTAATTAAATTTAATTAATGAATTAATATTTGAAAAAACTGTATTTACATCAAGTGCCATCCACTACAGGTTAAAAAAATGTATTTGAACTTGAGAGAATGAATAAAAAGTATTTTATTAATGATTGAAAATTGAGCAAGATATATAAATATATATAGGGCGAGTGTGAACTTATAGTAGGAATTGAAATACAAAGTGCATATTAAACAGATGATTACATTCAAAATATCGTGGTAATGTGTATATTTTTTGAATTTATGCATTAATTCTCATTTTGAAATGTAAATCTTAGTATTATTGACATTCATTTTGATTGACTCTATTTGTTTAAAAAGTCAGTGTTTTGAGTTGTAACATTCTTGCACTGACATTGCCATATCATTAGTGTGATATATTTTAATTTACTTAGTAATTAAAATCTTAAAAATTGTATAGCAATTATGTGCTTGATAATAACATTTAAAAGTAAAGAATTTATATCCAAACAAATTTTAATGGTGGCAAAATTCAGGACTTATTTATTTACATGACATTGACATAAGCTCTTAGAAGCTTCAAAATATGCTTCAATCTTGAAAATATATAAGAATACAAGGTGTCACAACTTCGTGTATGTTTAGAAACATCAAAGAACATCATTTTCAACAAAATGATCTAAGCAATGATAAATCTTCTATAATACATTTGTAACATCAATAGATTATTTAGATGAGATGATAATGGTAATAACAATGCAATGAAATATGAGTAATTTTTAAAATCCTATATCTTTGGCATTTTCTTTTACTAATTCTCTTTCAAAATACTCAACAGTTTTTCTTAAACCAACATTCAGTGGAACCTGAAAATTAAAAAAAATTTCACTTTGAAATTATAAGTTGCCATAGATCTATTTTATTCAATTTTAGATATATTTCAATTTGCATAGTTTACTAAATCTCTAGGAATGCATTTTTCCAATGAAATTTCATTTTAATACTTCTTTAAACATTGTGCATAATTATTTTTTAATTAGAAGTTGTAAAGGAATGTATGTATGTGACTTATGTTTTTTACAAAAGGGTAAAAAAAGAAATCAGTAAATTAAGATTCACAATAGAAAATAAAGACTGATTTCCATTTTATAATTAAGGTTAAAGCTTACTGATTTTTATTTTTTCAAGACAAAGCTCATATCTATTTCTGTTCAACTACATAATTTGTAGTGAAGGATGTTTTTCATAAAAAATAATGTTTAGAAAATCATTTAAAGAATATTTACATTAAATTCTAAAAATTAGTAACTTCATATAAGTAGGAATTTGTACCAAATATTGCAAACTTCATTAAAGAATGGGGCACTGATGGTTTTTGTATGTAATATATTTCCATTATATGATAATAGGAAATATGAAAGTATAATTAGGTAGTTCTTGTATAAATAAAAAGACTTTAAAAACTGTAAGATACAGTTAATAAAAAATATGGCAAAGGCTATTTTATTATGCCAATTTAATGAGATTAAAAAGCGTTGAAGGGATACTTGCTTAGGCATATTTCCTATAATGATTTAATTGCACAATGCCAACAGATTCATAAATCTTTTTGGCTGCTGTTTGAAACAATAGTTTTAGTTCTTGTAAATAATATAAATAGTTTGTAATAAATAATAATAGTTAGGAGCTTAGTGAAAATGGGTAAGTCACACAATAATATATTTAGACTGCTGAGCTCGGTAGCAGAATTATTGCGGCACGGCGGTGGGTGCCGTAGATTTATTTTTACCTTGCAAACAAAAATCAGTAAATACAATAAAACTCATCAAGGGCTCTACGGAAAAATCTTAGAATTCATCCATGCTGTTGCAGATCAATATATATGTTTTAACTATCGGGCTTGTAGAGTAGGTATTTTAACGTCTTTTCTTAGTGTCTCATTCTATGGGAGGCATTGCTGACAGACGTTATAATAGAATTTAAATTATGCGTATGTAAATTATATTATGACTAGCCCCTACTGAATTAGAAATGAAGATTGTCTCTCAATAGAGAACGCATTGCAAGCAGATTGTAAAAAGGTTTTAGTGACGAGGGTGTGTACCAAATCATTATATCATAAGCTTTTATGTGGCAAAAATATTGTCTACGTTTGCACAGCGGTCTTTTGATAGGGTCACCCACTTTCGCAATGCTGGTCTATGTCAAGTTTTTTTTGTTTTGTTTAATTCATTTCCAAGGGCCATGCATTCTTCGCAAAAAGGTTCAATGCAATTCTTGGAACTCTTGACACGTAAAGAGTACTCTTCAAATATTCTTTCAAAATGTCTATAGATTTTATTACCACTTAAAACTTCCACAGAAAAAACATAAGACTATGCAGCTTCAGAATAAAACTAAACATGAATAAAGCTCAAATAATGGACATACTATAGTTTTGATTCTGTAAATAAAAAATCTTCTGTGTCAAAACACAGAATGATAAAAGTAAAACACAAAACAAACAAGTTGCAACAAGAAAAAGAATGGTGTAACAAATAAGAAGAAAGGAATGAGCTAAAACAAGGGAATTAAATAAAGGAAAGAAATTAATTGATAATTCAGGAATATCTGATTATGTTGTTCAAACTTGTCTCTTTTCACTTATTGGTTAAACCAATTTGTTTTTTGTTTCAAGATGTTCTCGTTTTTTTCTTCCATCATTTTATTTTTGACACTGACAAAAGTTATTCATAGAACTGAAACTTTTTCCATTTTTGTACAATCAGAATGTTTATTTTCCTTCATATATAGCACAAAATATATACTTGTATGAAGTTTCTGTTTGATGTCTTTATGGGGCATATCATTTCACATAAATATTAACTAAAAGGAATGCCAGTTACAGAAATAGAATAAATGAATTTGACAGCTACTTGGTTATCATTCCTTTATTATTGCTTGCATGGTAACTACTAATATCAAGAGAGTGAAAAATGCACAAATCCTTTATGTCATATAGCTATTTTTTTCAATACACACCATAATTTTGTTTAAATGTCCTCTGCTTTGTAATATATTGACTGTACTTAAAATATGATTTTGGCAACATAAAAACTTACTTTAGGACTCCAACCAAGATAGAGTTTAGCCCTCTTTATATCTGGCTTTCTTCTTCGAGGATCATCTTGGATTCCTGTCTGTTTGACTATGGGGCTAGATCCACCTGTAATAAAAGAATTATCCTTTATTTAGGGTTGAAAGGTACTTAATTCAAGTTGGTCTCTATCCAAACAAACCTAGATTCTTTGATATTCTTAAAGTAAAATTTGAAAACGATTTAAATTAGTCTTTTTTTTTTTTTAAACAGCAATCTAAAAATTTGCATATCAATGCAAAAATTAAAATTGTTAATTTTTTCAATCAAAAATAGTTCATCATTTCAAGTCTAAAAGTTTCATATTAAACAAAAATTTATATTTAATAAACTAGTTTTTATATAAGCTCTAGATAATAATTAATCGTTAAAAATGTTTATAAAATTAATTTTAAAAAAAATTAATACAATTAAAAGAAAACTGCCAGTAGAAAGTGAAATTACAATGTTAATAATTAGAATAATTTATTAAAATAGCACTAATGATAAGAAAAATAAATGAGAACCACTGGATAAAATTACGTTAGGTTGTATAAAACAGATTTAATGCCTAATAATGGATTGAAATACATAGAGATAAGTAGTATATAATCATTATACTGTTAATATTCTAAGAATTTCCTGAAATGATTGCAAATTTCTCAGAGAGTTTCAGATTTTCCAGTAAGTTCTCTAAGTATTTTTTTTAAAGTTCTCTAAAAATTCCAGCTTTTTACAGTTTCTTGAAAAAATGGTTGTCTGAAAATGGACATCAAAAGCATTGCTTTAAGAAAAATAAAAAGTAATAAAATTTTAGATATTTCACAGTAAAGTACCTGAAAAAGTAAACTATATACAGTAGGGAACCGATTATCCGGAACGATCGGGACCATCGCTATTCCGGATAACTGATTTTTCCGGTTTTCTGAATCGCTACAAAAAGCCGTTTTTTTTATTGTTAAACCCAACTAAAAAAAATTTTTTTTTGGAAATAATCTTAAAAAGAAGAAAAAACGATGGAGTAATGCACTAATGATTGTTTCCAAAATGATGGTAAGGTAAACATCTTTCAAAAAAGAAAGAAAAATCCTAAAATCATATGACAATTATTTATTTATTTTTTTTTAAATGGCGGGAAAATTTATCGAATTTTGTTCCGGTTTTTTGGTTTTCCGGTTTTCTGATTTCCGGATAACGGGTTCTGTACTGTATTTACTGTTTCATATCCTGTACTCAATCTAATAACTGATAACTAAGAAGTTTTTTCATCAAATTTCAAAGGCAAATTCAAAAATATAAAAAAATACTGATAATGATTTAATAGAACTTGACCTATTTCATAAATTTTAATTTTTGGATAATCAGAAGTTCATATTTATAATTTTTCATCATCCTAGATCAAATAAAAAGTTCATTTTCAGAGTTATATCTCTAAAAGTTTAAAACCATTCAGACTATTAAAAAAATATTATTTATACAATAGAAAGTGAAATTATAAAGTTAATAATTAGAATAATTTATTAAAATAGCACTAATGACGAGAAAAATAACTATTTTTTTTGTTTTAAAACTATTATTTAATATTTAAAGTAATAATTACTATAACTATATCTTTAAAAAAGCCAGGCTTATAAGCTTTTAAAACAAATTTAAATGGTATAAGTCACAGAAAATTTTTCAATTGCTTACATGTTAACCTTTCTTGCAGAAGATTTTTTTCCCTTTTAATAATAGATAAAATGAATGAAATTTTTTGGATAAGATGCTATTTATGGTTTGTTTATAGAGCTTTTCTGTTATCTCCTAGAGGACTTTTAAAAATAAAATTGACAAGGCAAAAGGTTAGTATCCTTAAAAACTCGTCATCAGAATAGGTACAATATTAAAGTGGTCTTTCATAGAAGTTCTAATAATAGTATCAAGGATAAAGTATTATATTAATATTTGTTGATACAATTTATATTCTTTCTTGTTCAACTAAAAAGAAGTAGCAACTTTAAAATTTGAGGTAAGGGTTAAAAAAAAAATAATTACCAGAGAAAAAGTGCAGTACCAACAGATTAATTATGTTTTATACAACTTTACAAGTTATGTTTTAAAATATCAACTTTTTAAAATTAACTTACCGACAATGTCTTTTATAACAGTGGCTAGTTGTTCAATAGTATATTCTTCAGGATTTCCAATATTTATAGGACTGGAATAATTGCTATTCATTAGCAAAACTAAACCATCTATTAAATCACTAATATATTGAAATGAACGTGTTTGTTTGCCTGATCCATAAATCTAGAAATAAAAGAAAAAGATTCAACAATAAATAATAAGGTCATTTCTATTTGACTTGAAATATAATTTTTAAAAATGAAATAATTAATAGATAATTTAAATGAGAAATATTTTAAATGTATCATACTACAAGCTAGGGAATCAAATTATCATAAACTTTACAAAAAGCTATATTTGCAATAAAAGAAACCAAAATTAATATAATTATCAAGGCCTATTTCTTTTCTTCACACTTAGAATCACTTTCTTATCACAAAAAAAAAAAAAAACAATTCTAATAAAATGTGATCAAACAGAAAAGCAGTTTAAAATATACAATTAGCAATTGATAATTGTATATAAAAACTGCTTAACTAAAACTAATATAAGATTATAACTGCTGTTATAATTGCATATTAAAAAACTTGAGCTTATGATCAATTCAATTCCCTTCATCATTTAACATGGTGAACAGTTAACATTATCATAATTTTTATAGGGCAATACACTGACAAAATTTATTAGCACCCAATGTAGTAAATTTCAATATAAAATAATTTAAAAACTGTATAAAATTTATTACTTACTTCAAAATTGTTTTGGTACAATTTTAAATAATTATTTAAAAGGTAGTAACAGATCCAAGTTTAATTTTAAGATGCTAAGGATATGTATGAGAATAATATGTTTTAAACTGATTTAACCTAATGTATTGAAGTCTGTTGAGTTACATGTTTTTTCCCCAGCATTTTTGTTGACAACATACATGGCGGAAATTTTATAGAAAAGATTTATTTCCAACTAAAATAATGCTTTTTCTATAGAATATTGTTATACACTTGTAAGCAAGAATGAATACTTAGTTAATGTGATGCAAAATTATGTATACACAAAGTTAATGCAGTTTCATGAAGTTTCACCATTAGAAACCAGAAAACCTTTGAGAAATTTTTTGAACATTAACATGATTTGATAGTTAAGCATAACCGACAAAATTTCTCAGACTGTATACATTTTTTTAATTTATGTTAGAATTTGGTAGCAAGTTAAAATGTCAAGAGTGCAAACACTATGATACAAACAATATAAATGAGAATTAGAAATTTATTTAATCAATTAGAAGCTTGCCGGCTAGAAGTAAAGACATGCCACAATTTTAATATTACATTTTCAATGTATGGTATATACTTTACACTTGTATTTATTCTATTACACTAAAATGAGACTTAGAACCCTCACAGATTCAGTTCTTCAATTGCATTAAATTTACTCACAGTTATTGAATGATTTTGCAGACCTTGTTGAATAAAATTTGAAACTACTCTCCCATCTTTGATGTGCATTCTTGGTCCATAAGTATTGAAGATTCGAGCTACTCTGACTTCAACATTTTCCTTTAAGAAAAAAGTAAATTGTAATTTTAAATCTTAGTTGCATGATATTTCAAATTAGCTTATTGAAGTAAATAAAAAAGTATTTACTATTAGAAATTAAAATATTATGCATATAAATAAATATTTGTTTGATTTAACAAACAATTTGGTAAATGTATTTTTTAATGTTTGATTTTTATGGCTTAAACTTCTAAGGAAAAGAAAACAAAGGAAAAAATTATAGCTGTTAACCATAGTATAATTCTAATTAGAGTTTAAGCAAAATTTTTCATTTTTGTTAATTATAATTTCATTTTGAAAATGGGCATCTTGTTAATTTAATAAATGATAACGAATGTTAATTTTAGTAAAAAATGTTAATTTTAATAAACCTAAATGAAAATATTGATTTTTACAAAGCCTATTTAAATAAAATGTCAACTTTTTTTTGTAATTCAACTTAAGCATCAATGACAATATTTAAAAAATAATATTAGCTTAAATAAAATGTCTAAAAACTGAATTGTTTGCATATTTTATGTTTCTTTGAGAAAAATTGTTCACACTTAAATTACAAAATATTAAAATAATATTTTGTAAAAAGTGCCTTGAAATTTTTTGTAACAATTTTGTCGATATTTCTTTTAAACTATGAAGTTAAAGGCTTTCTTCTCCTTTAAAACTTCAGTTTAAAAATGTAAAAATCTATCAACCTTAAATATTTATAAAATTACTTGTTTGGCATATGCATAACTCAAAGCCTCGGCAACTCTTTTTCCTTCATCATAGCATGAACGAGGACCAATTGGATTTACATTCCCCCAATAATCTTCTGTTTGGGGATGGATCTCTGGATCACCATACACTTCAGAAGTGGAGGCAACTAATATTCTAGCTCCAACTCTTCTAGCTAAACCTTAAAAGTGATTTAAGAAATTGCAATTTTGTTAAAAGGCAAGCATATGTATGGCAGATGTAATAAAGTAATGTAGTATAGAATATACAATAATTTTTTGTAGAAAGAAGTGATTTTGACTATGAATTGAATCAATTGCTGTTGATATAGTTAGTTAAAGACTAAATAATAAGTAAATAAATAAAATTAAAATTCTAAATAGACAGTCCTAACTCTTTTAGTTAAACTTCGAAAACAATTTAAGGAACTGTTAAAAGACAAACAAATAGTTGATTGTTGGGGAATAAGATATTTATCTATATATGTAATAAACAGATAAATATGTTATGAAGTATGTAACAAATAGAAATTTAAGTGATTTTTAAGGATAAACTGAATAGTGAATGTATCTATTAATGCAAGTTGTTGAAAGCTTAGAGAATTTGAAAAGATAATAGTTTTGGTTTTAAGAAGTCTTACTTCAGTATCAATCTTTAGATATTTGATAAATGAAGTAAATACAACAGTTCAATTTAAACTAGAAAAATTGCACTCACTTTTTAAATAGAATGTATATAACACTTGAACACTTTTGAAATAATAACTTACCTAATAAATTATTAGTACCAATTGTGTTTGTTTTAATTGTCTTCACAGGATTCAGCATGTAGTGAGGTGGGGAGGCAGGGGAAGCAAGGTGATAAATCTGATCCACTTAGAGGGGGGAAAAAGTTACGATTCAATAATATATAACTTAGTATAGAAAAATTAGCATAGTAAATTAAAGCATATTTCATTAACATAGTAAAAAAATTCTAATGAAAGCATAATTTTTAAAAAAAAGTAAAAAAAACTTTCAAAAAGTAAAAAAACTTTTAAAAAAACTTTCAAAATAATTGTTTGTTTGATTACCTTCAACATATAAACTGTTAACAATGTCATGTCTAATTAATTCAAAATTTTCATGTCCGATCCAGTGCTCAATATTTCTCTTCGAACCAGTATAAAAATTATCTACAACAGTAACTTCATGGCCTGCAGACATCAAACGGTCAACAAGATGACTACCAACAAAACCAGCTCCACCAGTAATCTAAATCATTTAAAGACACATTGTTTAAAAATAATTTATTTTCAGAATTAGCTTTATATTTAGCCACCAAATACGTAATAAAAATACAGAAATGTTAAACTGGCTTGGGAAAAATGATAATTTTTAAATAAAGAAAGAAATTATCTTTTTTACCAAGTTTGTTTAACATTTCTGTATTTTTGTTATGTGTTTGATAGCTAAATATATTTGTCTAATTTTTAAGCAACAGTTCTTAAAAAAATATATATTTTTTTTAAATTGATTTTTTTTTAATGTTTATCAATTTAGGCTCTGATTAAGTGCATCAACAATAATACAAAAATGTTTAATACTTCTCACTAAAAATGGTTACTATTCTTAACTAATTAATACAAACTAATCACTGAAGAAATAAAATAATAATGTAATTCAAGCTCCCCCATTATAAAATACCATCATGACTTTAAAGTTAAGAAGCTAATTCATTAAAAAAAATCAAATGAAGAATAAACAAATTTAGATTCGAAAACATTAAAAAAAATTATTCTACATTACTCTCAGAATTAGTTTTTCTTCATTATTTAAATGCATTAGTTACAGATTAAATATGTTTTAAAAGCACTCACATTGAAAAAAATTAAACAAAATGAGTATAATTGCAATATTTATTAAAAGATATTAAAACGGAAAATTTTATTACATACCACTATTGTAATACTATTATTTAAAATATTATAACAATACTTTTGATTTTAAAAAATGATTTTTTTTAAAACTCAAGTAATTTAAATCATTATTTATTTTTTTTAAAAATTAAGTGATTAAATTTGATTTTTTTTAAAAACAAATTAAGTGATTTAAACCATACTAACCTACATAACCAGATCAGTTAAAAGTAAAAATTTAAAATAAGAAAATCTTACTAATATTCTTTTTCTTTCATTGAATCCTAATGATTTTACTTTTGGGTAAGATTTAGAAGTAATCATTTGAAGTCTGTTGACTTGTGCTGCTAGATTTTCTACTTTCTGATTCAGCATTTCAAAGTGAAAATCATCTCTAAAGAAAAAGAAGAAAAATATAAACAACAATCTTATAACCTTCATTTTTTACAACACCATAAAGTGGTTTTGTAGAATCAAAAATACATTAAAATATTCAGAATAATCTTCCATTACAGTTTATGTTTTAAACATCAATAATATTTATAGGTTTTAATTAATTATATTATAGTTTTTTTCTGGGAACTCATTACAGAAAGACAGAGATCTATAAATACTGGTTACCACTACATCAAAAAAAATCACAGTTGGTACTCATTATTTTAATTAAACATAACCTGTTAATAGTTATAAGACTTAAAATTGAAAAATCTGAATATTTTTGAGGAAAAAATAATAAAGGATTTTTTTAAAACGTTATTATATTTCTTAGTTAAATATAAGGTCTGTGCACTGAAATTGTAAATCATACTTAGGACCATGTTAGATTATAAAATAAAAGGATAATTGTCTTAATGTAGTTTCAGAATTTTATTTATTTATTTATTTTTTGAATTACTTCAAATATTCAACTTTTATAGATCCTTTGTCGAATGAGATTGTACTTTATAATCAATAATACACCTAGTAAACTTTAATTGCTTTCATAAATATTTCTTGTACCTTCTCTCTCTTTTTAATTTAAAAAGATTGAACATTTTTTAACCTATTGTGGTTTTGATATAGTTATATTTGATTTAATATAGCTATATTTGAGGCTAGTTTCCACACAGTGTTGTGGTAGGAATTTTTTAGTAGGAAAACACTACAAAATTTAAATCTTCATGTAAATTTGTTTTGCAAATAACAAACATGTAAAAGTACAATAGAAACTTATATTTTCTAACTACATTTTGCTTAAAATTAAGGGTTTTCTCATTTAATTTAAATTTGTAATACAATTTAATGCTAAAAAATACAGCAATCACTAAACACAAATATCATATAGAGGGGAAAGTAGGGTAAGATTGTGTAACTTAGAATCGAAAGCCTGTTGGTGCTAAATAGGTCAACCTAGTAACTGTGAGATACAAACAAGATATTTATTGTTTATTATCATTCCTAAAAAGTTAAAAATGTACTATTCTTTATAAATGATTTTTTTCCCCTAGAAAAAGTAAAATCACCTAATCTTGCAATGGTAGTGGGGTAAGACTTGGAGCATTTATGTAAACTCTATTGGAAGTTTCGAAATAGAACTAGAATTTCAGTGAAATATTAACAGACATTTTTATTTGATATGACAATTTAAGAATATTATGCACACAATTCACATTATCTTCGTTTTCCACTTCACTGCAGCTTTAGTGGGTGAACGAAAAACACTTATCATGTTGGATTTACCATTTTTTATTTATTTACTATTTCTTTTCGAGGTGGAGGATGCATTGTTACGATATAAACAATCAGCATATGATATGCATTTATCTGCTTTCACAGGAAAAAATATCAATAAAGGGTTTAGTTTTTTTAATAATCTGTTATCTTATAATGGTCATTCATGAACTTTTCTTTTTAGTCATTTAGTTATGATTTTTTTTATAGCTACTGTTAAACAACTTCTTTTCCTTGATAGCGATTCTTTTTTTTCTTCTTCACCTGATATTTTAAATTGGTTTTATAAGGAGAGGAGGCCCGGTGGAGGAGTGGTAGCGCTTCGAGCTCCCGTGCCACAGATCCTGGGTTCCATCCTCAGGCCGGGCAAGGTTGACTCAGCCTTTCATCCCTTCAGAGGGTCAATAAATGAGTACGAAGCATATTTGGGAACTAAACACTGGGGGTTTCGCGTTCGGCTGACCACCTGACGGGAACGTCTGCTCCTGCACCCCAGAGTCCAAGAAAACTGAGATGGGCACAGTAGGCCCTGGCCCTCCATGGGCTGTCGCGCCACTGAGTTTAGTTTAATTTTATAAGGTGAGGGTAGCACCTAGACAAACAGAAATTTGTTCTGCCTAGTCTTTTCTCAAGAACAGAGATTATTGAAACAAAACAAACTATGCTCCTACTAAATCCTTATTGATTGTCAGGATATGAATCCTAAGTAAATGCATAAGAAACTGCGTCTAAAAATATTTTTTATAACGGTAATGAGCAAATAAATAAACATGATTTAAAAACAAAAGAACATTAGAAATGTGACACAGTGAAAAAACTTATCTAGACAGACACACAGAATTAAACAACAACATGACATTTTAGCAGTTTCCTTTTCTTTCTTAGTAGAGTGTAGTTGAGAGTCAGCAAGAATAAGAAAGCAGAACAAATAAGTCAGATTTCAGGTACCAGGTCTTTCCTCATTCACCCTATATGTATCCATTTTTATTCCCTCTAAAATTTGTCCGCATAGCAACAAAAAAACTTTTTTCATTTAAAAAAAACTGTAAAACTAAAAAAAAAGATTTTATTGAAAAAACCAATGGGAATACTAATATGAAAGTTCATCAATATAATGAACATAAAAAATAAGTTCTGGGTTCATATGTTGCCGAACAGTCCAATTCTGAGACTTCTATATTTGGCACATAAAAAAATTTTAAAAAATCTGCAAAATTTTCCTCAGAATAATAAAATCTACTTTTGTAAATAAATTCTTATTTTAGGCTCATAGTAATTTCAATTTTCAGGCTCAATAGCAATTATAATTATATATATATATATATATATATATATATATATATATATATATATATATATATATATATATATATATATATATATATATATATATATAACAAATTCTTTGCATAAACTTACCTAGGATTTAATTTTGAATTTTCCAATGCATCAGCAAGATATTTGAAGCTAAGTACAACTGAAAAATTAGAAAAATAATTAATTAATAGAAAAATGATTTATTTTAACTACATTAAAAGTTACTTAAAATAATTGATTCATATATTTATTTTAAAAATTGAATGAGTGTAAAGAAAAGCAATAAGTTTTGAAAAAGTTAAAATAAAATAGTAATCAGTGGTATTTATCTGTTTATGAGATTCATAGAAAATCAACATGCTATCTTTGATGCCAATGTTTCTTGATTAATTGAGTAACAGGTACTATTGTTATTTCAGTAACAGGAAATAGGTGCCCTTATGGTTATAGGTGAAGGTTTTTTATAGCTCCTTTTTTAATATAAGTATTATCATTGGTATTTATTTATTATACTAAATACAAGTTCAGTTTAGAATAATTTGTATCATAATTAATTGCTTATATATTATTAATTGTTCATGCATTATTAATTTGTATTGTTTATATTATTTATAAGTTTAATTTTTATAATTTTTCTTTGCGTGATGACACTGACTAATTAGCATAAGAAATTGGTTTACATTTTTCGAATATAAATCTTATTAATTTTTTTTCTCTTAAAAACTTAGGACTTTACACTTTAATAATTTCAGTGATTCTTGCAACTTTCGCAAATAATAAAATTTTTTATAGCATTAATTTTTTATGAATAAAATTAGAAATACTTATTTATAACATTAATTACTAGTTGCATTTCTAATTTAACTCATTTGGGTAAATATATTTCTACTTGTTTTGAAATTTTTTTCTTATCTCACGCAGATAATAATAATTGTAAATATTTTAACAAAATAAAGAGAAAATGCTTCCATTGTAGATACTGTTTAAAAGTCTATCGAATATTTAAAATTATAAAATAACTTACCGGCAAGAAGCAGAACTACGAAAAGAAATATGCAGAGTAATCTCATGTTGAATTTGAAACGATTTAGCATAATAAATAACGATCAGTGAAGGAATAAATTACAAATGTCATAAAATATTAACTCCTCAGTCTCAAGGAGGAATATAAAATGAATTGAAATACGTATAACATTTTAAAACACGGAATATTCAAACTACCTTCCGTGTTTTTGCTCTTAAGTTTGTAAACAATGCATCTTGATAACTTTATTGATTAGCTTCCGGTTGTTCATTTTTGTTACCGTCCGCCCTGACGTCATGCTTGCAAAACCTGCTATAAATAAATCTCAGAGAGTGATTAATGAAATGAGATAGTGAAGATAGAGAAATGAATGATTGATTGATGCGTAATGGCATTGCCAGCACGTTTATAGTTTTTGGAACAAGAATTAAGGAAAAGGAAAGGACAAGAATTTTGAAAAAAAGAGAAGAAAAGAAAAATATACTCTTCGAAAATTATTGAACTCGAAAATTATTTCAAAATATTATTATTTGTTATTTCCAACCTAAAAATTACTTTGATGAGTATTATTTCGTCCCTAGGTCGGGCCCTACACCATGCTCCCCCTTAAAAGTCAATTTAAAAAAACAAAAAGCAATTATAACTATAAATAAAGATTTTGTTTAAAAAATATATAATTATTGCAATTTTATGCAAGAAAATTTTGTTAATTGTAACAAAATGAACTATTACTTGGAATTTGAAATTCAATCAACTGTACTTGAAAAAAGAATATTTAAATTTATGAATACAGAATGTTTGACACAATAAGAAGTAATAAATGAGTAGTTTTACTAAGTAATTTTACTTATTATAATTCAACAATATTTAAAGATAACCTTAAATTGTACAATGGATCAACGGTTTTAACACCCTTGATATTTATTATGGTAGTTATTAATTTTATATTTTTTTAAATTTCCATATAAATGTTATGATATCTATCAATAATATCGGACAACATTTTATCTCTTTCTCTTACTTTTTATTCTATTTATTCTTCATTACTATTGTTATTTTATTTCTTTTTGATCGCAAGAGAGAGGAATTTTTCTACAACAATAGGACCATTATTAAAAACAAAAAAAAGGTGAACAAAAAATTCTTGAAAAAGCACTTAATACAGTAATTATCTTTGATAAAATTAGAATTGCGAAGTTCATAATAAACAATATTTTTTTAAAAATTCGATTTTTCATTAAATATTGGACCGATTTTACTCAAAATTTGTATTTTGCCATGTAATAATTGTATACCTTAAAATTCAATTCTTTCGACTATTAAATAAAATAATAAATATTTACTAAAAATGATTTTTTTTTGCACTGAATTATCGCAATATTTTGGACAAAAGAATTTTATAATTGTGTACAAAATTTTATCAATTCCATTAAAAAGTTCTCGAGATATAGTAAAGTAGGCAAAAAGTAAAATTATCATTAAGAGGTCCGAACTTTGGGCAGATCTCCTGACTAAAATATTGAGATTATATTTCCCAGATTGCGGCTACTCCCTATATTTTGGGTGTCAGAATCTCAAATCCGTCGAAAAAAAACTACGTTTATTCAGAGAAAGTCCTTGGTTTGATTTCGTATCTTAAAATATCGCCTGCTTTAATTTATTAGTATATTTGAGGTTACCCCTTTAAAACATTAAGATTGCGTCCTAGTAAGTGAAAATCCAATTAATAGATCAAAAGTTATTTAGCGTGTTCCGTTAATTTTTTTTCACACTGTGCATATGCACTATCAGGCACCTTACTGTCTTATTCAGTATTGTTCTAAGTGTTTAAATAATCTACTATACAGAATAGTAAAACGTAATTTAGAACGTATAAAATAAGTTCCATCTTAATCTTAAATAATTCCCAGACGATAAGCTGGGGTATTTTGTAAGGGGGCTTCCAAATTGCCAAGAAAAATGTTTCATTCTTGAACAATGTGAAAACAAAACCGTTAGCATTTAAACTTGAACAATGAACACTTAATGTTTATTTTACCTACATATATCCTTATTACCAAAACACAAAAACATCTGCATTTTAAATCTAAAATATAAATTTATGCAAACCACAGTTACGAAAATTTTTAATTAAAATTTAGAAAGCTGGGCTCCCAAATACATAAATTTTAATTGACACTTAACTTTATTACCTTGAAATACGCAACTGTAAATTCAAACGTTTGCCTTTAAACATATTAATATTATACAAACGATCTAACAGAAAAGCAATAAATTTGATTGCATTGAAAGGAGAAAACGGCGAGCGCGGACGATGAATTCTGCTTAGTTAATAAAAAAAAAATCGCTTTCAAAAATAAATCATTCTCAAACATGACTGAAATTTCTTATTTATTTGAAGAAGGAAAATGACGTTTGATATTTGCGGGAAATAATTCCGGTCTTTCTTAATACAAAGCAGTTTCGTATATGACAATTCTCAATATTTAAATAAAAATATGCATTCTTGTTGAAACGTTGATTAACATTTATCGTTTTAGCATATATATACTTTTAAAAGAATTAGTTTCCTCTTTCTTCTTAATTTCTATCGTCTGAATTTTAAATTCATTTTCAACATGGCAAATCAAACGTTTATATTTTTTCTAAAATTTTCTAACTTCAATCAACTTGTGACATTGCAGTTGCACATTGATTATTTAGACGATTTTGAAAACTACAGTTTGTTTCATATTAAAGTTTTAAAATGCAGGTAAATATCTTAATATATTCTTTATATAAGATTTTATGTTTTTTTCAAGTTAATTTTTCTTTCCATATCGAAAGATTTTAGCTGATTTCACTTTATGCAGCGATTTCGTTTCATATTTGTTAAATTGATTTTTCCATTAATGATGAATATAAGGCAATAATAATGGATATAAATAATTTCTTTAGTCAGAAAGTAAATATTTATTACTTCAATCGTTATATCTTAATTTTAGGTAATCAATGGAGAATTTGAAATTTTGATTTAAAAACGCCTAAAAAATACTTCACTACTGCTTTTTCTGGATCATTGTGCAGAAAAAATTCTATTCTGATAAAACATGAATTATTAAACTAACAGAATTAACTTTAACTTCTTGCGTTTACATACATATTAGCCACTTCTGATACATATAAACTCTTTGGACATGCTGAAGAAAAATATTAGTCACATTTCGTCGAATTTGAAACAATTTGATGAACAATTGCTACATTTTGATTTTAGCATTTTAGTCAGATTTACAGTCAAAAGAGAACCTTTTAATAGACATATGTTTTTAAAATTATATATATATATATATATATATATATATATATATATATATATATATATATATATATATATATATATATATATATATATATATATATATATATGAAATAATGCTTTAAACAAAAATATATCCATACATGGAGTTATAACATTTCTTTAATTTATTCCTGAATGCAAAAGATCACAACACTTTATCTTGTAGCAAAAGATATCGAAATTATGTATAAAAATTACGTATACGTACCTTTACAACGTGTCTTATTCTACGATTTAAGTAAAATCAAAATTGTGGGTAATTTGAATTAACACTCTTTATTTTCGCATGGCCATAATATTTAAAAATTTTCTTTTCTGTGTTCAAATAAAATTCGGAGGCAAAGTTTTATAAATTTATATTCTATTTTTAATGTATAATATTCAATTAATAATTTTTTAAGGGGTGGAATTTTCTTTCTATATCTGAAACGCTACGTCGAATGTTAAACTTTGCTAAGATGCCATCTGTTGGTTTTAGTCATAATAAAAAATAAAAATAATGTCAAAAATCTCCTTTTATTTAGGTTTTTAGAAATTGTCTCTGTCCAATATTCCTCCTATAATAATATAGGTGAAATTGTATAAATTATAGGATCTAATGGAAAAAGCTTATATATGGAATAAGCTTTTGCTTACTTAAGTTGCGCTTCTTTCCAAACAGAGTTTTTCTTAACCATGGGTATCCAATTTTTGACCGTTAAGGAATTTGTCGTTCAAAATACTGTCATTAAAAAAAAAAAATAAATAAATAAAAAAAAAAAACACTAGTTGTAAATGCAACAATTATATGCACACTTTTAAACTCTTAAGTAAGGCGAAAAAGAAAGATGATTGAGCTGGGAAGTATCGTTAGAGAATAGTCAAAATTTCTTCATTAATTATTGTAAGTAAAGTTTAAAACAATCTGAACAATATAAAAATAGGTCTACACGTTTTGGTAATGCATAAATAGGTTTTGTAATAGCTAACTTATTACATATTGGGATAGATCCTTTCAAAAAAGAAATAAAGAAAAACATTCACATTAGGGCTCACCAATTAATCTTAAAACGTATATGAATAAAAGGATTTCAAACTATGAATAATCACTATCGAGGTCAATAAAAATAAATGCGGGATTAAAATTATTTTAAACTACGTAATTTTGCTACGTAATTTTTAAACATTCATAATGCTATTTTTATTAGGGGCTTTCTATGGAAAAACTAGAATAATGTTCAATATTTAATAAATAATTCATGAGTTTTAAAAAAATTCATACTTTTTTATTACAGGGAATTGATTTTTAAGGAAATAAACTTGATTTCTTGTCCAGAAAATTTTGATGGACCTTATTTAACAGCTGTTGTAGATGTAAGTAAAATGACATTACACCCTCCAGTGTTTTTAGTCATTGAAATCACTGTAAGTTTTAGTGATTAAATCACTTCAGTTGGCAAATTTGATTTGAAGTTTGAATAATGAAAATAAAGACAAATTGTTTTTGATATATATATATTATAACATTTGGAAACAAATAAATTTTTTGTGTATTTCTCTGTTAAGATATGTTTTATTTACAATATTTCATCATTAAAAATTTGTTCCGGAAAAAAATGTTATTATTTTTAAACGAATTTTTATACAAATTACTTTAAAAATAAGTTGCCTGATGAATGAAATAAATTGTATAGTAATAAAAAGAAAATTATAAAAATTGACTATCATATTAACCTAATAACTTTTTGCTATGATTTCGTGCAAGACGTCGTATTTAAATCTGTGCGATGAAGCTGCAGGGCAGATTTAATATTTAGTATTGATGATATTTTGCTTCTTAGCTAAAAAAAAAAAGAAAAAAGAGACGTCATTTTGCTATTTCATCGTCAAATATTTCTACACCTATGAAAGATAAAGTATTTCAATTTAGTGCAAAATAAATTTTGATTCTTCAACTAAAAGGTACAGAAATGAAAACTGCAATTGATTGCAATCAGAGACATTCTGAGCAACGACTAGCCGTAATTTCGGGCTTTACTCAAAAGCTTTATTCAATTTTTAAAGAAAATTTAATTAAATGCTTAAAGAAAAGATAGTCGATATTAAATAAAGTTTCTAATGCATATTAATTTATTAAAATATATTTAACTCGGAATACAAACAGTTTTATAAAATCGCAAACTCAAACTAGTATTAATTATAATATTAGTAATAAATCAAATGTCATTTTAACGACGCATTAAATATTTCTCTTAAATATATTCCAAGTATTTTTTGTTGTTGTTGTAGAAAAGCATGTTTGGAGTACCATCATTTGAAAATATTTTAAGAGAAGTTGGAGTGTCCATTGTTCATTTGAAGGATACGACACTTGCTACAGTGCAAGAATGTCTTCAATATACTTGTACAGCAAAATTGTCCCTTTCATGGAATATTTTAGGAGATATGTTAGTTCAAGGTACGTATGTTTTTACAAAATGTGAGTAAGGAATTTAAAAATCAGAGAAATTGCAGTTATACTAAATTTTGTTTTCTAATTAGGTGGCGAATTTTTAACCTCCAATGAACCCATGAAAGCAGTTAGTGAGTTGCTTATTTTTGTTCTTTTACAGTTTTAATCGTTTCCACTAAAAAGAAAACACGTAAAAATTAATTAAAGAATATCCTTGAAAGAAATATTATTTATTTATAAAAGAAATCCTTTGTAAATATTTTTGGTAAAAAAGGGAGCACTTTAAGAATTTCACGAGAAACTTTCAAATCAATATAAAGTTTTAAATCCTACGATTTTTTAATAACTTTTCTGATAACTCATATCTTTTCATAACTAAACAATAAAAGTAACGAAGAGAAGGTTTTCTTGTTCTGGAAATCGTAAATTAAAAAGAAAATTATCTATCACAATAGAAGAAATAGTTTAGAAGCGCATAAATACACACTTCCATCTAAATATAATCTTTCCGAGACAGAAAAACATCCGATGACTCTGCACTTACACGCTCTGCACTTACATGCTTATATGAGAATTAGATTGATATGTTTACTTATAGTATCAAAGATGTTTATGTTATGCATGGTTTATACCTCATCAAAGAATACAGCTGTATGTATATAAGATTTTTTTTTATTTTTACATCCTCAGAAAAATCGATTCAAAGTTGAATCATTATAACGGTATCGGTGAATATTCACTTATTTATAAGGGGTTAAATTTAAACGCTTTTCCTGGGTTATCAAATTAAGAAGAATTCAAAATTACACCATATTAACGTTTCTATGAATTTGAACGATAATATGGCTTAGCACTCTCCTGAATTTCTAACATTATTGAGTTGGTTTAATTTATAGAATATTTTTAATAAAAATTTTTTAAATTCATGGTTAATGTATTTGTTAAATTTGAATTGAACCACAATTTTTTGTGATGTCAAAGTAAAGTTTGAATTATTTATGATTCAATATTCTGTATAAATATCGAAAATAACTTGTATTTACATTTGTAACTGAAAGCAGGGGAATATTTCTGTATTGAAGTAATTTTAATGAAGAGAAAAGTAATGTAAATTATTTATTTATCATAATTTATTAGCTTATGTTTAAACAAATTATAGAAATATTTTATATTTTAGAAATGGAGATATTTGTTGGAGCTGGGGAAATAAGTCTTTGTCTTCATCCTATGTGTATTAGAATACCACCTTTAAAAGTGAGTTGCATAGATTTTTCATTTAAAAAGAGCGGCAATAATGGTTAATTTATTCACTTATCACAAAATTTAAAATATAAATGTCATTGTTTATTCTTTAAAAAAGTTTTTTTTAAAATATATTTTTATTCTTACAGGAAATTAAGTACAAAAATGTACTGATTTGTTAGAGAAACATAGGAGGTTGTCAAAGCAACAGCATGAAGCCCCCCCCCATGTTAAACTCCAAACAAATATTCATCATTATTAATATACACGAAAGGAATAGTTTCATAACAAAATTAAAAGAGTGCTTGGAAGATTTTATTAGGGGGATCAGTAATTAATATTGTTTCGGCGCATTAAATATTTGTTAGTCTTAAAAACCAATTCATTTTTCCCCCGATCCGGCATTGAAAGGTTGCTGCAAACGAGGATGAATACATTATTGATAAAAAATAAAACCTTGATAATAAATATCAAATGCACCGAAACGATATTACTTTCCGGCTCCCCTAATATATTCGCATTTGTTGAATAAATTAACTATCAAAGAGAGTTTATGCATGCTCGCCCTTTATACAATGCAAATTTAATGCGCAAGAGATTCTTTTCAAAAAAATTTCATTTTTATCATAACGCAGAAGACAATAGAACTTTTAATAATTTTTTAAGTAAAACTGTACATCCTTTGCTGTCATTTGTTTGGAACTCTTAGTTAAAATAATAATTTTTTCTCTTATTTTCTTTCTTTATGCCGGTATCCGCTCAATTCCTAAACTGAAGTTCAAACGAAGATTGTTTCAAATTTAGATCATTATTCTTAATACCCAACCAAGTTTTATGATAAATTTATTTGAACAAAAATGTTGTAAAAAGCAGGTTATATTTACTAAAATGTTTTGTGGTCAAGTAACAAGTCCTACTACATTGATATAAATTTAAAAAAAATTTTTTTTTTGCTTATCATTATTACAGATGGAGCACCTTGTTAATACAGATACACTTGCTAATGCAAGATTTATAAAACTTGATGCAACTTGTCATGTATTACCAAGGTAAGAAACTCCTTTAAGAAATACTTAATTTTTATGTTACTGAAACGAGCTGGATTTTTGATTTTACATAATGCATTTCACAGCCTCAAACAAGCGAAAATTGTATCAGCCACAAGATATATTGGTGGAAAAAACATATTCAAAAATTACAGTGAACTACAAAAACATTGGAGACGCATGGTGAGAAAAGCTTTTCATTGGCGAGAAATTATTCTTATTTTGCTCTATAATTCAAAAAAAAAGAAAGAGAAAAAAATTTAAAATAAAACTCTTCGTTCATAATGATACCCAGCCAATGTTAAAATGCAACTTCGACATACTTTTTTTTTCTTTCTCAGAAGATAATGAACTGATTTCAATCGAAGTTTCCTATTTTGTCTTTCTTATTGAGTTCCAATAAGCAAAGTTAAATTCTGAAAAATTAAACAGTTTAAAAAAACAAGTAAATTAATTGTATTCATGAGGATTTGTTTTAACCTATATTTCCAACAAGATTAATTATTAATTAAGTTTTATTTTTGCTTCATTTTCGACATCACCATCAAGTTAAAGCATACACTAGATGCAATTTACCTTAAACTTAGAAAAAAAGAAAGAAAAAAATTAACATAACTATGGTTTTTTAGGAAATTCATATGAAACAAGCAACCTTTTTTTAAAAAAAGTTACTTTTGAGGCTTTCCACCCTGCTCGCTTCGCTCTCCAACCCCCGCAATTGTTTCTCCATCATTATTGTTTTTCCCTTACAAATTAATAAAAAAAAAATAATGTAAAAAATCTTAATGGCTCAAAGGGATCAGTTCAATATGATCATTAATTAATGTAGACGATACTTTAAATTATGAACTCAGTTGCAAAAGAGGACTTTCTCTGAATAATCATATCTTTTTCTCTTTCTTTTCAAAATATATGCATTCTTGTCACTTAAAAATAAGATGTGCAGTCGCAATCTGAAAAATATGAGACGATATTTTTTTGCAGGGCAGCAGTCGAAACTTTGAACCATTTAATGTTAATTTAGTTTTTTTTAGCTAAATATTATCAGAAAGTCGTATTTTTTAATTTTCATTTCTCAAGAACAGTTCGAATATTCAACTCAAATGTCTTATTCTGCCACTTAAAATTAGATTGATTAATATGAAAAAATTTGCGTACCTTACAATTTAAAAAGTTTTTGACCACTAATTGAATAAAACAGTAGAAAATAAATTTTCAAAATTTTTCTTTCTTTATGGAATTACGCTAGAATAATTAAGCTTAATAATTGTGTGTAAAAAACTTAAGATTCACTTAATGCTTTTAAGAGATGCAACGAAATGGGAAAAAAAATGAACAATATACAAATATGACTTGTTTGTAAGATTAAAGGAAAGTTTTCTAATATGAGACACTCTGTTTGAAGTTAAGATTAGAACATGGAAATTAGTATGATGTTTATTATCATTATATTTAATGTATGAGTGACCGGTGTAAATCATTAGGGATAGGCTAAATTTGCTAAACTCAAGAAAACTGCAGTGTTGAATAAAGCAAAATAACATGGATAAAGAAAAACAACGCAAACAGGGCACAAATAGAGGCAGAAGTTGGACATCTTACAGTTTCGGTTCTATAAACAAGACCCAGTCTATAGTGTCCATTTTTGTGTCTTTATTTTTGCTTTATGTACGCTGTTTTGCTTTATCTATTTTTAAGACAGAGTATAGTCTTTGTTCATTCAGTAACTTCTGCGTTATCGAAAAATAAATTAAATTGTTAACAAATCTGCAAATTCTAGAAAAAGATGTCGTATTATGCTGCACCAAAACTTAATAAAAAAGTTTTTATTGTTATAATATTGAACCACGATTATTTAAAACAATTTCAGGTCATAAAAGAATTTATAAAACACAAAAAAGTATTAACTCGCATTTGGCTAAAAATTCGAAGCACTTCAATGGCATTCCATAATAAGCTCAACTGAGGAAATTGATTCAAACAACATTTATGCTCGTACTAAAGCTCATACATGACTTCAATTTTCTCACTGATTTCAAGCCTTCCCATGTGTATTGGATAGCTTTTTGGTTAAGCTCACCATCTCTTTCGTCTACAATAGGACTGTCGCATGTTAGGTACCTTTTTTATTGGTAAACTTATTTGATATCAAGTAAAAGTTGTTTTCTTGCATTTCAGTACGGTTATCTTCTGCCAGAAGTAAAAGAAAACATTTGGTATCTTAATGTTTGCTTCAGAGCTCAGAATTCTACAAGTTATACGTATCCTTTTAAAAGTTTTTCCTCAATTATCGATAACTCTGGAAAATTATTTTGTAAAAAAATAATGATTCTATAAGTAAAATGATAAATGAATCTAATATGCATTAAGATGGCAGTAATAAATTACAGAAAATTTCACTTAATAACCAAAAGGATGCGCTCAATATTGTTCTCTACAAACAGTGGAATTTTTATTTATTTACATTCTCTTTAATTTTAGGATCTATAAGCGACCGATTAAGTTATTGAACTCCATTGTTGATTCGTGGTTACTTTTTAACTATGCTTTAACAATTTTTTTTCCACGTATTATTTTCCACGTATTTCCACTATTTAAGAAAATGCTTATTATATAAGAAAAATGTTTCGATGAACATTATTTTTTATTTATTACAATATTTAGTTTTAATAAGTAATTGTTATACAATTTTATAAATGGCAACTTTATAGGGATCAAGAGAGCTCATATTTTAAAAATTTGTAAATTTTAAACATTATATGTGTGCTTTTAACTGTTCATAAGTTTACCATTCTTAACAAATGCTCTTCAGTGACAGATAATGCATGTTTATATGATGTCAATTTTTAAATAGTTTATGCATAAGTATCTTTATGATACAGTAATTATTTAATAATTAGTTTTAAAACTAAACTTTTTTGATTATCAGTGTGTTATAATTTGCCATAATAAGTTATTTTCTTAACTTTGAAAGATATCCCGAGTTTTGTGTCAAACCGTATGATGCAATTCAAGTACCTAGAGTTGATCCACGTTCTTCCCTGGTTTGTTTCGTAAAAGATTTTTGTAAAAATATTGGAAATATTTGTGGAGAAAAATGCAAAATTATTGAATGTAAAGCTTCCTTTCCTTCCCTTGATATGTATCCAGCTATCGCTATAAGAGAGGTAAGACCTTTCATTATCATCCAATATTTATTATTTAAACGCTGCAGATAAAAAATAACAATTATGATTGAATTTTAAAGAATCTTTCATTTCAATTTAATAAGGGAAATTATATTTCAAAATACTAACAATTTACGACTTAATAAAATTTCTTTCAAAAAATGGTTAAATAACAAATTATGTAATTGTTATTTTACCATATTTTATCATAAAAGTCAAATTATCATAAAAAAGATGGTATTCAATCTGTTAACTGTCAGAAAAATTATTAATTGACTGTTTTCGCCAACTAGCCCCACAGCCAATGAAAATCGAGTGCATGTTCTTCGAAAGCTGAAAGCTAGGCTAGGTCAAGTGATTAAGTTAACGATTTCATATTTTTATTTTCCATCATCAAATTATTAACATAACAGCAAATGACTAATTATCTTAATAAAGATGAAGCGATAGTGAAGCTTATGAAAAACTACTTATTTCCTTTAATTTAGGTGCACACAAGAGGGCTAATTTGTCAATCTCATGACTGGCTTAACTGATGTTCGAATTCCAGCGTTGACACTACAATATTTATACCATTCCTTCCATACACGAGGAGTTTCTAGTGCTCTGCATAACCCTGGACTTTTGGAATACGAAATCTTTCTCTCGCATAGCACCACCACAGAGCTCCTTAACAAAAAAGACAAGCATTTCTCATGTCTCGTGATAGATGGCACCACTAGACACATTCCACGGCTCACTTGATAAACAACTCAATCGCTACCTAATTCCAATCTCTACAAACTAACGAAAAGCCTAACATAATCTAACTCTTATGTTCACTTGAATTTAATTTTAACGGTTTTAAAACTTTGATAGTCGTAAATGGTTACAAAATCAAACTGTAAGCTGTTTCAAATTCGAGAAAGACAAAAAAAAAAAAAACATTCTTTATTGTGAATTTTATGGTTAAATGGATGGATAGACTGTCACCGGTTATTTTACATTAATTTTCGAATAAAAATTCTAATAGTGTATCTAAAACATTTTCCCCTCATGCTTCCGGAAGCTTAAATTCTCACTTGATCGGTTTTTGTCAACACATTTTGATAATACAATAAATAATTTTTCTATCCCCTTTCTTAACAAAACAATATTACATAAAAATTTTTTTGATAAATTTTTTTAATAAAGAGTTATTTTCTCAATGAAAATTAATACTTTTTTATGGAACAATATATTATTTTTTGAGATAGAAATTTTTCGATAAACAGAGAGGTAAAAATCATTCATTCATTTCTATTTCGTTGAATAAAAATCCCCCGTCGAATGCTATTGATTTCACTTAATTGACTACCATTGAGCATTTCAAGCATAAATATTTAAAAAAATGATATTTGTAGTTTAAAAAAATTATTAATTATTTTTTTTAATTTTCTGGTTCAAAAATTATGAAACTCGGATCAGTATAAATAAAGATCTCCGACTTGCGGGGAAAAAAACCAATTCAAAAGAAAAAAATTTAAATAAAGAAATTTTCTGTTTTTCGGTATTTATACTACTTAGTTACTGGATTAGAGATATTGTTAACACCGAAAACAATGCACTATTTCTAATTCTGCAGACTTTTAACTGCAGGCTTTAATGCATGACTTTAATGCATGATGATCAATCTCTTCAGTTTAAAGTTAAACTTTTCAAAAGATTTAAATCCATATAATTCTTTTAAAAATAATTTTAAATTATATTTTTCATTTTTACAGAATGTAGCAGAAAACACAAGTTACACGTTTCGCCCCTTCTAATTCTTTTGCCTCTTTTTTTTAATCAAATTACAACGACGATTATAACACAAAACAAGTGCAATTTTCAAGTGAATCATATGTTTAATTTTTAGTTAATTTAGTATTTATATGCTTTTAGGACATGAAACCCAGACCTGGAACTACTTTTGCAATGAACTCAACTACTTATTACCGAAAAAGTGAAAAAATAAAAGCTTCTTCAACTTCAGCATATAATCCTTCAGTGCTTCAAAAAAGTCCAAATAATCATTGTTATAAAAAAGATTTAGCCGCATTTCAAAAAGATCAAGTGAAAGCAACCATTTCCATTTCTAAATCGTGCCAACCCGGAGAAAATAATTCAAGTAAATATCATGAGAATTCTAAAGAAAAAAAGCAAATTGATGAGAAAAAAGCTTTTATTAATTGCAATGATAAAAGTTCATCAAATTCCAAAGCGTCTTCAAAATATGCACCAAATTTTTCACGAAAAATTCCTGAGAAGAAGTTATTACAAATGAAGCTTACAGAATGTTTAAATAAAGAAAAGAGATTTGCGCCAACATTTTTTCCAATTTGGAAAAAACCCTGCCATACATTTTTAAATAGTGATAAAGATGGAAGTATTAAAAAATCTAAATCGATGAAAAGTGGTATCGATAAAAAAAACGTATTGTCTTCAAAGAAAACTAAGAAAACTTCTGAAAAAATAAAACAAAAAGGAAGGAAATGATTTGATTCAATAAGCTATAATTTTTAATGGATCAAAACAAGATAGACAATTACTTTACTATATGCTACCATTCATGCTTTATATACATAGATAGATTTTAAGGAAACGTCTATGAAAGTTAGGAAATATTACTAATACTTATGTATGTCGTATAGATCTCATTTGAAATTTTAAATGTCTTTTTTTGAATGAGGAACGTTCTTTCGTCACATATTTCTTGCATTTAATTAAAAAGACTGATAATAAGAAAAAGTTTAATTTAATTATTGCATATAACAAAATGTTTCAATCCCAATTATGTCGCAATTTACATTTTATTAGATGCTTTACCTTTTCAAATTTATCCCTCTATTTAATTTAATTAATATTTTTTTCCATTTTACAAACCTCCTTTATAAAGAATCATAACCTACCTTCTTTATATTGTAGTTTGAATCGTAAAATATAAAGAAAAAAACCCACAGATTTGTCATTAGACATGTTTGGAACTTATTTGGAAATATGATTAACATTATTGAAGGTTCACGAATATTAAAATAAAAATTCTATTAAAAACATTTATTGTAATAAACATTACATATTTGAAAAGGGACTCGGTATTTTTTTTTGAAAATTGTCTACTTTGCTCTATAATACTTATCAAATGTGAAATATAATTGTTATTTCATTGCCAATACATTCTTATTTTTCTATTTATATAATCTATCCATAATTTTATTAATTTTTAAAAATATATATATTAGTATCATTTTTGTAGTATAAGTTACACTCACAAAACAGCACTTAAACAACTAAAAAAAGATTCCATTTTGACAAAAATCACCAAAACAATATGGGACCAAAGAACGGCACCAAAAGGGGGAAGGGGAAAAAAGAAAAAGTTTACTTTAACGAAGTTTACCCTAATAATGGTACATAAGGAAATAGTTAATATTAAAGTCTATAATATCGCTTTAAAGTATACAAGTAGTTGAAAAGTATGAATTTCCGATATTACCTAAAAATTTTGATAATATTATTTCTTTGTTAATAACAATGCTCTGCATTTAATAGATTAATGATGCTTAATGCATTCTTCTTAATAATACTTAATATTTATTTGTTAAAAATACTTAATATTTCTGGCTTATGCTTGAGTGATGCAGACATAATGTTGCTAATGTCAATTTCACCCGACAGATTAATAATGTGAACATTCATATGTTTTGATTAATATGTAATCAAAAAATATGTTCGGACATCTAGAAGTTTAATTAGAGCAGTCATTTTGCAGCCCTGCAGGATGCAGCATCTACCATCTAGCATTTCACATTTCATTTCAAGCATGAAAAATATTCCAGAGCATTAAATAAAACTTATGTACTCAGCTTAATATACTTAGCTTATACTCAGCTTATATTTGAGTTAAGACAGTTTATTTTAAGAATGCTGCATGTAAAGCAAGTAGATGACACGTTAACTAATTCTGGCAATCGAAATTATAGCAACGGCAGTTATTTAAAAAAAATTTTTTTTTTGCTGTTTATTTAGATTATAAAATCTTGTTTTATATTAATTATTAACTTTTAATGTTTATTACTGTAACACACGTGTTTCCATACAACGCATAAAATGGATTCAATTTTTACGAAGATTTATAACATTGCTATGCTATTTTTAGTAACCAAAATAACAGTACTTCAGTGAAAACAACATTTCAATATTCATTGATCTAAGATCTCAAGAAGAAAAAAAAAGTGTACTTTCAATTTCAACGTAATAACATAATGATGTAACAAAAACTCTTAAGCTGATTAGATTATGTTACGTAATAAAGCGTCAAAAAACTTTCACTTACAAAAAAGATAAGGGTAAAAAACGAAATGGAATTTTTTTCCCGAGGGTGCATATTCCTTCATTTGCTATAAGACCGCTACAGAGAGTGAAATACCTTGCCAGCAATAATGGGGGTAATTAGGAATATTTCTATTACCGTTTCTCAACCTAATTCGCCACTGATACCCTTCGTAGTACCCCCACTGTTTCGTCAGGAGGGTTAAGAAATAATGTCACGAATTTTTACTTCCTCAAAATTCGCAGGGGGATTCCTAGATGGCATCTAATTATAGCATGGATGCATGCAATCAGATTGACACAATGTTAAGTTTGAATTAATTATGAAGAAGCGTGAATGGTAAAACCTGATTCTATAATCAAGGATCTACCTAACGATGAACCGAGGTATAAATATCGGGGAGTCAGACAAGAATCATCATTCCTGCTCAGGCGATAATTACAACACTTTGTAGTGTTTTTAGGAATAGCTATTAAAGGTAAGTTACTTTTATTTTTCAGCACTCATAATTTGGAGCTTTGGTGTATAATAAATTGGGATAATTAGTTCTTTTTACATTTTACTAGGCCATTTGTTTTGTTAACTTTATATACTTTGTAACAGTAGCTTCTACACTTTGCTTTGACTATTATTTGATTTTTTTGGATAACTGAGTCGATTTATTGGACAACTGACAAGCTGCTGTTGGGACTGTTATTGTCTTTGAATGCTGATGCATAAGAAGGCAAGAGAAAATTAGCAATGAAGTTTTTACAACTTTCAAATTGTTGCTTTAAAATTAATTTTTAAATAAATGAAAGACTTAATTTTATTTTAATTTGCACAAAAATTAATGTCCAAAATTAAAAGTAATTTCAAATATCAAGCAGTTATAAAATCGTTTGACTAATGAATTGTACTCTTTTACTAAATTTAATAGATTTTTCTATTTTTAATAAAATATGCAATATTAAAATAATTTTGGATAATAATTTAGGTACTTTTCCTACCAGGCATAAGAGAAAAGTCGTCAGAGACCTCCACCAAAATTTCTTTACAATTTCTTCTATTTAATTTTTTAAACATATAAGCATTAAATAAAATTTAAAAAAATTTAAATTAGATAGAAAAAAATGGTTGAATTTTCTTGCACCGGCTAACAGAAAAGTATTACAATTTGCTGCAGTAGAGCGAAACATGAGCCCAATTTGAAAGTCTATTTAAAAATATTTCTTTTAAAAAACATAGCTGCGTTTTTTATTTGTCAAGAATAAAACAGCTTTAAACTCCATCTGAAAAAAGAAAATTAAGTAGAATTGAGGGTTTCGGAAAAAAAACCTTTACCGTTGTACTATGAGAATTAACCATTTGGGATGATAATAAAATCAATAACAATTAAATATGATAAATAATTAATTTATCAAAATTAATTATTATTAATTTATTAAAATAAGTAATAAATTATGATAAATAAAATATGAGTAATAAATATTTGTATCATTTTACAATAGGAATATGAAGAAATCAAATATTGTGGCTATTTTGCTTTTTTCTGCTTTACTCCTGAGTGTGACTGTAGTTGAAGAAGCTCATGCTTTAAAAAAGAAACTCATTAAGGCTCTACTGGTGACGAAATTGTTGCAAGGGAAAAAGTTGATTGTGTTGCCCATTCCTCTGCTCTTACCGTAAGTGCAAATATTTTCTTAATTAACAAAATTATTTGTACCCTCTTTGTTTGCAATTTCACTAGGACTTTTTTGAAATTTAATTACAACAATGTGTACTTTTTATAGAAGTGGTAGATGACCAGATTATCCCTAATGAGATATATTTTTCAGATTTAGTCTTAAATTAAATAAATTGAAACTCGATTTTGATGATTTGCTTATAACTAGTCTTGACGGATTGTGTGACAAGCTTTAATTATTCATGGAGTAGTTTAACAAATTCATTCATGCAATATTTTAACTACGTAAAAATGTGCATCCTCAAGCACAAACACGTTTTTCCAGAAAATAACTCAAGCTTTTTATTTTTTAATGGATTTATTCCACATTTAAAATATGGAGTGAATTTAGACCAGCACACGAAATTTCCATTCGCCAGCTCGCCATTAGCGACCTAATATTAAAGGCTGGCGAGTAGCATTTGTTTAGTAACATGCTGCGTTTCAAATCAGACTATCCATATTTTTCATAGAGATGTTAGTTTTAATTTGAAAACTATTTAAGAGAGAGCCAGGATGCCTCTTGGGATAGAGTGTTCGCCTTCCAATAAGGTGAACCGGGTTCGAAACTCAACGACGGCTGGTCGATACGAATTTCGCAGCAGGCTCTCACCGACCACAGCGCTGAGATAAAATATCCTCAGTGATAGACGGATCATGGGTTACAGTATGTGGGTTAGTTTTTATCAAAAAATCCTCCATAAAGGGAATTCTTTCCCAATACTTGATCCCGGAGTTCCCTTGTTTTCTGGATTAGGTTCAAAATTACAAGGCTACGTAGTTGAACATTGGTAGTAGTAAGCTCAAAAATTGTGTCTGCTGTTCAACGACTGTTATAAAGTAAAACACCCCCTTCCCCAACAGAGTTTTATAACCGGGTTGAAATTGATGTATGGTATTTTAGTGTCGAATGGTAGTAATATACTACTATAAATTATTAAAAAGTATGGAAACATTTCTGATGTTTTAATATTTTTCGTATTTTAATAACTTTTAATGATATGTGAATAACATTGGAACCGTGTAATTCTTTTTCTTAACTAATAGTCATTTTTTAGTCATAAACTAGTTTTAGTCTTCCATTTTCAACTTTTTCATTTTTTTATGGTTTTGGTATTCAATTATTTCTTTATACTAAATCTGTTATCATTTTAAAAATTATTTATATTTTTCGGGAAAATAGGGGTGAGAAAATTTTTCAGTCTGAATCTACTTTAGTCTTAGTCTACTTTAAAACTGAAATTTCATGCTTATTTATACAATTATTCTCAACTAGAAAATAAGTAAAAGATTTTGGTTAAATGTAAAACTAGATTACTTAAAGAAATCTTAAGAAAAAATTAGGATAAAAAATGGTGAAAACATACAAAGTTGCAAGGCTCTACAATTTTTACATAATGTTATGCAACTTCAAAAGTGAAAATCTGAAACGTAGAATAAATCTATTGAATAGTTTTCAAGAAATAAACTGCAAAAGTAAAAAAATTTGTTTCTCAGGAATTATTTGTTCTAGTAGTCAGGAATAAACAATTATGTTCAATTTTAAAAAATTTCTCATTTTTCCTTTTAAATAAAATTTCTTTTGATAGTCACTCAAAACATAAAATAAATATAAATATATGTAAATATATATTAGAAATTTTATTTTGAAAAGTGTTATCATTAGTATAGAAGTTTTAGAAATAGGTGACAACATCTTTTGATTCGCGTAATGAGTTCTAGAGCCATGATAAAAAGCAGAAAAAGAAAGGATATTATTACGGGATCCAAACTTTCAACCAATTTTTTTGACAAATAATGGGGACATATAATTGCGACCACCCCCATACTTTGAGATTCAAGCAATAAAAACCTATCAAAATTTTTTTTCCAGAGAAAATACTATTTGGGCTTGATTTGTAACTGAAACTAAATTTTTGATTTTTTAATTAGCATATATAAGATAATTCCTTCGAATAATTAAGTTCGTTTGTTGAAGCTTTTTTTCAGAAGTTAAAAAAAGGGCCATAAATTAAGCACCTTAAACCTTAAAACTTCTATTCAAACAAATACTATAATGCTGAAAATAATTGCCAGTACTTAAAAATGAACAAATAGCTTATATATTAATAATTGCCAATTTGGAGAGATTGTTTTTCCTTACATGAAAATCATTAAAATTTAGGAGTTTTAATAAATTTCTCTTAAGATTTATTTGCTAATTTTAGAGCTCGAGCAAAGCTGCATTGATACAACTTTTCAAACAAAAAATTGACAAAATTGTGGCAACAAAATTACAAAACTTTAACAAAATTGTGGATTTTTGTCTCATTGACATTTTTGTACTAATTTCTTGATTAGTATAGATCACCATTTTCATATTTATTACTATTAGCTTAAAATAACTGTTATAATTTCACAACAGAAATAAAAATATCATGAGTAGCAAAAAAGCGTTATTTTATAAGACGACAGGTGCTTTTGAGCAACAGCCTAAATACTACATTTTACATCAGTAAGTAAAAATTTTACTCTTAGATAAGTCATCCAAAGTATCTCACTTATTGTTCAACTGATTTTTACAAAAAATAAGTAGATAAAATTTCAAAAATATAACTGAATATGATCTGAAAATCTATGAAAATGTTATTTTTATGTTGTATTAAACTCTGCAAAGTAACACATTTTTTTAAATTGTTAAACAAAGAAATATTAGAATGCATTATAAATATAGTCAATAAAATAGAATAAAAGTCTAACAAAAATATTTTTTCCTTAGAGTTATCTTTGGACAAACAAGTTTTATTATTGTTGGCAAATTTCTTTTAATTTGCTTTGATAGTTTCAGAGCTATGCTGCAACAAGCAAATAATAAAACTAAACCATCATTATGATGCTCAAACTTTCGAAAACAGAATCGCAGTGAACAGAATAGAATATTTCCAGGTTCTAATCCCAGCGGTTGCTGGTTGTTACGAATTCTGCTACCGACTCCAGCGCTGTCACAAACTATCCTTAATGATAGAAGGGGATAATGAGTTAAAATCCATTTGCCTTTCGGTTAACCAGGGGAGGTTTTCCTCTTCATGTGACGCATATGTGGATTAGTTCCATCATAAGGTCGTCCACGAAGGTTAGTATGTTTCACTGCTTGATTCAGGTATTCCCTCTACTTCTGGGTCAGGTTCAAAATTACAAGGCTATGGAGTGTGAATTGAACATTGAGAGTAAACTCTAAATTGGATCTGTTGGTCAACGCATATATATATATATATATATATATATATATATATATATATATATATATATATATATATATATATATATATATATATATATATATATATATATATATATATATATATATATATATATATATATATATATATATATTATTCACAGCTAACTCCATGCGAATACTGAAGATGGCAAAAATTTAAAGGGAAGTTTTAAAAAAATTATGCTGGATTTTTGAGTCTTATGTCCATTTTAAAAAAAGATTATGATATACAATCGCATGCCTGTCAAATGTATTGAATGCTAGTTTTTTTTACATTGATTCTTATTTTAATTAATTTATGAGAATTAATTAGAAATATATATTTATTTTTTAGATTAAAAGAAGAGCATCACCATTTTTATCCAGCACCACCAGAATATCCTCACTATTAAAAGATATCTGACATAGCATTTTTTGACTGTATATTACATTGTATATATTGCATTAATAAAAAAAAATATAATTTAAGCAAAATTTGTGGTGGTTTTGTACTTCAGTAATTGTATGCAAACGTATATTTTTTGTGAACTTAGTTATAAATATATGATGCTTAATATTCGAAAAAATTTTGTAACTTCCTCTAATTTTCGATTCCCTAGTCTGAACATGTATTTTTCGGTATGTAATCCGACGCATAGATATTAAAAAATTATCTATTAAAAAATTATTTATGAAGCATATTTGAAAAAAAATTATCTTTGCCATTGATATAAAGTTAAAATTTAAAAAAGCTAAAGCAAAAAAAAAAAAAAAAAAAAGAAGAAGAAAAAAAAGGGTTTTCTTTTTAGTAAATATTTTTGGAAGCATTGAAATTAAAATTACAAAATTAATCAGAGGACAAAATTTATCAAACTGTTTCTTCGCTTTCGGGTTTTATATACTTCAAAGAGATTTGCATTCATTTTTCTCGAACCGATTTCCCTTTTTTTATCTAATTGCTTAATTTTTATAAACGTAACAATTGGAAAGCCGAAATTTAACATCTCAGAAATGTTTGGAATCAGCATGTAAAAAAGTTTTATAGTCAAACTCAGAACACTTTCACAGTTAAGACAAGATAATTAAATATTCAAAACAAAACATTACATCAAATCAAGATTGGTAAAATCAGGCATTTGAAACGGTGAAATTAAGGAATACCATTTTCTTAATTTATTAGAAACATAATTATTCATTGTTTATTTTCTTCGTTAATGTTTGATATTTAGTCTTAATATAATCACTCTTTTGAAGCCTGCTTGCATCTAAGTGCATATCAAATGGATATCAAGCTCCTAGCGCAAATGAATATCGACATTGCTAACACTTGAAACGTCGTTGCACCTTGCACCCTGCACCTTGAGGAAGGCAAAACTTATTGAATAAGCAATAAATAAGTAATAAGATATCATAAAAATGATATCAAAAGTCGTTAAAGAAACTGATGGAAGAATAATAAATATTGTTTTATGCAGGCGATTTTCTTTAATAGCGAAACAAAAGCGAAAATTCTTTATCTCTGATTTGTTAGAGGCATGTCAGCAAAAGATGCTCCATTTTCAGTCGTCCAATCAAATATAATGTTCTTGTTACACCGTATTGTTGAATGTTCTCCTTATTTATAAAAATATGTCTCTAAGTCTAAGTTTCAAGTAAAATTACGAAGTTGTAACCTTATTTAAGTATTTCTATGTTATATATCGTAAAAGGTAGCATGAATTAAATTTCTGTCCGACGTGTTTAACTTTTAAAAGCTTTCGCATGGTCTTTAAAGCATATTTGTACAATTTGATTACGAAATAAAATTGAACTGTATGCAGTTGTTGAAGATTACTTAGATTCTATACTGCGATGGTCTTTTCTTAACTTGCAACGGAGTAGGTATATAGTAAAAAGTACCCCCACAGTTTATTTTCGTGTTTCATGGTTAATCTTATGCAATTAATATTAATGTAATTAGTGTTAAAACTTTATTCTATTTATTTATATTATGAATACTTCAGATAAAATTTGAAATTATTTTTAATATCACTTCCGAGTCACCATGAATGTTGCGAGACTCTATCAGAAAGCTCAATATTCTGTCGTTCGCAACTTAGCTTAGTTAAAATAAAAATTTTGTCACCATTTTACTCACAAAAGAAAACATATCACTTTTATTTATACAAATTGCTCCATCATATCGTCATAGAAAACTGAAATGCACATCGTTTTCCTTTAAAATAGAACTATACAAATCCAGCTTATAGCTCAGATACAATTAAATCACAAATATATAAAATCTTCTTTTAACAGTTAGTAATGATAATGAATAACAATTCATTAAAGCTGGCAATCATTACGTACAAATTACAAAATATGATAATAGACTTTAATAGTAATGAAGCATTATCTTTTTTGAATAAACTTAAGACAATTCAAGAGTTTTTTTAATTAAAAGTAATTCACAATAAAAAGTAAAAAATCGCGTTATATTTGAAAAGTTTATTTAAAAATTTTTATTTTATTTATAACATGCAAATTTATTTAGAATTTTCCTATAAAAGTCACAGTAACTGTACAAATTATTAATCTCCAAGAAAAATTTTGATATTTATTTTATGGCACGCAATTTAATCACTTGCTCACGCAATTATTTCCTTTTCAATGCGCAGCGAATGTCATTACAGTAGTATGTAGAACTACTTCTAAGATAGCACTCTACCAGCTGATAAAATGTCTTTACATCAAACATTTACTTGTACATTTGTGTTATTTGCAACAATATTGCTTTCAAGTAAGCTAAACTTTTTTTTTATTACATTAATTATATTTAAATCAATAAATTAATAATCGTTCTTAGAGGTTTTTTTTTTTTTTTTTGCTTTTCGTAAAAAAATTAATAAAAAGGTGAATTAGGCAATCAATGTTAATGCGAGACAGGAATCGAAACTTTTACTGTTATTTTTAATGTATTAAATTTGGTCAATGTGGAAGGTATTTTAAAAAACTATGAATTTCGTTTTTATTTTATCTATTTGTTTATGGTGTGAAAAAGATTGAGTTTCGCAAAATAAATAAATAAATAAAATAATAATAATAATAAATAGTAAAATAATAATAAAGAATAATCTAAACAAATAAAATGAATAATATAAATGAATAATAAAAGTAAATAAAATGAATAATATAATTTCTCATATTAGAGACGTTTAATAAGACGAATATGAGGCATCTAAGATTCTCTATTATAGAGTGCTTGGGAAGTATTAAAGAAGTAAGTGTTTTAATTATAAAATAAAATTTAAAAACTACGTTTTATTAGTAAACTAAAAAGGAGGGCGTAATTTTAATTTTATCAGTCTTAAAAAAGAAGCCCAACTTTCGTTATGAAATTATGTTCTTAAAATTGGTTAAATAAAATTAGTTTATACAACGTATAATCTGTACTAACATTAACTTAGTAATGCAGTATAATGAGAATTCTGTACTAATTTGAGCATGCTAGTTTGCCGGAAAAATTATTAAAAGTGTAACATGAAATAGAGAATTACTTCTCACTTCTTTTTATAAGTATAAATTAATTAATTAGCGGGCATAAGAATATTGATTAGCGTTCAATTTGCAGAAAACATGTCATGGATTGTCTGAATATTTTAATATCACAATCGTTTCATCACTTTCATTATTGTCTTTCATTTACAGAATGCCCACCATTTTTTAATTGAATTGATACTTTGCTGTTGCCACGGGCAAAAAATAATTCGCCCTTTTTTTCTAGGTAGTGTTAGAGATTTATATATGTAAATGATTTTCTATTTTTTTTAGTTTACTTAATAACATGCCTTTAAAATTTATTATTTTAGTACTTTTTTTTGCTTTTTTGTTTGTTTGTTTTAGATCTGTAAGTTTGTTCATGCAGGCAAGTGATTAAAATATATTTTGATAATAAATTAGCGATATAAAATCTGCTCATTCCAATCACGAAACGCAGGAATTATATATTATCATCCAACAGAAAGCCCTTTATTTATAATTTGAGCTCGTTAATTATCGAGAAAATTTCAATATTTTAATTTAAGATAAATTCATTTTGGTGATAAATTCACTTCCCAGTGATCAGGAAATTAATGGAACTATCAGATACACAGTTCCAGAAGCGATTTGAGAGCCCTAGTTAGTTGGGACATGGTCGAAATTTTAATCGATGATAAATTACCAGTGGTGATAATATAACGATAAACTCTGCATGAAGTGGTCAAGAGACTATTGGAACTTACATTGCTA
Organism: Parasteatoda tepidariorum; assembly: GCF_982258835.1. Classification (NCBI taxonomy): domain Eukaryota; kingdom Metazoa; phylum Arthropoda; class Arachnida; order Araneae; family Theridiidae; genus Parasteatoda; species Parasteatoda tepidariorum. Next base: position 51,933,708 of record NC_141762.1, read on the forward strand.
TAAAAAATTGAGCGCAGAGAGCTTCAGCAGAAGTATAAGAGCTCTAGCTAGTCAGGAAAATGGTCAAACTTTCGATCGGTTGCAGAAATCCATTCTTAAGGATACGAAAGTCGGTTAACATAAAACGCAGTTAAAATTGAAAGGCGGGGCACAAAAATGCATTTTAGAATTTTAAAATTTTAATTTTGGATAAATTATTGAAAATATATCATGCAGAGGCGAGAATTTTCATCAAAACTCAGTGGAATAAATCAACACCATTATATATATATATATATATATATATATATATATATATATATATATATATATATATATATATATATATATATATATATATATATATATATATATATATATATATATATATATAGATAGATAGATAGATATACACTGGTGGACAAAATTAAGAGATGGAAAGCAGTTTCGCACATTCATTCGCACATGCAAGATACCCACACACCACTCCATGTGCTTGACCATGGTTCCGTGAATGCCCAGAGGTACAGGCAGGAGGTCCTAGAGCCCTATGTGCGTCTTTTCAGGGGCGCTGTTGGCCCTGAGTTCATTTTTATGGTCGACAATGCGCGACCACATAGGGATCTCATGGTTGATGAGTATCTGGAAAGCGAGGATATTCAACGAATGGATTGGCCAGCCAAATCCCCTGACCTGAATCCTATTGAACATGCGTGGGATGCTCTTGGGAGAGCTGTTGCTCCAACCTCCCCCCCAGAATCATTCTGGAGTTAAAAATTGCTCTGGTGGAAGATTGGGAGGGTCTTCCACAAGTCTTCCTTAACTCCCTTATTAACAGCATGCTGTTGTAACTCGTTGTGGATGCTGTCTGTCTGTCAGGGGTGACCATACACCATACTAGAGGCAACATACACACTGTACAAGCCTCACTTTTATTGTCATCTTTTATCCTTAAGTTCAAACTATATTGGATTTATTGGCAATAGGTCTTGTCAGTGAATAGCACTTTCATTTTTGTTTTGCATACTTTATTATCATGGAATAAGCTATATCCATATCAAATTTCATTTATTTATATTCAGTATTTTTCGAGATATTTTGGAAAATGTCTTCCATCTTTTAATTTTGTCTATCTCTAATTTTAGTTTGTATATATATATATATATATATATATATATATATATATATATATATATATATATATATATATATATATATATATATATATATATATATATATATATATATATATATATATATATATATATATATATATATATATATATATATATATATATGGGTCATTCTCACAAAAACAGTCATTTTCATGTCCCCAGTATATTTTATGTTTGTTTTACAACTTACGAAAAAAATGTTTTCAGGGAAAGTGTCCTTTAGAATGCAAGCTAACAAAAGAATAAAAATAAAATTATCAATTTTTATTTTTTATTAATTTTAGGTAATAAAAATATACCAATATGTCATTCCCTCACTTGTCCCCACTGCTGATTTAAAAAAAGAAAAAAATTGTTTCTGAAATAAAATTTTTTTTTTACAAATTTGTGTTTTTTATTTGAGAATATTGAAATATAGAATTCAGAAAATAAATTTTAAATTTAATTTCTGATAAAAATATTAACACAGCAATATTTTAAACTTTGTCCCCAGTGTTTCGCGTCATTCCCTCACAACAATGTTCTTATCACCTGCAATCATCTTAGAATAAAAATATTTTAATAAAAACTTCAGAAGTTAACAACTGGCATCATAGAACAAAATTGCAGTATGTTTCCATCTTCAACTTAAAGAAGCTTTGCTGTGGAATAAATTTGAATGAATCAAACCAGGTAAAATTTTTTACATTTGTCATTCCCTCATGTCGTTTTTTAGAGTAAAATAAAATACAACTTCATCGAGAAAGTGGATAATTATATGTTGCTTTCTTGTATGAATATAATTATATGTGATTGACTTCAGAAATTAATTAGGCCTAACTGTTATTTTTAAATTTTATTGAATTCGTCATTCCCTCACTAGTGTATAAAGTGAGGGAATGACGCTGAAGTGAGGGAGTATATTATTAAATATTTTTTTGTTCAATCGTGCCAACCAATTTTATTTCCCAAACCTGTAAAAACTATTAAATATATAAGACTAAATTATAATAAATATTAGATATACTTAGTATGTTATCATTTTCAAACTTTAGGTAGATGTAACTTAGATAAAAACATGTACTAAAATAAAATATCAGTCCCTCACTATTAGTGTCAGTCCCTCACTTTTTAAATAGTGGAAATAATTAATTTACTTATTAATTAATTTGAAAAATAAATTAAAAATTAATAAATTGATTTATTAAACTAATTAATTTATTTATTAAATTAATTAATTAATTATTATAAATTAAAAATTATAAATTAATTATTTAAAAGATTAATTAATTTAAATATTAAATATAATTTATAGGATATATACTTTCTTTATAATGCCATTACATATTTCTATCAATATAGAAAGTTTCAGAGCTTTTTATTCACTTTACTTTTTTGGGATTTCATGAACTGAAAAATGACAGTTTTCGTGAGAATGACCCATATATATATATATATATATATATATATATATATATATATATATATATATATATATATATATATATATATATATATATATATATATATATATATATATATATATATATACAGGGTGTCTCAGTTAAGCGTTTCAGAACTTCTAAGAGGGGTAGGGGGCATCCTGACGACTCGAAATCATATAACAATGTGGGGTCGGAAATGCTTTTCTGAAGCGGTGACGTACACAGAAGCACCATAAAGAAAAGATACCGTAAGTGAAAAATCGTTTTAATAATACATTGAAAAAATTATATGGCCTCCTCAGTGACCCGACCTATCATGTCTTGATTTCTGGGGTCATATGAAAACACTGGTTTATGACATCCCTGTTGACTATGCTGAGAAGCTGGTTGCAAGAATCGCAGTAGCTGCCGGAGAAATTCGAGATATGCCTGGAGTATTGTAGAATGTTCGGATGTCCGTGCACCGGAGATGTGAGGTGTGCATTGTAGCCGGTGGCAGAAACTTCGAACACTTAGTTTGACCCGTGTGCCTTATGCTTTTTTCAATGTATTATTAAAATGATTTTTCACTTACGGTCTCTTTTCTTTATGGTGCTTCTGTGTACGTCACCGCTTCAGGAAAGCATTTCCGACCCCACATTGCGATATGATTTCGAGTCGTCAGGATGCCCCTACCCCTCTTAGAAGTTCTGAAACGCTTAACTGAGACACCCTGTATATATATATATATATATATATATATATATATATATATATATATATATATATATATATATATATATATATATATATATACAAGCATACAAATATACATATATACAAATATATATATATAATTTTTCATTATTTAAAAGGTTACTCCAAAGCAAAAATTTAAAATTATTAAGATATTTTGATAATTTTTTTACATAGGTGGAAAAATCTCCCGAATAACCAATTTTTTTAAAAAATACTTTTGAAATAAAGTTATTTCGCCATTCTAAACCCCAAATGACACAATGGAACAAATTTTTTGTCACAATTATACAAATTTAGGTGTAGTTAGTTAGGTAATTTAGGTGTAGTAATTTCAAATCTGAAAATAGGCTTGCTCCTAAGGCTATAGATTTTTTTAAGTGACATTTTTGTGCTATTTTCGAAATGTATAAGTTTTAAACGTTATATATAACCGGGAGTCACGTAAATGTTGCGACAAATTTCTAAGAGATTTAGGGCACATCATCAGGATTAAAACTACACTAGAATTCATGCTCGAAAATGTCATCATACGCCTCTAGGGGCACTTCCCCCTATTTTTAGCTGCTTCTCCGTGTGCTTTTGAACAGGTCTAAATAGGGAAGCGACCATAGCCTCGCACGACGACATTTCCGGGCAAGGGTTTTTATCCAAATTTAAACCTGATTATGTGCCTCAACTCCTCTAGAAATTTGTCGCACCATAAGCGCAATTCTCAGTCATACATAACGTTTTTACAGAACGTTGTGCATAACGTTTTAAAACCTGTACATTTCGTAAAAAAACAGACCAAAAATGTCATTTAAGAAAATGTAAGCGATTACAGATTTGAAATAAGCGAAATGAAAATATCACAGAACCGTTAAAAAAATGTAATGAAACTGAAAAAAGAAAGTTCTCCAGCGTAATTTTTGTGGCAATGTGATTTATAATCATAGTTTAGACTCAAGTTTAAGGTATTTAAAGTGTTTCGTTTTTACTCTCATTCACGAAAGAGCTTAGAAAAATACTTATTTTTTTTTGGTTATTGGAGGGCACTTGGGGCTTAGAAAAATACTTGATAATGCATTTAAATAGCTGAAAAAATCTCTTTGAATTGGCTTTTTCTTTACCATGAGTTAAATACATTTTCTAAAATTTTAGTTACTATGGTTTTATTAAAAAAAAAATATTTTTTTTGGCTTTAATTTTTCTAGCGCAAAAAAATGTATTAGGACTACGTTTTATACTTAATTCTCTATTAAACATATTACATTTGCCAACCTAACTGATATATACATCATGGTTTCAAATTATTTCAGATATTGATGGTGAGCATCTACCTGATAGAGACACCCTTGGTTTCCTGGACATTTCACAATACCAAGATATGTACAAGAACGCGTATAATAACATGAATCCATTGATGAAAGGTCCTCTCTTTGGGATAGTTGAAATGGTTGTCGATACTGTTGAGGTTGGTAAGAACAATACTTGCAAATAAAAAATTGTAGCTATATAGATGGGTTACAAAATAGAGTACAGTAGTGAGCAATAATAATAATTATAATAATTGTAATAATAATTAAAAAAAATAAAAAAGTTAAGAAAAGAAAACTTACGACCACGGACATAACTTTTAATCTAATGATCGGATCTTCACGTTCTAGGACTCAATCTTAATAGTTCATGGGGATAACCTCAAATATGCCAATTCATTCGCGAAAGCGATATTTTAAGTTTTGAAATCAGACGCAAAAACATATTTTCCGTGAATAAGCGTTCATTTTTTTGTTGACTGATTCAAATTTTTAACCCCAAAAATATTGGTCGCTATATAGGAAATATCGTCCCCATAGTTTGATCAGGAGAGTGATTCAAAATTTATACCCCTTAATGTTAATTTCACTTTTTGCGTATTTTGCCATATCTAGAGAAATTTTTAAACGAATTGAAAATTTTTTTGCACACAATTATAAAATTCGTTTATCATATAAATTTTAGTAAATATTTATTATTTTTTATTTTTTTATAAAATAATAGTCGAAAAAATTTTGATATGTGAGGTATACAACTTTTTTACATCATCTTAAAAATTGTAGTTCTGCAGGGCAAAATGCGAAATTTTAACTAAATCGAATGAATTATTCATGAGAAATCGAATTATGAAAAAGTTTTATTTCTAAAATTCGCTCACATTTTGTATTTTGTCATTTAAACTTGAATTCTTCTCAAGATTTGGTTAAATACACGAAAGTAAAATTTACGTTAATGTGACCCAACTTGAGATCGTTCTCCTGACCAAACTATGGGAATCACATTTCCCAGATTGCAGCTACCTCCTACATTTTGGAGGTCAAAAATCTTAATTCGTCGAAAAAGAATTTTGTTTATTCAGAGAAAGTACGTTTTTGAGTCTGATTCTGTAACTTGAAATATGGTCTGCACTAATAAATTTGCACATTTCATTCAGGTCATCTTCCTTAACCTTTAAGACTGAGTCCTAGAATGTGAAGATATAAAAGTTTTTCAGGATTCCTTTTTTTTTTGCTCACTGTGCATTTTTTAAAATTATTATTCATTTTGCCTATATAGATTACTATCAATCTGCAAAAAATTTTCTAGTTATAAATTAAAGCGCAAAAGCATTGCAAAAAAATGAATAGGACTGATTCAAAGAAAAGGGAATGGAGAATGTTGCTGTTTCCGTTATCTCAGTGAAGAGTTGTTAACTGATTCATTGATAATTATAGATATGTAATAAACAATATGTTGTGCCAGGCGCTAGTAAGTTGATAAGTACAAAATTGAAGTAATATCGTGGAGTCTAGACATAAATCGAATAACAAAATACAATAAAATAAACATAAGTAGGAAATAAAGTTCTTATAAAATATAAATACAATATTTATAAATAAATTAAGTTAAAACAAAAGTTTAAAAAAGACTTGACTAAATATATTACAAAAGTCAAAAGGTAACATTAAATAAAATTAATTAAACCAAAACAATTAAAAGTCACAATAACTTAAAATATAATTTAACGTTATATCATAGCAATTAAGCCAAAAGAAAAGTCTATACTTCTGCTAATGTGATGGCCTAGTCGTTGTGGTGATTACCACTCGTTTCTGGATTTGGTCATCATTCTATAGTTGTCCCTTGATTGATCCCTTGACAGCTACACAAGGGGTTGTTCGCATATTGCTTTAAAGATAATTATAGTGGAGTAAAACTAGGTGTGTAAATGAAAGAAAATTGAAATTAGTAAAAATAAATTCGAAAAAGTTTAATCAAAGGCAAAAGATATAGTTAATAAAGTTTAATAAATACATCGCTAGATTTGCCTTAGGAAAAAAGCAGTTATGATTGTGTTTCGTACTATCCTCGATCAATTCGATATCATTTAGTTGATTGAAGTCACTGATTGTGCCTTCCCTGGCTTTTTCATAAAATTTAGGAGTTAGTTTTTCGATGAATGAGTTAATATCGTTAATTTTCAAATTGGATCAAATGCCATTGTAGTTTATGCATTTTGTTGTGCCAACAAGACATTTAAGAATTTTTCTTGCAGTGAAGAATTTATTTCTTAGATATACCAGTTAGGGTAAGATCATAAAGTTTTAGGACGCGTTGCCATTATATATATAATCCATATATAATTACATATATATGTGAAATCAAGTTGTAACTTGGAGTTGAGTATTGAGTCTAAGTCCCATTAGGCTCGATTTGCATTTTTAATACTATGTTTGGTATGGACGTTTGAAGTAATTGTAATTCCTAAGTATTTGGTGCTGTATAGAAAGTTTAATAATTTGATTATACATCTTGATATCTGGAATTTCAAGTCTTTTCTCTTTACAATTACAAGCTAAGAGTTGGCATTTGTCAGGATGTAATCTGGTCTTCCACTTCAGCGTCTGTAATTTTCTTTTGTAGTTGATTTACTGCATGCGTGTGTCTCATTGATTAAGTGATAACTGCGTTTCATCAATAAAAGTGAATTCATATGGATTTTCATAACTAATGGGAAAATCAGCAGTACATCGAATGTTAAGTAGCGGTCCAAGAATAGTTTTCTGTGATTCACCGACTCTTATAATTCTATATGATGAGTAGCTATTATTAATCTTCATCCTGAATTGGCGATTGGAGAGATAAGAATTCAAAATTAAAAGGAGATCGTCAGTTAAATTAAATGCAATTAAGCAGTTTGTCCTTTTTGTAAGCTATATCTAACGCCTTAGTAGCGTCGAGCATGAGCATTAGGAAATTTCATGTTTGAATTTGGCTTTACTGATATTCCAGTATGCTAACAAACTGCTTTGTAGCTGAAAGATTCTTACAAAATTCGTATTATTGCTTTAGTATGTTTTGCAGATACTCATTAAATCGTCGCTGAATAATTGTTCAAGATTTTTGATAGCACTGGTAGGAGACTGATGGAGTGGTAGTTTTCATGAGAGGAAGCCATTTTCTAGCATGATTTCTGATTGCAAGAGAAAAGCATGATTTCTGATTGCTTCTAATTATTGGGAAAGTATCTATTTTTTATATAAGTGTTGACTGTATTTTTGTTTCAAGATTCAAGTTCAATTATTTTCAGTGTGTAGGCTATTGAGATTTTCATTCCAAAGATCATTGGGATATGTCGTGCTCATGTTGCTGATTTCTCTGTTAAGGTGATTTAAGCTATTTTTTGAGGTCAGGACTAAAGGTATATTTATATCTCTTTTCAATTTTATTTTTAACTTTCATGAGTTTCCTGACATGATTCGAAAGTTTGTAATTATTCATTTTGGTAGGTAGGTACTTTATTTACGTCGCGCTAGAGCTACACTATGGGCTATCGGTGACAGTCTCAGAAGCATCTTTGAAAATGATCCACCATCAGTTCGGATAATTCGATCACATTTACAAGTGTTATAATTAGAAACCTTAAGTATATTGCTTGGTTTGATGAGTGTTTCTATAAATGATATAATGTCTGGATTGCATCTTGCTATGAAATCAAGAAATTCTGCAAATTTGGAAAGAATATTCTTTGCATTCCACAAGGCAACTGTAAGAGGAGAAAAGAATAGTTTTTATTGTTCGTAATTCATGTTTGAGAGTCCTTGTTTTTATTCTAAGAAAAAGGAGTTAATGTTATTTTAATTTTTAAAAAACGAAAATACACTTAGTTAGATTATTGCTTACCTGTCGAAAAAGCATATTTGGAATAAGTTGAATGGGTTTCATATTATTGTGCATGATACTAGTAAAACTCATATGAGATCTTGAGAAATTATAGTGGAATTTTCGTTGATAATCAAACGATCATCTATTGTAAGTTTTGCTTTGTATTTTTAAAGAATGTCTTTGAATTCTGGGCCATTGCAGTAGTTGGCTAGGTGGGTCATTCAGCTGTTATATTTGAAGCATTGTTCAAAACACTGATTCGTTAAATTTTACATCTGCTTTTGCTAGCACCTTTTTCAGTACTTTTCTATAGTAAAGTGAAAAAATATGTAAATTAAATTAGTACATAGACACGAATTTTTAAAATTGAATTGATAGCAAAAATGGGGAAAGCAATCACGGAACTAAACCATAAATTTGTGTCTCAACGTTTTTGGAAAAAATTTACTTTTGTGTCTTATTACTCTCTGAAAATGAGGGATTCAATTTAAAGTGTTGTTTTTTTAGTTTTAGATATCATGTTTCAATCAGTTTTTAAGAGTAGTTTTTAGAGAAGTGCATGATTACATTTTGAAATGCATTGTATATCTTACGTTTCTAAAACTTTTAATTAACTTTTAAATAGACAGTTAAAATATTATGACTTAAGCTATTAATTAACTATCTTTCTTGCAGTGTATTTTGAAAGATTTGTCTATGATTGGTTGCGTAAGTATAAATAGCTCTTTTCTAATTATTTCTTAAAAGGGTTCAAAAACGTTTTTAGAAAACAATGTGTCTAATTTATACCAGAAGCAGTTTTGGAAAAAGGAAAATTTTTTAATTCAGAAAACTTTCCCATTAAAGTTTCTCGCTATTTTACCTGAGACCTAAGTATTTTATATTTCATATTATGTATTATATTCTTTTCCTGGACTTAGGGGAAAACCTTTGGGGGTACAGAGAGAACAATTTTGAACTTTTTGTCGTGCTCTCTTGACAGAAAAGGTTTTGCTTTCACGACTTCCGGAGCTGGTACCCCCTGAAGACCCCAGCTTCAGTTGTCATATTTATCCATTTTTTTCATATTTCATTGTTTCTCTTGTTTCAATTCCTTTCGGATTCACTGCTGCTTTGCGCGTTTTTCCATAGAAAGTATTATTATTTTTAATTGCTTTTAAAATTTTGAATTCTTTTCTTAATTTGTGTGTGTGTTCAAGTCACATCTAACAAACAGTGAAATGTGGCCTAATTGATTGATCTAGTTTAATCATCTGTTGTGATAGATGAATAATGTTAGATTTTGTCAATCAGTGAGTCGGATGGTGGTGACTGGAGTTGTGGTGTTGCCGCCTTCGTTACAATGAGAGTTGCATGTTCCAGGTTCCACAATTGAGTTTACTATATGAGAACTCTTCATTTACGTCCACGTATAGAGTCGAACACCAGATCAGTCGGCTGAGTAAAGGAAGACTCACCCTCTTCGGCTATTATGTACTCATAGTTAAAATTTAAGGAACAAGCACATGTTCGTAGCTAGCTCAAGAAATGTTGATGAGAATCAAGTCACATTATATAGGTAAATATATAATAGTATGAGAAATACAATTATAACAAATAAGTCATGGTACTCAAGATCACGAATAATGGGCATCATAGCAACAAAATCCAAAAATGTTGCATCAAAATTGCACTTGTGAAGGGTTTTAAATTGGTTATTAACCCTTCTGACGACAATGCAGAGACCTCTATGAACTCTCATGCTCTTTCTGAGGTTCACAAATATTTTGGGCGATAAATATGATGTCTTGGAACAAAAAATCCTTTCCATCATGGGTAGGTTTTAGCCTTGAGAGGTTTTCCAAGAGTGGATGGTGAGCTACAAGTGCCTTTCTTGAAAATCCTAGAAATTTTCTATGTGATTCAGATCTAGATATCGGGAAGGCCAGTCCATTTTTTTTAAAAATTTCTAATGGCAGGGAAAAAATAAAAATAAATGAACAGGAACAGAAGTAAAGATGACACAACATTAAATTGATCGAAGTCATTGCCTCATAAGTTCTCTGGCCTTCCAATAAAGCCCTGTCTCGGAGTCGCCCCTAAGGACTGCACAGTGGTGGAGGTGGTGTCTATCCATAGGGATATAAGAGTTACAGAGGGAGCAGTAAGGACTTGAGAAGATCCGAATTCGGTGACGGTGATCTGCAAGGCTATCATGTCCGGTTAGTAGACGGAATTGGGCTACAGCGTGCTGACGAGGACTGCCAGGAATCCTCAAAAGATCTTCAGCTTTCCAGCGCTTAGATTTTACTCTGTCATTTATTTGTTCACTGAATTGCCCTTTTAAAGTTTGCCTTAAATAAAGCTTCACGGAATGAAACGAAAGGGGAGAGGAACTCGATTGAAGAAGCCTCGTGCCCTTTTTTTGCCAAGGCATCTTCTTGCTCGTTTCCAAAGAGGCCGCAGTGGCCAGGCATCCACTGAAGAATCACACGTTTCTGTTTTTGACACAGTTCTAGTAGATGTTGCCGACACTGGGTGATTTCATTTGTTGCAGCCAGACCAGCCGAACTGATCGCCTGAATTGCGGCTTTGGGAGTCAGATAAAACAACCACTTTGCAGGCCAGTTCATCCTCTGATTATTTCAACGGAAGGTTTTTCGAGAGTGGATGGTGAGCTACAACTGCTCTTTCTAGAAATTTTCTATGTGATTTAGATCTAGATATATGGAAGACCAGTGCATCCTCTGATTATTTCAACTTTCAGGAATTTATTTAATAGTTTTTAACCTTATGTGATCGCGTGTTTTCATTCATAAAATTGAACTAAGAATCGATGATGCTTCTGAGTAATTTTGTTCACTGTTATGGCATCTCATCCCTATACCTTAGTGAAGTCAAGTCTGTAGGGCCGTCCAACATCACATACGTTTGCATCGTGACTTCCATGATGATGGAGAGATGTAATCGGGTCCCTAGTTCTCTTGACATAATCACAACGGATCCAAAATCTTTTTTTATGCTTAATTCAATTATCATTGAAAAGAACTTTAGCGACTGTGCCTTTGCTCAAAATTGATGATGCCTGCACCAGTTGAGGAGGGCTCTCCTGTTACCAGGAGGGAAGCTTATTACACATGCTTCAGACAATATTAACACATCCTTCAGACAGTATTTACATATGGAATGAATGGAATTAAATAAACTTTGCAAAAACCAGCATATCTGCTGGTTTGATTACAACTTGCTTCTGATTTCATTAAAACTGTACAGTAGCAAGCGTATTAATTGAGCTAAATATAAAGTTTTAAAAAAAAAACATATAGTTTTTTTTGGAATATTGAGACATTTTGTTCATTATTAGTAATTAATGTACCTAACCTTTATATTTCGAGCAAATATCACTCGTTTTGGCATAGTACCAAGCTTTACAATTTTCAGTGAGTTTTTCGTCTCTATACTTATTCCTCTTCACTCCGAATTGGAGCAAAGGGCTTTTAACATAGCTTTCTATCTCACTCTAATTGTGGTCAGATTTTTTGACCCTGTTTTCAACTCGTTTACAATCGTCGTGCCCCAAGTATTTTTATAGATTGTCTTAAGTAAGAACTACCCCAGCCATTCGTCTGGACCCGTGGTGGTGAACTATGGTAACGAGGTATAACTATTTCAAGTAGGGGTATGGAGTCATTGTTCAGGACAGGTTTCGACTGGGGTTGGCAAGAGAGAAAGAGAATATTTTTCTTCCGTTAATTTATTGTGTTAGCCCTAGAGTGAAGAGAAGCTACTCTCCCTGAAATGCGCTATTCTTGTTTTAATACAGAAGATGGCCTCAGACTTTGTAGCGGGGGAAGTTCTTACCGTAGACAAACTATAGATCTTTATCTTTTTCTGTTGCTCTGAGGGTTCCAACCACATACTTGTTTTACTTTAAATTGTTCAGGTTTACGTAGAACATGACCTTTCATTTTACGTTTTTAAATTTCCAGACCAATCTGTTTCTGTTTTGCTTTTCTAAGGATTTCTGCGTTACAAGTTTTATGGAATCACTTGATATTCAAGATTCTTTTTAAACAGCTCTTAATCATGTTTTTTTCATGTTACATATTTTCATTGTAGTGCCGTATCTCAGATCCAATTAGTAGAACAGATTTAAAAATGCTATTGAAACTTTTAATTTTTGTAGCATTTGTTGTTTTTTATCTTTCCAGAATTTGTTAAGAATAGCGTAACTGCTTCGGACTTTGTTTAATCTATTTAGTATATCTCAACCACTTCCACCTTTATCGTTCGTTATACTTCCAAGATACGTAAGATCTGCTTACCTCCTTTAATTTATTATTCTCTCAGAATATGACATTTAATTGTTCAGGATTAACTTTCAAAATTTTAATTTCATTTTGGTTGATAATAAGCTCCATTTTCTTTATTTCTACATTTAAGATGTTTATGTTTGTTTGCATGCCTTGAAGGGTGTTGCTCAGTAAGCATAAGTCGTCTACAAAACCAAGATCAGAAAGTTATTAATATTACGCTAAATTATCATATACTTTATTTTTTCTAAAAACTTTTTTTTTATAAAAATGAGTTTTTAGATATGCATTTAGAACATCCCTAATAAAATTTAAATATTTTTCAGAATATGAACACGACTCTCGACTTATTTGTGCTATTGAGACAAGTAAGTAAATTTATATTTATATTTTAATGTTTGAGAAAGTACAGTGCGCAAAATAAAAAACAGACTTATACAATTTTTTAATTGGTTTGAAACTTAGGTCGAGGGATTTCTTCGACCCTCACGGTTCGGTTAAAGGGAAAACTTAAAATGTTAATTCTTGCATATTTCAGTCTAAAAATAAAATCCAAAAACGGATGATAAAAGGAATAATAAAATGTGAGAACGCATTTAATTTTGAATAATAAATTAAGAAGGAGGAGATTTTAGATAAAAAAAATAACATAAAAAATAGTTAATTTTTTTTTATCTTGTATCTATATAGCACAATAGAGGCAAAAATGATCAAAAGAAAAGATAAAATGATGAAGAAAATTAAGAAAAATAATAATAAGTTTTATTAACTGCGCAAAAGCTTTCAAGTAATTCGAACTCATAAAATAAGCTAAAATTACAGGCAAAACATAGAAAAATCTGATCAAGATTAATGAAAATTAAAGAAAATTTATTAAAATAAAATATTTTTGAAATATTTAAAAATTTTTATTGAAAATAAATTAAAAAGCCGGAAAATAATACACTGGTGGACAAAATTAAGAGATGGAAAGCATTTTCGCACATTTCTATGACGCTATATTCTACTATGACGCACATTTCTATGACACTATTTCTGGACGGTCCAAATTCCCTGTCTTGAATCCTATTGAACATGCTTGGGATGCTCTTGGGAGAGCTATTGCGATGCGCCAACCTCCCCCCAGAACCATTCTGGAATTAAAAATTGCTCTGGTGGAAGAATGGGAGGGTCTTCCACAAGTCCTCCTTAACTCCCTTCTTAACAGTATGCTGTTGTAACTCGTTGTACATGCTGTCTGTCTGTCAGGGGTGACCATACACCATACTAGAGGCATTACACACACTGTACAAGCCTAACTTTTATTGTCATCTTTTATCCTTAAATTCAGACTACATTGGATTTATTGGCAATAGGTTTTGCCAGTGAATGGAACTTTCATTTTTGTTTTGCATACTTTATTATCATGGAATAAGCTATATCCATACCAAATTTCATTTATTTATATTCAGTATTTTTTGAGATATTTGGAAAAATGTCTTCCATCTCTTAATTTTATCGACCAGTGTATGAACAAAAGATATAATCTCGTCCTCAGGTAATACTATTATATCCACAAAGAGTTCCAATATTGTACTAATATAGGCAAAGTAAAATATATTAATATAATGGTATGAGGAGCAACCAAGAAATCAAAACGGAAATAGGACATATGAAGTAAAAAATATATATGAGATAATCTAATAATTATATAATTATTATTTTAATCATAATTATTTTATTTTCCCGCTTTTTAATGTTAAAATTTTTTTGTTGAATATTTTAAAAATATCTTATTCTCTTTTCATTAATCTTTATTAAATTCCTCCCCCCCCCATGTTTCTGCACATTTTGTTTCGTCTCTTTTCTGTAAATTTTGACTATCGTCCAATCTCTGACTGTTACTTTTGTGACGTAAATCTCTAACTATGTACGATACAGTTGTTAGTAAGGATACATATAATTATTATGATTGTTGAAAGTAAACTTCTGAATCAGTGTTATTAAAATGATGGTATATATTGCAGTGCAGCGATGGCAAAGGACTTCTGTCTGAACTCTCGAACATTGATAAGCTAGTTCCTGAAATCGGTAGTCCACTTATCATTCCACCGACTACAAACGATGCACTCTGCGCAGTTGCACCATGTGTGTCACATACTATCCCTCCAGATGAAGTGGCTATTTTAAGATATGCCAACAGTGCTCAGCGACCTCGCAAAAGCAGCTCCGGTATCAGACGTGTTTGTTCGGTATCAGGCATATAAGCTGCATTGAGTAGTTGCTAGTACTCCTATGTATCAATCTATGGATAATGAAATATGAAAATATACTGTAATTTAATAATGAAATTTGTAATTACTGTGCTGTCTTTGCTTTGTTTTCATTTATTATTACACAATTTTAATTAAAACTAAGAAAAAAACATGTCTATATAAGAAATGCACAATACTTATTCATTTATAGTAGTTAAAATTTTACTAAATATCACATATTTTCATATGTTTTTTTTAATGTTTTGTTTCACTTGTTTTCATTTGTTTTTATGCATTGCTTCACAATTTTCATGCATTGTTTTATTCCCTCCCAATATTTTTCTTCTCATTATGTTGGTCATTTATCACATCGGAAACAAGACTTCATGTGTTGCTGTGGTTTAAGCTAGCTTATGACTGCTTATGTTAGTTACTTAATATGAATTGCTTAGATAATTTTCTGTTCTTGGTATATAATACAGAGTATCTATAGAGTGACTGCGATTAATATATATTTTAAAAATTCCTGTCAAAGAAAAAAATGTGCACACCTGATAGATTGCCAAAGGGATATATATATATATTATATATATATATATATATATATATATATATATATATATATATATATATATATATATATATATATATATATATATATATATAATATATATATATATATATATATATATATATATATATATATATATATATATATATATATATATATATATATATATATAATATATATATATATATATATATATATATATATATATATATATATATATATATATATATATATATATATATATATATATATATATATATATATATATATATTTAATAAATAAATGCAAAAAACACGAAGAAAATTAAGATAAACAATAAGTTTTATTTATATATGCTTTTAATTTATATTTATATATATTGTATGCGCATAAGCTGCAAGTAAATAGAACTCATGAAATAAGTTCAAAATGTAGGTAAAACAAGAGAAAGTTTACAGAACGCTGAGAAAAGGGGAAGAAAAAGAAAAATAATAATAAAAATAGCAAAAAACCGGGGGAAAAATCCGAAAAAAGGACATTTTTTTTAAAAATATGGAAAAAAAAACGATATAATCTTCTCATCAACCCACACGTATATATCCGCAAAAAAGAGTGCTTTCTAATATGGTATCAATATAGCCAAAGCAAAATATATTAATACAATAGTGAAAATGGATTTGCACACGGAAAAATTGTATAAATTAACAAAGAAATTTTTTAGTAAATAAATTTAGCCACAAATTTGCCCTAAATGGATTTGTACAAGGAAAAATTATATGACATTAAATTATAAAAATTTGCAGACACTAATATTTACAACACTGTCGTGCATTGGATTTTTCATCGTAGCTTACTCCGCGGCAAATGTAAGCAGAGAGGATGAAACTTTGAGAAAAAAGTAAAGAGAATAGCTTTCCATCTCAGTTTATCAAATGATACCAAAGTTGACGGGAAAAGACTATTAAACTTTCTGAATGCTAGAGAGGAGCCTGTACTAACTGCTTGGGGCATGCTTCAGTTTGCGAAATAATTTCTCTTAGCTTCTATTGGTATCTTGAGTACATATAATCTCCTGATTTTACAAGTAGATACAGATAAAAGTTACAGTAAATAACCGAGTGTTATAAATGCTGTTTTGTAAAGTCCAAAGTTTTTGTAAATGAAACAAACAAAAGAGTTTCTGCAAATTTAGCATGCGATTTCATTTAAATCTGAAAATTGTTCTTTTCTCACTTTATGTAAGGAGTAAAAAAATTAAATAAATTCTTAGCATTTCAAAAAATTCGTTTTGTTTGAGAACAATTTTTTTCGAAAAAAGAAAATGATATGAAGCAATTTTCTTGAAAAAGAATAAAATTTTAGAGATCATAAATCTTTTAAACATTAATAATATAATCTAAATAACATTTTCATACTAGCGCTTGACATTTTTCAAAAACTAAAATGTGTAAATATAAAATTTCATCTTTACATTCTCTTTATTGAGATTGTATATATGCTTACTTCATTTATTTAAAAAATTTTACAACTCTGTGTTTCATACAGTTTGATTGAAAAGAAATGTGTTCTATCACGACCATGTTCAATACATATTTTTAGAATCTTTAGGGAAAAAAAGGAAGTCGAAGTATACATAATTTGGGTTGTAAATCATTATTGAAGCGAAGGAGAGAAATAGAAATTTATATATAATACCTATTTGTCGACCTACTTGTCAAAAAGGTGATATGAAAAATATCAAAATCAGTTTGATGGTCTAATGAAACTTCGAGGGGATAATTTTAATTGCTCTCAAATGTATTTCGGGGGCATTAGAAACAAATAATTAATCACAGATTAATTTCCTTCATATAATCTATTTTAATTCACACAATTATTTTTACATTATCAAATCCTTTTATAAATATAAAAACAGTGTTTCGAACAATATTTAGCTGCTATAATATTGCAGCGATATTACTCAAATATAATTTTGCAGCAATATTACTTTAAAAAATCTGCCTCAAAAATATATGTCCAAGGCTGAACCATAATGTTAGTACATTAAACCATATCAGTATGAAAATTTGCTTTTCTTAAATTAAACATTAGTATTAACTAATTAGATACGGGATATATAGCACAAAAAATCAAGTAAAAAGATAATATCAATAGTTCAACTTGAACTTTATTAAAATGGCAGCAACTTTGAGAAAAGTTACGGTTAAAGGAGCACCATTAATTTTAATAGAGCACTTGCGTCTTTCAATATGGTATCAAACAATATACAAAAGTTACCTGCTTAAAAAGTTCATTCGCTGCTTCAGAAATACATAAAAAGTAAACAACAATCCACATGTTCCAAGCTCTTCAAAAATAGGCATTTATTTTCCCGACTTACCAGACGTTAATGAGAAGAAACAAAAGTGATTAATTTATTTACTATACAAAAATTTTCCTTCATCTCAGTCTTGAATATATATTTTCAGAATTTTTGTCATGACCGAACTAGAAAAAATAAACACACAAGGGGCAGCAAATTAATGCTGAATGATAATAGAAAGAAATATTACCAAATATCTGATGAGCATTAGTGAGAAAGGTTAGACTGAAAGCATAAAAATCTGTTTGATTGCTTCAAGAAACTTGTAGAAGGTGAGAAGCAATAGAAACATTTGGCAATCAGTTTCGATGCATCTTCCCTCAATAGTTATTAATCAGATTTTAATGGAATTTTTTTTCCTCTTTTAAATAAATTTAAAACTCCTATTGTGCATATAATTTTGACTTATTTTTTTATAAATACTCTATAAGTACATATTTCATCTATTTTCTATGTAGCCAATTGTTTAAAAAAAGCGTTGCTTTCATATTGCCACACACATAAATAGTCGGATTATTAAATTTAAAATTGAACATCTCAGGCAGCTTGTGCCAAACACAAGAATAAGTAACATCTGCATGTTAAATTTTATATATTATTTTAAGCTCATTTGAATTTTTTTAAATGATTTTTCCAGATGCAGGCTTCTTCAGTGTGATATCACATTTAGAAGCAATGTGTAAAAATATTTCAGACGATAATTTTAAATTCTTTTCTGTCCATTTTGACCATTCGGGTGAAATCAATATCTCTTTCGCGTGAGCTGCTATGTAGTCCAAGGCTGCTTTTTTCAAACATGCATGATTGACAATATCAGCAACGTGGATCAACTCGCAGACGTTTTCCCGAGATAAAACAGTCAATAAAAAAACGCGTAACATGCATCAACCAATGATTGCACTTGATACTTTTCGCAACCACTAGAATCCCCTTCAACAAATTCTTTATTCCTTTCCTGGAATGGTTCTAAAATGTCACATTTACAGTTAATACTTTCCAAGGTGTAGTAAACGGTGATGTTTCTATTAAATGAACAATCTACATCTCTTACTAAAAAGCAGGAAATAAAATCTATGCTTTCTTTATCAGCACTTCTTGGATAAAGTTCAAGATACCATCGACTTCCACCTAAATATTCGGTCCCAAACGAAGTACTTGCAAATTCATAGCCATTCTGAAGATAGCAATTCGGAAAGTTAGCAATTTTCCAAGTAAATGAAGAGCTTTTTGGTGCTCCATGATGTGACATTTCAGTAAATGTTGCTTTTTCCAATAACAGAAGAGAACATCAGGTGTAAGTTGAAATGCAACTTCGAATCGAACCCATTTCAACAGCAATAAGCCGACTATAAATTAAAGGAAAATTTATAAATCATTTTATTCAAAAAATCAGACGATTTCAACTGGGAAAAGCAGATCTCCGTTATTATACCACTTAAGCAAAATGGCTTGTTGCTGCAACGCTTTGAGATTTCAACTGTAAAAAAGAAAACAAAAAAAAAAGTTGACCTTATCGCTATTTAATTGGTGAATGTTGTTAATATTAAAGATAGATGATAAAGAAACGTAAGAAATAAGTTGAAGTATGACTTTGCTCAGAAGCATCAAGTATGATCGAAATTAACAAACTGATACAAATTTGGTTTTATAAGTGGCAAGTGCAACAGCGTGGCACTAATGCTTTTTTTTTCTCTTTAAAAAACTTAGTTTTTATCTGAAACTCATATTTAAAACATAATACGGGTGCAAATTTATGAAATCCAGTAAATTTTAAACTACAGTTAAAATTATTTTGCAAACTATAGAACAGTTAATAAAATATTCTCCATATGAGAAATTCTAGAAATTTCTTATTACGATAGGTATTATATTATAAAATATCTTATTATACTCACCATTCCCCATGATTTCTTCGCAATGATTGCTGTTGTTTTTATATCTAACACTTTTTTTTACGAAAGTGGAAATTATTAACTTAAAATATTTGTACTTTAAAGAAATTTGCTTGCTTACGCTTAAGCCTCCACTTCCTAAATTAAATGTTTTTAATCGGTTAAAATTGATTTGCAAATAGAATGAATGATCTCGTATGATACTATTTCCCTTATGATTGAATTAAGTTCCATTAGAGAACTTAAATATTGTGATAATTTTTTTAAATAGCATTTAAAATTAAAGGTATATTGTTATAACAAATTTGGTGAGTTCATAAGAGTAATTTAATATTTTTACTTCCCAAGCAAAACGATATATTAAATATAATTTATGAATACATCACATTGCGTATGCATTTGATCATTAATTTCTTAATCATTTAACAATAACTGTAGTTTATAATAGTACATTAATGTAATTTACACCACAAAAAATAATTATAAAATGGTTGATAAGCTTAGATTCAAATAAGTTTATCTTAGATCAAATAAGTCTTGGCTTTAAACTTTTAATTTTGAAAATAATCACAATAAAAAACATTATAATAGCATAATAATATAATAAAAATAGATGTTTCAAATAAATACATTTAAATTAAAGGTACAAAAAATATTTTACATTAAAACAATAAATGACAACGAAGATTTTTATTTTATTCAGTCTATTTATATATTTTTTGTTTATTTTTTATTTGTTTATGTTTTATTAAATTAAATTCACACGTTTAAATAAAAAACAAAGCTGTCAAACTCTCATAAACAGTTTCGATTTCTAATTTTAAGAAGATGTTTCAACTTTGATTTAAAAATTTAAGAGCCTTATTAATGAAAAAATTAAGAAGTCTTATTGACTTTAAACACATAATAACAACAAAAATCAAGGAATTGAAAATAAAAACATGATCAATGTATGATAATCAATGATCACTGTAGTATGATCAATAAACGATAAAATCATAAGCTAACTAAATAAATGGATTTTGTGTACGAAATATAATATTACAAATTAAACATACGTCATATTTCGGGGAAACATGGGAAATTTAGTCATACAGAAGGTTTGAACAATTCTTTTTCTTTTCTTCATATTTAAACATTTGTTTAGTTGATGATCACTCGATTTCAATGCTCTATCAAGAAAAATCATTATGTTGTGTCTGTTTATTAGCAGTAAGTAAATTTAAAATAAAATCACAACTGTTATCTCAATTTCAAATCAAGAATTTTGGTAGAGAGGCCTGTCATAGAGGGAATTGAATATTTGTCCACCATTTATATAAATAAGCATAAAAATCACAAAATATTAAAAAAGAACTAAATAAATAAATAAAAAATATATATTTCTCTCCATATAGTTCAAATTACTGAATCAACTTTAATATTCATTTGAACAATGTTGCTTCAGACTTCTTACTTTTCACCAGTAAATAACTATTAGATTTTGTGTTTATTAAAACAAAATTATCGCATTTTTTAGACACTTACTTATTGCTTTGATGGTTCTTTAAATACTTTTCCTTCAGAACAAAGTGGGTCAAATTACTTTTAGTAAGAAAGTTTGTTGCAGTTCTTTAGCTCATAAAAATTATTTATAAAACATATTTTTTAATTTGACAAAGTTTCTAAATTAATTAAAAAATATTGATGAAATCAGGAGGCAAATATTATAAACTATTCGATAAATAATAATTTGAACTTTGAAATTTATGTTAAAAAATGTATAAATAAAACTGTGCAAACCTCCATGCGTTCCCTAACCCCAACCAACGTTGATTTAATAAAAATATTTGCCTTTTTTAAAAAATAATTGCCTAGTTTATTTTAATAACCATCATTGAACAGATCCAATTTTGAGTTTACAGCTACCAATGTTCAAGTCTGTAGCAATGTAATTTTGAACCCAATCCAGAAGCCAAGGGAACTCCTGGATAAAGTATTGGAAAAAATTTGCCATCGTGGAGGACGGTTTGATGGAACTAACTCACTTTTACGTTACATAGAAAGGAAAACCCCGAAAATCTCACATGCTTTTCCTGACGACAAGGGATTCTTACCCATGATCCATATACCACTGAGGATATTTTAAGTCAGCACTGTGGTCAGCGCTAGCGGGGGGCGTCAAAATATATGTATATTTTAACGCATATATATATATATATATATATATATATATATATATATATACATACATGGGTGATTCTCACGAAACATGACAATTCGGACCAAAAAATTTCTTCAAATTTAAAGTCTTCAAAATGATCTAAAATTTTTTTTGTATACTTCTTTAGCTACTCTTATTAATATTTTACAGACAGCAGTGTAGTTTATTGACATTTGTTCGAGAAAAAAAATAAAATAGAAATTCACCAAATCTTGAATGCTAGGAAAATGACATATTACCTTAGAAGTTTAAAAAACAGTCATTTTAAATTAATAGTAAGTAACTTAACTTAAGCCTTTATGTTGGATGGACCATAAATTGCTTAAATTAATTCTTTTTATCCACTGTAGAAAGAAACAAAAAAATTTTGTTGCTGATATGTACAGAATAAAATTGTGTATAATTATCAATCATTAAATAACTAAATAACTTTGATTACATCCAAGCATATTACAATCACATATAAACTTGGTATTAGGTTAATATTTGCTTTCCCTCTTTACAGTATTAGCAGTTAAAAAGAATTTCTGGCAACATTTCAATGTCCTGGCATTCATAAGCCAGGATACTGACAGTCAGGATATTGACAAATTCGCCATTTTATAGCATATAACTTTACTTTAACAGGGTTCCCACTCTTTTAACGAAGCAAAAATTAAGGACGTTTAAGGACTCTTTTAAAAAAAGTAAGCACTTTTTTTGGAAAATTAAGGACCTTAAAACTATTTTTAAAAATAGTATTGATTGTTTATCATCGAATATATATGCACCACAAGTTACAGTGCCAATTATTTACCTGTCTTAAAAAAGAAAATCAATAAATAAAAAAAAATAATAAACAATTTTTTTAATGTAAGTACTGATCTAATTGTATTAATTAACAGGGCTCATCAAAGCTGGACCAGGTAACTTTTGGCAAACCAGGGTGGAGTTTTTTTAAAAATATTTTTCAGATTGTTAAGGGTTAACACCATCCATAAAACGAATATATATTTCATTTTTAATGATTTAATTGAAATTGAATTGTAAAATTAGGATTTACATTTTTTTTCGTATTTTTAAGCAATAGAGTAAATAAAGAAATTTGGGGAAAAATTATTACAAGTTTTTAATAAAATGTTTTTAATAAATGCTATTCATAAAATGTTTTATTTATATTAAATGGTATATATATTAAATGGTATATATATTAAATGGTATATATATTAAATGGTATATATATTAAATGAATTAATACTAAGAATTAGAGTTATGCATAAGAGTAGAAACAGACCATACTAATATCTAAGCACCTTAAATCATTCCACTTTTTTTTTCATTAAGCTTAAAAGAAAATTTTTTAGGTCATTGCACTAAATATTTGTATGAAAATTTTTATAGAATAAGAAGATTTATAATTATTTGCTGATTTTGATTATTTGACAAGATTTATAATTTTCAAACCAATATGTTCATTAGTTCTCAGTGAAACATAAATAAAAAGGTCTAAAACGATTTTTTAAAGGTATCAACACATTTCTATGGCCTTTGCCAGTAGCCCCCTCACACATATCTATTGTCTCTCTAAAATGCCCAACTCTTGATGCACGGACTAATCCTTGTTAATAAAAGAACAACTTTTTGATATAAAAAATCGACTTGAAAAATTGTTTCTATCAACTATAACCATGTGGCAGAATTTTTTCAGGCTTTCCGTGACAAACTTCCCCATCACTAGTATTTTTGTGCAAGATACTTTTAATTATAACAATTACTAATTTAAAGTAACAGAAAAATTGTGTTTACAGAAGGAAGTATAGAGTAAAAATGTTCAAAAGGTTTTTTAATTATAAATGTAGTATTTTTTAAATTCTAATATTATATGCGATATTCTCGCATTTTGAAGGACTAATTATTATAGCACACATTAATTATTTCCTCTTCCGAATTTTGTAAATCCATTACATAGTTAAAATTCGTAAATGAATGAAACGATTATTAATTAAAATTCTTACAATAATTAAAAATCTTAAAACCCGAAATAAAGATTGACGACGAAATCACGCAAATAGGACTCTTTAAAAAAGAGAAGTTCAAATACGGTTGTTATAATAAATAAGATCGCATTTAAAACTTCGGATTTTAAATTTTGTGGAAATCGATAGCAATCACCGCCAAAAAATTTATAGAAAAATAATTGAATCATTATGTCAAAATATGTCTAAAATTTATCGGAATAAAATATACATTGGTCGGTCTAAAATATACATTGTGTCTAAAATATATCGGAAAATTTTAAAACCGGAATAAAAGCAATATCAATAACTGCCAAAAATACAATCAAACACCACACAGTTTTATGATACTCTTGGAGTAAATTGAGTTTGTAAAGTTCTGGACCAATGTCGCCCTGTCACTGCAATTTTGTTACAGGGTATAGTAATGCTGAAAAATTAAGGACTTTTAAAAACTTTATACCATATTTAAGTACTATTAAGGGCCCTTATTTTCCAAAATAAAAATTAAGCAGTTTTTAAGGACTTTTAAGGACCGTGGGAACCCTATTTAATTTAATATTTTGGCCGAACACGTTTATATTCTGCAGAAAACAACAGTATTTCTTAAAATAACTCAGATAAATCTATGTAGTTTTTGTTCAGATATTCGATTGTTCACGAACACTGACCACTGTTCTTTCCTCTTAATCCATGTTAACACAGTCGACGAATCTGTCCAAAAGTAGGTATCAATGTTTCCTTTTTCGAGTTTTAAAGCAGAGTCCATAGAATTAAACAGTCTAGCTCCAACCGTTGCTCCCATCAATTCAAGACGAGGGATCGTTATTTTTTTCAGTGGAGTTATTCCTGACTTCGCTTGGAGTAGCTGAACATTTGCAGAGCCATCAGGAGATTCACTTCTTAGGAATATACAAGCTGAATAAGCTGTTTTGCTTGCATCAACAAATGTATGGAAGCTGAGTTTAGATAAGGCATTAACTCCTAACCATCTTGGGATCTTAACATCATTTAAGTAATGTAAGCCTTTGAACCATGAATTGAATTTTTTCTTAATTTCTTCATTAACTTCCGAATCCCAATGATCTTTAGTCTTCCAGGTTGCTTGAAGTAAAAGCTTAGGTCTTATTAAAGCTGGAGTAAGAAATCCAATCGGATCAAAGATTTTGCTTATCAGGGACAAAATTTTTCTCTTGGTTAATTTCTCGGATTCTTCCAGTTTCAGTGAGTCAGAATCAATTTTTAATGAGTCTAAGTCTTTATCCCATAAGTAGCCTAAGACTTGCGCTTCAGTAGCTGCAGACGGGCAATCTAATAGTTGGTTGCTTTCCCAACTTCTTAGGTCAAATTGGCCTTCTTTCATAATTTTTGTAGCTGACTTTATAAAAGTTTCTAATTCGGTTAAATCTTGTACACTCGTTACGCAATTGTCTACATAAAAACTGTTTCGGAGTTTTTCCAACTGTTCTTCAGAATATTGTATCTTGAATGTCTGTTTGGACAGATGATGATGAATGACAGCCATCAATAAGAAAGGACTACTGGTTAGACCAAAAACAACTCGGCGATGTCTATAAGTCTTCAGTTCATTTTGTTCATCAATCAAAAGAAATCGTAAGTAATTCCTATCTCTTTCATTAAGAGAAATTTGCAGAAATGCTCTTCTGATGTCAGAAATCACGCCAATTTCATGCAATCGAAATCGGACTAAAATGGATGGTATTGTTTCAATAAAATTTATTCCAGTCTCTAAACAATCATTTAGTGATGGGAAGTTCGGATTCTTGGCTGAAGCGTCAAAGACGGGTCTGATTTTCAAAGAAGTTGTCATTGACTTTTCCTTAATAATTGGGCGATGTGGGAGGTAATGAGTATTTTTAATTGACAATTCTTCTTGTGGAACTTCCTCAATCACTTCTTCTTCTACCCATTCATCAAAAACTTGCTGGTATTTCTTTTCATATCCCGTTTTTTCTAGTTTCTTGTAAGTAGATTCTAATCTTTTGAGAGACAACTCATAGTTATTCGGTAATAAAGCATGATCCCTTTTCCATGGTAAGCTTACTTAGTATCTTCCATCTGAATTTTGATGAACTGTGTCTCGAAAATGAATCATAACTGCTTTTTGTGTATCTTCTCTAGTGTTTTGTTCAACAGGATCTCTAATACCAAGTAATTCTAAATCCCATAAAAATGAAACAGGTAATTCTTGAGAAAGCATATTTACAACTGTCATATTTAAATTATCATGGTTTTCAAACTGAGGAACCTTCCCAATTAATGTCCATCCTAATTTAGTGTCCAATGCGACTAATCCCGATTTTAATTGTTCTTGTTTACCCGTAAATAGTTTACCAACAACATCAGTCCCTAAAAGAACTTCATTAGGACCTGAATTCCCACAATCAGTTATAAATATCTTTTTTTTGTCTCAATTCATGAATCAACGGCCCTTGTCTAATACTAGAAATATTATTACAAATTATTTCCTGATCCAATGCATCTAAATTACAGCTATATTTACCATGATATATGACGAGATATATTTTATAACATTTGTGCCGTTGAATTTCTGTTTTCTTACCCCCAAATAATGAGGTCGAAAATTCTTCTTCCCTTTGAAAATCAAAACCTAACTCTTCCGCAGTAGATTTCATAATATAAGTCTTTTGAGAACCCGTATCCAAAATAATTCTAGCTTTACGCTGCGCTTTATTTCCCTTAATAGTTACTACAAGAGTCTGTAAAAAGACTTCTTTAGTTGCATGCACGCGCGAATGTAAGGTGCCAGTCTCTTTTTCTTTGCTTTCATTATTATTTCGTTTTATTTCATCCGATCGATTACATTCTAAGTCAGGACACATAAATTTTAAATGTTTTCTTGAGAAAATGGGACATTTAATGTTTGATTTACAAGAAAAAGCCAGGTGTCCTTTCAATAAACAAATTTTACATAAACCCTTCCTTTTAATAACAGACTGTTTTTCTTCTAGAGCATATAAAACGCTTTCTTGCAAAAAGGAGTCTCGTGGTTTTTAAAACAAAATAAACAAAGAATATCATCGTTTGAATTATGACTAACTAGCTGTACCCTGCGTGCGTTGCAACGCTTTCAATTTGAATTTGAATTTTGTATTTAAGTGTGTAAATGACATTTGCGATTATGATTTGAAATGCAAATTTTATTTAATGGTGAAAAAAAGCAGTTAATTCTCTAGGATATCATTAGTGCATTTTCAAACAGATATGTATGGTGATGCACACGGAGCATGAAACATATTTTGGACAATGATCTGAAATAAGACTGGATCTATGGTGACATCAAGAATTTCTGCTGATATCTGATCAGTTTTAGAAGGTGGTTTTTTTTCAATAAGCCAAATTAGAATGTGTGCCTGAGGCAATCCTCGTTTTTGCCATTCAATAGAGTACACCCAACACCGTGTCTCTCTAAAAACATGACGCTTCACAATGAAATCAAGTAAAGATTATCATTTTTGTTTGAACACACGTGCTGTAATATCATGACGATCCGATGATGATTGTCCTGGTAACAAAATATCTCTAATTTCAACCCAAGCAGAATTGCACGTAAATGTAATAAATAAATCTAGGAGCCCATATGCGAGAACATATGTCATTGCATCCTGTGAGTATTCATACATGTGCCTTGGTGTCCAAGGCACATGTATGAATACTCAGACATGTATGAATACTACATTTGCAGGGAGTCCAAGTTTTTCTCCCTGCAAATGTAGTCGGCAATATAATCATTTTCCCCACATCATTAGGATTAACGTTACCATCATTAATTATTGCATCCCGTAAATGAATGCATTCTTCTGAACGTAATTTGGTTTGATTTAATTTAATATACAGTAGGCGTTCAGTTTCAATTTTCGCATACATATATCGACAATGTATTGATGAACTAATTGTCGACATTTTAAAGTATGATTATCAGCGTTTTGGCAATCATTAATCTATATGCATAAAAACTTATTGCACTTGCTTTCTTATTGGTTTTCTCGCCTGTTTGCGGACTTCTTAATTTTATGTTAAAATAATATCCCTCCTCTCCTCACCAAAATAAAATAGGATATTGCAATGCATCATATGATCGATACGTTTCTGAGAACTCTTTGAACGTCACGATTTCTGCGATGAAGAACTGTATCGCGGGAGGTAAATTCTTCACCAACTATAACAATAGCCACTTCATCCAATGTTGGCGCATTGTATTTTTCTTTGTGGTGGCCTACAGGTGTTTTTTCAGCTATAATAACAACTTTGTAAATATCGGATGACATTTAGTCTAGGGCAATTGTGAACAGCCTAATTAACTGATTATGTTGATCGAAAAATTTTTGTAATACGGTAACAATTTTTCGTTTAGTGCCATTGTTTACCTGACAACGTTGATTGACTTGATCATTTGTGTTATCCATGAAATAAATTTGTAGAAATTTATGATCTGCGTTAGGCATTGAAAGAAGTGATCCTTGCACGATGATAAATTTGGCCTTGCACTTTGAATGTTGGGATGTAATTCTCGTTCAGGATACGTGTAGCACCGAATAAAGTCATTTAGAAACACGAATTGTACCGGCGTATATGCGCCAAAAAATGTTTCGATTGGTTTGTTTGATCTGATACGAAGGTTGATAATGTCTCGGCAGGCGACGTAAAATCTTGTAGTTTCTGTATGCTTCTAGAACAGCAAATTTCAGCTGTTTCATTTTTAAATTTGAGAGCATTACAAAACATACATAATTGATATATTTCTCCGATGATGACACTTGGGGGAAGACTATAGTTTGTTGTCGGATCATAGTGAAATGCACTGAAATTCAAATCAGAGTATTGGCAGCGTCTGAATAGCGAAATGCGTTCTCGGTCGGTTTTCATTCTTGCTTCCCGTTGCTCTGATGTTTCCGACGAACGGGCTTGTGTAGTTCGTAGTTGATTTGTTGACAGTCTTCTTTCCTGTTGCTCAGACGTTTCTAAGGAACGGGCAAAAGCATTCTGTTCTCGATTAGTTTCAAGTCTTTTTCCCGTTGCTCCGATGTTTCTGAAACACGGGTAGTTCTCTTTTTGCGCGCTTGAGATGTCGACCGACTAAGAGCGATTTGCTTAGGCGGCATATTTTTGCAAATATTCTTTCTGACAACAAAAAAGAAATGTAAAAGTTGGCAGTGATCGCAAATTTGCTAAATCGAAATATCACATACATATTTTAAATAATAAAAAGAGCAATAAAAATGAGATGAATAAGAAATATGAAAATTATAAGATTTAAAACAAAAATCAATTTTATAAATGAAAGAAATAAAATGGATGAATTCGAAAACTTTGCATAAATAAACAAACAAACTAATAGTTTTCAAATGACAACTGTCACAGCACTGAAATCTTCGAAAAGTATATTTAATTTTGCTAACCTAAAATTACGTACTAAATATAAATATTTCTGAAAACGTGCAATTTGAATGAAATTTGCTTTTGTCTTTATATTTATTAAACAGTTTTCACAGTACTGAATCCGTGATACGACCAACAATTAAGAAATCTATTCTCGTTGATTTTACTTGCTTGTGCTCACCTGACATAAAGAAAAGCGCGAATTAAAAATTAAAGTATATGCAATTTACTTTAATTTACTTTTCTAAATGAATAGAGTTATAAGATAGAAAATATCACTGTTGTTATCTTCAAGATATTTGAAAATTGAATCGTTTATAGCAAAATTTAAAACAATGGCTAGCTTTTAACCAATCAGAAAATTCCATTTCGACTTTCACTGATATCGCTGGAACGGTTTATCGCACGGGATAAAAAAGTATCCTATGTCCTTCTCCTGGCTCTAAACTACCTCCCTGCCAATTTTCAGCTAAATCGGTTCAGCCGTTCTTGAGTTATAAGTGAAGTAACTAACACAACTTTCTTTTATATATATAGATTAATTCAGCAGCAGACGATTTCCGATCTCTCAAATTCAGACTCGCCGGCGGTGTCAAGTTCCTTCGTTCAAAGGGGGGATGAAATATTTCAGTTCTATTTTATTTTATTTTCAATATTTTATATATATTTATTTTATTTTATTTCAATTTTATTTTTTCTTCCGCTTGTACTTCGTTTTTCAAAAAATAAATTATCGCATCAAGACTGGATAGTTTTCGTTCGCTTTCTAAACTTTTTCTTTGGCGTTCAAATGGGCGTAACACATTTAATGGTAATGAACTTTCAACAAGGGGATATAAAATTACACCACACATATCAGATGTAACTCCTAGTGAGTTTAAAGCTCTTAATTGAGTTGACAGTTTATTGTATAACAACTTAAAGAATCATTCTTATTTTTATTCGCATTATTTAATACCAGTTTCAGGAGTTCTCTAACATAAAAATCTATCAATAGATCTTTTCGGCCATACCTTTCGGTTAAACTTTCAACAGCCAAAGGATAATTTTCATCTGTTACAGGAAAGGATTCCACAATTTCCCTAGCTTCCGATTTCAGCTTTGTCGACTGAATTAAATAGAGAAATTTATCAGCGTTCGTTAAATTAACATTTTCATGAATATTTTTAAATTGGTTCCAAAACGTTAACCAATCTTTCAAGTCTCCGCCGAATTTATATAATTCAACTTCGGGGAGGCGTTGACATAAAGCTTTCGGAGATTTATTGTTCGGTAATTCGCTGTTATTTTCGGAAGTAACTATTTCGTTTTCACACGAGTTCTTTTTCAAATTATCTAATGAACGTTTAGCTTTTAATTGAATTCTCAAAGCTTTTTCTCGGTATTCTTCAACGGAATTATATTCAGTTTCGAATTCTTTTTCATCTTGAAAACTATCTAAATAACTATTATGAGTTATTTCCAAAATGTCTACTTTTTGTTTAAATAAACAAAGATCAGTTTCGATTTCGTCATACTTCACGCTATCGCCAGTTAATAAATTTTCTAGTTTATTGTAGGCCTTAGTAAATGAAGCTCTTTGAGCGGTTTTATTTCTTTTTATTATTTCCATTTTTACTATCTTAATATCAAATTCTTAGCTTCTAAAACTATCGATTCTAAGCACATATAAATTACCGTTATGGTATCAAATATATATCTATTTCAAATCTTCAAAAGTATTCAAATTGTCAAATATTTAATCTTCAAAATGGAAATTAATAAATCTTCGCCTACCTTTCTTAATTTCTTGTTCGTCTTGTTTCAATCAGGCCGCCCAAACCGGGGGCGCCATAAATGTCGGATACAAATACCGACGGAATTAAATATGAGAGGACTGAAGGAAGTAGAAGATCAGGAAGTTTCATTTAGTAGACGATTTAATAAAGATCTATTTACATATATTTACAAAACATCTAACTATTAACATTTTCTTTCAGACAAGTTATTTCTACCGCTCATCGCTGTTCTATTTACAATTCAGACTGATGCCACTCAAAATATAAAAACATAAAGCTCTTACCGTAGATGGCGCTAAAAGCACCGTAGTTATCGACGTTCGCTGCAAGTGCAAGTGAGTTGTTTTGTGAAACATGTCTTCAAGAAATCATTTAGACGACTTTACTCGAGGAAGAATGATTGAGAAGCTTGAGGAGGGGTGTAGTGTGACCAGTGTCGCCGAAGAGTTCGGGATCAACAAAAGTGTTGTTTCTCGCGCTTAGAATGCCTTTAAAACTACTGCTAAAGCTGTTCGGAAGGTTGGTGGTGACCTTCCAAGGAAAACAACATCAAGAGATGACAGTTACATTGTCCTCCAGGCGAAAAGAAACCGTTTTCAGTCAGCGAGCGCCATATCTCAGCAACTGTGCACAGCCACACGACGACAAGTGTCAAGATTTACAGTGGCCAGACGCCTCCACAAAGGTGACTTATTTGCTAGACGTCCTGAAAGCTGCATACCTTTAAAAGTTAGCCATCGGCGGCACCGCTTAGAGTGGTGCAGAGAACACGAAACCTGGACACCTCATCAAGGAAGTCGCATCCTCTTTACAGATGAGAGTCGTTTTAGTGCTACAAGCGATTCTCAACGTCAGTTCTGGAGAGAGGTTGGAGCTCGATTTCATCCCAATAACATCGCGGAAAGAGATCGTTACGGTGGTCCTTGAGTTGCCGTCTGGGGTGGCATTATGTTGAACTGGCGGACTGAGCTTCTGATCTTCGACCGAGGTTCTGTAACTGGAGACCGCTACTGCAATGAGGTAATCCTACCCCATGTGCGTCTGTTTCGAGAGGCCATTGGACCAGACTTCTTTTTTATGGATGACAATGCCCAGCCACACCGTACTGCTAATGTTCAAGATCTACTGGAAAGTGAAGATATCACACGAATGGATTGGCCAGCTTACTCTCCAGATCTAAATTCCACAGATCATGTGTGGGATGCATTAGGGAGACGTCTTGCGACACGATAGTTTCCTCCTGGTAACACCCATCAGCTGTACGATGCGTTAAAGGAGGAATGGAGACGTTTACTCCAAGAACTCCTGGATAATCTGGTGCTTAGCATGGAGAGACGCTGCCAAACAACAATTACAGTAAGGGGAGGACATATCCCATACTAAGAAACATCTGCCAGTTGTACTTACGCTTCTTCAGGGAATCATGTGTAACGCCACTATATGTCAAATAAAGCCTTTTTTTGTTCCATACCCTACTTTAAGCTTTATATTCATTTCTGCGCCATTATTCTTTTACAATCGTTTAAGTACAAAATAATGTACATCATAATCAAATTTAATGTCAATCAGATGATTTCTTGTAGAGTTATAACAAAAAACGCACTTGTTGCTTACGTTTTGCACACCAGTGTTATTATAAACTGAACAACAGCCAAAATATTACATTTTACATCAGTAAGTAAAAATTTGATCCTTAGATAAGTCATCCAAAATATCTCACTTATTATTCAACTGATTTTTACAAAAAATAAATCGATGAACTTTTGAAAATATATCTGTATATCTTTCAAAATATATTTGAAAATATACAGCAAAAAAAAAATAAATACAAAAAAACACGAAGAAAGTTAAGAAAAACAATAAGTTTCATGCATAAGCTGCAAGTAAACAGAACTCATTAGATATGTTCAAAATGAAGATAAAACAAAGGAAAATTATAGACATATGAAAAGGGAGGGGGGGGGTAAATAATAATGAAAAAAAATTACAAACAACTGATTAAAAAAAAAGAGAGGATAAAATTTTATAGATATAAAATGGAAAATTACAAAAATATATAAAAAAAGAATTATATTTATATAATTTTTCCATGTGCAAATCCATTTCGGGCAAATCCGTGACTAAGATTATTCGCAAAACAGGCAATTTATGTTTCTCTTTTCTATTTTATATTTTTTCTTAAATAAATATTTATTTATTTTCTAAAATTATTTATGGTCAACTTTTTAAATTATCCAGTATAATGTTACCTTGCGCACATCCATTTCGGGCCATCATTGGTAGCTAACAAATCAATGCACAACATAACAAATCACTTCAGCAATGCAGTAAGAACGGCACTTTAAATTCCTCCAGTTACACTCAATTTGAGCTTTTGTTTTATATTTTGTAATCTGGCAATCTTGGTGCGAAATTATTTTTAAATCATTCTTGAAAAATTTCCCGTTCATGTACGTACATCTGATTTCTCTACTCGCTTTAGAAATTTTGTTTTATACTGTTTTTTCGTTTTCTTTTCTTTTATTTTTTGTTATTACGTGTTATTTTTACTTATTGTGTTCTATTTTATTTGTTGTAATTTTTGTAAAAATTTTTTTTTGTGTGTGTATTGTATTAATATATTTTGCTTTGGCTATATTGATGCAATATCAGAAAACACTCTTTTTTGCGAATATAATCGTGTGGGCTGATGAAAAGATTATATCTTTCATTTTCCAGTTTTTTTAAAAAAAATTTCATCCTTTTTTTTTTAAATTTTTTTTCATCAGTTGTTTGTTATTTTTTTTTTATTGTTATTCCCCCCTTTCATATGTCTTTAATTTTCCTTTGTTTTATCTTCATTTTGAACTATATATATATATATATATATATATATATATATATATATATATATTGCACCCTGCTTCAGTTTAATCAATTATTAATAATTCCAATGATAAATTTGAATGTAAGGATAATCGATGATTAACCTGCAAATCGCAGTCAATTTCCCTCTTTGAAAGGCTACTAACTGTATCTATAAAATTAACTGGTTAATTTGTGATGTAATATATATTGGCTAAACCTCCCAACCTCTTCACAAAAGGATTAATTTACATAGGTCTTTAGCAAACAAATATAACTGTAGTAATAATAACAATAGCCTTGAAATTAAACATTTTTCTAAGCACGGGTTTAAAAATTTCAATAGAGGTTTTGGATTTTGTTAAAAACCCTACAACGTCTTGAAGCTGAAAATAAATATATGATCATTAATGAATCTATTTATCCTTACGGTCTAAATACTAATTTCAATTTTAAACCTTTTACTAATAATGAGTGGATTTATAATATTTTAAAACTTTTTAAAAATTACAATAATAAAAGAGGAAAATGAGGTAACATTAAAAATGAAATTAAATATAACTTAAAAGATTTTGTTAATGGTTGCATTAATTGCTATGATCAACCTAATGCTATTAAATCTATTAAAACTAAGATTTCAGGGGTTAAACTTAATTTTCATAACAAACTTTTAAATTTTTTAAAGTTAGATCAAGTAAAAATTTATTCAAAACAAGATTTTTCAAATTTTTAAAACTTAGTTGAAGATTTAGCTAGATATAGGTTTAAAAATAATTATAAGCACAAAAATTTACCCAAACCAGATTATTTTGTTTCAGATTTTAATAATGAAATTTTTAATAATCTTGACATAAATGCAATTATTGGCAAAAGTAAAAACCTTCTTCCTATCCACTTTAATTGTAAATCAACTTTTAGATGTACAAAAAGTTTAAAAAATTTTATTTGAAATTATAGGAATTTAGCTACAGATAATTTGAACTATGTGTGTAATTGTGATAAGTATAAAGATACTTCTTTTTTTGATACTTTCCATAAACATGTTATTACCGGGGATTTAATAATGATAAATTTAAAAAATTTATGCCTTTAGATTCTAAATTTAGACCATCTCTTCTAACTTCTAAAAATAAAGTAATTTCTATTTTTCTTAAAAATCTCGATGATTTTATTTTAAAATTAACTTACAAACATAATTTCCCAATTGAAGGCTTTTTTGAATGGAGAGAGAGTATCATTAAAGATTTTAAAATATATATAAAAAGGGACAAATTAGTTTTTCATAAGGATTTAATTTTTAACTCTGTTCTTAAACAAGATATTAAAAATATTCAAAATAAATTTTGTATTACAACTGTTGGTAAAGCTAGTAATAATTTTGCAATTATTTGAAAAATTTTTTTAAACAACTTCGTTCCAATGAAATTAATAGTAATATAACATACAAAAAACTTAACACCAACAGTGATATTATTTTTAATAAAATTAATGCTATTTAAAAAAGACTTAAAATTAAATGAAATAATATTAACAATTTTCCTTTTCTTTTTGCCAATCCAAAATTTCATAAGACTCCAACCAACCAAATTCAGGTTTATTGCTAGTGGTGTTAAAAGTAACATGAAAAAAATCGAATCTTTGAGAACATTCTTAAAAAAGTTTATAACAAACTTAATAAGCTTACTAAAAATAATAATTATTTGAATTGGAATGGTAAAAATAGCATTCAGGTTTTAAATACACTAAAAACTTTAAATAATGTTGATTCAATTCACTGTTTTGATTTTGAAAACCTATATACTTCCTTTCCAACAAATAAAATTCATGACGATCTTCTTTAAATTCATAGCATGTTTAATCTTAGCGATAATATTAATGAAGATAACTGGAACTTTCTAGTACATTTTAACCTTAACAATAATCATATTCTTTTTAATGACAACCTTTTCAACAAACTAATGGTATTCCCATGGGTAATAATTTTAGTACTAGCATCTGCCATATTTTTCTTTTTCTACAAGAATATAGGTTTGTAAAATCATATGTTAATCTTCCAATTAATTCCTTCTTTCTCAAATTCATTGATGATCTATTAGTTATTAATTTTAATGATTTCGACTTTCTGGTCAAACATATTTATCCAAATGAATTAATTCCTAATAAAACAAATAATAGTAATTCTGCAGAAACTTTTTTAGATTTGAGTCTTAACATTAATGAAGATAAAAATATTACATTTAAACTTTTTGACAAAAGAAATTGTTTTAACTTTCCAATAAAAAAATTCATTGATTTTAACTTCAACTTAGCCAATAAGGTTTTTTCTAATATTATTACCAATCAAATTCATAGATTTTACAGGAATAATTCTAACTATAACGAGTTTTTTATAGATACTGATAAATATAAAAACGATTTAATTGATAGCCATTTTCCTAGTTCATTTCTTAAGTTCCATTTTAAAAATATCTTAAAAAACTTGGTACATTAATTTTTATTTTTTATTTAATTTTTCTGCTTTTAGAACGAGCTCTGATTTTTTTAAGGTAAGAACTAACTATGATAAACTGTTCCTAAAGCCACTGAACGGAATAGTTTGGATGTATGACCTTTTATACTGGATAAGTTGAATATTTTTTAAGTTGCTTCTTAATAATTTGTATTCTTTTTAATATCACGTCCCAGTCACATTAAACGTTGCGAGACTCTTTCAGAAAGTTCAATATTCTGTCGTTTGCAACTTTGCTTAGTTGAAATAAAAATTCTGGCACCATTTTACTCATAAAAGAAAACATATGACTTTTACTTATACAAATTGTTCCCACCTATCGTCATAGAAAACTGAAATGCTCATAATTTTCTTTTAAAATAAAACAATACAAATCCAGCTTATAGCTCACATGCAATTAAATCACAAATAAATAGAATCTTCTTTTAGCAGTTATAACGATAATAAATGAAGATTCATAGTAATGATAATAAATAACAATTCATTAAAGCGGGTAATCATTGCGTACAAATAACAAAATATGATAATAAACTTCAATACTAATGAAGCATTACCCTTTTTAAACAAACTTAATTACTTTTTTTAATTAAAAGTAATGCACAATAACAAGTAAAAAATAGCGTCACATTTGAAAAATTTATTTTAATGTTTTTATTTTATTTATAACATGCAAATTTATTTAGAACTTTCCTATTAAAGTCACAGTAACTGTACAAATTATTTATCACTGAGAAAAAGTTTGATATTTATTTTATGGCGCACGATTTAATCATTTGCTCACGCAATTATTTCCTTTTAAATGCGCTGTCCTTGTCATTAAGGTAGTATGTAGATCTGCTTCTCAGAGAGCACTCTACCAGCTGATAAAATGTCTTTACATCAAACATTTTCTTGTATCTTTGTGTTATTTGCAACAATATTGCTTTCAAGTAAGTTAAACTCTTTTTTTTATTGCATTAATTACATTTAAATCAATAAACTAATAATAGTTCTTAGAGGTTTTTTTTTACGTTTTGTAAAAAATTAAATAAAAAGATGAGTTAGGCAAACAATGCTAATACGAAACAATAATCGATACTTTCACTGTTATTTTTAATGTATTAAATTTGGTTAATGCAGAAGGTTTTTAAAAAAATTATGAATTTTTGTTTTTATTTTATCTCTTTGTTTATGGTGTGAAAAGATTGAGTTTCGTATAAAGGAAACTAAAAATAAATAAATTAATTAAATTATAAATAAAATAATAATAAATAAATACTAATAATGAATAATTTAAATAAATAAAATGAATAAGATAAATAAATAAAAGGAATAATATAATTTTTCATATTAGAAACGTTTAATAAGACGAATATGAGACATCTACTATTCTCTATTACAGGGTGCTTGGGGAGCTCTGTATTAAAGAAGTAAGTGCTTTAGTTAAAAAATAAAATTTAAAAACTAAATTTATTTGTAAACCAAAAAGGAGGCCATAGTTTTAATTTTATCGGACTTAAAAAACACGTAAAGAGCATAACTTTCGTTATGAAATTATGTTTTAGTTGAATAAAAATAGCCTGTACTTACGTTAATTTAGGAATGCAGTATAATGAGAATTTTGTACTAATTTGAGCACACTAGTTTGTCGGAGAAATTTCAATATTTTGATTGCAATGAATTTGTTTGGTTAAAATGATCAGGAATTAGGAAACGATTGAATTTGACTCATAATTCCAGTAAAGATTTGAGAAGTGTAGTTTGTTGTTTAAAAGGTACAATAGTTTATAAGGATTAAAAGAAACATGAAATAGAGAATTACTTCTCACTTTTTTATTGGTATATATCAATTAATTAGCGGGCATAGAAATATTCATTAGCGTATAATTTGAAGAAAACATGTCATGGATTGTCCGAATATTTTAAATTACAATCATTTCATCACCTACATTTTTGTCTTTCATTTCCAGAATACCCATCATTTTTTAATTGAATTGATATCTTGCTGTTGCAACGGGCAAAGAGTAATTAGCTCTATTTTTTACTAGGTAAAGTTAGAGACTTATATGTGTAAATGTGTGTAAATGATTTTCTATTTTTTGTATTGTTCACTATATAAAATCCTTTATAGCAATGAAAAAAAGAAGGAATTATATATTATCATCCGGCAGAAAGAGCTTCATTAAACTTTAAGCTCG
Organism: Parasteatoda tepidariorum; assembly: GCF_982258835.1. Lineage (NCBI taxonomy): Eukaryota > Metazoa > Arthropoda > Arachnida > Araneae > Theridiidae > Parasteatoda > Parasteatoda tepidariorum. Next base: position 51,972,441 of record NC_141762.1, read on the forward strand.
TTAACTATCGGGAAAATTTCGATATTTAAATTTACGATAAATCCATTTTGGTGATAAATTCACTTCCAAGTGATCAGGAAATAAATGGAACTATCAGACACACAGTTCCAGCGGAGATTTGAGAGCTCTAGTTAGTAGGGACATGTTAGAAATTTTAATCAATGATAAATTCCCAGTGGTGATGATATAACGATAAACTCTGCATGAAGAGGCCAAGAAACTATTGATACTTACATTGCTATGAAAAATGCGGAGCAGAGAGCTCTAGCAGAAGTATGGGAGCTCCAGCTAGTCAGGAAAATGGTCAAACTTTTGATCGACAGCTGGAATCCACTCTTAAGGATACGAAAACCGGTTAACATAAAGCGTTGTTAAAATTGAAAGGAGGGGCTCAAAAATGCATTTTAGAATTTTAAAATTTCGATTTTGGATAAATTATTGAAAATATATCAGGCAGAGGCGAAAATTTTCATCAAAACTCACTGGAATAAATCAACACCATTATTATGATATTTAAAGCTAATGTTGGTTCATTTCTTAGTCAGCAATGTAATATAATGCTATAAGGCTATAAAAGTAAACTTGTATTAGCATGCATGCAACATTTATTATTGCCAATCAAAATTTCTAGAATGTTCAATGTTATTTTCCTATTCCTAAACGAGTTTTTTGTCATAGGATTTTAAAAGAATCAAAATTTGAATTTCCTTCCCTTTTTCAGACACTATTTCTTCACTGTTTCCTTCTTAATGGATTTTTTTAAAACGAAAACTAGAAACTAATTTGAGGCACTTTTAATGTTTCAATACGGAAAACCTGAAAAGTTTTCGCTCAATTAAACAAAATAATTAAAAAATGGTAAAGATTAATTTTTTGCTAAACCTACCATTAATAATGAATACTACATTCGTTTCTTATGCAGTTTCCATATTACTTTGCCATTATGATTTAATTTTAACAACGAGTGCAATAAAGCCAAGGAAGCTGTTTTAAGTCCTTACGGAGTAACAGAGTTTGCTGTACGTAATATTTGCATACAATTACATGATTAGTATAACTATTATTATACTAATTTTAAGTTATTGTAGTTTTAAATAAAAAAAAATAAAACGTTTTAATGAAATCGGTCAACTAATTCAAGAAAATCAAAAATTAGCATTTTTTTTTCTAATTTGCTAACTTTTAGAAGCTATTTGATTGATTTTGAAAAAAAAAATGTATTTGATTATTAAAAATAACATTAAAATTAATCTCAAGACCTAAAGTTATTAAGGTGTTCCTTTTTTCGGAACTTTTCAAGCGAATGAAAAAATTTTTGCACAAAATTAGAAAATTTGCTTATCCGAAGATAATTTAACGTACCTTTTAGTAAATATTGCATATTTTTTATTATTTTATTTAATAATAGTCGAAAAAATTTCGAATTGAATTTTTGAATATACACATTTTTAAATCATTTTAAAGAAATTTTACATAGTGAAACACAAATCAAATTTTAAATATCCAACTTTTTTAAAATTCTATTTCTCAGGAATTATTCGACCGATTTCGTTCAAATTTTGTACCAAAATTGTTCTTCAACAATATACCGAAATTTTTTGTCAACAGGAATTAGTTCTTTAATCGATGTCGAAATGTTTCGCTTTCTACAGGAATGTTTATGAATAGTTCATGACGCAAAATATAAAATTCAATAAGTTTAAAATGGCCCACAAATATTTTTTTAAACTTTAGTTTTATTTAGTTTCCTTTCTTCCCCTTTGCTTCAATTGGATTCCTGCAAGTGAAGTGATCGTAGTTAAATCGTAGCATTTGTTGATTCAGTAGCCAATTCAGTTCGACAAACACGCGTGGCGTCGTTTACAGGTATCCAATTAAATCTGATTTAAATCACACGGTTGGTCGAAAATCACTTCACTTCTTCTCGAGTTGAGTTGCAAGTACCCAATTATTAAGCTCGCTTTTGGATAGTTATTAGTGATATTTACATTTTGTTTTTTGACTTTATTTTTTTAAAGAACTAATCGTAATTTTAAGTCCATATTAATGAAAAAATTTCTTTTCCTCCATTTAATTCCTCCTGCCCATAAGACAATCGAAAATGAAAGATACATTGAAAACATGTTATTTTGAGAATTATTAAGGCACACAAACACCTGTCACGCAATTATTTTTAGGAGGTACTTTTTCTACATGCAATATTTTGTTCAATAATATTTTGTACTTTCCTAAATTCCTGTACCATATCTTTTCATCATTACATCCTCATAACTCTTTCTGCTCTTTCAATGAGTAAGCGGAAATTAAAAAAAAAAAAACATGTTTTTTCCTTCAATTTCAAAAACAGAACTTTTAAAAGAGGAAAAAGGACTGATATTTCATGGTAACTTTCATGGTGAATAAATAAATAAAATTTCTTTCTTTTCTTGTTTTCTAAAATCTGTTACAAAATATACTAATCAGGTTTTCATCAACCTGCTTTTTTTTTTGCGATCATGCTTTTTCAATCATCTTCATTTATATATATATATATATATATATATATATATATATATATATATATATATATATATATATATATATATATATATATATATATATATATATATATATATATATATATATATATATATATATATATATATATATATATATATATATATATATATATATATATATATATATATATATATATATATATATATATATATATATATATATATATATATATATATATATATATATGAAAAGCGTTTAATTTTTCATTATTTAAAAAGTTACTCCAACGCAAAAATTGAAAATTGATATTTTTATCTAGGTGAAGAAATTGGGCTGAATAAACAATTTAAAAAAAAAAAGTTTAAGTATTTTTAAAATAGAGTTATTTCTCCGTTCTAAAGCCCAGCTGACACAAAGGAACAATTTTTTGTCGCAATTACACAAATACTTTATTCTGCCTAATTTTGGTGTAGTAATTTCAAATTTGAAAGTAGGTTAGCTCCTAAGACTATAGATTTTTTTTAAATGACATTTTTATTCTACTTTTTGTCGAAATGTACAAGTTCTAAAACGTTATATATAACAGGTGGTCACGTAAATGTTTTGACAAATTTCTGGGAAATTTAGAGCACATCATCAGGATTAAAACTGCCCAGGAATTCATGCTCAGAAATGTCATCATACGCAGCTAGAGGCACCCCCCCCCCCTATCTTTTAGCTGTTTCTCCGTGTGCCATAGCAGCGCACGACGATATTCCCGGACAAGGGTTTCTACGCAAATTTAATCCTAATTATACGCCTAAACTCCCCTAGTAGTTTGTCGCACCATTTACGCAACCCTCTGTTATACATAACGTTTTTGCATTACGTTGTACATAGCGTTTTTAAACTTGTACATTTCGTCAAAAAATGGACTCAAAACGTCATTTTAGAAAATGCAGCAAATGTAACCGATTACAGATTTCAAAGAAGCGAAAAGAAAATATCAGAGATCTGTTAAAAAATCTCATGAAACTGGAGAAAAAAAGTTCTCCAGTGTAACTTCTGTGGCAATGTGATTTATGTAATAATCATAGTTTAGACTCAAGTTTTACTCTCATTCACGAAAAAGCTTAGAAAAATACTTGATAATGCATTTAACTACGTGGGAAAATCTCTCTAAAATGGCTTTTTTTTTATCATGAGTTGAATACATTTTCTAACATTTTAGTTTTATTTTAAAAAAAAATTCTTCGGTTTTAACTTTTCTAGTGCTATAAATGTATCATGACTATGTTTTATACTCAATTCTCTTTTAAACAAATTCCGCTTGCCAACCTAACATATATATACAATCCATTACAAAAAAATCGACGCACCAAGAATGAGTTGTCCGATTGAAATGAAAATTGATGGATAGGAAGACAATGTACAGAATAGTAAATGATTAAAATTTCAGAACAATTGAATAATTCAGTGCAGAGTTGCAGTAACAAGTTCAATAAGGCGTTGACCCGCCTCTAGCCTGGATACAAGCTGCCACACGGCGTGGCATAGACCGATAAAGCCCCCGGATGGTCTCTTGCAGTATTTCCAGCCAAATTCGATCCAATTGTCGAACGAGGTTATCAACATTCCGTGCCAGATGCAATCGCCTTCCCATCATATCCCAGACATGCTCGATGGGAGAAAGATCTGGTGATCTGTCAGTCCAAGGAAGAGTTCGACAAGCTTGCAGACAGTTCATAGCAACACGTGCCGTATGTGGTCTGGCATTGTCCTGCTGAAAAACCAGCCCAGGGCGTTGCAAAAGGAACGGTAGCAAAACAGGTCTTAGGATGTCGTCGACGTACTGCTGTACAGTAAGTGTACCTCTAATGACGACCAAAGGGGTCCGGCTGTCAAAGGAAATGGCACCCCAGACCATAATGCCTTGTTGAGGGCCGGTGTGGCGTGCAATAGATAAGGCAGGATCCCCTTCTGCCCTCTGCGTCTCCAAACACGTCTTCGATGATCACCAGGACACAGTTGGAAGCGGGATTCGTCGCTAAAGACTATACGTTCCCAGTCGGCATCATTCCAGCCATATCTGTTCAAAACATTCATGCATGCGATATTTCAAACCAATCGGATGATTGCTTCTTGGTGCGTCGATTTTTTTGTTACAGAGGTTTCATCATGGTTTCAAATTATTTCAGATATTGATGGTGAGCATCTACCTGATAGAGACACCCTTGGTTTCCTGGACATTTCACAATACCAAGATATGTACAAGAACGCGTATAATAACATGAATCCATTGATGAAAGGTCCTCTCTTTCCGGTAGCTGAAATGGTTTTCGATACTGTTGAGGTTGGTTAAAACAATACTTGCAAATAAAAAATTGTAGCGATATAGAGGCTTACAAAATAGAGTACAGTAGTGAGCAATAATAATAATAATAATAATAATTAAAAAAATAAAAAAATTAAGAAAAGAAAACTTACCGACCATGAACAAAACTTTTGATCTAATGATCGGATCTTCACGTTCTAGAGGACTCAATCTTAAGAGTTCATGGGGCACCTCAAATATGCCAATTAATTCGAGAAGGCGATATTTTTAGTTATGAAATCAGACACAAAAACATACTTTCCGTGAATAAGCGTTAAATTTTTTTTGACGGATTCAAATTTTCAATCCCAAAATTATGGGTAGTAGCCACAATCTGGGAAATATGGTCCCCATAGTTTGATCAGGAGAGCGATCTGAAATTTGAACCCTTTAATGTTAATTTCACTTTTCGCGTATTCTGCCATATCTCGAAAATTTTTTAAATGAATTGAAAAATTTTTTGCACACAATTATATAACTCGTTCATAAAATAAATTTTAGTAAATATTTATTATTTTTCATTATTTAATAAAATAATAGTTGGAAAAAGTTTGAGTTGTAAGGTATACAATTTTTTACATAATCTTAAGAATTGTAGTTATGTAAGGCAAAAGGCAAAATTCTAGCGAAATCGGATGAATTGTTCATGAGAAATCGAATTTTGAAAATGTCGTATTTTTAAAATTTGCTCGCATTTTGTATTTTGTCATTTAAACTTGAATTCTTCTCAAGATTTGGTTAAATACACGAAAGTAAAATTAGCATTAAGGTGACCATACTTGGGATCGTTCTCCTGACCAAAGTAAGGGAACCACATTTCCCAGATTGCAGCTACCCCCTAAATTTTGTGGGTCAAAAGTCCTAATTCGTCGAAAAATAATTTTGTTTATTCAGAGAAAGGGTGTTTTTGAGTCTGATTCCGTAACTTGAAATATGGTATATGGTCTTCCGTAACTTGAAATATGTCATCTCCTTGAACCTTTAAGACTGAGTCCTAGAACATGAAGATTCAAAAGTTATTCAGAATTTCTTCTTCTTCTTCTTTTTTTTTTTCTCGCTGTGCATTTTTTAAAACTATTATTCAAACTTCTTTTGCCTATATAGAATACTATCAATCTGTAAAAAAATGTTCTAATTATAAATTAAAGCGCAAAAGCACTGCAAAAAAATAAATAGGACTGATTCAAAGAAAAGGGAATGGAGAATGTTGCTGTTTCTCTTAGCTCAGTGAAGTGTTGTTAACTGATTCATTGATAATTACAGATATGTAATAAACAATACTAGTAAGTTGGTAAGTACAAAATTGAAGTACTATCGTGGAGTCTAGACATAAATCGAATGACAAAATACAATAAAATAAACATAAGTAGGAAATAAAGTATTTATGAAACATGAATACAATACTTATAAATAAATTAAGTTAAAACAAAAGTTCAAAAAGACTTGACTAAATGTAGTACAAAAATCAAAAGTTAACATTAAATAAAATTAGTTAAACCAAAACAATTAAAAGTCACAATAACTTAGAACAGTGTTTCCCAAAGTGTGGTACGCGTACCCCCAGGGGTACGGGAACAGTTTAGCGGGGGTACGCGTTCTTATACGAAATATCTCGCAACAAACGAAAATTTCACGAAATTTTATTTAAAAACAAAGCTAGTCATGAAAATTTACCATTACGTATTTTTCTATTGGCTATTTTTTTGCAGAGTTAATAGTTAATAATTAGGGGTATCAACAGCCAGTTGTGATTTTAAACTTTTGGGCAATTTTTTTTACAGTAAAAAATACATTAATTTTGTATTAGTGGTACGCAGCGTTACGAAAAATTTAGAAAGGGTACACAAAAGTCATAAGTTTGGGAAACACTGACTTAGAATATAATTTAGCGTTATGTCGTAGCAATTAAGCCAAAAGAAAAGCCTATACCTCTGTTAATGTGATGGCCTAGGCGTGGTGACTACAAGTGGTTTCTGGATTGGTCACCATTCTATAGTTGTCATTTGATTGATCCTTTGACAGTTACACAAGGGGTTGTTTGCCTATTTCTTTAAATATAAATTATAGTGGAGCAAACTGGGTGTGTAAATGAAAGAAGATTGAAATTAGTTGAAATAAATTCGAAAAAGTTTAATAAAAGGCAAAAGATAAAGTTTAATAAATACATCGCTACATCTGCCTCAGGAAAAAAGCAGTTATGATTGTATTTCGTATTATCCTCGATCAATTTGATATTATTCAGTTGAGGTAGTGCCTTTACTGGTTTTTTCATAAAGTTTTTCGATAAATAAGTTAATATCTTTAATTTTCAAATTGGATCTAATGCTACTGTAGTTTAAGAGCTTCGTTGTGCCAACAAGACATTTAAGAATTTTTCTTACAGTGGAGAATTTATTTCTTAGATATATCGGTTAGGGTAAGGTGACAATTGCTGAACATGAAGTTATAGGGCATGTTGCTATTACATATATAGTCCTTATATATACGAAATCAAGTTGCAATTTGGTGTTGAGTATTGAGTCTAAGCCCCATTTGCATTTTTAATACTATGCTTGATATGGACGTTTGAAGTGATTGTAATTTCTAAGTATTTGGTGCTGTATAGAAAGCTTGATAATTTGATTATACAACTTGATGCCTGGAATTTTGCGTCCTTTCTCTTTACTATTAAAAACTGAGAGTTGGCATTTGTCAGAATGTAGTCTGCTATTCCACTTCAACGTTTGTAATTTTCTATTGCAATTGATTTAATGCATGCGTGTGTCTCATTGATTAAGTGATAACTGAGTTTCATCAGTATACAATGCAGTGAATTCATATGTTTTTTCATAACTAATGCAAAAATCAGCAGTACATCGGATGTTAAGTAGCGGTCCAAGATTAGTTTTTTACGATTCGCCGACTTTTACAATTCTACATGATGAGTAGCTATTATAAATCTTCATCCTGAATTGGCGATTGGAGAGATAAGAATTCAGGACTAAAAAGAGATCGCCAGGGATGCCCATTAAATACAATTAAGCAATTAGTCTTTTCCACACTATGTCTAACGCCTTAGTGACGTCGAGCATGAGCATTAGGAAATTTCATGGTTGAATTTGGCATTGCTGATATATTCCAGTACGTTAACAAGTTGCTTTGCAGCTGAAAGATTCTTACAAAATCCGTATTATTGCTTTAGTATGTTTTGCAGATGGTCATTAAATCGTCGTTAAATAACGTTTCAAGATTTTTGAAAACATTGGTAGGAGACTGTTTGGAGTGGTAGTTTTCAGGAGAGGAAGCCATTTTTCCTGACTTAGGAAAAAGTATGATTTCTGATTTCTTCTAATCATTGGGAAAGTATCTATTTTTTATGCAAGCATTGACTACATTTTTGAGCAGACTAACTTTGTTTTAAGGTATGTTTTTAATCATTGAAATTTGAGATAGTGTCAAGTTTCCGAATTACTTATCATCGGGGGTAAGTTCAATAGTAATTGGAATGTTGAAATGGATGTTAGTGATCATTTCATAAGTTTCATTAACAAACTTGTCAGTATGGAGGAATTGTTCCTCCAGATTGTTGACAAAAACTTCGGCTGTGTTTTGTTCTGTATAAAATTTGCCATCAGATCCATTGAGAACAAGGTTGGTGAAAGAAGATCTTTTGAGAACTCTGGTCATTCTTCATAAGGAATTATTTTCAGTGTGAAGGCTATCGAGTTTTTCATATGTATGTGGAACACATCTAGCTGATTCCTCTGTTAAGGTGATTAAGTTGTTTTTTTAGGTCAGGATTGAAGGTATATTTATATCTTTCTCCAATTTTATTCTTAACTTTCATGAGTTCTCTGATGTGATTAGAAAGGTAGGTTGGTACTTTATTCACGTCGCACTAGAGCTACACTATGGGCTATCGTTGACAGCCTGGGAAACATCTCTGAAAATGATTCTCTGCTGAGGAAATAGCTCCTTCTCTTTGATAGATCGATGATCGGAGCGAGAAGCCGTGCACCTCACGGTGGAACAGTTTAACAAGGACCGATACCTCGCACAATCGGTCCCTACGCAGGCTGATCAAAGCGGTCACCTACCCGCTTACTGATCGCAACCAGTGATGCGTGACTTCGGTGTTCTACTAGGAACCGTCTCTTTAAAATCAAGACACTGTGGGACTCACGTTGGTAGAAAGGAGTTCAGTTTAGTCAAGCTTTTATTGTTCCATTTTTGTAGGATTTAATATTTCTAGGTTTTCTGTTGTAGAATTGACGTCTTCATTAATGGAAATATTATCTTGATCAGAGTTAAAATTTTGGAGTACTGGTGGAAAGGAACTAGTCTGTCTTTCTTCTGAAGATTTTGCTTTTTTTACATTCAATGTTAATGATCCACTAAAGGTAAGGAGCGCTGCGAAGTTCGTTGATAGTATTGCCTCGTTATTGCTTTGATAGTATAGTAGACTCGTTACTGCAAAAGATGATGGAAGATTAGTAATCATAATGTTAAGGATGTCAATGGAATATCGGCCAGAAATGTGGGTATATTTTAGTTGTTCTGATGCATAGTTTTTTATTTTATTTCGCGGGGTTGATTTCCGGGTGTGTTATTTATTCTAAAGCCCCAAATAGAATTCTTGGCATTAAAATCTACAAATGCAATACTGTCAATGTTTGAATTGAGAGGGTATTTGAAATAATTTTCCCTGAGAAGTAAATAGATGATGTCTTGAGGTTTCTGATGCTAAATTGAATAATAATTGAAGTTTGATCCCGATTTTCCTTAGTGTTGATTTTTAAAACAGTATTTTGTGTTAATTAAAATGCCACTACCACCATCAGTGTGGATAATTCGATCACATTTACAAGTGTTATAATTAGAAATCTTAAGTATATTGCTTGGTTTGATGAGTGTTTCTATAAATGATATAATGTCTGGATTGCATCTTGATATGAAATCAAGAAATTCCGCAAATTTGGAAAGAATATTCTTTGCATTCCACAAGGCAACTGTAAGAGGAGAAAAGAATAGTTTTTATTGTTCGTAATTCATGTTTGAGAGTCCTTGTTTTTATTCTGAGAAAAAGGAGTTAATGTTATTTTGATTTTTAAAAAACGAAAATACACTTAGTTAGATTATTGCTTACCTGTCGAAAAAGCATATTTGGAATAAGTTGAACAGGTTTCATATTATTGCGCATGATACTAGTAAAACTCATATGAGTTCTTGAGAAATTAGAGTCGAATTTTCGTTGATAATCAAACGATCATCTATTGTCAGTTTTGCTTTGTATTTTTAAGCAACTTTTTTCTGTACTTTTCTATAGTAAATTAAAATAGTACATAGACGCGAATTTTTAAAATTGAAATCATAGCAAAAATGGGAAAAGCAATCACAGAACTAAACCATAAATTTGATGCCACAACGTTTTTGGAAAAAATTTACTTTTGTGCTTTATTACTCTTTCATAATAAGGTATTTAATTTAAAGTGTTACTTTTTTAATTTTGGATATCATGTTTTAATCAGTTCTTAAGAGTAGTATTTAACACTAGAAAGACGGAAAATTAGTATATACCTAGATTGCCAAAAAGCAGTCAAAATGACTGGATTGTGAATGCGTAAATAAATTTGCTTAAAATTAATTTTTAAAATTTTTTATAATATTTACAGTTATATAACAAGTTATTAGTAAGTATTAACAATAAAAAAAATTATATGTTGTACAAAAAGCCACAAAATTCTAAGAATTTGTGTCATTATATACATCATTGTTTTTCTAATTGAAATTAAAAGCAGGCAAAATGACTTCCTTAGGCAATCTAGTGTTAAAGAAGTTCAGGATTATATAACTTTTTGAAATGCATTGTATATCTTACGTTTCTAAAACTTTTAATTAACTTTTAAATAGACTGTAAAAATATTATGACTTAAGCTATTAATTAACTATCTTTCTTGCAGTGTATTTTGAGGGATTTGTCTCAGATTGGTTGCGTAAGTATAAATAGCTCCTTTCTAATTATTTCTTAACAGCGTTCAGACCAGTAACAGTTTTGGAAAAAGGAAACTTTTTTTAATTCAGAAAACTTTTGGAGCATAGGGCTTCTATCATAGCTTTCCATCTTACTCTAGTTGTGGCCAGATATTTTGCCTCTCTCAATGTTTTCCCTATTGTTTTCAGTTCGTTTACAATCGTCATGCGCCAAGTATTTTTATAGATTGTCTTAAGTAAGAACTCGTCCAGCCGTTCGTCTGGACCCGTGGCGATGACTATGATAACGAGGTATAACTATTTCGAGTAGGGGTGTGGAGTCATTGTTTAGGACAGGTTTTGGCTGGGGTTGCGAGAAAAAGGGAATCTTTTTCTTCGGTCTATTTATTGTGTTAGTCCTAGAGTAAATGGAAGATACCCTCCCTGAAATGCGCTTTTCTTGCTTCCATAGCAGCAGACGGCCTCAGACTTTGTAGCGGGGGGTGGTCTTTTTCCGTTGACAAACTATAGGTCTTCCTCTTTTTCTATTCCTCTGAGGGTTCCAACCAAACACTTGTTTTACTTTAAATTTATCTAGTTTACGTAGAACATGATCAATTCATTTCCTTTTACGTTCTTTAATTTACAGATCAATCTGTTTCTGTTTTGCTTCTCTAAGGATTTCTGCGTTACAAAAACAGTTCTTAATAAATACTTGAAGTTTTTCATGTTATTTTCATTGTAGTGCCGTGTCTCAGATCCAATTAGTAGAACAGATTTAAAAATGGTACTGAAACTTCTAATTTTTGTAGTATTCTTTATTTTTTAACTTTCCAGAATTTATTGAGAATAGCGTAACTGCTTCGGACTTTGTTTAATCTGTTTAGCATATCTCCACCAGTAACGGTATATACCAGTATCTGTACCTGTTTTAGTATATATCCACCATTAGTATATCTCCACCATTTATCGTTAATTATACTTACAAGATACGTAAAATCTGCTTACCTCCTCTAATTTATTATTCTCTCAGAATATGACATTTAATTGTTTAGGATTAACTTTCAAAATTTTAATTTCATTTTGGTTGATAATAAGTTCCATTTTTTTTTCATTCTACCTTTAAGATGTTTATGCTTGTTTGCATGTCTTGAAGGGTGTTGCTCAGTAAGCATAAGTCGTCCACAAAATCAAGAGCAGAAAGGTATTCAGCAAGGTTTCATCTTATGCCCTTTTTATTCTCGGATACTCTCTTTATAATCCAGTCAATAGCAATTAAAAAGATTATTGCAGAAAGTAATACAGCCCTGTTTCCTCCTCATACCGTATTAAAATCAATGTACATTATGCAGCCTATTTGATTTTATTTGATTGAAGATTCATAGATTCAACCTGGGCCTGACTATAGAAAGCTCTAGCCAGACCATTCTAAGACAACCAATTAGTTTTTGACAAAATAATCTCTTTTTTGCATAAAATTTCGGAAAGGAGCCAAAACTCTCTTTGCAGGAAAACTGCATTCATTCTGTCATTATTTTCTCGTATTGGTCGCTGTTCATAATTCTTCTAATCAGAACTAGTGGTCATCCTCTATGGCGTGAAAATATGTCCAAAGCATTGGTTTTTAAGAAGTTAAAAAATACTAGAAAATTTAAACTTGATTCAATTTATCCGCTCGCTAATGAATAAAATTTTTCTTTCAATGGAGTTATTTTTTTATTGAAGTTCTATTTTTCGTTTAATTAAATGATAAACGCTGAATTTTGAAGTATTTTTTGTTCAAAATATGACCTTTTAGTAAAAAATTTTTTAAGAAAAGGAGAAAAAAAAGAAACTAACCTAGGAGGAAAAGACTTTCAAAATTTTTTATTAATATTACGCTAAATTATCACATACTTTATTTTATCGAAAGAATTTTTTTTATAAAAATGAGTTTTTAGATATTTATTAGAATTCACAACATTCCTAATAAAATTTAAATATTTTTCAGAATATAAACACAACTGTCGACCTATTTGAACTATTGAGAAACGTAAGTAAATTTATATTTATATTTTAATGTTTGAGAAAGTACAGTGCGCAAAATAAATAACAGACTTATACAACTTTTTTAACTCGTTTAAAACATAGGTTGAGGACTTTCTTCGATTCTCACGGTTCGGTTAAAGGGAAAACTTAAAATGTTAATTCTTGCATATTTCAGTCTAAAAATAAAATCCAGAAAGCGGATGAAAAAAGGAATAATAAAATGTGAGAACGCATTCAATTTTGAATAATAAACTAAGAAGGAGGAGATTTTAGATAATGAAATAACATTGAAAAATTAGTTACAGCTTTTTATCTTATATCTATATACATATAGCACAATAGAAGCAAAAATGATTAAAGAAAGAGAGAATAATGAAGAAAATTAAGAAAAATAATAATGAGTTTTATTAACTGCGCAAAAGCTTTCAAGTATATAGAACTCATAAAATAAGTTAAAAATACAGAGAAAACATGGAAAAAATCTAGTAAAGAGTAATCAAAAGAGAAGAAGAAAAATTATTAAAATAAAAAATTTTAAAAATATTCAAAAAAAATTTTTTATTGAAAAATAATATAAACAAAAGATATAATCTCGTCCTCAGGTCATACGATTATATCCACAAAGAGTTCTAACATCGTATTAGTATAGCCAAAGTCAAATATATTGATGTAATGGTGTGGGGAGCACCCCAAAAACTAAAACGAAAATAGGACATATTAAGTAAAAAATATACGAAATGATCTAATAATTCTATAATAATTATTTTAATAATAATTATTTTATTTTCCGACTTTTTAATGTCAAATTTTTTTTTGAATATTTAAAAAAATATTTTAGTTATTTTTCTTTTTCTCTTTTCATTAATCTTTATTAAATTTACCCCCATGTTTTCGGTACATATTGATTCATCGCTCAAATTTTGACTATCGTCGTACTTTTACTCTTACTGATACTTTTGTGACGTAAATCTCTAACTATGTACGATACAGTTCTTAGTAAGGATACATATAATTATTATGATTGTTGAAAGTAAACTTCTGAATAAGTGTTATTAAAATGATGGTATATATTGCAGTGCAGCGATGGCAAAGGACTTCTGTCAGAACTCTCGAACATTGATAAGCTAGTTCCTGAAATCGGTAGTCCACTTATCATTCCACCGACTACAAACGATGCACTCTGCGGAGCTGCATCATGTGTGTCACGTACTATCCCTGCAGATAAAGTGGCTATTTTAAGACATGCCAACAGTGCTCAGCGACCTCTCAAAAGCAGCTCCGGTATCAGCCAGGTTTGTTTGGAATCAGACACACACAAGTTACTTTGAGTAGTTGTTAGTACTCCCATGTATCAATCTATGGATAATGAAATATGAAAATTTTTCTGTAATTTAATAATGAAATTTGTAATAACTGAGCTGTCCTTGCTTTGTTTTCATTTATTATTACGCAATTTTAATTAAAAATAAAAAATCAACATGTCTATATAAGAAATGCACAATACTTATTCATTTATAGTAGTTTAAATTTCGCTTAATATCACATATCTTCATAGGTATTTTCATATGTATTGTTTCACTTATTTTCATTTGTTTTTATGCGTTGCTTCATATTTTTCATGCGTTGTTTGATCCCCTCCCAATATCTTTTCTCTCATTGTGTTGTTCATTTAGCCCATCGAAAACAAGACTTTACGTGTTGCTGTGGTTTAAACTAGCCTACGACTGCTAAGCTATTTTAGGCATGATTGCTTATGTTAGTTACTTAATATAAATTGCTTAGATAATTTTTTATTCTTGATATATTATACAGTGTTTCTGGAGTGACTGCGATCAATATGTATTTTAAGAACTCGCGTCAAAGTAAAAAAAAAATGTGCGCATTAAGACCTTCGTATTCATATTTAAGAGAAGAAAAAAACAAAAACGTTGTTAAAATCTAGCGAATTGTTAGTGAGGAAGGTGGTGAAATATTAAAACCTGATTGATTGCCAAAGGGAGAATAGTTGGAGGTTTTACTAAAACATTTTCAAATGTCATCGGGTAATCATTATTGTAATATTTTCGTCCCCTTCCTCTCTAGATATTCAACAGATTTTGAAAGCGTATATATATATATATATACATAAAAACAGAAAATGCCTTATAAGTCTGGGTTTAACATTTAATTCATTACAAACTATAACTTTTTTCGCGATATAGTTTATAATGAAAGTTACTCACACTATATTAAATTTTTGAGTAAATAGGTTGAAAATTGAAAGGGCAATTTAAAGTCTGCCGGAGACCATGAGTTAATGATTTTCATCAAAATCAGTTATCACTTATCTACAATTCACATATCACTTATTATAAATGCCAAATATCAGAATCACTTACTATAAATGCTTAATATCAAAATGTGTTCTGTATTTTTTGTCATTTCTATGATTTCAAAAACTGTTGTCGAATATGGAGATCTGCAATAATCAAAAATCAAATAAATCGCTTTAATTTTTTTAATTGAAATTGTTTTACTAAAACTGAAATTTAATTTTTAAGTTCCTCTTGGAGCAAATATCAATAAACATTTTAAAAGCTACTTTAGAAGAAACATATTGATTTATTATAACCTACAGTATCTTGTAGAATTATACGCACCAATATCTTACAGAATACGTACTCTAAATATATTTTCATCTCAATGAAAAAGCGTGAATAATAAAACTTTCTTTAGTAGTTGGACGTATTGTAGTTTCGTTTGACAAGTTCATTGACACGATTATGGGTAGAAGATGACTTTTCAGAAAAATAATTACTTTAATGCATCTTTTAAAAGTCCTATTAAAAAAGAGTAATTGGCATATACTTTTATCACAAAAAGCGATTACAGCATTAAATCTGTATTGTTCAGGGACAAAAAGCTTTTAATCAGAAATACAGATAAAAAAAATTATCCCGATAAAATTTTATTCATTATATATTTATCACATAATGCTTGATACAACTCGTTTGATTTCAATTACAACTCATTTAGTTAATGGGTTTTTTATTTACAATTTCGTAAGACATCTTTCACAATATTTTCCAAGAAGAATAGCCTTATAAAAATCATTTATCTTCAAAAATAATTAGTTTACGTTTTCAGCATGTGTCTTTTCTAAAAATTGCTTTTTCCAAGATATTCATTTGATGCAAAATGTTTTTATAGGTAAAACATTTAAAACATTGTTTGCGTTCATAATGTTCATCCGAATTATTAGCAGCATAGCAAACGTTAAACAAAGTGTACAAAATAGTTTTGATAATTACAATGCTCTACACCTTATCCTTTATTTATTAGGAATCAGGAGTTTTGAGCCAAAAGCTCCATCAAATTGTTTCAAGTTTATACAATTATCAACTTCGGTTTTATTCCATTTAGGCTTAATATATAAATTCATTCAATTCGGAGAGCAATTGCTGTTTCTTTGCGACGATTTTCAGTGCAAAAAAGCAAATTTCTCCCGAATTCTTTGGAGAATTGGCATTTATGGAAGCTGGTTATCGCTGCAAATAAAAAGGAATGATCTCATTAATGTATTGGCAAAGTTTCAAAATGTTCGAGGAAGAATTAGAAAAAACTATAATAGATGTGTAAATGTTGCATTATTGATAAATTCTGCCGTCACTCTGGCATTATTACTAACAATACTTTATGCAGCTATTTTTGAAGAAACTCTAGCCAATTCCTGGCTTTCGGAAATAATATTCTTGAGAAATATTACATTACGATCTCCATTGAAGGAAATTAGCATTATTAGCTACTATATACCAGGAAGAATTTTAATTACCTCTATGCTTTCGTTGCTCACAGTATTCTACATTGCATGGTGCATTACATTAGCCAAGCTCTTGAAAGAGTGTTCTTTTTTGGTTACTCATCAATCAATTGATTATTTTATGCGCCAGTACGAATTCGTCCACGATTTGGTCATTTTGTCTGAAGTTGCACTATCAATGAATGCTTTTTTTCTTTGTTCTTCGCATTTTATAGAACTGTCTCAAGTCTTTGCAAAGGCTCTTGGATTTTGGGCCTTAGCGTTTGACGATGTGCGACTTCATTTGCAGACACTAATATTTACAACACTGTCGTGCATTGGATTTTTCATCGTAGCTTACTCCGCTGCAAATGTAAGTAGAGAGGATGAGACTTTGAGAAAAAAAGTAAAGAGAACAGCTTTTCATTTCAGTTTATCAAATGATACCAAAGCTGACGGGAAAAGACTACTAAATTTTCTGAATTCTAGAGAGGAACTTGTACTAACTGCTTGGGGCATGCTTCAGTTTACAAAACATTTTCTCTTAGCTTCTATTGGTATCTTGAGTACATATAATCTCTTGATTTTACAAATAGATACAGATAAAAGTTACAGTAAATAACCGAATGTTACAAATACTGTTTTGTGAAGTTCAAAGTTTTTTTTATAAGTATTGAAATAAACAAAAAAAGTTTCTGCAAAATTGGCATGCAATTTCATTTAAATCTGAAAATTGTTCCTTACTAGCTTTATCTAAAAAGCAAAAAATTAAATAAATTCTTAGTATTTCAAAAAATTTGTTTTGCTTGAGAACAATTTTTTTCGAAAAAAGAAAATGACATGAAGCAATTTTCTTGATACGAGAATAAAGTTTTTGAGATCATTAATTTTTTAAACATTAATAGTATTATCTAAAACGACATTTTCATACTATGCTTAACGTTTTTCAAAAACTAAAATTCATATTTACATAATCCTCATAATACGTAATACATACATAATCTTCATTGAGATTGTATCTATGTTTCCTTGAAACATTTAAAAAATTTCACAACAGTTTCATTCACTTTTATTGAAAAGAGATATAAACATATACATGTTCTAAAACGACCGTGTTCAGTATATATTTTTAGAATCCTTGGAAAAAAAGGAAGTCAAAGTATAGATAGTTAGGATTGTAAATTATAGTTTTCTAGAGGTGAAAAACAAAAAAAAAGTATAATAACTATCTGTCGACCCACTAGTCAGAAAGGTGATATGAAAAACAACAAAATCAGTTTGAGGTCTAATGAAACTTCGATGGGATAATTTTAATTGATCTCAAATGTATTTCAGGGACATTAGAAATAAATAATTAATCACAGATTAATTTCCCTCATATATTCTATTTTTATTCACGTATTTTTTTTTACATCATCAAATCTTTTTATGAATATAAGAACAGTGTTTCTAACAATATTTATCTATTATAATATTGTAACAATATTACTCAAATATAATTTTGCAGCAATATTAAAAATGTCCGAGATTGAACCAGAATGTTAATACATTAAACTATATCGGCATGAAAATTTGCTTCACCTTAAGTGAGATTTTAAAGTAAACCATGCTTTTGTTAAATTAAACATTAATTATTATATAATTAGATACTGGATATATAGTTAAAAAAAATCAGGTACGAAGATATTGATCACCTTGAACCTTATTAAAATGGCAGAAACTTTGTGAAAAATTACGGTTTAAGGAGCAACATTAATTTTAACAGATCACTTGGATCTTTCTATATGGTCTGAAACAATATACAAAATTTACCTGCTTAAAAAGTTGTAAAAAAAAGTTGTTGTTGTCGCTGTTAAAAAAAATAGATAAAAAGTAAGCAACAGTCGACATGTTCCAAGCGCTTCAAAAACAGGCGCCCATTTTCACGACTTGCCAGACGTGAATGAAAAGAAACAAAAGTGACTTTATTTATTATACAAAAGTGTTCCTTTATCGCAGTCTTGAATATATATTTTTGGAATTTTTGTCATGAATGAACTAGAAAAAATAAACACACAAGGGGCAGCAAATTAATGCTGAATGATAATAGAAAAAAATATTACCAAATATCTGATGATCATTATTGAGAAAGGTTAGACTGAAAACATTAAAACATGTTTGATTGCTTTAGGAAACTTGTAGAAGCTGAGAAACAATTATTCGAAGCATTTGGCAATCCGTTTCGATACATCTTTCTTCAATAGTTATTATCATATTTTCATGGAATTTCTTTTCCCTCTTTTAAATAAATTTAAAACTCCTATTTTGTGCATGAAATTTTGACTTATTTTTTATAAATATTCTATAAGTACATATTTTATATATTGACTATATAGCCAATTAGAAGTGAAGTAGAAGTTTTTAATAAGAAGATAACCGATGAGAAGTTTTTAAAAAAGTGTTGCTTTCATATTGCCACACACACAAATAGTCTGCTTATTAGATTGAACATTAAACATCTCAGGCAACTTGGGCCAAACACAAGAACAAGTAACATCTGCATATTAAATTTGATTTATTATTTTAAGCTCATTTAATTTTTTTTACTGATTTTTTCTGACATAGGCTTCTTTAGTGTGATATCACAGTTAGAAGCAATGTGCAAAATTATTTCAGACGATAATTTTAAATTCCTTTCGGTCCATTTTGACCATTCGGGTGAAATCAATATCTCTTTCGCGTGAGCTGCTATGTAATCCAAGGCTGCTTTTTTCAAACATGTATGATTGACAATATCAGCAAAGTAGATCAACTCACAGACGTTTTCCTGAGATAGAACAGTCAATAAAAAAGCGTGACATTCATCAACCAGTGATTGCACTTGATACTTTTCGGCAGCTGCAAATAACTTTACTGCAATCTCGCAAGTTAGCTCATCCACTGTTCCAGTGTATAGATACTCCATGAAGGATTTCATAGTTTCTACGTCCACGTCAACAATGTCTACAACTCCTGTTTGATTTCCGACCATGTTTAGATCAAACATAGTTGAGAAAACAGGTGACCGGGCGATCAAAACAGTTTTGTGAACTGGTAACTCTTGATCGCCGATCCGAAAAATCACATCCGTTTGTTTCTTGCTAGCAAACAGCTCTCTGAAGTCCGATTTCAAAAAAGAAAGGGAGTCGGTTCCATTTGGAGAATCATAGGCATAACTCGATGTTGTTTCAGACACCACATCGTTTGAACCAGAGAAATCGAACAGCAATACAAACATCGCATCAGTCATGGAAATGCTTTCAGAACTATCTAACTGATCAATAGTCAAGGAAGGGAGGGACCAAGCTTCATCTTTGGACCGAAAGAGACGTGTTCCATGAAATACTGATACAGGAACTCCTTTTCGGTTCAAAAAAGATATTTCACAAACAACAAGACAGGGCACTGCAGAAGTACATTCGGTAAGAGAAATGTCAATGACCATGATACTATTCACTAATATTTGCAAGCTGATTTTAAATTGTAACTCTCCCAAATTAAAGAATCTTTCTTGTTCAGGATGATTTCTGCTATAATCTATTTTCCATTGAAAATTATATCTATCGCGATTGATCTCGGAGCAAGCTACACACGCTGTAGCCATTTTCATTTCGGTTCCAAAACTAATTAAACTTCGGATTATTAAGGTGTCTTCCTTTCGTTCTTCCATCTTTTCAATTATTTTATTAAATTCGCCAAATTTTTCGCAACCATTAGAATCCCCTTGATCAAATTCTTTATTCTTTTCCTGGAATGTTTCTAAAATGTCACCTTTACAGTTAATAACTTCCAACGTGTAGTCAACGGTGATATTTCTATTAAATGAACAATCTACCTCTCTTACTAAAAAACAGGAAATAAAATCTATGTTTTCTTTATCAACACCTCTCGGATAAAGTTCCAGATACCATCGACTACCACCTAAACATTCGGCCCCAAACGAAGGACTTACAATTTCATAACCATTCTGATGATAGCAATTCGGAAAGTTAGCAATTTTCCAAGTAAATGAAAAGATTTTTGGTGCTCTATGATTCGACATTTCAGTAAATATTGCTTTTCCCGGTAACAGAAGAGAACATCAGATGTAAGTTGAAATGTAACTTCGAATCGAACCCATTTCAACAGCAATATTCAGACGATAAATTAAACAAAAATTATATATCATTTTATTCAAAACATCTGACGATTTCAACTTGAAAAAGAAGATTCCCGTTATTGTATCACCTCTTAAGCAAAATGGCTTATTGCGGCAAGGCCTTGAGATTTCAACTGTAAAAAAGAAAACAAATAAAAGTTGACCTTATCTTTATTTCATTGGCGCATGTTGTTAATCTTAGAGATAGGTGAGAGAGATGATAAAGAAACGTAAGAAATAAATTGAAGTATGTCTTTGCTCAGAAGCAATTTATAATAATAAAAAAAATTCAAAATAAAAAATTATATTTTTAAAAACCACGTTTTTGTAGTGGAGAATAATAATTAAAAAAAAATTGAAAAACGAAAAACGTGGGGCGCATGAAATACATAACAGTAATGTTATATTAGTGTGGGTATGTGTGCTCTTGAGAATATGTGTATGTATATCTGTAATTGTAACTGTATCTGAATGTGTACGTGGAATATGTTTGTGTACATGCATATGTATGTGGATGTATATGTGGCTGTGCATGTGTATGAGTAAGAAAATGTGTATATGTATGTGTACTGTTATGTATTTCATGAGCCCCACGTTTTTCGTTTTTCAATTTTTTTTAATTATTATTCTCTACTACAAAAACGTGGTTTTTAAAAATATAATTTTTTATTTTGAATTTTTTTATTTTGAATTTTTTTATTTTAAATTACAATTTCTTTGATTTTTAATTTTTATTTTATATTTTTTAAAAATTATTACTTTTCAATTATTGTTCTTCACTACAAAAAACGTGGTTTTTAAAAATATATATTTTTATTTAGATTATTTTCTCAGTCAAGAGTAGTCAAGACTACTACAAGACCACTACTAAAATAATAGAACTTTCATTTCAAATTAGGGATACAAAAATCTTTATAGAAAAACAATACCTTCACGACTTTCATTAGTTTTATGCTGATGACAACCAAAACAATCTGGAAATGAATGAGGAAAAACTGGATCCTACCACGTGATTTTTCAGCCAATAAAAATACTCCGACAATAAAAATCTTCTCACCTGACATGTAATACTAATTTGAAATAATGGAATCGACAACAAAAGACAATCTCGAAAATAATTTTTTTTTTAAATTTTAATTTTATTTTACTTTGTATGTCTTTTTTCTCTTCATTTTCATGCATTGTCATCCAATTCTGAACTGTGTGCCAAATTTGAAGTTTGTAGCTAGTCGGGAAGTTAGTTTAAAATCGATTACAAAATTCCACCCGGACAGACATACACGAAGGCAAGTTTATATAAACGTGGTAAAAAACGAGTTCATTGATCATTTTCAGTAGATTACGGGAGTAAAGTGTAATTCACTCTAACAGTATGATCGAAATTAACAAACTGATACAAATTTGGTTTTATAAGTTCAACAGCGCGGGTACTAGTGCCTTTTTCTAGTTTTTATCTGAAACTCATATTTAAAACATAATATGGGTGCAAATTTATAAAATCCAGTAGATTTTGAATTACAGTTAAAATTATTTTGCAAAATATAGAACAGTTAAAATATTCTCCATATAAGAAATCCTAGAAATTTCTTATCACAATATGTATTATACTATAAAATTTCTTATTATACTCTCCAATCCCCATGATTTCTTCGCAATGATTGTTTTTTCTTTGCAAAAAAAAATTTTTTTTGCGAAAATGGAAATTATTAAATTAAACTATAAAGAAATTGTACTATAAAGAAATTTGCTTGTTTACGCTTAAGCCTCCACTTCCCATTAATTTTTTTAAATTAAATGTTTTCTTATGATTCAATTAAGCTTCATTAGAGAACTTAAATATTTTGCTTTGTGATATTTTTTTTAAATAGCATATAAAATTAAAGGTATATAGTCATAGCAAATTTGGTGAGCTCATAACAATAATTTAATATTTTCATTTATCAAAGAAGCAGATAAATTAAGTATAATTTAAGAATGCATCACATTGTGCATGCATCTGATCATTAAGTTCTCAATCATTTAGCAATAACTGTAGTTTATAATAGCATATTAATGTAATTTACACCAAAAAAATAATTATAAAACGATTGATAAGCTAAGATTTAAGCTAACTGATAAGCTAAGATTGATTAATTTTGTTTATCTTAAAATATAGTGTAATAAGATGATAATTTAAAGAAACAATTTTTAGCTTTAAATTCTTAATTTTGAAAATAATCAAAATAAAAAACATAATAATAGCAAGGTATCATAGGAAAAATAGATGTTGCAAATAAATACATTTAAATTAAAAGTGCAAAAGATATTTTACAGGAAAACAATAAAACAATACCTATATATATATATATATATATATATATATATATATATATATATATATATATATATATATATATATATTTTTATATATATATATATATATATATATATATATATATATATATATATATATATATATATATATATATATATATATATATATATATATATATATATATATATATATATATTTTATATATATATATTTTATATATATATATTTTATATATATATATATATATATATTTTATATATATTATATATATAATTATATATATATAATATATATATATATTTTATATATATATATATATATATATATATATATATATATATATATATTTTTTATATATATATATATATATATATATATATATATATATATATATATATATATATATATATATATATATATATATATATATATATATATATA
Organism: Parasteatoda tepidariorum; assembly: GCF_982258835.1. NCBI lineage: Eukaryota > Metazoa > Arthropoda > Arachnida > Araneae > Theridiidae > Parasteatoda > Parasteatoda tepidariorum. The sequence goes on from NC_141762.1 coordinate 51,995,959, forward strand.
TATATATATATATATATATATATATATATATATATATATATATATATATATATATATATATATATATATATATATATATATATATATATATATATATATATATATATATATATATATATATATATATATGTATGTATATATGTATATACAGTCAAACCCCGCTATAGTGAACCTTCAAGGGACTGAAATTTTGGTTCACTATAACCGGGAGTTCACTAATCCGTTACGCCGGCAATTTAACTAATGGTTCCCAAACTCCTCCCTTTAAATACACATTATTCAGATAAATGACTGAAAAATATTATGTAGTAGCGAAAAATGTGTTATTTTTCATTACTTTTCGTCTTGCGTGCAAAAAAAAAAAATAGTAATTTTTAGCTGATGAGCAATCCTCAACATCAGATATGGAAACACTTCCTGACTCTCAGATAATTTTTCCTGAATTTCTGTTACTCCGCTTTTTAAACCTGTCTAATCTGCCATTCGAGCACATAAAAGTAGTCTCATAATATCGTTTAGCAAATTCATCGACATTTGTCCAGATACTGGATTTGCCGTCAGACAAATCGTGGAAGGTTTTCGTGATTTTGATCTCCATGTAAAGCAAATGCTGAATTGTTCTATCAAAAAAGTCCTCCACAATGGCAAATTTCTCCCAATACTTGATTCAGAAGTTCCCTTATCTTCTGGATTGAGTTCAAAATCATAAGGCTATGGAATTGAACATTAGAAGTCGTAAACCCAAAAAATTGTGTCTGCTGATCAACGACGGTTATAAAAATCAAGTCGTTTGTCACGAAATTCTAGAACCATTACGTACGCTATTTTAATAATTTTGCATTTAAAAAAAATTTAAAAGTGCAGAAAAGTATCAAATTTTGAGAAGGATGAAATGAATCTAAAGGCCTGGTTTCTTAGGACAGGACGCCTTCAGCTGGAAATCAGCGCCAACCTCTGATTGGTCCATTTGTGAGTTTGATAGTATACGTCATCGAACGCTCATCTTGAACTACAATTGCCGTCCAACTCAACTGCAGTTGGATTACAACGTGACGTTAACCACAGAAGCAATGGCGGACAACATCCAACAGCGCATTGAAATCAGCCAAGATTTTGATTTTGACATTAAACATAGCTTCTTCATTAAACATAGCACTCTTCATTTAGCTCAGCTATAATGTGTTTTTTCTTGGACAAAGTCATTATTTGTTCTCTAAAACACTGGTCGACAATAACAAAATCAATGCAAATTCAAAATAAATATTTGTTTACGTTATTAACGCATGCGCAATGAGAGATAATGTCTGCGTTAGACCGACTGCTCACGCTGAGCTAACAAAAAAGTATTTTTTTGGCGTCAGATCTACGTCAACTTTCCGCTGACGCCCAGATAAGGCGCTAGTTCTAAGAAACCAGGTCTTGAGCTAACAAACCAGTATTTCGTTGGCGTCAGCGTGACGTTGACGTCCCGCTGACGCCCAGATAAGGCGTTTGTCCTAAGAAACCAGACCTTGAGCTAACAAAAAAGTATTTTTTTGGCATCCGCTCTTCGTCAACTTTCCGCTGATGCCCAGATAAGGCGCTTGTCCTAAGAAACCAGACCTTCTGTCACTAAATGTATTGAAATAGCTATTTGGCAACGAGTGGTATCTTAATTCAATTAAAAAAAAGTGCGCTAATATGACAGGCTCATCTTCATATTAAAATTTCATACTTCCTATTAAAATTCAGCTAGTAAAATTTCATACATCAACTGAAGTATTGCTGGTAATCTTCTGTACCCATACAACAATTAATTTCCGAAACAAATTTAAACACTAAATTTAAAATGAGAAATGTAATCGTATTCTTTTATACCTGTGTCAATTTAACGATTGCAAAAAAGTAACCACCAAATAGGAAGAGGTATTGACTTCTACTGGGAATTTTAGTACGGGATACATCGGTGCCCAACGGATTATGTTTGCAACATAGTAGCAGAAAGTCTCAATTGACTGATTAGACTCTATTTCGTATTAATTTTTACGTGTTTTCAGTAAGGTCATATTTTTAAACTAGATAAATTTTTGCTTTCTTTATATCTCGGATTTATAAATTTAATTTAAAATCATTTTGACCACTACACTTAATACATGTATAAATCCATGTTAATCATACGCAAGTGTATTTCTGCTTTGACTAGATAAAATATTTCTACTTATAATTTGAATTCAATTGCAGTTTTCCTATTGCTCTAAGAAATACACCTTAAAAGCAACTTAATATAGATGTTTTAAAATAATAAACAATTTGCTCATTGAAATTAAATTATTGGTAATAAACAGAATTAGCAAAAATTATGATTTTTAATAGAAAATTAATTAATTATTTATATTTATCAATCAAAGCTTTACTGAAATATATTAATTCGTAATATTTGTACAAGCAATATTATGTAACTGAAATTCACAATATTTCTAACTTGAAATGGATAAATTTACCAGATAATTATTAAAAACTGGTCACTGAATAAAATCTTAATCGTCTTTATTCAAGATCAACACCCTCAGCAATTTGTAAAATACTCAAGTTAAATATCAAATGAATCACACATAGGAAAATTTATTATTATTATTATCATTTTTTGAATTGGTACAAATGATTGATCTTCATTAATTCGGGTGTATGAATTCCAAATCCGAAATTTGTTTTGTTCCTGAAGCTACAGATTTTTCTAAATGACACTTTTAGTCTAATTTAATTTTTGTCGAATTGTACAAGCTTAAAAATGTTATATATAACATGGAGTCGAGTAAAAAGATTGAGACATACTTCAAAGGGAGTTACGGCATACCATCAGAATTAAAAATGCATAAGAACCCACATCATCGTACGCAACTAAAGGCGCTTCTCTATTATAACCTGTTAAGAAGCATGCGAAGATTTTTAAAAAATTCCATGGCGCTTTCTTTTAGATCTAAGTTTAATGTAGTTTTCAGTTCCATACAGTTTCCTAGCGTAAAAGATTTTAATCTATTTGAAAATCAAGACATAATACAACTTACTTCCTTTGTCTATGACTATCCACACGCTAATGGGATACATGCAAGTGACGTAGTGTAGGTATCTCGATCCTTATTGGTTGTTGAAAAGTGGCATTTGTTTACATTAGCAACTGTTTCGGTGCAACGGTATCAAGTACCAATTCTCTTAAGTAACACAGCCTATATTCTTTCACGAAGATTTCAATTCTACCACTATATATTTACACAAAGATAGGCACGAAAGCATGTACGTAACAAACTTATTATGCATCGAAGTTGCCAGGTACACAAAACAAAAATATATCACGGTTACAATCAAATACATAAACAAATAATAAATTTAAGTTAAGTAAATAAGTAGACTGTAGACTAGGAAGAATTATATTTCAACAAATTCAATGTGCTATACAGCTCTGTATTTAGCTAACTTAACGCTAATTAACATTTTAAGTAATATGGAGAAACTTAGCTCAACTTTAATACTCCATATTGCTGATAAAGATTAGCTGGTGCTGACGTCATAGGTCACATGCGTGGGTATTGGTTGTCCTCTTCTTCTTCTTGGAGTGCAAGTACCCAATTACGAAAGCATACGAAGTGCTGCCATAGGTAGAGAGAGAGAATTCCCATAGGTAGAGAGAGAGTTCTACGCCACCTGTAACTCATTTCGATCACCAATACTGAATCAAATTTTGCTGCTAAACTTTTATACTTTTTGTAATGTATTGTTTTGCTGCAGATATCGATTGCTCTGCTATCTGAAAACCTATAAATATGGATCTCTCAGTACATCGGAATAAATGTAAATAATTGTTGTTGTAGTTCATTTACGTCGCACTAGAGCTGCACAATGGGCTATTGGCGACGATCTGGGAAACATCCCTGAGGATGATCCGAAGACATGCCATCACAATTTTGATCCTCTGCAGAGGGGATGACACCCCTGCTTCGGTAGCCCAACGACCTACACGCCAGAGATGGCCAAAAATGTAATAGATTACATTTTTTGATTGCAGTAATCAATTACTTGTAATCATGATTACAATTTTCAGAAATTTTGATTACAGCTGTAATCATAATTACAATATTGATTACAGTAATCAATTACTTGTAATCGTGATTACAAAGTTTGATTACAGCTGTAATCATGATTACATAGTCGATTACAGTAATCAATTACTTGTAATCATGATTACAACTTTCAAAAAATTTTGATTACAGCTGTAATCATGATTACAACTACAGCTGTAATCATGATTACAATTTTGATTACAGTAATCAATTACTTGTAATCATGATTCCAAGTAATTGCGATTACAATTAATCACAACAAAAACGATTACGAGTAATTATGATTACAAGTAATCAAAATATATGATTACATGTAATCATGATTACATGTAATCTAAATACACGATTACAAGACTATTGTATTCTTATAAATGATTATATTTTACAGTAGATAGTAGAATGTATTTTATAATGATACATTTTGCACGTATTAACATGTACTGCATTTTGTACGAATTTGTATACGTACAAATGAATGTAATTAAAATGTATGTACATATGATTTATCTAGTGCATATGTTCAGACATTTTAGTTTTACACACATGTACATACACTTATATTGTAGGTATAAAATATATGTACGTATGTATATAGATAATAATTACGTATGTATGTGCAAACAATGTAGACATGTACATTTATACACAATGAATATATGCATTTTATGCAAATATTTGTGTATGTAAAATGTATATCTATGTTCATGTACGCATGTATATACAAGTACTTGTGTTTGTACGAACATACATACATTGTCTGTACAATGTATGTCCCATGCATGCATGTGCAATTTATTTATGAACAGTATAAAATATGTATGCATGTACAAATATAGGTATATCTGTAGGATGTACAATATATGTATGTATACAAGTACATGTTATGCATGTCCAGTGTATTTATGTACATATACATAATATGTTCATGCTCAATGTATGTATCCAAATATGCATAATACATTTGTGTACGATTGTACGTGCATTGGGCGTATTTATATTTTACATATATTCATACATACATTCGACATGCATAACGTACGTACATACACACATTTGAGATGCATATATTGTACAGATGTATATACATATAGCGTACAGATGTATGTTCATATAATGTACATATGATGAAATGAGCATATAATGTTCATATAATGTACATATGTGTGTACATATACAGTACATATGTGCATATTGGGCATAATTCTTTCGTACAAATTTTACATGTGTACATGCATGTTATCCCTATCTATGCATACGGTGCAATGTATATATGTCCAATGAATGTATCCACACATGTACAATACAATACACGTATGTTCCATGTATGCATATCCATATGTACTATATATGCACGTACAATACATGAATGTATGTACATACATTGTACATGCGTACATACATTACACGTATGCATATGTACATTAGATTTATGTCTAAATATGTGTACAATGCAATAAATCAAATGCATGTAAGTTAACTTTTAATGTCTCAAGCAAGTTAAATGACAAAATCAAACGATATTTAAATTTAGTTTTCAGCTTTAATTGTTCTATATCATTTTGAAATTCTCTGAATAAAAAATTATTTTCAGGTATTTTCATGAAATGTTTGACAATACAGATTTATTTTTTTATAACATAATGCATGATTCATAGAAATTTTTTAAATGGTAAGAAAATCGGTAAATTTCATGTGTGGAATTTATTCAAAAGAATTAATTAATTATTTTAGAAATTCAATTAATTAATTATTTTAGAATTAATTAATTATTTTAGAAATTCAAAATAAAATTATCGTTTGCTTTCTAAAAAATATGAGGTCGAGTTTCATATGCCTTAGAATAAATTTTAAAACAAATTTTAATAACTTTACTCATATAATTTTTTTTAATGTATGCACAATGTATGCGTATATTGTAATTACATATATTTAAATGTACGCATGTATTTGTACATTACTTGTAATTATGCACATGTATACGTTGTATGTACATGCGTACATTGTGCATATAACTATTTTTTGTACATCCATGCATTACATGCGCATAAGTATTAACAAAGTATGTAGTTATACAAGTACATACGTAAGTTGTACAGGGGCCGTTCAAAAAGTACGTACACAAAAATGGAGAAATTTTAAACATCTCCCCCCCCTTCGTACATTACCGTACATAAGGTCTTACTCCCCCCCCCCTTAGAGTACGTACATTTTATTAGTCTACCCCCCTTTTTCATAAAAATTAAAATAATTATGTTTTAAATAAAATTAAATATTTACTTAAGGAGGGTGTAGGATAAAGTCAAATTTAAATTTGGTGTATGTTTATAAAGTACGTACTTTGTATAATACCTCCCCCCCTCCCCATCGTACAAAACCGTACATAATAGCAAATCCCCTCCCCCCCCTTCGGGATGTACGTACTTTTTGAACGGCCCCACATAAGTACATACTTTGCGTGCACATATATCGATGTACATATAAATATGCATGTATACATGTACGCATTTTATTTACGCAACTATGTGCATATATTGCACCTTTAAATAACATTCTTACACATTGTACGTAAATACGTATAATTTTATATACATGCGTATATTGTATATACGTGCTATTATCGTAAATTTATACAATATATGTACTTAAGTACATAAAAGCATGCAAACGCATAAGCATTATTTTCATATACGTTCATACATACATTGTCTATGTATACAAAGATACAAAACATTGCCTTTTTGTACAAACTAACATACATGCGTACATGTATCATAAAAGCATAATTATATGTACTAAGCATATGAGCATTGCATTAAGTATATTGCAATATAATTATGAATATTGTACGTACAAACAACGTTTGTGCATACATTGTATGTATAGGAATCGCAAATTGTACGTTCATGCGCGCGTACATTCTATGAACATAAAAATATGTAAACACATGAATACTTACATAAAAAATTTTACTATAGTATACAATCGTAATAACTTGTAATCGGATAGTTTGATTTCAAGTAATCACAATTACATGTAATCAAATTACATGTAATCATGATTACATGTAATCTTATATTTTGATTACTTATAATCATAATTACTCGTAATCGTTTTTGTTGTGATTACTTGTAATCGCAATTACTTGGAATTATGATTACAAGTAATTGATTACTGTAATCAAAATTGTAATCATGATTATACAGCTGTAATCAAAAATTTTTGAAAGTTGTAATCACGATTACAAGTAATTGATTACTTGTAATCGTGATTGCAAGTAATTGATTACTGTAATCAAAATGGTAATCATGATTACAGCTGTAATCAAAAAATTTTGAAAGTTTAAATCACGATTACAAGTAATTGATTACTTGTAATCGTGATTACAAGTAATTTATTACATAGCTGTAATTATCTGTAATCAATTACAGTTGTAATCGACTACTGTAATCATGATTACAGCTGTAATCAAAAATTTTTGAAAGTTGTAATCACGATTACAAGTAATTGATTACTTGTAATCGTGATTACAAGTAATTGATTACATAGCTGTAATTATCTGTAATCAATTACAGTTGTAATCGATTACTGTAATCAACGGCCAACTCTGCTACACGCGAAGTCGAGCACTTTACGGTAGAACAGTTTAACGAGGACCAATACCGCACACCCTCGGTCCCTACGCAGACTGATCCAAGTGGTCACCCACCCGCACACTGACCGCAGCCAGTGATGCTTGACTTTGGTGGTCTGCTGGGAACCGTGTCTTAACGATCAGTCCACTATGTAAATAATGAACATTGAGTTATATTTGAGAATTTTTTAAAGTTTTGTATTCTAATAAAATATGTATATCAGACACGAATTATTTTTAATTATCACTAAATTAAGCAATAAAAAGATTAATATATATAAATATATGCCAGTTCAGATTTCGTAAAAAAACGGAAAAAAAACGAACATTTGTTTGATAGAAAATTGACGACTTCAATACAATATTAATACACTGACTTCTGGAGATTAAAACTATTTTAGTGATTTGTGACGTATATACCGATCCAAGTCAACATGTTTCAAAAAGTATATTAAAAGTGGTGTTACGAGTCACCCATTTAATGCAAATCTGTAAATAATTTTGATCCATACTAACCAGAAAATGTCGGACAGATCACAAAATGAAATAAACTGCTTGAGACAGTTAAGGCCATCAACCAACAGTAGTACTAGCAGAAGAAAAAGAAAAACTTACTTGAAATAAAGTCTCATAAATTAGAAAACGCCATTGTTTATTTATTAAACTCTTTTTAATTTGAAAATTTAAGAGTTATTTTTTTCGGTTCAACGATTAGTTGACTCAGCCTCGGAAAATTTTTGTAATTTTAAAAAGTAAAATCTTTAAAAGATAACTAATGATTCAATCGGAGTTTTATGAATTCTTCTGGAACTTTATGCAATGTGTTTTCACCACTTTTAACATGCAATTTATAACCACTTATTTCATCATTTATCACCACTTTTAATATATATTTTTAGTCTTTTGAATGATGAAGTCAATAAAATATTGTGGAAATCTCAATTTAATATTTGCACTTGAAAAAAAAAAATTACTATCGACATCTAAAGATCTAATACTATTGAGTTCTGGTACATTACAAAAAATATTAAAACTTGTTTTTAAAAAAAAATGAAATTTTAAATTTATTTGCTGCCTTGCTCTTCTATCCCCGTGATAAAAAGTTTTCTTCTTCATAGAGGACTTCTACAGCATGCGATTCGCGCATGCATAACCATTTCATATTTTATGTAGTTTCTAAATATTCGTGCCATCCCCTCTGCAGAGGATCAAAATTGTGTTAGCATGTTCTCCTTTCTGCAACGTAAATAAAGTTTTAGTACTATTACAACTACTTTTAAACATTTAGGAAAAATCATTTATGCTGCACTGGAGCTGCACATTGGGCTTTTGGTGACGGTCGGGGAAACATCCTTGAGGAAAATCCAAAGACAAGCTATCACAATTTTAATCCTCTGCAGATGGGATTGCTCCTCCGCTTTAGTAGCCTCATGGCCTGCGATTGAAGTAGAGCACTTCACAGTAGAACAGTTTAACGAGGATACCCACACCCTTGGTCCCTACGTAGGTCGATCAAAGTTTTCTCCCACCCGCTAATTGACTGCAGCCATTGATGATTGACTTCGATTTTCTAGTTAGAACCGTGTATTTACTAGTCCGTATTGTCTGCCGGTAGTAGACTGATTATAAAGACACGGTTCCCAGCAGAGCACTGAAGCCAAGCATCACTGGATGCGGTCAGGAAGCGGGTGGGTGACCATTTTGAACAGCTTACGAAGGAACCAAGGGTGTGCGGTATTGGTCTTCATTAAACTGTTCTTCTGTAAAGTGCTCGACTTCGAGAGAAGGTTGTCGGCTTGCAACTGAGGGGAGCCCCTGCAGAGTATCAAAATTGAGATGGCATGTTGTCGTATTATCCTCAGGGATGCTTCCCTGACAGTCACCATTAGCATAGTGCGCATCTCTAGTGTTCTACCATAACTAAACTGTTCTACCATAAAGTGCTCGACTTCACATGCAGGTCATCGGGCTACCGAAGCGGGGGTGTCATCCCCTCTGCAGAGGATCAAAATTGTGATGGCATGTCTTCGGATTATCCTCAGAGATGTTTCCCAGACCGTCGCCAATAGACCATTGTGCAGCTCTAGTGCGACGTAAATTAACTATAATAACTGAAATGATAATAATAAAAAATAGTGTTTTAAAAGCGTTTTAAAAGCGCGCAAGTGTGAACTGCATTGATGTGTGATTGATCGCATATCCAAATTTATACAGTGAGAATGCTCCTGAAATTGTTATTTAATTTAATTTTATTTAAATAGTTTATTTTAACGAGAATTAGGTCAGACAGAAATAGGTAACATTAAGCGTAAATGTGATATTTAAAAATAAATTTTCTGTTCATGTAAAACTGTTATTAGTTTTATTTTAATTAATTGGTTAATTAATGAACAGTTTTATCTTAGAAAATTTTGTATGGGATTCGGCTTGCTATGAGTTATTTTACAAATGGACTTGTCCGATGATATAGTGTATTCCTTCCAGGAAGAGGTATTTACTTTTTTAAGAGTAAATTTATGGTATGAGGTTTTTTTATTTTAAGTTTTTTTGTCCTTTCAAATATGGATAAATTTTATCAAAGTAAATAGTAAATCTAAATATGTGTTTTATGGATGAGTATTTTCATTTTTGTTATTTGTGTTAATTAACTATGGGAATAGCTTAAAGTACTGCAGAATTAAAATAATTATTTTCATATTTTTTTTAAATCAGAAATAATCAGCCAATGAATACTTCCTAGAAGAAAGATGTCCGGATCGGTATCTATTCTCAAACCATCTCGAAGTTTTTGCGACATTCTGGTAGTGACCAAAAAAAATCTGGACTGTCTAAACTTTGGAAAAATTGCAAGTGACACTGAAGAATTTTTGTTCAAAATTGCCTCCATTTTGCCTTTGATGACAGTTCTTTTAGATACCACAATTTCAATTATAGAATTGAAATTGTGAGTCATAGAAAATTCATTGTAATTATTTAATAGAATATTACTTGAGAAAAATTTATCCATAAATTACTCTTCCATAACATGATATCTTCATTGAATGCATATTAGAAAACTGGCTGTGCCCGGAAGTAACAGTTAAAGAAAAGACAAAGAAACTTCAATATATGTGCATTGTAACCTTTAACTTGAGTTTTTTTTTTAAACCTGTGCAATTATCAACAAAAAGTCTTAAAATTATTAAAGTATTAAAGTTTTTTTTTTCGCTATGTGAACTGTTTAACTGATTTTATTTTATATTCATTTTTTCTTAATTTAGTCCGAAGCATTCTTCAGTGAAATAGATGATGTTGATTTAGATTGTGCTATTGCCTTATCACTCCAAGAAAATTGTGGAGCAGAAATTAAGAGAGAGGTAATCAAATAATCATTTAAAAACGATAGATTTATTTCTATATTAATAATTAAAATATTTATTGAACTCTGGATTTACTTTACTCATAAATAAAATTTAGATTATAAAACATTGTTTGACTTGCAAGGAAATTAAAAAAAGATTATTGTATTTACAACTAGGTTAAAACTATATATTTTTTGAAATTTTTTATTAAGTTCTTATGCCAAATTACTTTTTTGATCCCAAATTTTTTAATTGAACTTGGTTCTTAATAAATACAGTGAAAGCTCCAGGAAAGACATCTCCTTGTAACGATCTCCTCTAGTCATGACCACTTTTGGGTGGCATGTAGTTTTTCCCATAGACTTTGTGTTGAGGAAAACTTTTTGGAGAGACCATTAAAACCTCTCCCAGTTACCCGGCTAGCCTTCGCACCAAATGCGGAGAAAGTTAATGAAGGAAACAGGAAAAAATGTCAGAACAAAAAGTTTTAACAAAATTAATAAGTAGATTAAAATGTATTCAAAATATTTGTGCGAGACTTGTATTTTGAGTGCTTTTTTTGGCAATCTCTGAATGAGATCTACACCCTCATGTTGCAGTCAAAGTGTACTAAAGACAATATTATTAATGATTTGTTTTTAGACTTAAAAGTTAAATTTAAAAAAAAGTCATTTAAAAAAAATAAGCATCTTAAACAAACAAGCTTTAAAGCTAACTAATTTTTATGATGTAAAATTAAATGCAAACTTAAACTAAAAACATAATTGTGAATTCATTTAAAATGGTCCTATCTTTCATATTTGGTAAATTTGTTTTTACACATACCTATATCAGTAGTCATTCATTGATCCGGTTTTCATGGGGCCAACACAAGTGGCATTTCCGCACCAAGAGAATGACACTGACTAAAATTAAAATCGTTTGCGAAAAATCATGTACCTTCCATAATATTTTGAAACCTATAGAGGTCACTCTTGAGAGGTTTCACTGTATTTAATATTTATTTTGTGTGCCAATTTGTATTTCTTTAACCTATGTTGGATAAGTGAATTGTCATTCTTTATGAGTTGTATAAGTCAAGTTATTACAAGAATGCTTGATAGCAGAAAATATTTAAAACAAGACAATATGATATTTATATGATCATATCTGAATAGAATTTAAATTAATTAATACTTTGCCATCTATGAAAAATATCAGCAACTCTCTTTTTAAGCAATTATTTAGAATTCCTTTACTTTAAAAAAAAACATTGCAAAAAAAATTGATTCGGTATGCTTGTATTTTTTTATAGTGAAACAACCTATAAGAATTTATTAAAAAAATTTTTTTTCTTCTAGTTTATCTTAATATTTAAATTTTTTTTTTTATTTTTTAGTCTGATGCATCTTTTAGCAAAAGAAATGATGGTGATCTATATCATGCAACTTCATTATCTCTTCAAGAAAAATGTGCAGTAGAACTAGAAAAACAGGTATAAAAACAATTAAACTCATTTTTAAAAAATTTTTTACATTGAGTAAGGTATTTAGGAAACTTAAGATTTAAAAACTTAAATTGTTTAAACAAATAAAGTGAAGGAAAATTGTAAAGTGTTTTTAGATTGGTAAATAGATTTGATAAGAAAATAATCAATCCCTACATTATATTATTATTGTTTATAATTCAGTTTAGTTGTTTTATTGCATGCAAAAAGATTGTTTATGCATGCATTATTGACACTAATCGATGATTAAGTATTTTTCATATCTATATTTGGGTGTTGATTTCCAAAGTTTTTTTTTTTATTGTCATTTTTTTGAATAAATAGAAACGAAATTTGTATTGGGATATATAGTTTAACTTTTTAATAATAAGATAATAGTTCATTAATTCAATGAATGAATAGTTTATTTTTCTACTAGCTTAGTCATTTTTAGATACGTAATGGGCAATTCCATGAAAAAGGGGAAAAGCATTGGAAAATTCAAATAAGAATAATGTTATCATTTTGGATGTTTTCTGAATTAGAAAGGTTTGAAGTTTGATAATTTATAATTATTTTTTTTGAGAAATTAGTTTTTTAGTGTTGGTAACCCATTGAACATTGGCATTTACTTGTTCTGATTTGGGTAAAGAAGTTGGGTTAGCTTTTGAAAATCAGTTAGTTAACATTATTTTAATTTCAAAATGTTCCAAAGAATAAATATTGTTTATTACACTTAATAGAAATATTGTGCAGTGTCAAAATAAGTTTTTGTCGTTAAATTCACTTAATTATATAAATTTCAACTAAACATTAATGCATGTAACGTAAGTTACCAAAAACTAGAAAAAGTTTTTGTGTGTAAAAAAGAACAAGTGATACAAAAGTAAGAATAATATTTTTTCTTCCTTAGAGGCTAACACTAAATAAGCAGCAATAGTTTTCTTTTCAAATATTACTTATTTATTGTTTTATGCCCCATTCAATATGTGTAACGTAAGTTACTGACATGCATGCAACGTAAGTTACCAATGTGAAATGAGTTTATTCCTCTTGAAAATTGGCATACAAACTAAATAAGATGTATCCAGTTACAATACCAAAGTTTAAATAAATTATCACTGCCCTAAGATATTAATTTTAATGAAACTCTTTGCTTTAAGTTATTAATTTGGGTGTTGGCATTCATATGTTTTCAAAGTTGAACGAAATCTTTCGACAGGCACCGGGAGTTAAGGATGTAGTTATAATTAGAGATGCTAATGGTAACAAAAAGAAAGTACAAGCACGGCATCTTCATCATTCAGTTCGAGAAATGCACCAAATGTTTATGGAAGAAAATCCAGAATGCAAAATTGGAAAAACTAAATTTTTTTGATCTCCGTCCAAAGCATGTCTTGCTTAGTAACAAACTTCCAGGCAATGCTTGTGTTTGTAAGCATCATGAAAAGTTCGGATTGACTAAGGAAGCCTTCAGCAAAATTTATAATGTTCCATCTTACGAAATTCCTTAGAAATTTATTTTATGTTTAGAAGAAAAAGCTGAGTGCGAGTCTCTCGAACAGATGAGTGGAGTGTCTAGTCTATTCTCAAAATTTCCACAGATTAAAAACATTAAGCAGATCCACCATTTAAGAGTACAAGAAGGCATACCAGAAGAGCTTTTTTTAGTGAAAGATGTTGAAAAAGAAAATGATGAATCCAAGATAAATACTGGGGGTTGATATATGGTTAGATAGGAGGACATGTTATATCCTGGTGTGGTAATGTCTGTTGCAGAGAAAGAATTTAAAGTCAATGCAATGGCTGTTGTGGGAATCTATTGTAAATGGCCTGAAAAAAAGAGATGAAATATTCTACCAGAAAGAAAGCATGGTGAAAAGAATTGAGCCCCCTGTACTAGTTAATAACAGAGGACTTAATAAGTTTGCAGTTATGTGTGAATCAAAAGTATCTGAATTTACTTCATGTACACTTTTTCTCCCTTGCACTATACTGTTTAAATAACTTAATTTGCATTTGTACATTATTTGATAAAAGTTTGATACAAAGGGAATTTCGTAACGTAAGTTACTGTAACGTAAGTTACCCACTTAAAAAATTATATTTAATTTAACTTTTGAAATAAAATCTTAAATCTAGGCATAAGAAATATTTAAACATGTCAGAAAAATGATACATATAATCTTAATCATGAAACTTTTGTATAAGAACAGAATTTTGACTTCAAGTGTATTGCAAATTTATGCCATTCCTTTTTCGGTAACGTAAGTTACCACACTAATTTTAGGCTTTTACACTGTTTAAATTGAAAAATAATAATTATTTTAATTAAGATTCCTTTTGGTTTTGATTGTAATTTTAAGAAATCACTTTATTTTAGTATATGTATTCATATTATTTGCTTGCTTCTAAGTTCTCAAAGCAATAAAGTTTATGTGAATGTAACGTAAGTTACCGTGGAATAGCCCTAATACTGAAATTTAACTTTATCATAGAAGTTTTTTGAAGTGTTTCTTTATTTGTAAGGAGTGTTAGGTTATGAATGTAAATAAATTATACTTTCTCAGGGTTTATCTGAAATAACTGTAAAGCTGTTCACCCTGTGGCTTTATTTACTTATTTTGTGATGAAAAGAAAAATATTTTTTGCCTCCTGTTAATGATTTTCGGTGTATTTGTTGTACTGTAGTGTAAATAATTAGAATCTCAGGATATATGTTGATAATATTAATGCAACATTAAGAATAGATTAGACCTATGACTTATTTAAGTTTATTCCCTGTCATGCATGCAGACATATCAGCAACAGGATTAGAATCTATTTAATAGTTTGCTTATCAATATCTTATGTTAATCATTATAATGAACATACATAATTTCGTATATAATCTGTTATGCTGTAGTATTGTATTTCTACTGTCCATGGCAGAACAGATGACATGAGGGACCTCTTATTGCTTATCTACATTCAATTTTTGACCTATTTAAACTGAAAGGATAAAACCTTACATGTTGAACCTTTGTAATTACTTTTAAAAAAAAGGATAAATTTTTCTTCTGTATGTATGGTTAAACACCTGTAGCCTCATCTATCTTTTACCACTATATCATTTTTGAAACTTTCCTGATCTTCTTAAATTTAAAAAATAATTTAAATATGAATTTATGACAATAACTTGATCTTAGAATAAAAATGTTACAAACCGTAAAGTATTGTAATGTTTTCCTCTTAAAAATTTATATTTATATATATATTTTAATATTTTTTTAGTCTGAAGTATTCTTAGACACAATAGATCAAGATTATGATTATGCATTTGCTTTATCACTTCAAGAACTTTCTGAAGATGCAAAAGAAAAAGTAATTAAATTTTATGATTCACTTTCTTTTTTTATATGTCCTTTGTTGCCATTATTGTGTAAGAATTTTAAATTTTTCCTTCAGCTTTTGCTTTATTTATGTGAGCCTTGGAATGGAATATTAATAATTGTATATTTTATTAAGATTCCATTCTAAACATTAAATGGTAAAATATTTTAAATTTTCTTTTCCTTAAATGAAAATGCCAAATGTTGTGTCTATATTTTAAGAGTAAAAGGAAGACATTTCTTTAAATATATGTGTTTTATTTGGTTGATTGCCTATAATGCAGCTAATGAAAAAATAGAATTATTCTATTTTAAAACATGTTTTCGATGCTGTTTATTCAGGGATCGATTCTGAAAGTTTGGTACATAAGCTCATGAGTTGAATGGTGAAATATTTTCAATATTCATTATCTGAAATGAAAATGCTAAATGGTATGTTGTATTTCAAAAGCCAGTTTCTTAAAAATAAAAGGAAGAAAACTCTTGAAATACATGTGTTTAGTTTGTAGATTATCTATAATGCAGCTTATAAGGAAATAGAATTAGATATTCTATTTAACAATTAGTTTTCTATGCCCAGATCTTAAAGGCTTAGTACATAATCTTGCAAGTTGATAATCTAATATCTTATGCTACAGAATTCAATTTGATTCATCCTTTTTTTCTCCTTTGTATTCTTCTAACTGTAATACTTTAATTTCATTGCTTTTCAATTGCATTTTGATCTAGTTAAGTTCCATCGAAAATATATACATATTTTTTGTAACTGATTTTCTTTTTTCTTTCCGATTTCTTGTTTAAGATTGAAATTACAAAAATCATGTCAAGTATATCACCTATAGATTCTGTTTTTTTTATTTTTTTAAAAATTAATTTGCAAAATAAATCTATTTTTTAAGGCATTAAATTAACTAACATCATTTATAACTTAATGTGAATAAAATCATTCTGGAAATTTAAATTACTCTTTTCCTGCACAAAAGATATTTATTATTCAACTAGCTTATTTGGAGAAGTAATAAACAAAAATATGTTAAACTGCTAGTCTTCTGTAATTACTTTTTAGAAGTAATTAACAAATATTTATTAAATTGTTGCTGTTATAGGGTTTTGTAATTACTGTCTTTTCTTATGCCATGCAATAAAGACTTAGAAAAATATGCTAACAATAGTAAGTTTGTGGGTCTTTATTGCATACTTCTTTTCATAATTTCTTCTGAAGTTCAACTTCCTGAATACTAGCTTTTCAGTACTAGACTGCAGAATTAGCTTAAAATTTTTGGATTTAAAAAATTCTGATTTTCTAATTTAAAATAATCTAGTTAAATACTTTTTTGAATTATTAGGTCTATAAATCTAAGTAATAGAATCTTGATATAAAATACTTTATTGTCTAATCTTGTGAGATTATATTCTATTGTGTAATTTTTAGAGGAAATATATTATTGTCTAATTTTTAGAGGAAATAGTTCATATTAAAAGATGTATTGAAATTTAATTAGCATACAAAGGGAAACACCTTTAGAATATAGTGAAAGTTAGTGTTTCATTTTAACCCTCTAAGGGTTTAGCCTTTTCACAGAAATTTCCGCGCTACACGCTATTTTTCCATTTAACAGAGATTGTGCTTTGGAAAAAATCCGGATTTCCAGATTTTTCGCTCACCACTATCCAGAAGTTTCCAGAAAGCCAATAACATTTATGCATAAAAATTCTTATGTGTTCTATAGTTCTATGCTCTTATAGTGTATTTCATTAAATAGTTTTAATTTTTAGCCATTTCCAGTCTCTTTGCCTAAGTCCGCCCACAAGCCTATTGGCATTGTTGATGAGCAATGGGAAGTACTCGATCCTAATCCGGACATACATGCTTTATTTCTTCAGTATAATGTTCAGTTTTTTTATGGTAAATTAGATGGTGTCGAAGTGAAATGGAGTCCTAGAATGACACTGTAAGTAATTTTGAATTATATATATATATTGATTGACAGAGTGTTAAAGATATAAATCAAATAAGTAACTGTAATCAACAATTCAAATTACAATTTTAATCATTTTTTTTAAATCATTGATTTAAGTCATTTAAATAAACAAAAATTAAGCTTATATGTTAGGTTTTTAAATAGATTTTGTGTACTCAGAGCAAAAAACTGAATCTTTCTAGAATAAAATTAAATAATTAAAAGGTTTTTTACAAGCTTCATTGCATATATTTATTGTTAACAGCAAACAAAAGAGATTGCTAACTTTTTTAATGAAATAGGAAAAAAATTTATTGAAATATGCAGATATGTGCATTTTCTGATTTTATATTGAAATTTATATTTAGCACTAAAAGATATTTGTGTAAAAGGTAGTATTTTATTTACCTTGTCAGTCGATTATGAAATCATATATTTTCAAAGTTATTGATTCTACTTATTTAGTAATGTATATTTTGGTCTTATATCGCTAATCATTTTCTTATGATTTTTGTTTACTTTTTTCATAAGGTTTAGCTACATTCATGTAGGTAGGGCATGCATGTGAGCGATGATTTGATTTTTTTTTCATTTCTTCTTCAAGTTAGTCAATTATATTTCATAATTATATAAATGTAAACTATAATCTGTTGCAATTATAGTTCCTAAAATAATATAAGAATGATTTTAAGCAGTTCAATTCTAATTCAATAGTATATTATCTATTTACTAGTTCAAAATATCAATTTTAAATATTTTTTCCTTAAAAACTATGTTTTCCAAGAAATTTTTTTTTTTCTCTAAAATCTTTAATAGCCACTCATTGATCAAAAATGACCTCAATGTACAGTACAATTGGATGACTAGCATTTTCAAAACAATCTTTATTTTATTTTTATTTTTTAAATCTTATTGGTAATTCACATACTGATTGTGATTTATATACTTACGAACATTAAAAAAAGTTCCCCTTCTATAAGAATTGTCTGCTTGCTTCAAAAAATTCACATAATATCTGTTTGGCTGACTTATAGTAAATTGTGTTTATAGATTTATTTCTATTTTTTCGCAGGTGTGCAGGAGTTTGTTCCTATGAGGGAAGGGGAGGACTGTGTTCAGTGCGTCTCAGTTTGCCATTACTAAAGCTTCGTCCTAGACGTGATCTGGTGGAAACCCTTTTGGTAATCTTCCAGAATAATTTTTTTTTTTTAAGATTACATATTTAAATAGTTTTTTTTTTTATCAATAATTATTAAAATCAGAAATTTTTTGTAACTCTTCTATGCAATACTTGAAATTTATCAGCACAATTTTTGAAATCTATCAATTTTAAACTGTATGAACTTGCATTGACTTGAGAAAAATACTTTGTGTTTGTCAGGGTTGTACAAATCTAAAACTTTCTGCATGTTCAGATATTGGATTGAGTGCTTTCTACAATACAGTGCAACATCATGTTTAGGAATTAAAATTTCATTATACAGTAAGGAACCAATTATCCGGAACTATCGGGACCATCGCTATTCCGGGTAACTGATTTTTTCGATTTTCTGAATCGCTACAAAAAGCTGTTTTTTTATTGTTGAACCCAACTAAAAAAAAATTGGAAATAATCTTGAAAAGAAGAAAGAACGACGAAGTAATACGCTAATGATTATTTCCAAAATGAT
Organism: Parasteatoda tepidariorum; assembly: GCF_982258835.1. Classification (NCBI taxonomy): domain Eukaryota; kingdom Metazoa; phylum Arthropoda; class Arachnida; order Araneae; family Theridiidae; genus Parasteatoda; species Parasteatoda tepidariorum. Next base: position 52,015,492 of record NC_141762.1, read on the forward strand.
GGTAAGGTGAACATCTTTCAAAAAAGAAAGAAAAATCATAAAATCTTTTGAGAAAAAAAAAAAAAATTTTTTTAAGCGGCGGGAAAATTTATCGAATTTTGTTCAGGTTTTTTGGTTTTCCGGTTTTCTGATTTCTGGATAACGGGTTCTGTACTGTATATAAATATTATTGTTAACACATAACGCTATTTACATTAATACTGTAACCCTATTAAAATTGAATTGAGAATGAATTAAAATAATACTAATACTAAGGAAAAGCTGTTAATCCTTCACAGGAAAAAATGATTTCTTATGGATCAGTTTAATAACAGATTTATGAACAGTTCAATCTTTAAAATTGTTATCTCTTTGCACAAAATGCAAGTCACTCTACTTGAAAATATTGAGTAATTTGCTTCAGAACCAATGATTGGAGTTGTTTTCTTCAAAAGTAAAATAGAATTTCTTTAAATTTTTTTATTAGGACTTGAAAAATTTGTTATAAAGCAATTAAGACGTACTGCACATAGTGTTTAGGTATGCATCTACGTAATAGTTTAGTCTTTATTACATAGAATTTTTAAATTTATGTTTACTTTCTGTTTTGATATTCTGTTATACTGATAAACCAGCGATTACGTGAAAAGGTAAGTATTTGTTTCAACGGTGGAAACAGACCAGTCGATTAGAGGACAGAAGGTATGTGCTTTAAGATTGCATTGAAGTTATGGCCTTAATTTAATTAAGCTTCGTTTTAAGCATCATAAACAGAATTAGAAAACTGATTTTATATATATTTGTTGGCAGTCTTAAAGAATCATAGCTTGCTTATTAGCTGTATTAATTTAAGTTATGGTTTTTGGAAATTTCTTTTTCTTTTAAAAAATGCGTTTAGTGTAAATATTTTTGCATATAAACTATTCTCAGTGCTTAAATATTTTTTGCTTGCTTACATTTGTTATAGAAGTTATTTGTTATATTTTTTTGAGATATTAATTTTGAATTTTTTGATAAAGCTCTTGAACTATTCCATCATTCATATGTATTTATTTTTTTAAATCTTTTCTAATGCTAGTTCAAAAGCTAGGATTACTTTTGCTACTTTATTTTCACATACAATCACTTAAAAGTTTCACTTAATATAGTTACGTGTCTTTTTAAATTTGTTATGTTTTACACATTCATTTTAAATGGTTTATTTAGAATTCAGTGATTATCTCTTGAAATTTTCTTTTTTGATTGTGCAATATAGTTTTGTAAATTTTGCAAGTGCAGCACACAATATATTTCTTCAGTGTGCAATATATTTTTTACAGATCCTTAATTTTATAAATAATAATGAAAAAATAAAAAGGTTAAGTAATATTTGTAATTTTTTTAAAAAAATATTATTTATTGTTCTTAAATTTCTTTTCTGCTTTCTTTTATTATTTTTTTAAAAAATTTATTCCACTGAAACCTGTTAATTGGTCCAATATATTCCAACACCAATTTGGTTGAACAAAAAAAGCTTGATTACTTCTGTGTGCATTGGTTGTATCCCTAAGTTTATTAAACTGTTATCCTGTAGAAGTCAACTTTAACAAGCTTAGTTTTTAATCTTATTATTGTGAATTAAAACTGTTTTGTTACACTTTTTTTGAAAAAGAGATGACTGAAATATGTTCCTAAGTCTCCTGCATAATTTTGATGAAAAAAGTCAGCAAATTTGCTTGATACAAAATTTAAATTATTCAAATAAATTTATTTATTATTATTTATTTATTTGCAGCATGAAATGATCCATGCATATCTGTTTGTAACAGCTAATAATAAGGTAAGCATATTTTTCTTTTGGCTCTTAAATCTCCTCTTTTGCTCTTATAATGTAGAAGAACTTAGACTATTAAACATATTTTAATTAACTCTTTTTGCATAAAATTAAACAAGAAATTTTTATTGTCATGAAACTATTTATCTAATTTCAATCAAAATGTAGTTTTTTTTTTAAATTTAAAATTAAATTATTTAAAAGTATGCACAAATGTTTTTAATTCAAATTAATTTTGTTCAGTAATAGAATAAATAATAATTGATTATTAAAATTTATTCTTAGCATGGAATCACACTTTTTTAAGCAAATTAAAAATCAATGATAAAAGTTAAAGGTATTGTTATTTTTATTATAATTAATAAGAACATGGTTTTCAAATTGCAACCACCCATTTAATTTTCTTAGAGCCTGAAATTTGAATCGGTTGAAAATCGGTATATTTACCCTGTGAAAGTAAATTTATAAAAATGATGACCTGCAATGACTTATTAGCATATTTGAGAAGTACCTTTCGAAACATTATGAATTTTTTTCAAACATAATTGAAAATCTAAAGATTGAATCAAGGATTTTTTTTTTGGGGGGGGGGTAATCAGTTTCTTTAATTTGCTGAATGCATATAGAAAATCATTCTAACGTGTTTGAAATTATTAATAAACTTACAGAATTATTTTCAACTCTATTTGTAAGGGTTTTGACCATAAGAACATTTTAAAAATATTTTGAAGAATTACAGTATTTTTAGTTGTAAATTTTTTTAAAATGGCTTTGCGTTCTTTATTATTTATTTATCTTTTTATATTTGTAGGATCATAATGCCCATGGGCCAGAGTTTTTGAAACACATGCATAGAATAAATAAGGAAACTGGTACTCGTATTAGTGTAAATATTGCTTATATGTCATTGTTATAATAATTTTGCTTTCTGAACTTATATTTAAATACAAATTCCTTCAAAATGATATATTATTAAGTATTTTTTAACAATATTTATTTTATTGTAATAGTTTATAAAGTAACATTTCATTTTTTTACGTATTCATGTTATTTTCTTCTTTTTATATTTTTTGAAACAGTCTTTAAGATTAATTTCTCGTTTTTGAAGTTGTCCAGGAATTCCAGACGAATATACAAAATTGAAAATGCGAGTATTTCAAGTAAATTTGTACAGCTGTACTAGTTTATATATATATATATATATATGTATGTTACGCTTTGATAGCATAAACATTGTAGATTCATAGTGTGGCTGGTGCTTATTGAAAAAGATACAGGAACATGGAGAAATAATACAATTATTTTAAAGTAAGGGCCGAAGCCCCAAAAATGAGAACTCTACATACTGGTGGATAGATAGAGAAGAGCCAATTGACCTTGGAACAAGGGTTTTTATAACTTTCTGGACAATATATTTAAATATTAATAGGTCTTCGTAACGTGGGACTGATCAATTTCCCAAACTACTAAAGATGCATCATCACATTTTCTGAGATAATTAGATCAATATTATTATTTTCTTTGTGGGAAAGGTTTTAAACGATTGCGCATTAAATAAGTGGTCTGTTTATGGATTATATTTAATATATAATTATTTTAACATTACATAATATTATTGATCTAATTATCTCAGAAAATGTGATGACGTGTCTTTAGTAGCTTGAGAAATTGATCAGTCCCACGTTACTAAGACCTATTAATATTTAAATATATTGTCCAGAAAGATATAAAAACCCTCGTTCCAAGGTCAATTGGCATTAAAGAAATGGTCTATTTATGGATTATATTTAATATATAATTATTTTAACATTACATAATATTATTGATCTAATTATCTCAGAAAATGTGATGATGTCTCTTTAGTAGCTTGAGAAATTGATCAGTCCCACGTTACTAAGACCTATTAATATTTAAATATATTGTCCAGAAAGATATAAAAACCCTCGTTCCAAGGTCAATTGGCTCTTCTCTATCTATCCGCCAGTATGTAGAGTTCTCATTTTTGGGGCTCCTGCCTTTACTTTAATAAAATTATATGATTCCTGCATCTTTTCCTGTATCTTTTTCACTAAACACCGGCCACACTACAAACTTACAATGTTTATGCTCTCAAAGCATAACAAAAAGATGTGTCTTTAGTAGCTTGGGATATATATATATATATATACTACTGTAATGAAAATTTTTTTTTCATTAGGTTTCATTCACATTTGATTGTTGAATAATGGTGAATCACTTTTAACAATTTGGATTACAAGAAAATAGTCTCTTTGAAATAAAAAGAATTTTTTCTCTAATTGAATTCACTAATACCAAAATTTTATCTTCCCATTTCTGATAATAATGCAACTTTATTAATAATTTCAAAACATTTAAAATTTAAGGGCCATCCTTTAATCATGCAGATTGTTGCAGGTAACTTTGCTGAATTTATTATTTTTAAATTGTGAGTGAGTTATTTTTCAGAAGAAGTCTATAACTTCATAATCACAGAATTATAATATTACAAATTGGAGTAATAATTAGGAAATCAATAATTGTACAAAATTGCTTTTGGCATCATTGTTGAGTGTGTTCTTTGAAAATGTTTGTGAGTGATTTTTTGAAAAACTTAAAAATTTCCCTAATGCGAAAATCATTAAAATTACTAGTTGAGGGATTCTTCACACACATACTATTTTCAGCAAATGCAAAACAAATTTTGTTATATTGTCTTTGTTTTTAATTCTAAAAATGGAAAACATTAAAGTTTATGTAATTTTGGAAGTTTATGAGGATCTTGTTTTTATTCATTAGATTTTTATTATTATTATTCAAGTAAAATTGCAATAATTTTGGAATTTTCAAATGTGAATTTTGGTACACAATTGAGCTTTTATTTGGAAATTAGTAATATTGATTATTTGATTAGATAGGTATTGAACCCAAGTTTATAACATTTAAGTTTTTAGTATGAGAAATCATTTGTTAGTATTTTTTTAGATTGATATGTCTTTATAAAAACTAAAACTAATCGAAATCCAAAGTTTTAGTATGAAGAATCTTTTAACTAATTGGCTTTTTTTAGTTTTGATAATTTCTAAATTATTAATTAAAAAATTATAAGTGATGTAGCCAACTTGAATAGTTTTTAATTTGAAATAAGTTTTTTTTCGTTAACTCAATTCACAATCTTTATTAATCCATTATACAGACTTGCCAACTTTCCAGATTTCGAGCCTTTTGACTTTTATACTAAATTTCGTCATTTTGTCTTTTTTTTTAATTATTATTATTATTTATTTTTGATGTGAAACACAATTTGAGTTTTCCCACACATTTGCATGACCTGTTTATGTTTGTGTGTTTAAAGAAAAAAAGAAAAAAACAGGTGGTAAAATCTAGTCTGATTGGTTCAATTTTCAGACACAAAAGTAAGTAGATGCTGTGAGAATAATTCCTTAGCAGTGTGAATCATTCTCAATTGTGAGAATCATTCTTGAAAGAGGAAATATTTATAGATCATGAGCGTCAGGAAGTAAAGTGATTTCCTTCTTAGTTTCTGTAAACAAGCATATTGTGTGCAGTTTGGATAATTAAATATGGCAAAAATATATATATATATTTAACTAGAAGAAATATTTAACTTCTTTAATCTCTTATATTTAGAAGAATTTCCATGTATAATATGTTTCAAAAACAGAATTAACTATGCATTTGGCACTTATTGTTTGAATTTTTTAATCCTACAGAAAAAGGGACGTAACCAATTATTTGAAGCAACAAAAACCTATTGATCTGAAAGAGAAAAATTGTTAAAAACGAAACTATTATATTTTCTATAAAGTTATAGCAGTGACGTTCTCCAATTTTCTAACTTAATATGTGTGCCAATGTTAAAATGTTTTTTACTGGTAAATAAAAGTAACTTACTAATTTTCATTTTTTTTTTAATTTTTGAATTTAACTTTATTTCTGTATGTTTTTTTCATTATTAAGTAATTTGTGTTACTTTCTTCCTCGCTCCTTTCTGAACATGCATGAAAAAGTTTTGTACTTTTTCATTTTTCTCTGGTAGGCGCATCTGATTATATTAAATAATAATAATGTTTTTAACTGAAAAGCTGAAAATTCAAAATACTCCAAGTACCATGGCTTAAAGTTATTTTATCTGTAATTTTTTTTTCAGTTTGTAGTTGTGTTTATTGCATTGTAAACAATTAAATTACTTAACATATTTTTCACATATTTAGAATTGGAAATGTCTTTTATCTAATGAGTTTGGTTACGGTTTAGCATTTTATTAATGAACCACTCTAGAACAAATTTTGTTCCTAATTTACACTTTTTTGCTGTTATCTTGTGTCTTTTCAATCATAAATTCTTAAATTGTATTTGATAATAAGAAAAATATTAAAGTCTTAGTTTGTGAAAATTTTTATCTAAGCCTGAAAAATTCAATTCTGCATTTATTCTTTTAAAAAAACAACAAAGAAAAAGCAAACAAAAAAACTTGTACCCGTGTTCCAAGTGTGAACTTGTGGTCACTCTAGGTACATCAATGTTATAATCCAATTCCTGGTTGACTCTTCTCAACATGGTTCTATCAACCGTATTGTGACCACAAGTGATCCTTTCATGTTCTGGAAAATCATGCAGCAAAAGGGTAAGAAAAAGTCTTGTATGTAGCCCAACAAAAATAAATAAATAAATGAAATAAAATTTATTTACAAGAAAATGAATGTCTGGTTAGCATGGGGGCCATGGCAAGATAGGTATATTATCTTCAGAAATTCAGTAACAATGCTGTACCATCCCCACGGAAAATTCTAACCTTCTAATAGCATTTTGTTTGCCTTCCTGCACAATATGATTCATTTACTGCTTATAGTCAAATATAAGTCTCCACCTATTGCCAACTGCTGTTATAAAAAACTTGAATTGTGTCTGTATTTCGAGCAAGACTCGCTTTTGCTTTATTCAGCTTAGTTTTTTTACTGCAGGTTTCTGAAATCCTGGAGGGAATAATTATGAATAGCTGTGTATTTTAGGTTACATATTTAAATTTCTGATAAACTTTTTTTAAATTCTAGGTTTATCATAGTTTTCACGATGAAGTTGATTTGTATAGAAAGCACATATGGAGGTGCAATGGTTCTTGCCAGAAGAAATCTCCATATTATGGTTATGTTAAAAGAGCTGTTAATCGAGCTCCTGGTCCTAATGATGTCTGGTGGGCTCAGCATCAATCTTCTTGTGGTGGGACATTTACAAAATGTGGTGAACCTGAAGGTTATAAGAAGAAATCAACAAAAATAAGCCAAAATGACTCTGTAAAACGAAAACCTTTCAAAAGTATATTTTGCGCAATTTATTTCTTTGTTTTCAAATTTGCTAATATCGTTTTTTTTATTTGCATGTTTTACATTTTTTATAAGGCTAAGTTTTCTTTATTTCACTCTTCATGTATTTTTAATTTTTTTTATTGTCTGTATCAACATGGAAGGAATGTTTTAATTTTTGTAGCTTCGTTAGGCATTGATTTGTTCCAGGCATATACATCATTGTTAGAGTGCGAAACTATGCTATTGAGTAGAATTTTTTTAAATAGTATTAATTTCATAATTTTTCCTTAATTTTTTTCTTCTTATTTAATTTATTTGAATGTGAGTTTTTAATGTTTTGTTAAACTCTTTTCCATTTTAACTCAAATCTGAACATAAAGAAAATTATCAGTTATTTTCAATTTGAATTAACAAAAATGCATATTATTATTAGGAAAAATATATTTGAAATATAAAGTTGAACGGTGTTAATGAGGCTGTTTATGAGGAAATAAAACTCATCATAATTATAAAATTGATTTACTTTTTATAGCCAAGCAAACATCTAGATGCTAGTTTTAGCAAACCCACCACAGCATAAAAATTTTTTTTTCTTTTGCTTGCCTGTTTAAAAAATTTGTAATTTCCATTTTTGTTTTTAAACCTAATTAGTCATCAGAATTTATGTAGGTAAATCTTGTTAATTCATTTCAATATAAATTTAGCTCATGATGTATTGCACTATTCTTTGTGTCGCAATGTGATTGAACTCAAAAATTCTGTTGCAAAATTTAATCAGCAAGTCTTAACAGTGTGTATTTAGTTAAATATCCTTTTAATTAAATGGATTTAGAACTATTAAAAAAGTGCATACAAATTCAAATACATTTTGATCATGTGGCTGTTATGGTAGAACTTTAAAAGAATTAACTTATATGTTGTCTCAATTAATAAACTTCCTTCCAAAAAATGTTCTTTCAATTTATTATTACTTTTTATTGTCTTTTTTAATATCTTATGCTTGGTGAAATTAATAGATTGAATTTATCAAAAAAATTGTTTTAATTATTATTTTTCAAATAAAAGAGCATATAACTTCCAAATGTATTGACTTATTAATTAATTTTATAGATGCTGATAATCAACTGACAAATATCAAGAAATTTCTGAAAAATCCATCATCATCAACAGCAGTTTCTAAAAATGTATCAAATTTTATAAAAAATCGTATTGAATCTTCTCAAGGAAAAGAGGAGAACAATTTGACGGGACGTAACAAATCATTAAACACTCTACATGGAAATTCTGTGCCTGTTTTATGTTCTAATGAATCAAAGAATGTTGCAGTTTTTACTGGAAATGGTTTTTTGCTTGGTTCTTCTTCTGGTGCAGTACCTAAAAGTTTCCTAGCTAACTTACGTCGTGAAATAGCCTCTTCTTCAAGTGCTGCTCCTAAAACGATTTCTGTTCAAAGTGAAATAGCTTCTTCTGGTCGAAAGACTTTTACACAGTCAAGTAAGAATACAGTAAAAGAATCTTGTGTTTTGGGTGTTATCGACTCTACGCAGAATAATTTTGAATATAAAGGTATTATTTATTTTTTGTATAAATTATATGAAATAAAAATCATATCCCTTAATTAAAAAATTGTATTAAGTCATATTATTTACAATATCCTAGCTAAATTTTTTTTTAAAGCTAAGGGGAGCATTGTTAAAATCATTTGTTGTTAACATTTCTTTGTTGTTTTTTATTTATTAATTGATTTTTTTTCAAATTTTATCTACTGTAGTAAAGTAATTATTATATCAATTTTTTTCCAGCTAAGCCTGTAAATAAACATGGGTCTCAGAAAATCACTCTTAACACGTCCAAGAAACCAAGTTTTATTCAAAGCTCCATAGATAAGTTTGTAACTTCACCTTCAAGGCCATTAATGGGAAATAATAATATGAATGATGCAACTAAAGACAGTAATTCAAATACGACACCAAAGGTCAAATGTCCTGTTTGTTTTAAACCTTTCACAAGTTTTGAAATCAATGCTCACTTAGATTCTTGTCTCACATTATGAGGCTAAATTTGCAATAATTTTTGTTTTTGCATTGTATACACATTTGTTTTACATTGTATATTATGTATTTTGCATAATATACTTTATGACTGAATTTCAATGTAAAAATTTGTATATTTTTAGGATTTTATCTCTTGTAAATAAATTATTTTGCCTATGAATTTGAGTAAAGTGTTATTAAATTATATATTTAAGGCAAATTATATGTATATACTTTTAAAATTATTTCTAATAATTTCTTAAACTATTACATTTTAGTGATTTGTTAAGATTTAATTACTCTTGTGTAATGTTATTTGACTTAAATTTTAAAGAGGATTTTTAGTTCATATTATATTAATAATTAAAAAATTCTCATTAATTGGTATTGTCTCTCATATATATGGTAAAACATGTATGAAAATTAAGGTGTTATAAGCTCATAAAGGCATTTTTTTTCTTGCAAATTCTGTACATTAAATGCTGTAATGTAAATAAAGTATGAAAATTAGTAATTTAAATATCAGTTTTTAATTTAGAATTTTATTTTTAATGTTACTAATTTGTTTGTATGAATACAACCAATGGTAGCTCTTTCCAAATAACAACTATTCAACTAGGTTTGAAAGCAAAACAAAAAAATTATTGACATTAAACTCAAAAACTGAATTAATAGTATTTTAATGAAGTGTAGGAAATAGATGTGATCAGGTTGCTGGTAGTGAAGGTAAATGTATGTGATCAGAGGTCTGTTTAGAAGAAATTTGAGTCCTTAACGGACCCTTCGCGAAATAATTTATCTTTTAATCGGACCCTTCAAAAATTTATTTACCTTCATTATTGTTTTGTTAATCGAATAAACCCTCTGAGGGGGGGGGGAGAGACGGTTCGAGACAAACTAAGTTTCCCCAAGTTTAAATTCCAAATGTAGTATTCTAAGAAAATATTTCTACTTTTACAAGCATCGTGTGAGCATTCTAATTAATAATAATCATAATTTTTTTTTAAATAAATAATAGATCGATTTGTATTTATTCATAAAAATTAATAGAATATTATGTAAATACAAATTAATTTCTTTCCAATTTTTAAATAAAATATTATAAATTTAAGAATTGTTTAAGTTTACTTAATGCATAACACATTAAAAGTGATACATTACTAAATTGAGTTATTTAAAATATGTCAATTGAAATTATTATAAATGTGAGTGATTTTGTTTCCATTATTCGTCCGAAATGAATATTCTGTGTTGAGCAATATAGGCTAGATACCAAATATTTGTATGTTGCATCTCTAATTTCGTAGCAGCAATTGTTAAGCAGAATCTTTGCAATTTAAAAACTTCTGGAAAAGGTTTTTAGCAATTTTTGTAATAACAGGACCCTATTTGCACAAATTCACAAGAGCCAGACCCTGGTTGAAAGAATATGACTTAACGCTTTTTTTTATATTCACAAATTATGAATAGTTTTTTCACAATTTTACAAAAACAGGACCTTTCACAAAATATCTGGACAGACCCCTGGTGATGCATCTCTCTTTAATGTGCTGAAAAGCAGTTAAGCCATATCCCCTCCCCCCGTTGTGTTTAAAACTGAAATTAGAATTATCTATATATTTTTATTTGGTGTGCAGAATTTTACTGTTAATGTCAGTTACCCATTACTAATCAATTAGATGAACTATAACTATCCGCGGATGAATTATTTGGAGCTACTGAAATATTTGCACAATCTTAACCTAATATAGTGATTGTTCAATTAAGGTTTGAAATAATTGTATATTCAACAAAAAATACTATTTAAAAGCTAAGTGAGAATGTTTTTTTTTTAAATAAAAAACATTGAACTTAAAAAGAAAAATTTCTTGCATTTTTATCAATTGGTGACAGTCTATTTAACTTAAAAAAACTATGCCAGTTTTGATAAGTTGTGTGTAATTTGGTTATTTTTCTCCAAAATAATTATGTAAGTTATTTTATTTTACTTGTGAATATTATTAGCTTTGCTTTTGATCTTCAGGTTCGAATGCCCAGTTAGCATGTGGATTCGAATATTAAATTAGTATGTGCATAAAGATGGAGAACAAAAATCTATCTGTCAATGAAAATTATTTTTAAAGATCTAGATGAGAGAAAAAAATAATAACAAAAATTAAATATACTCTATAAAAATTAAGCGTAGTAAATCGATTGGAAATACAGACAGGCACCCGATATTGTTTCGTATTTCATCATAAAATATTTGTCTTCATATATTCTTTCAGATGTGACATTAGCAGCTTGGCTCTTCTGCAACTTAGAATTTTATACTTTTTCTCTTCAAATTTCCTTATTATTGTAGTTGCATCTTGAATTGTAGTATATATATATATATATATATAAATTGAATAATGTTATAAACTGATAAAAATATAGTTAACGCACTAATGAAAATTGAAACTGCCAACATCAACTTCTAAGAATTACGAAAATATGTGTTACTCGAATCAAAGTGTAAGTTACGGCCTTGAAAAAGGTTTTTCCTCGAATCTTGCAAAATTGTGTGTTAATTTTTGTGTTTTAAGGATGTAGCCATAAAACCTGTGTCTGTTCTTGTGATAGGTTAAATGCTAAAAAGTCATATTTTATTGTTTTTATGTAATAATTAAAAATGTTGACTTCAGTTAACGTGTTCCTACAAAATATCTCCCATGTTAAAGTCTCCTCTAAAAAAAAATCATAATAGACGTCGTACAGTTTGTCTACGGTAAGAACTCCCCACGCCGCAAAATCTGAGGCCGTATGCTGCAATGGAAGCAAGAATAACGTATTTCAGGGAGGGTAGCTGTTCTTCACTCTAGGGCTAACGCAATTGACCGGAGAAAAAGATTACCCTTCTCTCACCGAAACCAGTCCTAAACAGTGACCCCACATCCCTATTTGAAATAATTATACATCGTTACTATAGTCACCTCCAAAGGTCCATGGCTAGAGTTCTTACTTTTGATAAATTATAGTTAAATCATATTGGAAGGTAATCAATGCGAGAAAGAAGATTCATTCAATTAAAGTAAGTTATTTATTTTACATCTCTGATGTATAAGAATTTTGAATTACGATCCAAGAGAACCAATTTTTACTGAGTATATTATTCAATGTTAATTTCTCGCATTTCCCTCTCTAATGCTTCTGTCACAGGATCTTGAATAGTTTTGGCGATGGTTCGTTGGAAGATTCCTGAAAATTTAGTGGTAAGTTCTCCCAAAGCCCAACCAAGGTAACTAGCTCCGGAGATCTCGATTTTAACATCTTTAAATTTTTTAATCTCGAATCGTTGGAGGCGTGGATGTGCAACTTCCGTCGTGTTCTTCTTGATCAGAACTTCAATATCAGCTTCGAAATCGTGAGAAATGAAAACCACATTACCTTCTTTATTTGAATGTCTCTTCTCTTTGGACCATGTGTAACGACCCTGTGAAAAAGATACGGTTTCAGTTTGTTTTTGCTTTGATATAAAAATTTGTCAATTTAAAATTATCTAAAAAAAAAATTTTTTTTCTTTGAAATGCGGTATCAACTCGGATATCGAAATTTGGCTAAGTTAAGATGATAATATTAAGGCTTTTTAACATGCGTTTCAGGAAATTTGATGACTCATAATTATTTTCAGTACTAGAAATATTCCAATTTTGATGTTGTAATGTCAAAAACATCTATAGAACTTTCACTAAAATTTCATTTAAAATTACATTCTGCAATGAACTTTCCCAATTTGATAGATTTCACCATTTTTATATTTTAGTTGTAGAAAACTTTCGTCCCCTTTTTTTTTCTTTTTTCAAATACATAAAAGAAAATAAAAAAATACGTAAATGTAAGAACGGTGGACGGTAAAAAAGGTTCCGCCAAAAAAGGCCCATGGAGATAAAGGTCCCTAGAAAAAAAGGTACCGGTAAATAGGGTCCTGGTAAGAAAGGTACTTCAGCAGGGAAAGGGACTTTCAGTGGGACGTTTTTCTTTTTTTAAGAGATTAAGATAAAGATTTCTTTTTTTTAGAAACTTTTTTTTACTAATTGATTTTTAATGGAGGATATGTTATTTTAAAAAAATTTTTTGTAGAAAGATTAAATGTTTAGATTAGCTAATTGAAGGGGACTTGTGGGTAGTGCGTATTTTTTCTATATTTAATAAGAGGGAATTATTTGAAATGTTTATTTTTTGAGAAAGATATGTTGTTTTTTAAATGTATTTAAATAATAAAATTTTATTTTTAAATGTTGTTAATTTGAAATAGTTTTTTTTTCTAAATATTTGCTTTAGATTCAAACTTTGAATAAATTTTTAATGAGTAATTCTCATTAATAGGAAAAATTATACATTGAGTCAGTGCAACTACAGAAATTCGACATAAAATAAAACAGCGAAAAGATCTTCAGTTTTAATTTCGAATTCTCGTTCTCTCTTCTCATTTAAAATATTTTTCCCGACACAATTTTCCTGAAACTGGTACCCTTCTACCGGAACCTTTTTTGAATTTTTTTTTATCTACATTCGTCAGTGCATAACTAGCTATGTATTACCAAAATAGTAATAAATAAAAAAGACAACTTTTAAACAAAGAATTGAAAAAATTTATTTCCTCTCTGAAGTACATTAATAAACTTCATTATTCATGATTAAACTATAAGGCTATTTAATTGTAAACAATTTATTCGATGTTGATTTCTCGCATCTGTCGCTCAAGTGCCTCTCTAATGGGTCCCTCCAAAGCGTTTCCAATGACTCTCTGGAATATTCCAGATAACAGAGTGGTCATTTCTCCTAATGCCCAAGTCAAATATCCTAATCCAGTCATCTCAATTTTAGCGTCTTTGAATTTCTTGATATCGAACTTCTCGAGTCTGGGGTGTGTGGGCTCGCCTTCACCTTCATGTCTCTCTATGATAACTTCACACTCTGCCTCAAAATCGTGAGAAATGAAAACAATATACCCTTCCCTGTCACTGTGTTTTGTGAGTTTAGACCAGGTATAACGACCCTGTGGAGAAAAGAATGACCCTTTATTTTAAAATGCAAATATCTTTCGTTTTTTTTCTTTCACATCTGTTTACATTTTAAAACCAACTAGCTCAAGCTAAATGCGAATTAGAAGAAAATTAATGTTTCCAATTCATATTCATGGTGTATCTAAAATGTTGTAATATCTTTTTTTTTCCTTCGTAATACTGCCTTTTTCTTTCCAGAACAAACTCATTTAAAACTCATTCCGTCGGAAACTAATTTTTAATATCGGAATCTAGATTATTATTTTTCTTCTCGAAATCATTGATGACTTTTCAAGTTAAACTGAAATTTAAACCAATTAAAATAAACTCTGAAAAAAATTGAATCTATGTTGGATAACCGTTACATTCCTAATTATTACATTCTTAACACTAGAAAGACGGAAAATTAGGGTATATACCTACATTACCCAAAAGCAGTCAATATGACTGGATTGTGAATGCGTCAATAAATTTGTTTAAAATTAATTTTTATCATTTTTTATATTATTTCAGTTATATAATAAGTTATTAGTAAATATTAACAATAAAAAAAAATATATGTAGTGCAAAAAGTCATAAAATTCTAAGAAATTGTGTCATTATATACATCATTGTTTTTCGAATTGAAATTAAAAGCAGTCAAAATGACTTCCTTAGACAATCTAGTGTTAATCATAATTTTTGACTCCTTGGGTAGTGTAGGTTCTTAGAGGAAGTTAAATCGGTTTGTTATTCATAAGAATTTTAAAAATATTTAGGAACCACCCCTATGAGGATATCGCCTACCTTGCGATAACACCTCGGGATAACACCCCTAATATATATATATAAAGAGAGAGAATCAAAATCAGAGTTATCGATAACACTGAAAGATGTTCTAATAATCACCTAAGACTAATTACAGTACACAATAGGAATTAAAAAGAAACTAATCATTCTAAAATATGATAGGATTTTCACGTACTAGGAATCAAAATAAGGATTCGGAAAGTGATCTAAAACATGGTAATTACTGCATACTATATTTAGTTACATACTATATTTAGCATACTATATAAGTTACGAAATCATGCAAAAAAACGTACTTTCTCTAGAAACATACCTTTTTCGTCGGAATGGAATTTCTGACTTTTTAAATATAAGGAGAAGCCGGAATTGTTTGGAAATTGGAAATATATGGTCATAAAAATTTGGTCAGGAGAGTGGGCGAAAGTTTAGACACCTTGATGTTAATTTTCCTTTTTTTCGCATATTTTTGAGAAATTTTGAAATGCATCGAAATTTTTTTTCTTCTCCCCACAATTATAAAATTCGTTCAACAAATTCCCTACAAAAATTTTTAATAATTAGTTTTTTTTATTTTATTTAATAATAGTCGAAAAAAATTTGAATTGTTAGAAATACCAATTTTTACATTATTTTAAGAATGTAATTTTATGTGGCAATAAGCAAAATTTGAACGAAATCGGTAGAAGAGCTCCTGAGAAGTCGAATTTTAAAAAGCCTTGTATTTAAAATACGATTTCATTCGATCGATTTCGCTCGAATTTTGTTTTAGTAAATTACATTATTTACTATGATGTAAAAATTCGCATGTCTTGCAATTTAAATTTTTTCGACTATTATTAAACTAAATAGTAATAAATCAAAATTAAATTTTTTTTTTTTTACATGAAATTATATTTGGACAAATGAATTTTATAATTGTATGCGAAGCTTTTTTGATTTGCTTAAATGCTTTTCCAGACATGATGAAATGCGCAAAGAGTAAAATTATCATCGAGTGGTCCTAACTTTCAACCCCTTTCTTATCAAGTTATCAACTTTCTATAAGAATAATTATGTTTGGTTTTGTCTTGTCAATTTTAATTTTCTGTAATTTAATTTTGTTTATATTTGATATCTTGTACTAATTTGAATACGATTATGAATTGATTTTAACATTTAATGGAACAAAAATATTATTTATGGAATTAAGAGAATAGACTTGCTTACTTTTAATTCATCAGTAGTTATTTTTCCTTTAATGGTTATAGTATTGCCATCACAACTGACTTCAGTTTCTCCGAGTCGAGTTATGTTAGAAAGGCCCCAAAGAACACCATCATTCAATTCAACAATAGTTGATCTTGGAGGTAAACGCATAGGGTCTGGAAGTTCTTTTCTGGCTTTCTCGAGCACTCGATCCAAGTATTCATTTACATCTGTTTTCACACAACTAGTGTCTCGCTCTTTTTCACTGTCATTCTCGCCAAAAAGACGACTGATGAAGCCACATTCGCCTGCCAAACACATAGCACATGCAATTTAGAAAGATTTTTTCAAAATTTTATTTCATAAGTTTAATTGGATACCAGCAAGTAACGTCATCGTAGGTAAATCGTGGCATTTATCGATTCAGGAGTCAATCAGGCTTAACACACGCTGGTGACGTCACTTACAGGTATCCAGTTAAATATGATTTAAATCACATGCTCAGGCATAATTACCTCACGTATTCTCGAGTTGCAAGTAACCAATCATCATATTATTTGCTTAAATGTTAACATTTTCTGCCATAAAAACATTATTAATAATTTTAATTGTTCACATACTTCAGAAACATTCACTGTAAAATTATTTATTTTTCGAAAAGTTATGATATCTGAAAAAATTATCAATTAATCACGAGAAAACGATTTCATTAAATTGTCCGTAAAATCGTTTGCGAAAAAAACTTTTTTTTTCTTTCTTGTTTCCAGAAAAATTCTTTTTGGTTGTCTCTCTCTCTTTTATTATAACTCAGGATATTTCCGCTTCATCTTTTCTGATTTAAAGCTGACAGTTATAAATAATAATACGAAAATGCAAAAGTTTTTCAGAAATTTACTGGTGATTTCAGTTTTAACAAATCGTAAGTAAAAACTCATTTTTCTTGATTAAATTAAATTTACTCTAACTTTTTAATTTTAACTTTAGTATGACTTTTTCTCTAAAGTTGGTGTATTATTTCAATTGTGTAAGTTGAAATAGTAATAAAATTTTACTTTATATCATAGAATTTGCATTTTAAAATGTATTAAGCAATTTATTTTAAGAGTTAAAAAAATTTAAACCGAAATATCTCATAAGTATTAATTAGTAAGGATCAATAATAATAAGAATGGATTATGTGGGTCATTCTATCGTATTAATGTTAAGTACGAACATTCCCAATCAAGTTTTGAAGCGTTTTCTTTTTTTCAGTACAAAATAAAATAAGAAGAGTATCAATCATTTTAATATATTATGTGCTTATTCAGATACATTAACCTGAAAAAATGAACTAAATTTTTAAAAAAAATATTTAATCAGATTTTGTTGCGAGCGGGGATTTATAAGTCAAATACCGTGTTTTGCATATAGTGTCATAAAAATTAAAATTATTATTTTATAAGAAAAAGGACTAATATTTGTAAAACATCGTTTAAACATTTTTCTACAGTTTGGGGGTTTGGATAGAATTTTCTTATGAATTGATAATTATCAGGCTTAATTAATTAATTACTTGATAATTAATTATATAATTATATATTAATTATAATAATTATTAACTCGATAATTAATTATAAGTTAAATGACGAATAAATTCAAGAATACAATTTATCTCAAAAAATTATTCTAAATCATCAAAATTTACATATTTGTAACTGAATTTCAAAATATTAAACAACTTGTTCAGTAGGTACAGTTTAAATTTTTTTTTCTCACCAAAATAGATTTAAGAAGCATGTTTTGTCCTTAAATTCGTATGTATTAATACTATTTCATGTGTGAATAGTTTTATATGTTTGAATCCTAAATGCATTAGGTATATTTTTAAACTTTCATGAAAACCGATGTGTTATAAATAGTTGTTCGTTATAAAACGGAAATATTTCTGTACTTAAGCATGCTAAATTACAAACAGAATATTTTCGAATTGAAAAAAGAAAGATTATTTTGCTTCTTCATTGGGATTTTAAGTATAAAGCAAAATGCTTGAACTAGTAGGTGTAAGTGAAAATTCTTTATGAATAGTGCAGAAATGTAGGGTGATTCACATGCTTTTAAATTTTAAGTAATAAAATTAAAAAAACTATTTTACTATTTTTTCCGTGTAGAAATCTTCAGTCTAAAAGCATACGTTGAATAATTGTTTTGAATAATTATTTGTTTAAAATAAGGAGATTTTTTTTTTTAAATTATCAGAACACGGAAACTATACGATTCTTCTAAGCCTTTTGATAATTGTGTATAATTTTATGTGTAAAGAAAGATCTTTACATCCACTTTTAGTTATGCTAAATATTTTCACAAATATTTAGCATAACTAAAACCTACTTCATTACTATATAGTAATATTTGTACTAATTACCTAGTGTTAATGCTATAAAATTGAATGGGTCGCCATCTTGATTGATTGTTTTAATGAACAAAATGTCCTGTAACTAATAAGTAAAAAGATACTGATAATCAAGAAATGTAAATTTGCCATTGTAGAAATGGAAATTAAAAGTGAAAAACAAAACAAGAAGTAAGTAAGAGGAACGATGGGGCCAGGAAGAGGTAGATGTAAGATGCATTTCAAAAGTAGAATATACGTTATAAAGTAGTTTTGAAGGTAGGGTGAGAAACTGTTTACAAGGAAATCGGCATTTCCTTGCAAATTCTAAAGCAACAAGATTCCTGAGCATCAAGATGTGCTTATGTGACAGGAATGGGTAAATTCTTTGGTGTTATCGGTGGTTCCAACAATGTGCGGCAATAGATGATCTACTGAATTCTCGATGAAATACATGTTTGCCATGTTCCTCTAATCTAAATTTTAAAGCAAGCCTGGTTTACCCAAGCAAAAGTTCCATTGGCAAGGCATGAGGTAGGATCTCTAAGGGACTTGTTGAATTTTGTTAATAGGCTTAAAAATGACTCGATACCAAAAGTGGACAGGTTATCAGCAATTTAGTATCAAACAGAGGATTAAAACGGTAGAGTGAAAAGTTCACTGACAGTATTGAAGGAAGAAGGGAGTTTGGGTTTAATAAATTTATCAAGAACTGTAGTACATAAGAACTGTAAACTTTTAATTTGCTTATAGAATTTACCATTGAGTTGGGAAGCAGTTTGCAAAACACGGGAATTAGCAAGGAAAAATATATCCATAATTTCAATAAAATAGTTATGATATTCCAGTGACAATACTTATAAACAGTTTAATGATGTTTTAAATATTTTTTAATTGTGACTAATTACTGCAGTTGTATTTAAATTCAATTTGTGATAGCAATTTTGTTTGAATTCTTATGATCTCATACAACGGTCGGAAGTAGCGCACTACAAGGTAGTGAAACTAATGTAGTCACTACTTTTTTTCGTAGTTTGTACTGTAGTAGCTACTTTTTTTCGTAGTTTGTACTGTAGTCGCTACTTTTTTTCGTAGTTTGTACTGTAGTCGCTACTTTTTTTCGTAGTTTGTACTGTAGTCGCTACTTTTTTTCGTAGTTTGTACTGTAGTGTGCTACTTTTTTTTTAAAAAAAGTAGTGTATTGAGTAGTGAGATACAAAAAAAGCAGTTTGTAGCGATTCCTTTAACGTTTGTTTAGAAAAGAAGCATGGTTCTAACGCAACTAATTTTTCAAATTTAATGGTACAACTCTTCGGGGGACCGTCAATGGATACAATGAAAAATATCCTGTTGCTGTAGCTGAGCTTTAACATAAATTATGTATTTAAAGCCTCGTATAACTAATATTTAAACCAGCCATTGCGAAAAATAGACAATTAATCACTTTGGCCACACTTTCACATGCGAATGCACACTTGTGAAACATTGATGTGATTTCAAAGGAAGGAAACATGTTTTCGATGTGCTTAATATTTTAGAGAAAATAAAAGAGCATTAAAGACTTACAAAATTGTAAATATTGGATTATTTCTTAACATTTTTACGATTCGTTGTCCAAGAAGGCATAAATGATTAAAAGTTAGAAGAACTAATTCGAAAAAAAAAATGGTTTTAGAATAACAAACTGGTTAAAGTAAACATGAATAAATACTTCTTAATAATTCCTCATGCTTACATCAGCAAATTTTTAATTAAAAACAATATTGAATAAGGGTGCAAATTAAGTTAGTAAGCATAGTTAATCTCCTAAGTGTAGTTAAATTGTTACTACATTTCAAAATTAGTTTGTAGTCACTACGTTTAAAAAAAAGTAGTTGTAGTTAACTACGTTTGTAACAAAGTAGTTGTTGTAAACTACAAAAATAACGTAGTTTTTCAGACCACTGATCTCATGCATGCATTCACTGCAGTAGAAAATTAACTAACCTAGGTAGTAACATTACACATAATCGTAATTAGTCAACATCCGTTACTAAATGTTTGTATAACTGTTTTTAACTATATATTGCGGCTTCTTAAATTCGTCTGTTCCGTTTACAATCAAAGTAATGGCAAGAATACAGTTAATCTCATAAAAAATTTTGCTTTCTGGCCCTAAAGACTAGAAAGAAAATTCAGTGTGTTGTAAAATGTTCTCCTCAGTTTTTATCTTGATATTTTTAATTTTCAAATAAATATGAAACTTTGGATATGCATTTAAAAAAATATATTTCTGGTTTTAATCTTACTATCAAAATTATATAACTTGAGATTAGTACGAAAAGTTAAGTATGAAGTAAATAAATAAATATCAGTAATAAAAGGACTTACCGCTGCAAAATATAACAGCCAAAGTGCTGAATATTAAAAGTGTCTTCATGGTTTAAACTGTAGTTAAGCTGTGAAAGTTAAGAAACCTTTTTAGTATTTTAAAATCTTAAGGTATTAATTCTATTAATCACAGTATAATACATCTTTCGTACTGTAATATTAAGGATATAAAACTGTTTTAGACATTTAACTCATTTGATTAAGATAATCAATCGATCTGATTAAAATAGGAAACCTTTTTTTAATTGCTTAAAGTTACTGGGCAATTAAAAAAAGGTTTCTTACTTAATCGTACAATTGTTAATATAGCTTAGTTTGTGCTGATTGAATTTTCTTTTTGAGATATAAGCATATCTAAAGGTCATTTTAAAATAGCATTTATAATTGTTCTTGAGTTTCATGTACGGAAAAATTGTTGACTTATTTAATTCTATTTTTTCGTAATAACTATTAAAAAGTTTTTGTAATTTTCCACATTTCAAATAATGGCATTTTTTAAAATTAAAACTCTTTATAAGCTCTGAAGGAATCTATTTGTCGAAAACTCATGAAAAAAATTCGTTTGGGCTTGATTACCAACATGTTACGCATTTTGTTGCCTTTAGAGGGGAAGGTTTAAAATCCTGCATGGCTGTTACATTTTGAATTTCCTGTTTTCTTTTACTTCACTCTGTAATTAGTTAATTAGTTTTCTGAAAATAAGTTTGGAATTTTTTAGCGTCTTTTCTGGTATAATGTTTTAATGAGACAAAAAGTATAGATAAAAAAGTTAATACAGATGAACTAATATCGAACGCAAATTAAAATACATAAATTTTGATACTGGTTTATAATTTCACTTCTTAACTTTCATTTTGGATGAAAGTTATGAGGTTTAATAATGTTTATTGATATAAATCAAATTAAAAATTAATGTTTATTCCAGAAATGTTATCTTTTTTTATATTTTAAGTTTTATAGAAATATCTACCGGATGTTGGATTGTCCTCATATTACTGCATGAAAATTTACCTCAAATTGCGGATTTAATTAAGCAAGTAAACAGTATAATACTGCCATGTAATAGAATCAACCTAAGGCACAAAAGATTGACATTTTTATGCAATTGGCATTTTTGAATGATGAGCTACATATTGCAGAAAAAAAATAAAATAAAAAATAATAATAATAATTTTTTTTAAAAACACATTTTTTTAAAAAGTTTTCTGCAATTCTATTTCTTAGTTAGTATCATTAGCAATAGAAAATAAAGAAGTTGTCAAACCACTTTTCTCAATACGTATCGTGATGCACTAAGCTTTTTTTTTTTCTTCAGTTGCATGGTACAATACATGACTTTACATAAGTTGGAATATTTATTGAAAAATATGGTATAAACATTGATTTTTCCAGATAATTAAGTAACAGATAAGAATTTCCTTTTCTTATATTTAAATTGTGGTATTAGTTAAATTTTATGAAAGCACTATTTCTGAATTCCTATTAAATCAAATGCATTATTTTTATGATAAATGTAGTAATGTTTTGTAAGTAATATCCTTTTAAATATAAAAGCAATTTCTGTTATGACAACATATTTTATATTAATTACCTAATGAATTTTTTTTATTAATTTTTATCACATCTTTACAGGTTCTAAGATCACATACTAAATGTAGCCTTGCTTGAATTAATCTTTTTGGCAGCTAAATTTTTTCTGCTATTAAGTTTTTTTCATCTATAATTCTTAGTCTGTTACTGTGGAATTTCATAAAATTTCGATTTCTATAGAGTATTTGCTTTTCCATGAAGTGTTTTATTTTAAATTTAAGAAAAATAAAAATGCAGATAAAAAGTGACATAATATCAAGTTAAGAATAAGTAATATTAACAGATCTTGATC
The DNA here is from genome assembly GCF_982258835.1 of Parasteatoda tepidariorum. Taxonomy (NCBI): domain Eukaryota; kingdom Metazoa; phylum Arthropoda; class Arachnida; order Araneae; family Theridiidae; genus Parasteatoda; species Parasteatoda tepidariorum. The sequence goes on from NC_141762.1 coordinate 52,038,262, forward strand.
TTTAAAAAATGTTGTTCCTAAAATAATTGTGTTGCAAATATAGAGTGTGTTTTTTTAAAATTTATTCTTTATTTGAGTTTTTACGAGTATTGAACTCTGTTATTTCATAAACAAAAAATAAATACATAAAACTAAGTAAGGCAAAATTTGAATTGAACATCCCTTATGACCTTCGTTTAGTTAAAATCATAAACATGATTTAATTCATAGTTATCATTATCAATAATAATCGTAGTTAGAGAAAAAAAAATTACTTACAGACAAAGTGAACTCGTGTTCAAGTTCTCTGTGGAATCGTATCAAGCAAACTGTGGGAATTAAGTTTTTAATTCCACATGTAATATTTTTTCGATGGACCAGTTATCGATATAACAGCTGTTTATAAAGATAGTAGTTAATCTTGGTGAACTTTGGCCTTATTCAATTCCTGCAAAATTTCTTACAGTCACTTTATCTAAAGAAATTCATCGCCAATTACTTCGAAGAATAATTTCCAGAATTGTTTTCTCGGAGCTTATATAATATAAGTAACATCTTGTGAATAAAGAAGCTTAAATTCAACTGAAACTGTTGTGTAACTAAGCTGCATAAGAGAAGTGATGTAATTAATTTAAAGTATTATTTCTTTTCAATTTGGTTATAACGTAGTTTAATTTAACGAGCAAAATGCATAGGCTCCAATTATTCACTTGGTCTGTAAAGCAATGTCAAACACGCAGGTCCAAAATTAAATTTTTTATGCATGTAAACTTTGTAATTTTTGAACTATCGACTAATTTGACCGCATTCGAATTAGAATAAAAATATATATCCAAAAAATGTTTTTCTTTATATTTATTTTTTTTAAATTTTTTTTTTACCTTGAGTGAGGGGCAAACCATCTATTAACTATTTAGGAACTAGCCTCAAAGTTTAGGGCTGTATTGTATAAAACTAAATAACTTAACATTGACCCCTGCATTGATATTATTTCTACTTCTTTTTCCAACTATTTTCATGCTCGTTTACTTTTGGCGATGGGAGTCAGCTTCGAAAACATGATCAATAGTCAAACCATCAAACTTGTGCAAAACTTCACTTTTTCGCCATTTAAAGATCAAGTATTTTATTTTAATTTTATATTTAACATCCGTCGTTGAACAGCCCTCCCAATTTTCGGGTTTACGACTACTAATGTTCAACTCCGTAGCCTTGTAATTTTGAACCAATCCAGAAGACAAGGAAACACCTAGATCAGTAACCCCAGAGGTATTGATTAATTATGGGAACATGGAGGACTTTGAGAGTAAACAGATTTAAAGTGCATCAGTCATTTACCACACGGGGAATCTTCGGTCGGCGGGGATCGACTCCATGACCTCTTGGACATGGGCTCAGAGACCTACCAACCAGATCTTATATTAAAACCAAAGCACTACGCAATTTCATTTAGACCTACCTACCACAAGTACACCACTCACTTCTTGCACTTTTTATCGAACTTATTAACAAGCCTTCTCACGATCACACGCATCCAGTGCAATATATAACTTTAAGATTCACTGCTGTAACTTATAGATTTTGAGTGTCTAATCTAATAAAAAAAAACTTGTTTCGAAGATTTTTAAATGGCTTTTGTGCCAAAAGTCAATTGCAATTGAATTTACGGGGGGGGGGATGCTTTACGTTAATGAAATTTGATTTTGAGAAAAACGAATTTCAAAGTTTGAGAGTTTTCATTCGATTGAAATCGCAAAAAATTAAAATATACTCGAATGTCACATGTATTTGCATTTCCTAAGAATTTCTAAACTTAATTTACAGCTTTTGATGTTGAGAAAAATACAATTTTAAAATCGGATTGGACAAGAACCGTTTCACTTACTCAAAAAAAAAAAAAAAAAAAAAAAAAAAAAAAAAAAAATTCCTCCTCAATCAATACTTCCTCACTAGTCTTCCCTTGGTCTTCTTCACTATACTTCCTTTGTTCTTCTCGTCTACCTTCGCTTGGACGGAAGCTGCATCCCCCCCCCCTCCAACACATCCCATCTCTTCTACGTAATAACTCTCGGGGTTGACAGATTTTTCACGTTAATGATTTATTAAAAACTAGTAATTCTCAAAATGCATAAGATGGTGATAGTCAATTTTGTGAAAAATGAACATAAACCGTACTCCTCCTTATTGATCTGTAATTGTTTATATCTTAATAATTAGTGTGGAAATTGAAGAACATTAAAAAATTATTACGAAGTGATTCACTCTTGGGCCAAAAAATATTTCTAAATGTAAATAGGCGTGTTTTTTCCTTAAAAATTATACCTCATAACTTTCAATCCTGACCCCAAAGTTTTTAAAATTAAAAAAAAAAGTAAAGAAAACTCGTCTAGTTGAATATATTAAAAATTTCGATGAAATCAAAAATTTTAATTTTTCAGAACTACCCGATTGTTTAAAAAATTTTAAAGTTATCTTAAGTTATCTCAGATAAGAAAAGTTATCTTAGATGTTTAATCAGCATTAAAATGGTATCTTTTGAGATGAAAACTCAATCGTTTGCATTTTATTGTACATTAAAATGCAAACAATTGCGTAATATCTCGTTACGTAGGCAAAACGTTTAAACGCAAGTTTATTGTTTCGATGTTTTTCTTTAGATTAAGAATCGTTGTTTTTTATTTATAGGAAAGTATTTATTTTAAAAACTGAAATTACTCAGTGTGTTATTTTGATAAATGTTGTTCTAATTTTTATTCTGCTTAGATGAATTTAAATTTGGTAAACAAATTTTAAATATCTAGAAGGGTTATAAATTCAAAAAAATTAAGAATAATGCTTTTAAAATAGAACGAAAAATAATCGCCATATTTATTATTTCTTAAAATATTGATAAAAAATAGTGTTAAATTATTTATATATTTTTTTGCTTGTCTAAAAGCCTTTTAATTTAGGGATTTAATGATTTATCTAATATATTCTATTATCACTTTAAAGAATCTTAATGAGCTTTTTAAAATTAGTTTGTCGATGTGATGAAATATTATAATAAAACTTTAAAGCTTTATAAGTTCAAGTTTCCTAAAAATTTTTTGTTATTACCTAGTTTAATATTTTTAATATTTATCAATGGAATAAGACTAAACTGTAGATAAATTAAAGTTATTAATAATTGTTTATTCCAAGTATTATATAATCACAAGGTTTTAATATATCTAAAGCACATCATTCTAAATCTAATTTTTAGAATGTATAAAAAAAGAACATTTGCAAGAAATAGTGTAATTAGCTTTTCAATATATTACTTTCGCATTGTTAGCTAAGGGAGCCATGAAGATAAATGCTGCATATTTTCGTAACCAACGGCGGTATGAGTGACGCAGCATTACACACGAACCGCATTTACTTCCTTAGCAAATTGAGTATGTTTCAAGTCCTTCACAACGACAGATCAATACTTTTACTGTGTCATCATTAAGATTACTTATTGTTTTTTTATTATGAAATTTGAATATCGAGGTATGCAATTCCTTACTCTAATTTAATCTGTGTCATTTTAAAGGATAAAATAGGAAACTTGAAAGAAATTGAATAAATAGTTATTAAGAAATAAAAATTCTAGAATTTTTCAATCTTTATTAAAAAGAGCTTGTTTCATTTGTTTAATAATTCCCAAGATATGGTGAAATACTCAAAAAGTGAAGTTAACATTAAGGGGGCGAAGCTTTCAACCATTTTCTTATGTAAACTATTTTGGGACAATTTTTTTTCCAGATTATGGTCCCCCCCCCCCCCACTCTTATCTTGAGAGTCAAGAATAATGACATGTTTATTCAGAGAAAGTACATTTTTGTGGCTGATTTTTCGAAACTTAAAATATCGTTGGCGCTAATTAATTTGTACATTATAGGTTAGATCCTTGAACTATTGAGTCCTACTAGTACGCGAAAATCGCTCATTTAGATCAGAGGTGTTTAAAGTGTTTTCTTTTTTTTTCACACTCTGCACTAATTTCGCAACTCTTGTAACTGTTTTAATAACATCTACAAATAAGAAAGTTAGATATTTTTAATCAAATAAAACAATATTTAATATCCATCGAGCGATTTCTTTTTACTAACGTGTTTTTATGAACTTAAAGCAAAGTTTATAAACAAATTAAATACTGCCACAATAATAAATTAATGTTTATTTATATTAGGTGGCCATTTGATATGTGAATTTCTTTTTACAATTAAATTTTTGAATTCGGATAAATGCGAATCATAATAAATCGAAATTAACTCCTTCAAGAAGGAAAATTGCTTTCTTTCCAAAATAATTACTTCTTTTAAGGGATTTTTTAAAAGTGAATTAATTACTATTACAGGTTTTTCCTTTAAAAGTAATTTTATTGCACAATTTGATTAGATTCTACATAATCACGGTTACTATTAAATTATGATTAATTATATAAAGTTTAAAAATTTAATTGCAGATTAAGAATGTTTGTAACCACAATTATAGTTTATAAATATTCTTGTAGAACTTTAATTTCTACCTGATGATGAGACCTGTAAGTTAAGAGAGCCTCTCTCTCTTAACGGGGTATCTTAATCTGCATAACAATGTTATCCCGAAGGTGTCTGAATTTATGACAAATGTATAGTTCTGTTTCCTAAATGTCATGAAAAGAGATAAATGTTAATTTTCCATGACTTTTACATAAATTTGCATGGGAATCAAAGTTAAGTTCTTCGATATAATTTTTTCATGGAGTATCGAGTATTTGTGTCTAGAGTAATGATACATACATAGAATAAAATCATGTTTTTTGTTGCTTATATCCGTTTTTTGGACGTTATTTTTTTTAGAAATGATGTAAGCTTTTTTATAGTTGGCATAAAAGAACAAAAATAAAAATTATCTTTTGAATTATCATCCCGAAAATGATGTCACTACGTTGAATTCTGTATTACGGTATCACTCTGGTACACAGTAGTTTTTAAATTTTTTAAAATTCAAAAAAATTTATTTAAAAAAATATTTTATAAAACTCTTTATTTTAATCTATTTTATGGGTTAGAATTATTTTTAAAATGGTTAAGAAATATAAGGAAGGTTAAGACTTTTTTTGGGGAAAAAATAATTTTATTAAAGTAAAAAGTTTGTATTCGATCTTTAAGAGTATTGTAAGGGTCATAAAAATAAGGGCTAACCTAAGCAATAGCAAAATGCAGCGCAACAAGATGGATTAAAAAAGCAGGCGACATTTTTGGAATTCGTGATCGCAACGCTCGAGTACGCCGTCTAGCGGGAGCCTGTAAATATCGGACATTAATTTATCACGTTTTCATTTAGTTCCATCTAAATCATTGACTGAATCAGACGCCATTTTTTAGCAGCAAATAAGAAACAAAATTTCCGTAAGGAAAAGGCCGAAGAACTTGAAAAAAATCTCCAGAATATTAGTAAATCTTTCAGGAACAGAACACGCCAAACATTTGAAGAAAAATTCCTCAATAATTTTTAATTTCTATCATCAACAAACTTGCAACTGATGACTTCCGATTTCGGATACTGTTACAGATGTGTGTATTAAGGTAAAATGCATTTCTTCTGTCTTCAATTCATTACGAATTAAAGTGAAATCAACATTGCTTTCGTCATTCTAGTGAATAAATATGAATTCAGAACATACAGAATTGTAATAGTTATAGCATATTCTTCTTCGTTATGGAATAGTATATATTTCTGTATCCATATAATTCGGAAAACAACAATAAAAAATTATCCAAGTTACTTGAAACAGTGCCATTTGTGCTGATTCTTAATTAGTTTTAATCGTTTTCTTGGTAAGTATTTTTTAGTTTTGAAAGAATAAGTTCAACTAGAATTCAGTTATTCTGTTTTTAGCTACATATTCGAATTCATATTAATTAAAAAATTTTGCTGTGTAGTATGTTATCTAAAAGTAATGAAGGGATAAACTATGTATCTATTATTTGAGAATAAAGTTTTCAAACAAGGAACTTATCATTTTGGAATTCTCCGGGAATTATAAATCAGGTAAGTGCAATGATTTTTACAATAAAAAATTTGCTTGTAAATATTTTTTTTTTCATTTGATGATGGTTCTCTACAGAATGGTTTTTTACGTCTGATTAAGAACTATAAGAATAATAAAAAAAGAAACAATATGAAAGTTTTTATTTCAATGTAAAGAATTCTTAAAATCGTTTTTTTATCCTAAGAATTCTTTATTTTCCGTTTTTTAGTTTATAATTTTTTGATAAAAATTGTTCTCAAAATACTTTTTTTGAAAAATTAAATGGTATAACATTATGTGTTTACGTATACTTCTTGTATATTCCAATGTTTGAAGTAATATGATTCAGAAAAGTATGGAATAAAAATTCGGTTCTTACGTATTAACGCCACCGCCGCTACAGATTTGGCGGTTTTTAAGTGCCGCCAATCTACACTTAAAATTTTTGAGACAATTCATAAAATAAAACACTTTATTTAAAATCAAAATAGTCGATCGGATTTCGGTGGAAAATGAGCCGATATAGAGTTTAGCATAGATTCAAAGCAATCATATCGCCATATGAACTCTGATAAATAAGATTCCAAATGAAATAACATTTCCAAAACGTACGTTTACCAAGATAAAGTTTCATGGTGGGAATTGGTACATTTTCGTTTTTTCGGTAAAATATTTCCCTCCTGAAAAAATAAAATTGCTTCTTGTTTTGTTTTTGGCAAATCCCAAAGACGAATTTTCGTAGCACGAAAAATGGCGACAAAAAAGAATTGTTTTTTTTTGTTTTTGTTTCGTCAGCATTCTTTATTTTACGTTTCTTAGTTTCTAAATAATGATTTTTATTGAAACTTGAAATTTTTTGATAAAAATTGTTGTCAAAAAACTTTGCTTACAAAATTAAATTTCATAAAATTATGAGGCTTATGTATACTTTTTGTTCATTTTAATTTTTGAAGTAATATGATTCTTAAAACTATAGAATGTAAAGTTTAAATGGGCCTTTCATGTTATATCATTAAATTTAGAAATACTATTTCTCGGGCATTAGGTTTTAACTCTTATAAGAATATACATATTTTTTTCTGTTAATGTGCAAATATTTTTCCGATGTGTTTTGGATATTCCTTCTCTAATAAAAAGAGATACCATTTTGTTTTCGTTTGCATAAGAAAGAATATCAAGCATTTTTCTTTTTTAAATTCAATTAGCCACAATAAAGAAGGAACGTTGCAATGCTACGTGCTACTTTAACGACGTCTCTAGAGTAACTGAATGACTGTTCATATAGCAATCACAGGTATTAGTCTCATACAACAACGTCCCCTATAGTTCGTTGCGATCGCGAATTGTTTTTGGAGTTGACTGATTCAGGATTTGTGAGAAGGATTGTATTAAATCAGTTACGGAAAAAGATAGGACATTTTCTGTTGGGAAATGTGAACTACCCGTTACGGGATAAGAAAGTGTTAATTAGTTCTGATATTATCGAATGGAAAATCGTCTGTTTCAAAATAACTGGAATTTCATTTGCAACACTCTGATACAATATGAAGGAGGCATGGCTTTTTAAAAAAAAATTTTAGTTCAGAATAATGTCTATTTTGCATCTCAGTAAAATTTTGTTATACAATTCCAAAAAATCAGACTTAAGTTACACCAATTTATTCAATTTTGATTTCTCTCATCTCTCTTTCTAATGCTTCTTTTAGAGGATTTTGAATAGTTTTGGCGATGATACGCTGAAAGAAAAGCGAAAATCTAGTAGTAAGTTCTCCTAAAGCCCAACCAAGGTAGCTAGCGCCAGAGATCTCTATTTGTGGATTCTTGAATTTTTTGATCACGAATCTTTTAAGGGTTGGATAGGTGACTTTTCCTTTTTTCTTTTTGAGTACTACTTTATAATCTGCTTCAAAGTCATGAGAAATAAAAACCACATTTCCTTCCGCATTTGATTTCTTCTTTGTGGTCCATGTGTAACGACCCTGTGAAGAAAGAAACAGTTTAAGTTTATTTCTGCATCATAGGATTTAAAATTTTTCATGTTGGTGAAAAGGTTTTTTATTCGTATTCTCGGAAACTGGCTACTGTGGTTAAAGAGAACTGTCTTACATATACTGACTGCATTCTGTATTATTTTAAAGCAATTTTTAATTCATTAATCTAAAAATAAATAATTTTTAATAATAATAGTTAATTAAAACAGAAAGTTTTTATTTGAAAATTTGATTTCTTTAAGTTTGTTTGGTAAACCATAATTAAACCATTATTTTTATTGTACAGATTATTTGTTTTCTCAAATCGATGCAGGTATATGGACAAATAGTGAGCAAAATAAAAAACATACATCTTAATAAACTTTTGATTTAGTGATCGAATTTCTAAGCTGTAATCTTAATATTTTGAGAGATTAAATTTAATATTTTTATAATTTTTGAAAAGGAAATTTTAAGTTACGAAATCAGACACAAAAGCGTAGCTTCTCTGAATCTCTATTTTTGATTAATTTTTTTTTGTCAAATGCTGTTCTTTCACATGCTTAAAGTTTAGATAAAATAATCATATGAAGTTAAAAAAAAAATAATTTAATGAATAATTATTAATAAATAAAAGAATTATGCTTTTTTTCCTTTTATGTTTCAACTGTTAATATAGATCTCGAAATCAAAATGTTAATATTGATCTTGATTGGCTGTTCAATGTCTATTCAGTCATCAAAAGAATTTACACAGAATGTGTGTGAGCTGCATTTAAATATGTCTGCGAAATTGTGCACCGAGCAGTTCAGGATTAACAATTAAAGATGTTCAAGATGAAAGCGCAATAAAGTTTATTTTCCAAAAAAATTAGACAACAACCATTTTGACAATGGGAATCCAATGTATTAATTTTTTTTTAATGGCGGGCACTTGGGTTTGTCCCATTGGCCCCAGAAATGCCAGAACTGCTACTCTCTTCTCGTTACCCTGTGGGCACCTGTGGCGAAGCCACGGCTGCGGAGCAGCGTCGCCCACGTCACCCAACCACAAACGCGTTCATATGGCGGGTCACATTCACACACAAAGAGGAAAGGACATAGAACACAGAGAGAAAGAAACATCCAGTCTCTGAGCAGGATTCGACACCGCGGCCAATGGCTTCGCATCGCAGTCAGACACGCTAACCACTCGGCCACCTGATCGGCCTAATGTATTAATATTATTGATATCATTTTGTCTGTGCGTTCTCTATTGAGCAAAACACTATAAACTGAGTTTGAAACAACTGCTCCTTGGTAAAGATTAAGATGTTGAAAAATAGGGAATTAGTAGGATACAGGCATTAATAGTTTAGTAATTATAGCAAAAAAAATGGCGTTTCTTCAGATAAACAAAAAGCTTTGTATTGTTATTGAAAATGATACCTGAAAACTCCTCATCCTCCCCTGTGCTCTTCCTCCTTTTTTGATGGAAGTAGAGATAATTTCAAGAAGATAGCTGCTTTTCTTCTAAGCGGGAATGTGAAGTTTCCGTTGTAATTTTTACGCTGAGTAGAATGAGAGAAATTTCAAGACTATCGGAATAATGTTTTAGAAGTTATAATGGGTTTTTGTACAAAAAGTAGTAATTTTTATTTGTACCTATATATGCATCTGATAGTACTATCTAAAAAAAAATGAGACATTCATTCAATTGGTATACACATGTTTCTACGGAATTTAAACTTATATTTACTCAATATTTGAAACAGAGAACTTTTAACTTTTCTACAGTTTCATCCATTTCAACAGGTGTTCTGACATCAGGGATTCGCAGACGATAAGAACAGCTTTTCGTGTGTTACAAATTAGTATTGCAGAAATAATATGCTTAAGTGAATTTCACCCCTTCACGGTTTTCTAATAAATAAATTGAAGCGAAAGTGATTGTTTACCGTAATCGCCATAACAAAACATTGATAAACATGGGATATTAAAGTTTATTCAATGAACAAGATATGTATTATTAAATTTTTTATACCCGTCTTAAGGGGTCCCGCAGAAGGCTTAGCTCAAAAAATCGCATGGGGGTCACATGAATGTAGCAACAGGGATTAAAAAAATTTCCAAGGGGAAAAAAAAAGATCTTGTACTTTTTATATAAAAGCGAAACATCAATTTGAGATATTTAGCTCAAGTCTGATTGAGCGACCTTATGAGTTTGCGCAATACCTAAAAGTAGTTACCGTGATGAACAGTTTTGCTGCTCAAAGTATTCAGTGTTACATTAATTAAGACGCTAACTAACCATTAGAAAAGAAAATTGAAATATTATTTTTGAGAGAGAACTTACTTCGATAAATTGAACTTACTTTTAATTCATCGGTAGTAATTTTGCCTATAATGGTAATACTAGCGCCATCGCAGGTGACTTTCGTTTCACCAAGTCTAGTTATGTTAGACAAGCCCCAAAGACGACCGTCATTCAATTCAACAAAAGTTGATCTTGGGGGCAAACGCATAGGGTCTGGAAGTTCATTCCTGGCCTTCTCGAACACTTGATCCAAGTATTCATTCACATCTGTTTTCACACAGTCAGCACCAGTACCATGCTCGACTTCATTGCCGTCTTCATCAGAAAAACGACTTATAAAACCACATTCACCTGTAAAAAAGTAGAACGACATCGCGCAATTCATATACTGGGGTATATTTTTTATATTTAAATTTTTTTAAGTGTGAGTTTTTCTATCATGCGTTTACTTTATTTTTTTTAATAAAAAGCTATTGTCCTCCTACGTTAAATTACAGGGAAATTGTTGATAAATGTTCTCTGTAGGAAATGTGTTAAAACTTGACAGAAATCGTTTATTCTTTTCTACCTTAATTTTTGCTCATATTTTTACTACAGTAATTCTAATTTCATACATTATATACAATAATTTTCCACAGTAATCTAAACAGTTTATAAAATTAACTATCCTATATGGTGGTTTTGTAGTCAAAGTTGTTTTTTCCCTATCATTTAGTGCTGCCATCTGTCGACGAATAAGAGAGTTGCATATTTGTTGTCACCAATTAAAAAGAGAATGCGAATGAGCAATTCTGCTATTTCGAATGGATTTGAACTAGACACTTTTGTGTCTATCACCTGAGGCTTTAACCACCATGGAAAAAAGTGTACCACCTCAAATTGAGTTTGGAATCCTTACACAAAACGTTTGAAAATCAACTAATTAAAGTAATTTATTTCGCTTTGACAAAATATTGAGTCCCGTTTTGCTTATGAAATACTTTTAGTTTAGTATGAATTCAACTATAAAAAATTATTTTTTTAATGAATTAATTTTTAATTCTAGTATTTTTTCATCATAACGGGAATTGTTTCAGTTTCCGCGTAATCGTAATTTTTTTTTTATCAAGTTAAATCAGTTCATAAAAATATGTTTAATTGCACTAGGCGTTTTCTTACATAGCTAGTCGTTTAAATTAACAGTTAGTTCTGCTAACTTTCTGAAGTTTATCATAATTATGAGAACTGGTCTTTTTTATCTAAAGAATAATTTGACCGTATAAATAAATAGCCAAAATTCTCCGAATTTTACACCAAATTTTCTTTTATAGTAAATTCAATCATTAGTATATTTATGAAGATCTTTGAAAATGCACAATATTTTTTAATTAATAACGCTAGCTATCGAAATTTGTGTGACTTAAGAGTTGAATGGAGATTTTAGTGCACTTTATTTGAATTTTTGAATTTGTTTCAGAGCAGTGGATTTTATGTATTTCCGGTTATATGTATGCGCTCTTTCTGAATTTCTGTTTGCACCTTAGCGCTCTATATTTCTAAAGAAGTAAAAAAGAAATTTAAGTCTGACCTTTCTTTTTAGAGGACGTACTGGCTGTGAGGATAAGATCAAAAATTTCGAATTACAAATCATGCAATTTCGCTATCTAACTATCAATGCAAAAAGAAAAAGAGAAATGAAAAATGCTAATGTTATCAATTTGCAGTTAGAGAAATTTGCTTTATTCATTATTTCTAGAATTTTGCTCTTTGAATATAACGTTTGTGTGGATAGTAGTTATCGACAATGTCAACCTTCATCTATGCTTGTGCTATGCTACCCTTCCATATTAGGAGTTAACACGTTTTATATACTAGTGAACTGGAATTATATTTCTGTAGTAGTAGATACACTACAATGTTTTTTTGAGTCATGGGTGTAGACCGAAAAAAAAATGTAACGAACCATATACCTATTTATCAAGATATGGCGATTTAAAAGGTAAGCAATCAATATTTCCCCGGATGTTGTCTTTCCTGAGATAGTGAACTTGTAAAGGGAAAGCTACTTTTACGGTCCTGCGATACTCAGCTTTCTCAGGGACTAAGTTGTTTGACTTATTTAAAATTTCTCCTTAACGCAACATATTAGTTTAAATATTACTCGTGATACAAAGTTGTATTAACTTAATTTTTATTAAAGACGGTAAATTAAGAAAAAAATGTCTTGATATGTATAAAACAATTTAATTATCTATATTGTAAATTTTGTTCACTCAGAAAGAAAAGTAAAAATTTAATAACTCTTAATTTAACAGTCGAAAATGGAGTCCTAAGACTTAATTCTAATAATTCAAGTAGTACATCGCAACTATGTCAATTAATTAGAGTTATTTATTGCTTAAATTACAGAAATTAGGAACAAGTACTTTCAGTAAATAAGTTTAATGTTAGATTCGGATTTATAGCTTTTGAAATGAGGGAGAAAATGGAGGACATTCGAGAAAAGAAATCGTCAATAGTTTAGGAATGTTTTTTAAAGTCAGTCCTTTATCTTATTTTTTAAAAATAAAAACAATTAATGTTATTCTTACATTTATTGTATTTTACCATAACTTTCGAATTTAATTTTTAAGCAAATTAAAAATTTTATCTCAGTACTTTTAAATTCAGATTCTTGAAACTATTTCCCTTAAAATACATTTTAATCGTTATTATTATTTTATTTTATAATAATCAGCAAATTTGAATCAAGAGATAAAAATGTTTCCATCTCGTTAAAATAAGCAATTTAAGAGACAAAGGAATTTTAAAAGATCGATATCGTGTAGCTTCTGGGAAATGAAAATTCAAAAAAGGGGTTTTAATTTAAAAAAAAAAAAAATAGTTTCTTTAATTTTTTTTATACTATTAAAAAGGTGTATTCTTAAACTGAAATTGATCATTGAAAATCAAATAAATAACGCAATGTAAAGATTTACTTATTGTAAGGTTAAACTATCAAAAAATAATAAATAATAACAAAAAAGTCATGAAATCATTTTTATGTAAAAGAGTTATGCACTTACACAAATTATTTTATTCTTAAATTTGATTAAAAGCATCTTTAAGGAGTACTTATTCATTTTCCCCTAAAAACTAGAATATCCTCACATTCCATTTCTGTATTTTGTTAATTTGAAAATTAAATTCTTCAGAAAAGTATTTCTTTATTCAGAAAAGTGATCTGCCCCTCGTTTTAGGACAAACTTATTAACATATTTAAATTGTACTACCTAGATCATCGTTTCCTCATCATCAACTAAGTACCTGAATATGTTCTACGTCTCATTTCAGGACAAACGTGTTAACATATTTAAACTATTACTTAGATCATCGTTTCCTCATCATCAACTTAGTACAACTTAGACATGTTCTGCGTCTCATTTTAGGATAAACTTATTTACATATTTAAACTGTACTACTTAGATAATAGTTTCCTCATCACCAACTGAATATGTTCTGTATCTAACTTTAGGATAAACTTATTAACATATTTAAACTGTACTACTTAGATCATCGTTTCCTCATCACCAACTGAATATGTTCTGTGTCTCACTTCAGGACAAACTTATTAACATACTCAAATTGTACTACCTAGATCATCGTTTCCTCATCATCAACTTAGTATCTGAATATGTTCTACCTCTCATTTCAGGACAAACTTGTTAACATATTTAAACTATACTACTTAGATCATCGTTTCCTCATCATCAACTTAGTACCTGAATATTTAAATTAGATCAAAAAGCACTCGGTGTGATTTTTTTTTCTTTATTTAATGTAACCAGGAATATATGTAAAAAAAATAAAGACTTACAGTAGTAAAGTATAACAGTCAAAACACTGAATATCAGAAGCGTCTTCATGGTCTAAATGTGGTGTAGCTGAAAGAGAAAATCAGTCATTTTCTTTGGTAAATATTTAAGGAAGATGGAAACTTTAAAACAGTTGAATATTAATTCACATGTTAAATTTACAAATATTCTGAGAGTAACATCTTTTTCACAATTATAATAATGTGAGAGAGATAAAGCTTGTTCAAATATTATGTTATTTTTCATAGAATACGTAAAGAGAATCAAAAGATGTTTAAAGTCTATATTCAGCTACTCATCTCTATTCCAATTATTATTGAGATTACGAAGTTATAACAGATCAAGATGTATTACAGCCACAAACTTCGTATTGATATAATATTGTAGATTAGTAAGCCTGACAAAAAAGATGCAATTCACACATTTTTCGTTGCAACAATGCGCTTGAGTTATTCGGAAAAAATAGGAAAAAGTAAAAAAAAAATATTTAGTGGCCTTTTCAAGATGGCGGCGCACTGTCTTTGAAAATTGGAAAACTCTGACTTTTCCTAACTTTACCAACCCAGACAAAGTATTGAAAAAGATGAAACTGCCGTTGTTTTTGTAACCATTCGAGATTAAAGATACAGGACTGCATTTGGCTAGTTTTTAAAAGCAAATGAATAATAAATTAGACTGTTATTTGCTGTAACACCCATCAATAACATCTTCAAGTGAAATTGAAAACTATTTGTAAACTGTTGGTCAAATCTTTTGTTGCAAGATGGAATGAAAAATATCGTAAGCAATTTAAGTGCCTAGATTTTTTTCTAATTTTTGCCTTTTAACCCATCTCTGTTTCTTTCAAAAATAAAACAAAAATTTATGTCTTTGATTACACATTTTTCTGTAGTTAATATTGACAGGCATCAATATAGTTGCTTTTTCTTTCTTTCGTTGAAGTATCAATTTGTAAACCCAAATGTGTGTGTTTTTATGTAGTTTAAACTAGAATTTTAGAATATTAGGGGCACCGGAAAGTAATGTCGTTTCGGTGTATTAAATATTCGTTAGTCTTAAAAATCAATTTATTTTTTTCGATCCATTTCAGTTCATGTTCAATCTGGCATTGAATGGTTGTTGCTAACGAGGATGAATACATTATTGATTAAAAATAAAATCTTGATAGCAAATATCAAATGCACCGAAACGAAATTACTTTCCGCTCCACCTAATACAAGGGTAAAATTGCACTCTGTATAATTCAGATTTGAAATTATTTAAAATTATAATGATATCTAGTGCAATAAACAGTTAACTACACTTAATAATTAATTACACTCTTTACAAATTCATGTGCTTATCATATTTTCTTTTATATCTGTTTAGTTTTTAGTGCCCTTTATTGTTTCACAATATGATTTTAAACAACATACATGGTAAAAATTGAATATAAACATTTTATTTACAATAAATTGAAAAATGTTTATTGCTTAAAAAACTAAGTTTTGGAAAGTTTGAATAAAACTTGCTCCAGTTAAAAATGATTCATTGTAATAATATTTACAAAATGTTACAATTATACCAACTATTTCAGCAAAACACGTTTGCATACCCCTTAACCCCTAAAATCATATATTAAAATTGTAGATATGATACAGATTTGGTGCGGAGTGATACATTCTTCATTATTGCTACTTGTTTTTTGCTGGTCGTTAATTTTTAATTTGTTTTTAAAATCGTTATAATCATGCAAAGTAATCAGCATATATTTCTGTAGAAATTTAAAAAATAATTGAACTCAAAATCGTCAAGCTATCTTCAAATGATTTTGTACTGCTGAGTAAAAATACCTACTCTTAAAAATATAAAAGCTTTAAAAAAAGAAAAAAAAATTTAAAAAAAAGGAGGGAAGAACAAGAAAAATTTAGCCCAATACCTCTGTAGCCTTTGTACCTCTGATCAGAAAATGAGATAACCAAAACAGATTAATAATCAAGTCCGAATAAATTTTAATTATAGAATGAAGCATTAATGACATATGAAAAGGTGCTCATAACGTATAAAGGTGCTCATTACGCTATGTTATTATTCAAGTTAAATGTTAATAATTTTTCAGATGTGTTATTTCTTATTAAATAAAAAATTCTTTAAAATAAAGCGTTATGAAAAACGTATTTAACTCCTTAATTCGCAGTTTCTTTTATTTATATTTCAGGTGAATGTATAACGAAATATTAAATTTCAATAAAGTGAGCCATTTGCTTTTTATTCCATACTGGAACAGTGGATGAGTAATTTTTTCTATCATTTTTCAAAGAATTAGAGTATACATTGCTTGGGTGATCCTATTCTGATTTTACTTTACTCGGCCAACTTACTCTAATTGCTATAATACTCGAATCACATTTCTTTTAATATTACAGTTTCTTTGATAATCATCATCTTTTTTTAATTAATTGTCGTAAAAGCTCAAAAAGAATTTACTTACGGAAGTGAACTCGTATTTAAGTTCTCTGTGGAATTGTATCAAGCAAACTGTGGGAATTTTTATTTCAAATTTCGCATGTTATATTATTTTCCGTTGATCCAGTTATCGAAACAACAGCTGTTCATAAAGGTAGTTGTTAATCTTGGTGAACTTTGGCCTTATTTAACTCTTACGGTTTTTTCGAACGTTTATTCTATCTCAAGAAATTCATTGACAATTATTTAGAATATAGTTTATCATAATTATGTCAATAAAACGTATTGATTTTGTATGTTTTTTGAACTAGGAAATATAAATATGCCTATTTTACCAGTTTAAATTAAATAAGACAGAAACAAAGTTTGTAAATTTTTAAAATTTGAAAAAAAAATGTTTTTTTTTAAGGATAGCCTTCAATATCGAGTCAATTCTATCTAAAAAGAAGTATGAAAAATGGGGTGCATTGTTATTAATTTATCAAAATCGTGCCCACCTAGAGTATACTTTTTTCAACAGAAGATCATACAAAAAAGTATCTAGATCAGTAACGTAACCAAAGGCAAAATGATTTATACCAATTCAAATAGTGTCTACAGATTGTTTATCCATGATAAATGTAAATGAATCTCTGGCACTACCATGAATTGAGGATCAAATTACGGTAAAATGCATTTTTACCCTAAAATTTAAGGGAACAAAGAAATCTGATTTACCATATTTTTTGCAGTAATAAATATGAAAATAAAGAAAAATTATTGTGCATCATTTTCTTCTTTGGTATAAATTAATATAAAATTCCTGAATTGTAGTTAAATAATTATTATTGTAAAATATATGGTATTAAACGGTATATTTATTTACGGTAATATTTATTTCGTGGATGTTGCTTCCAGAGTGCCAATACTTTTAACAGTAATTTGATCCGGTACTTTTTACAGTGAGGAAATGAAGTCGCATAAGAAATGTCAATATTCAATTTGTTTATATAATGAACTGTTCAATAGAACTGTTTCAATATTTATCTCAAAAGAACTTCTTTTTTATAAGGTCAACGTGTATGAGAGCTCAATTCTCTCATTCTTTGCACATTGTTTTTCGGTGTTTTTCTGTTTCAAAATTTTGTGACTTCACATACTTTATCATGGCATAACTTCAAACAATTTTATGTCTCAGAAATTAATAAAACACATTAGAAGAAGCATACAATTTCTTTTGTTTGGTGAGAAGTATACTCGAGAGTTCGAAGAGAATATTTGGTAAATGATCTTTCGAAACTATTCCTTAGATATATTTTATGTGAAAAGCATGATACGATATTCATTTTTCGTGATCCCAGCGAAAGTTGTGAATCAAGCTTGAAAAGGCTGTTACTCTACGGGAAGAAAAGAATTCTGATAAAGTACTGTATGGTAATGACATTACTGGTTAAAAAACATAATTATGGTTAATAAAACCAAAATATACATCATTTAAACCAAACATTTGCAACTTTTCCGTTAAAATATTAAAGGTTAACGGAAATTTTTATTTTCAAAATTATAGTTCTTGTTACCAAACAGTTAGCAGAAAATAGAAAACTGAAAAAAAAATTAAACCGAATAAATGGTTTCTATGCCATCTTCTGAGTTATCATGATAAAAGTACAAAAGTTAATCATTTTTACCACATTCTGTAAAGCCATACTTTATCGCTAGTTTGACTAAATTAATTACCAAAGCGTTTCAAATAAAACACGTGCTTTTTGGTGTTCCCATAGACCCAGAAACACAGTAATTTTTACACTATTCTGGTATAGTTTTTGACCATAATTTTCTCTCAGTGTATAGAGGTTATAAATCGTTAGCAAAATTTATTAACTTTAAAAAAGTTATTTTTATTGCCTCTAAAAAAAGGTTACGTTTCTATATTTTTAAATAATATAAACAGTTTTTAATAAGAAATAATAACTTCTGATCTATCTTTCTGATATATCCAGTTTGATAACTTTTCTCTGTTTAAGAATTCTTTAAAACATGCTAAACTAAAAAGAAAATGTAACAAGATAATGATTCAGCAAAAAAAGAAATACCGAATGAAACGTTTTCTAATAGAATATATTACACTCGTGTAATTCGCTTTGCTTTTTAATGTGAAATTATAACCGTGAAATTAATGATTTTTAACCACGAAGTAATAATCTCTTTTAATAAGTAACAATAAAATAAAGGTTTTATGCTATAAAGAGCTTTTTAGCTCTCTTTTAAAAATCATATGTTATTCTATTTTTAGATTTTTTTCCGAAACAATTTAGGTAAAAAAAAAATTTATACTTATAAACATAAAGTGTAAGTTTAAAATAAAATCCTTTCATGCTCATGTAAAAATACTACACACTAAAATGAATATTTTTTATTACTGTACATTTCAATAATCTATTTACAGGTTAAATTGTTGTTTTTTTTAACAGTTATTATAAAGTTCTGAGGTAATATTTATTTCTCTCATCTGTCTCTGAATTGCTTCTATAAGAGGATCTTGCACAGCACTGGCTATTGTCCTTTGGAATATACCAGAGAGACGAGTAGTTATCTCACCCAAGGCCCAAGAGAGAAGACCCAAGCCTGTCATCTCAACCTTAACATCTCTGAATTTCTTGATTTCCAATCGTTCCAAATGAGGGTGAGTAATTTCGCTATTTTGCTTCCTGATGATAATTATAACGTCTGCAGCAAAATCGTTGCAGATGAAAGTGACATATCCTTCACGCGTCTTCCTTCGGTTCTCTTTAATCCAAGTGTAGCGACCCTTGAAAAAATGTGAAAATAAATATTACGTGTGGCATTGCTAAGAATGTAAATTAAATAACGATATTAAAATTCTATATTACTTTTGATTATTTTATCAAAAATATAATAAATATATTATCGATATGATTATCATAATATGCATTGAGGTTATGTAACTGTCGAAATTATTATTTCCCTATCTCCGACTTGTAGGTCACCAGCTTAGTCCCGCCACCATAAGAAGCCGATTGACATTTGAAAATTTAACTTTTATGCAGTGGTCCCATCAAGCATGAAGCTTTTTCTCGTCTACCATAAAATTCATTTTAATGAGTTTTTACGTAGCACCAATTTTAAATTGATGGGCTCGTACCATGAGTTGACGTACTTAAGTGAACTAATTTTAGAGTCTTAAGAGCTCTTTTTCATTTTTGAAGAAATGTTCTGCCTATACTGGGTGTTTCATAACGGCTGGAATTAATATATATTTTTTGGAATCTATTTAATGGATATTAAAAATTTTTTCACATTATGGAGCTAAATTTAAGACTTAGCCGAGAAAAGACAAAAATGCTTAGACATTTCGACCATTAATAATATTTGAATCAACAACAGCAACAAGAAAAAAGGCTTAAAATTATCTAGAACTAATATTTCATTCACTATTTTGGTTTTCCAAGCTCAATAGAGATTGATCAAAGCTTCAATTTTGTGAGTGTTAATGCGCTTAGTTTTTTTTCCTTCTTTAAATTTCATATATATACAGAGGCTAGTCAAAAATATGAAAACACTTCTATATGAAATCACTTTTTCATATCTCTCAAGAAATATTTAAATAATCTATTTATATTTTAAGAAGTGCTCAGGTTATGCGATTCAATGATGCTTAAAGCTTTTTGAGATTTAAAGGACCGACTATAAATTTCAGACTGAAAAAAAAGTTTTTGCAAGCATCCCATGCTAAAAAATATAGCAATAAGCTTGTAATTTGTAACAATTATTTCGGTTATAATATACAATATGTGTACGAAATTTTGTAAGCCTAGTTCTAATATTTATGGAGATATTGAATTTTTATACGAAAAAAAAAATCTTTTTTTGCCTCACGGTGTTTAGTTATAACTGCATAAATATTCATTAAAACTAAGCAAAATCTTTTGGTTCGTTATTTATAGCTGTGATCAAAGTAAAAATGTCTGATAAGCTTTTTTTAGTTGCTTTGTTAGCATTTTGTTCCTGAATATTAAGCTATCTGTTAAAAAAATAACATTAAAGTAACTCCTTTTATTTGAATTGATATCCATATGTCACCTTAACTGGGTTTGTCAAAAGTAGACAGCATAAGCTCTCTCTTAACAAAGTGAAAAGATATTTACTGTCTACTTTTGATAACATTCTTAAGATTGTCTGAATCTACATAAATTCAGTATAGAACATCCATGTTTTAGTCACATAAAGTCAATAGTTTTTAATCGCATCTTTGAAAATTTTAGTGAATAACAAAGAGTAACTAATAAAGTTGAGATAGCTATATGAAATGATAAGGAGATGCATGGTTTTAGTTTATTAGAATCATAAATCTATTTTAATCTAAAAAAGTTTTAATATATTTTGGATTTATCACTATGCTGGGCCATATTTTTGAAGAGTTTCAAAATGAATGCATTTTTAATAATTTTTTGTGCTGTTATATCCTACAATGAAGACAGAAATGTTTTAAAAAAATTTTAAACAAAAAAGTATTTAAAAAGTGATATTTCAAATTTTGGATAAAACTGAAAATATTATGCTGCAATTTTAAAACTTTTTGATATATTTTGAATTACGCTGTTTTAATATTAATTTGAGTTTAACCTGAAAAAAAATTGTGTTTTGAAAAAATTTCGTTTTAAAAGGAAATTTAAAGTTTCTAGAAATCTAAATTTGAAGTTGAAAATGTTCCTTTTCTATCATCTTAAAAATTATGAAGCAAGCTTTGAAGTATAATATATTAAAACAGGTATTCCGAATTTCCTGCAATTACAAGATTTGAGAAGGATCGTTCAAAAAAATATCATGAAGAACGCAGCCTTCTTAATTTCCGCGTCATTGTAAGTTTAACATGAGCAAAAATCAAAACTATGACCTATATTTCAATCTCGCGTTCACTGTAATTCAGGATCAAATTACGGTAAAAAAAACCGGTACTCAGAATGCCGTTTCAAAAAATATACATTCCATTTTCATAAGCATTTACAAATATTACTTTTACCCTAAAATCTATTTTTACCGCAACATGTTACGGAACAAAAAATCTGATATACCATGATTCATGCAGTATTAAATACCGTGAAATCATCGAAACATTTTAATTCAATAAATATTACTGCAAAAATTACGGTGTTATACTTTACTGTAAAAATGGATTTTTCCATAAAATGGATTTCACGGATGATGCACAATCATCCGTGAACCCCAAATGCAGGTCGGTTCTTTATACAGTAATTTGATCCAGAGATTTTTACAGTGCAGCGATGTAAAACATTTTCCTCGTTTAAGGTAATTAATGTAATTTTTTTCGGAGGAAAAACATTGACGCACTGTTTAAAGCACTGAGCTATCATTTTATACGATCGAGGGATCAAATCTATTCATTTTATAGGATCAAATCAATGGATTTTTTTGGGAGGAAGAACAATGACGCACTGGTTAAAGCACTGAGATGTCACTTTATAGGATCAGAGGATCAAATCAATTCTTTTCATAGGATCAAATTAATTGAATTTTTTTCGGAGGAAGAACAATGACGCAACGGTTAAAGCACTGAGTTTTCATTTTATGGGATTGGAGGATCAAATCTATTCATTTTATAGGATCAAATCAATAGATTTTTTTGGGAGGAAGAACAATGACGCACTGGTTGAAGCACTGAGATGTCATTTTATAGGATCGATGGATCAAATCAATTCATTTTATAGGATCAAATTTATGGAATTTTTTTCGAAGGAAGAACAATGACGCACTGGTGAGAGCACTGAGCTGCAATTTTATAGGATCGTAGTTTAGTTTTATTACTGGTGGGGGCTAGAAGTCCTCCTATCATCAGTTCGATAGGTACCAACTTGCCTGAGAAGTAAAGGCAGTAAATGTGTATTGTAGAATCCCTTGACCACATTGCTGCCCTCATGCATTGTGGTCTCGAAATTGAAGAACATGAACCTTTGTAATCTGGCCAATAACTGGATGGGAGTATTTTACTTGAATTCTTATTTTAAACAATGAAAATGTACCCAAAAAATCTAAACAAGTATTTGTGACTAAGATTCCCTTAGCGTATTGTTGAAAAAAATAAATTCCTTACTTTTAACTCATCAACTGTTAATTTCACGTGAATGGTGACATTTGCACCGTCGCAAGAGACAACTGCCTTCCCCATCTTCTCCAGGGAAGACAGTCCCCACATGACTCCATCTTTCAGATCAACAATGGCAGATCGTGGAGGCAGCCTCATCGGATCAGGAAGTTCTTTTCGGGCTCTCTTCAAGACGTTGTTTAAATACTCATCGATGTTTTTCTTTAAGCATTCAATTTCTTTTTCTTGGATTTTCGTTCCAGTTTGGGATAACGTCCCTAAATGCTTGCATTCACCTGAAATTGAAATGGGAATTCAAGCACTTCCTAAACGAAGCAAAAATATGTTCGTTTTTAATATAAATTCTTTTTAATATTATCTCTTAAAAACAATGAAAAAAAAACACAAATTTTAAAATTACTTTGATATAGTGTTATGCAAAATCTTGTTACTGAGTATTAGGGATGTAAGTATTTCAGAAAATGGGAGTTCATATTATGTTGATACTATCATGTTATTAAGCTAAACTTTATTTGAAAAAAGTGATTTTTTATATCTTATTTAGTTTAGTGTTAAGTGCGCAAAATCGGTCGAATAGTTCTTGAAAAATTGAGATTTAAAAAAGGTCGTATTTTTAAAATTTAATTTCTCAGAAACTATTTGACCGATTTCGCTCAAAATTTGTAATATACCATGTAAAATTACATTTCTTTAAAATTATGTAGAGAATTTACATACTTTACAGTCGAAAAGTTTTCGACTATTATTAAATAAAATAATAAAAAATAATAAGTATGTATTAAAAGTTTTTTTTGCCTGGAGTCATCTTTGGATAAATGAATTTTATAATTGTAGGCAAAACTTTTTCTATTCACTTAAAAAGTTCAAGAGATACAGCGAAATACACAAAAAGAAAAATTGACTTTAATGGCCCTCGCACTGGATCGCTCTCCTGACCAAACTATTGGAACCATATTTTCCAGATTGCGCTTACCCCCAAAATTTTTGGCTTTAGAAATTCAAATTCGTCAACAAAAAAAGGTGTGTTTATTTAGAAAAAGTATTGTTGTCCGATATCGTATCTTAAAATAACGTCTGCGTGAACTAATTAGCATATTTGAGAACATTCTTCCGAACCATTAAGATTGAGTCCTAAAACGTGAAGATCCGATCATTAGATCAAAAGTTACCCAACATAGTTCTTTTTGTTGCTGTTGTTTAGTTTTTTATGCACTGTACACACTCTACTTTATTATTCTAGCTATGTTTCACAATTTATACTAGTTTGATTAACTTGTAAGAAAGATAAATAACTTAAAACAGTATGCCATGAAACAACGAAACTCATCAACACCAAAATTTCGCTAATTTGATCCTTTCAAATTATAATTAATTAGGAAATAGTTTTCTTAAAACATTTCTCCACCTGAGGCATAAGTGTGCATGACATGTTCTTATGAAACATGAATGAAGACATAAACTGTATTTCATGTTACATTTATAGAATTTCAACTTAAACTTACATTCGTGAAAAAAAGCAGGTATCAGGAAAATGAATAAAATGCTGTAAATTCTCTGAAGACCCATCTGAAAATAAATTTTATTTTATAAGAAAATTTTAGTTAAAATATTTTTTAAATTACAGTTTTCTCCATATCTTATAAATATAATAGGAGAAACCAGATAAAATAAGCTCATACTAAAATATTTAATGTGGACTTATTTGAGTAATCAAATTCAGGTGGTCTAAATATCTAAAAATTAAGCAAATGTTCACATGTTATAATTCTAAGTAAGTTATGTGAAATATACAAAATAAAATCTTTAAAGCTTTTAATTATCATAAGAAAGGTGAGAATTGTTATAAATTTTATAATAAAAATCAAAAAATTACAAAAAATAATTCGCGGCACATTCAGCTATTGAAGATTAATGATTTAACAAAAATTTTAAAAGTGTAGATAAAAAAGGATGAAACATGTTTTCTTTTTAAATTAAGTATAATATCTCTTTTTTTGTACTTTAAAATTAGCTATCTGAGTACGTTTTCTTTTAAACCATCATTTTATAAAAAATAATTGTCATCATATTTCAGAAGATTCTGAATGACTTTACAGACAGAATTGCGATTTATATTTTCAAATTGATTCTATTTTTTTTCTTCTAAATATTTAAATACAAAGCATGCATGTTCTCTGAAAAACTAAACAATTTTGCTTAATCAATAAAAACATAATTTTCATAGCTTTTTTGTGAATCTTGTAAAAGATAATAACTATTCATTACGCATTAAAACCCATTAAAACATTATAATTTTGAAATACTTCAACTTTCTTCAATTTAAATAAATTGAAAAAGAAAGAGTACGAAATCAATCCGGAAGATATTTGCATATTAACCATTATTTATGGCATTTTAATGTATTCAGTTTGTGTTTGATCATTTTACTATTAATGAATATATGAATAATGCGATTCATTAGGAATTTAATTTAAATTATGCCATTATTTTTAAGCATACTATATTCATTATCAATTATTTATTAAAAATTACTATATATTTTAAAAAAATGTAAAATTAAAAGATTACTATTAATCAACTTATTTACTATCAATGAAATTCTTAATTAACAACAATTAACAAATTGTTTATTTATTCACAATAATAAAATTTTTCGAAAATTTCAATTGTACATATATTTTTAGACTAATAGATAAAATACAGTGGAAGTATTGCATCATTTCAACTCGAAATGTAATTAATTCAAATTTTAAAGTATTAGAAAATTTCAGATGCAATAGGAAAGAAAGGGACAGTTATAAAAATGAAACTTTAGTTCTTTTTCTGTGATTCGAAAGCAGCGAAATGTCTTAAATTCCTTGATTTCGAAACTATCAGAAAAAAATTAATAGTGATTAGTAATGTTTCTATTGACACTTAAGTTGAGTGTCATTTCTCCTTTTTCTGGATACTGCATAGATCAGAATAAGAATCTATTATATATAATTCTCTTACGTGGCTCCCAAATTTTGGCTGTATTTCTTTTCCGCCGATGGCAACGTTTGCTTTGTTTTGAAAACACCAAAGCATTCTGCCTTTTAATGATGTGTTTCTGATCTAATATATGTAATTCTCTTACGTGGCTCCCAAATTTTGGCTGAAGTACTTTGTACAACTAAATAAGATTCCTTTCACAAGAGTTAAATATTTACTTTATTTTCTTCATTCACAGAGAAACAAAGAATTCTGTGAGGTTAAAAAACATTTCGCTAAAAAATAACGAATTCTAAAAGAAATAAAATTAAACAACCTAAAAAATAAAAATGCTGTTGCCAGCCATAGAATTTTTTGAAAGTTAACTTAGCAACATAAATCAAAATGACATAGAAGCGCAACTAGATCAAAATTATGATACCTGAGCGCTTGCAGTAACAAATCCTTCAATTCTATAAGTGTTGTATCACCAAATGCCCAAATTAACAATTGTGTTTTTAAAGAAATTCTATAAAAAGTTTTAAATAAACAACCTACTTCTACAACTGCTTCTTGAAGAACTTGGCTCATTGATTAAAAATATTGTTTTAATTTTACAGTACTAACTTTACTTCTACTTTCATTATTGCTATGACCCTCTTTCATTACATTTTACAACTTCA
This sequence comes from Parasteatoda tepidariorum, assembly GCF_982258835.1. Lineage (NCBI taxonomy): Eukaryota > Metazoa > Arthropoda > Arachnida > Araneae > Theridiidae > Parasteatoda > Parasteatoda tepidariorum. Next base: position 52,064,565 of record NC_141762.1, read on the forward strand.
TCCTAAATTTGAGGACTTTAAGTTGTTTTGTGGTTGAATACTGACATTTAGAAATGTGTACATAAAAAAAATAATATTTAGAGGTTAAGAGTTGCCTCAGAAAAATTTGAATTGTTGACATTGAATTTAACAATGGAAACAATCGTTTTTGTGAAAAATTGAATTGTATTGTTGACATCAAAACTAAAAATATTGTGTTTCAACTTAACAATACTACCTTAATTTATACTTTAGAATTGCCTCGAAAAAATTTGAATTGTTAGCAATGACTTAAACAAAAAGTTTTATTCTAACTGACAAATACTATATTATAATTTTAACTTTTTCTATGACTATACTCATTTTCTTGCTCTATTCTTTGTTTTTTATACATTATATATTTTTGTGATAAAATAAAAAAACTTATAGTTCTTCTGCTTCTGAACACTGATGAAAACACAAAATGATGGGCTTCATCAACAATCCAAAATATATACATTTATTTTACAAATTCCATATTATTGGGGTGGCGCCCTTCAGAGAATTAAAAATACAAAATTATCTTCATCAAAGCCGATGCTTTACATCCGGCGTTCAGTGGCAGACTACTATTTCATATTGTTTTACAACACATGGCTTTAGCCCTCTGGTGGGAAAGACTTTAAAACAAAACTTACAACAGTTACTTTTCTCAACAACTGAAATTTAGAATAGTGTGATTAAGAAAAATATGTGAACTGTTTGCAATTTCAAATTAATATTGAAATGTACAGGTTTAGAATTTTCTACAGTGAAAAGTTTTCGGAACTTCAGTATTCAAAAAAGTATAGAAAAGCTAGACGTTAAGAACGTATCCAATTAGCGAGCAAAGCGAGCATTGGATTGCGAAGCAATCTGAAATGAACTGCGAAAGCAGTTCCGGGGGTTGGCGAGAGCCAGCGAGCAGGGGGCGAAGCCTCCTAGTATTTTATATTCTTGTTATAAAAAATTATTCCCGTGAAAATTTAAATTTTAAAAATTAAAATTGTCTTGTTAACTGACTTCTAAATTGTCCTCGGATTTTTTTAATCCTTAATTCTGGTAAAATTAACGTACTATATAGTTGGGGCATTTCTAGTAGCAAGAAACTCAATAATTTTGGTTAATAAAACCAATATATGAGGTGTTTAAACCAATCATTTGGTAATTTTCCATACATATGGTAACGGATTACCGGAAAATCTGGTTTCAAAATTATAGCTCATTTTACCACACATTTAGTAAAAAGTACAATACTGAAAAGTAAATTTAACCGAAAAATCTTTTTCATGCCCTGCGCTAATGTATCATGATGAAATTACCATATTTTACCACGTTTACCAAATTTTATCACAAATTATGAAGCCATTTTCTTAATTTTACAAAAAATATCTACCAAAGAGCTTCGTTACTTTTTGGGTGTTTTTATAGACCAAATGATAATTTTTACCAAATCATAATTTTTACCATATTCTGGCATGGTGACTTATTTTATTAGGGCATTTGATACTCATTGTAAAATAATTTCATTGTATACATGTACATTTTGTAAGACAGTAAACAGTAAGATTGTTAAATCATTATGTATAAGCCTGAAATTATATAAACTTTCATTTTGTTCAATTTACTATCTTATTGTTAATTTATTTTATAATGAATTTAAAAACCCAATATATTGAGATCAAATTCCTTTATATATATTAAAAGCAAACATAGTTTTGCAAATATGAAAAAATATTAGAAAATGCCCATGTTTTGATTATCATATAACACGGCGTTTATGAATTAGGAATACAGCATTAGGAACACAAGATTTAGGAATATTTTTGAAACAAAGATAAGAAGTAGAATACATTCCATTATATGTGCGAGAAAGGCGTACATTATACCATACGGTAACACGTGTGACATGTATTTACCGGTAAAGTATACGAAATATAATTTTAAAAAAATGTCTCTGGTATTAAAATAAAGCATAAAGATATTTCTAGAAGTGCATGTTCATGTAGAAATAATTATGAAGGTTCATAAGTAAATAATATATATTTGGTATACTGTATTAGGCGACCAGCGGAAATATTCTTGACAAAAATAATTAATAATACAACAACTTTTTTTATAAAAGTAAAATCTTATTTTTATAAATTAATTATTTAAAAAATCATCTGTAATCAAATTAAATTATGTAAGCATAAAATTATTACCTTTAGAAGTGTTGTAAACAGATAGAAGAGCTAGAGTCTTGAAGTTGAAACCTGAACAGGTGAAATATTAAAAGGAACGAACACTCTGCATTTTCCTATTTAAATATTTTTTAAGACTGATTATTTTCTAATTATCACCAATTATCTCTTCATATACTTTGAACTAAGAGTGAATCATAAATTAATCTTCTTAAGAAAAGTCAAATAATTCCAGTTTCAAGTACATTTCAATTCTTGAAGAAATTGACGTATTTAAAAAAAACAATTATTTAACTTCCGCTTCAAAGGTTCTTTACGCATGTCTATAAATAAAGAAATGTCTGAAATAGTATTTTAATGTCTGAAAATAGATTTTTGTTTGATTTATTTTTATTATTACTATAATTAAATAAAAGACCTTTGAAACTTCTTCCCTATCAATGCATTGATTGAACTTTGTAACTTATTTAAGATATCAAAAAAGCAAATTCAGACCTTAAAAAAAAACAAATTTCTGATAACATTTAGCATATATGTCAGACTAAAAATGGGTAAAGGTCCTATGATAAACCTCTTATTTAAAATTCAGTTTTTAAGTATATTCAAAGTTCAATGCGCAATCATTCTTTTATCCCACTCTAAGTAATCATTAAAAGAAACATAAAAAAAAAAAAATATAAGAATTTTCAAAATCATGTTCATTTTTATGTTTTAAACACGATTTTTTAAATAACATATCAACTTTCATTTGAAAGGAATGGCATTAAACCACAAAACTAGGGATTTTACACACTTGGATGTAAAATAGTTTCGAAACTTTTTCCGTTATAACATTGAGGGGTTTTATTTATCGACTATGTCAACCTTCATCAATCACAAGGTACCTCACGATAGAATCAAGTTTTGTCTTATATACTAGTGAATCAGTATTTAATATTTATAGTGGTATTTACGCCACATTACACCCCTTCCAGAATTTTTATCTGTAATAGAATTCTATGAACGAATATCACTAGTTGATTTTGCAGTTTATTTATTTACATCATTTTGCTCATTTTTTTTCCTTCATTTTTTTTGTTTATAGCATTTCACTCATTATTTTTTTTCCTTCCATATTGTTTATTGACCGGAAGACTTTTTTACTTACTTCACCGGATTTTTTCTTCTTCTTTTGCGCAGTATATTTTTAAGCAAACCAACTGTTTAGTGTGGACCAACCATAAAAACGCTAAAAATAATCATAATTACTTTCTTAACAGAGTAACATCAATAATTAAAACTGTAGTTTAATTAATCAAGTAGTTAATTGTCTGTGGTTCAGTTTAAATTTATTAGGTCATCGTATATGCTTATATTTGGTAAAGCGTTTCCACTTTCACATTTGGTAAAATATTTCTATTGTTCCCATAAAAAATGGAATCACTTTTTGAAGTGGAAGATGGTTCCAAATAGAGTTCTCGCTGCTAATCCCAAGTAGCACAGGGATATTGTAACAGCTTTAGTCTACATCGACCAACATTGTTAATATTGGCGAAAATCGACATGGTGTGTACGATATTGTACAATTCCCGTCGATTTCACATTAAAAGTCTGTGTGTAAAACTTTTCATTTTTAACTTTATTGTGTTCTTAAGTCAAAATTAATCATTCAAAAGACAAAAAATGACGTCAAATTGTTATAATTCCAAAAAATAAATTTAAAATATAAATTTAGTAGTATTTGTAAATACTGAGAGATATCGATCGACGTTCCCCAACGTTTTTACAATATCGAACAATATTGTTTCGCGATATTGAATATTCGTTATAAAAGGGGTCCATTTTTATATAGTACAATGTTTCGCTACGATATTGTACAATGTTCAAAGCTAAGTTTTTACGATATCGTTTTTGTGAATCGTGTTTCTTGGGATCTCCATTTTGCTAAATCGTGTCAAAAATCGTCTCACTTGGTAAAAAGATCGAACAACTAAATTCGCAAAATTATTAGAGCTGGAAAAAAAAAACGCATTTTCAATTGCATTGTCAATTCGCATTGTCAATTCCTACTTAGATCAATAAATAATTACAACATTTTCTCCCACATAAAACTGAAATTAATTAATTAAATTTAATTAATGAATTAGTATTTGAAAAAGCTGTATTAACATCAAATCTCATCCACTACAAGTTTAAAAAAATGTGTTTAAACTTGAGTGGGTGAATGAATTTTCCTCTTGACGACGAATATATATTCTTTGTATTTATGTGTTTTTGTTCCCAATAAAGTTATATTTGTTTGTTAAAAAAAAAAGAAAAGAAAAGAAAAAGTATTTTATTAACGATTGAGTATTTTATAAGCGATTAATAAATATATATAGGGAAAGAGTGAACTAATAGTAGGAATTGAAAGGGGAAAAAAGGAGTGTGATATCAAACAACTATGAAAGTATAAATCTGGTGACGTGGACCACACATGTTACCAAGTATTGTTCGTTATTCGCGATCGCAACGATCTATAGGGAGCGTTGTTGTATGAGATGAATTTCTGCGATTTCCTTATGAACAGTCATTCAGCTGCTCTGGAGAAGTCTTTAATGTAGCGTGTAGCATTGTAACGTTCTTTCTTTATTGTGGCTTATTAGATTTAAAAAGGAAAAATGTCTGATATTCTTTCTAATGCAAGCGAAAACAAAATGGTATCATTTTTTTTAGAGAAGGAACATCCAAAACACATCGAAAAAATATTTTTAAATAAACAGGACAAAAATATGTATTTTCTTATTAGAGTTAAAACCTAATGCCTGCGAAATCTTTTTACTAAATATAAATAATCGTTTAATGATATTACTTGAAAGGCCTATTTAAACTTTACATTCCACAGTTTTATGAATCATATTCCTTCAAACATTAAAATATGCGAAAAGTATACATAGGCCCATAATTTTATATCATTTAATTTTGCAAAAAAAGTTTTGACAACAATTTTATTAAAAAAATTTCAAGTTTCAATAAAAATCATTATTTATATACTAATAAGCACAAAATAAAGAATGCTTACGAAAAAACGATTCTGAATATTCCTTAAATTAAAATACAAAACTTTCATGTTTTCTTTTATTATTAATCGGAAGTAGAAAACCATTCTATAGAGAACTAAATGCAAATGAGAAAAAAAAATTATTTACAAGTAAATTTTTTACTATGAAAATCCTGATTTATAAATCCGGAGAATTCCAAAGTGATATGTTCTTCATGTGAAAACTTTATTCTCAAATAATATATACATAAATTATCCTTTCATTACTTTAATATGACATACCACACAATAAAATTTTATAATTGCAAGATCTAGATATGAATTTCAATATGTAACTTAAAAACATATTAGTTGAATTCAATAGCTGAATTGAAATTTATCATTCAAACTTGAAAAATACTTACCAAGAAAACGATAAAAATTTATTAATCATCAGTAGAAATGATATTATTTCAAGCAATTCGGATGATTTTTTATTGTTGTTTTCCGAACTATATAGATTCAGAAATATATACTATTCTCTAACTATTACAGCTCCACATGTTCTGAAATTACATTTATTCATTGGAATGAAGTAAGCAATGTTGATTTCACTTTAATTTGTAATGAATTGAAAACAAGAAAAATGCATTTTACCGTAATACACACATCAGTAATAGAGTCCCTAAATTAGAGCCTCAATCTGTAACAGTATGCGATCACGAAATCGGAAGTTATCGGTTGCAAGCTTGTTAATAATACAAAGGTAAAAATTATTGAGATTGTTCTTCAAATGTTTGGCGTGCTCTGTTTCAAAAAGATTTACCAATGTTCTGCTTAGTTTTTTTGAGTCCTTTCCCTTTTCCTTAGCGAAATTTTGCTTCGTATTTGCTACTGAGAAAATGGCGTCCGACTCTTCCAATAATTATGATAGAACTAAATGAAAACTTAATAAATAAATGCCTGATATTTTCAGGCTCCGCTAGAGGGCGTATTCAAGCGTTGCTATCGTGAATTGAATTTATCTGACACAGCGAATATAAAATAATGAAATATTTAAATGTGCCCAACAAACTATTTTTTGTGCATATAGAGCTATAAGTTAGAGATTATCACTGATGTTATTTATAAAATACGTGACAAAACTTAATCACTTTTTCGCGATCGCAACGCTTGAGTACGCCCTCTAGCGAGAGCCTGTAAATATCAGACATTAATTTATCACGTTTTCATTTAGTTCCATCAAACTCATTGGCAGAATCAGACGCCATTTTCTTAGCTGCAAATAAGAAGCAAAATTTCCCTAAGAAAAAGGCAGAAGAGCTTGAAAAAACTTTCCAGAATATTGGTAAATCTTTCAGAAACAGAACAAGTCAAACATTTGAAGAAAAATTCCTCAATAATTTTAAACTTATATGATAAACAAACTTGCAACTGATAACTTCCGATTTCGCTATCGCATACTGTTACAGATGTGTGTATTAAGGTAAAATGCATTTCTTCAGTCTTCAATTCATTACAAATTAAAGTGAAGTCAATATTGCCTTCGTCGTTCCAATAAATAAATATGAATTCAGAACGTACAGAGCTGTAATAGTTATAGAATATTCTTCTTCGTTATAGAATAGTATATATTTCTGTATCCATATAATTCGGAAAACAACAGTAAAAAATTATCCAAATTACTTGAAATAGTGCCATTTGTGCTGATTATTAATTAATTTTTTATCGTTTTCTTGGTAAGTATTTTTTAGTTTTGAAAGAATAATTTCAACTAGAATTCAGCTATTCTGTTTTTAGCTACATATTCAAATTCATATCAAGATCTTACAATTATAAAATTTTGCTGTGTAGTATGTTATCTAAAAGTAATGAAGGGATAAACTATGTATCTATTATTTGAGAATAAAGTTTTGAAACAAAGAACATATCATTTTGGAATTCTCCGGAATTATAAATCAGGTAAGTGTTATGATTTTTATAATAAAATTTTTTATTGTAAATATTCTTTTTCTCATTTGATGATAGTTCTCTACTGAATGCTTTTTTACGTCTGATTAAGAACTATAAGAATAAAAAGGGAACAATATGGAAGTTTTTTTATTTCAATGTGAGGAATTTTTAAAATCGTTTTTTTATCCTAAGAATTCTTTATTTTACGTTTTTCAGTTTATAATTTTTTGATAAAAATTGTAGTTAAAATAATTGTTTTGAAAAATTAAATGGTATAACATTATGTGCTAATGTATTCTTATTGCATATTCTAATGTTTGAAGTAATATGATTCAAAAAAGTATGGAATAAAAATTCGGTACTTACATAATAACGCCACCGCAACTACAGATTGGGCGGTTTTTAAGTGCCACCAATCTACACCAAAATTTTTGCGACAAATCATAAAATAAAACACTTTATTTTAAATCAAAGTAGTTTAACGGATTTCGGTGGACAATGGACAAAATATTTCGCTCCTGAAAAAATAAAATTGCATCTTGTTCTATTTTTGGCAAATTCCAAAGACGCATTTTCGTAGCACTAAAAAATGGTAACAAAAATCGAAGAACAAATCATTTTGGAATTCTTCTGATTTATAAAGCAGGTAAGTGTTAATTTTTATAAAATAAAAAAAGTAATTTTTTTCTTATTTGATTATAGTTTTCTACAGAATGGTTTTCTGTAGAAATCAAATGGTTTTCTGTAGAATTTTGATTCATAATCATCGATTATGAATCAAAAAAGAAAAAACATGAAAGTTCATTTTTCAATCAGTTGTTTATTTTAATGTAAGGAATTTTTAGAATTGGTTTTTTCTTCTTTGCTTTGTATCGTAAGCATTCTTTATTTTACGTTTTTTAGTTTCTAAATAATGATTTTTATTAAAACTTAAAATTTTTTGATAAAAAGTGTTGTCAAAGAACTTTTTGCACAAAATTAAATTATATCAAATTATGAAGTTTATGTATACTTTTTGCTTACTTTAATGTTTGAAGTAATATGATTCTTAAAACTATGGAATGTAAAGTTTAAATAGGCCTTTCAGGTTATATCATTAAATTTAGTAAAACTATTTCTCAGGCATTAGGTTTTAACTCTAATAAGAAGATAGATATTTTTTTTCTGTTTATTTACAAATATTTTTCAGATGTGTTTTGGATGTTCCTCTTTTAAAAAAAAAGAGATACCATCTTGTTTTTGTTTGCATAAGAAAGGATATCAAACATTTTTCTTTTTTAAATTTAATAAGCCACGATAAAGAAGGAACGTTACAATGTTACACGCTACATTAAAGACGTCTCCAGAGTAACTGAATGACTGTTCATATAGAAATCGCAGGTATTAATCTCATACAACAACGCCCCCTATAGTTCGTTGCGATAGCGAATAGTAAAATGTAAAACAATGACTAAGGCTTATACAATCAGAAAATTCCATTTCGTTGTTCGCTCATCCCTATTTAATTAATGAATTAATATTTGAAGAAACTGTATTAATATTAAGTGTCATCCCTTCCAAATTCAAAAAAATTTATTTGAACTTGAGTGGAGGAATAAAAACTATTTTATTAACGAATGAAAATTTGAACAAGATATAGGGACAGTGTGAACTAATAGTAGAAATTGAATAAAGCATTTTTTAATGTTAATTATTAGAATGTTAATTAAATTTGCTTCTTAATTTTCTTAACCTGCTGGTTTCAAAACAGAGTTAACTCGAGTCAGATATTTGTATTTCATTATTAGAATTTCTTTTTCTTTCTTGACATTCCGAAATTTCTGGAGAATAATTATTTCAGTTGATTCTATCACCAATTGTGGAATTCACCAATAGTTATCGTGAGGAGTGAGTTTTTATAATTTTTGTTTCATTTAGCTAATTTTTTTAAAAATTATCCAAGATTTTTGCGTTTTTATGAAGCCAGTGAGAAAGCTGATACCAAGTAAAATCGCAAAATACAGCCACGAAATCCTAACGTGCTGTTTTCAAAAACATATATATCTTTCGCATATATGTTGAAGCTGCTTATGTTGTAGAGACAACATAAGCAGCTTCATGTTGCTACTAAATTAACTAAAGGTTCTGAGTATCTTCTACTAAGTATTAAGTTTAAAATCATTGTTAATATGTCGCAACGATTTCAGAAATTAGGACATTCATATTAATATATATCAATATCGATCTATAAATTTGAGATATTTTAAACAAAAAAAATTTAACAACTATTTTAATTACATCCCTTAATCGCCGCGTGTATAACACATTTCTTTTTGTATTATCACATCGACGAGTTCGCTTAAATAACAATCTTAAGCTAGCAATCCAATAGAAGGAATTTACTTTAGTATTATGTAGTACTACTTAGGAAACTATCTAGTGGCATATTTATTGTAATATAATTTTTACAATATTTCGTAAATTTCCTAGCAATCAACGCAATAATAAAATAATTGGAATAACATTCATAATTTTTTTTTATTACCAGCATTGAATAGCTGACCCGATTCTGAGTATACGGTTATCAATGCTCAACTCCATAATATTGTAATTTTGAACCCAGTCCAAAAGACAAGGAAACTCAAGTATTAGGTGACATTTGCTTTTGTGGAACTAACCTGTACTTGCGTTGCATGGAGAGGAAAACCGCCCACTGTTAGTCCAGCGACAAGGGGAATCTAGCCCCTGATACGCTTACTACTGAGGATATTTTATGCCAGCACTGTGGTCAGTGCAAGCCTGAAGTAGAATTTGTATCGACCAAAGCTGGGATTCGAACTTGGTTCACCTCATTAGGAAACTAGAGCTCATAAAATTATTTTATTTTATAACCGCCGTTGAAAAGCCGACACAATTTTTTCGGTTTACGACTACTAATGTTCAATTCTGTAGCCTTGTAATTTTAAACCCAACCCAGAACACAAGGGAACTCCTGGATCAAATATAGGGAGTACTTTGCCTTCGTGGAGGACTTTTCGGTGGAACTAACCATCATGTGCATTAAACAGAGAGGAAAACCACAAAAACCTCCCACGGTTGGCCTGACGGCAAGGGGACACTAATCTATGATTCGTCTATCACTGAGGATATTTTACGTCAGCACTGTGGTTGGTGCAAGCTGGATGCAGAATTCATATCAATCAGCCATCGCTGGGATTCGAACCCAGTTCACCTCATTAAAAGGCGAACGCTCTATTCCCTGATCCATTAAGGTTTCATAAAATTATTTTATTTTGTTTTATAACCGTCGTTGAACAGATGACCCAATTTTCGTCTGTTAATGTTCTACTCCGCAGCCTAGTATTTTTGAACCCAATCCCGAAGGCAAAGAAACTCCTGGATCAGTACCCCCAGAGGTTTGATTTGTTATGGGAACATGAAGGACTTTGTGACCTGACAGATTTAACGTGCATCCGTCACCATTTACTACACTGGGAGTCCGGCGGGGATAGAACCCACGACCTCTTGGACATGGGCCCCGTGCTCTACCAACCAGGCTATCCTGGCCCCCATGAAATAATTTGTCGTTTTTTAAAAGTTCAACTGATAAGTATATGTTTTCTAAATAACTACTTTTTATAACTAAAGATAGTTCTTAAGTAGTCAGCAGCCGAGAAATCAAAATAAAAATATTTCATTTTTACATTTATTTATTTACAAAATATTCATTACAAAAACCACAAGTATGTTTATATTACAAGCATTTATACAAATGTTTAGATGAACCATTACAATATGCTCCACAACTCAAAAAGTTGAATTCATATTTACAATCAAAACATTCAACTAAATTGATTTTTTTTTCCAGATGTAATATTAATATTCAAATACATACTAATTTTCCTCCTTTTTAATTGCTTTTTAATGTAATAAGTTGAATTAAACACAATGATAATATAAATTAAGATTATGCTCGATATGATGACAATTAATGAAGGAATAATATTTTTATTTTTAAGAAACTGAAACATTGGAATGAAATGAATTGATGTGTGATATCTTAAATATGGTAATGTTTTTCGCAATAGCATTGATAAAAACTTTACACAAAAATATTTTTGTATATATAATTTTTCAATAAGCATTCTATTTATTATACTTTTAATAGAAATGTATAAAATGTATATTAATTATAATAAGATTAATTTTCTAAACCTACTTTACATATAAATAGAAATTTAATGTAACAAGCACAAATGTGGTTCATTGATATAATTAGTTGATAATCTTTATTCAATTGTTTATGACCAATTGTTTTTATTTTCTCACTATTAGTTTATAAATTTCTAAAAATCTGTTTCAAGTCACTCTTTTTAAATAGAATTTATTTAAAAAAGAAGTTATGTGTTCTTAAATTAAATTATAACTTTTTAAATTGGATACTTGCAAATGATGTCACGACTGAAGGTATCTGATTCGAAAATTTATTCAACGAAACCCAAGCTTTAAAGTGACGTCAAAACACCATGCACAAGCACGTGATTAGATACAGCCGTATGAATAGTGGCAAGTATCCAATTCAAATTATCAATTAAGGAATGCATATTTTATACTTTTAAAATATCATAGATAAATTTTGTTGACAAGTGAAAATGCTTAAAACAAAATTTCAGATGCTTGGATTATTAGAATAGAATTTACTTTCAAAAAGAAAGTGTGCTCGGTAGCGTGAAATGATGTCGCTGAGATAGCTCAAAATATCACAAGAATAAAATTTCATTCTTTTGACGGGAGTTTTGTTTTGTTGTTTTAAATGATGGAGAAGATCGGGATGGTGATGTTATTGAGCTGTTGTCTGATGACGTGAGTAATCTGAGCTTCAGCTATAGGAATAACAGCTTTGGGATCCTCATTGACTTGATGGGTGATCAGCATAGACAGAGCTGATGTTAGATTGCCCAAACCTTTCAGTCGCACTGTCACGTGACCGAGTTTCCATATTTTCAACCTGAAAACAATACAGAGTATTTATGTGCAATGATTGGAATAAGATGTAAAAAGAAATGCACTTAACTTAAATATCATCTCAATTTATTTATTTATTATTATTATTTATTCATTTTTTTATTAAAAAAAATCTGTTTTTAAATATTTTATGCCTGTTTTTTATCACTGAGGGTTCCCCTCAACAGAAAAGGCTTTTTATTTCCACCATGTTTACTTACGGAAAATTATATGTAAACATTTCCCTTACTTATTAAGTACTTAATGTTGGGAAATGTTTGGGAAATGTTATTTCTTGAAATACGTAAGGAGGCAGAATGAATGAATGCCAAATTTTAGATTTTAAAGCAGCAAGTATTTTTTTTAATTTTTCAGAACTGTTTTTTTAACTTCAAACGAAAATTAAAAATATTTACTACCTCTACATTTAAAGTTAGTTACTAAGTTTAATAGCATTTCAATCAATAAAATGAAATAAATATTCGAATATATTAAGTTTTTTAAATTCTTTTAATAGATGTGAAGTTAAGTAGATGTGATAGAAAGCGAATCAAAATCTTTTTCCGTCCTTAAGAGGACACTACTAGGAAAGTCTCTTCTTTTTTTTAAAAAAAAACTTTTAAAATTTATTTTCCTAATTCCGTATCATTAATTTAAAACAAAGAATAAGGTGTCATTAGTAATTTTAGAAGCCTGTTATGTTAAAAATATTTGTTGCAAATATATTTAAAATATATAAAATGAAGCACGCATAAACCAGAATTATTATTGTATTTTTTAAAGTAATTTTTCAACTTGTGTCAGTAGATTATACTCCAAAATGAAAGAGATGTATTCTTTAATAGAGATTCAAGTCAGAATAGTGTATTCCTTTTTTCTCTTTTTTTAAACGTTTCGCTTTTCTTTTTCTTTGAATTGAAATAAATAAAAATAACTTATCTAAAAGAATAATTTAGTTCATATATTAGGTTTTTTGTTTAATTAATCATGGTATGATTTTACATTTTCATTATATATAAAATTCTAAACTTAGTTAAGCAGTACATTAGTTCATTGAGTAATTCTATTTAAAATATAAAATATTAAGAAATCCTGCCAAGAAAAATCGCATCAGAAAATTTACAAGCAGTATACTTTAATATGAATAAGTAATCTAAGATTATTTACTCACTTTTGAAATATTTTTATTTGTTTCTGAAATAAAAGAAACTTTTTGAAAAAAATAAAATCATTTTTTAAAAATTTTTTGGAAAACTTATTTTAAATACTTTCTGAAAACTAAATAATATTTACTAAAGAGTAATTTTCATATGATGCAAACCTTGCAAATCCTTAGAATACAAACAAAAAAAGCATTTAAAGCATTTAAAATATATTTTAAACAAGCAAGAAAACGCCTTTTCTTTAAACCGCTTACTTTACAAAATTTTTTATGTAGGTTAAATATATACCATTGACTTTTTTTTAAATAAAATTAGCTGGCCAAAATAGATTTAAATTAAAATTATCAAATCAAAATTGGTATCAATATAAATTATATATCTATCAAGACCGATTCTTAATTGAGTTTTGGTAGTGTAGAAATGAAAAATTACCGAAAAATCATGATAAATAATGAGGAATAAGATTTTAAAATTTGAAACTGATGTGGAGTTTCGCCTAAATCTGATGTGGTTTATGCAAAATGCGGTAGCTACAATTTAATTTAAGCTTTATTGCTCCGTAAGCTCAAATGATAGTGTATCTACTTCATTTTGCCTAAACCACATTAAGGTATTTTGCAATAGTTGCTTCTGATATAAACTTTAAGAATATTTGTCTCTTATGAAGTAAAACGGTGCTTACATTCGAAACCGCAAGTAATTTTTAATCGAAAAGGAACCCAGAACGATATCGAAATCTGACGAACCACTAGTGAAGCAAGCAAGATGATAAACATCTAAACCAATTTGCAATTGATGAATCTTAAGCCTTTAACGTGTGCGCTCGAGTTATTTCGAGCGCGCTAAACAGGCCAAGCTGTACACACTCGAGATAATTCGAGCGGCGTGGTATTTTATCCTGCTATAATTTCTCACACTCAAATGTAATCGAGAATTGAAAATAACAATGTGAAAGCTAAGAAAAAAAATCGTTTTATTGATATTTATCATTTACATAGGATTGTAAGCTATAACACTAATTTATTCAAGAATAAAATACAGCTTTTTTCCATGGCGCAGCACATCAAAACTGTCCACCAAAAGAAAAGACTATGTTCTGAAGTATGTTTTTATACATTAAAAAAATAGATTTTTTTTGACCGATTTTTTTCAAAAAATCTGCGCGTTAAGGGGTTAAAGTGCTTCCAAAAGTCGATTTTAGACTTCCCTTTGTTTCCTCTTGATATAAGGCGGATTTTTGTTTTTTAAGTTTCACATTTCTTAGCAGTGATTTGTTAAATTTCGATAACAAAATTATTTTTCCATGTCTTAAATAATAGTTTTGTGAGCCTTGATTGTTTTTTTTACATAATTTTAGACGAAGATTCTCAAAATTTACACTTGGGGCGGCCACCACGAGTGCACGAGGTGTGGTTTACGAACGCCATTTGTAAAAAATATTAGGGGGACCAGAAAGTAATGTCGTTTCGGTGCATTAAATATTCGTTAGTCTTAAAACCAATTCATTTTTTTCCTATCCATTTCGATTCATTTAAATCCAGCACTGAATGGTTGCTGCTAAGGAGGATGAATATATTATTGATTAAAAATTAAATATTGATACCAAATATCAAATTCACGGAAACGACATTACTTTCCGGTCCTCCTAAAATCTAAGTAGTCTTACCTGTCTAATCTTTGAGTTATTTCTCCTGTCGGTGAAGTAATTTGGGTGAGCTGGACTAGAACTATGACTTCTCTGATACGAGTTTCTCCGTCTCCATTAAACAGCAAAAGTCTGTAATCTTGTAACACTCTGTATTTTAAATTTACTCTCAAGTTCTCCAATCGGACTACTAGACCCAAAGTTGTGCTTAAAAAAATAAAAACAAATCTGCAATTAATACTGCATAAATATGCTTATGAAAATTGAATTGTGCGTAAAAAAATTCTTTTTAAACATTTTAACGTCATAAATTTTATAATATCAATGTCATATATTTTGTAAATTTATGAAATTGTAGAAATGGCTCTGTAGAATTTTTTCTTCTGCAATTCCGCCAAAATTGGTTCATACGATCTTTCTTTCACATATGGAAAAAGGGACTAATATCTTCGCATCATAATGCGTCCAAGTAGGGAAAAGGTAAAGTTAAATCTACCGGAAAAGAACTCAGATAATGACCTATAGACATTAATATATGATTTCTGTACTATAATGAAGCACTTTCTTCATTGATGAATCAAAAAGTGAAACAGAAAAACACAGCGAGTTACAATAAAGAAAAAGAGGGGAGTCTATTCGATCTCGCTTGCAATACTCCTTTACTTCTGACCTAAATCTTTTGGGAATCATTTCCTCTATCAAAAAATTTTATTTAGTTCATAATTTCCCCACATCCTATATTTTCCAAATGTTTAGAAATCTATTTTTTTTAAATGCTCCCCCTAAACCAAGTCCAACCACAATTTTTTTTCTCCTAACTTTTGAAGTTGACTTCGTTCGATCTTGTTAGTTTTCATGCCATATTGGCCAATACTTTTTCCTCGTCGTAACTCGTTTATTATTTCCTTTATATTTCTGCGTTTCTTTCTTTCATTCTATATTCTGTCACTTAAGAAGATCTTTCAGTGTAGTATCAAAACGATATTATGCCTGTTTATGTAACATTAATTGTACTCTTTTCGCGTTGTGATTTCACGCTGTGTCACATTCTTTTCGCATTATTCTTATACGTGTTTTGTTAATCTTTTCCATTTGTTTAACTTAATTCAACCAACTAATGTCACAGCAAAATGAAGATTATTTTCCCAATCGGAAAACCAGTATCACATTCTTTTAAAAATTATTCACAAAATCATTGTAAAATTTTCCTTCCGTCAACGTATATTTATAGCTAAGTAAATTAGGTATAAGAGGAATAAAAACTCTCTGTATATTGCAATAACATGTTGCAAAACTCTGTCCAAAATATATTGAAAAAACTAATGTTGCCGTATATCAACATATGTAATCGCAACCATATGAGGCTGAACTAAAATCATTTTCTCATAGTTTTAAAGATACTTACGTGGAATTTGTGCATTTTACGTAAGCATTCTTCCTTCTAGATAAATTTGAAACTCCGCGGATACCACCATTGTATATAAATACTGTCAACATGTCGTCTACCTTGACTGTGGTATTCGGAAATGCAATTGGCTCCTGTTTTAAAAATTAGAAAATATATTAAATACTTTAAAAACTAACTAAATTAAATCTCACAAAAGTTTTATTAAACAAACTCTATTCTTACCAGTTCTTAAAATTTACAAAAACTAAAACTAACTCAAAACCTAAGCTTGCTATTTAAATAAAACATTTTACATTAAATATCATTACTTCAATCGTTTTTTTTTTATTTAACAGTCTTACTAAATATAAAGTTAAATTCAATAGATTATACAACACAATATGAAATCAATCTAATCATTTATTCCTGCTAATTTTAACATTCTGTATATATAATTTTAATGATCCTTTTTGTGAGCCTATTAATTCGATTGGATTAAAATAATGCAATATTATATCAATCCAATTTTTATTAACTTCTACTAATGATAAAAGCTTCTCAAAAAATACAAATTTAATTTAAAGTACCGAGTAATAAAAGAAATTATGTTTAAAATCCTGAAAAAAAATTATAATTATTTATTTTCGTAAATGCTTTTTTCTTTTTTTTATCAATGCTTTTTATTCTATTTTATGAAATATATAAGTAAATATTTCTATGATCCTCAAACCTGGAACCGAATCAGACGCCTTCCAAAACGCAACAAAGTGTCAACATAATCATCCAAGCCTTCACCGTTTTCGCATGGAACTTGTCTCTTTCTACGTGGACTCCTACCGTCAATGGTAGAACCATCTGGTTTGGCTTCGGTAATAAATGGAGACGTATCTTCTGAAATAAAAAAATCCTTCAGTTAAAAATTAAAACAAAAGCTGAGGGACAAAATAATTCATATTGGATTCTATTCCAAAATTAATCTGTAATGGTTGTTCTACATGGAAGTTTCATGGTAAAAAGCAACCTGCGAAGATATATCGCAAGCCGGGACATTTCTGACAGATTTTCCAAGTAGGATTTTTTGCATCTTTGCCATTTCTTGATTGAGTTTTCTCCTAACTGAACAGATTATATAGGACTCCGCATCTTGTCCTACATTATATGGAACTAATGCAATTTTTTAAAAATTTAGGGTGCAAAAAATCATAATTTTAAGGTCAGATAAATTTGGACAGTGAGTTTAATTTTCCCTGATTCATTATACAACGCAGTATTTCTATGAAGAATTTTATAATACATCTGAAGAGATGTATTGCAAACAAAAACAACTCTGCTTTGCTTAATTTATTTATTTATTTTGGCATTTTTGTAAATCTTTGCGCAAGTTGTTTTTCTAATTTGAGAGGTTTAATATATTCTCTATTTTACGGGGTTATTGTATCCTCTCAGAAACTTATGCTACGTCAAATATCATATTTTAAAAATTTTTACTAATTTACAGCACTCAAAATTGGTGCTAACTGCATGCTTAGGAAACAAAATTATAAAAGATTATCAGTAATGAGTATAGTTCTCTTGACTCAATCTTTAGAACTTCCATATATTGCAAAAAAAATGTTCATAATACACTCTCAAAATTATCTGTTGAACGATAATATCGGTATCATGAACTGTGATATGGTTCAAACTTGTTCAAATTGTAATAAAGTGACATATTGAACCATTTTCTCTTTTAAATTGAACCATAGTATAATGCTATAAAGTTTAAGATGTACATTTTATGGTTTAATAATCTATTATTTGGCAACAAGACAGAAATTTGGCAGTAACAATAAATTAAACTTAAAGTTTGTACTTCACCCTAACGACCATGAAAAGGAATGTACTCTGTTTCTATCTTTCCATTTCTTTCATTCTTTCTCTTTCTTCTTTTCTCTATCTAAATTTATCTCTATAGATTTCTCAGTATTCATTAATTGGAATAATTGAGCAAATATGAGAAAGTATTTTTAAGGGTCATTGTCATCTGATCTCTAATCATAGCCCACTTGTTCTTTAATCACATACTCTAACCACCATAGAACAAGCCCGTATATGCTCCATTTCAAGATAATTATAAAATCTTGGTTAGAAGAAGGCTACTTTGTATTTTGCCCAAACCTAAATTAAGGCAAAGTAGCTACCCGGATAGCTGCAAGATTAATCAGAAACTTATAAATGAACGTTAATATTAGAAAAAACTCTATTTTAATTCTTTAAATGATTTTAATGATTGTGAGACATTATTATTACATTTATTTCAATATAAAAATCATTTTAAAATACTTTTATAAATTAAAATTTTTTTAAAGTTTAATTTGTATGCATTTATTTATCACGAAATTCAATCCAGTTTTTTTAATTATTCCAGTTAAATGTCAGTCCTTCGGTAAAGTAAACTATATGAAGGTGCTATCATAATGCTATTTTGTGAAATAAAATGAAATGACCAAAAAACTCCAGTGAGGGGTTTTCTATATTTTGATCCATCATTTAGAAACGATCTCATTTTTTAATGATAATTAAGACTTTGAATAATGCATTACTTATTAATTAAAACCTAAATTGGGTTAAAAAAATAGTTTGAAAATTTATTTTTTCATTTCGTATTTATTTTGTCAAAATTTAATGAAAAATGTAAAGGAAAAACTACTCGTATTAGCAGTGTCAGAAATCTCATCCTTGAATAATAACGTTGGGTGCTATGAAAGCGAAGATATTCCAAAAGTATTCTACAGAACTACATTTGATAGTAAATCCTTTCTTTGACTCAAAACCCAGATCAAATTATAAACAATTTAAAATCTATTTTCGAAATGGTGCAAAATACTTAAGTTATCAGACTAGTGCAAAAAGATTATTTGGACAAAGTCTAGCTTTTAAAATTGAGTTTATTATAAATGCAAAATCCTTGTACTCTTCGCTTTCTAAAAATACTTTACTTTTGTTTGTACTTCAATTGCTTACAAAGTTTTAGCAGCTTTTGTGCAACGTGATAACAGTGGAAGACTAATGATTATGCGTCTATAAATGCGTTTATCTCTAAATCACACATTTTGCACCACCTTAAACAAGATATCTCATGTTGTTTTTAAAATAATTGTCTACAATTTTTCATGAATGTTTCTAATTATAGCATACATATATTGAACGACAGATTAAAAGAAAAAAGTAGAATTTAATTTTTTATGCACGTTTATTCGCAAAGACTAGTGCAGAAATTTTTAAAAATTTGCTTTTTAAACTACACTGATCCCTAACTCAGTAGTGTATTCACTTGCTTTTAAGATAATAGTTCAAAACATAGTTGATTACGTTTTTTTTTAATAAATATTAATCTCAATGCACTCTTACCTTCTAGTAATTCAAAATCTGGATCAATAAGGGTTGATGTGAGATCCGGAGCTACAGGTGGATACATTTCAAACCAGGAACTTGGTTTAGAACGTCCCATGACGTGAGCAATGGCCTGCTCTAACCCTTCTTCCGCTAGTTTTTGTACTTTTTCGACTACAGCAGCACTGACTGCCTGCAGGAGCTCTGTCGCTTGTTGCAAGGCTCCTTCGTTTTTCTTCAAGAAGGACGTGAAAGCATGCGTTGCCGAATTCCAATATGTCCTAAATGCAGCTTGACTCAATGATAGTATGGCGTTACCTGAAAATAAAGTTGTAATTATTCTTCTTTAAAGTAAATAGAGGAACGAATAACTCTAAGAGTGCAACTACGTTGAACTATATGTCTGTCCAAGATGAACAACAAAATTGTGCTTATAGAAAAAATTCTGGTAAAATTATCATGCTGTATCGTAATGACATTTGTGTTGAAAAACAACATAATTCTGGTTAAAACATACTGCAAATCTCTCCATTCGGTATTTCTCCCCGTTTATGTGATACCGGTTTACCGGAAATGGAAATCCTTGTTTCAAAATTACAGTTCTTATTACCTACCACATATTTAGCAAAAAATACTGAACTAAAAAATAAATTTAACCAAATAAATAGTTTTTATGACAAGCTCTAAGGTATCATGATAAAATTACAACAACTCTACATATTGTTGTTAATTTTACCAACGTAATACTAAAGCGCTTCGGGATAAATTACGGAGCTTCTTCGTTTTCCTATAGAGCCAGAAACACCGTCATTCTTACCATATTCTTATAGTTTTGACTATGATTTTTTTCTCAATATGTAATCAAGTTTCAGAATACGATATACCTCATCAAGGAAGCCGTGATGGCTCAGGGGATAAAGCATTCCCTTTCCAATGAGATGAACCAGGTTCGAATCCCAGCGATGGCTGGTCGATATGAATTGCGCATCCGGCTTGCCCCGACCTCAGTGTTAACGTAAAATATCCTCAGTGGTTGATGGATCATGGGTTAGAGTTCCCTTGCCGTCCGGCTAACCGTGAGAGCTTTTCATGATTTTCCTATCCATCTAACGCAAATCCAGATTAGTTCCATTAAAAAGTCCTCCACGAAGGTAAATTTCTCACAGTATTTGATCCAGGAGTTTCCTTGTCTTCTGGGCTGGATTCAGAATTACAGGGTTAAGACGCTGAACATTAATAGTTGTAAACCCGAAAATTTTGGGTTAAATGATGGATTTAAAATACAAAAAAATCAGCATTGAGGGTGAATCAAGTTTCAACTATATAGGGCCAAACGTGGCTCCATTACCTCCAACAGTGTAGGATCCAAAATTACTCAGTTAAACTTTTTTGGTGCTTTGGTGTTCATTTTTTCTGCAATATTCCTTTGAAATACACCACTTCCTTTTTGAACCGTGTTGTATGAATTTTGAAATGATGGTCATTTTAACATTTAAATCTGTATTTATAAAAAAAATTATCAACACGAAACAAATAACAAAAATATGACGCTGATATGCGTCTTTAAAAAAAATTACAAATTTTTGAGTCAATCATTTTGAAAGATGTTTTTATATTTAACCAATCATTTTTTTCTGCACTCTCAGCATCTTTATACATTTAATTTTCACGTGTATTTTATACATTTTTAAATTTGGCACAAGGAAATTTAATGTGTAAAGAGTATCTTTTCATTTTTTGTTCGTTTTATTCTTTCAATTTTCAATAATAAAAAGTTTGGGTTCAACTCTAGAAAAATACGGTGTAAATAGGTCGGTACAATTTAGTAAATAAAGAATATCTGTATGAGAAAAAGTATTACATTTCCTATATTTGTAAAACCACATAAACAAGAAAATTTTTAAAAAAAATTTAAAGCATATTACATCGCAAAAAAATTCTAATATCTAAGAAATTTATTTTTAAATATATATTAACAAAACATATATCTCTTACTTACATGATCTCTATTTATTCGACATAAAATAAAATATGACAGAGATTTTTTTACGCCTTATTTGTTATGTCATTACAATCATTTCTTTTAGCTCCCTCTCAATGGGTTAGACCACCCATAAATAGAAAGGATTGATCCAGTTTTTCTCTTAAATATTGCTAATAAAATAAGTATTTTATGATTGAAGTGAAAAATAATGATTTAAAAAGATTGACAAACATTATGAGCTATCAAATTATATCAACTTGGAAATTTTACTACGTTTCAAAAAAATGGAAAAATACTTTTTATAAAAAATGTTTTAAACCTCTCTTATTTTTTATACTTCTCTGAAAATATTATCTGACTACTTATTACGATCTCGTAGGAAAATTATTTCTCAGCAATCCCTCCTAACGCACAAAAATACTTAGCAATTCAAAAAACGAGAACTCCTTAATCAAAACAATTATTTAGTAAATATTTAGGGAATACGAGATAAATTGCTGAAATATATATGATTTTTTTTTAAATACGTGACTTTTGCACTTTAATAAGTTTCTGAACTAAACAAAATAAAATACAATTGTCTTTAGAACTTTTCAAGGAGTCAAAATCATATTTGCCTCGTTTTATACAATCTTATATTTTTTTTATTCGTGCTGTTTACTATTCTCTTCAGGTTGTATTTAACTTATACAAAATATAATGCATTTAAATAGCTTAAGTTTTGTAAGTAAAGAGTACTGAACACATTGTTTACTCAATATAGTCATTTCTAAGTGCTGTAGTGGCAATTACTTCGAATTATTTTTCTTTGCCAAAAGCGTTTTTTTTTAATTCAATAAAAAAACATTTAAAAATTAAAAAAAAGGAAAATGTTTAAAGTTAATATGAAAAACAAAATAGAAATGGTACTACTGGGTACTATACAACTATTTATAGTCCTTCGACATATTTAAGTCGAACGGGGGGGGGAGGGAATAATGATTAATGATTTTCATTCAATGTTGTTTTCCATTGTTCCATACTGGGTGTATCAAAAATGACCAAATATTTAAAAACCCAATGACAGAAAAACGAAAAGGGATAGAAATGTACTGTTTACGGTGTTACCTTAGGTGGCTAGTTTTTCAGTTTACAAAATTTCAAAATTAATTGCCAAGTTTCTCAAGAGATGGCGCTGTTAATTGAAAAACTATAAAACGAGTATCAATAACATGACACAATTTGAGAACAATATAAACCGAAACCCGTGCAAGTATTTCAGCTGGAACTGACAAGGGAAACTAGGGAAGTGTGACTCGCCAATTTTGAAATAAACTAGTGGGATGTATGCCTTATTATATTTTTATTATATAATACTTATAATTTTCGGGGGCAACATTCGTTTCGGCCCATAGAAGGTCCTGTGAGAGATAAAAAATAATTCAATAAATAGAAAAATCGATATTTTATTACTTCAATGCAGACTATTAGTTATTGCAATTGTCTCATACTCCAATTAATTTGTATGGTTAATTAATTAATTTTCTAATTAACAAATCAATTAGCAAATTAATTAATTATTAATTAAATATTAATTAATCAATTATTAATTAATTGATTGATTTGCAATTACATACTCCAATTAATTTGGTATATTTTTGGAAAAAAAAAGTAAAAAAATTTGATGTCAATTTTTTTTTAATTAACCTAACAGGTTTTTCTGAAAAACTACAGATATATAAAATTTTCAAAATCAATTTTGAGAATAAATATGCATTATATAGTAGGGGAGAGTTGGATAAAGCGGGATAGTCGGACAAAACGGGATACGTCGCCTTGGGACCAGACTATTGCAGCTATCTTGTGGGCAACGACAGAAACGTGTTATTCGACCGTGATTATATCATTCTCGGTGCGTCCCGCCTCGAAATCACTATTTGATAGAAAGTTATAAGTCTCAGAACTTTTTTACTCTATTTTTTAGCCATTTTCTATATTTACGTGCGTTGTTTTTTACATTGTACTGCCTACACATATGGGAATAAAATTCCGGTGAGTATTAAATTTAATTAATCATTTATTTACCAATATTTTGATGTGCAGTCTATCTAATTTTTTTTTCATATTTAGGCAGCAGCCATGTTTGTTTCAAAAAGTGTCGGAGTCGGACAAAACGGGACACTTGTGAGTTGGATAAAATGGGATAGAGTTTTTTTTTATGTCCCGTTTTATCCACCTATTTATTTGTTGGATTATTACCTTTTAAAATAGCCATATATTAATGTAGGCCTAGGCTTTTTAAACAACTTATTTATATTAGCTATATATATTTTTGAAAAATTTAGTCTTTTTATATAGTAATGCAAAATTTGTTTATTAACGTTCATTATTAAGCATTTAATTTTCGACTCTAGGATTTCACATCTTTCTTTAGAATTAATTGTAATGTATTTCTCTGATGAAGACTTGAGCTTTTTTATGTATAAACAATATTATTAATATATTCGCATTATTTAAAATTTTATATTTATATATATGCAAAAATTTAAACATTGTAAACCCTATCCCGTTTTATCCAACCCAGGTATGCTAAAACGGGATATGTAAGAGTTTGGAAATTAATTTTTTTTTCTACTTCACAGTCAGTAAAATTAGTTTAAAATATGTTTTTTGTGTACTTCGATAAATGTTGTAGCTACAAAAAAAATAATGTATGGTTTTCCTGAACAGATATTCCGTAGTAAATATAAACAATAATGGTATCCCGTTTTATCCAACTCTCCCCTACGTGAAAGTAAGTACCACAAAATTATTGGAGTATGAGATAATTACAATAACTAATAGTCTGCATTGAAGTAATAAAATACCGATTTTTCTATATATTGAATTATTTTTTATCTCTCACAGGACCTTCTATGGGCCGAAACGAATGTTGCCCCCGAAAATTATTCCTCATAAGGCATACATCCCACTTGTTTATTTTAAGATTGGCGAGTCACACTTCCCTAGTTTCCCTTGTGAGTGATAACTTAACTGAGTTCAGCTGGAACTGAGTGAAAACATAAATAGTTTTGTCCCGTTAACAGCGACATCCATTGAAGAGCTTTGCAACTAAATTTAAAAGCTTTATATACGCCAAAATGATTTCTAAAATAAACCTAAATGATTCCAAAATGACCTTCCAGGAATGAACGGCTTCATGCAGCAAACCGTTCATTTATATCTCCTTCCATTTTTCTTTAATACGCTTTTCAAATCATTAGTCATTTTTTGGACATCCAGTCTATTTTCCCTCATAAAGAAAAAGAATTTGAGAATACCTACCAGAATGAGATGCATCCTTCAGTTCAATTCTTCCAATCCAAGTTGCTACTGCATCGTTTACTTTGGCTTCATATATACCTTCATCCACTAAAGACTGAGAGAAGGGTGGATTGAGGAAACCCTTCAGTTTATAGCTGGCCATCACTTTGACTTCTGGGAATCTCAAAAGAACAGATGTTCTTAAAATATCCAGATTAGTTACGATGTCCCGTAGTTGAAAATTTCCGAGTCCCTCCACTGAGATCTGAGTGGATAAAGGTAACACAAAGATAACATTACTATGGTAAATCAATAAATTCATATACAATGTGTTCTGTAAAAACCACCCTTAATACGTATTTCTTAGCTCGCTGATCAAAATTACAATTATACATAACCGGGTTCGCTAATGAATATTTTAATGAAGAAGGAACAAAAACGCGATCGAAATCATATATAATACGATCATTCGATGAAAAGATATTGAGGTGTTTTTTTATTTTATTTTTATTTTAAACACTCTGCAGAACGTTTCGTAAGGAATAGTTATCAAAAATGAAGAAAAAAAGCACACATTCTGTAAATTGTAAATTATTATTAAAGAAGGGAAAAAGCAAAAACGCTACTGAAATCTGACGAATGACAGTTAAGGAAGGCGTGTGTACGTAACACCAAAACCTACTTTATTGAGGGATGAAACAATGAAGAGTCAAAAAAATGTAACTAGAAACACCTTCTCATTTCAACCTGCAACCAAAGAGTTTTAATATTTTCTATACCAGCCTTCTTTAATCGTGATTTGTCTGATTTCAGTAGAGCTTTCGATGTTTGCTCTCTTAATCATTGTTTTGCAATGTTTGATGGGTTACTATTTTTTCATTTTGTAAGGGGTCTGAAAATATATATTAGCTGGTCCATAGTAATAAAAAATATATATATATATATATATATATATATATATATATATATATATATATATATATATATATATATATATATATATATATATATATATATATATATATATATATATATATATATATATATATATATATATATATATATATATATATATATATATATATATATATATATATATATATATATATATATATATATATATATATATATATATATATATATATATATATATATATATATATATATATATATAAAAATAATATATATAAAAATATATTTATCTTTGCTCGGTAAATACCGGATCCCACGACCTCGAAGAGCTACAGTGACCCTTAATCTCTTTTTCCTCTATCGAACTTACACTACGTATTAACTGAAATGCTAATTTCAACTAAATACACTTATAGTGCTGAGGTAAGTTTATTTGATGAGAAAATTTTAAGTGTATGTCGTCACAACTAAGTGCTATCAATCGACCAATGCAAACGTTTAATTTGTATCTAGGTACCGCAAAATTTGATTGGTTTAGCTAGATTACGTTTAAGTTTAGTGATTTCGACTTGTGTGCTTTTAAAATGAATTCGATATCCAAGAAGGATGTAAAAACATACATAATGAAATTTAACTTATATTATTTCTGGATAAAGTAATTCAATTGTAATCTTGAAAAATGATACAATGTTTTATTTTCACTTAAAATAGATAAATAAGTATGACAAAGTGATAAAATTTACATTTTTATAATATTCAAGAATCTGAAGAAGCTGTGAAAAAGCATAAAATGTATTAATTTAAGTTAAACCATGCATGTAATTGTTTCAAATTGTTTGTCATTCTTTTTATGAATATCAGGTTATGGCTAAGCCTCGTGGTTAATCGGAATTGGGAAAGAAAGTGTTATTGTGAGTCATATTAACACTTTTTCAAGCTCCTCATAATACAGATGACCACCAAATAATTGTAAAGAAGTACTGTGAGAACCTCGCGTAACCTAATATTGGAATTCACGTCAAATCTATCAGATTTAGTCAGTAAGTTGTGCCACCTCCCGTTTAGCAGTCACTGCAAAAACTTAACAATCTTACAAAATGAAATCTTCCGCGTGTCTTTGTAATTCAGATTTTAGGTGTTGGCGTACTATCCCGTCGACCATTCTCGCCAAATCAGAAAATAAATTTGAATGTAGTTCAAATTTAAATATTTTCTCATTTATTTGCGTGCAATAAGTAATATTTATATTTTGCCCATTTCTTCATGATTAATTACTATGTAAAAAACTTGAAAGATACCAAAATGGCTCTTGCACAGTGTTGTCGAAAATGGTTGACGAGATAATATGTAAGTACCAGAGATTTTTATATTCGGAACGACAAAATAGTGAGTCAAAAAATTGTGGAAAAAATGAAAAACAATCTTTGCGGCTTTTTTTTATGACAAAACACACAATTACTGTTCAATATTTAAAAATATATATATAATGGTGTGAAATTAAAATCTGTTCCTGCTGCTTCCTTTGACGAAAATTCACGAAGTTTCTAAACAAAAGGGAATTCAAAAATGTGCTGAAAATAATGCTATTGATGAACAATACTTTTTTATGTATATGCACAGCATTCCATCTAGTTTCAAATCAGACACAACTTTTTGTAAACACATGATGTAATTATCAGTTTAATAATAAGTGGGGCAGTTAATATTAGAGAATTGCTGACTTACTTTCTTAAGTGAAACATTAACAAATCCTTTAGGTTCTTGAACTGTCAGAGTGAGTGGTTCCATTTTAAAAGGATCCAGAACTAAGATATGGCCAGCTGAACTACCGTGCAGGACTGTGTTTCTGGCGTCAGACATTTTATTGATAAGTACGGAATGAAGGCTGTGCAAAATAGGATCATTATCATCATCTTGCTTGATGTCTGAAAACACAATGAAATGCAATATTATTCTTTTGCTCCCAATCCATGACGCAAAATATAGATGCTCAAAATTCATGCCAAATTTATATACGTTTTTTGGTCATAACCTTCCCCTGGGAAATGCTCCAGGCGAACATTAAGTCGAAGTGAGAAAATAGATATCTTGAAAGGATATACATTTCAGAAAAGCAATTGATTAAAAATTACAACGTAAAATAAAAGGAGCAGTAGAAAGGTAATTTGTCTGCACCGGTAACTGAACCCGAGCTCTACTCTTTTATCCATCCCGCCATTTCGTGTTAAAGTAAGGCATTCCGCAGCAGCTCGTTATGGGTTATGGTTAACCATTTCGTGCCGAATGTCACAAATACTTGCCAGCATAAAACCGTATCAACCAGGGTAAAAAAGATTAAATTGGTAACCGAAGTAGTTCTTTAGCAGTTTATTTGTAGGCGGGATTATAATTGTTTGATTTATTTAATTCACCATTATTTAACAAAACTATGGTTCAAATAAAACTATTGAGTTATACTTTGAATTAAAGTAGTTATATTAATCATTTATATTGAAGTAAAAGCAAAGTAAGTCTGTCAAATTAACAACGCCTACATTTAAGTTACCGTTTTTTATTTATTTACATCCTGATTCTGATCTTGTACGAATGCTTTCATGAATACCCCCTCATACCCCAAGGGGTTAAGTCTCTAAAATTTAATGATAAACGCCATGATTGTTACAATGTAGTCAGCATCGCGCACAGGCCGGCATTACTACTCAGAAAAAACTGGTACCCATCGATTAGAAGCTGGGTCATACAATGTTAATGCTTCTAAATTCAAATAAAAACTGTTCTCCAATAATACATCGAGATGACAAATTTATGAGTAAGGAATGTTACGTCAAACATTTGAATCGATTCCTTTGATTTCGTAACGATATGAATGTCAAAAGTAAAGAAACAAATCTCAGGGACTGCTGAATCGTGAAAAATTAGATTTTCATTTCTAAGAATGATCTAGAGAGTTAATGTTTTTAACATTCTACACAAGAAAAACAACTTTATGAAGCATTTAGATACTATTTTTTAACTATTTCATTGCTATTTATATAGTTATCTTTATTTCTAAACAATTGCGACTTTTAAAAACTAATTTAAATTTGAATAAATATTTTAAACTAAGTAGTTTTAAATTAGCTAAAGAATTGAAATTGATTCTTCAGTCTCTCGGTTAATCTTTTTTTCAGTCTTATTAAAAATATATAGAGAGAGTAAAAAATGTGTCTGTACAAATCTGTACAAAATGTGTGCAAATCTGTACAAGTGTGTGTGTACAAAATGTGCCTGTACAAAAATTGTACAAGTTTTATTTCATCTCACACGTTGAAAAGACTGAAATGTAACTGAAAAAGCTGGAAAAATTTAACCAATCTTAACAATAATAAGGAAGTTTCATGAAAATAAAAATTTAGTAATTTTACTTAACAGCATTATCAATCAAAAGGCATTTATACTATATGTAGTGATGAAAATGAAAGGAAATTCTATGATTATGATCTATTTTTATTATAAAGAGGAACCTCAATGCATTTTAAATAGAAAATTTCGTACAAGTAACCATAATGGTTTGGATTGCTTTTAGAAATGCGTAATGCAGGAAATAGACATATCTTTAAAAGATTATTAAGGAAAATGAAACTTTTGATCTACTGTTATGAGTATTATGTTTTGAAAGAGCTGATTTGGAAAGAGCAATTATCCGTAATGTTTAAGAAACTAAGCTAATTGTTTGGTGTTAAAAATTGATTGAATTATTGCCTCCCAATTTGAAAGTTCCAAATGTTCCAATCTAATTACAAAAACGCACATTTTGAGCTTTTTTTTTCTTTCAAAAGTGCATTTTATAGTAACTCGCATTTTGAGCCAGCTGCGAAAAAAGGTTTAGCGTAGCTAAAAAACATTTCTGCACCATAACTGTTAACATATTTCGCGGAAGTGTATGACATTAATTGCAACATTTAAATTCGTGCTAAATTTTTATCAGACCAATATGTGGCGAATTTATAATCCTGAGCATTTTTTCCATGACGTCAGATCTGAAAATGTAATTTTTTCCCGGAAAAATAGACAACACATGTAAACTTCAAATATTTTTTCCATCAATAGGTATACCATATATTAGGTATCATAGGTATACCATATCATATATCATAGGTATACCATACCATATACTAATTAAAGAAAGCCTTGAAAAAATTGATGCGACGTCTTTAAAATATGTTAATTCAGTATGACACGAAACATTTTCGCTCTTTTTACTGTATTGTATGTGCATACATTTAGGAAAAATAAACGAGCAGATACGAGTGAGATGTAACAGAAAGGCTAATTTCGTAAAAACATTTTTTTCATTTGGATGTGGAGTATAATTAGAACAACTGTAACGGTTCATTAAATTCAAAAGAATTTTCTTTGTTTTTTTTTCTTTATCTATTGATCATTTATTAACGCTCCGCTGCATTCGGCCACTTGGAGTAATTCACGATTACACTTTTTTAAAATATTTTTTTTTATGGAAAGCATGTGTCATTTGTTTATACCTGTCCATTTCCTTTACAATATTTCCATATCATTTGGACGATCCACTTATTTTTCCGCAACGTTGCAAACACCATAAACTGGCTTTATTATCGCTTCTTTGGAAGTTAACCTAAAATTATTCCTGTTAATCCTTGGCACACAAAGAAAAAATTGTTGTGGGGCTTATTGCTTCATTTTATCTGATATGAAACGCTTCAGTTTTTTTCAGTTCAAAACAAGAAATATTTTATCTTCTTTGCTTTGATATTACGTTTACCAGTGTTGTAACGAAAAATATATTTACTAATCTATGTATGGGTTCATTTCATAATGACTAACGTAACAGTTACGGGTTTTTTGAAATATTTATTTGTTAAAATAAATGCAAATGAAAATAATTTTATCTCAGTCTTGAGTATTTATGATGTAAATAATGATTATCTATCCAAGAAAGAAGGAAGGATATTATTTTTAGCTATTAATTAATTCTTCATAGTGTGATTTTTTGCCCAAAAATAACTTTTACCTTTTTTTATTAAATTTTTCTTTATAGTTTGATTTCGAACTTACTTCAAGAATGTTGTGACTTATGTACAGTGTAAAACATTCCGGATCAAATTGAAATATCGGCACTTTGCTTGTATTATCCGTAAAATTACTTCACCGCAAAATCCATTTTTAACGTAAAATCATATTTGTACCGTAATTTTTACGGCAATATTCATTTCATTAAACTGTTTTAGTCATTTTACGGTAATTATTGCTGTAAAAATTACAGTACATCAGATATTTTTTGCTCTGTAACTTGATCCGGAATTTTTTTCAGTGTATCTTTTGTCTTCTCTACATGTTTTTTGTCTTTGTCATCCAATTAAATCCAAATTTGAAAGCCCTCACCACCTTGCAAGATATGATGTTATTAGCTTTTGTGTAAATTAATGATCTGACGCATGTTTTTTTTTTTTTTTTTTTTTGAAAAAGAGTTTAATCATCCCCAGCTGATACCCTTAAACTTGTCATAGTCCTTGGGGTCCCACTCAATATTAAACTCAACAATTCAGAATAATTACGTCGAATATTCTAACATCACATTTAGAAATCTGAGAATGGTAATTCTCAAAATTAGAAGACACCGTTGCTCCTCGTTAATGCTCGTCAACCTT
The DNA here is from genome assembly GCF_982258835.1 of Parasteatoda tepidariorum. Taxonomy (NCBI): domain Eukaryota; kingdom Metazoa; phylum Arthropoda; class Arachnida; order Araneae; family Theridiidae; genus Parasteatoda; species Parasteatoda tepidariorum. Next base: position 52,096,090 of record NC_141762.1, read on the forward strand.
CAAAAGGATAACTAAGTGCAATCTCAAAAGTATACCGAGCAAACATTGTTGAGAGCATAGCATCCTAACACAGTCATGGTAATCAAATATTGATCAATACAGAAAAAAATCACCTTATGTAATGTAGGAATTGTGAAGGCTAATAAAACAATTAGAAGAACTAAAGAAATTTCCGAGGAGTAAAAATTCTAATGTGTTGTTTAAATAAATTAAAGCAAATCCCCAAAAATTAACAAAATAGAAACAGCAAAAGAATTCAATATCTGCAAAATTTCTTCACTGTTTCTCCCTTTCAATTTCCAAGCTTTATATTTTTTTTTTATTCTATGTACTTAAATATTTCGTCATATGAGATATCATAACACACCACTTTCCCTTTCACTATTAAAAAAGTTATGAATCGTGTTGAAATATTTCTAACACTACTCATTAAAATCAAAAACTAATTGCTTTGAAGCATCACGTAAATGTACAGCATGATAAAAGTGTTAAAAAGGGAATTCTTTTCCAATAACTATTCCAATATGTGGTACAGGGTTAGTGCGCTCGCTTATCAAGCTTATTTCCTGGATTTGATTTCTAACTGTGACTGAAAACTCAGACTTTTTTTGTATTTTCTAATTAACTGTGTAAGTCTGTATGGTGCATGAAGCCGAATACTTTTGGCGAAATTAGTATTTGAACTGTGTAGAAACAAATAAATCCAATGATTTTAAATTTTAGCAGCAGGTTTTGCCTAAATTTGAATAGTGTAGAACACTGTGTTTCATTGAAACTATCATTGGGTATTATAGTATCTATCATTTTTATGCCATTTTTTTAATTAATGTTTCATTCTAGAGATATTTAAAAACCATTTGACGTTAGTAATGAACTTTCAAATTATAAATGAGATATATCATTTAATCAACTGCTTTATAGATTTTTAAAAACAAAATATTTAAAGAAATTTTTTCCCTTCCTTAATTTTCCAAGTTTAAACACTCAGGAAACCATACTAATAAACATTTAGAGGTTACAAATATGCATCAAAACTCTAAACTGTCCTTATTTTCAGAATATGGTTACTGACTTCTAAATAATCTTTTATACATTTTTATTTAAGTAAATGTATCCAATGTGTTCATATATTTCTTCTTTCTGGGATCACTTTGTTTAGATTTTGTGACAGATTTGGAAGCGAAAGCTCTTAATATCGAGATTTAGGTAATCGAAATTTTTATAACTAAGTATACATAGTCTGCGAAATATTAATTAAAAATGTAGGTAGCTCCTTAAAATTATAATACCCTTTATGGTGGTATCAGTAACTAATAGCTCTCATCCTCTTGAAAATTTACCACAGACGGCTTCTCAGTTCATGTAAATATCGCTTTAAAATCCTTTTTACATTCTTCATTTCAAGCATATGGCTTTCAAAGACGGATTTATATTTACCTTCTTTTTTTTCAAATAACGCACAGTCCGACAAAAACTCGTTACTCCAAAACCAATTTTGTCATTACGGAAAGACATTCTGCCAACTAATTTTCAGCATATTGAAGAAAAAAAAGAGAATTAAAACAAAATGGAATTTTTTTCCCAATGGATTGAAGAGGTAGCACAAGCTGACAACTATATATAATTTGCTTCCTCCTGTTTGGATTGCTTAAAAATGCCTATTTGTCCGTAACTTCTAATACGAGACATTTTCCGTCAAGTTCGCAGGTTCAGCATTGCTTGAAGTGTGTTTAAAAGCCAAAAATATGTGATTTATATATTATTAGACTTGGCCGAACAGCGATATTTCTTTCTTCAAAACCTAAGAGACCTGATACACTATTTATCATAAATTAAGGAAAAATTACGAAAATAGCAATAACTCTCCCGAAAATAAGCCAATCCCAATGAAGTTTAAATATGTTGTTAAATAACAGCTGCTAAGTAAAACTACAACATATAAATTAGTAGCAATGCAATGGAATGACGTCATCTGACGAGCATAAAATTGAATGTTTGATCGCAAGCCTGTACTTGGGCAACAACTTTTAACCACTGCCTAGGCATCCAGAAGATTCAGCTAAAGACGGTCAAATGCTACTAGGAGCGTCAATGACAGATATTTATCGCTATGTTCATGAAATTATAAAACCGCAACTCTAATCAGTTCAGATCCTCTCTTTGCTGCAGCTTCCGGAAGATTGGTGCTACCGTTTACTGTGAGTCGAAGGCTTCACGGAAGTCGTTTGTTTGCTAGTCGACCAGTTATTTGCGTGCACTCTCGTCACACCATAGATGGGAACGTTTGAGGAGGGCGCAGATCCTCTGGACCGCTAACCAAGGGAGGGCTGTTTTTCCCCCAGCTGAGTTCAGGTTTAGCATCCAAAGCAATAGTACATGTTGTTTGAAGAGAACCCGAAACCCATTATCATCCATCAAACATATGCGAAAGAGATGCATACAAAGGAGGCAGTATCTGTATGTGGGTTTGCATATCTTGGGAGGAGCTCAGAGACTTGTATGTTTTTCCACGAAGAGCCATGAATATTAACGGGTATATCGATGACATCCTTAATATTATGTGCACCCTTATGCTGGTGTAATGGATGATGATTCCATGCTACAAGACGATAACGCAACAACCCGCAGGTCTAGCGTCGTGGATGTTTATTTTCAGCAGCAAACAATTCAACGCATGGAGTGGCCAGCTCGATCAACGGACTTGAATTCTATTGAGCATGTTTTGGGATGCTTTGGGAAAATGTGTAGCTGTTCTTTAACCCTCCTCATATACCCTTGCCACGCTTGCAACTGTTTTTCAAGAACAAAGTCTCGCACTTGCAGTGGAACTCGTAGAACGCGTAATTGAAAGCATTACACATCGCTTTATATGATGTATTACTGATAGATGTGATCAAACTCCATACTGAAGTACTTTTTCTATTACCATCTGACTCATCTAATTTATGTTATAAATTATTATGTGTACTATGTTGTTTTACACATCATTATGTGTACTGAGTCAATTTCATTAAACTCTATGCGTAACTTTTTGAGCTATGGTCATTTTTAGATGTTTATTTATGATAACCAGTGCATATCACCAAGCTAGGCATACATCAAAAGATAACAGTAAATTTTGGGTAAAGAGATGTTTAAATTTATAAAATAGCAGTTTTAGAATAAAAGATTGTTCATATATTATCAAATATCAATGACTTAGTCATCAACCCACCAAATCTCCTCATGACTAAATAATTCTCTTTAAAAAAAATTCCAACATAATCTGGTAAAACTTAATTCGAAGGTATATGAGCATCAGACGAGAAATTTTTTTTTTTCCAAATTTGATTAGCATCACCTATTAACTGTTATTATGTGGTACAGGTATTTTTTGGCACAGATATTTAAATGTAAAAAAATAATCGTAAAATATTTATTAATATCCGTTATTTTCATACAATACGCCGTAAACATTCTGTTATGAACATTTTATTTATTTAGTAAGTATTTCTAGTCTGATAGTTTTTCAATAGATTTCGTTTCTATAGTACACACGCAAGACTTACACGCACTTCTGTGTAATAAACTAAAACAATTTATTTATATTTATTTTTAGTTCTAATTGACAGTGTCGACTTGGCATTAGCATATATCATTGCGATGCCTAATTTAGAAGGGAATAATTAAACTTTAATAAGACATTGTGGGGCATATTATGGTCGTATAATAAAAATATTCACCGTTTTTTTTTTTGATAAAAATTCTGCTAGTATAACGATATTCCTACGCTTGCTAAATAATTTTGTGGCGTCATGAATAATTTTTTTTCCAATGTTAATTTAATCTCGAACAGCAAAAATAAATTTTTATATCTCATACAGAATAGATCTAAGCAATTCTGGGATTACCAAATAATTGCAACTCGACAATAGATCAATCGAGTTGCAAACATTTATGGTTCATTTGTTAAAAGTAAATTTAATTCTTTCTTTTGTTGTATCCTTCATTATGCCTGCTCCGTTTCACAATACTTTTTCATGTTTGGCTCTAAAAATACAAAATCTATTCAAGCACAACACTAAAACTAGATAAAGCACGCAGCTAAAAAGGCCCTAAGAGACCAGCGTCTGCATGATCTACACTGTAGAAAATTCCGGATCAAACTACGGTATAAAGTATCGGCACATCATTCGTAAAATCCATTATACGTTAAATTCATTTTCAATATAAATTATTAGACTCGCAAGATTATAATTTTGAGATGAACGAGCATTAAGTAAATAGTTGGTCCCACAAGTCATCAAATAGAGATCGGTTCTTGTTTTTGGCAATTCAATTAGCAACATTATTCAGTGGTTAATTTAGTTAGTATGGCTTTCATTGCTTTATACATTTCCCAATGTATTAAAAGACACGAGTTCCAATTCTATAGATACTCAAAACACTCGGTACAGTGTTTTAATTATTTTAGAACGTTGTAAAATAATTAGTAATCATTCTCATCTTGTCCCCAGTAGTATCGAAGCTAAAAATTAGCCCCACAAAAGTCCTATAAAAAGATGCACCGAGAAGCCGAAACTTGTGTGCCTAGATATTGCTCAAATGAACCCAGACATGCTCCGAAAGTATACACAGTCTATCTAGACGCCTTGATGGATTAAAAATTAAATTCGAATTAGGACAAATCTATATAAATTCAATATAGGCTGAGCAACGACTACGAAAAATTAATTGAATCAGACAAATCTGTACAGAGCTTATCTGGGCAAAATATGGGTATAATTATATATCTGCAGATCAGCAAGCAAATTTTTTAAGAGCTTAACCCCTTCCTTCTCACTCCCGTGAAAATGACGGGGTGAGATTTCGCCCGTTATTTCTCACTCCCGTGATATTGACGGGTTGGAGTGTTCAGTAGTAACGCGCCAAGAAGAATAAAACTAATTCATTTCTTTTGCCCGGAAAACATTTTATTTCTCATTTTACACACCTGATGGCAGTACCAGGATATTTTTAAGGTAATTGTAGATAGTCAGTTTATTTTAAACTAGTTGCAGCACTAATCAAATACGTAATACAAATACAAGAGCCAAAAAAATAGGCACTTTTATGACCGTTTTCTTGAAAATTAACCGATCGATAAGGGATTAAACAAGTAGTAATTGAGTAAGTTAAGGGATTAAAAATGAATTTTCACATTCTCTTCTCAATTTTTTTTTTTTTTTTCGAAAAAATCTGAGAAGGCAAATAATCTTCAAATTCTATAAGAACTTTTTTATCTGAGTTGAAAAATGTTCTGCAGATGCCCTGATTATCTGCAATACCCAAGGCCGTGCTGGAGGATTTCTGTTACCGGGATCCTCTGTCGGTCAGAGTTGTATTGCTACTACGAATCATGTGCTTTAAATATTTTTAAACTATTGTACTACGTAACAGCTATATTAGTTTACTAATTGGCTAGCATTACAATAAATTTGTAAAAATTTGAAATACTTTTCAAGTTTATTATAATTCATAATTTTATAAATTTTTATTTTTCAATTGCATGTATAGATATTTGCTTGATAGGTCACGCAACTTTTAACTTTTGGCAACCAGTCAAAAATTTCAACAAAAAAAAACAAAAAGAAGAAGAAGAAAAAAGAAACATGCAGTGACTAGACTACAAGATCATTTTGAATATCAGTTTGTAAAGATTGAAAATCCGTTCATTCTGTTCTGTGACCGACCTTTCTTTAAATTCAAAATCATTAATATTTCATGTGTGAGAATAACAGAATGAAATTTTCTCATTCCAATGCGGGTCTATTGTCAAGGCAAAATAAAATAAAGAAGACATTTGAATAAATCTTACCTATATCTTTCGTCTCTTCTGAGAAAATCCCCCTACTGACTAGTATCACACACAATATGAGGTACAAAATTCTATTCCCCATGATGGGTAATAGGAACTGTTACTTTTTCGAACAACTCGCGAGTTCGGACTGAACCTCTTAAAAAAACAACTTCTAAAGGAGTGACCCAGTGAAATTCGGGAAGTGGGTCGTTGAGTCTTGCGGCCATTCACTTTCTAACGAGGAAAAAAGGGAAAGAACATTTGAGGAAGAAATATTTGATGAAACGATTTTTTTATTTATTTTATTTTTACGACACCACTAAATGCAACGACTCTTACCACTCCTCGTTTTTTTTTTTTTTTTTTTTTTTTTCTTTTTTACTATTTCATTTTATTCTTTTCTTTTCCCTTAACGAACTAAACTTTTAAGTTTGATTAAGGAATTTTGGCAACAATGGGAAAAACAGACGATTTGTTAATTTTTTTCTTCTTTCTTTTCGTCTCAATACGAATTTAGAAATTGGTGAAACATGAAATAATTGCAGTAACTGATGCGTTTGCTTTTTCACGGTAGCTGGAAATAGAATTTTTAAGTGACATAATAATATTTTTAGGAAGTCATTACAATGAAGAAGTATTATTTTCTCTTCGGTAGTTGTTGTTTGAAACTTTAAGGAAAATAATCAGTAACGTGATCTTAAAAAAAATTAATATTCTTGTGACATATATTTTCTTTAACGTTTCGACTAAGCAAAAATACGAACTTTACAAACTAATTTTATATTTATAAGAGATATTTTATTGCTATCATTTGCCACATTTATTAATTTCTTCCATAAAAAATAACAATTAAGTTTCATCGTTTTATTAAAATTAGCGATTAAAAAGTTTTAATAATATACATGTTAATTTTTATGGTACCTCTGAAGGCAACGACTCTTTACCTTTCCTCATTTTTTTGCTGTTTCATTTTATGCCTTTCTTTTACTTTAACGAACTGAACTTTTAAGTTAGATTAAGAAATTTTGACAACAATGGGAAGAACAGAAGAATTTTTTATTCGCCTTAATACCAATTTAAAAATTGGTAAAACATGAAATAATTTCAGTAATTGATGTATTTGCTTTCCCACGATAGCTGGAGATAGAATTTTCAAGAAACATTATAATATTTTTAACAACGTCCCTAGATTGAAGAAGTATTGTTTTCTCTTCGCTGGTTATTGTTTGAAAAAATAAGGAAAATAATCAGCAATATGATCTTAAAAAGAAAGTATTAATAATCTTGTGACATACATTATCTTTAACACAATCTTTATTTTAGATTAGCAAAATATATGCTAATTTTTTGCTTCCAAAATATATTTTATTCAATACAATTACCACAGTATTTAATTCCTTCAATAAAAATAATAATTAAGTTCAGCTTTTTATTAAAATTATCATAAAAAAAGTTTTATTTGAAATGCATGTTAAGTAAAGGATTTCATTAAATAAATACTTCGTTTAATTACTTACTGTTTGTTATTTTACATTTTAAGTGAACAAAAAGAAATTGTGTAGTTACTGCTAACTTTGCGACCGTGCATTTATCAAATATTTTTTCTGTACCTTTTACGTTTCAAGAAGGAAAAAAAAAATAGTATTTATAATTTAACTGAATATATATGCATATTTGTTGTTTTTTTTTTTTTTTTTTTTTTGATAAATAAAATGGTGAAGGTTTGGCAACAATCTAATTAAATCAAAACAATGCATTTCTTAAAATACAAAATTTTTTTGGTGATAAAAAATAATAATTTATCTGAAATATATATAATAAGCTTGCAAAATAAACTGTAGATTATTCAATAAGTTCTCATCTAAGTCATTCTACTTGCTTAATTTATTTAAAAAAGAAGTACTTTTGAATAAGTGAATAAGTGAGTAAGCCTAGTTCCAAACCACATTGCAACGGACGAGATAACTCGTCTTCTGGAAAACGTTGCTGTGTGCTAGAGACGAGATAACGAGTTGTCTATAGTATTTTCTATAGTATTCTCAAGTTTTTCTATAGTATTGAAGCATGTTAAGCAACTTATTTATCAACATTTAAGCATATTTTAGTCCATAATTTTTTGTTTTTCACTACGATTTTACAAAATGGCACCAGCAGCGCTATTTGTAGAACCTTTGCGATATTATTATTCTTATGTCTCTGAACACAAATAGGCCATTATAGTAATTATCTAAATACTGATTGCACTTTATTATTATTATTTAAAGTAAAATAAGCAAGTTTTATTGGAATTTGCATTTTGTTTCAATTTTGGTGCTGCGGGAAAACTCTTAGCGCAGTGGGTGGGACAAAGACCACTCCAGATCTGCGAACAGCGCAAGAGGCGTGTAGGTCGACCCATGTACAGAATTTTTAGACAAACCTCTATTCAAATTCTTCATACAATTATTATCTTCATTTATGATAATGGAATGATGGTAATGGCAGCAAACAAAAACAAATTCTTTTGTTCATTTGGAAGAAAAAGTGTCTTTTAATCGAATTTTGACTCATCTTTAATACTATATCCTCAAATATGCTTTACGACCTCAACTTTCAACAGCCAAAAGAACTGAATGATGCGTTTGTCAAGTAAAGACTTAAATGCTTTAAGTTACTACAGCAAATTATATTTACCTTTTAACATTATTAATTAAAATAAATTTGCTAAATGAATGTGACACTATGATCTTCTAACTGTGGATATCTGTAATGACTTTCGCTAATATTAATTTAAAAACAAAGATTCCAAAAATAAACACGCATTTTTAAGTTGTGAAGGCAAATTAGGAGGACAAGTCTTGTGTTGTCTTTTACTTTATACGATTTCCATTCATTATCCGATTTGCATTCGCTTCATTATATAATTCGCATTTTTTTCGTATACTGTATAGAAAATAGATTAAAAATATTAATTATTCAGCAAAGTAATTCCAATTTAGTTCCAAAATAATTCCAATTTAGTTACAAAGTTATTCCAATTAAGTTCCAATGATGTCATAGTTTTTAATGAAAATACTTAATAATCTTATATTGCTTTTTATTAATTCTTGTTATAAATATAATAATTGAAAATGTGTAACCTAAAACGAAATATTTATAGTGTTATCTAATAGTTATGTTTAAACAAAAAGAATACAAGTTTTAATACTTAATAATTTCAAGGTAAGAAATCTTCGTAAAAATCTTTTAAAAATCAAACAAATTTCAAGCATAAGATAGTTTTTTTAAAATTAAATAATAAATTGTTTAAGAAATATATACGTGTATAAAAAATTAATATTTAAAAAAAAATAATCCAGAAATTCCAATAAGACAAGGATAACTACATAAGATTTGCTTAATTTTCTTATAGTATTTATTATCTTATATTTCCTTTTCTTATATTAGTATTACATGGTGTTTTTTTAAAAAAAAACCTTCAAAAGTCAGAGTTCAAATAAACGAAAACTACAAAGAAATCGAAAAAAAATTATATGTAATTAAAACAACAATAACAAAAATAATGCTGTTTAACTGTCAATAAAATAAATGAAAAGTGAAAATATTATTAACTATATGTTAATATAAAAAAAAATATTTTTAAACTAACATTTGTATTTGTTTTTTAAAATTATATTTATTTTCATTAGTGTAAAAAAATATTCTTCTTTCTAACACGCCATAATATTACAAAGAATAATAAAATATATATTCATTTATATCAGCAATACAAAAGACTTAGTATCTTTAACATTTATGAGTATTTCAGTCTTTGCTTTTAGAAAAATCAGCAAACTGTCAAAATATGTAAAAAGGAAAAATTCGAAAATTTTAATAATGTTCTCTTTTTAAGAGGTTAGAACACTCATTTAGGCGATAAAAATCTTTTATTTTTTTATGCTTCCTATTAAAAAAAAATTTTTTTGAAATTCAAAATTTTTGCCCATTTTTCGCCGTTTATAACTAATTTAGTAATCGTAGATGAAGAGCTCAGTGGATGTTAGCTTAAGTGACATTGAGTAAATAGGCTTTATAAAGTTTATAGGTAAACACTTGGAAATAAAGGTTCTTCTTTGTCTTTATTGCTTATCCGCAAGCTTCCATAACTGGTGAAAGCCCTAACCTCTCTAACAATTAAGCAAATCTTCAGCATAGCGTTCCACTTACTGAATTTTAAATTTGTTGTTAAACCTGTTATGGAAAAAATTAGGATTTTCGAGTTACTCGTCATCCATTTGTTGTCAGATATACTAATTGTCAGAACCTTCTTCCGCTTCGAAAACACTCAAATATTACCTGTCAGTACCTTCACAGAAATTTGCGAAATTTCAACACTTGGAAAAATTAATTAATAACGTACACTGTAAAGAATTCTGAATCAAATTGCGGTAAAACGTACCGGTACATTTAACCATGAAATCCATTTTGCTAGAGCCTGTTACGGAACAAAAAATCTGATATACTGTAATTTTTACAGTAATAATTACCGTAAAACCACTAAATCACTCTAATTAAATAAATATGACTGAAAAAATTGCAGTATAATATTTTGCTGTAAAAATGGACTTTACAGACCCGGAAGTACCAAAATAAATGGGACTAAATTAAGATTTTCCTTTGAGAATATCATTTTTTTCCAAGAATGTTGTTTAGAACCTTCATCTATTCAGCTTTTCAAATGGGTAGTAAACATAAGTTTCATAACCTATAAAAGTATTTTTTATAGGTTATGAAACTTATGTTATTTAGAACCTTCATCCATTCAGTTTTTCAATTGGGCAGTAAACATAAGTTTGATAACCTATAAAAAAAAATTCTCACGCTGCATATCTAAACAATTTTTATCTAGCTGTTGATTCCATTTTCTCAAAAAATTCACTAAAATCAACTTATTTCTACCAACTTGAACTTATTTTTTGAATCAAAGGAGAAAATAATATTGTGTCCTTTTCCTTCATTTATCTAATTTTTCTTCATCCCATACTTATCACGGAATCTTAAACACGAGCAGAAAATTTCCCGTACTTAAAAGCTATTCGTAGACAAATATTACATACAATTTCCCTTCAGGCAAACAATATCAACCACATTTTTTTTTGTCATCTGATGTCCGGTCATCCATGAAAGCTCGACTTAGGTTATAAGTTACACTTTCTTCCATTATAATCCCATACTATTTTGCTTGCTTTGCATATTTTTAGTGAGAGTAGAAATAATACGGGATATTTTAATTTTAATGTCAGCTATAAAGCAATTTTTTATTTCATTTATTTATTTATTTTAAAACCTAAATTAATACACGATTTCGTTAATTTCATACTTAGATTGTGATCTTTTATTTTATTTTATAGCCGTCGTTGAACAGCCGACCCAATGGTTCTGGGTTTACAACTACTAATGTTCAACTCCGCAGCTTTGTAAATTTTAGCCCAATCCTGAAGACAAGGGAACTCCTGGAACAAGTATTGGGGGAAATTTTGGCTTCGTGACTTTTTGATGGAACTAACCTGAATTCGCGTTACCTGGAGAGGAAAACCATTAAAACCTTCCATGATTGGTCTGATGACAAGGGGACTCTAACCCATGATTCGTCTACCACTGAGGATATATTACGTCAGCACTGTGGTCGGTACAAGCTGGATGTGGAATTCGTATCCATCAGCCGGTTCCTTGGGGTATTCATCCACTTTTCCTTCGAGGTTAATATCTTCCTTACCTGTACTATGAATGATTCTTTATCGCCTTACGAGATCATCGCCAGCAAAACCAATTATTTTTATTTTTTGAAATGCCGGATGCTATTTAGGCAAAGTATGAAATAATCGTCCTGATGAGGTTATTATGTAATTACTGTGAATGATCGAAATCGGTGGTTGTTGACTTTCACCGGTGAATGTTGACAATAAAATTAGTCGCTTTGGTGAATGTCCGAAATATTTATTACATGGTGGAATATTTATTATTTGGTGAATGTCCGAAATATTTATTAAATAAATACATATTAATTTATTTGTGGACATAATTACATTTATTCGTTATTTTAATACTTACTGACGATAGATTAGAACAAACATCAGTGTTTGGAGTATCGGACAAATATATACCGGGCAATGGCACTTGACTTTAAAAAAAACATCAGTGTAGGGTATACCGGACAAATGTATACCGAGCAGTGGCACTTGACCTTAAAAAAACATCAGTGTAGGGTATACCGGGCAGTGGCACTTGACCTTAAAAAAACATCAGTGTAGGATATACCGGGCAAATGTATACAGGGCAATGGCACTTAACCAGACCTAGTATGACTAGACCTTTGGTAAATGTCCGTAATATATACTGGGTCTAGTACCACTTTTGCTATAGCTTAAATATTTTTAAAAAATTAACAAAGCGTTTGAATCAATTTTAAACTGATAGCGAAATTATTGCTTTAAAATTAAAAGAATAATAATAAAAACTGCGCCAGATAAGAGTAATTGAAGTAGTTGCTTTATACAGCGTATGTGCGAAAAATTTTTAAAAAAAAATGAATATCCCAAGACACCCCATCAGCCATATCTGGGATTCGAACCCGGTTCACCTCATTGGAAGGCGAGCGGTCTATCCTCTGAGCCATCGAGGCTCTGATTGTGATATTATGTGTTAGAATATTTAAGTTGCTTAGGTGTGAATAAGATGTCTGATTACTTTTACAAGAATTAAAGCATGCTAAACTAGATGCTGTTTAGCATGCTTTAAAACATGCTAAACGCAGTTTTAAAGCATGCTAAACTAGATGGACGCTCTATAAACTATGGGATATTTTTAAATACCTATAATAATTAACGTACATATATTACTTCTGTAACTCAAATTTGTTTAAGACTAAAACTAACTACCAATGTTTAAACAAATCTTCCAAAATCCTAATCTATATGCCCTAGCAATCGTCGCAAATACAAAATCGCTGTAGTGTTTTCAATTTTCGCACTATCTACTACATTTTTTATCTACCTATTTAATTATTAAATATCGTTTGATAACAAAAATTAAATGTTAACCATAAATTTATTTCTTAGACGGATAAAAATTAGTTTCATAAATTTCTAATTAAAAACCAATAATTTTTTCAGCATTTTACACGGAGAAAAATTCTTGTAAAAGTACCATACTGTATGGTAATGACATTTCCGGTAAGAAAAAAAATCATAATTCTGGTTAGTAAAATCAAAATATTCGGTATTTAAACCAAGCATTTGGTAACTTTTCCGTTCCTATGGTAACGGTTTACTGGAAATTTCTGTTTTCAAAATTATTTTTCTTTTTAACACATATTTAATAAAAAATACAACACTGAAAACTATGTCTTACCGAATAAGAGATTTTTATGCCATGTTCTAAGGTATCATGATAAAATTACCAAATTTCACCATATTTCTAAATTGTATCGCATATTATAAAACAATATTTTGTTATTAATTTTACCAAAATCCCTAATAAAATGTTTCAGTAAAATTACCGATTTTTTTAATGTTCCCATAAAGCCAGAAACGCGGTAAATTTTATTCTGGTAGTTTTAACCACACTTTTTTTCAGAGAGCAATATGGGGGTGCTTTTACACATTTTTTAAAAGGCCTGTAAGTACAACCTACACATTTACATACGACACAAATGTTGCCAAATTAGTTACAAAAATATCCGAGAGATATAGGTTCGATTTTAACAGCAGTAATTTGTCAATAATAATATTTCTTATAAAAAATATGAGTTCAAAGTTTAACATTTAGGTAATAAAGTTGTTATTACAATGGACCATTAAACATCCCTGTCCTTATCGATTTAAAAAGAAATTACACAAGTTGTATCTGCAACTCGAAAGGTGATGGGTTTAGTCTGAGAAAAAGTTCTTCCGGGAAGAAGTTCCATGAATTACACAATTGTGCGGACACTTCCTGTCGGCCTTTCTTGGGGTGTGGTGTCATGTTTGAGGAAAAGATTAAAACTGAAAAGTGTCGAAATTACGGATCGGAACACGTATCTGTTTGATTCTAATGGGTTATTGAAATAAGAAAAAAGAAAGAAAAATCAAGGAAGAAGAGAAAAATCTAAACTATATCTCATTTCAGTACATTTAGCATTTGCGCCTAATGGATTAAATCTGCATTATATCTAAGATTTTGGTTTCTGTAAATTAATATTTATGCATTTTTTGATTACATGTATATTATTCCTGAGAATTTTTTACAAACTTATAATTTTAGTTCCTCCAGAGATATAAATTCCTAATTATTTCGCTCATGGGCTGCAATAGTGGCACACAACTAAAAAAAACATGCGTTTCGGACTAAGAACAGGTGTAAATATGAAAATACGCGTTCTTTCAGCAACAATGCTAGCACAACACATAATTCAACTTGAAGGTAATCTTCGTTTAAGCAAACTAAAGCATTTCTTATGCATTTTGCTTAGCAATGAAAACTTTAAACCCACTTATCTCAAAACTTGATTTTTTTTTTTATTTTATTTTAGTTGTGCCGCTACTGCAGCCCATGAGCGATTTATTAAATTTGCTACATTTTCAAGAAAGATGTTGAAAACGTGGGAGATATACATTTTCATTTCTTCTAATACATATTTCATTCTATGTAAATATATAGTTTACTAACTACCATTTTATATCTTTTCCGAACGTTTTAAAATATTTTTTTCTATCGAAATGCATTTCAAAATTATTTAGATTTCTGACATTTCAAGACTACGATTAAAAATGAAAACCAATTTCCCAAAACTATCTAAAAAGATATCATTCAATGCATTTTCTTATAATCCAGAATAGTTAGTCTGAAAAGTAGTCTAGAATAGTTTGTTTTTCCATAAACATAAATTTTAAAAATTATTTATGCTTATGATATTTCAAGACAAACACTAAAACGAAATAAAACTTATATTATTTTAAAATTATTTAGGCTTTTGACATTTCAAGACTACGATTAAAAATGAAAACCAATTTTCTAAAACTATCTAAAAAAATATCATTCAATGGATTTTTTAATAGTCTAAAATAGTTAGTCTGAAAAGTAGTCTAGAATAGTCTGTTTTGGCATAAACATAAATTTTAAAAATTATTTATGTTTATGACATTTCAAGACAAATGCTAAAATGAAATAAAACTTATATTCATATCTAACGTTTCAATTTGACTAATTATAATTTAAAAGATTTTCCTGAGCGTTTTGTTCTTCTTACATAAACATGAATTATCAAATTTTTTATAGTGACGACACTTTAAGGACCAGCCTTATAATCGGAGGATAAAAAACGTTATGTAAAATTGCAAAAATTTGCAAAAATGACCAGCTTTTTTGCTGAAATATCATCTGAAAATTTCTTCTAACCTTGTTTTCTTTCGGCATAAAATAGTTGTTCTTCGTAAGATGTGAATTGTAACATATCAAGTCAACTACAGTAAACGCAAATTTTCAAATTATTTATATTTGTGACATTTCGCTTCAAACGTTAAAAGCGAGATAGTAATTAACATTCATGTAAATTATGTGTCTTATAATTTAAGCAAATACCATTCTACAGGTTTTTTTAATAGTTTAGAATAGTTCTTCCATAAACATGAATTCTCAAATCATTTATATTCATGGCATTACAAGACCACGAGTAGCAATTTTGGAGACTAATATACATTGGTATCATTTAATAAATCTAAGCCTTCAAATTCAACTAAAAATTATTTGAAAGATTTTCCAATTAGTTAAATACGTCTACTATTTAAACTTAACTAAGCATCATTTAAAAAAATTTCATTAATTATTTAGAAAAGTTCTTCTTTCATTCAAAATACCCAACCTGCTTTTATTTATAACAATTTTGATGTAACAGATTTAATTTATATAATATCTCTGGAGTTTAAAATATCATCTTTTTTCCACTTTTCAACAATGCTACACTAAAAAAAGTTACCGATCAAATTACGGTATATTAAATAGTGGTACTTTGGATGCATCATGCGTAAAATCAATTTTACATTAAAATCTATTTTTACTGTTAATATTTAATGAAAGACGCTTTTTTTTCAGATTTACTAAAAGCTTAGTAATTCAGTGATTAGGCTTTTAAGAAATTGGTTAAGCCAGAATGGAATTCCCTAACTAAAAACCTAAATGAATTCTCTGAATGTTACGTCATTCTGACGCACCTTATCATTGAGATGTTTTATAATTATCAGAAAATAGTTTTGTTAAATTTTCAGGTAACGCGCCATGTCTTTTCTTTTAGATTCGCCATTAGATGCGCCATGTTCATGTCTTTTAGATTCTAGAAAAAAGACCCTGAAATATAAATTTCTAGACATTTTGCCCGATTAAAGTTTTTGTTCATGCTGTCCATGATGTTAGATTAGCCAAATGGAATAGGAAACGGGAATTCACATTCAATAATGTTGTATATGGGTGATAGATGCCGATTTGGATTAAATTCGTAAAAAGTGTGCCTGTATTTTTTACCATAAAATTCATTTTTACCTGAGCATGTTGCGGGACAAAAAATCTGATATAACATAATTTTTGCAGTAATAATTACCGTTAAATCACTGAATGACTCTTATTAAATAAATATTATGCTGTAAAAATTAAGGTATAATATTTTAACGTAAATATGAATTTTACGGTAAAATGGATTTTACGGATGATGCACCCAAAGTGCTTTATATCGTAATTTGATCCGAATCTATTTTTTACAGTGTAGATAATGTGTAATGTTTTCATAAAATTTTATTGCATATCAACAACACTTTTTACTATGCATTTTATCAAAAAAACAATGCTGTAGACTCCTTAAAAATTCTTAAATAATTTAATGTTAACTCAATTTTAAAAAAACTGTCCCAGCAATTTTTAAAACCGAATAATTTTTGCAATGAAACTTTCAAAAAAAAACTGCGCGTTTAAATCTTTCATCAAAAAGAGATGGCTTAAATTTCTAACTGTAAGAAACAAAATAATAATATGGAAAAAATTTCTTATAGAATCTGTAAGGTCTTAGTAGAATTGAAAATATAATTAAAAAAAGCTAGTTTCGCTGGAGAGTAAAAAGACTAAAATTATTACATAATTTTGAATTAAATGCATTCACTACATTAATTTACTCCATTAAACTATAAAAGCTTTTTTTAAGAATTTTTAGCAACATTTTTTACAGATATAATCTTGTATAATCCTTAATAGAAGGATGCATTTTTATAATACATTCTACATAAATTTACTTGCTTTTAAACGGTCTTTTACTCTTTTTACATGTGTACTAAATTTAAGGTCCTTCTAGCATATATGGCAACGTTACTTTCAAAAAGTAACGAGTAAAAGTACAAGTATTTTTAAAAAAAGTAACGAGTGAACAGTAAAAAGTTCTTAGTTTAAAAAGTAACGAGTAAAAAGTACAAGTAAAAGTACAAGTACTAAACAAAAAAAGTAACGATTTAAAAGTACATTTCTAGGAAATCGAAAATTCAAAGTAACCTAAAATTTTATTGAATAATATTCTTATGTTCTTCAATGGTTTTGCAAAATTGGTTTTATTTATTTAATTATTTTTAATTTTGAAAGTTATGGACATTAATTTATTTTTAAATTCGGAGGAATATTATAATATAATTTTATGATATAATCGTATAATATAATTTTAAAATCAAGTATAATTTTAATATGAAACTTTTTATGGATTTGCACGAAAAAGAAATTTTATCTATTGATTTTAATTTTTAATTTATTATCTTTATTTATTTAAATTACCATTGATTTAAAATTGTTTTACTCTACATAAACGCGTTTTAAAAACACAAACATAAACAAAGCAAACACGGGGTTTCAGATAGCTTTGTGATCTTTGAGCTAATAAAAAATAATTGAATGTGCATCAGTATAAGTTGAAACAGAACAGTCTACAGTTTTATTTGTAACAATGGCTAATGCTGAAGTCATGCGAGAAAATCATTTTCCGTACATTTCTGCCAAACGGTATAATTAAAATTTGTAAACGAATTTTAGTATCTGCGGCTAAATTAATACCTTCGAGTTTTCAAGAGTTTAAATAGTAATTATAATAGTTTTCAGTAGCACAAATAGTTCCGAAGTTCTTAGAGATTTGTCTGGGCGTTGTTTGACAAGGTCGGGCATAAACATAATTTTAGTAAAAAATGTACTAGGTAAAAATGTATTTAGTAAAAAAATGTATTAAGACAAAAATGTATTATTAGTGAGTCCAAAAAGAAAATTAAAAAACGTAATAACAAAATCCAACATCTTTTTATTTAAAATGTATTAAACAAATGCATAAAACTCGAAAATGAATGAAAATAACTTCCAAATTAATATTTTTATTCATTTTGCAAAATAATTGCATTTTGACAGCATTTTTTTTTTTTTTTTTTTAATTTTTTTTTCTTTTAGAAAGTTTACCGAGTTTTAGAAAAAAGTAACGATTTCATTCAACATTTCCGTTACAAATACTTGTACTTTTTCCCCAAAAAAGTAGCGAAAGTACAAGTAAAAGTACTAAATTTAAAAAGTAACGAAGTACAAGTAAAAGTACGTACTTTTTACTTGTACCGACGGTACAAGTAACGAAAGTAAAAGTACTGCCATATATGCCTTCTAGTAACTATAAAATCTTTTTTTTTTTTAAAAAAGAAAAAACATTGTGTACAATTCATTATTGTTTAAAAAAAACATAATTGTTTATTTACTTACTTTGATATGTTTAATATTCTCTAAATGAATATTTCAATATATTAATACCCATTTTGCCATTTCTTGCCAATAATTTGTGTGTTAATATTAATGTCTCGAAAGCAATAGAAAAATTACCAAAGCCTAAAAGGTTTTCAGGGATTCATGAATGAAACCTTTTGATTTAACTGAAAAATTCTCAGAATTTTCGGATGTAATACAAAATATATAAAACCCAATAGGTTTCAAAAACAATTTATGTTTAAAAAAATTTGCAAATTCTTAAGAAAAAAGTACTATTACAATTCGTATTTACTAAATTATTAGCTAAATTTTTATAAAATAAGTAAAAACAACTGGCTTCGTAAAAAAATTTAAAGTTTGATTTATTAGTATAAAAAGTCTACATTATAAACCATAAGTTTTAGAAATGCTATCTTTGATTTAAAATTTTTTTTTAATTAATTTAAACCAGAGTAATTATAATAATTATAATTCTGAAGAAAACAATTTCTGCAATTTTCTGGTGCGTATTTAAACTACCATTAATTAGTTTGCAAAGATTCTTTTTTTTTTTCAAATGTTTCAGGATGGCATTAGGGGCCGTACACAAATGAAAGGAAGGAATTTTGAAATCACACAAGTTTGTGACAAAGAGGAGGGAGAGGGTAAGTAGATGTGCGAAACCAACAGCTTTGATTTACATAAAGACTTTTAGTATCCTATCATTGCTCATTTCTTCATATTTTTTCAGCAATTTCATCACAAACCCGATAATTATTATTACTGTTATGCTCACATAAAGCATTGAAACACATTGTTAAAATTTTAAAATAAAATTTTTAAGAAGAATATCTTTTACGTACACTGTAAAAATTTTGGATCTAACTACGGTAAAAATCACCGGCACTTTGAGTGAATCATCCATGAAATCCACTTTTTCCATAAAATATTATAGTATAATATTTTACGGCAAAAGTGGATTTCGCGGATGCAAAAATTGTGGTATAATAATTATACCATAATTTTTACAACAATTTATATTTAATAAGAGTAAGTCACTGATTTTACGGTATCTATTATTGTAAAAACTATGATATATCATTTCATAAGTATATCATATCATTTCATTTCATATCTTTTGTTCCGTAAAATTTTCTAGTAAAAATGGATTTTACTGCAAAAAGTACCGACACTCTAAATACCAATATTTTTTACAGTGTAGCACTGATACTGTACTCAAATAAGTTTGGGTAATACAGGTATAGCGTAGTGTAAACATTACTTAAATGGGTATGGGATATGGGACATACGGGAAGAGGGAGCCTCACAAAGTGGTATAAAACCCCTCCTACCCTTTGTGACATATGCAAGGAGGGGAGCCGAAAATATTAAAAAACAGTATGACATAATTTATGGACGACCCCTTAAGTCCAGAAGTCTGGATAAACATTTTTTTACTTTAGTAAATTGATAAATCCAGTAACTACTGATCTAAAAAATTGCTTCCTTATTTGAACTATAGTCAGCATAGTCAATGACTTCCATAAAAAAATAATAATAAAAAAACAGTCCTAATTAAGGTTAAAACTCGATCAAAATCTAAATCAATGCACTGTTGTCTTTTAAAAAATCTAAACACTTTTCTATCAATCAGAAAATAATTCCAAATCCTCCCAAAGGAAGAAAGTCAGCCTATCTATTAAAAAGTTGTTTTAACAAATCCGTTTCCTGCTATTCCACTGAAACTGAAGAGATCTGTGTCTATTTTTTTCTCTCCTTTAATACTCCCATAAAAGATTTGCAAAAACACAGTTCTCTTTCGATAGAAAAGCTCTCTAATACTCGTTTTCATTTTTATTTTTTTCTTCTTTTTGGAGTTTAATTGTTTTCACTTTTTTTTCTCCAATGGAAAAGAATTGAACTAGGTCACCCATGTTTGCATCTTACCCTCCTGACATAATAATTACTCTTCTTCCTGTATCTAACGAAGAAATATTCTTCCGGAAGACCCACAACAAGTTATAGAAATTATTACAAATCTGGTATTCATTTCCGATATAAAAATTATTTACTCCCTTCAAAGTAGGAAAAAATAATTCATCAAACATTATTGATCGAGGGCATTATATGAGGTCAAATTTTAATTATTATTGGTTTATTTATTTAATGAAAGAATTCGGTTGCACATGAACAGATAAATCATTCAGCAGTCAAATCTAAGATAATCTGAACTCGACTATGAGACCTAGAAAAAATTTAAGTCTTTCAGAACTTTGACAAAAGGATTTTATATGTAATGTTTTATCTGCTCATTGTGTAAGTCATGCCAAAGATAATTCAGAGTTAGAATGACTTGTTTTAAATAATTTTCTATAGAAATAATGTCTATAGAAAAAAACTGTTCTTGAATACTATTCAGATAAACTATTCTAGACTATTAGAAAATCCATTGAATGAATCCATGAATATTAATGAATAATATTTAATAATATGAAAGAAGAGTTTTGTTTCATTTTTAATCGTGTTCTTGAAATGGCAAAAAATTTAAATATTTTCAAAATGCATTTTGATGGAAGAACGCTATTCCACACCGTTCGGAAAAGAAATCGAATGATGTTCAGTAAATTATGTATGTTTCATTAATATAAATGATAATTATCTCACACCTTTTTTATCTCTTTCTTGAAAATGTTGCAAATATAATTAATAATTACAAAATTATGACACTGGAAGAACTAGAGTTATAAGTTGGTAAGAAATGATGTGCAATAAATTTAAAAAATGCAAGAATATTAATTTATACAGATCTAGATGTTATATATAAAGTTGATTTGATTCTCTAGGCACAAATTCTAAATTATACTGAAATGGGATACAATTCAGGTATTTCACTTCTTCCTCAATTTTTCTTTCTTTCTTCCTTTTTTGTTTCAAACCATCCACTAGAATCAAATGGATACGTGTTCCGATCTGCAGTTTCGACACTTCTCAGTTTTGATCTTTTCCTCGAACAAGACACCTCAGCCCAAGAAAGGCCGACAATAAGTGTCCGCACAATTGTATAATTCGTGGAACTTCTTCCCGGAAGAACTTTTTCTCGGACAAAACACATCACTTTAGGAGTTGCAGACACAACTTGTGTAATTTCTTTTTAAATCGATAACTCACGAAAAGTGATGTTTAATAGTTCAGTATAATAATAAATTTATTAAATTATGAAATAACTTTGAATTCATATTTTCTATATTACATATTATTATTTACAAATTATTGCTGCTAAAATCAAACCCTAACCTAATTCAAACTGCTGTAGCCTAAAATTTGTTCTTTGTTTCTGTAACCTAAATTTTGTCCAACCAAAATCACGGGTATTTCTCTAGCTAATTTGGCTACATTTGGGTTGTATTGTAAATGCGTAGACTGTTCTTATTATAGGCTTTTTAAGAAATATGTGAAATCACCACATATTAGACTAAGAATAAAAGTATGTTTAAAATTACCAGAATATAGTAAAATATATCGTGTTTCTGATATATATAGGTATAATATAGTAAATATATACTATATTATAGCTATATACTATAGTATGCTATGTATATATACTATAGTACACTCTGGTATAATATAGTAAAATATATCGTGTTCTATAGGAACACCAAAACCTCGGTAATTTTTTCTGAAACGTTTTGGTAATGATTTTAATAAAATTAGCAATAAGATATTGTTTTATAATATGTGATAAAATTTGGTAAATGTGATAAAATTTGGTACCTTAGACCATGGTATAAAAACCATTTATTCGGTTAAATTTACTCTTCCGTTTTGCATTTTTTACTAAATGTGAGGTAAAATGAAATAAAATGTTGAAAATCAGAATTTCTGGTAAACCGTTACCATAGGAGCAGAAAAATCACGAAATGAATGGTTTAAATATTGTATATTTTGGTTTTATTAACCTGCATTATGATTTTTTGTCATACCGGAAATGTCGTCACCATACAATACTGTAATTTTGCCACATTTTTTCTCCGTGAGAAATACTTCAAAAATTATTGGTCCTTATTTAGTCTTATTTTTATCCGTCTTAGAAACAAATTTATAGTTAATATTTTATTTTTGTAGTCCAAACATATTTTAAAGTCAAATAGGTAAGATAAAAATATAGTAGATTGTGCAAAAATTAAAAACTCTACAATGTATTTGTAACTATTGAACAGGTACATAGATTAAGATTTTGGAAGTATAAACATTGGCAGTTAGCTTTAGTCTTAATCAAATCTGAGTTATAGAAGTAATGTATGTACGTTAATTATTACAGGTATTTAAAAATATCGCATAGTTTAGAACGAGAGCATCTAGTTCAGCATTCTTTAAAAAGTAGGGGAGAGTGGGGTCAATTGTAACATTTTTTACTTAACTATTTTTAACTAACAAAAAATCCAGTATATTATTAGTATTAATTGACAGACGAGTAAAGTAGACTATCCTCTACTAGAAAAAAAATAAATACCTGATTTTAAATATTATTATATTAGTTATTAACAATTTTTGACAGTCGTGCAGTTGTTACAATTGTCCCCACTTACGGGGTCAATTGTAACAGTTCATAAATTCAACTAAAACATAGTTAATTATACATATTATCATAGTTGTGATATATTTTTTTATTGATCAAAATAGTAGTGATATTTTAGGAGTAAAAATAATAATGAGCAGAAACCTAAAGGGTTAAACTTTTAACTTTAAGGGGTTAAAAATTTTAATTCATGTTGTGAAAGGTGACAAATAAAATAATGCACATGCAACATAATATAAATGATATAGGAAACTATTGGTGGTTCTTAAAGAGTTAAGTAATGGTTTGTAAACATAAGATAATTTATTTTCAGCTGTTACAAACGTCTCTTTACTTATTGTTACAATTGTCCCCAAGACGCCATTTCAGCTTCATTTGTTAAAAACAATGCTAATTAATTAGCAAAACTAATCTTTTTTTATTGAAATGTTAATTAAAGTGTCCACTTACATATTCGGTTACTAATTTTTATTTGTTTAAACAAAATTAATTTGTTACAATATAATATTCTAATACCAAAAAAAGTACTTGCGTGGCGTGAAAATATCTTTTGTGATGTAACTCTTTCAAAAGTACATAAAAATGATTGCCATCAGGGGTGTACATGTAGATTTATTAAATACACCTTGTGCGCCACCTAGGAACCAAATCTAGAACCCGACACTCGAAATTTTTGCTCTGTTACAATCGTACCCTGTTACAATTGACCCCACTCTCCCCTACTAAGTAATCAGGCGTCTTATTCAGACCTAAATATCCTAACACACAATATCACAAACTAAATACAAATTATCAATAAAGAAATAGGGCTTTAATTTAGGCTTTAAAATAAATTAATTAATTAAATAAAATATATCCTTAATTTCTTTAGCTGACATTTTAATTGAAAACTTAAAATATCCTATTATTTCTACTCTCACTAAAAATATGCAAAACAAGGAAATTAGTATGGGATTATTATGAAAGAAAGTGTAAGTTAAGTCAAGATTTCAAGGATGAAAACCTCAGATAACAAGGCAAAATGTGTTTGATATTAATTGCCTGAAGGGATAATGTGCGTAATTTTTGTTTGTCTGCGAATAACTTTTAAGTACAAGATATTTTCTACTCACATCTAAGATTCTATCATAAGAATAAGGTGGAGAAAAATTGTGTAAATAACGGAAAGAGGACATAATAACCTTTTTCTTTTTTGATTCACATATAAAACGAATCGATAAAAATATGTTGATTTAGGTAGACTTTTCGAGAAAATGTTATTAACAGCTAGATGAAACTCGTTCAGATATGCTATGTAATAAAAAAATATACACTTTGAAAGTTATGAAATTTTCGTTTACTACTTATTTGATGAGCTTAATGGATGAAGATTCTAAGTTACATTCTTGGAAAAAAACAAATTAATAATTTTTCTCAAAGGAAAGTCTTATTTTAGTCCCATTTAATTCTGCGCTGCAAAAAAAGTTCAGATCAAATTACGGATCCGTAAAATATTATACCACAATTTTTACGATAATATTTATTTAATTAAAGTGACTCAGTCATTTTACAGTAATTATTACTGTAAAAATTACTGTATATCAGGCGTTTTGTGAAAAATTATTCAGATTCAGAAATGACTCAGATTTTGTGATTTGTAAGAACTACCCGTCACCCTGAGTGCAGGTACCTTTTACCAGAATTTGATCCAGAATTTCTTACAGTATATATTTTCTATAAAAAACCGTTAAAATCTTTTCTAAAAGAGTTATAGCTAAATTAATATACCCCCAAGCATTTTGTATGATATACCTTTACAAATATATTAAAAAATAGATGTTGCGTAATATTTGCTATGTTGAAGTAATATCAAATAAGCGCTGTGTAAATGTTAAAACTAATTTTCTTAAAATCCCTAAAATGTCACGTAGACCTTCTTTCCGCTCAATTCTTTTATTCATTTTAGATACTTTATGGAAAGTCCCTTTGGAGACCTTTCAGAGATTCATTTAAGAGACTAATAGAAATTCGATTTAGAGACCTTTCGGCGATTTAGTTTAGAGTGACTTATAATTGTATTAAAATCATGGCATTGTAAATAGCTTATAACAAAAGCATGAATCCATACTTTTGTCATAAACTATTTATAATAAAAGACTTGCAAGAAATCATTGAATTATGAATGGCTAATAAAAAAAATCAGGACCTTGTAAATGACAAATGATAAAATATTAGTAAGATAAATTGCTTGTAACAAAATTATGGATTTATAGAAGGCTTATAGCAAAATTTCAAATTGCTTATGACGAAATTATAGAACTATAAATGCCTCATAACAGTATTATGAAACTGATTAGCATTTAAAATTAATGAAAACTATTGCAAATTTAAGGAACTAGAAATAGCTCACTACAAAACTATAGTATCATAAATGACTTTTGATGAAATTTCAGTAAGAGATTGTTCAAAAAGTGGTTGAAAAAATTATATTAAACTAGTACAAATCAAATTAAGCAATTATTGAGCTACTTGTCTTCAGGTTAACCGTGGGAGGTTTTTTTTATGGTTTTCACCTCCATGTAACGCAAACGTGGGTTAGATCTACTAAAAAGAATCCAATTTCTCCCAATACTTGACAAAGAGCCGGGATGGCTCAGAGGATAGAGCTTTCGCCTTCCAATGAGGCGAACCGGGTTCGAATCCCAGTCGATACGAATTCCGCATCCGGCTTGCACCGATTACAGTGCTGACGTGAAATTTCCTCAGTGGCAGACGGATGATGGGTTAGAGTCCCCTCGCCGTCAGGCTAACCGTGGGAGGTTTTCGTGATCTTCCTCTCCATGTAACGCAAGTGCGGGTTAGCTCCATCAAACAGTCCTCCGCGAAGGCAAATTTCTCCCAATACTCGATCCAGGAGTTCCCTTGTCTTCCAGATTGGGTTCAAAATTACGAGGCTACGGAGTTGAACAGTAGTAGTCGCAAACCCATAAAATTGGGTCGGCTATTCAACGACGGTTATAAAATACTTGACAAAGAAATTTCCTTATCTTCTGGATTGGATTCAAAATTACAAAGCTACGGAGTTGAACATCGGAAGTCGTAAATTCAAAATTTTGATTGGCTGTTCAAATATTTGATAGTTGACTTATCATCCCCCCCCCCTCTGAATTCTCTTACCCTCTAGTGCGTGATCATCTACGAAAGAGCTTAGAACCCCTCATAATGTAGATCAGCACATTATTTAAATATGTATATATGATAAATAATATTATGATAAATATTATTATTATAAATAATATTATGGTAAATATTTAGATCGGCTAATTATAGTGAAATAATGACAAAATGAAAGGAAATGCACGTTGTGAAATAAAAACACCAATTTTATAACTTTCATTTACTTTCTAAACTTGGAACAAAAGCTTTGTAATCAGTTTACTTAACATTAATCAGTTTACTTAACACCGAAAAAAAAATCGCAAAAGAACGGCTTAAAATAGCAACGATTAAATTGAGACCGAATGAAAGTAAATTTTAGGCAAAGAAAGAGATGGAAAAACTAACAAATATGTTTGCGGCCTTATTTGCGGGGGCCCAATTATTTAGACATTGAGGTCACTCTTACTCCCGCTTCACGAGGTCAATCATTGGCGACTCCGAGATATAGGTTAATGTCATCCTCGATAACTTTTTGCGCTCTTTATTTAGAAAAGTTTGTTTACTTATTTTTCAATAGTTTCGAAAACTACACGTAGAAAAGGATTCTGGTAAAACTACCGTATTGTATGATTATGACCTTTCTGGTAAGAAAAAAACAATAATTCTGGTTAATGAATCAAAGTATAAGATATTTAAACGATTCGTTTGGAAATTTTTCCGTTCAAACGGCAAAGAACTGCCGGAAGTTCTGGTTTTCAAACTTATAGTTCTTATTACCACACATTTAGTGACAAATATCAAGTTGAAAAGTAAATTTAACCTTATTAATGGTGTTATTATGCCATGCTGTAAGGTATCATGATAACACTGCCAAATTTTTCCTCATCTAACCAAATTTTATCACATACTCTAAAACTGTATTTAGTAATTAATTTTACCAAAATCATTACCAGAGAATTTCGGTTAAAATTACGAAAATTTTTGGCTTTCCGATAGAGGTAAAAAATGGTAAATTTAACCATATTTTGGTAGTTTTGAGCATATCTATTATTATAATTATTCTTTTGCTTTTTACATTTTTAAATAAAAAAGTTAGCGCTAAGAACTTTCCGCTTTTTAAAATATTTTTATTTTAGTAAGGAAAGAGGGTCACGAAATAAGGGACGTCCGGATAGTTAAAAGTATTAAGAAAATGTGGGAAAAAAATACAAATTAATGAAAAGAGAAGAAGAAAAAATATTAAAATAAAATATTAAAAAAAATTAGGAGTACTTACAAATATTGTATAAATGTAGCCAAAACAAAATATACCAATACAATAGTGTGAAGAGAGTACTCAAAATACTGAAACAAAAATTGAGCACATTAAGTATTAAAAAAAATTGTGCTAATATATATATATATATATACAGTCCAGTCACATTAATGTGACCACCTGTCAAAAGCCGGAATAACCACCTTTGGCAGAGTGGACCGCTGTGAGACGTGCAGGAAGAGAGTCAGCTAGGTTTCTGAAGGAGTTCACTGGGATGTTGAGCCATGTCGACTCCAGTGCCATAGCCAGCTGCGCTAGATTACGCTGTTGAGGTATGTGGCGCGAGCAACCCGATAGAGGTGGACCCACAGATTCTCGATTGGGTTCAAATCCGGAGAGTTTGCAGGCCAGGGAAGTATGGTAAACTCATCCTTGTGCTCTTCGTACCACGCACATGCACTGTGAGCTGTATGACACCTCGCATTATCCCGCTGGTAGATGCCATCATTCTAAGGAAAAATCATTCGCATGTAGGCGTGGACATGGTCCGCAAGGGCAGATGCGCACTTGCGCTGATCCATCGCTCCTTCCACAATGATGAGTGCACCCAGTGAATGCCAGTAAAACATTTCCCAAACCATAATGCTCCCTCCTCCAGCCTGGATCCTTCCGGCAATAGTTGCAGGGGGTTTGCTTTCAGACGTTTCATGCTGTATACGCCAGCGTTCATCCGTCCGATGGAGCATAAAAAGTGATTCATCGAATAAAGCCACCTGTCGCCACTCTGTGGACGTCCAGTTGCGGTACTGGCATGCAAATTCCAGCCTTCGTCGCCGATGAACAGCAGTCAGCATAGATGCATTAACCAGGCTTCTGCTACGGAGGCCCATGCGCAGCAACATTCGCTGAACCGTTGTTGAGGATACACACTTGGTAGCACCTAGGTTCATCTGGGCGGTCAGTTGCTCAACAGTTGCACGTCTATTCACCCGAACACGTCTCCGTAGCTTTCCTTCACCTCTGCCATCTATAGCCCGTGGTGCACTGCATGTGGCACGCCGCTGATTTTGGATAGTGCCAGTTTACCATGCACAGTATACTTTCAACACGGTGGCGCGAAAACAGTTCAAAAAATTAACCGTTTCCGAAATGATTCCACACTTGGCCCGAAAGCCAATAATCATGCCCTTTTGGACGTCGGATAAATCGCTACGTTTTTGCATTACGCCAACGCTTGAAATGCTTTCCAATGCCCTAGGACATCCTTTATATACACTCTACTGTAATATGCTGCCCCCTGCCTTCTGTGATTGGTTATTTCACGTTGACGTCGAAGGTAGGTGGTGGTCACATTAATGTGACTGGACTGTGTATATATATATATATATGTATATATATATATATATATATATATATATATATATATATATATATATATATATATATATATATATATATATATATATATATATATATATATATATATATATATATATATATATATATATATATATATATATATATATATATATATATATATATATATATATATATATATATATATATATATATATATATATATATATATATATATATGCACTGAAGAGACGTTACATTATGACCACCCTCCATCTATAGCAATGGACTCGCCCAGGTTTTCATGGTTTCTCACCCAGGAACAATGTTTTCATGGGGCACATTAGGACCCATAATCCTCAGAACAATCCCTGACGTCTGTAAGCTACTTGAACATAGTTGCAGACCAGGTTCACCCATTCATGGCAACAGTTTTTCCTGCGGAGGATGGTGTTTACAAACGGGATAATGCACCATTTCATGAGGGTCGAATCGTCGAGGAACATTCCAGTGACTTTCAAGTCATGTCTTGGCCCCCAAATTCACCTGACCTTAATTCAATATAGCATTTGTGGTCCTACTTGGAAAACCAAACTCGTGCCGCCACGCTACCCCCTCGCAATGTGAGGGGCAGGACCAGTTGGTGAGCGCTTGGTACCAGATACCTCCGACCTATCAGCACCTTGTGAAATTAATGCCATGGCGAGTGCTAGCAGTTTTGAGGGCTAAAGGTGGTCCTACATGTTATTAGCAGTGTGGTCATAATGTAATGGCTCTTCGGTGTGTGTATATATATCAATTAAAATCAAAATGGGCATTTTTAGAGCAAAATATTATCTTGAGTTGATAATTTTAAAAAGTTTATTTTAATTAATTTTAAAAAGTTAAATACAATCATAAGAGGAACAAGAAAAAAATTTATGTAAAGAAATTACGCGATTGAGCAGAGTCTTTAATCTTTCCGATGAATATTTCCGACTATGGTACCTTGATACGTTGCTATAGTCGACCTATGATACCATACACCATGCTTCAAAGTTGCAAATCTATCTATATTATATAAAACGCTAATACGTACGTATGTATGTATCAATAAAACCGATGATATTTCTTTTCTCGCGTTGGCAACAGTTTTCATTTTTAATTGATAGGCTTCGGCGCGCAAGAGCACGCAGTGAGCATCATATGGCAAATCTATATTATATAAAACGCTAATACATTTTAATTAATAGGCTTCGGCACGCAAGAGCACGTAGTGAGCATCATATGGCTAATCGGGTGAATTCTCATCGAATTGGGTATAATATAAAAAAAAACACAACTACTTCCACTTAGTAGGAATAACATTTACCATAACGCAATGCTAAATTCTATGCCACTATCCACATAAATGCCACTATCCACATAAATCAATTATTAATCAAAAATCGAATATCAATTACTTTTCTTTATAATGCAATAAAATCTGGCGAGCAGCTATTTAAACGATCAAACACTTCGTTTGTTTATTTGTGGCTTGAAGTTAGGCTCGCAGAAAATGCCGTTCATGGGTTAAATTTAGTAGGAATAACACAACCTGTGACGTAGGCTGTAGTATACCCAATTATCAAAACATTTCTCACAAAATTATCTTCATCGAAGCCGTCGCTTTACATCCGGCGTTCAGTACTATTTCATATTGTTTTACAACACATGGTTTTAGCCCTCTGGTGGGAAAGACTTTAAAACAAAACTTACAACAGTCACTTTTCTCAACAACTGAAATTTAGAATAGTGTGATTAAGAAAAATATGTGAACTGTTTGCAATTTCAGATTAATATTGAAATGCACAGGTTCAGAATTTTCTACAGTAAAAAGTTTTCGGAACTTCAGTATTCAAAAAAGTATACAAAAGCTAGACGTTAAGAACGTATTCAATGAGCGAGTAAAGCGAGCATCGGATTGCAAAGCGATCCGAAATGAACTGCGAAAGCAGTTCCGAGGGTTGGCGAGCGCCAGCGAGCAGGGGGCGAAGCCTCCTAGTTTCTTTTAAAATAAGAGTCAAAAATAAATGTTACCTCCGGTAAAGAAAAAGTCGCCTTTATACAATGAACAATTAAAATTGCATAGAAAAAAAAATCCTCTGTGGAACTTTAACTGGAAACTTAGAACTTTCCGTTGGAACTTTGTTTTCTCTTGTGGTTATCTTTCTAACAGATTTTGATACACATTTCCTTGAGAATGATAGTAAAAAGAATATAAGTGTTTATATATCGGTGCAAAATTTACCTGATATTAAATGATAACATGAACACTTTAAAAATCTGCGCAAAAAATATTGAACTGTGAAACTTGTGAGTCTTTGAGATAAATAGTTTCAACTCGATTCAATCGTTAAAATAGTATCTCATACTTTGCAACTGCGTTCTAAATTTCTCTCTTAATACCTGCAAAAAAACAAGTTGTTACTCAAATAGTGAAGTGACCTAATAATGATTTAATAGAAAAGTGAAAAAAATCATTAAACAAAATAGCAGTGAGGACATTTAATTTTTAAGGGTAAATACTTTTCTTATGTCCATTGTTAAAATAATAGTGCTTTACGCTTAGCTTCCGGATAAAATCATTATTCTATTTCATTAATTTTTTTCAAAATAATTTTAAGAAGTTGATGTTTTTATATCTGGAAGTACATTCCTACCAAAGCAAATGGGGTTAATGGCAAGCCTTCAATGATTCCTAATTTACTGAAATTATAAAACGAGATTTGCTATTTTTCTTTTTTTTTAATTTTATTTAAATAAGAAGTTTTACTAAACATTGTGCAAAACTTTTACTTACTTTTGTTCGTAATAATTTGAAAAACCTCATTGTCAGAAGACGCAATTAACATTGTAAAAAACCAATCTTTTGTATAGCATACTCTTTTTAAGTTATGAGCTTTTGTTTTGAGCAACATGATAAATTGTTTAAGAAGTAAGAACACTCACTTACTTTGGTTTGCAATACTTTATAAACCTCATAGTCAGAAAGCAAAGTCAACATTGTGAAAAACTAATCCTCTGTGCTACATACTTTTTTTATGCCATGAGATTTTGTTTAGAGGGACATGATAAGTTGTTAGGGAAGTAAAAACATACTTTTGTTCGTAATACTTTGAAAAACCTCATTGTCAGAAGACACAATTAACATTGTTAAAAGCCAGACTTTTGTATGACATACTTTTTTAAAGTTATGAGCTTTTGCTTAGAGAGACATAATAAGTTGTTTGTGAAGTAAAAACATACTTTTGTTTGTAATACTTTGAAAAATGTCATTGTCAGAAGACAAAGTTAACACTTTTAAATTAAAACTAACTAACTCCCTGACATCACAGTCCAAGTTGGACCATGGCCTCACTCACAATTTTTCTCCAAAGTCGCCTGTCTCTTGCTCTTTGTTTCCAGTTTCGAACTTTTAAAATCTTATTAAGGTCTTTCTCCACCTCGTCTAACCATCTTTTGGCCAGCCTTCCTCTTTTCCTTTGGCCCTGGCACTGCCCCTTGAATATCTTCTGAGTGCAACATTGTTAAATACATTGTCTAAATACATAACATTGTCTGTTCTGTGTTACATACTTTTTTTATTCTATGAGCTTTTGCCTGGAGCAACATAATAAGTTGTTGGGCAAGTAAGACCATTGATAATCATAAATCAGCTTTATTATAAAAAATACTATCTATCGCAGTTATTTTAGTACTTTCCCCATTATTTTGGAAGTATTTTAAAGTTCGCCACACACTAATTTGAATAAGCGAACGAGATGTAAGAGGCTAAAGCCGAATCTCCACGCATTTACATTAGCGGACCCAGAGGTAATCTACTATCAAATAGTAAAGCAAACGTATTGGAATTCAAAAACCGTATTTTGCATCGTACTTTTCGTTCACACTTTCAGTGTAGGTCCACCTTACCGCTATTGTTGTCTTTCCATACAACCTAATTATAAAGTTATTTTTCGTAATTTTTCAGTTTTATGCATTAATATTATTAAAAAAAATGTCAGGATGTAAAAATATCCTACTGCTTCCCCCTAAAGAAATAAATTAAAGAATTTGGTTTTCATCTTAAACCATTGGAATCTGTTTCTTATGCGTTATTTTATGATTTTAAGGTAGTGAATTTAATCTTATATAAATTTTGCTGTAAAAAAATTACCCCCAATTTAAAAAAGGATTTTAAAAAATGTGTCCCCGAAATTTAAAAAATATGCACTCCCTTTAATCTTAAAAAAAATATATCCCAAGAATTTTATGTTTTAGAACTTAAAAAAATTTATCTGAAATGTTGAAAAAGCACTCCCAAAATCATTTTACAGTTTAAATGTTCCAGAAAATCTTCATAAATATGTGCATGCTGTGTAAAATATGAGAAATTTAAAATGAAGAAACAAGGCTCAAAGTTTAAAAATTAACAATTGATTTTAATTGTTTTAGAATGTAATTAATAAAGAGTAAACAGAAGTAGTTAAGGCCTGTTTAGACGATCCAATTTCTTGGACAGAGATTGATTGATATTGATGGAAACTTGTTTTGCTTTGAGCTTGGATCGTGTAAACAATCATCCAAGAACTTGGTCCAACTTCTTGGACGTAGTAGAGCATGTTCTATTTTCCATCCAAGTTTTTTCTCCCTTAACCAATCAGCGTCTTAGGTTTTGAGACGTCAACAAGCAGGCAGCAAATAATGTCATTTTGTTGTCTGTTTTCATATATTTTAGTCCAAATAAATTGATCTGTTGCGGTTTATTTGTGTTATTATGATTTTATTTGAATTTATTTTGTAATTTTAAACTTATATAAGTATTATTTTATAATGTTGAATATGAACAGTGCACATGCGCAAGCTTTTCTTTCAACGAATCAGTGACATTCAAGAGCTTGGATAGTGTCGACGAATCATCCAATTTCTTGGACAGAGAAATCCGTCCAATTTCTCGGATGCAAGAAATTGGACCGTGTAAACAGGCCTTTAGTATATTTAAAAAATTAAAATTGTTTTGTGTTCACGATTTATAGAATCAATTACAAATGAAGCTATCATTTATATTTGGCTCATATCGAGAGAGCTAGCGAGAGGCAACAGAATACGAGAGGTGATGCAACCCCTCTGTAGTTCGGTAATTTTTAATTCTTCGTTAAAAAAGAAATAAAATGAAGGCAAAATTTCCGGCACATTTTTACATTTACATGGAATCTAAATATGTATATATTAAAAAAAAATCAAAACCAATCAAGTTTAATGCTTTATTACTGAAGAAGTGAAACAGAGAGGGGCCCCAACGAAGTTTTTGCTCATGGCCCTAATTAGGCTACGTCGGGCCCTGAGTACGGGGATCTGATGAAAATTTGCTTCTCCTTGAGATCTGTGTTTAAATTGAGGAAGTGGCCTCACTAATGAGATCCCTTCTGTGGGGGATAAAAATTGTGATGACATGCCTTCAAATCATCCTCAGGGATATTTCAAAGACCGTCACCAATAGCCCATCGTTCAGCTCTAGTGCGACGATATAACCTACCCCCAAATGTTTTATTTTTCGAAGTATCCTTAGAACAGAGAGAAGTCTTGCAGGATTCCCTAACAGCAATATTTTTTAATAAGAAATAAAGTTGTGAGTTTACAAATGCTCTTTAATTTGTCTACTTTTGAAGATGCTGGTCACTTTATTAGTCCTGTAGGCAGATTCAATGCAGTGAGAATTCTCCTTTTCTCACTGCATGTGATTCACTCATCTCTGATCACCGTCGAGTGAGAATGAGAACCTGATTAGCTCTATTTCCACTAATAGGTTTAAGCTTTCTTAAGTTGCAAGTAAGTTTTCTTAAACCGATTTTTTCGAACGCTTAAGCTTTCTTAACTTATTAGTGGAAACAGGGAATTCCATGAAGTATCTGAATATTAACAGACGTGTCTAGAGCAATCTCTTGCAGTGAGAATTGCCCCTTTAAACAGATTTGCCATTTCGCTCGATGATCGAAAATGCGTGAATCGCGTCAAGTCAGAATGATCCTTCGGGATTCCATTAATATTGGGTTTAATTGATTGATTTGTTCATTTACGTTGCACTAGAGCTGCACAATGGGCTATTGGCGACGGTCTGGGAAACATCCCTGAGGATGATCCGAAGACATGCCATCACAATTTTGATCCTCCGCAGAGGGGATGGCACCCCCGCTTCGGTAGCCCGACGACCTGCACATTGGGAAACAAATCTTTAGTCAAACGGAAATAAACCATTAAAAGCGTAAACTGATTTGAATCAATTTTAAAACCTGTTTATTACAGTCCAAATTCTTGAATCCGAGAAATTGGAGAAATTTCTCTCTACAAGAACTTGGGTGATTTGTCGGCACTATCCAAGTTCTTGAATGTTTCTGATTGGTCGGATGAATAGCCTGCACATGTGCATTGTTCATATTTAACATAATAAAATCATTACAAAATAAAACACACAAAATTAAAAAATAAATTGAAATAAAATCATAACACAAATAGACTAATTATTTGGATTAAAATATATTAAAAAAAGAACAGCAAAAGGATATAATCAGATATCTGCTGGTTAACGCCAAAACTCTAGAAGTTGATTGGTTAAGGAAGGAAAAACTTGGAAAATATAACATGTTCAACTATTATTAAAGTGCTTGGAATATGAACTTGAATGATCGTTTACACGATCGAAGCCGAGCAAGTTCCCATCAATTTCAATCGATCTTGGACCAGGAAATTGAATAGTATAAGCAAGCCTTTTAGTCCTGTTTATACGCTTATACATCTTGGTCCAAGTCCTTGGATGATAGAAGAGTATGTTCTACTTTCCATTCAAGTATTTCCTTCCTTAACCAGTCAGCATCTGAAGTTTTGTGACGTCAACAAGCAGGCATCAGATTATGTCCTTTTGCTGTCCCATTTCATGTATCTTAATCAAAATAAATTAATCCGTTAAAATCTATTTGTGCTATTTTATTTGAATTTATTTAGTAATTTTGAATTCATGTAAGTACGATTTAATAATGTTGAATATGAACAATGTGCATTCGTAAGTTTTTCATCCGACCAATCAGTGACATTGATAAACTTTCATAGTGTCTACGAATCATCCAATTTCTTGGAGACATTCCTTCAAGTTCAAGAACTTAAACCGTGTAAACACAGGGCTAAAGAGAATAGAAGGGCTAGTTCACTCCGCTCTTAGAGCTGAAGCTACGATTTCCCTCCTCATGAGGTCACTGTGTCCACAGATCTCGGAAGATCTCACGCAAAGATATTATGATAACTTTGCATCTTTCTCTTTGTAAAAATAAGTTAGACTTTTTCTGGTTATTAGCTTTCAAACTTTACGTGATTAACACATTATTTCCATTCATAAACATAGTTTAAAAAAACTTTCTTGGCCATTATATTAAAAAAATACCATTTTAAACTTATAAAAATATTTTACTAGTTGGCGAAAATGACACTATAAATACTTTATTTTAAAAAGTTCAGTTTTAACTTCAATTATTAAGAAAAATGAGAGAATATATCGACACTTTTTTATCTACATATTCTTTTATAACAATAAGTTGAGTTCAATTTAGAATCCCCGATTTTAAAATATGCCGTTAATAGCAATTTGTTCATACTTAATCATTAGGAAACATCAACCTTAAACGCTAATTACTGAAACAAAATAATAATTTAGTTTCATAATGACATTAGTAATTTTACAATTGCTTATTGATATTTAAATTTAAGATATAATTTATAGATATTTAAATTCAAGAGAATATAATTTTTAAAAGAATCATAAATATTTAGAATAACTACATTAAAAAAATAAGTTATGAAATTAGGAGAATTTCAACTTTACACTATATATTTTCTTTATACTTTTTACTTACGTTTTAATTTTCCTTGACTTCATTCATTTTTTAATTTTTTTCACATGCCTTTCTTTTTGAAGTAATGAGGCGGTTTCTATTTAGATAACGAATTTTTATAAAAGTTCTTAACGATAGAAAAAACGTATTGCTGTTTTATACTAACTGTGTCATTTCGGAATGCATTATTTACATAGTTGTTCATTTACTTTAGGGAACACGCGGAAATATATTTTTTCCTTTTGTTTTTCTATCAGAATTTTTGCAAGTTGCAATCGCGCAAACTGGCATTTCGCTAATAGTTTTAAAATTTCGTAAATTCACGGCAAAAACTGAGGAAAGTCATTATAGTAAATAACAAATGTCTTAGAATATGTCACAAAAAGAAATGCTCCAATATTAGTTAGAGCTAGTAAGGCCAAACGCTCCGTTCTTGAAGTAAAAGTGCGAGCTTTGCGCCAAAGTGACATCACTAGAGAAAATCGGAGGATTGGCGCGGCGAGAGTTACTTCAAAGGAGTGAACCAGCCCTTCTATTCTCTTTAGCCCTGGTGTAAACAGGCCTTTATATTTATTGTAAAGTGATTTATAAACAAAGAGGAATACAGAATTGTTGCAAGCAAATGTAACAGCTGAGATAGTTTTGTGGATGTCACATTTGAAAATAAAGTCTCTTGTGCATTTTCCAAACATAAAAAAAGGATAGGTGACAGTGAAATTGACTTATCAACATTTGTCATAAACCTCCAATTGCTTTAAGATCAAATTGAAAAGCGCTTTGAACAATTTAATATCATCGAGATTTTGATCACCTTTTATGTAAATCCTTTTACTAACCAAATAAACGTAATCGTAATAGCAACAACATACATTTCAGAATTTCTTCAAGTAAGGTGAGAAGAAGTGGAGATAGACATTTTGGATCCGCAGAATGACATTGTCCTCAAAACTATTATATCAGATGAGGAATTCTGGAATATAGTTGGCAAAAATAAATTCCATTCTTAAAAAGAGCAGCATATAAAATAGTCGTTTTTTGGTTCACATACTTGTGTGAATCATTGCTTTCGGCAGTAAATATCATAAAATCAAAATGTAGATCCCGACTTACAGATGAACACCTTAATGATTGCTTGTGAGCAGGAATTTCATCATATTCTCCCAATTATGAAGCGCTGGCCAGTGAAATGCAATGCCAAAGATCACATTGACTATATCTAATATATATAATTCTCTTACGTGGCTCCCAAATTTTGGCTGCATTTCTTTTCCGCCGGTGGCAACAGTTTTCATTTTTAAAGAAGTACTTTGTACAACTAAATAAGATTCTTTTCACAACACTTAAATATTTACTTTATTTTCTTAATATATACAGAGAACAGTCGGCAAAGAATTCTGTTAGGTTAAAAAACATTTCGCTAAAAAAATAACGAATTCTAAAAGAAATAAAAATAAACATCTTAAAAAATAAAAATGCTGTTGCCAGCCATGGAATTTTTTGAAAGTTAACTTAGCAACATAAATCAAAATGACATTGTAGCGCAACTAGATCAAAATCATGATACTTGAGCGCTTGACGTAACAAATCCTTCAATTCTATAAGTGTTGTATCGCCAAATGCCCAGATAATATTGAAATGTACAGGTTTAGAATTTTCTACGGTGAAAAGTTATCGGAACTTCAGTATTCAAAAGCTAGACGTTAAGAACGTATCCAATGAACGAGCAAAGGGAGCATTGGATTGCGAAGCGATCCGAAATGAACTGCGAAAGCAGTTCCGGGGGTTGGCGAGCGCCAGCGAGCAGGGGGCGAAGCCTCCTAGTTTTATATATTTTATGAATAATTTTAATACTTCGCATGTTTTAAATAGTAGTAGTTTAATTATGTCGCACTAGAGCTGCACAATGGGCTATTGGTGACGGTCTGGGAAACATTCCTGAGTATGATCCGAAGACATGCCATCTCAATTTTGATCCTCTGCAGAGGGGATGGCGCCTCCGCTTCGGTAACCCGACGACCTGCACGCGAAGTCGAGCACTTTACAATGGAACAGTTTAACGAGGACCAATACCGCACACCCTCGGTCTCTACGCAGGCTGATCCAAGTGGTCACCCACCCGCACACTGACCGTAGCCAATGATGCTTGACTTCGGTGATCTACCGGGAACAGTGTCTTAACGATCAGTCCACTGCGGGACTCGTATGTTTTTAAAGCAATTTAGTGATCATTTATTTTACACAAGAATATTAATACTAATTATATTCCTATGTTAAATTAATTTTTAAAATTAAATTTTTTTGTGCATTATAAGTAGTGCGTATTATTACCTATGTCCATCAACTATGAATTTATGGTGAAGAAAATAAATGGTGCCAGCCATTCAACCGACATTCTGGTACATAATGAAGGTTATTGATCTGGAAGTAAAACTGACAGGCAATGCATCCGGCAATTTAGTTTAAATAGCTTTAAAGTTACAATTTGGAAAAATATTTGACTACAGAAGCAGAAATTGTTTCAATTAGATTTGAAATATAAAGTTACTTTATTTTGAAATCTACTTCCTTGCGGTTGAGAATGTATTCTAAGTGGCTAGCTGTCCTCAAATTTAAATTTAATTTAAAGGCAAAGTATATTTGCAAGATCAACATTTGATTCACAACGATACAGAATTTTGATAGACAGCTTTATAGTAAGTTTTCCTGTTTGAGTCATTCCAAAACTTCTTCGGCAAATTACGATGTCTATCACAAACCTAACTCAAGATTAGATCAAAGGTCAATTACAAAAATCAAATCAGCTGTAAGCAACCTATTGAACTTTAAATTTGTACTGAAGAACAGCAACAAAATTCAGAAGTAAACGAAACGCTGGACACTTTACCTAATTAATAAACTCCAGAGAAAAACAAATTAACTTTCATAAGACATCACTTCAATATAGATACTATTTCACTATGCTGTCTTTTATATCCAATTTATTTAGTTTTAAATTTTAGGAGCTTACTACATATCAAGAGTGAATATTTAATAGATTAGAAAAATAATTAATAGCCGGGTGAGTTTAATTTTTTTTTTATTTCTTATTTTTTACTTCATAGCGCATTCTGTGATCTCAAATCTTAAAAATAAAATAAAGGACTTATGCAAGGCAAAATTTCTCCCAAAAGAGGGTTTTAAGCTACAAATTGTTTTGAAATTATAAATTGTTTCAATGAATATCAAACTGTAAAGAAAGGGGAACTGTAAAGAAATAATGTGTTTGTTATGGAAACATGTAGGACATTGTGACATGGCAGAGTTAAAGTGCAACAGTCACCATTTACTAAACGGGAAATCTTCGGGTGGTGAGGATCGAACTCTCGAGCTCTTGGACATGGGCTCAACGACCTGCCAACGACCTATGTGCAGGTCTTAAAACAGCTACTCTTGGCCCCTGAAACCAATTCCTTTTCAGCCAACAGCCATCAAGATAAAAAGCGGAGAGATTGGAAACAGTTGGATTGGAATTGGCTATCCGTTGAATGGCTGAGAGGGATGTTCTTGCATCAAATTTCGCCTCATTAAATTATTACTTATTTGAGAAGATAGTAACGGAAAGACATTTCATTAATTAAAAAGGAAAAGGTTCATTTAGATATGATAAAATGGAATTTTAAGTGTTGTTTTATACCCAAAAAAACTGGATATTACGAAAAGAAAACCCTTTGAAAATATTTTATGAAAATAGTTGTTAGAGAAAATAATAAAAAGCTTCCATGTTCAATGGGAGGGAAGTGCTCGAATACGTCATTGCTGTTTACTAACAGTTGTATGCATAAGTCATTTTATGCCATTAACTTCTCTATTTCGTATGATCTCATCATCAAAACAATTTTTATGAGATGAATAAAAAAGCTAAACTTTTATAAAAATTATCCTGAAGCCTAAATGTAACGAAAACTTAATAAGAAGAGAAAAGAAACTTTATTTAAAATGGCAAAGAATAATTTTAAAATGACCTGCATTCATTTGTGTATTTGCGTCTGTTGTCTTAACAATATTTTTGGCATGAAATATTGAATTACTATCAACTCTTTTTAATCCAGAAATCAGGATTTTAGTTTTTTTTTTTTTTTTTTTTTGCTTTAACAGGTTTTGTTCAACTCTTTTATTGTAAGAAAATTATTAAAAATCTTGGTATATGAGGACATTTATTGTTCAATGGTGGTAGATATAAGGTATATATAAAAAGAAAATATTGTCACATCAATTGACAATTCTAAAAGCATTTCCTGTGAACTATTCTAGGGCCATAGTCATTATATTCTGCTCTTGTAATGCATATATCTTTGAAAGTTGAGAGCGATCCTAGGATTGAGCCTCCGAGCCACACGGCATACCTTCGATCGGCGGGAGCCCACACTTTCACTTTGCTGGAACACAATTCTTGCATTTCTCGGCGGAGGCGATTTGGCAAACCGGGAAACATTGTGTTGCCTCCAGACAATACGACATTCTTTAAAATATCCCTTCTAATGTCTACATCACATTTCATCACGGAATTGTACAATGAATCCTAAAGTTTGAAATTACAAAATTTTCAAATGGTTGAAATAAAATGTTAAGTTTACTGTTGTTGCAGTTGTTATAGTTCATTTACGTCGCACTAGAGCTGCACAATGGGCTACTGGGGACGGTCTGAGAAACATCCTTGAGGATGATCCGAATACATGCCATCACAATTTTGAACCTCTGCGGAGGGGATGGCACCCCTACTTCGGTAGCCCGACGACTTGCATGTAAAGTCGAGTACTTTACGGTAGAACTGTTTAACGAGGACCAATACAGCACACCTTCGGTCCCTACGCAGACTAATCCAAGTGGTCACCCACCCACACACTGACCGCAGCCAGTGATGATTGACTTCGATGATCTGCTGCAGTGTTTCCCAAACTTATGA
This sequence comes from Parasteatoda tepidariorum, assembly GCF_982258835.1. Lineage (NCBI taxonomy): Eukaryota > Metazoa > Arthropoda > Arachnida > Araneae > Theridiidae > Parasteatoda > Parasteatoda tepidariorum. The sequence continues at coordinate 52,137,790 of NC_141762.1, forward strand.
CTTTTGTGTACCCTTTCTAAATTTTTCGTAACGCTATGTACCACTAATAAAAAAAAATAATGTATTTTTTTTTTTGGTACAAAGTTTTGTTAATAAGTTCATTTGCATCAGTGAGAAGGATTATATTGTTTTTACTGTGATAACAGTTATAGGAATAAAAATTATATTTCATAAAAATAATCAAAATAAGTGGAATTTAGTACAAACCTTTACTATAAAAAATTTAACACATGTTAAAAATCACAACTGGTTGCTGACACCACTAATTATTAACTGTTAACTCTGCAAAAAAATAGAAAATAGAAAAATACGTAATCGTAAATTTTGATGGCTAGCTTTGTTTTTAAATAAAATTGCTTGAAAATTTTGTTTGTTGCAAGATATTTCGCATAAGAAAGCGTACCCCCGCTAAACTGTTCCCGTATCCATGGGGGTACGCGTACCATACTTTGGGAAACACTGATCTGCTGGGAACCATGTCTTAACGATCAGTCCACTGCGGGACGCGTATTGACAAAACATATCGTAGATTGTAAAAGGGTTGGCGAAAATTCTAGCGGTGTTGAAGGAGCGTCTCGCAAATCGCCAAACAGCTGTGTGCTTATGTTTTTGTTTTGTTTTTGGTATCAAGTATCTATCATTCACCAAGTTACATATGGGTGTGACATTTCAGAGTTTCAAATAAGCTGATCTTAATTAGATTCTACTGCATTAAATGAAATATAAAGCGTATTTTTTTGTTATAGCTCCGACATAATCGTTTGTATTTGTTAACATAATTGAGTTTATTAGCGTTTTTTAGAAGGTCGTAATAAAACTAAGATAAAAAAATTGTATATTATTACCACCATAGCCCCTTCTGTATTTTATAACTTTCATTAAATACATTTCGTGTAGTGAACTTCTTTACCTAGTCATCCACAAATTAATATTAATAATTTCATAATAACCTCTAATCCTTAATAATGAAATGATTATTACAATAAAGTTTGTTTACTTAAAAGATTAAAAAAAATTTATTGATCAGCAGGGACTTTGTTACTAATTCTATATTCATTAATTAAACTTAATGGTTCTGCTCGATAACCATTTACAATTTTTTTTAAATTTTATTTAATTTTCAGTTATTATGGAATTCCTTAAATATTTTTTCGACGTAGAGATTATTTAGCAATAATGCGAAAAGCTGAAATTTATAAATGTATAATATTTATAAATGTTTAAAAGAATTTTTAGCAGCTATTTTGTACTAATTATTTTTGTTGAAATGTTCATTATACACAGTTTTGTAAAAATAATTTTATAAAAAAAATGCATTTTGCTCCGGAAAAAAAATTACTTGAATTTGTCAATAGAAATTCCCTAATTGTTGCAGCAAGAACTTTTAAATTTCTAATCAAACTTTCCTTTATTATAATTTTGTGCAAATAATTATTATTATTAATAATATAAATGACTATTAAAAGGAATTAATTGAAAATGTTCAATTTTAATAAATTAACTGTTTTCGCAATCAGATTAATAACTTTTTTCATAATTTACAAATGGAAAAAAAGTTGACAGTTTAAAAGTGAAAAGAAAAATAAAGTTGAGATTAAATTTATAAAGTAAGCATAACTTGAAGGAGGTTGAAGTAAGGGCATTGAAATCAAAATTTCAAAAGAAAAAAAAAATCACGTTTTAGTGTACAGTGAGCAATAAACGAAAAATCTAAAACTAACTTTTGATCTAATGATCAGATGTTTACGTTCTAGGACTCAAAATTTAGATTTAGAATTTCCTTAATTCCCTACCACCATTGTAGATATTTACTTTTCACCTAACTTGTAAAATTATAAAGTTTAGAATTCCTTACAAAATCACTCAGGCGAAGTGATTGTGTTTTATTTAAATATTATTTAGAAAGAATTTTTCTAAAAGTATTTCTTTTAAAGTTTTTATCAAACTTTTGCTTTTTATTTATCTATAGTTATTGAAAGTTAAGTTGATGTTTTTTAAGTTGAAATGAATGCCGCCCTGCTCTGCATATTTCAAATATTATTTCTAAAGAGATGTATAACTTAACATTAAACACCCAGGACCTTACAATTGTAAATCAAACAATCACTACATTTATTTATTAAAAAACAATCTTATGACCTGATAATAAATTGATCTAAATCTTAAATGTGAGTTTTATAACATATAATTTATTTAAACTCAGCACATACATCTAACCTCTGTTGACGCCAATGTCTCAATTTTAAAATATAGTTTTTCTTTTATAAATTTTCTGATATTTTCATATGAAGGATAGTATTAAGTTCGAGAATTAAAAATTTGTGCCCAAAAAAGTTGTTAAAAATTATAACTATTATTAATATTTGACTACAGAAAGTTTTTAATTGAAGGTTGAAATTTTTTTTAATTATGTTATTTTTTTTAATTATGCTATTTTTTAATTATGTTATTTTTTAATTATGTTATTTTTTAATAATATTTTTAATTACCAAACTCATATAACAGTATTTAGGAATCAATAAATTTATGTTACGTATGATAGTTGCAGAATAACCTGCAAACAATATATGTAAATAAAATATATTTTTAAAATTGTGCATTTTCTATTACATAATTGCATTTATTATTCTTATATTGAAAAGGTATCAAGTTATCTATGACCTCCATAATGAATGAAGTATTTACCGACTTTTATATATATTAAGGAATTGAATCAATTTTTCAAGTTTAAGATCTCATCTCATTGCAAAAAAAAAAGTTATTTAATAAAATTATGCAAAAAAAAGTAATTTAATATATATTTTTTTTATAAAGAATGCTTCTAGTAATGAAACAAACTCTTTCAAACTTTATTTTAAAAATATTGATTATTTCGTTTACAAAAAACTATTACTTTAAAGCGTGATAACATTTTTGAATACTTAATTTTTTTTCTAGTAAATAATATGTCTTTGTTAATTTCTAAAAAAAGAATCTTTATAAAAAAGCTTACATTATTCTTTTATAGAGAATATTGATTTAATAGAAAATATCACTAAAATAAAACAGGTTATGTTTTCTTACAATAAAAGTTAAATAGAATTAATTCTTCAAAATAGCGTTTCAATAAAACATAGCATTAAAATGTTATGTTATTTTTTGTGATTGGTTCAGTAGTAGTAAATTATTTTTATTTCTTCGCAAACACAATTCTTGTAAAAAAATTGAATCTGTTATATCAAAAAACTAGATCGTTTTATAAAATATAAATTATAGCGTTTAATAAAATATGAATACAGTGTATTTGTAAAGTGATCCTGATAATAAAAAGGTTATTTTCTTTTTTAATTCTCTTTTAAAAAGAATTAATTAGTTATTTTTATTCATTATGGCTAGACGAGGAGGAGAAAAAGAATATCGAATTACACTGTTTAGGTTAATGTAATTTCGTTCTCCCACCACATTTACGCGTAATCCATCGCTAATTCCACCTGCAATCGCCGCGTTTACAATCTACGGTATGTTTTGTCAATACGCCTGCGGGACATGTTAAGTTTATACTTAGCGTTTTATTTCATCCACAAAATATAATACTTTTCATCCTGTCGCGGACGAAAAGTATTATATTTTGAGCCGCGATGGCTCAGGGATTTGTGCGTTTGACTTCCAATGAGGTAAACCGGGTTCGAATCCCAGCGATGGCTGGTCGATACAAATTTCGCATCCGGGTTGCACCGACCGCAGTGCTGACGTGAAACTTCCTAAGTGGTAGACGGAACTTGGATTAGAGTCCCATTGCCGTCAGGCAAACCGTGAAAGGTTCTCGTGATCTTCTTCTCCATGTAACGCAAATGCCGGTAAGTTCCATCGAAAAGTCCTCCACTAAGGCAAATTTCTCCCAATACTTGATCCAGGAGTTTCCTTGTCTTCTGGATTGGATTCAAAATTACAAGGAAACGGAGTTGAGCATTAGCAGTCGTAAACCAAAAAAAGGGGTCGGCTGTTTAACTACGGTTATAAAATAATCATAATAATACTACTACTACTAATAATAATAATGGAGGTGATTCATTGACAGCTATCGTCCTCTCTCTCTCTCTCTTTAGATGGGCATTGCCAGTAACAATATAAATTTTGTGATGTGATCATCAAAAATTTTGTACTGCATGTATTTCTCGTTTTGAAAAAAAAAAAATTTAATTACATATCTACATAATATTAGTAGCGTATTTATTTTTATACTATTAAAAGTAACCTAATTGCTTCTTTAACTTTATATTCAATCTATTTTTCATTTTAAAAAATTTAGCTAGTGATTACAATGTTACAAACAATATGTTTAAAAATCTTACATGGAAACCAGGATCCTCAAGATTGAGAAGCGAGGGCGTAAATAAAACTTCGGGACAACGAAATCTTTCAGATCCGATTCTCAGCACTTGACCATCTGGCAGTGTGTATCTCTTTTCAAAAGCAGACACATCTTTGGTACAAGATTTTTTATCTTCTATAAAGTCTTCACTTGCAAAGCATAAAGATTCTTTTATATCTCTTACTATTTCTGATTCGGCTACATAAAGAAGTATATTGAACTAATATAATTTATAAAGCATATACAGTGTGACAATTATTGAAATAAAGCTGTCATAACTTAGAGCGTTTTGCGTGATGAAGTTCAAACTCTTCGTATTTGGTCCCAGGGCATGATGCAACTTTTTGTTGTCGACCATTTGCAAGTGGAAATGTCACGGTAGAGTGTGCTTGAGCGTATATCGCTTGGAAGGGCCTATTATGTGAGGAATAACAACCAGTTTGCTGCTCGAAGGAAGTTTATGACCGAGTACAAGCTGATGAAAACCTTTCCACTAATCAGGAATTTGATTCGCAAGTTTGATAGAACTGGTAGTGCATGTGATGACAGTGCTAGCAAAGTCGGTCGAGAAACAAGCGGGAAAACATCGCGATGACACTCGCTGTGTTTCAAATCAGTCCAAGAAAATCGATCAGACGAGCTGCACAACAAGCGGGAAACGACCAGGAGACCTTGCGACATTGTTGCTAAAGACTTGCATGCCATCAGCCATTAAGCCCCATGGCGATGAAAGAGCGAATGTATTTCACCACAGCTATGGTCGAGAGAATTGACGAACAGAAATTTGATGTGAATATGTTTTGGTTTAGCGATGAAGCCCCCTTTCACTTGGATGGGTTGGTCAATAAGCAAAATTGGCTCATTTGGGGGACTGAGAATCCGTATTTCTCGATTAAAAAGTCTTTTCCCTTGACGGGTGACTGTATGGTGTGTAATGTCCAATCGTGAAATAATTAGGGTGATAATCGTTGACCGCATGGTAACTACTAAGCGATACGTGACGGTTTTATTAAATGATTTCATCCCCTTTACACCAAGTGCCCCCAATTTCGACAAGATGTAGTTCATGCAAGACTGAGTTCGACCCAATCGGACTAAGAGAGTGTTTGATATCCTGGGGGAGCACTTTGGGGTCCGCATTCTGACTCTGGTGTAACTAAAGACCACTGGAAAAAGATTCGCTTGGAGCCCTATTCTCCGGATCTGAACACATGAGACTTAGTTTTGAGGGGCTATATAAAAGATAATGTGTACTGAAATAACCCATAAGATCATATTGCTGAGCTGAAAACTGCCATTCAGGAGGTCGTCGACAGCATCGATGTTCCGACACTTCAGCGGGTCAGTCAGAATTTAGCCATTCGTCTGCGTTACATCAGCCAATGATGGCAAGCATATTAAACATGTCACAACTTAAATGCGAATATTTGTAGCTGAACCGTGGTGACTCAGGGGATAGAGCATTCGCCATCCAATGAGGTGAACCAGGTTCAAATCCCAACGATGGCTGGTCGATACGAATTCCTCTCCCGGCTCGCACCGACCACAGTGCTGATGTAAAATATCGTTAGTATTTTTCGGATCATTCGTTAGAGTCCCCTTGCCGTCAGAACATTTTTTGTGGTTTTCCTCTCCATAAAGCGCAAATGCGAGCTAGTTCCATCAAAACCACGAAGGTAAATTTCACCCAATACTTGATTTAGAAGTTCCCTTGTCTTCTGGATTGGGATTAAAATTACAAGGCTACGGAATTGAACATTAGTAATCGTAAACCCGAAAATTGGGCCGGCTGTTAAATGACGGTTATAAAATATATGTAGCAGCGTTTACATGTTGAATAAAGTTTGTGCACTCAGTAGTTTTTGAATAATTTACTTTTTATTTCGCATAGTTTAATAATTGTTGCCCTGTAGTTGTGTTTGAATATGGCCACTCATGCCTTTCAATTAAAAGAATTTTGAGAATATTAGGTTAATTTAAACAACTCTATACCATTCTATATTACTGTTTTTAAAAATGGGGTTTGGCTGTGTCTTCGACCTCATTTCTCTCAGTGCATAACAATCATAAGTTATATTTCAAATATAGCACCTACTTGGTGTGGTTCCTTCCCTCACCATTGTTTTGAATGTTTCATGCTCATTCACCGATAAAGTGCTCTTAAATCTGCCTATTATTGAACATTTTATTTTAGTATTATTATCATTGTTGTACCGCTGGGCTTGGCGAGTTGATGACGTAATGATTTTATGTATAGAAATAAAAGATTTGAGTGCTATCCCTGTATATTGTATACCTCTGAAGATAAAATCATTCTTTTTTTGGCAATTTTTTGAGAATGTATTAATTAATGGAGTAATTTTTTGTTTCTACAAAAAATGGAGCTGCAAAATAAAAAAAAATTTCAAAAATAATAAAACTAGTATTTTGCATGACATAAATTTTAAATATAGATTTCTAATTGTGTATATTTACAAAATAGGAATGAAAAAAATCAAAATATTGCTGAGAACTTTGTAAAAGAAGCATTAAATAGAAATACAGATGTATGTAATAATCGATGCATTAAGCAAAAGAAATGCATTGCGTTCCGTAAAAAAGAAAAAAAAACTTTATTCTCTCGCTCAAGCTTATGAACAGGCTTTTTTTTCGACTGGAGATTATTTGACGGAACGAAGAACCATTGGAGAAAATTGTAAAAATCTTTTTATATTAATTTTAAATAAATATTAATATTAGTGCCAGTTACGACTTTAGTACAGTAAGGTCTGAGAAGCCTAGGTCTGGGGCCCCCACATTCCTGGGTGCCGTCCAAAGTTTACAAATAATTAATTTTGTGTTTTTCCTTAAAAATTACCTATTACAGTTTTAAATTAACAAAAATTGAAAAAAATATATGCTGAAATTTACTAATACATCGTAATTTACTTCTGTTATAAATAATTTAAAAGCACTCTGTAATAAAATAACATGTAAATTTAGTATAAAGTAACGACCAAGGGGGCCCTAACAGTTTTGTGCCTAGAGCCTGCCTTGTGCTAGAATTTTAACAGGAAAGAGATGTTTGAATTTACTTTTTTCCATTCAGCTCTTTTTTATTAATTACACAAATAAATATTATGTGATCTAAAATATACCCCCAAATATTATGTGATCTAAGCTGATCTATAAAAAATTTTTATCTCTTTTTTTTTTTACCTGATGTTGTAAAATAGTATCCTCTTTCTGTTAATAGTTGGGCCAAATAATCGGTCAGTGTTCTACCAGCATATTCCATTCGAGAAACAGCATGATGGATTGCGTAACCTTCATAGATTGGTACAGCGTGGCTAATGCCATCTCCTGAATCAAGGACCACACCTGTAGTTTGCCCGCTCGTATATAGGGCTAAAACTGCTTGAATCGCTACGAAAACTCCACGACATTTAAATTTTTCAAACAGTATCTATAAATATAATACAATAAATCTGATATATGATACTAATACAGTATTTTTATGCAAAAAGAAAAAAATTTATATTTTGAAATGCTTATTTAACAATGCATTCAATTGAGTTATTCTGTTGCAAAATTCGTTAAACCCAAACTTATTTTACTGGAAGAGAAAATATCTTTTGTCATAGATTTGATTGAAAGACTTTATTAGCGAATATATTGAACAGCTAAGAGACAAATTCAAGTAATTTAGCAATCAAAATAAAGCAAAGTTAATCTAATTGAAGTACCAAAATAGTTTTTGTTATAGACTTGAGAGGCAAATCTTATTAGCGCTTAATGGCTTATGCAACTGAAAAACTCAAATAAAGAGCTGTGTAGATGAAGATTTTAAGTGACATTTTAGTAAATTTGAGTAAATTACATATAAAGTTTACAAAGGCATAAAATATCTTCTGTTATAGTTTTGAATGAAAGATCTGAATAGTGCTTAACGGCTTTTACAACTGAAAGACTCAAAGATCTGACTGGATGAAGGTTCTATGCATTTTAGTAAATTTGAGTAAATTAGCCTTAAAGTTTACTTTTGTTTTGACAATAGGAAATAAAGATTATAATTTGCATTTATCTGTCATCTGTAAGCTTCCACTTGACCCAAACGACAGAGTATTCCGATAACGGCAAATTCAGAGGGGTAATAAAAGACATCAAAAGGATCCAAAATTACCATAGAACGTGGGATCGCATATCCCATTGAAAGGTTCACAATCACGAAAGACGCACGCTAAAATCACGCTTCGGCACACACCATGACCACATCATTTTTAACGGGAATAATTTTTATGCCGTTATAGAATGTGCTTTGATGTCAGAGGGCACAACTTTAAATATATCTTGTAATAATTCATCAAATAAATATTTTAGCATCTTTTATGAATATATTTCAGTTTGATACCAGAACTGCATGGATTTTCCACGATATCCGCCCTCTCAATGTAGTTTAGGACCCCATGTGTAAGGATAAAATTTCATCTTCTTGAAAGTTTTATCACCCTCCGAATTTGTCAGCTAATTTTTGAAACATCCTGTATAATTCCCTAACATGTTAGTGTAAATTGCTCGTGTCATGGAGATTTTATTTGCTGTCAACAGTCTTTTTAATGTTAAGGCCTGGTTTCTTAGGACAGGACGCCGTTAGATGGAAATCAGCGCTAACCTCTGATTGGTCCATTTGTAAGTTTGATAGTATACGTCATCGAACGCTCATCTTGAACTACAATTGCCGTCCAACTCAACTGCAGTTGGATTACAACGTGACGTTAACCACAGAAGCAATGGCGGACAGCATCCAACAGCACATTGAAATCAGCCAAGATTTTGATTTTGACATTAAACATAGCTTCTTCATTAAACATAGCACTCTTCATTTAGCTCAGCTATAATATGTTTTTTCTTGGACAAAGTCATTATTTGTTCTCCAAAACACTGGTCGACAATAACAAAATCAATACAAATTCAAAATAAATATTTGTTTCCGTTATTAACGCATGCGCAATGAGAGATAATGTCTGCGTTGGACCGACTGCTCACGCTGAGCTAACAAAAAAGTATTTTTTTGGTGTCAGCTCTACATCAACTTTCCGCTGACGCTCAGATAAGGCGCTAGTTCTAAGAAACCAGGCCTTTACTCGTCAAGTATCAGTTGCATAATGTAATTGGAACATTCTTACATTTTGAAAGCTTTCGATAATCACCTAGTAACTTCATTCATCGAGATCTGTGAAATGTAAAGTCCCGCAGTGGACTGATCGTTAAGACACGGTTCCCCTCAGATCAGCGAAGTCAAGCATCACTGGCTGCGGTCAGTGTGTGCGTGGGTGACCACTTGGATCCGACTGTGCTTAGGGACCGAGGATGTGCGGTATTGGTCCTTGTTAAACTGTTCTACCGTAAAGTGCTCGACTTCGCGTGCAGGTCGTCGGGCTACCGAAGGTGTGCCATCCGTTCTGCTGAGGATCAAAATTGTGATGGCATGTCTTTGGATCATCCTCAGGGATGTTTTCCAGACCATCGCCAATAGCCCATTGTGCAGCTCTAGCGTGACGTAAATGAACTACAACAAGAACAAATGTAAGGACCATACGTCGTATAGTTAAATAAGGGCCATTTTCACCGCATGTAGTTCACGCGCCTCCAGTCACGGTGGAGGAAATATGAGAACCTGATTGGTGAAGTATATTTTCAGGCGAAAAACTCACCAATCAGGCTCTTTTTTTTCGCTGTACGGCAGTGTTTCTCAAACTTATGACTTTTGTGTACCCTTTCTAAATTTCTCATAACGCTTTGCACCACTAAAAAAATGAATGTATTTTTACTGTAAAATTTTTTTTACAAAAGTTAATTCACAACTAGCTGTTAACACCACTAATTATTAACTGTTAACTCTGAAAAAAAGAGCCAATAGAAAAATACGCAGTAGTAAATTTTCATGGCTAGCTTTGTTCTCAAATAAAAATTTTTGAAATTTTCGTTTGTTGCAAGATACTCCCATTAAACTATTTTAGTTTGGGGGTACGCTCACCACATTTTGGGAAACATTGCTCTACGGTAATTAGAGGCACGGCAGCTGCGGGTAATGAAAATGCTTCCTAGGATTTTTTTTCTTATGAATCAATGTTGTATAAATAGGACTAAAATCTTTCCCCGAGAAAAAATAATCTTATCCCGAGAATTATGTCTTTTCCAAAATTGTTCCATTGAATTCTTTTCAGCTAAACTTTTTGATAATCATTTTAAAAATTTTACCTCAAGCATTTTCTCTCGATTTCGAAGTGGATTCTTCGGTGCTTCTGATACAATGACAGCTTGTTCTTGAGGATCTGTTTCTAAAAGATGGTTAAAAGTGTGATCCCATATCGTCTCCAAATCCCTCCAACTGTGCACAATCCCCTGACGTATAGGATAGGATAAATGCAGCATACCTCTTCTTGCCTGTGCCGATCCTCCAATATACATGTTTCGATATTTCAGTCCTACCACCACTGGCTAGATGATAAAGAGAAAAGAAAAAAACTGACGTAAGACTATGATTGTAAATGTATTAAAATCAAGAAATATCCTGACAATACTTAAATTAACAAAATTTAATATCAAAAAGTCCATTTTAATTTAAAATCTTACTTATATTGCGCTATATTGTATTTTATATGTATTCATTGTAGCGTGATATGAGATGATTAACCTGCATAATGTTGCGAGAGATTATTTTCGTTCGAGTTTCAGACAAGAAATATCGAGGCAAATTTTTGACAAAAAAAACAAGCCATGCAATATTTTGCCCGCTCTTATTCATCCCATAATACTTTTTTTAATATCAGCTAAATTCTTTTACAACGTTTACATGTCATCTGTATCAAGTTACCAAATCTCGAAGTCATATTTTTTAAGTTAATTAATTTCATTTTTTTCCTCACTCATAATCATGACTTAATTACAAGAATTGTTTTCTTTTAATTTGGATTATTGGATTAGTGGATTGGTTAGTATGGATTAAAATACAGACAAGGTATGTTTTTTTTCATTTCTTGCTAATTAATATAAAGTTTAAAATTGTAAAGACGATAGCAAGATATTTTAGTTTTAAAACTTATTTTAACCACTTAATTATGAAGATCTTATTTTTTTCAAATAAAGTGGAAAAAATATTTTTATACTCTTTTTTTTGTGGAATAAAACTCTTAAGGCACAAAAATAACATAATTTTTCAAGTACAATAAATTTATGTTTCATAAAAAAAATTTTAAAAAATTTGAAAATTTAGAAAAAAATTATTAATAATAATTAAGAAAGTAAATAAGTTGATGAACTTTATCATCAAAAGAAAAAGAAATAAGTCTCTATAATATTCCCAAAAAACTTATTTAGGAAATAAAGAATAATTGAATATATTAGCTAGAATTTGCTTCCATGTTTACCCGAATAATTTATAGTGCCACTAACCTGACGAAAAGAGGTACATATGTTCACTTCTGTTCTCAACAGAATGTTTTCACCAAAAAAAGTAGTATTTATTATCGATCCAATAAAAGAACGAATTTACTTTTATCTAGGCATATTTGGTATCTTTGAAATATTTTAAAACCAAATAATCGAATAAAATGATAAAGCGACATTGGGTTAAAGCATAATTTTTCAAAAGTAATGCTTATTCATTAATAATTAGAACAAAGTTTATAAAATTAACTAAAAATTTGGAAAGTGATTTAAAGCAATTTTTGTGGATTCCTTACTATGTATTTTGGTCTTCCTACTACTGATGGAAACTCAACTGAGGGAGTCGATTCTCCTGCAAATCCAGCTTTGCAAAATCCGGTACCATTATCAATCACAACAACACTGAAAAGATTTTTTAAAAAGTGATTAGCAATTACTGAAAACTTAAACTAGTATCTACTTTTTACAAGAAATAAAACAGTCGTTTGTTTTAAATCACGCCAGATAAATTGAAACAAACTTATTTTAGCTTAAGGATACTCTAGTGACGAAAAAATGGTTATAATATGGTGTGTTTTTTTTCAGCAATCCATGCAATATATCAAAATTCTGAAAAAGATCCTTTATTAAAAAATTGATTAAGTAAAAAAGTAATTTTTTCCAAAGTGTTACAAATTAAAATGGCGACTGTATACTTTCTTATTGATTAAGTCAATAAAAATGTATGCAGTCTCCTTTCATTTTAAACATCAGCATCCGTTATTTTTAGGTTGAGCTGTGCCGGACTGTGTAGAGGTCAGGGAACTGGCCTTTCATCGGAAAGGTTCTGGATTCGAATCCCGGGCAAGACATTGATGTTCTTTCATTCTCTGTACTCTCTGTCCTTACTGTGGGAGCAACGTTGGCCCACTTAATAAGGTGCCCCTGAAGAAGTGGCCAACAAATCTGCCCTGTAAAATGCCTGAATTGACGAAATGTTAACGCAGGTGGGCAGTGTGGAATCGGAAGAAGAAAAAAAATTAGAATTAAAAGCAATTTTATTTGTATTGATTATAAATGCAAAGATAATGTAAGAATATTTTTATGTACTAATATGTGTAAAAATAACTCATGTCTTTAACAAAAAATGTTTTTAGGAAAAACGTCAGAAATTTGTTAATAAAAAAATTAAATAAAAATGTCCAATAAATGTTAATAATTCTGTATATTTTCTGTAAATAATGCGACTTTAAATACATTTAAAATTAAAAGTCGATCGATGAGAGTTTTTTCGAGTAATAAATCCGACCGAAATAAATATAGCTTCGATAAATACGTTTTTTAAGTTTTCTGAAAAAACGTTTCGTGAGATGCTGTGCAATAATTCAAAATTTGAGAGCTTCCAGCTCTGATTGAGTTTTTGTTGATCTTAAGATTTAGGATATTTGAAGAACAGAGAGAGAGAGAGAGAGAAAGAGATCATGATCTCTAGCCTGATCCCTTAAATCAGGGAAAATATCTAAACTTTTAAATTAAATGAAACAACTCACCTCATTATTGGAGCTAAACTCTGCAATCCCTGAATGCCTAAACTGTCTTCAGAAAATAAATTTTGATGAGTTAAAAAAAAATAGTTTTAATATAACTGAAGTGAAAACTGATTCTAGCTGTATTTATTACATCACTTTAATAAGAAATAATGCATATCTCAACAATACCATTTTGACGTCATTGTTCGAATTTATTTCAATAATATACTAATTAACTCATGTACTTCATTATATTTTAGTTTTTAATAGAGGGAAGGAGTTAATCTCGCGATTATTTCCAAAACATTGTTAAGTAAACGTTCATATTTTAAAAAAAATAAGTAAATAAAAAATAATGATAACAATAATTTTTATTTTATGTCTTTAGCAATAAATGAAATAGAATTTTTAAAAACTACGTTTTCAAGTAATCACAATTTTAAAAAGTTTGTTTTTGCAAGTTCTTGAAAAGGAAAAAAATAATTCTGTTTCTGTCAGACTTCTAGAACAGGAAATGTAGGGCTCAGCACTTTCGGAAGAAGTGGAAGGTATTTGCGGTGGTAAAAGTTTTTTTAAAAAAGTAGCGTTATAAAAAGAAAAACACTAATTTTTTGTGTTAAGTCTGACAAAAATTAAACTACTTTCTCCTCTTCAAATAGTGTACTTAAAAAAGGTCGTTTTTTTTAAAATTTATTTTATATATTTATTTTCTGCTTTTTAGTGTCCTGTCAGTAAATGGTGAAAGTTACGATATGCAATTAAATGGCAAGAAATTTTGTTGCCACATTTAAGAAATAATTGAAACTTAGAATGGCATTAGGTATCATCACATAGCTCCCGTTGATAATTAATATTCTAATTTGTCAGAAAGTGATGGAAATTTGAATTGATGACAAATTCCTTTGGTAATAATATGGTAATAACTTTGTTTAGCAGATTTCAGGAAACGATTGAATTTTTTACTGTCATCCAGTACAGTGCTCTAATTAAAATTTAAAGCTTCCAGATTTATTTAATTATAGATCAAACATGGCTATAATTATAGATTTAGCGAAATTTTGATTCCTTTTGACTGGAAATGATTAAGATTTTGATAAATCTATAATTATTCCCATTTATGGTATTAGGTCAATACATTCTGCTTTAAATAAAGAAAGGATAGAAACTTGTGTTGATTGAAACAGTGCTGCAGATAACTTTTAAATACTCTAGCTAATTAGACAATGGTCAAAATTTTGATTCACGATTAATTTCTTTCATTAATATCATGTTGAAACATTTTGCGTGTGGTGGTCAGGAAATGATTGAAATTGATATTGTCATTCATGTTTTTGTGAAATAGAAATTGCGACAGTTCTTGTATAGCCTTGTCAAATCAAGTAATAATATTAATAATTCAAATACGCTATTATTTTGATCTTGTTCTAGTTATGTACAATAAAAACCAGTTTTTGCAGAAAGTTCTACGAAAACAAAAAAGAAAAGAGCAGTTGTTTCATATAGAGCATTTAACTTTGCGACAAAAGCTAAAATATTTTATATTTAAGTGAAATAAAGACATGTATTTTCTATCAACTGTGGAATGAAAAGAAGAAAAAAATTACACCTCTGCTGTTATTCAAAGCTTTTATTCCCTGATACCACAAATAAGTTATATTCTTTCTAAAAAATATTATTCCTTTCTGCAAGCTGAAGAAAAGATTAATAATTGTCTTTTCGTTCCAGAAGAACAAAACTGCCTTGCAAACGAGAAAAAATTGATTTTTATTCTTTGTTATCTGATTTGCTTTTCGGTATAAAAATGTCATTATTTTCGATACAATGACATCCCCTCATTATTTGATGTATTACAAGCTATTCACGCCTCAAAAAGTCCTCACGGAATTTTTCGGGTCGAAATATTTATTTTGAGATGTCTCTATCAGAAATGTTAGTACTGATAGTCCTTCATCTTAGGTGGAAAAATGTTTTCATACTAAATAGTGACTATGATAGTAAGTAAAAAATTTAGATTAGATTCATTATAGATTAGATTAAATTAAGTAATAAATTTTATTTGTTGTATTTCAAGCTGTTCACACCTCAAATAGACTTCACGGAATCTTTTGGTTAGAAATATTAATTTTGATGTGTTTCTATCAGAATTGTTAATGCTAATAGTCCTTCATCTTAGGTAGAAAAACATTTTAATTATCAATGGCGATTGCAAGAGTAAATAATAAATTTAGATTTCTAAAATAAAATTTCGTTGACTTTATTAATAGTAGTTGTACAAGGCAAAATCATCGGTTACCACTGGCCACAGGTGCGAGTAAATATAACAAGTGAGAATTCAAAAACTATCTACGAGTCGCCACTCGATAACCACTTTTTTCGTCGCAAATGCTTCCTATTTGCAATTGATTATTACTTTTGACAAAAATGGAATTGCTATGAATATTTTATAATGACTTTATATGTATGTTTTATGATATATATATACATATATGATATATATATATATATATATATATATATATATATATATATATATATATATATATATATATATATATATATATATATATATATATATATATATATATATATATATTTTATATGACTAATAAGATTCAACTCCGTAGCCTTGTAATTTCGAACCCAATCTGGAGGGCAAAGGAACTTCTGGATCAAGTATTGAGAGAAATGTGCATTACCAGCATTTGTGTAACATGGAGAGGAAAATCACGAAAACATCCCACGGTTAGTTGACGGCAAAGAGACTCTAACCCATGATCCGTCAAACACTGAGGATATTTTATGTCAGCACTGTGGTCGGGGCGAGCCGGGAGCAGAATTCGTTGTAACCAACCATCGCTAAGGTTTGAACCCGGGAAAACTTATTGGGAGGTAACTGCTCTATCCCCCGTGCCACGACGGTTCCTCAATGAGCAATTGACGACGGTCTGGGAAACATCCTTAAGTTTGATCCAAAGACATAGCATATCAATTCTCATTCTCAGCAGAGGGAATGGCATCGGCGCATTGGTAGCTCAACGACCTTAGTGCGTACTAGTCGAGCACTTAACTGTAAAATAGTTTTAAAAAGCTGACATCGTGCACTCTCCATCCCTTCGCAGTCTGGTCAAAGTTGTCACCCAAACTGAGGAAAAATTAAATACTTGAAAGTTAAATTGAGAAAAGACTAAATACCTTCCGAAATTCAATGAATTCTTTTAAAGAAATGTAGAGTTGAAAATATTTAAAACCATAATAATTTACCGCAGAATTGCATAGGCGTTCTTACTAGGCTTATTTACCACTCATCTCGTCTCAGTTTTCTTAGACAATCAAGCAGGTTTTTAATCCAAAAGTAATTGGTCAGATTTTGACAATTTTTTTCCTTTCTTAATATTTTTATATGCTTTTTAAACAGATGTAAGCACTTAATCGTTTAAAATACACAGTACAATATTTTCATTAATAACTAACGATCATAAGATAATACGATTATTAAATATAAAA
The DNA here is from genome assembly GCF_982258835.1 of Parasteatoda tepidariorum. Taxonomy (NCBI): domain Eukaryota; kingdom Metazoa; phylum Arthropoda; class Arachnida; order Araneae; family Theridiidae; genus Parasteatoda; species Parasteatoda tepidariorum. The sequence goes on from NC_141762.1 coordinate 52,154,581, forward strand.
CAATAAAAATTTTAAATTTCTGAGTGATGGCTTTTGATGTCCTATCAGAGGAGACGACGTAGTGCAAAAGGCTAAATATTAATCTGCGATATCTATTATTTTCCTTTTTATTCCCTTTCATTTTAACAAGGTTTCGAAAAATTCTACATTAAGGGCGATGATTATGGAACACCCTGTACATAAAAGTAGAAATTATGGACCCCCTGACTGTTTTTTTGTAAGCAGAAACGAAACTACTGTTAGTTTTTCCTTTACTTTAGTGCGTTGATGAGTAAAATGCAAAAAGTTTGTATGTAATTTTTTCGATGGCTGATCAAGTGCAAATGAGAGGAAAATAATTGTGAATTATTAAAACAAATTTTACCGCCTCTCCGTTTACAACGCATTTAAAGCCAAAAATGGCAATTCGTTATTAAATTCGGAATATGATTACGAAGATCAAATTTTTTATTTAATTATATTAAATTTTTTATCATTTGCATTTTGTGCGACTTAATCTTGAAACTTTATATGCAAATTTGAAAACTTTCGAAAGGCATTACTTTTCATGTGCTTGCCTCAAAAATCATTTTTAAAAATAAAAAAAAATTTAAAAAAATTTTAAATTTTTTTTTCTAACTTTGTCAATTTATACAATCTTTGTCACCAAATCTTTATTTATTTAGCTCAAATTCTAATTTGATTTCAAAAATTTTAAAAATTGTCAAACTTTTTAGACATTTATTTATGAAATTTTTTGTGCAATAATGCAAAAACATAAAATAACAATAATATAAAGAGAGAGGTTTGAATTACCAGGCCAGTATCAGAGAAAAGGTATATTTTGTATCATCCTGTAACAAAGCAAGTGCGAAGTAATTTAGAACCTGTGCAAGTTTTCTTATTATGCTCAATATCTACAGTTGAGTCAATTGTATAAAATAAAAATAAGCATACATATTTTCACGTGGAATTATCTTTAGATTCATAATTGTGTTCTAACAATTCTTAACAACAATTATAAGTTATTCCTCGTGATCTAGCCGGACCAAGTCCACGAACTCAAGAATTTCTGAAAAATCTCAAACGAGAAGAGGTCTAAAATTTATGTTATCCCTATCGAGACCTGCACAGCTCCGGAGATAGTCCGGAGAGGCCTTCACAGAGTTATAATTGTTATACATCGAAAAAATATTTTGCCCCTTATCAAATGAATGTCAATTAATGTGTCCACTTGCGCACCTATTAATGGTGAACTGGATGACTCTATCAGTCTTGATGATGATGGTACCAGAACTTGCTTGCCTGTTATATCAGAGGATGATGATGACTCTATCTGTCTTGGTAATGGCACTGAGTCTTGCTTTTTATACCAGATGATGTTGATGACTCTGTTAGCCTTGATGGTAAAGGAATTTCAGCTTGAATGTTATACCATATGATGACTCTTTCAGCCTTGATGGTAATGGCACTGGAGCTTGCCTCTTATACCAGATGTTAATGTTAATTCTTTGATGGATAGGGCTTTGGAGTTTGCTTGTTATACCAAATGTTGATGATGACTCAATCTACCTTGATAGTAAGGGATCTGAAGCTTGCCTTTATTCCAGATGATGATTCTATCAGTCTTGATGGTAAAGGCATGAGAGCTTGACTGTTATACGTAGGATGAATCAACGGAATTTTCCGTAATTGTCGGTCTGATAGCTTTATTTTATAACAGATATCAGAGTATTTAATTACGATGAAGCATCAGCGAAGCCTTTCTATGACAAGAGGTCAGCAATATCTTAACAATTCTTGATTCACGGTAATAGTTCCAAATCGACCACTCTTCATTCTAACCCATCCGAAACGTATTTCCTAAATTGCGGATTCCTTCCACACTTTGTTTCTTATCCTCGCACATTTCTATAAATTTTGTCACGTATATTTATGATAACCACGCATATTTCAACTTATATTATGTTTGCTCTTGTGCACAAATTTTTTTTATCCTAAATCTGCCCTGTAAAAGATGCAAGAAATGAAGAAATGTTTTTTATTTATACATGCTTTTTTATTTACTTTATTGAAAAATAACTGCTTCATTTTAACACCTGGATTTTAAAATATTTTTACTCCTTAGATGCCTAAATTTTTGCACATCTATCACTATTACTCAGTGTTATTTGACGTAATTTATCACTGAAACTTTCTATCGTCTTTTTAGAGAACAGAGCTATTAGTTTTTTTTTAATATAAACCATAAAAAATTATAATCATGATACATATTTTATTTAGCACTGAATAAAACTACCACCAAAAGTTTTTCAATGGCAATAGCATTGGAAAAACAATAAGGAAGTAAATATAGAAAGTGATCCATAATAAGTATCTATTCACCCAGGTCAGCTGAACAAAGGTGTCAATGTGTGTTAATTATACTTTTCAAAAAAGATCCGAAACGAATCACTTGACATTATTGACAGATAGAAAACAAAATTATCGTCATATGCGAAAACGCAAACTATGAATTATCCCAAGAACAGTGCAATCGATTGTAACCTGATGGCGAAACTTGAATTCTATTGTCCCCAATATAAAAAAAACACGAAAATGAAACACTTTTTAGCTTTTAATACGGATAATCGTGACTTTGTTTCATGAAAAACATCTTTAATCAATTGGTAAGTTTCACGCAAATAAGATGATTGTCACAGATTAGTATGGTATAAGTTTGCTGTATTGTCTTTCGAGAGTCTTTGAAATTTCAGAAGACACAATTAAACTTTGTTAAAAATATTAACTTTAAGTAAACTAATTTTAAGTTCATTTCGCTGTATTTGAATACTTGTGTTAGAAATATATCGCTCAAAAATTTGAATTGCAACAATAAACGTTCTAGGATAAAAATTCGAAGTAAATATCAAAATCATTTGAACATTTGCAATACGCCAATCCTATAAAACAGATAAAATCTTTTCAATTTATCATTAGCTTGATTATAATTTAATTAATATTGAGAGATTAGAATACTTTTTCGATTTGTAATGCCTAACTAACCTATTACAACAACTTCGTATAAAAACTTGTAAGTTTTTTTTCTCCCGAAAACGTAAAAACTGATAGTATAACTATTTTAAAGATTTTATCTTAGCACCCTTGTTTATTATGATGGATCTCTTTTCTCTATATATAAAAGCGAAAGTCTGTCGATGTAGTTTAAAGTTTAGTGCTAGTAAAGTTTAGTGCACCATAGTTCAAATGCTGAAGAGTTGGGAACAAATGTAAGTTATCAATGAATATTTGATGTGTAATGTAATGTAAGTTATCAAAATTTAAAGAAATACAATATTTAATCCAGACGTGCCAACTTTTAATTCCTTCCATTATCATTTTTCCCAGTGGTATTAAAATGGAATTAAAACTTCAATTTTAAGCAAACAAATACGTTGTATTTGAAAAAAATTAAGTTGACAACTATGATAGTAACGCATATTAATATATAAGCTTAATTTTTTTAAGAATAGTGGTGATAAAAATCATTTAAAAATTAAATTTATAAAAGAAAAAATAGTATATATTTACTACCACTTTAAATATGAAAATAAAATCTCCCGCAAAATGCGGGAGAGTTGGCAGGTATGTTTAATCGCAATAAATCATTAGCTTAAATATGCTTATTCGCATTTCTTCATTTGAAGTACTAGACGTTAAAAATTATTAAACTCTAGTACTAAAACTTTTCTCTTGTCAAATATTAAACAATACTCGAAATTCTTTTCTTTTTTTTTACATCTTTTTAAGAAAATTTTTTAATTCTCTAACTGTTTTTTAGTTCTCTAATCACAATCCTTTCGATGAAAAATAATCAAAATGTTACAAGTTTTTTGAGGTGGAATAAAATAATCCAAGTTTTTAATGAAGAAAAGATGGACACTTACAGTGACTATCTATATTAAACGTAAACTTATATGCTTTTCTACACTCATTTAAGGACTTAAACAGTTAAGTCTAAATGTTAAGAAAATTTTAACAGCAAGAAATATTTCATTTTAGCTTAAAAAAGTTAAATAAATTTGATTATCAGATCAAAAGTTCATTTTAATTTCCTCATAAAAGTGTCGTACGAATGTACAGAGAGATTTTAACTTTCAAATAGCTAAGCAAATACTCAAAAAAAGTGAAAACTATTCCAGTTCCTTCTTTCAAAGCAGTTTAATATAAAACGGTCCGTGTTCTTATGCACTCGAATCTCAACGTTAACGTGCACTTAGTACTTTTCCTTTCTAAAACTGATTTAAAAGGTGGAATTTAGCTACTGAGATATTGTAAGCAGTCTCATTAAATATGAAAATTCATGTTCAAAAATTTTCAGCTAAATAAGTGGAATTAATTATGAACGCATTATTGTTTTGAAATTATTCATTTACACGTTATTGATTCGACAACTGTTGTTCCTTTTATATTCTTTGTAATTGTGATTTTTTGTTCTTCAGTTACCGCATCTGTAGTGAAATCGTTAAATAGCAATGGAATACTTGTCATCAGTTTTGAAGTGGAAGAAATGGACACTTATCAATGGCCAGTAAGGTTTGGAGTAAATCCCCCTTTGGACGGCTTTATCGCCATAGTAGGATCACCAAATACTGCAAACTATACGTCACAAATAGTTCAATCATTGAAAGTAAGTAATCTCTGCAAAACAATGTTTGACTTAAAAAGCAATGTGCACGGTCAATTTTAAACCTTTAGATCTTCAAACTTAAGTAAAGTAAGTAAGATTTTTAAATTAAATAATCGAAATGCCAAATATTTTTAGAACTTTAGATTAATGAGTTTTTAAGTTGTACGCATGAACGAATAATTTTAAGAATGATACAAGGTGTTGCAACCCCAACGCATTTTTTTCTGGACAAGGGGAAGCTCTTTTGAAACACTCAACCCTTTAAGAGGCAGGAAAGCCACAATTTTAAGCAAGAAGAACTATAAATATTGTAGTCATTGTAAACACATCCAAAATGGAGCGACACGCTTTATTGTACGAAATACAATTTTTCTAAAAAATGCTTCTTCTTTTTACGTGTTCGCGCATTAGAGGGGAAACTCTATTTATAATTCTCTATATTTTTTATGCCTAAAAAGAAAGAGTTCAAGATAGATATGATTGAACGACCTTGCCTAATTATTCAGGGCTCTATCGTTTAACAGCCATAGTAAAAGCGCCGTTTAATTAAGTCACTCACAGTGGGCCAGCATCCAAGGTTTCGCGGCCAAAATTAGTATTTCGATAAAATTTGCTTCAAAATTTGGGGGTTTTTATGTGCAGGTAAATTGAATTCATAGTTGAAATTTTGAAATACACTAAAAATACCAAAAAACAAACAAAATGGCGGCTGAAATATGGCGAGCAAAAATAAAGTAAAAATAATATAGCACGTTTAAATAATTAAATATAGCAATGAAAATAGAATAATTTTCGTAATTTTATATTAAAGATGAAAAGCAAATTATATTTCCGAAGTAATATTACAAAATAGCGTTAATTAATTACAAAATAAAGCGAAAACATGAAAAAAAAACATAATTTTTGTTTTTCGGTATATTTAGTTCATCTTTGCAATATGGGCAAAATGGGGCAGGTTTTTTCGAAAGAAGAAACATCAAAGAAGACAACAAAAAAAAGTATAGCTAATTACCTCGTGGAACTTTTTGGAGATAAGTTTCGAAAGTGATTCAAACATTGTAAAATGTCAAATGATAAGATATAAACTATAAGTTTGTCAAGAGTATTACCTAATCCAACAAATTGAAAAATTGTACTGTAATTTCAGACTAATTACTCTGATAAAAATGCAACAGTAAGGTGAAATTCCTATACATATTTCCGAAATATAAATTTAAGAGTTACATTTAAAAAAAAATGTTTTTAACATATTTTTCACTACATTGTACTCTCGTTGGTACAAAAAGTAAATTATAATGTTTGGAATGATTATGAATACTTAATTTGGGCGATATTAGAACTGCCTAGACATATTTTAATTGAAAATTTAATTTTGACTTTTGGCCAAAGATCATGGTCTTCTGGCCCACTGTGCACTGGTCAGACAATGTAACAATGTCTGAGCTTGTATCCCACTCTCTCTCTCTCTCTAAACTTCCCCGTCAGACCAGCAGAAAACCCAGAAAACTTTCATCCCCGGAAAATTTGACATGCATCTTCCCATCTTTTATTTGATCTTCAAAGTCTTCGAATTTTGATTTGATCTTCAAAAAGAATATGAGTAAGTTATAATTAATTTTCATATTTTGAATTAATGTGTTTTTATCTTAACGATTGCATCATATAAAAAAAACTACCAAAGAACTTTAATGTATACCTTACCAGCTTACGTTCTTAAAGAGAATTTCAACAACACAAAAAATCATACATTAACATAATAATTAGTTATGTAATTAATTATTACAAATTAATTAATTATTATAAATTAATTAATTATCATGAATTAATTAATTGTTATAAATTAATTAATTACTATAAATTAATTAATTATTATATATTAATTAATTATTATATATTAACCAACATTAACACATGCTTTATATATTACCGCTATATTGAATCGATATTTTTATTTATCCCATTGCAAAGAATAAAATATTTACTACTCAGACTCTTACTGTAATTAATATTTGATTTTCCTGAAATCGAATATTAATTATAGTAAGAGTTGAGAGGTAATTATTTTTCCTTTTTGCAAGGAGAGAAATAGAAATATCGAGTCAATATGGCGTTAATATATAAAGCATGTCATTACTTCATCAACCTCAGTTACTTTAGTTGTAACCAAAATTGGCTCAGGATATAATCGCCAACCAAAAAATCACCACGAACATAAATTATTTAATTTTAATTTTGTTGAGGAAAATATTTCTTTTAATCTAAAATACTCATAATTGAATCTTTTAATTAAATCTTTTATAAGCTTTTAGATGTTATTACCAAAATTATCTTTTTCACCTAAGTTGTTGTATGTGCCTGCTCCATGACAAGAGCATGCGAAAAAAGACAAAGTTTAATTATTTTTCGGTGTAATTGTTAAACAAACTTTTTTAAAAATAAAAATGTGTTCGAGTCACCAAAAAGACTTAAACACTTGCCGTTTTTTTTTCTTTCTTTCAAGCGAATGTATTTTCATAGAAAGAAATGAAGGGACGACTGCTCCATAACATAGAGAGTTCTCTCTCCAAAGAACTAAGTTTTGCAAGAAAAGAAATGTTTTCTCAGTCATCAAATATTCAATTATTGTCAAAGTTAATCTTCCTTTCAAACGGTAAAGTTGTAAGCTTACTCTTAAATCTTCATTGCAGTTTAATTACCAAGTATTTCTGCATTCTTTTGAAAGAGCTGCAGAGAAATGTCAAAATAGCCATACTAAAAAATAGGCAATGTCACTTTAATCCGATAAATATATTTTTTAAATTATTTTTCAGAAGAAATCAATGGTCAACTCTTCACAGTTATGGATTTTTGGATTAAATGGTTTGGTAAATTTGGGGAATCTTCTAGATGATTTTGAAGAAGGAGATCAAGTTCTTATTGTCGGAAATAACATCTTCAACAGCTCTGAATTTTTACATCCTGATCTAAATGTGCTATCAGCTAGTATCAAATTTACTTTATATTTAGTTTTTCTAACTTTATAATTTTTTTCGAAGCTTTTATCGTCAAGAAAAATTAAATCATAATTTGAGTATAATTGGGTATAATACGAAAAAAAAACAACTACTTCGATTTAGTATTAGGAACAACATATGACGCAATGCTAAACGAATGGAATTTAGTTGTTGTTTATTTAGTTATTGTTATTAGTAGTTGCTGTTATTTGTTTTAGTTGTTGTTGTTTATTTAGTTGTATTTAGTTTCAATAACTTTTCTTTATAATGCAATAAAATCTGGCGAGCAGCTATTTAAACGATCAAACACTTCGTTTGTTTATTTGTGGATTGAAGTTAGGCTCGCAGAAAATGCCGTTCATGGGTTAAATTTAGTAGGAACAACACAACCTGTGACGTAGGCTATATTATACCCAATTGTCAAGAAAATTAAATATCGTCAAGAAAAATTAAATCATAGTTTGAGTATCTCAAGAAAAATTACAGAAAATTACAGAATTATACAGAAAAATTAAATATCGTCAAGAAAAATTAAACCATAGTTTGAGTATAATTGTCAAGAAAAATTAAATATCGTCAAGAAAAATTAAATCATAGTTTGAGTATAATCGTCAAGAAAAATTAAATATCGTCAAGAGAAATTAAAAAGTTTGACTAGAAGCAAATCTCTACTTTTAATATTACCACTTAAGTACGAAGGCCATTAATGTGAACATTATCTAACTATTATGCAGATTAATAAGAGTGATCCATTCGAATGCAATACTTCTATCATTAAAATGCTAGTTCCTCTCACTCTATCATTGAGAACAGTATTGTTGCTGTTGTTCCTGCAAGGATCTCATTTTCACTTTAAGGAGTATTTAGTAGATAATGTTCAAATTAACGAGTGTTTCATGAGTAATGTGCAAATTATCAAGGTAATTTGCTAAATAATTTCCTGCACTTTAACGAACCTAGTTAATCTGCACATTGCTTAGATAATCTGTAGAATATATAATTTCTAAACGACAGCGTTAACCTCTGTGCTGAATAGCTGTAAAGAATAGTCAAGATTTTAAAACGGGCAAATTATTGATTTTTTTTTTTCTTTTTTTTCTTTTTTTTTCTTTTTTTTGAATTAGCAAACATACTGGAAAAAAATCTCTATTTCGGTGATATTTCTCTGTTCCGTGTCTAAATAGTTTCCTGATTCTGTTCTTAATGTTAAATTGCTTGAAATCCTTTTCCATTCTTAATAAAAATCTATTCTTAATCTTAATTTCTGGAATTTGAATGGCAACTACTTTTCTATTATTAATCACGATTGAGTGGTCAAATTTAGTTCTGGGATATAATGACCAATCTCATTAAATACTTAATTTCGTGCTAAAAAATTTTCAGTGAAATAAGTGGAATTAATCATTAATATGCTATTGTTGTACAATTATTCATCAATACGTTATTGCATTTCTGTGCAATCATCGCATGTGTAAGTTTCATACTGCAGCAATGATAGTTTAATATCAAAAGGCTCGTATCTAAAAGTTTTCGTGACTTCTCGTTATATTCTCAGTGTTAGAGTTCTCGCAGTGCTTTTTCGTTCTTAATTATAACCAATTCTTAATCTTCATTTCTGGTGTCTGAATGGCAACTACTTTTCCATTCCACAATTATGATTCATATTATAATACAGCCATAGTTTTAATATTTATAGGCAGTAACCCAGAATTTAATATATATTGTACAACGGTGCATCATTTGTAATTTTAAATGAACACAAAATTAGTGAACTAGCATGCAATTCTATTTAAATTATCGTTCCCAGAATTCTAAAATGTAATATTGTACGAACTGTGCTTGATTGTAATTTTAAAAGTACACAGAATTGCCGAGACAGCTTAGAATATCTATTTAAATTATCTTTTAAGCATGAAACATCACATGATTTTTATTAAATATTGACATAGTTTTAAATAGTTGAATTTATATCTATTAAGCTTATATCTATAAATTTATAGTTGAATCTATTAAGTACTCATGCTTAAAGCATTATGTATTACTCATTTTTTTAGGTTTTGCAACTGTGGTCGTTACATTCTATAGGTAACGGAAACATAACGTTTCAACTGAAAATTTTAAATGAAAGTTTTGAAAACTGCACATTAGAGGAAGAACCACTATTTGATAAACCTTTTACGAATTTTGGTGGAAGAATTCTTAAAGTATCTGCCTTAGGAGTAAGATGATGATTAAATTTTAGCATTTCCTTCAATTGTATACTATAAAAATAAGCCTTTATTATTTGGTAGTTGAGCTACTAAGAGAAAATTTTGAATATGCTTTACAAACAACGTAAATTAATATAATATCGGTAATTTGTTTGCGTGTTTATAAAATAAATTGGGTAACAACAAAACGCATTTCAAGTGTTTTTTTCTTTCCAATTTCAAACTCTTTTTTAAAAAAGATTGTAAATGAACTGTTTAATGTTATTTTAAATGAAAAAGACATAGCTCGATGTTTTTTCATCTTTTTTTTATTCTCGCAAAATTTTAATACCTTTTTTGATGTTTTTTGAATGAAGTTTTTCAATTCAAGAGGAAACATATAATTTAAACTCTCTATAGTAGCCACGATTCAAGCAGGTACTTATCCATTTGGAGCTAAATATCGATTCATAAGGTTGATAAAGAAAAAAAAATAAGTTCAACTGGTTTTTTTATTTATTTAATTTTAAATAAAATAACAGAATTTAACTGCAACGGTGAAATTGATAAGTACCTTCAAAAATTTTTAATTCTGATTTAAAACTTAAGACTTGATGACACATTGAAATTCGGCAATGAAGAGTCTTTTGACAACATATCACAAAGACAGAATTGTTAAGGCACTAAGCTATCAGGAGTCCTATCCTTAGGGATAATTTGAAGACCACCCAATTTCAAATCTATTAGTACCATTTTACCTGCAAAGTAAAGGAAGCCGGTGCGCCATAATGACGTTGATCTCGAAATTGCGAGGCCTTGATTTCCATGTCCCTTCTAGCCCAATAACTGCTTGTTGAGGAAGTGCTCTGCTTTTTTTTCTTAAACAAAAAGCAAAAAATTGTGAGCATGAAGGATTTTACGAAGCTTTGGATCTTTTCTGAATTTATTTAAATTATTTATTTGTTATGGTCTGTAACATTTTTAATTCAACTTAAGCAAACTAACTCATGAATCTGAGATGTTACCAAAAGTGATTTTTGAAGCTTACGACTCTTCAGAAAGATACTCATTAATTGTTTCATAATCTTTTTACTCTATATTCTTCAAATGCATACTGTTGGAGATCTTAATTTTTATTTAACTCTTTCCCTTAAAAAATTGTGAATTACACAAAATGAATTCAAAATCAAAATTTAATTCAAAATTTTTGAATTTTTTAGAAATTGTTTCTTTATAAATATACTTAATATTTTTCATACAAATCTATCAAAATTTTTATTAAAAAAAAGCTGAATTAATTTTGAAAATAAAGCATTAGCCTTTAATGTACTAAAAAAAATTTAATAAACTACAAAAAATTACATGTAAAACAAATAAATCATGTTAATAAATGCTTCAAACTTTTTGAATTTCATCAAAGTACTTGGCACAAGTGCAATCCAAAATGTGAAACTACTGTAACCATATGAGTAAGTATTTCAGAATTGAAGGTGGTACAGAGGGTACACATAATATTTTTCATTAAAAAAGAAAAAAGAGAGAGTACTAGAGAGAATTGAAATTTTTTTCGAGAATTTAAAATTAAATAAAATAAATCAAACTTACATCGCTTTTCCCAGAGCATACAACGGTCTTCGGAGAGCATTTTTCAATAAAAAAAAAAAAATTCCTGACACATATTGCTAATTTGTTATTTAAAAAGTACGTACACGTCATGCCTTCAATCGGTAGTATATTTTAAAGAAGGTATTATAAAATCCTTATGTTTTATAACAAAAAATGACAAATTATTTAATGTCTGTAAATAATAACCTAAAAAGACAAAATACCTATCAATTGCTATTGAATAGCTTGGGACGATGCAGTGATGGGGCCACATTTTAAATAAAATTTTTCCTTAGTATTGTTTCCAAATAGAAGCAATCTACAAATATCCAGTAATCCACAAGTTTCCTGCTGCAGGATGTCAGCGCAATGGGCAAAATATTTAATTGTCAACGTGGAAAAATTAGTAATTTTTTCATCGAAAACACTTGTTTGAAAATATTTCTTAATTATATTGATCTAAGTCCTTCTATTGATGTAGGATCTACATAATGCTAGTACCAAATTTGCTTATGTTTCATATGTGCTTAGATATATTGTACCACATTGTTTTATGTTGTACCATAAATGTTTATGTTTCAGAGCCCTCCCATAAAAGAGCCACCATTACCTGGAAAAAGAAAATGGAGAGGATACATATTTAGAGTCATTAATATTCTTGGGGATATGTTCAATTTCACGTAAGATATTTAATACATGATAACTTTAAATTACCTATCTAATTTTGACCTGCATATTAAATTAATCAGATCAATTAAATTATGTTGCTTGTACCATGCGCAAGAAGAAGAAGAAAAGAACAAAAAAAAGCAGATCACCATGAATAACTTTTGATCTCATGATTGGATCTTCACGCTCCAGGACTCAATTTGATTGATTCAAGGAAGGACTTCATATATGCTAAATAATTAAAGCAGATGCTATTTTAAGTTACAAAATCAGGCACAAAAAGACACTTCGTGCCTGATGTCAGACCCCCAAAATATAGTAGGTAGCCGCAATCTAGGAAATGTGGTCACCATAATTTGGGCAGCAGAGCGTTCCAAAGTTTTGGACCTCTTAATGTTACTTTTTGCATATTTTGCTATATATTGAGAACTTTTTAAGTGAAGTTGAAAAAATTTGCTCGCAATTATAAAGTTCGTTTATCCAAAGATAATCCCATTCTAAAAATAGTTGGTAAATATTTACTTTTCTTTTATTATTTTTTCATTATATTCGGAAAGCTTTAGAATTGTACGGTATGCAATTTTCTACGTTATCTTAAAGGCAAAATGCAACATTTGAGCGAAATCGATCGAATAGTTCCTGAGAAAACGAATTTTAAAAAAAGTCGTAAGTTCAAACACCGAAGGTCACCCTTTCCGAACATTAAAATTGATTCCTTGTAAAAATACAACTGTTTTTCTTTTTTTGCGTATTGTACATGTAAGTTGAAGAGAAAAACATATTATACATAAAAAATGGTTAAAAAGTAATTGAAAATAATTGAGCGCCTGTGCGCACTTGCTAATTTTTAAATTTTGTTCTATTTTTATTCATTACTTCATTTACTTTTTTGCGTAGTTATGTAGTAAAGGAGGCTGATAATCGTGATTATGGTATGCAGCAAGAAGATGGTACATGGACTGGGATGATTAGAGAGCTTATTAGAAAGGTTGTGAAATTCATCCTGTTCATTCAAAAATATTTATATTTAATTTCCTCTTTTATACCGTTTATATTTAATTTCTTCCTTTACACTGCTTATATTTAAATTCTTCTTTTACACTGATGAAATATTAACACAATTTAAAAACTGAATAAAAATTAAATAAAAATAAAGCAGTGTCTTTATATTTAAAAAGAATCCTTTTTAAAGCATCTGAATCCACCAGTAGACAGTTTCAGAACACGGAAAGAAGTGAGACTACTGACGCTACAGCTCAGGTAGCTTTCGAATTTTGGAAACCTCGTCAGGGTCCCGAAGAGAAAAATTTGTAATTTTTTAAAACTAAATTTTTTATTAATTTAATAATATAATAATGTAATTTCAATTATATTCTCTTTAATTTCGTTTGTGATTCGTCAGGTTTTGATAGCGTTTTTTTTATCCCTTAGACATTAATTTGTGACCTCTACTGCAGCGGTTCCCAATTTAGCCTGACGGCACGGGGATTCTAACCAGTGATCCGTCTACCACTGAGAATATTTCTCGTCGGAATTGTGGCCGGTGCGAGCCGGATGCGGAATTCGTATCGACCAGCCATCGCTGAGATTCGAACCCAGTGCACCTCATTGGAAGGCGAACGCTCTATCCCCTGAGCCATCAAGGCTCAAAACACCCTATATGGGCAGTAAATTTTCAAAATTTAAAAATTTTGATTAAATATTGCTATACTCGTTGACGCAATCAAAATGTTTTTAAACGCACATTCATTTTTTAACAAATTAAATATGCTAAATATAAAAATGCAATATATTGTTTTTATGTACAGACAGTGGATATAGGAACAGGAGACATTTCCTGGACTCTACAGAGGAATCTAGCTGTCGATCTTACCCATCCAATATTTCCTGAAACCGTCAGTTTTATATACAGAGCACCTGCCTTCTACAGCAGAGCATGGATTCTTTTCCAAGACATAGATTTTAGAGTAAGTTAATTGAAAATATCGAATTGTAGGAAAATCAAAGAGCTTAATTGAAGAAAGTTCTAAATGATAAAAAAATATCTTAATCAGATTTGTTCTTAGGAAAAGATCTGAGTCTATCTCTTAGACTTCATTCAACATTGTTTTATTTTGCCAAGTCATTAAGTCTTGGAGATCCCGGTGAATGTTGTGGAAGAAGGTCCGAAGTGTATTTGGCAACAGATAAATTGACGGTAAATCTATAGGTAGCTTATTAAAACACTATGAGTACAACCGGTAAGGCCCGAACAGTTCAAATGAGTGTTAAGAATTCATAGATATTTCCAACTGGAAACTTCAGGACTAGAAATGAAAACAAGCCTTAATTTTAATTGGCCACAGTGCTGACGTAAAAATACACTCAATGATAGACGGACCATGGGTTAGAATCCCCTTGATATCTGGCTAACCATGGGAGATTTTAGCAGTTTTCCTCTCCTTGTAACACCAGATGTAAGTTAGTTCCAACAAAAAGTTATCTACGTTAATTGGTCCCAATGTTTTATTCAGAAGTTTTCTTGTCTTCTGTGTTGGGTTCAAAATACAAGGCTACAGTGTTGAACATTGATAGCCGTAAACTCAGAATTCCCTCAGCTGTTCAAAGCTGGTTATAAAAATCTATAAAACAGAGAGCTTCTGGATCAGGCATCGAGACAAACTACCATTGTGGAGGACTTTTTGATTTAACCAACCGGAATATCTGTTACTTGGAGAGGAAAACCACATAAACCTCACACGGTTAGGCTAACAGTAAGGAGAGTCTAACCCAAACTATATTTAACTATACTAACCCAGGATATTTTACGTCACTCTGTGGTGGGCAAACCGGGAGCAGAGTTCGTATCAACAAAGCATCGCTGAAATTCGAGATAGTGTCATCTCTTCGGTCGGCGACTTTTTTAGTGAAACTAATCACCATTTGCGCTACATAAAAAGAAAAATCTCCCACGGTTATCTCATTCAAAAGAGGTCCAAAATCTGTCTACCAAGGTGAGGTTATTTTATGAAAGCTATATCTCACGGCATTCACTAATTGCCTTTTCTATACAAATTCTAGCCTTGAACATTACATTTTATTCTGCATTTTCACATTCTCTAGACTGACTGAACAAAAAATGGATTCAAGGATATTTTTAAATTTTTTAAAAAAAAATTTAAAAAATTCATCTATCTTTTTATATGAAAAAAAAAGAGCCAAACAAATAAATCAACGTCTTAGTGAATATATAAGCTGAATGTTTTTATTTTCACCATAGGTCTGGATCAGCTTGTCCACAGTGATGATTGCAGGATCTTGTGCATACTGTTTCATACTTTATTTTGAGGCTACATACAAAAATAAGCAGAATCGATACCTAGATAAAAATGAAATATTCGTGAATGCAGCTATTCGTAGCATCAGCTCTTTGTACAGATCACTTCTTGGTCAAGGTAAGTATACGAGCACTTTTATCCAATCTTTAAACTTAGTTAATAGTTTTACTATCTAGCCAAAAAAAAAGAGTAATTTAAAACTTATATTTGATATTTCCTCGTCACGAATAACTATTTAGTTCAGAATATTAGTAATACAATCCTAAAAAGAGCATGGTGATTATTTTTTATTAACCACGCATAAGCTGCTAGTTCATAGACATGAAAACACTAATATAAAAACACAAACGAAGTAAAGAAAGAATAAAAAATAAGGAAAAAAGAATTTTAAAGAAAAGAAGAAATTATTAAGAAAATTAATTAAATTTGAAAATTGAGCAATGGAAATATATAATCTCGTCAGCAGCTCACACTATTATATCCGCAAAAATAGCGCTTTCTTATATTTTATTTATAACTGACATTGAACAGCCGACCTAATTTTGAGTTTACGATTACCAATGTTCATCTCCGTAGCCTTGTAATTTTGAACCCAATCCAGAAGGCAAGGAAACTCCTCGATCAAGTATTGAGAGAAAATTGTCTTCTTGGAAGACTTTTTGATGGAACTAACCCTCATTTGCGTTATATGGAGAGGAAAACCACGTCTTCCTTGTTTTTGAACTTCAATTTATTTGTATCTTTAGTACTTTCGATATACAAATGTATAAAATGTTTGTTTCTTAATTTTAGCTATAACGCGTATGCCTCAGACAACAGCAGCTAGAACTATTCTTGGGACGTGGCTTATGGGAGCGTTGATACTTAGTGCCCTCTATGGAGGAAGTTTAACTTCAAGATTAAGCTTGCATAAAAGTCCAAGTCCAGCAGACAACCTACTGTCTCTCGTTAAACGATATCCCAATGCCTTATTGGCGCTAAGAAATAATTCTCAGGTTCATTCATATTTTAAGGTAATTTATCATGACTAGAGCATATTTTTTACTGGATAAATAGTTTCATTAAAAGTACTCGAATTGAATCACATGTAGCAGCTCAGTTAATAGCAAATACGAATTTAAATATTAATAACGCTGGGGAACAATTTTGTTTTTCTATTGCATAAGAGTTTTTAACGGATCTTGGATATTTCCGTGTAGCATATTTTAAAACAGCAATAGGAGAGCATATCTTAAAGCATATTTTAAAACAACAATCTCTCCAAGCTACAGTTTTATTTAAATTACATTTTTAATAATTTTTCTTTTTTTTTGTTTGAAATATGCAAGGTTAAAAATGTTATATATAACAGGGAGTCGCATAAATATTACGACAAACTTCTAAGGCAGTTAGGGCTCATCATCAGTATTAAAATTGCATAGGAGCTCCATGACCGGAAATTTCCACATGCGCTACCAGGTATGCTTCCCTATTAGGAACTGTTTCCTTGTGTGCTTCTGAACAGGGCACAATAGAGAGGCTGTCCTGTCCGCGTACAATGATATTTGCAGACAGGAGTTCCTATGCAATTTCAATCCTGATGTTGAGCTTTAACTCACCTAGAATACACTATCTACCAATAACGATTTGGACACCTATGCAAATGACTATATCTGCGGTCCTGAGATATGTCACGTCCTCCGCCGGTTTATATCGTGTATGGAACATACATCGGCATTAGTCCCATGCAAGATGCCTACTGCACTATTTTGGATCACAATGTGCTTCCTACGTTGTGGCAGTCTTACGGGGTGGACCCCTGTTACTTCCAGGACCACAATGCCAGCTGTCATGTTGCGAGGGTCACCAAGGCTTGCCAATGGTGAGAATGGGGTTAATCGAATGGACTGGCCTACCCAGACCTGAGAGCCCAGACCTGAACCCTATCGAGAACCTCTGGGACGAGTTGGATTGCCGAATTAAGAAGTGTACTACCCGTCCAAAATCGGTGAAGGAGCTTACATGTCTTCTCCAAGCCGAGTGGAAAAAAATACCACTAGCCGTCACACAAGGACTTGTGGAAAGCATGCCCCGGAGGGTTCACGTTGTAATTGCCTCTCGTGGAGGCTCTACCAACTATTGATTATAAATAAAATTGGTTTTTCTTTTCAATCACACGTGTCCAAATACTTGTTGTTAGGGGACCCCTGTTATATATAAATATAACGTTTTCAAACTTGTATATTTCAACAAAAAATAGACAAAAAAATATCATTTTAAAAATTTATATAGCTTTAGGAGCAAAACTAATTTCAGATTATATTTGAAATTCCCGGTACTTGCATAAGACAATATCAATTATTTACATAAACGGAAGAACAAAGCATTTGTTACCTAGTGTTTTCAATTATAAAAAGCAAACCATTCTATAAGGGTAAAATGTAATAGACAGAAATGAGTGTAATAAATAGAAATGATTAATGATAAAAACAAAGACATATTATCTTACTTTAAACTTAGATTAAAAGAGACGATTAATTTTAAAAACGGTTAATATTATTACCAAACATTTTATAGTAGAAACAAAAACAATCAGGGGTTTATAAATTAGTTAAAATGTTTCTTTTTGATCTTAGTGGAGAAAAAAAAAACGAAATTTATTATTCTGATACGTTTTAATTCGTATTTTGGATTGTATTTACATCGTAGGTAAAAGACTCAATGTCACAAATGTTAAATTTTTAAAACGTACCAGTTGAATGATTTTTGTACATGCTTTTTAAAATTTTGCACTGGCTTAATTTCGTAAAAAGAAAAATGTACGCAATGGAATGATAATTGAAAAATAATTGAAAATCTGTGAATAATATAAATAATAATTTTTCATTAAAATTGCACAGGAAAATTAGAAAACATGTATCGGACTTGTAAAAAATATTGAAAAAATAGGTTTTAAAAAGTTTTCAATTGGATTTGAAACCGAATGCTGCAATAATGTGTATTTATGTAATAGGATGTTTTGTGTTTTTCGATAGGGATCCGATTATTGGCGTAAACTGTGGCTAAAAAATATGAAGGATAATGTTATCCCAGGAAAGTACCATATAGAAGATACTATGAAGAGAGTTCATGAACACGATGAAAGGACACCGATATATGCATGGATAGCAGACAGGTAAAAACTACTCTGAACAGCCAAAACATTACTCTATATCATGAGGTGACAACTTGCCTTAGGCAAGGATGCTACAGTTTTTTATAAAAATCTGGAGACCGTAAGTTGTACAAAATGTCTAAGCAGTGGTCGTATTTTTTTCCGACAGGAGGGTGTTTCTGAACTGCCCTTCTGTGACACCCCAAATGTGTCTTATTGGATTAAGATCCGATGATGCTTGGTCAAAAGAGGCACACAAGTGAGATGTCCTATATCCAACCACTGAACTGCGTGTCCCTTTTCTTTGATGACGCTTGGACGCTTAACATTTTAACTTCTACAGCTGATTTCATCGCCATTTATCCATTTTGCTTCATCTACGACGGCAGATCGTTAACAATTTACCAGTCGTGCAGTTTCAGAGATATCTGTACTGATAGTATTCGAGCCATTACGATCTGTTCTCAATCAAATTCGCTTGAATCAATAGGCTTTCTCACCACTCACAAAATAATTGTAAGAAAGATTCCTTAACTTCTCCAGTAGTAGTTAAATCACGTGCCCTCTACGTCACACAAACGCAGGGCCGTAACTACACCGGGGCAGCCGGGGCACCGCCCCGTGGCCCCAACGGTCAAGGGGGCCTCATATGAAGAGACCACATCATGTTTTTTTTTTTCAAAATAAAGCACTCTAATTATATATATGTAGGAAAGAAATTGTGTTAAGATAGTGTTGATGAAAATTTTCTTTTTTTGTAATTGCGTACCTACTATAACATAAAGGGAAGGGTAAAAAACGGTAAAACACCTTTTCACAAATTATTTCCCTTTCTTAAAAGAACAAACACGCTTTGCAGAGAAGGGGAAAGGCCACAGCTGCATGTAGTTGATTGCGTCAGACCCAGTGGCAGAGGGCCCCTCTAAAATTTAGATGATGGGGCAAACGATGCGTTTCACCCCTCCTGAAATTTAGACACTCACAAAAATAAAGTCAAGTAAAATCAGTAATTTAAAAAAAAAGATTTTTTTCAATTTTGAAGCTATTTTTGAAATAGAAAACTTTATATTCCTCTAACATTTATGTGCCTTGCCTCTTCTTATATTTAGTTATTCGCCAAGACGAAGTCTAGTAAAATAGGTAATTTTAGAGGGGAAAAAAAGCTATTCTTTTTCAGCTTTGAAGATTATACATCAAGTTATTCTGTTATGGGCGATTAATATGTTTTTTGACTTTTGAAAAAGTAAAGTAAAAGTAGAAAAAGTATTTTATTTCCAACTTTTACTCTATTTTCTACCGAAATAGTAATGAGGGGTCGAACATAGTTTTTCGCCCCTTCTGAAATTTCAATGTGCTCAAAAATAATAAAAATTGGTAACTAAAAAAAAATATGTCATCTTTGAATCTATTTTCCAAATAGAAAGCTTTATTTTCTTCTGAAATAAAGGTAAGGGGGCGAAAAATTTGCTTCTCATTTTCTGAAATTTAGACATAATAGAATAAAATCAAGTAAAGTTGAAAATTTTTGAAGAAAAAACTTGTTTTGTTTCATAACTTCGACGATATTTTCCAAATAAAAAACTTCATTTTCCTCTTAAATTATAGTAAGGGGATATAAAACTTTAATTTCTTCTGATATAAAGTAAGGGGGTCTAAAAAAAATTTTGTATTTTCAGAAATTTAGACATTTAAAATAATAAAGTCCAGTAAAATTGTTTTTTTTTTTTAAAAAAAAAACACTTTGAAGCTATTTTTCAAAAAGAAAATTTTATTTCCTTCTTAAAGTGAGGGGGTGAAGAATATACTTCACCCCTTCTGAATTTCAGACATTCGCAAGAATAAAGTCGAGTGAAATTTATATTTAACTCTTATTTTCGACTTTAAAGCTATTTTCCAAATCGAAAACTTTAGCCTCCCCTTCTGAAAATTTGACATTCGCTATAATAAAGTAAAACAGAATTGAGAATTTCAGAAAAAGAAATTACTTTTTTTCCCAATTTGATAGCTATTTTTCAAATTGAAATAGAAATCCCCCCCCCCCAAGAAAAATGCTTCGGTTTTGTTTCAATTTTTTTCTACATATTACAACTTTTAATTTATTAAAAAAATTTAAAACAAAAGCACGAAAAGAGAAGAGGAGCACATCATAAAAAAACATAACAAGTGTTTAGAAAACTAAAATAAGCACCACTGTTTTGCATCCTGAAAAATGCATTCTACACTGAGACTAATAGATATATTTGAAAGCATCTTTTGACTGTGGGTGGTATGAAGGTGTTTAAACCTTCATACCCCCCCCCCCCACAGAGTTGACCCACAGTTATTTGACTCCTCAAAAAATAGCCATCTCCTTTTACACCATGGGAAAATGACCTTTTCCGTCTTAAAATTGCCTTAATCATTTTTATGACCCTGGGCTCTTTTGTGCTTTTATAAAATGTCATATATTTACAGTACCATCTATATGTCCCTTAAGTTGTCTTAAACTAGAAATTATCTAGATGTTCTAGGAAAACGGATGTAAGCTTTTAAGGGATCCAAGGGGATGACTCTTGTTAACATTTACTTAGGTCATTTTGTCAAGAGATTTTTTCTGAGACAAACGTAAAACGTTGCAGTTAAATTCCAGTTTTTAACTCATTTAATTGCGTCATTTAAATTAACCATTTTTAATTGAGATATAAATTTTCTGTTACCTTTTGTTTTGTTCAATTTTTGAAATTAAAATTTAACTTTAATTAAGAGTTTTTAAAATTATTTGCAACTTCATTTTTTCAAACATAAATCGTGATATCAATAATTCCCATTCTTAATAAAAAATTTCTTTGGAAAACAAGAAAACCAAATGTAAATTTATTTATAAGGAGGTAAGTAGTAAATGTTTGCATTAACTCATTTAATACATTTAAATTTTATATTTATATACTGTTAGAATTATTTTATAAGAATGGTAACATAAAAATTGCTTTTTTTTATGTTCGTATATAAAATTTAATTTGTATAGTACTTTAATTGATAATTTTACTGTTTATTGTGTGCATGGATTTTGTTCTGATTTTATATTTTTTGAATTATTAAGACCTTTAAATTTTTTAAATTGGAACTTCGAATTTTTAGGGTGTTTAACAACTTTGTTTTCATTAAAAAATGAAATGCCATCTTTATTTTACATAAAAAAAAAATCATATTTAATTTAATAAAAAAGCTATGAACATCAGCTTAGAAATCCGTAGCAATTAAAATTCATTGCCATGACAAACCATTAAAAAGAATTTTTTTTTAATTAGCAAATATGCTTTGATTTTTTATCATTTTTCTTTCATTAAAAAAAAAAAAAAAAAAAAAAAAAAGCTATTACTCTCTGTCATAATTTTGCCACATATCGTTGGTTCAAAACTAAAACGACACTTCTGCACGATCTTCTCATGTTATTTGAATGAGAAGTGAGTGCAGAAATGTCGTTTTAGTTTTGAACCATCGATATGATTACAAGGCGTCATGAATACATAGGCCAAATATTCAAGAACGAATTCTTTTCAAAATATAGCTATATTTTCTAGGGACCTGTCCATATTGGAGTAAAGCAACTTTGTTTTTTGTTAATCGATGAATATAGAGAAAAAATTTCTGTTTATTTTTTCAATTAGGACTTTCTAAAATGTGGATATATGTGCCGATAGTAAAAAAAGTCTATAATTTCCTTCAGTTTCCATAACAAGATCAAAAACTTTTAGATTTGAAATTAAATAATTTTAATTATTATAATGATTTTGTCTTGAAAAGACCTTCCTAACGGTATAGTAACCGGATTCATCTGGTTTATAAAATTGGTATTTTATGATTAGCATTATCTTGCTACTGTGGGCATGGGGGACAAGAGGAGACAACATGAATAGTCTTTTTCCCCCCTAGTCATTTCCTCGGTGAGATGCCGTAAATTGGTAACATTTACGTGCAGTGAACCAAAAACGTATCATCCTGAATAACTTTTAATTTAATGATCGGATCTTCACGTTCTAGGACTCCATCTTAATAATTCGAGGGTGTGACTTCAAATATGCAAATTAATTAGTGCATGATATTTTATTTTAAGTTACGCAATCAGACACAAAAACATACTTTCCCTGAATAAACATTACTTTTGCTCAACAGATTCGATTTTCTAACCCCCGTAATATAGGTAGCTGTAATCTGGGAAATATGGTCCCAATAGTTGGGTCGGGTGAGCTATCCAAAGTTTGGACCCCCAAATGTTAAGGGAATTGAAAAATTTTTGCTCACTATTAGAAAATTCTTTTATCTAAAGATAATTCCATGCAAAAAATAACTTTTAGTAAATATTTAGTATTTTTTTATTTAATAATAGTCTGATGTTGTTGATCATTTACGTTGCACTAGTGCTACACAACAGGCTATTGGCGACGGTCTGGGAAACATCCCTTGAGGTTTGATCCTCTGCAGAGGGGTTTGGCACCCCCGCTTCGGTAGCCTGGTGACCTGCACGCGAAGTCGAGCATTTTATGGTAGAACAGTTTAACGAGGACCAATACCGCACACCCTCGGTCCCTACGCAGACTGATCCAAGTGGTCACACACCCGCACACTGACCGCAGCCAGTGAGGTTTGACTTCGGTGATCTACTGGGAACCGTGTCTTAACGATCAGTCCACTACGGGACAATAACAGTCTGAAAACTTTTGAATCGCAAAGCATATATATATATATATATATATATATATATATATATATATATATATATATATATATATATATATATATATATATATATATATATATATATATATATATATATATATATATTTTAATCATTTTAAAGTATCTAATTCCACATGGAAAATACAAAATTAGAGCGAAATTGGTTGATTAGTTCTTGAGAAATTGAGTTTTATAAGTACGACTTTTTTAAAATTTAATTTCCCAGGATCAATCGATTTCGCTGAAATTTTGTATTTTGCCATGTGGAAAACTTAAAATGTTTTGTTATCCAATTTATATGCGAACAAATAACTTGTTTTCATAAACATATTCGTTAACATAATACATAAATAGCTAAAATGACGATTAGAGATGGAGTAGTGAAAGTTTTTGAAAGGGCCTCCGCCAAAAATTTTTGCCCCAGGGCCCCGAGAGGTGAAATTACGGCACTGCACAAACGACTTCATTGAAAAATGCTGAGTAACTAATAATGGTTTGGCTCATCAGTGTATAAACTAATACTGCAACTTCAAGTCATTTACGTATGTCACTTAATTTTGTAAGCGAAGAAAATGAACCACCTTGAATTACTTTTGGTCTAGCCAGTTACCAATGCAGAACAACAGGATTTTTCTACTTAATAAGCTCCTCCGAGGTAAACTAATTCTTAAATTATCTATATTATATAAAACGCTAATGCGTACGTATGTATGTATCAATAAAACCGATGATATTTCTTTTCTCGCGCTGGCAACAGTTTTAATTTTTAATTGATATGCTTCGGCGCGCAAGAGCACGTAGTGAGCAACCAGATAACAATAACCAGAGTGAGCATTATCAGGTTGTTCAATTCAGATTCATGCACTAAAAACATGACAATATTTAATTTAAACTCAATTAGGAATTAATTAATTGAAGTGAGAATGCTTTAAAAGGCCGCTGTTTAATTGATATTTTTCTACTGGGAGCTACCTA
This sequence comes from Parasteatoda tepidariorum, assembly GCF_982258835.1. Classification (NCBI taxonomy): domain Eukaryota; kingdom Metazoa; phylum Arthropoda; class Arachnida; order Araneae; family Theridiidae; genus Parasteatoda; species Parasteatoda tepidariorum. The sequence goes on from NC_141762.1 coordinate 52,178,826, forward strand.
AACGTCTAAAAAACGTTTAAGTGTTTGTATTGAATGCACTGAATTTTTTTATATTTCGCGTTTATTTATGCATTGAATTTTCACGCTTTAAAATGCAGAATATTAGTGAAGCAATATTTGATAATTTATTTTGCTAATATGTTTCTTATTTAGCTAATGTTTTGATTTTTTCACCATGTACGATCTAAATAGCTAATATACTTTTTTAAAAGCCAATAAGAACATTGGTAGAATTCTTCTACATAAGTACAATACTATGTCTTTGATGATAAAATACTATGTCTTTGATGATAAAATACTATGTCTTTGATGATAATATATTATGTCTTTGTGCTGGAACATTGTGTTCATTGGCGAGCGAGCGCAGCGAGCCATGGTTCACGGCGTGAACAACATAGGATTGCGTAGCAATTCTCGGGGGTTGGCGAGCTTTAGCGAGCAGGGGGCGGAGCCTCCTAGTTTTAATTAAACTGCGTAATTTACTATTTAATTCGGATACGGTTACGAATTAGCAAGCAGCTTACTTTTTTTAAAGCACTTGAATTTGGGAATTCCTTAAATGTATTCCTATAATGTTAAGCATTTTTAAATGGTTTAATACATCGCTATGTGTTTTAATCATTATGCACGATACAGTAATGAATTGATTAATGTAGTGTTACGGCATAGTAATATGTATAAGCCACAGCAGTGCAATAAAATGTTCACCTTCTGTTAGGTCTGACAAATTCTAGGCTGCTCAAATATTACGGAAGTACATAAGGTGGAGAGGAATCTCTTCTCACGTTAGTATCCCGTATGTAGATCTGCGTAAGTCGCTTTGAGAACTAAGGTTATTTAATGGTAACAATGAAGCGCAGAGCTTGCTTGCGGAATTGCTTAATAAATCTCTCGATTAAAAGTTATTAGAAAAAAAATCTCTTGTGAACGAAAAAACATTTTGGAAATAAAATTCCTTTAAAATAACTTCTAAAGAAAAACAAAAGTATAACGAGACTTTTATTCAACGTAAATTCAACAGATATTCCATTGCAGATCTATGTTGGTGAAACAAATGCATAAGTACTCGGATGATAGCGTCATATGCGATTTGTACGTTGCAAAAGATGGGATAGTCCGATCTGACTGGTCCATTGCTCTGGTTAAAAACAGTCCCTTTTTAAGGCAATTTAATGACAAGTAAGTCTGGCTTAATATATTACTAAATTATGCAAAATGATTAATATAGCAGATTTTCAAAAGGAGAAAGTTAACTAAAGATTCTGTATTCGAGAAAAAATTTCGGTGTTAATGCAATGTGAAACTCTTCTTAACTATCATTAACACCCTAAAGCTAAATTCCAATTCTCTATTTGCTCGGACTAAAGAAGTTTTAATTAATCGAAAATGATATTCATTTTAAATAGACACCTCAAAAGAAGTGTTGATTCAATCGAAATCAGATTAAATGTCGAAACAGAATAATACTACTTGTATAGTCCAAACATAAAAGCCATCATAAATGGTGGTTTTTCTTTCTTCCCACTAAATTCAGTAGGAGTACCAAACTACAGTTCAGCAGCATCACACCAATCCGACCCGTTGTAGTAAGTCTATCATGTCAGGTGTCTGACCCATACAGTTTTGATTATATTTCAAAATTTTTAACTTTGGTAAATATTGCAAAATAATAATCATTCGAGACACACAATAACTTATATGCGTAAAGAAACTGAATATTTTAATTGTAATAAATGATATAAGACTTTTCCTAAAATTTGATAATTAACTTTACGAAAATTTGACAGTAATAAAGATTTCGAACTTTTAATTTTGATAATTTAGATTCATTTTTAATCAGTTTGTTATTTCATTACAATATTTTCTTGTTAGTAATCTATAATTTATTTTTTTAAAATTATTTCAATATTATAACTGTAAAATTTTCTTTTTATTTTCATAAAAGTTACACTCACTAAAATCTCATTGAAAATACTTACTTTTTCTATTTCGTGCACCATTTTCAGTACTTGGTCTAGCACTCAACTAGGACTGGGCCATATAAGAAATTTTATATCGTGATGCATCGTCAGTTTTGCATCGCGATATAGTATTTCTTGTAAGGCGCAGAAAGTCGGATTTCTATCAAAACTTCATACTCAGATTGATTTTAATCAATTTATGAATTTGAGGTATATATTTTGCTTAAGAAAGATATTAATGTTATATTTTCTAAAAATGATCGCGCAAATAGCGAAAGATTTCTTAGTTTAAAAATAAACAATAAAAAAAAAAAATTGAAATTTATCAATATAAAAAGAAAATTTAAAAAATAAGTTCGTTAAAAATTATTTGTATGCTTAAAACAAAGTGCTAAATAAATTAAACAAAAAAAACGTTTAAAACACTATTTTTTATTATTATTATTTCACATAAATAATAAAGTTAAATTGAATAATTACCGAATTCTGAAAGAAAAAACAAAGTAAGGTTTAATTTCTTAAAAATAAAAACAAAAGAATTATGATATTCGATAATATATTCAACTGACAATATTGAAAGAAAATTAAAAAACACGATTATACTCTTTAATAAAACGAAGTGCTAAATGATTTTAAAAAAAGAAGTCGCAATCGCAAACATTACTAATTTTTTTGAATAAACAAAGTTGATTGACTTATGCCCAAATCCAAAAGAGGAAAAATCAGTTTTGTTATAATTTAATTTATAAAAATGAAAACAACTAAAGATTTATAAATTTAAAATCAGTAATAAAAACCCATTAAATTATTATTTTATCCAAAAAGTTTTTAATAAATTAAAATAAACGAAAAAAAAACCTAACAAATTTAATTGCTTTTTAATTTAATTCTTTATGGGCACCTTAAATTAGATTTCCGTTCGTAATAAATTCAATAATGTAAAATAATACTTAAACAAATAATATCAAAATTAATTTTCACATTTAAAAATAAAAAAAGAAAGTTTTGTTTCAAAAAAAAATTATTTACCTAATTAATTAATTGGTTTTATTGAAATTACATACATTTGCTGACTTGTGTGCTCAATATAGGCTTATAAGTCATTGTCAAGTAGAAAATACAGATAGAACAATTCAGAGAAAGACATCACAAAGAATACATCCAGGGTTACGGCGGGATTCGAACCCGCTACCTCCACGCTTAACAGAGCGTTTGGACCGGCGATACCGCTCGGCCAGGGAGGCCCCCTAATTAATTAAGAAACACTTCTTTATATATTCTTTTCAATAATAGATTACGTTCAGTACAAGGTAACGACGGCGATCACAAAGTCAGTCCCACTGAAAATAATCTACAAGAAACGATATCAAGTCGCGACAAAGGAGAAAAAAAAACTAAGAGGTGCGGAAGCGAACATGCGAGATCACGATACTTCTCAAAACTGATTCTGATTCTACCGCTCACCAATCAAGACCGTTTCAATATAACGATACGTACATCGTCTTCCCAGCGCGAGTTGGGAGAGATCCTTGCGAGTAATATTTCGCAGGTTCTTTTTCAGATTTTTCAATGTGAAATGATTTCACCATAAACCTTTCTTGGCATAAACGATTTTATTTAGATGCATTCTTATGCCACGGCACAAACATGAAGTATATAGAAAATAATAGTAATTAATCACATAATCAATGAAACTTCGCGCTCCATCATAGAACATTCCAGTCTTCTCACACCAAGCTAGAGAACAGCCTCCCGCTTCTTCTTTTTCCTTAAGTTTTTGTCCGTATCTCGCAGCGCCATCTATTGTCGACGATTCTTATAAGTCCCCCCAAAGGAAGCACATTCGTCACCTTAGAGACAATGCTGCTGAGAGAGAGAGAGAAAACCTGAAAAATACAATAAACAAGAAAACAGCAACACAGCTTCTATTCAGGTGATGAAATTCAAGTGAGAGCTCCAAAATATGCAGCTCCCAAAAATCATAAATATATATATATATATATATAAGTATATAAAAAAAAACTATATTCCTTATGATAAATAAAAACATAAATATAAACAATTCAAAATATTACAAAAAAAATTATTTATTTTTTTTCCTTTTACACGTTATCAATGTAAAAAAAAACACTTTTTTTTCTTCTTTTAAACAACCCTGACATTTAAATTTTGTTCCGAGTTTAAGACAAATATATATATATGATTTCTTTAGGAATTAACTGTTAACCTTGATAATGCGTCGGCATTTCCATGTGAACTGCCCTTACGGTATGTTAAAGTCATATTGTAGCGTTGTAATGCTAAGGCCCACCGAGAGAGTTTAGCCCCATGAAGGGTACTTCGGGTCAGGTAAGTAAGGGGATTATGGTCTGATACAATTTGTACCTTGGCACCGAAAATCCAAGTATCAAACTTTTTCAACGCTTCGATGACACAAAACGCTTCCCTCTCAATGGTTGACCATCGTTGTTGGCAAGGATTTAGTTTTTTGCTAAAAAATGCGATGGGCATCTCTTTTCCTTGTTCATTATTTTGAGCTAAACATGCTCCAATTGCAAACGCAGACGCATCAGTATAGAGTTGAAAGGGTTTATCGATGTCTGGAGTATGTAGTGATGGCATTTTAATCAGCTCTTCTTTAAGTTTGTTGAAGGATGCTTCTGCTTTCGAGTCCCATGAAATATTATTCGGAACATTCTTTTTAGTAAGGTTCGTTAAAGGTAGAACTATTTCAGAAAAATTTTGGATATATTCTCTATAATAGCTCACCAGCCCTAATAGACTTCTAACTTCCTTTTTGGTGGTAGGCTTAGACAAATTTTGGATGACTTCTACTTTTTCAGGATCTGGAGAGTGAGTGCCAGAACCTATTATATGGCCTAAGAACTTCACGTGACTCTTTCCGAAATCACACTTTTCTAGATTTGCGGTTAGACCAATACTTCGCAGAGTTTGAACCACCTGGTCGATGTGGTAGAGATGTTCATCCCAGGATCTAGAAAATATCGCCACATCATCAATATATGAGCGACAGTAGCGTCTATGGCGAGCTAGTACTTTATCCATGGATTTCTGAAAGGTACTTCCAGCATTCTTTAAACCGAACGGAAGGACCTTCCACTGGTAATGGCCAGCATGAGTGACAAATGCTGTATATGATTTGGCGCTTTCCTTCATCGGGATTTGCCAGTACCCTTTCGTTAAATCGATTACTGTTATAAAGTGGGCTTTGCCTATTTCAAAAAGTAGGTCTTTTGCGATCTTCATTGGATATGCGTCAGGAACTGTGAAGCTATTCAGAAGTCTAAAGTCAATGCACAGTCTAACGCTACCATCCTTTTTTGCAACGCATACCACAGGATGTGCCCATTCACTGTCACTGGGCTCTATTAGATCCCATTCTAGTAATTCTTTAACTTGGCGATCAACTTCGTCTTGTAGCGAAATGGGGACACGATAGGGTTTTAATCTCTTCGGACTGCAGTCTGCTGTAACTTTTATGTCATGACCATCGACATGGGCTTGACCTGGTTTGCTACTAAAAACATCGGTGTATGATTTTAACACATTGAATAGTTCCTTTCGCTGGTAATATTTTAGGTCACCTTTCATATTTTGCAAGTGGGTCCATAAGTCTTCAGTAGATTTGTCCATAAGATCCGCTGGTGCATAGTGGATATCTCCAAAGTCTTCATCTTGGTCGAAAATGATACCAATATGATCCACTCGAACAATGTAAGGCCTTAATTTATTTATGTGGAGTTCCTTTATACTCCCGTTTTCCATTTCGACTTTGGCAGAGTGAGGTCTGGTAAGTTCGATTACAGTAGCTGGTCCTTGCCAAGTACTGAGCAATTTGTGAGATGACGATGGGATTAGCACGAGGACTTTGTCCCCAACATTCAAAGTCTTATCCTTAGACCGTAAGTTGTATCTTGATGTGTATCCGTCTTGAGAGATTTTGGAGTTTTCAGCTGCAATGTCATGAGCTTTTCTTATTTTTCCGATAAGATCATGTAGGTAAGTTTCAATTGAGCGGGATGCAGTGACTGGAACGCTACGTTCGCCTGTACAGATCTCTTTCAATAAGGATAAAGGTCCCGGTGGCAGTCTTCCATACACCATCTGGAAGGGAGACAAACCAGTGGTGCTATGTGGCACTTCCCTGTAGGCAAACAGAAGATAGGGAAGGTGTAGGTCCCAATTTCTTCCATGTTCCTGGATATTTTTATTCATCATTTCTTTTAAAGTCCTATTCCATCGTTCGACAGCACCCATACTCTCGGGGTGTCCGAGAGTGGAAAATCTGGGACATACGCCAAGTAAGTCTTCAAAAGATCGGGTGAGTTTGGCTGTGAAATTAGTTCCCTGATCGGAACAAATCATTTTCGGAAATCCGGTTTGAGAAAAAATCTTCATCAGGACGTTGCATGTGGTCTTTGCACTTATTTCTCTAACAGGGATGGCTTCTGCCCATCTAGTGCATAAATCAATTGCACATATCACAAACCGATGACCTCTTCTGGATGGTGGTTCTAACGGTCCAATGCAATCAACACTCCATACTTCAAAGGGTGTTTCTGGTCTGACGATAGGTTGGATTGGAATTCTATCTTTATATGTGATTGTTCGCTTCAATTGACATTCCTTGCAGCTTTCACAGAACTTCTTAACGTCTTGTTTGATAGTAGGCCAGAAGAATGAATATTTAATTCGTTGAGTTGTCTTTTTCTCACCGAGGTGACCAGCAAGAGGAATTTCATGAGCCATTCTCAGAACTTCTGTTCTTCTCTCTAAGGGTAACACAACTTGTTTGATGTTTTCGCCACAAATATTCTCCGAGTGAAGTAGAATTTCGTTTTGAACTGTATAAGCATTTTTGTTCCTTTTCGCCCATTCAAAGCATTTTTCTAGACTCTCATCTTGTTCTTGAAGAGTCTTAAAATCCAATTTAGTGTCATTTTCCATTCTTGCATTCTTAATGTCTTTTTGTGAAATTTGGGTAATGACAGCACAATTTGAAGTATTTTCTTTCGATGGTGATGGTTCGTCGCTAGAGTCTTCCCCCTCTGAAAAGGTATTCCATTGAAGATTACTGTGACAAAGCTCAATATTTTCACACAGTATCTCATAAGCTGAAGAACTTAGCAGCAAATCGGTTACCAGCTTCTTTGAAACAGCACAGGTGATAGGTACACTACCATGAAGTTCGTCATTTATTTTCATTTGGAAAATTTTCAGTGGAGTGACTTCGCTTTCTCCGAAAGCAGAAGATATCTCTATTTTACTTTCTCCTTCACAAGGTATGTCGGCGACTAACTTCTCGCGGACTACCGATATCTGGGCTCCTGTGTCTACAATGCCATTTAGAACCACGTTTCCGCATTTAACTCTGACGAGTTTTAAATCATCTATGTTTCCAGATATATCCACGGATTTTGAGACAGGAATAGAAATCTTGGCAGTTAGCACTTCTGGTTTTTCTTTTTCTTAAGGGAGTGGTGACGATTGGATTAAATTGTTTTGGGCAGTTGTAGGAGTGTTTCTAGGTTGCCGATTTTTAAGGCAAAATCTGGATGTATGGCCTTCTCTTCCACAAGTATAACAAGATAGTTTGGAAAACGACCTCTGTAGTTCATCACTCTTACGGGGTGTATATGTGCTTGATGGGCCCTGTTTGTAGAATGATTTGTTTCTTGAATTTCTTTCTGAAGGTGGAGAACGAGGTCGCCACTTTTCATTAGTTTTGTCTTTTGAGGGAATTCCGGTTGTTTTCCTCGAATCATTACGTACACTGTCATATTCGTCAAGCTTATCCGCTAATTTGGTTGGAGAAACGAAATTTGCCCACTCATCAAGAAGGTGGTCTCTTACTTCATGAGGTATCTTTTTCTTAAGTTGATCAGTGATAATGAGATTTTTTAAACTAGCAAAGTCTTTTATTTCAAGTCCATCAATCCACTCTTCGAAATAATTCGTGATTTCATAACAAAAATCCCTCCACGATTTTTCAGTGCTTTTCTGGTGCATCACAAACTTTTTTCTAAAACTTTCAGGATTCAATTTAAATCTCTTTAATAAGATGGTCTTAATGTATTCGTAGTCTTCAAATTTTTCTTCAGATTCTCTACCAATTAGTTGAATGATTTCAGAAGGCAATAAAGTTAATAAACATGACACCCAGTCTTTAGAATCAATCCCTGTTCTTTTAGCCTGTCTTTCAAATAAAGATAAATAAATCACGATATCATCATCCCTTAACTTGAATTTAGGAATGAGCTTAATTAAGTCAACGCTATGTTGTCCGTTTCCATTGGGCGATGAAGTTTGAGTTAGTTGAGTACGGGATTCAATTTCAAGTTTTTTCAACTCAAATTCCATTTGTTCTCTTTTCTGCTGAGCTTCGATTTCGTCCTTCCTTCGCTGTTCCTCAATTTCTTCCTTCCTTCGCTGTTCCTCAATTTCTTCCTTCCTTTTCCTCTCTTCCACAATTGAGAAAAACATTTCTCTGGCAAACGCTTCATCATATGTGTTATTTTGTTTTTTAGTGTTATAATTTTCATACTTGGATCCACATCAATTTCTAATTCGGTGGCCAACGTTATCAAATCCTCCTTTTTACCCTTTCCCAAAAATGCCATGGCTTAAATTTAATAATTCTCAATCATAAAAAAAAAAAATTTAACGGAAAAAATTGACTACTTCCTAATTAATATTCCAATAATTTCTTAAAAGAAACACATAAATGAACATCATTCACAAATCTATAGAAAATGTCTATTTTTGACAACCTCACAACGAAATTAACAACCTCAAAATACTGAGAATACTTTGTAATATTCAGTTATCGATTTGTTATATAATAAACCTTATATAACAAACCTTAACACTTATGAACATTTTAAATCAATACTTTGTGTACACTAGATATAATATATACTTTCCTACAAGTTCACAAATTCAAAACATAAAAATTATTTTAACCAAAATAATTATTCTTAGAACAAAAATCAAATTCTACGTGAGAATGAAAACTTTAACTGAATATTTTAAATCATTAAATGCGATAAGAAATTTATAAATAACTTTCGTATAAATTTCTCATTAAAATGTACGAAAACAAAATATATCATACGTATAAAAAAAATTCAACAATGATACAATTCAATATCAAAATAATCAAATAGAATAAAACAAACTCAGTTTTGTATTTTTTTTCTTATTAAAAGACACTTGCCTCTTCTTTCAGAAATAAAAAAAACATTTTATGCAAAAATAAAAGAATCAAAACAATGGTTTTAGAATGAGACTTCCAAGGTTGGTTGACGCCAAATTATATTCCGTTATTTGATACAACCTATGCTTTTTTTTTGTTTGGTTTAATAAATCTTATTTGATATAAATAATAGATCATTCAGCATTCTTTATTTTTCGAAATACGATTGCAACATTATATTTTATGCTGCTTCCAATAATTTCCCAAACAGAATTTAAAAACCACAATAAATTCAATTTTATCAAATAAAATTTTCAATTACGATACCACGCTATACGTTATGCACTGGCGTGCTTCCAACAATTTCCAAAACAGAACTTAAAAATCACAATAAAATCAATATAATGAAATAAAATTTTCAATTATTTGGGACGAAAATCAAAACAACAAGAACAACCAAATTCTTTTTAGAAATATGCTATCTGCGTACTCTGGCGAGTAAAAGAATTCACTTTAGAACACTGGCGTGTTCGTACTCTGACGAGTAAACTAAATTAATGTTCCATGTCGGAACACAAACATTTAATTTCCATTTTGTATAATTTTCGCCCAAATAATTATAATTACTTATTTATGGGAGCATACATTTACAAATATAAAGTGAGCTCTCACCTGGTTTTTGGTTCTGCATCATCTTCGGCGGCTGCGCCAGTAATATTTCGCAGGTTCTTTTTCAGATTTTTCAATGTGAAATGATTTCACCATAAACCTTTCTTGGCATAAACGATTTTATTTAGATGCATTCTTATGCCACGGCACAAACATGAAGTATATAGAAAATAATAGTAATTAATCACATAATCAATGAAACTTCGCGCTCCATCATAGAACATTCCAGTCTTCTCACACCAAGCTAGAGAACAGCCTCCCGCTTCTTTTTTTTCCTTAAGTTTTTGTCCGTATCTCGCAGCGCCATCTATTGTCGACGATTCTTATATTGCGTGTCTTGTATCGCTATATCGTTCGTCTTCTTTACTCGACGGCTTAAATCAGATTTCTGATGCATTGCCTGGAACGAAAGTCGCTGTATCGGCCTGCCGATACAGGCGTTAGATCGATATGACGCGATATATCGATTTATAGCCCAGTCCTACTCAAGACTTACCCCTTTATTATTGTAAATAGGTACTTTCTCTAGCTGAATTCCATTTTTTTATTCGCGCAGGTTCCCTCAAGATTTCTTTTGATTGGAAAAAGCGTTATGCCATTTTATTTGTGTCATGTAGAAGCAGTCTATTTCAGAATTCTTTTTAACATTGTATAACAGCCTACCCTATTTCACATTATAAGCACCCTACAAACGAAAATAATTTTCAATTCCTTTATTTTAGAATTATTCGAATGGAGCGATTTGGATTACTGCAAAAATGGTATAAAGACCATTGGGAATCTGCACAAGGAGATTGTCGTCCCAGCGATGGACTGAATCCTACAGGACTCAATTCTATTTCTCTCACTGACACTCAATCTAACTTCGTTGTTCTTGCACTCGGGTGGTGTACAAGTTTCCTGCTCCTTCTTATAGAGCGAATCGTCTACCAATGGGAAAATCATATCACAAGGAACGTTTTGCCCGTCATAAGATTCTAGGACTTAGTCACAGTATTATCAATATGAAATGCTATTATTAGCTAAACCAGCCGATTAGTGGATTATAATTAACCAGTTTTAAACTTATTGCATTATTAAAAAAAATTTAAAAAATGATGAGTATGAAATAAACAAATAAGTTAAAGAAATCTAATTTAAAGGAAACTCTTTTTGAGCATGCAAGTGACGATTATGTAATATAGTCAAATACTAAGTGTCATTGATTCTAGATTCTATGTCACCGTCTTGTTTTGTACTGTCATCATAGCTACGTCTAAGGGCGGATGAGAGAAAAATTAGGACACATATCGCAAAGGCTTCAAGAACACGAATACATTCAAACAAAATTAGTTTCACTTACAGTTTCAGAATGCACAGCTAACTATTACCAAGTAACATTTTTTTTTAAAAAAGAAACAAATAACTATGCTTGAATAAATAAATAACATAAATAAATAACATAAATAAATAAAAGAAATAAATAACTAAGCTTGCTATCGGAAAATTACTTGTTTTATGTGGGAATATGGTTTAAATTTATTATATGCAGCAGAAACACTGTAATCTTAAGTAAATATGCTGTTTAAAATATTTCTCTAACACATAGGATTGCAGTAAGTGGTTTAAAAAGGCGCTGAACCCTCTTCTACGGAATCGACCCCGTCGACGAAATGATCTTGCGAATAAATTGATCCTGTTGAAGAAATAACCATGCCGATGAAAACACCCTGCCAACGAATCGATCCTTCAGACGAAATGACCATCTCGTCGACGAAATGACTTATCATCAAAATGATCGGTCGACGAAGCAACCATGTCGAGGAAATGGCTTGTCGACGAAAGGACAGAAGAATAATGCAGGGATATTGATTTTATGAATGCATTAAATTTATTTTATGGCAAAAAATGACGCTACAAAAAATAAATAGAATTTTAAAACAAAATATCTTTTGTCGTCGACTGCCGTAGGTTAGGATTTTAAACTTTTATTAACAAACACAATTTTTTCAAAAATGTCAGAACTGATATTAGTGCACCTTTCACCAAAGAAACAACTTTTCGTCGGTGACCTTTTTATGCTGGACATAGCTCGAAATGCGTGTTTAAGAAAATATACTTATTAGCCATGCAATTTTCTTAAAAATGCATTTTGAACTGGAGTCCAATTTCAAAAACACGCATTTTAGGCGAGTCCACTTTACTTAACTATTCACTTCGTCCAGCATGTCCAGAATAAGAAAACTCACCGAAGTTTTATATATATATATATAAATATAATACCCAGATTGGGATTGCTCTCGCGTCATCCAGGTTAGGACGGACTGAAATTCACTTATAATTACTTTTTCCGGCCGTCATAGTACTGATTGACACATCGAAGTGCCATTCAAGGGGTTTTGTGAAGTAAATTTTGAAAAAAAGTTTTTGGGTTAACCAGTTCATTAAATTAAATGTCAAAACTAGTTAAATCGCGATATGGAAGAAATTGAAGATGAACTGACTCGTATGACTCAAGCGGACGACGTCACTCGCTTACTTAATACAGATTGTTACAATAATCACAATATTTAACTGTCCAAAATAGTATCTTACGGATCTGCACTATTATTTCTACAGAAAACGGATTAAACTAGGTATTTTAGACTTATTTATTGTTGTAAATAATCTGCTGTCTTACAATCACAATGAAAAACTTATTATCGCGTTAATTCATTTAATAAGAAAAGAATATTCCATAAGCACCTAGCTCTCGCCATTTGAGAAGAGGTGAAATAATAGTTTGATCAAATTCACTTGCCTATTTGCGATCAATCTTTTCAAATTGGCACTTAGTATGTGAAAATTCGATTATCAAAACAATAAATTTTCTGATCGATTTTTTTCTTCTTCTTCTTTGGATACATATGTTAACATACATAGTCATTTCAGTTTATAGTCACAGTTACAACTAAGATATATTTATGAAACTATCATAATATATAACATAATTATGTTATTTAAAAAATGAAAAAAAAAATGGTCATCACAATGGAAAAGGAATTTAAAAAAATAATAATCTAAATGATTAAACACATGACAAAAACCTAAAAAATTGCATTGCATAAATGCAGGTTGAGCAGTTTAACTTATTAAGCAGTTTCTGTATGCCAACAACTGAGTATATTATTTTTTATTGCAAGAAACTTCCTTGAGTAACACCAATAAAACAGAAATTTCTGTCACTGACTCAGTTAAGACATTATTGGTCACCAGTTAGCCACAGGTAAACAATTTAACAAGCAAAAATGCTAATTTTCAAAAAATTACTAATTTGTATGGGTGGGACTCAAATAACTTAATCATTTACTTACAAAATAAATAAGTAAGGCAATGCAAAACCAGGACAATAGATTTAAATTTCTTAAACTAAGATTTATTTGTATATGTTAAAATATGCAACAATTATCAAAAACATTTCTTGAATAATAAAAGATACAACAGCAGGGCACTTAGGAATACCAAGGCACATAATATTTGTAATTTACACAAATATTTTAACTAAATAATGAACCCTTTTTTTTCAATAGTATTTAAGCATCAAACGAAATAATCATATCTTAAGTTAATAAATTTGGACTTAAAACTTTTTCTTTACTTTAAATTTTTTTTTTTCAAATACAAGAAATTGCACATAATACAGAAAAGTAGAATATGGTAATATTTAAGTAAATAGCAGTTCATCTGTAATTAGAGTAAATAAAATACACCTGCTAACAGAAAAGGGTGAGTCAAACATACTTAGAAAAATATGAAAGAAAATTAAAATGTTAAGTGTATTATCAACAAGCATAACCATATAAATACAATACACTCACAAAAAACTTAACTATTTAAGTTAATAATATCTAAATTATTATTTAAATTTAAAATCTTATTGACATATGTTTTATATAAAATCTTATTAACACATATTTCATAGTTTGATCACATTTTGTTTTGATTTTCAAACATAGCAAACAACACATAGCAAATGATTTTCAACACATAGCAAATATTTTCTGTATTTTTAAAGCAGCAATACAATTGATTGTTTTTAATTTAAAAAAAAATTAATATTTTCAAAATAAGTGTGTTTAAAAATAAATTTTGTTTATCCTCAAAATAATGATAAATAAGTCTGAACAATTCCTGCAGTTACAAAAATATTTGCAAGGATTAATTAATAGCATTATTTTGGAAGTGTAAAATGATATTTAAAGGATTAAATACTAATGCTATCATAAATGAATGTTTATAATGCAAAATAAAATTTACTGAGAAAAGTATGATATATTCATCTCATTACAAAACATTTAGTATTATTTTTCCAAAAGGCAATTATTATTTTCAAAACAGGCACTTCATATTAATTTTTATCAATAAAATTGAGATAAGCTCACCATTAAAAGTCAAATATTGCATATAAATTATTTAATTTCAACATTAATAATCATCATAACTGATTGTGCAAATTTAATCCCTTGATACCCAGTTTACTTAATACTTTAAATTATCTACAGCTTTAATTATTTTGGTAAAAATGATTGTGTGTATGCCATCAGAAGTCTAAATACCACAATAATTTTATTACTAGTAACTTAAAAAACTATTAAACATAATAGAATTTTTTTTTTAAATAATTCCTGTTAAAATTTAAAATAAAATAAAATTGAGTACTGATGAAGAAATAATAATAATAAATTCATTTATTTTAAAATAAATGAAATCATTTTTAAATTTTAGAATTACTTCTGAAAACTGAATGCTGGAATAAATGGTATTGTAAGTCAAAAAGGATGCAAGAATTGCATGAGGAAAGTATTCCAGATGAAAGAGAATACTATTAGTTTTTTTTTTAAAAAAAAACATAAATAAAAAGGTTAAAAATGGGGAAAAAATTAACAAGTAACAAAGTTTGACTTTTTCACGTTTAGGTGCTACAGACTTTTTTATATTTAAGCAAAATTTTATTGCTTCAACTTTAAGCTAATATTTCAACCTAGTAACCAAAAAATTTTTGATTTCAAAGTATAAAAATGTAACAAATGCCCAAAATTTAGTAAAATCAGAAACCCCTTTGCAAGGCTCGCAGTAATCGTCACATTTAAGGTTTGATCTGGAAGTTTCCTAAACTTCATTTATAAAATTTTACCTAACTCTTACAGTCTCATTTAAACTAAACCCAAAAAATAAACCAAAGTCCAGATTTCCTAGAAACTGACCAAGCAGCTATTTAACATTCCATTTCTTTTAATCCACTGAAGTACATAAAATTTTATCACGATTATTAGTTTTTAATTATTATTATGACAATTAAAAGATATTATCAATAAATCTACATCAAAATTATAGTTTAAAAAAAAAACATTGTGAAGTTCTATTAATATATTTACGCTTCTAAGTGCAAAAATAGTTTAATTGAACTACATATTTTAACGAATAAAATATATTTTAACTGTCAAAATTTTATTTCCCAAGATCAGATTGGTTTCTGAAATCAGAAACATTTCACTAGACTAGTGACTTATCATTTACCAAGATAATCTAATACAATCTCCGAAACAAACAATACAATATAGTAAACAACTGTAAAAAGCATTTTGAGGAATATTCACTGCACAATCTAAAGGAACATGCACTTTTTCCTCCCAATATGCTATGATGCCTCCCAATATGAATACAAGAAAATGTGAAAGTCTGTTAGAGAAAATAATGAAGATTAAGAAGCCAGTTAGCTTTTAGGAATTAGTCTGCAAACACACAATCAGTAGTTAACAAAGTTAAAATAAAATAATTCCAGTATTAGTTTACTAAAGTGACATAAAAACATTAGAGGCAACTTAAAACATATTGATTAACATGAAATATAAATATCTTTTACAACAATTTATATCACATATATATCAACACACTTAGCAAATTACTTAATTAAGCCTTTCTCTCTCTCTCTCTCAATATATATATATTCATTTCTATATTTAAAGTGGTAGTAAAAATGTATGCTTTCTATATATTCCTTGCATTTATAAACTTTTAGACCACCACATTCAGAGTATGTTTCTGCCTAAAATTGTAAATTAAACCATTGGGGAAAATCATCCTCGAAAGAATTAAAAGTTGGCAGGTATATATATATATATATATATATATATATATATATATATATATATATATATATATATATATATATATATATATATATATATATATATATATATATATATATATATATATTACTGATATCAACACTTTCCTTTGATCACTTGTCATTAAGTGTACAACAGTACCGGGATGAGTTTACCATAACTCTCCAGATATTTGATTCGTTAACAAGAGACTCTTTAACAAAGAAGTAAAAATGTTTAAACAACTATTGACTTGATATATTTGCTAAACTGATAAAATCAAAATTACAACTTAAACCAAAATTACAGTTATTTTTTCCAAATAATATATAATATAAAAAAACAATGATATCATTTTATAAGTTATAAGGATAGTTTTCTTTCTTATATAGAAATCTCTGAACTATAACCTTCAAGTTTATTCTAACTTTAATATTATTTCTATTATTTATGTTTTTTAAGTTTCTCATGTGTCATTTCATTGGTCACCAAAATTTGGCAACCATTTTCACAAAGGTAAAGAAATTTTTCTACTATCACCATTATTGGAAATCAATATTATTGCACGTTAATTTAAAGGTTTATTAATGGTTTAAGGCAATTGATTCGGTTATACATGCACAGAAAGAGACAAATCACTCTTTAAAAAACCATCTTAGACTGATGTTTAAGACAATTACGCAACTGACTTAAAAACCTTTTTCATCAAGAAATGCAATTAGGTAAATTAATTCCTTTTAAATAGTATAATTATTTTTACATAGATTAATTCATATTCAGACAACACATTTTCTTTACATTTCGAATTTTTAAAACTTTTTGATTTACTCTTGATATTCTACGTGTAAGAGTAGTAAACAAAATTAACTAACTGAATGAATGTTTTAACTTGTTTGTTAAAAAATTCCTTCCAACAACTTTGCAAAAGATAAACATTGTAAGATTTTGAATATAAAATGGTAAAATAGTATTACAAAAACTAACCAACAATTAATCAATAAACCATTAAGATACAACTTAATATTATTCAATATAAGCTCTTGCATAAAATTCAATTACTTTTATTAACAAAACATAACAGATCATTAATGCATATTTTTTATAATTTTTTTTTAAATAGAAACATTCTATGCGGAATGTTTCCGCTTCATGTGCCTTTTTAAAGCTGAATTTCTGCAGAAATGAATGCCACATTGTTCACAGGAGTAAGGCTTTTCACCAGTATGTGAATAATAGTGTTCCTTAAGTTCACCAGATTGTGTAAATCGTCTATTGCATATCTCACACTCAAATGGCTTATCGCCAGTATGTATTCGAATATGAGTGGTTAAATTACTTTTACGCTTAAATCCTTTATTACAAACCTTACAGTAAAAGGATTTTTCTTCCGAATGCACAAGCAAATGTTCTTGCAATCCCCAGCTTCGGGAAAAGCTCTTGTCACATAATGTGCATGTGTAAGGTTTCTTTCCAGTGTGCATAAATGAATGACGTTGTAACAACTCTTTTGAGTGGAAATTTTTATTGCACAATTCACAAATGTAAGGTTTAACATTAGAATGAGTGTAGGAGTGTTCTTTAAGACCACTTCTTTGTCCAAATCTTCGATTACAGACAGGGCAAATGAAAGGTTTTTCTCCAGTATGAGTACGATAATGATCTTTTAAGACACTACTTCTCTTAAACCCTTTATTACACATTTCACAGAAGTAAAGCAAATCTTCAGTGTGTAACAATGTATGTCTTCTTAAGTAAATCTGTAGTCTGAAACTTTTAGAGCACAATTCACATTTGTATGGTTTAGCTGAGTCATGAATACTTACATGTCTCCTAAGGTTAGATTGGTGTTTAAATCCTGAATCACAAATCTTGCAAATATAAGGTCTCACTTCAGCATGTACACGACAATGCCTAACAAACTCACTTTTGCGAACAAACGTTTTATGACAAATTTCACATGAAAATCTTTGCTGCAGCTTATTTTCTATATTTGTTTTACTTTCAATAATTACTTTTTTATCAGTGTGTGATTTGGCATGCAATTTTAGATGATGTTTTAAGCGAAAGTTCTTATTGCAAATTTTGCAACGGAACGGATACTTTTCTGCGTGAATTGCGATGTGACATCTTAGATTGCTTTTGTCCTTAAATTCTTTATTACACACTTCACAACTGTAAATACTCTTATTATCCTCATTGTGTAATAAATAATGCCTGGTAAATGCATTTTTCTTTTCAAAATTTTTATGGCATATATCACAGTTAAATAATTTTTTCATTGAATCAATAGTTATTTCAGATTTATCACACTTTGCTAAGTTAGAATGATCATTAGTCATTGATATAAAATCATATACTTTATTTTCCATACCACAAATGGTTTTTACATGATTTACAGGAGTTTTTAAAATAGATGTAACTTCAGAGTTATAAAAAATATCATCTTTCTCAAGTTTGACCATATCAAAAGATGAACCAAAACTATTTTGTTCATAAAAAGGAGAAAAAGACGGAGCAATGATCAATTGTTTATTAGAATCGGTATGGATGGAATCTGAACTGGAACCGATAATAGCGGCCATAATTAAATTATCTGAATGATATATTTAGGAAAAGATGTATGTGATAATCGAATAGTGTACTTTAAATTTCAAAAATAAACTAGAAAAATATTTCTGTCTCAAAGTTTAAGAGTTAAAAAACAAAATATTTGCGGTATAAATAAGAGAATAAGAAGAATCGCAGCACCGTGTATTAAACAGAAAGATAATTATAGCCATTTTTATAAAAATATTTGGCAGTACAACAAATTTTTATGGGATAAAAATATTACAGGATGATTAAAAAACATTCTTAAAGTGAAAAAAAATTAATAGTAATAATGAAACTAAATAAAAAGTTAAAACACAGAACTATTTCTGAGTAGGAAATAATTGTTTGTTTATATTTTACACCAACAGGGTCACTACAAAAACCCTGTTGCCAAACATTAACAACTAAAAGGTCGATGGAAAAATAGGATTTAGAAGGTCTCGAATCTTTGATATGAGAATTATTGACTAGTCAGTTAAGTAACATACCATTCAAGGCTAGGATTTATTTTGTGTTCATTTTATTTTTAGAACTCTCCATTCTTAAGAAATTGAATAAACTTTTCCAACGTTTTCCATGGTAATATACGTTTATTAGAACAAATTTACGATCAAAACAGAACAAACTTTTGCGACTGAATATTCAATTGTATCATTTTGTACTCTCACTAACAAACGTGGCTCTTCGTTGTATTCGTAAACGTAAATATTTGTGTTCTTATGTCGTTTGGAATTTAATATTTTTACTAGGTGAAAAACTAAATATTTTTATTGCCTTAAATAATCAGTCTCACAATTCTGTATCTCTTAGTCTTCTGAATCTGTAATTATATGGTTGTTTTTAATAATAAAAAGAAACAATCTAGTTATTCGCTTATAAGAATTTAGTTTCGTTATTAGAATATGCTAATCTGAAAGTTATACTAAAATAATTTCCTTTGCATCTTTAAGTTATATATTTTTTATTTCAAAAAATGCATTGTTATTTATTTCATTGTATAGTACTTGAAAATAAATTATATGATTGTTAATTATTATTGACGTAAGAAAAAACTTTAAGAAAAAACTCATTGATTTAAAACAGCGAACATAATTTGTAATGCATACATAGATTTGAAACATAAATGGGTAAAACTGCCATATTAATGTGTGTACTACATTTCATTACATGACAGTAGTAGTCATCAAAACTTTTTTGAGAGTCATACTTTAGTAGAGAATTGTGACTGAATACTGTGCTAACATTTTCTTGTAATCATAAATGTTCCATGAGCACACCTTTAAGTGGAAATTTATGTTTAGAGGATATTTCAGTATCGTGATCTGTTGCTCCAACTACAATCGTCAAGGTGCCTAATAAATTTTGAACTTGCAAATTTTTATAAAAGAAGCATGTAGATGTTTGCCTGGGAGTGGCTAGGAGTCGTACCTTTCGAGTTGATTCCTTTCTGTGATGATTTTTTTTTTAGTTTCTCATGGGCCACTGCTCGGAAGTTGCAAAGGCTTGGCGATTGTTATGCAACGGATCAAGATACGGAATTCTCCCCCCTATTTCTAAGAAACTTATTCTGGTGCACTTTATGCCAAGGCGGCTCCTTTATAATTGCCCAATAAGCATGTTTTTTCTGCAATTTTACAAAGTAAAAGCATATTTTCCACTCTACATCTGAAAAGACTTAACATCAGGTGCTTATTAAAAAAGAAGGCATCCAGAAAACTGCTACTATGATGTTATGTTATCTTGACAGGGGAGTTTCTAATCGCTCATTTAAATTATCACTTTTTGCTACAATTTTGTGCCCATTTCATTGTAAATCCAAATTATTTTTCTAGTGTTTTTTCGGCAGTCTGCTCCATGCATTTTAACGAGATATTTTAAATCCGATATTTCAGTGCAATATAATTGCAACATGAGAAATTTGAAAAATGGAAGGAATCATGAAATTTTTAGCTGCTCATTGTTTGTAATCTAGTTTTAATTTTTTTGTAATATAGGTGATTTTTTTAGAAAAAAAAGAAAGCATTGTAATTAAAATTCATAAAACTTTTAGTAATTCAAGAAATAGAAAGAATATCTGAAGTATAATACTAAATAAATATTAAATCTTATTTTGTACTATAATGCTTTTATTTTAATTTTGGGTTTTTGTTTAAACCCTATGAATTTTCTTCAAAATATTTCATTTTAACATTCTGTAAGCATAACAGTTTTGTTTTCTTTTTTTGTTAGGATTTATTTTAAAAGGAACTTTTGTATTACGTTAGATGTTAGAAAAAAAGAACATTTATCACCCTAATATTTATATGTGTATTTTTTACATACAGTACAGAACCCGTTATCCGGAAAACCAAAAAACCGGAACGATATTCGATAAATTTTCCCGCCATTTTTTTAAAAAAAAATTATTTTTTTTTACTCATAAGATTTTAGGATTTTTCATTCATTTTTTGAAAGAGGTTTACCATACCATCATTTTGGAAATAATCATTAGTGTACTACTTCATCGTTTTTTCTTCTTTTTAAGATTATTTCTAAATATTTTTTTTTAGTTGGGTTTAACAGTAAAAAAACGGCTTTTTGTAGCGATTCAGAAAACCGGAAAAATCAGTTATCCGGAATAGCGATGGTCCTGGTCATTCCGGATAATCAGTTCCTACTGTATATATAAATTTTTGATAAAAAGGAAGAAAAAAATTTTTAAAAAGTATCAGTTTTTTCATTTTGAAATTAATTTTACTAATTAAGAGTATTTATTTTTCTGTAAATAAATTAAAATTAATTGATGAAAAAATATTTAATGCTTAGAACACTAATGTTTACATAAAAATTATCATATTTACCGTCAATATGTCTTAATACGCGTGTGGCCTTTCGTTACTCTACTTGCTGTGCAGGGTTGGCAAGTTTTTGACACATGACAATTTTTACCGGTTTATACCATGGTTTTTACTGTCATGTCAAAAACCCATAGTTTTGGTAAAACTGTATTTTTATTTGAGTTTAACTGCTTATAATTTAAATTAATCCATTTTTGGGCAATAAAATTAGAAAAAAAATTAGAATTATAAGATATTTAAGAACAGATTCTTGCATTTTCCTAACATGATTATATCAAAACATACTATTTGAAGTAAAATATTAGGATACTAAACAAAATTTCAAACATTTCCAAGCATCATTTTGTTTGGCATATTACATTACTGAAGAATGTCAAGTCATTCTTGACTTAGAGTTTGTTACAAGTTTTGAAAGTTTTGTTTAGCTTATTTCTAATATTTAGGAAATGCCAAATTAGCAAAGCAAAATTCTTTTTAGTTCTTGAATTTATTAATAGTTTCAAGCTTTTTTGTTTGTTTATTTCTAACAATTAAGAAGTGCAAAATTTTGAATCCTTTGCAAATCAAACTATAATGATAAAAGTAAAGTATCACTATTTTCAATAAGTATATTACAGTAGGGAACCGATTATCCGGAATGATCGGGACCATCGCTATTCCGGATAACTGATATTTCCGGTTTTCTGAATCGCTACAAAAAGCCGTTTTTTTAGTGTTGAACCCAACAAAAAAAAAAAATTTTCGGAAATAATCTTAAAAAGAAGAAAAAACGATGAAGGAATACACTAATGATTATTTCCAAAATGATGGTAAGGTAAACATCTTTCAAAAAAGAAAGAAAAATCCTAAAATCTTATGAGGAAAAAAACATTTTTTTTAAAAATGGCAGGAAAATTTATCGAATTTCGTTCCGGTTTACTGATTTCCGGATAATGGGTTCTGTACCGTACAATATTTCTATATGAATGTATATCCTTCTATAAGAATACATGTATATAGTTGCAAAATCAATAATAATCATTTACAACATTCATTTATAAAGGCAATTTTGTGAAAATAATATATTGTCCGCTATATGCCATAAATTAAAGAAAACAGTAGGTTTTTGACGGTTTTTACCACTGTCATGTCAAAAACCAGTTTTTAACCACAAAAACCCAACCCTGCTGCTGTGTAAATGGCTTTTCACTCAAAAAGGTTGTGCGTCCCTGATCTTATCATGAAAAACTTATAGGATTTCATCTAAAAATTATTACATATAAAGACAATGTGTGGGAATGAAGCACTTTCTGATTTATAATGCTATTGAAAGTAAAAACATAACACAAATTTCTTATATAGCATTAGTTCTACAACTGCCAAAGAGATCGAAGGTTTTAAAATAGCAAATAATCTTGCAAAATCATAATATTTTTTACCAGAAATATGTTCAGTTGGGATAAACTTATAGTAGTGATAATAAAAAAAAATTTTTTCGAAAAACAAGGAATATTTTTAAAATATGAATTTAGAGTGCTTCAAATGTAAGTTTCGAAATACTTGACTGTTCTAATTATAACAAATGAATAAAGAAAACTTCAATTTTTAGGTTTCAAATTCCTCTTTTGTTTACATTTTGATTATCATTTTATTCTCATCATATTCTATCATATCATATATATATAATTTTGAGGTTAACTGAACGAAAATGTTTCGATTTTCTTTGTCATGGATGAAATCACCCATGGACATGTCTAACAGATGCCTTGTCTTAAATTATTAGTGATAAGATCAGATCCATTTTAAGATAAAATTAAAGTAAACATTGAGCCAAAATGTCTGTTCTTTTTTTTTTTTTTTCCTCTTCATTTTTAAATTTCATATTTCTGTTATCATTAAGTTGCATGATTTTTCTATTAAAGAAACTAATATTAGTTTGCTATTGTAGCATTATGATGGAAGAATTAGGAGATGACACTAATGGAGATTCTACATTTGAATTCTTGGGAGGCAAAAATGATGAAAATCTTTTGAAAGAAGCTCAAGTTCCAGGTATGATCACAATTGCATTCTTTCCATTTATTTTCCATTTTATTCAATTAATATATGTTTGTATAACTAATATTATTTTATGTAAAATGATATCATTTTCATATAAAAAGATACAAGTTGTGATAATATTTAATGTTTTATTAAATTAAATATTTTGAAAAGTGAATTTATAACATAGTATTAAAATATACTGATATAGAAATTAATATTTGTGATGTTTTTACCATCCCTATATTGCTTTTTCACATTATTTTTGTTTAGACCACATGAATCTTTTTTTAGAAAGATTGTTCTTTTTAGAATAAAAGGATAAAAAGTTCAAATTTTTCTATGATTACTAAATAGAATCATAATAATTAATTAGAAAAAGTTCTGTGTTGTAGGGGTGCACAACCTGCAGCCTACCGATAGTTGATGTGTGGCCTGCAAAAGCATCCAAACACGAAGTTTTTTTTTTTTTTTTTTTTTTTCAAATCTCAAAAAATCGCACATTTTAGTCATGATGCGTTCATTTTGCTCAGATTTTAATGTAAATCAATGTTGTTTATCGATTGCTTTTTCAGTTATTGCTACGAAAATCCGCATGGTCTTAAGAAACCCAGTATTTTTAATATGATAATACATTGTATGAATTATGAGTTTCAATAATAACTTTTCTACTTTATTTTTGCCAATTTCATCATAAATCCAAGTGACATTTTGAATTTTTTTGGCATTTATAGCTATTTATTACCATGCGGTTCTTAAAATCCTGATAAATTTTATTACAATATTACAACTTGTGAGCTATAAATCACACATTTAATGTATCACTTTTTGACATGCTTTGTTTGCGTGAATTTAATCGTAAATCAGAAATTATTTTTTTAAAGGTAGTTATTGCTGCGCTTTTCCACGTGATTTTGAAGATCTCGTATTTTTACTACAATATTTTTACGATTTGCTCGTTTCGAATTGATATTTAAATAATCACTATTCGACGAGCTTTGTTTTTGCCAATTTTATCATAACTCAAGTTATTTTTCATTAATTTGTTAGCAGTTTTTGTGATGCATTCCCTTGTGGTTTTGAAAAGGCTGATTTTTTTATGACATGTGAATTTTAAATCAAGCGTTTAAATATTGACTTATTTATGTACTTTATTCAAGCTAATTTCATCGTAAATGTAAGATTTTTCTTTTTTAAATTATTGCGATACTTTTCCATGTGATTTTGACAATTCCGTTATTTTAACTATAATCTTATTTACAAAACGCTAATTTTTTATTAATCCTTTTTTAATAATCGCTTTTTTGTACTATTTGTTTGTGCATATTTTGTCGTAAATGTACGTTATTTTTACATCGCTTTTTTGGCAGTTAATGCCATGCATTTGTACGTGGTATTTAGAATACCAATGTTTTTGCAACCTGAAAAATTTAAAAACTAGAGGAAGAAAAGTGCGAATTTTTTAACTGCTCACTGTACGTAATTCATTTTTAATAGCTCAGGTTATTTTTTTAAAGAAAAAAACAAAAAAGAAAACGTTACCTATTTAAAATTTATAAAACCTCTAATTACTCAAGAAATGTAAATAGTATTGGAAATATAATATCAAATAAATTTTGAATCTTATTTAGTAATATAATGGTTCAGTTTTAATTTTTGTTTTTTTTTCAAACCCAATAAAAAAAAAATTTAATTAAAATATGTATGTATTTTTTTTACACTTTCACTCTATGAAGATTACAGTTTTTTTTTTTTTTAATATAATTTATATTTTTCCCCAAATATAAATATATATATATGAATGTATGTATATATATGTGTGTTTATATACATGTATATATACACACATACACCTACATGTATAACGTCTCATACAAGTGTTTCAATATTAATTCGTAGATAAAAAATATATTTTCTTAATAATTTTAAGACATAGAAATCGTTCTTTTCCAAAGATCCCTAAAAATCATTTAATCTTCAAATCGGCTTAGAACACTAATGTTTGTATAAAAAATATCATACTTGCCACAAACATGACTGAATATGCCTGTGGCCCTTTGTTAGTCAACCTGCTGTGCAAGTGGACCTTCACTTTAAAAGGTTGTGCAGCCCTATATATGGAATAATCTTTTGATAAATGAGTTTTATGATTATGTGTGGTTAACTCAGGTGTATGATTATGTGTCGTAACTTAATATAGTAGTCACAACTTAAACATCATCTGTACTAATTATTTTGCATATTTAGGGTTAGATTATTATCTTTAAATTTGAGTTTTATTACACGAAAATATGATCATTTGATCAAAACTAACTCAGGGAGTTCACTATTTTATTTTATACATAGTACATACTTGTTTAAATTTTGAATTTATTAATACTGTGACTTTTTGATATAAATGTCACTTTTTTCTCATTGGGGAGAAAAATTCCTTTTATTTTCTGCCAGTTGATCCAGTTCTCATCCCTACTTTTATACAAGTGTTGACCAAACGAAAAACTTTGCACTTAATATTCATTTTTTTATTTGATATTATTGGAGAGCTCATATCCTCTAAAGAAATCTTTTAATAGAATCAAAGAAATCTTTATATAGTGTATTTTTTATTTTAAATTATTGAAATGAAAATGTTATCATATTTATTATTATAGTATGAAAGTTTATAAGTATCACACACATATACATATAAAGATCATCGTGCTCATTAATTCAAATAGATAATATTCAAATCGATAATAACTAAGCAGTTACTAAATATATTTAATATTAAAAGCAAAAAAGGTAAATAAATCACAAAGCAATAGAATTCTATTTTTAATCTAGTATTTATAAGTTTCTTGGGTGAAAAAAAAATGCCTACTTCCTTCATCTTTAAAAGGTCTTTTTCTTGCCATCTCAAACAATAAATCACAAATGAAAACACTATATCAGCTTTGATAAAATGGTATTTACTTGGAGTATGTTTATCTCCTCTGGTAAATTTATTAAATACGTTACTTTAAAATGTATTAAAAGCTTCTTATTTTTTAAGAGGTCAACAAAGAAATTACTGTTGCTACTCCTCTGACACCAGTTTCTGTACCTTCACCACCTCCAAGTACACCATACCAATCATCTGCTTCAGCTCCAGACCAGTCTAAGATACATTTTTATAATCCAACCAGCTCCCCTGAATATTTCTCAACTATACCTACTAACTCTTTGGCTCAGTCATCTGTACCATTAGCAGGCCCATTTGTAGAAACTCAAAATTGGTAATACTTTTATTGTTTATTTTTGCTCATAATCACTTAAATCTTTTTATTATCAGTATGATATTTGTTTACGTAAATTTATTTAATAATACGTATGAAAACTATTTACTGCCCCAATTTTAACTTTTAATACGAGTTAAAGAATTATGTATCTAAAAAGAAGAAGGCTAATACAGTAGGGAACCGATTATCCGGAACGATCGGGACCATCGCTATTCCGGATAACTGATCTTTCCGGTTTTCTGATTGGCTACAAAAAGCCGTTTTTTTATTGTTAAATCCAACAGGAAAAAAAATTTTTTTTGGAAATAATCTTAAAAAGAAGAAAAAACGATGGAGTAATACACTAATGATTATTTCCAAAATGATGGTAAAGTAAACATCTTTCAAAAAAGAAGGAAAAATCCTAAAATCTTATGAGGAAAAAAAAATTTTTTTTTTTAAATGGCGGGAAAATTTATCGAATTTCGTTCCGGTTTTTTGGTTTTCCGGTTTTCTGATTTCCGGATAACGGGTTCTGTACTGTAATTATGTATTGTAAAAAAAAAAAAGATTTGATATGTATGAAGATATTTCATTCAAATAAAGTAACAAAAGTGCAAAATTTAACCCAATGCAAATTAACACACGTTTTCCTTATCAGTCTTGCACTTCAAAAAAAGAAGTTCATTTTTTCCTGCACCTTTAGTTCATCAGGTAGCTGCAGTAAATTATTAATTAAGAACTCAACTTTAAAATTGCACCAAGAGGATTTAAAAAGTGTTTTCTTTTTCTTTTTTTTTTTTGAATTATCCAAAAATGTAAAGATTTAGTAAAAGAAATAGAAAAGTTTATGTTGATAATAAAAGTATTAAAATAAAGCAGTAAAGGAAAACCAAATTAATTGTACAACATCATTCATTTAATGCAAATACCAGATTTCCAGTTTTTTAATATTGCAAATTGATCAAAATGTTTAGTATGACTAAACTGTATTGAACTAAAATTAAAATCATAGTTTGAGTAATCGTTATTTGAAATTACTTAAACTGACTTGAAAATTCTGAAACTTTTTTAACATTGAGTAATGGGACTTTAAAGTTATAGAATTTTTATAACTTGAAAAAAAAATGGACACTTTGCTGTAATTGAAGTTTAAGTAGCATAATATGATATGTTACCTGCTCATCAGCTGGAGATGAATAGACTTTTTATGATTAGGTATACCTTTTTTAGTTTATTGTTTGCTCATTTTAAAAGTAGTCTGATGTATGTTTACCGTTCCAAAAAATTCTCCTTGTTTTTTTTTTTCCGTCATTTTTTTTAAAAGCATTTTCTTGATTTTTTCTTTGATGTATTACAAAGTATGCACTTTTAAATGTGACATTTTTAATCCCATGCTGAATTGTATGCGGTTATTATTTCATTTCCATTTACCAAATATGTATTTTTTCTGTCACAGGAACCAATATGCTGCAGCTGCAATTCCCCAACCCCCAATAAGTGTCTTAAATCCTAACTTATCACAATGTTCTATAGTATTACCAGGAGCAGAACAGGTTCCAAACACATTTGTTCCTGAAAGTCCTGGTGAAGCTAGCGCTGGCATGTGGGGTTGGATTAAAGGAAATCAACTACTAAATAGAGTTGCAGAAAAAGCTAAAGTAATCTTTTATTATCCTTTATTATTTTTAAAATTTTTATAAATCTTTCTTTTAAAAAAAAACTTTGAATTCAAAAGTATGTTTCCGCACTTATAGGAATTTCACACACTTATTGGAATCACAACTACTACAGATTTTCTGTAGTTTCTACTAATTTTAACTGTAGCTATGGAACTTTTAGAAATCTTATGATTCTTATTCTTTTTGTATGATTTTATTTTTTTTATGATTTCTATTTTTTTTATGATTTCTATTTTATTTTTTTTTATGTGAATCTTTATATTTTGTCACATCATTTTAAAATAATTTTTTATTACTTTATTGGTGCATGTTAGGGAGAAAATAAATTGATAATGATTTTATTAACTGTTAAAAAAAATTTTAATTTGTTTCCCTCACTATTATTTAATCATTGTATATGCATTTACAAAATAAACCAAACTTTTTTTGTTCGTTGATTAACTAGAATATATCATATAAAATAACAATATATTTTGTTATTGTGTTTCATTGTTCATCTGTAAACTGTCTGTAGTTTTAGTTAAAACATAATGGAAAATATAGAACAATCTAAAAAGATTTGCCTTATTGCTTAATTTCATAAAACTGTTCTACATTTTTGTGAAAAAACCAATAATTTCATCAAAAATTTAATTTTACTGTAAAAGTTGGAAAATGAAGAAAATATTCAACGAAAATTAGATTTTTAAATTTTAAATAAAAAAACTTAAACTTATCAGTATATTTAATGGGTTACAAATTATTTCATAACAGTAGTGAAAAGTTAGTTAATAAATTACTACCCATTTCTCTTCAAAAATATAAGATATTTTAGAAATAGGTTATTCTAAGTACATAAAGTTTTTTTTTATAAAGAACTACTGATTAAATTGAAATTGAACTTCTTATTAAATTGAAATTTAAGGATTCCAATTTTTCTGACTATTCATTTTTATTATTTTAGTGTAAATGCCAATAATTGATGTTAAAATTGGTTTATATTTGCATCTGAAAACATTTTATAACAATACTCACCAAGAAGTATTCTAATAAAAAAAAGTTTTAGGGATGAACATTGTCTTCGGCTTTTTTTTTAATCATTTGACTGTATTTTAATTTTATTTAATATGTAATGAAAAATATATATTTTAAGTATATTTAATAGCAAGAAGGTACTATTCCAATAGTACTTAGAGATAATGATTGTTTTTCAATTATCATTTCTGTCATAATCAATTAATTCTAGGATTCATGTAAAAGATATTTTATGTTTTAATGGATTCGTTTGGCTTCATTTTGTTTTTTTATTTTTATTTTAATAAGCTTTCTTTAAGGTTCTATGTTTCTAACTAAACTATTCCAATAAGTACTTAAAGATAGTTATTATTTTCCCTATATCATTTAACTGTTTTAATCAATTAATTTTAAGATTCATATAAAACATGTTTCTTATGGACTTGTTTGGTTTAAGTTTTTTAGTTAAAAATTGATTTGTAAAGCTAATTGTATCAGCTCCAAAACTTCGAATATTTAATGTAAATTATATTGTCAATGCTAGAATCATAATAAGTTATAAATAATTGCTTTGAGATACAATAATTGTTTCTCAAAGCTGATTGTTTTTAATGTCCTCTTATTTTTTTTAAATACATTTTTCTTTACAATTTATACACATTATTAATTTGATGTAGTTATTTTTTTTCCATAGTTTGAAAGGTTAGATTAAATTTCATATGCAAACTTAAGCAATAAATTATAAATGTATGTATTCTTTTTTTTTATGTTATTCCGATTTTCAAACAAAAATCTTAAAACGTACTCCGTACAAGTATTGCTTTTCAATTATATACTGCTATTTTACATAAATATATTTTATTAATTTTGTATTATTTTTATATTTAATATTATTTGCACAGTTCTTGTTTATTATATTTAAATAAACTAATTTCTTCTTCATTATTTAATCTGAAGCAATATTTGTGCCATTAATCTTTATGCAAATATAGTGAAGCTTGTATTACCATTTGAATTTAAAGAATGTCAATATAAATTATTCATCTTTAAAGTATATTTCAATATTACTGTGGAAAGAATTACAAAAAAAAATATTTTCATAGGATGGTTGTGGTAAAATAGGTTAGCAATAACGAAAGAGTACCAATGCATGTTGGCATCAATTCTCTCTGTGGAAGTGGTAGGATATGTTGTTATAAATGCAGTTTAGTTTGTTATGTTACACTTTATATCATTACAACTTAATAATCTTAACATGATATTAATTACATAATTGTAATTTTGATTAAAATTTACATATATTCTGATAAATTCAACTTTTTGTCAGTTAAATGTCCATATTTATCTAAATGTGTTTTGTTATATTTTTTTATCTTAGTTGAAGTAAATATAAAAACTCAATATTTTAACTAAAAAATTTTTGTTCTTTACTCATTATAAATCTCTGACACACCTATATTTAAACCACTGTCACTTGAATAAGTTGGATCTGATCAGGACCGCCTCGAAAGGAGGGGTTATTAGTTCAGGGAGCCTTGGGCACTCGTTTTGTGATATCACATATCACGATTCGTCTACATTTCTTCTTTTTATCTTTAGATTTTAGTAGTTTGAGTATTGTTGTACAGAGATTGCTTCATCATTGAATTATTATTGTGAAGGAGTTCAGAGAAATTCAGGAATTAACTTTTTATCTATCTGCATATTTATAATTCAAAATCTGGATCTTAAGCAGAGTAATAAAAATTAAATCTTAGTACGTTTAAATATTTCGAGGATAAAAAAATCAGATTTTTAAGCAAAACAAGTAACTTAATTTCTTTTTAAATATAAACATCAGTTAACCTCATAACTTGACTTGAAACAAATTATCAGTTTTTTATTTTTTTTAATTTTTCTTCTTCCTAAATTACTTAAGAAGTTTGAAGCTATTTTCTAACTGCAGTATTAGATTATACAAATTATAGTTTAGCATTAAATGTACCAGAATTTAATTCTAATTAAACATAATATAAATTTTATATATTTTCTTCAGTTTCATTTGCATATTTAAATACCAAATATATAACCTCATAAAAATTAGTGCTAATGAAATTTTCATCCATAAAAAAAATTTTAAAGATCTGAATGTATAAAGAACTGGCAAGTTTATTTGATAAATGTTAATTTTAAAAACTTTCTTTTTTTGATTAATTAATTATGGTAAATATTTCTTCTACCCTTTATCTTTAATCTGAAAAAATGAAATTGTGATTTAGCTGAAATGTTGCATATCAGTAATTTAATTTCAAATTGTAGATTTAGTGCATACAAGTTAAACAACCTACTACACTTTTATGATTCAACTAAATCTTTATCGAATATATTGTTATTCACTAATGAAGTTATGAACCATTACAATACTTTCAGATAGGAAACTAGTCATGGAAATAATTTATCTTAGTTCTTTGCAATTTAATGTGAATTAATTTTTATAACTGATTGAAATTGTAAAAATATTTTGTGTTGTGCATTTAACAAAACAAAACTATAGCTTATCAATATTTTTATAAGATACAACCTCACCAAAAGCTTGAAAATTATTGGTGCAAATATTAAAATGCGCGCACATGCACACATGATGTGTGTTAGTTGTTACGCTTTAAGTTTAACAACCAAAATATAATTTGTTTTTCATTACCACTTATAAAATAAAATACATTTTAAGTGAATTTCAGATGAAATTGCTTAGCATTTTTTAGGAAAATTTCTAAATTCTGAAACTAGAACTCTTATCCTCATTATCCAAGATAATACAAATTAACAAAGCCACCATTGTTTTATTATGCAATATTTCTTTTTTACAAATCAATATTAGAAATTCATTTTTTAAAAAAAAAAACATATGAATGGAAATTATTTAAAATAAGAATGTACATTCTTTATCTCCCAGGTCATGAAGTAAAGTGACTTTTGACTGTTTTATATATAATTATGATCAGAGCTGCAGATCATCAATACCGAGGCCCCTTCTTCAACTATCAACTCCTCCTTTGGAGGCAGCCCTGTTCTAATCCAATTTTAAAATATTTTACTAATTTTTAGTAAATACTTTTTCAAATGTAGTCAAATATTATTTTTTTAATTGTATGATGTTTATGGTTTAATGTATCTTTCTAGAGTTCTGTGGATTCAGTTATCACTACTCTTGATCCTGGAATGAAAGAAATTATAAGTATGTCCTCTTTTTTTCTCATTCAGGAAACAAAATTCTCTAAATTTTTTTAATATATATATATAATCTGTGATCTTAAATCTAATTTCTTTAAACAATACTTTTGTTCCTTAGATTCTGGTGGTGACATAAATGTAATTGTTGCATCTGGTAATGAAGCTAAAATATCTGCTGTGAGGGAAGCATTCCAGCAAGTGTTTGGAAAAGCTACTGTGCAAGGTATTGCTGTACAATCCAGTAGTATTGCACCTCAACCAGTAGGATTTTCAGCTGGACTGAAAGCTGCTGAAGAAAGAATTAATAACATAAGACAACAAGGTTATTCAGATGGTAATAATGTTCTATTAGCGATTGAAAATTTCATTGTGGAGTTTACACCAGAAAAGTGAGTTACATTATTGTTATTTGGTTACACGATCAAACCCAGCGGTTTCAGGATTTACTGAACTTTTTAGTGGTCCCGTCCATACCCCCGTTTAGATAATGTTATTACAAAAGCTTATAGTGAACATCTGAGAAATCGGTAATTCGGTTATAGGACATTCAAAGTTTATTTCACCTAATTTTTTTATCGGTCCTCCAACTTTGAACTTGCTTATGTTGGTACTGCAAATTATAGCATTCCTCTACATTGTGTCTTATTTTACTCCTTTATGCTAATCGCCTTACCTTGAACAAGTTGTTAAATAGCACATTAAACGCATAGACTAATAAACTCTAAAGTTACAAAATAAATCTCTAAGTATATCTTGAAAAATTTAAAAAACTGAAAGTATCTCTTCTAGTGAATATCTGAAGTAATATCAGCAGTAACTATGCAGAATATGTTTTTTTTTTTTTTTTTTGTACAAAAAGTATGAATAAGAAAATTGATGAATTCTACTTAAAATCAAATTGTGTTCAATCAGAAATCATAATTTCTTTCATAAAATGTAAAATTAAAACCAATTTTTAACTAAGTAAGTAATAGTATTTTTCTCTTTAATTTTTGCTTTATTGTCTATTTAATTATTTAATATTTTTTAAATAAATCGCAATCTCTCTTTTCAATAATTCAACTATTATATGCTTAAAAATATTTTTCAAGAAATTTGGATTAAAGGAATCACACACATTGTTTATAGTGGGCATATTACTGGGCCCGCTGAAGGTTCACTACAGCTGCGTTTGACTGTAATTTATTTTAATCCTTTAACTACCAAACACTGTTTCTCTTTTGGAGAACATGAGAAAATTGTTTTTTTTATGCAAGAAAGCAAACAGGTTGTAAATATAACTAATGAGTTAGCTTTATGAGGATTAATTTATTTATAATAGAGGGGAATATCATATATAAAACAACTTAGCCAAAATATGACATTTTGGAGTGAGCAAAATAAAAATTTATACATAGGCATGATAATCTATTTGCTTGAATGAAGTAATAAACAATTGCATAGCTCTCACTGTTACAGTGAAAAATATTGAAATTTCTAAATGACAACACCCACATTTTTGATCTGAGTGTTGTGCTTACCTTGAAAACTTAAAATGGAGTTCGAACGATATTTTTCACACAGAAAATTACAACAATAGGCCTTTTTTAAGTAGCGCCATTTTTTGTGTCCTCTGACAAGAATAGAGTTTGATTGAAAATTGAGAACTTAATGTTTTATTTTTAAATAAGGAGCTAAGTGTTATGTATTAAGTAATACAGTCGGTTGTTGATAATAATTAAGTTGCAATGTAGCCAGTGATCTGATAATTATTATATTACTGCATTATTTAATATATAACATTATCATTAATAATAAATATGACATAAGTGATATAATTCTCATTGGAAATAATTTTATAATATTGAAGAAGTTATAAATGTGTACTATTTATACACTGATTTTATAGCTTGTAGCATTTCTATAATATTTTATTTCTTCATTAATTTTTTTTGTAAAACAAAGGTTATTAATGAAACCAATTTTAAAAAAAGTATGATTCACTACAAAATAAAGAAAATTGTGATTGCCGCAAAGCGATCACAGGTTACCCATTGGAAAAAGATTGTTGTCTAATTATTTTTTTTTGGAAAGGAAACTTTTACTAATAATCCTGACATCTTTAACTGTTTATCCTGAACTGCTCGGTACACAATTTTGCAGACATATTTAAATGCAGCTCGGACACATTGTGTGTAAATTCTTTTGATGACTGAATAGACATTGAACAGCCAATGGAGATCAATATTGACATTTTCTGATTGGTGCAATGGTGTTTGATGGAGAGTGTAACCTGCATCATACACCTGTTTCGTATTCACGTTCATTCATGAAATATGATTTGAAAGCTAGGCTTTTTTTCAATTTTATATGAATAGTGAATGAATCATTTATATTGCCTGGAAGACAGTCTACGGTCTTGTGCAAATTAATGGGTAAGTTGACAATGGATCCTTTTATCCCTAACTGGTGATCAACACCCAGTTCTTGTATTTGCATGAAAGGGGTTTCGAGAGTCACCATTCGCTCTTAGGTAGGATTCAATTCTCTCAACCACTTTGGTACTTTTGTGAGGGATGGGCATCATGCTTGCGTTTGCGAACGGAGTCCTTTCATTTTTTCGTTTACGTGTAACGCTTAAGGTATTCCCATCTACGTTTTTTTGGCTTTTTTTGCCTCAGTAAGTTTAGGCCTTGGCATAATTTTTTTCTTACTTGAACACTAACTTTTGGGACTGTGTCAATCAGTTTGGACCCTCTTTATTTGTGATTTTTAAGTAAAACAATAAAGGCAAAAATATCATTTAAATGATGAAATTCTCTTTTATTCACAACTCAAGAAGCATTTATGGGATTTCTCTAGTCTCATATCTCAAAAATAAACTCACCAACTTAATGCATAACAAAATTAAAAGTGAAAAAAAGAATTATTAAAAAATTATCAAGCAACAGCGATCGCAATAGCAACGACACTGTTTACTATTACTCTTGATTATTGTAGTTGAAAAGTGAGGACGCCATGAAATCCAAGCCAAGGCCCATTTTGCCAGTGGGTAAAAGTATTTGCTTTTTTACCAATTGATTTGTTAAAAATAAAATAAGAGTAATTTTTTTTAAAAAAAGAAACTAGAAAATTGTATTAAAAGTGTAAATAAATAATTTAATTGTTAGAGGCAAAAAAATAAGTGAAAAGTTGCATAATGCTTTGTTTTTTCTTTGATTAAATATTTTAAAAAGTGTTACATTATCTTCATTATCAACATCTTAAATTTTTTTCTGGCTGTGTAAAGAATGGTAGTTGTGGGATAGTTCTTTCACATTGCAATATGTATTTATTTTGAAGCAATGTATGTCACATAATTTGCTTACGACTATCATTAAATATTTAAACTATATATACAGTAGGGAACCGATTATCCGGAACGATCGGGACCATCGCTATTCCGGATAACTGATTTTTCCAGTTTTCTGAATCGCTACAAAAAGACGTTTTTTTTATTGTTAAACCCAACTAAAAAAAAAACATTTGGTAATAATCTTAAAAAGAAGAAAAAACGTTGAAGTAATACACTAATGATTATTTCCAAAATGATTGTAAGGTCTAACAACATCTAACAAAAAAGCAAACATCTAAGCATCTAACATAAACATCTTTCAAAAAAGAAAGAAAAATCCTAAAATTTTATGAGGAAAAAAACAATTTTTTTTTAATGGCCGAAAAATGTATCGAATTTCGTTCCGGTTTTTTGGTTTTCTGGTTTTCTGAATTCCGGATAACGGGTTCCGTACTGTACCATCTTAATACACGCCCATGTCTTAATTCCATCTAGAACTCCTTAAAGATCATTACCTATGGTGAGTTATAAATAAAGATAATGTAGTTTGGACATTTATGTCACCTCATGATGCTTAGCTTAAGGTAGATTTAATGTGGCACAAAAATTTTTATGAACTTAATGCAACAATTTTCACACAAAAATTAATAAGGATATTACTCTAAAATTCATATGTTTTTTTTTTGTTTGTAAATTAAAATGATTCATAATCTGAAACAGAATTCAAAATTAAATTTCTTTGCAGGGAAATTTTTTTTTAATTTTATTCCTCACACCAATGTTATTCCTCAAACAAATCAGATGTCAGTGTGATAGATTTTGAGATATTGTCAAAAAACTTCTTTAACCCTAAACTGCTGAAAATGTTTTGGACTGTTTCGATACTAATTCAAATGTTTATAAAATTGGTGAGATAATATATTCTGCAACTGTGTAGTCAACACTACAAACTTTTTAAATATGTATTTATTATGTAATTTTCATGATATATTTTTTCAGTAAAAGCTATTTATTTACAGCTATTTGTAAGGTGTTCTTACATTGTTTGAACTCAATTTTCCAAACATTTTCTCAAAGCTTTGCAAAATTGTTTATTTCAGTTGAAAATGTTTAGCTTTAAGTTAGTAAAGAATATTTATTTAAAAGTGCTCTTCATTAACACTAAATAAAATTTGAATTATATTATATAACAAAGGAAACTTAGGCAGCAAACTCTGTGTTAGTGGAAAAGAAAAGAACCATTGTAGGGATTTATCTTATAATAAATGGTATGCAATGGGTATTTATTTCTTGTTTTATTTTTGAGAACTATATATATATATATATATATATATATAAAAATATTGTTTACATTTTAAGCGAAAAAATGTAAACAGCACAACATGGTAAAAATAAAAATGTGTCATGATGAAGGTTTGACTTCAAATAGTAAATTAAACAAATAAAAATTAATGGGTAAAACTATTGATTTTAGCAAAGTATGTATTGAATAAAAAAAATAATAAGTATAGTATTTTTAAGGATAAAAGTTAAAGGAAATGTGTAGCTTTAACTGATTACACTTAAAACATAGTAATTATTTATTTGCACAAGTGATAAAGAACTCAATTTCCAGATAGATTATAATAATTTTCCAATTAACCTACAAAACATCAAATAATTCAGTTTAGCCTGGTCTGAGAGTTATACATGTCTAGATTAAGTTTAAATAAAAATTAGTTAAAAATTTTGAAAAAAACTTATTTTTACTATCATTTGTTAAATTGATGATCTTGAAGATAAAATGTAATAACCCACTTAAAGAAATTTCTCTTCCCTTACCATAATCAATTGTATCAACAAGAACTTTCAATGTGCTCAAGTAATTCAAGTCTCTATCAGGTTATGTAATACAATATTGGTTCATTTTCCTAAAAAGTTTAACATTTTTCATGTATGTGTGAGAACATAATGTATTAACCCGTAAACAAAACAAAAAAATGTGGCTTATAATATTTTACCATTGCAATCTTTAATGATAACTAGGTTATGGTAATACAATACTGGTTCATTTTCCTAAAAAGCCTTACACCTTTGTAGTATCTGTGGCAGGAAAATGTATTTGCCTGTAAACAGCAAAAATGCAGAAATCTTTAATGATAAAGTAATTTAATGAAATTAATCATAGCGTAAAAAAAGCATAATTGTAACTGAATTCAGTGTATATTTTCCATGTAGAAATAATTGATTTAATTTACTTTCTTAGTTGGTTTGATATGGGTTGCCTGCTTTTACAAGATTCTAATTCTGGCATATCATTGCAAGTTTATACTGAAGCAATACCAATATCTAGTCTTTATGTTAATCAAGCAAAGGATCAAACACCTGCAGACTATCCCCTTGGTTGGTCAGGACATGCAATCACTGTTGGACAAATTATTGGTTCAGCTTTAGGAGTGCATCACTCTGAATGGCATGAAGCATTGACAGG
Organism: Parasteatoda tepidariorum; assembly: GCF_982258835.1. NCBI lineage: Eukaryota > Metazoa > Arthropoda > Arachnida > Araneae > Theridiidae > Parasteatoda > Parasteatoda tepidariorum. Next base: position 52,217,149 of record NC_141762.1, read on the forward strand.
TGTTTCTCGAAGAGAAATTCTTCTCCTAGCTGCAAAAAGTATAGCTGGCCTTTATAGAAAGCAACTCAGGAGATAACAAAATTTACAAAAAAAAATTTCAATTAATTCTGGTGTTTTAAATGTATCAAAACATATGTATGTTTACTTGTACCAATTTTTTTTTCTTTGGTTTTATGATTAGGTTTTATTTTATGGTTCAAAGACAATATGTCTCATATTTTTAGATTTGTAGTTTGTATAATATGAAAGCTATTCAGCTGCTTTTTTTTTTTTTTTATTCAAATGCGTATTTTCGCACACAAAATTGTTTTATTGCAATACTAGTGTAGTTATAAAGTATTTTTACTTGTTTTAAATTCTTGTTGTTGAATTTTATGCAGTATGATTGTATAATTAATATCTTACGAGGTATTGGAAAAATGTTGCATCTATTTGGAAGACACTTGTTTCAAAACTTATTCTGCAGTTTTGTACTAAATATAATTTCTGATAGATTTTCGCTATACAGATACTATTTGTATCTTTATTTTCTCGCTCTCTTTTTCCTAGTTTTGCTTTTTTTTTCTTTGTTTTTTATATGTAAATAAAATTTTAAGAAAATAAAATGTTTTAAAATTTAATAAATTCTGTTTTTTCTTTTGTGCATTAATAGGTGCTGAAGAAAACCATCAATGATAATTGTTAATAATTTTAGTAAAAGGTGTTAAGACAATAATAGTCCAATATTAATGATTGATAAAATACGTATTGTAATTGGGATTGGTAATTGGAAAAAGAAAACTCCAGAAGCAGAATTTATGGAGTGAGTCTACAGTACTATTTTTCCTTATTCCAAATTTTCTTGCGCTTTCAGCATAAGCTAACAAATATTATTATTGTATAAATTCAGCTTAATCTAACATAAATGTAGTAAAATTTGCAAATGTAAACTCTTAAAAAAATTATAGATAGAGACTAACTTGAATTTTACGCTATGTTACAAAACAAACTAAAAAACAGGACCAATCCCTATAAAGTTAAGCTTGTAATCAAGTAGCAGGGGAAAAGAAATTCTTCACTTTTTGTCTTTTGCCATATTCCTTTAATTCAGCTTTTTAATTTTAATTAGGTAAAATTTAGATTGTTTTAAAAAGGAATCTCAGCAATTTCCCCCATTTATTTGCTTTTTTAAAATGAAAAAGAAAATTCAGATGCTATAATACTCTGCAATGCCAGCTGCTGTAGAGATTGGTTTCTGCTGCCAGGGTTAAAACATTTAATTTTTGATGAAATATTATAAACCAGGTGAATAATTCAGTTTTGATTTGGTTTACAAAATCAGCTTTTCACTTGTTATTTATCAAAAAAATGAAGGAAAAACCAAATGTAAATAGCCTTCTTTAATCCAATCTAATTTTTAACTTAATCCACTTTAATCCAATTTTTAACATTGCTAGATTTAACTACTTGGAAAAATTGAAGCATCGAGTTTTACATGCTGTATAGTTTTCATATATAGTGGATGGAATTCTTATAACCTTTTTGAAAGCATGTCATATTACATTTAATTCAATCAAGCTAATTAAGTTAAATGAAAAACCCTGATTTGAAGCTGAGAGCTCAGAAAAGTTTTGTTGCATGGAAGCTATGTACAGTTCACAAAAGAAAGGACCACCCTGAATAACTTTGGATCTAATGATAGGATTTTCACTTTTTAGGACTCAATCTTGATGTCTTGAGGGTGTGACCTCAAATATGCGAATTAATAAGTGCAGAAGCTATTTTAAGTTAGAAAAATCAGACACAAAAAAAAATACTTTTTCTGAATAAACATACCTTTTTTTCGACGAATTGATTTCTGACCTCCAAAATATAGAGGGTAGTCGCAATCAGGGAGATGCAGTTCCAAGTTTGGACTCATTAATGTTTATGTTACTTTTTGTGTATTTCAATATATCTCGAGAACTTTTTAAGCTAATTAAAAAAAATTTACACTCAATTATAGAATTTGTTTATCCAAAGGTAAATCTATGCGAAAAATAACTTTTAGTGAATATTTATCATTTTATTTAAGAATGGTCGAATAAACTTTGAATTGTAAGGTAAATAATTTTTTGCATCATTTCAAAGAATGTAATTTTACATGGTAAAATGCAAGATGTGAGCGAAATCGGTTGAATAGCTCTTGATAAATCGAATTTTATTTCTCAGAAACTTTTTGACCGGTTTCACTCAAATATTGTATTTTACCATATGGTTTTTTTTAGTTTCAAGTGCAGAAACAACTTTTAAATTTCTTGAAACTTCATTGATATTTAAGATATTCAAATCGGACTTTTTTCATTAACTGCTAAATATCATTCACTACAAAATTAGGAAGGAAAAAAAATTTTCTACGCATGCGCAGTATGAACGAACTACTTTAATTACTCATATATTGCAAAGTTTTCAACAAATTTTTTTTCAAAAATAAAAACAATTTAATTAATTTTAAATTTTTTACATTTTATTGAATATTTTTAACAAAAAAGAAGTTTTAGCAAAGAAATATAAGACAAAAAAAAATTATAAAAATTTTCATATCTCCGTAAAAATTAATCTAGACTTATGAAATTTTATGCAATTATTGCATTTAATAACAAAAATAATTTCTGCAAGCTACAAATTTATTGCTACATTTTTTGGCGTTGGGTGTTCAAAAACACTATTTCACTCAAAGCTTAAAACGTCATTGATTGTTGTTAATTTACGTCGCACTAGAGCTGCACAATGGGCTATTGGCGACGGTCTGGGAAACATCCCGGAGGATGATCCGAAGACATGCCATCACAATTTTGATCCTCTGCAGAGGGGGTGGCGCCTCAACTTCGGTAGCCCGACGACCTGCACGCGAAGTTGAGCACTTTACGGTAGCACAGTTTAACGAGGACCAATACCGCACACCCTCGTTCCCTACGCAGACTGATCCAAGTGGTCACCCACCCGCACTCTGACCGTAGCCAGTGATGCTTGACTTCGGTGATCTGCTGGGAACCGTGTCTTAACGATCAGTCCACTGCGGGACAAAACGTCATTGATAAATACGAGAAATTACATGATCTAAATATTTCTGAAGTCATTAAATTTTTCTTTGAGAATTATGAAAAAATTTTATTAGTATTCGCGATCGCAACGCTCGAGTACGCCGTCTAGCGGGAGCCTGTAAATATCGGACATTAATTTATCACGTTTTCATTTAGTTCCATCAAAGTCATTGACTGAATCAGACGCCATTTTTTAGCAGCAAATAAGAAACAAAATTTCCCTAAGGAAAAGGCCGAAGAACTTGAAAAAAATCTCCAGAATATTAGTAAATCTTTCAGGAACAGAACACGCCAAACATTTGAAGAAAAATTCCGCTATAATTTTTTATTTCTATTATCAACAAACTTGCAACTGATGACTTCCGATTTCGGATACTGTTACAGATGTGTGTATTAAGGTAAAATGCATTTCTTCTGTCTTCAATTCATTACGAATTAAAGTGAAGTCAACATTGCTTTCATCATTCCAGTGAATAAATATGAATTCAGAACATACAGAATTGTAATAGTTATAGCATATTCTTCTTCGTTATAGAATAGTATATATTTCTGTATCCATATAATTCGGAAAACAACAATAAAAAATTATCCAAGTTACTTGAAATAGTGCCATTTGTGCTGATTCTTAATTAATTTAAATCGTTTTCTTGGTAAGTTTTTTTTAATTTTGAAAGAATAAGTTCAACTAGAATTCAGCTATTCTGTTTTTAGCTGCATATTCAAATTGATATCAATTATAAAATTTTGCTGTGTAGTATGCTATCTAAAAGTAATGAAGGTATAAACTATGTATCTATTATTTGAGAATAAAGTTTTCAAACAAGGAACTTATCATTTTGGAATTCTCCGGGAATCATAAATCAGGTAAGTGCAATGATTTTTACAATAAAAAATTTGCTTGTAAATATTTTTTTTTTCATTTGATGATGGTTCTCTACAGAATGGTTTTTTACGTCTGATTAAGAACTATAAGAATAATAAAAAAAGAAACAATATGAAAGTTTTTATTTCAATGTTAAGAATTCTTAAAATCGTTTTTTTTATCCTAAGAATTCTTTATTTTCCGGTTTTTAGTTTATAATTTTTTGATAAAAATTGTTCTCAAAATACTTTTGAAAAATTAAATGGTAAAACATTATGTGTTTATGTATACTTCTTGTATATTCCAATGTTTGAAATAATATGATTCAGAAAAGTATGGAATAAAAATTCGGTACTTAAATATTAACGCCACCGCCGCTACAGATCCCATATAGCACTCATCTTCCGAAACCTTTCCCTAGGACCTCCCAAATGCATCCCTTTCTTCCGAGGGAAGATGCGGATAAATAGGGGAAAGCCGAGGGAAATTCCATTCTAACATTCCTACGGATAACGATACGTAGGAAGTCCTTCGGAAACATCGCCTACGGATATTCCTCCACCGGTCATCCGTTAGAAATCAATCCAATGGATTTTTCTCCCTGGTTATTCCGTAGGAGCATCATAATTACTTATGTGCGTGCAACCGGCTGAGCAATTGCGCATGCGCTAGATGTGCTTGACTAGAATTTAATTCTCCCCAAAGAATTTTTGAAAAGAAATTGCGCGGAGGTATACATAGTTTGTTGCTTACAGGTGTAATCAAGTGTAGCTATGTTGACTGTTCTAATTTTGAGTTCTTCATTTATGATTCAGTAAATAAAGTAAGTTAATCGTTTTGAATAATTTTTTTCAGTTTATAACATTGAATCTATGTATTTTAAACGTTTACCACATTTTATAATTATCTGTGTTAAAGTAGTTAATGATTTCCACGTTACTGAGTTAGGCCTAGTAACATACTTGTTCTCCGATTTTATCTTTGATATAATAAGAAATGTCTGTTAATAAAAAGAGTATTATTTTAAAGATACGATAGTTTATTATTTTGTACATAAAAACTATAATCAATAAAAAAATTTCTAAACTGTTTTATTCTTTTATGTGTGTAGAAAAGGTAAAATATAATAAAAGGTAGGTGTCAATGAACCATCATTTACAATTAAAAGGTTTTCAATTGTAAATGATGGTACATTGACATTGATAATTACTTTTCTTTAAAATTATATAACCGTATGTCGTAATGTGGTAATTGTAGACTTGTATATCACATTGAATGAAACTTAAGTTAATATAAAATAGCACTGTAATAAATCTATCAAATGTTATCTGATACATTTATTGTTTCATTAATGGTGTAGTTTTTAGTAAATGATGTATTTAGCGACATATTTTCAACTGAATCTACTTGTGCAAAGTGCCAGTAAAGTTAAGATTATTTTAAAATTATTTATATTTTTCATCAATAATTGATGAAATACCAGAATGCATATAAGTACAGTAAGATTTCCTAAGCAGAGGTTGTGCAAGCATTACCTTTAACTATGGAGAAGTGATCAAGTTTAGCGATAATATCTGATGCAGGATGGCTCAGTGGGGCTTTAGTGAGGGAACTTGTTTATTATTTTGATATCAAGTCTTTCCTTCTATTGCCCCTTCTAAGCCGCATCGTTTGATTTCCACAAACAACTTGGAGTTTTTGGGAATCTAATAATGTAGATGTATTAGTAAGTATAATTATGTGTATTAGTAGCCTAAGGGAAAGCCATAAGATTCAAATCTACCTCAGCACTTCCTAAAGAGAGTACCCGAGGAAAGTATGCGACCTTGAAACTTCCTCAGTTCTTCCTCAGGAGACTGCCCGGGGAAAGCCATCGGAAAGTATGAGACCTTGAAACTTCCTCATCATTCTTCCTCGGCTCCTATGGAGTGACTTTCGGGAAGCCCGCCGGAGAAACTGAGGAATTGAAAGGTGCGGACATTTTGCATTACTGAGGAGCTCCGCGGGAGTAATTCGGGAAAAGTCGGGAGCTCCGGGGGAGGTTGAGCGATTCCTCCGTGGGAGCTACTACGGAAGAATTTTTGCTATATGGGATTTGGCGGTTTTTAAGTGCCGCCAATCTACACTTAAAATTTTTGCGACAGTTCATAAAATAAAACACTTTATTTAAAATCAAAATAGTTAATCGGATTTCGGTGGAAAATGAGCCTATATAGAGTTTAGCATAGATTCAAAACAATCATATCGCCATATGAACTCTGATGAATAAGATTCCAAATGAAATAACATTTCCAAAACGTACGTTTACCAAGATAAAGTTTTATGTTGTGGGAATTGGTGCATTTTCGTTATTTCGGTAAAATATTTCCCTCCTGAAAAAATAAAATTGCATCTTGTTTTGTTTTTGGCAAATCCCAAAGACGAATATTCGTAGCACTAAAAATGGCGACAAAAAAGAATTGTTTTTTTTTTTTTTTTTTGTTTCGTCAGCATTCTTTATTTTATGTTTCTTAGTTTCTAAATAATGATTTTTATTAAAACTTGAAATTTTTTGATAAAAATTGTTGTCAAAAAACGTTGTTTACAAAATTAAATTTCATAAAATTATGAGGCTTATGTATACTTTTTGTTCATTTTAATTTTTGAACTAATATGATTCTTAAAACTATAGAATGTAAAGTTTAAATGGGCCTTTCATGTTATATCATTAAATTTAGTAATACTATTTCTCGGGCATTAGGTTTTAACTCTTATAAGAATATACATATTTTTTTCTGTTAATGTACAAATATTTTTCCGATGTGTTTTGGATGTTCCTTCTCTAATAAAAAGAGATACCATTTTGTTTTCGGTTGTACAAAAAAGAAGATCAAGCATTTTTCTTTTTTAAATTTAATAAGCCACATTAAAGAAGGAACGTTGCAATGCTACAAGCTACATTAACGACGTCTCCAGAGTAACTGAATGACGGTTCATATAGAAATCGCAGGTATGCGTCTCATACAACAACGCCCCCTATAGTTCGTTGCGATCGCGATATTTTGTCCACCCCCTGTAAATGTGTTTTTTTGCCTAATATTTTGAAAAAATTTAATTCTGCTGGGACCAATAGCGTCATCCGGCAACTGAAATGCAATCGCTAGTGTGATATACGCGCGAGTGAGCATTCTTTCAAAGCTGAACTAGATCCGTTACTTAAACCACGGTTCCTCAAATAAAAAAATTTTTCAAATCATTCAAATGTCGGGCAAAAATAAACAAATGTAATCGTTCTCAAGTAAACAAATATCTCGCCGCACTTAACTATACTCAATACTAAACAAATATCATCGCTAAGTGTTCATAGTCGATCTTTCAGGCTAAAGGTTTTCAATATATTATACACTTTCAGCAGTATGGCTTCTCTTCGTATCTTTATGAGAAAAGAAATCAGATTTCATAATATTTGGTGCCCAATAATGTCGAACGTTCGAAGTGTACTATATCCTTCTACTCATCTCGATCCCATTCCTAATCGTGAGTATTTAGATCAGCTGGAAGAGGAAGGTAAGTTGGATGCCCTGAAAGTTATGCCTGTTAAGCCAGCTCCATCAACTATGACCAATTCATTGTATGATGATCCAGAATTCAACTACTTTACAAGTCTACTTATGAAGTGGAGTCAAAGATCTCTCGCTCGGAACTTGATGTACGAAGTTTTTGCCAGAATTAAACGCATACAACTGGGGAAATATCATGCCGCTACCGAGGAAGAAAGATCTAGCATTGAGTTAGATCCAAAGAAAATATTTTATTCCGCTATTCACAATTGCAAGCCAGTTTTAACAGTTACACCAGTAAAAAAGGGTGGTATTACTTATCAAGTACCTGTCCCTGTGTCTACCAAACATTCTAAATATATGGCAATGAAATGGCTTATAGCGGCAGGTAGAGACAAAGAAGGACCAACTCATTTTGTGGAACAAATGACTAAAGAGCTTCTAGATGCTTTTTATAATGAGGGCAGAGTTGTTAAAAGAAAACATGATTTGCACAAACTTTGTGAGAATAACAAGGCTTATGCTCATTATCGGTGGTCATAAATTTTGATTAATCCACATCTATGTTAGCTACTCTCAAATCAAAAGAAAATTGTTATGCATTGAATAGGTGGTATTAAAATGGTATCCATTTTAAAATTGTAGTGTTAACAATAAATTTTGTATTGTAAAATAAGTTCAGTTTTTTGCATTTAAAAATATTCATCTCTCAGACTAAGAAAACTATATTTTTTATTTCTGAGTTTAAAATAATTGTTATATAAGATTTTAAAAAAGGCATAAAATTGAGACAATAATGTTAGAAACTAGTGAGCAAATATTTCATTATTATAAAATTCACTTTTCATGTCAAATGAAAATGCCCAGTTTTTGCTTTTGGACTAAATTATAAATATATAATGGCTTAGATGGAGGTTGGTGACCTTTTCTATATTGGCAATCGCAACACTTGAATACACCATCTGGGGAGAGACCGATTTCATGCCTTTGGCCCTTCCCTCTCATAGGGATCGTAAATATCATGATATTTTCAAAAATATCCAATATTTTGATATATATTCAAATTTTAGTTTTATATTTAGTATCTTCAATAGAAATTAACTTTTTTGTTGAGAATTGTTTTTCAGACATTATATACAAATTTAAAACATAAAATAATGCATTTTATATAAATTCTAAATTCCTAATGTTAATTGTAATTAATAAATTTATAATTTTTATAAAATAAAACGTTAGAAATTTTTTTTAAAATGAGAAAGGTTCTCTGAAACAAAATCTTTTGCCATCACCAAAATACAAGACATTTTTATTTTACTTTTACTAAGTTTTGAAACGCATTTTTTCTTTATTTCTTGTTAAAATATTTGAACATAAAAGTAAGTTTTTTTGCCTTTTCAGTCCCTAATCTATTCTGCAACTTGGACTGAATAAATCCAAAGCTAGAGAATATTCTCTCTAACCCAGCTGTGGAAGGAGAGGCAGTTAGTAGTTGTTCAAGAAGATTTGTTATTCTGACTTTTAATGGTTCCTCTAACTTGATAGTTTCCCACCAAACTGTGGGTTCCACATTGAGAAAGTCATCTTCGAACTTGAAGCCTGAAAAAGGGCTCTTTTTGGCCAAAAAATTCATAGCCATAGGTAAAATATCTTTGTCAACAGAGCGTAGGAAATTAAAAGCTCTTTGCGTTTGCTCGTCATTTAGTTTTTTTCCACAATATCTGTGGTCTAACATATTAGCAGCTAAATGAGCAGGGGTTAAAGCCATTACTTCTCTTTCTGAGAACTTTTTCATCATGTCTTTTTTTCCGCATGCTTCTAATTTCTCCTTTAGTTTGCACCAAATTTCAACACATTGTGCTATTGTGCATTTATTTGCTTGAACTGCATCTAAAGGCCTGTTTAGATGATCCAATTTCTTGGACAGAGATTGATTGATATTGATGGAAACTTGTTTTGCTTTGAGCTTGAATCGTGTAAACAAACATCCAAGAACTTGGTCCAACTTCTTGGACGATAGTAGAGCATGTTCTACTTTCCATCCAAGTTTTTTCTCCCTTAACCAATCAGCGTCTTAGGTTTTATGACGTCAACAAGCTGGCAGCAAATTATGTCATTTTGTTGTGGGTTTTCATAGATTTTAGTCCAAATAAATTGATCTGTTGAGGTTTATTTGTGTTATTATGATTTTATTTGAATTTATTTAGTAATTTTAAACTTATGTAAGTATTATTTTATAATGTTGAATATTGTTGGGAAAAGGTAAACAAATAGAAATGTAAACAGTATTTTCCTCTTGGCTGTGTTACTTCCTGTGGTAAGTTGGGTCACTTCCTAGGGGAAGTTGGGTCACTTCCTGTTATCTCAGCTAGAAGGAAGTGGGTGTTTCTGTTTTAGTTAGTTATATCTTTGCTTTGGTTAGAGGATGTTTCTTCTCTTATGTTATGTTTAGAAAGAGCTATGTGATGTTAAAGAGTTATGTTTAGTTTATTTGAATGTAGTTTTTCTTGCTTTATATTTAAAGATTTATATTCAATAAATATAGTTGTACCTTTTCCATGAAGTGAATTTTTGAGTAGTAATAGATGTCTTCAATATATTATACTTAGTAAGCTGGCTCCTATTTTTCAACATTGGTTATGGGCCCAGGACATTTTAGAAGGGGGCCGTGAACAATTTGTATTGATATTTAGAAATATATTCTGAAGAACTTTTATAGAGAATGGCTTTGCTACCAGAAGGCTTTAACTTATTAAGTTATGATAATTGGGACAGGTGGAAAACAGACATTAAAATTTTGTTATTAGATAAAGGCTGCTGGAAATTTATTGATGGAAAAGAAGAAGAGTTGGAAGATTCAGCTACAAGAAGAGAAAAACAGGAATTTGAATTGAGAAGAGATAGATCATTTTCTACATTGTATTATGCAGTTCAGCCAGAATTCAGACCGCTTATTCAAGATTGTTTAGATGGTAAAAAGGCTTGGGAGAAATTGGTTCAGCATTTTGAGCCAAAAACAAGAGCCAGACTCATTCAGATACTCGATGAGTTTTTTAGCATTAAGTATCAAGCTAATGAAAGTATAGGCCTTTTTATTGCTAGACTTAAAACAGCAGTGAAGAAGCTTAGGGAAGCAGGTCATGAATTAAGTCAGTTATTTCAAGGCTTCCAAGCAATAAGGCATCTACCACCTGAGTTCTCCGGTATAGTTCAGTTAATTTATCGTTGGAAGGATGAAGATTTTACGATTGATAAAATTGCCGAAGAACTGATAAGAGAAGAAAGCAGACTTACACAAGTGAAAGCTGATATTCGTCCAGAGGTTAGTGCATTTAACATTTCTTCTATAAGTAAAGATGAAGAAAGATATGGAGACAGAAAAAAATCTCAAAGTAAATTTGTAGAAACTAATAGAAAAGTCATTGGTCCATGTCATCACTGCCACAAGTATGGACATTTAGTTGCAAATTGTAGAGATAGATATGCCAGAAATGTAAAGTCAAAGTGGGGTAAACAGAAAAGGAATTTCAATGATCAGTCAGCTGCTTTAGTTGAGACTTATTCAACACACTCTGTGGAAGTTGGTGAAACCATGATTGAAAATGATGATAAAATATGGGTTTTGGATTCCGCTGCAACTACACATTTCTGTAAAAATAAAATTTTAATGTCAAGTTATGAAGAAACAAATAATGTAAGCATGGCTTTGGCTGTTGGGGATACTTCTAGTAAGGTACTAGGAAAAGGAACTGTTGAATTTTCAGTTAAAGTAGGAGGAGAAATGAGTAATATAACTTTAACAAATGTTTTATACAACCCAAGTATTCGAAGAAACCTAATATCTATTTCACGATTAGAAGCTGCAGGAGCTAATTTTGTTGGAACGAAGGGAAAATTATGGATTTATTCAAATGATTGGTTGAAGTTATTTTATGCCACTAGAAAAGACGGATTGTACTACCTGAAGCCATACAAATATAAAACTGGAACTCCAAAAGCTGAAAATAGTGGATTTAATGTTGGCACTTGTAAATCAGGAACAGATATAGCTACATTGTGGCATAGGAGATATTGTCATATTAATTTTGACTACCTTAAGGAAACTAGCAAGAACCAGAGTGTAAGGGGATTACCTAATATAGAAAAACCAGATGAAAATTGTGACACTTGCCTCCTTGCCAAGTCCAATAGAATCTCATTTAAATCAATTCCAAGTCGTACTTCTCAACCACTTGAAGTAGTATATATGGATGTCTGTGGTCCTATGCCGAAAACTTCAAAAGAAGGAAATAGGTATTTTTTGGCAATTATAGATGATTACAGTCGTGCAGTAGTTTTATACCTTATGAGGAATAAAAGTGAAGCATTTAGGAAATTTAAGAATTATCATGCAAAGATGGAACGCTTGACTGAAAGAAAATTAAAGTGTATCAGGAGTGACAATGGCGGTGAGTTCTGCAACAACCAATTTGAACAATACTTAGAAGAGCATGGAATTTGTGCTGAGCGAACCAATTACTATACGCCAGAAGAAAATGGTGTATGTGAAAGATTTAATAGAACTGCTCTGGATGCCATTAAATCTATGTTGAAGGATAGTAACATGAATGAAGAATGGTGGGATGAAGCAGTATGTTGTTTTGTTCATACATGGAACAGAATTTCAAGAAAAGGAAAGAAAACACCATATGAGATGTTGTATGGAAAGAAACCACCAGTAATGTATTTTAAAGTGTTTGGATGTAAGGCTTATGTTGGTGTACCTAAACAAAAGAGAAATAAATTCCAAATGCGTGCCAAAGAAGGTATAATGTTAGGTTATGCTTTTTCAACCAAGGGTTACCGTATCTACTTACCTGAAGATCGTAAAGTGATAGAAACAAAAAATGTTAAATTCAATGAAAATGAATTTTCAGTGGAAGTCATCCTGGACCCAAGTAGAAAACCACCAAGAAGAACAAAATGGAATGAAAAAGAAGAATCAAGTGATGAAGATATTATTCATAGGCCAGAATTTGACTCAAGTTGTAGTCATGAAAGCATCAAGAAGGTATCAGATTTAAACTGGTTAAGAAAAGCAACTAAGCGATCAGATGGATCTAGAAATGATATTTATTATTTCATAGAAGGGTCTAAAAACCGATTTAGGTCATCAAATGACATTGAGAAATATTGTGATAGTCATGGAATTAAATTTGAAAAAGATATATTTGATTTTAGTGGTAGGAATGAATATTCTGGTAAAGTAACCAGAAATGAAGTCAGCATAGTACAAGAAGATGAAGCAAATTTAATTGAGTATAATATTCCAAAAAGCTACAAAGAAGCAGTTGAGTCAAGAAATTGTGAAAAATGGAAGAATGCAATGGAAGAGGAAATTGAAATGATGAAGAAAAGAGAAGTGTGGTCATTGGTAGAGAAACCGAAGGATACTAAAGTTATAGGTAGTAGATGGGTGTACAACCTAAAAACCGATGAATCGAATAAAATTGTGAGACATAAAGCCAGACTTGTTGCACAAGGATTCAAGCAACAACAGGGTATTGACTATTACGAAGTGTATAGTCCTGTGGTTAATTTTTCTCTCATAAGACTATGTTTTGCTATTTTTGTAGGTTTGATGAACTGGGTTCACTGTCAAGTCGATGTAAAAAGTGCATATTTATATGCAGACTTAACAGAAGAAATTTATATGGCACAACCTGAAGGTTTTATAGTGGATCCATCAAAAGTGTGTAGATTAAAAAAGGCAATATATGGATTACATCAATCAGGACGTGAGTGGTACACTGAAGTAACTAGTGTGTTATATGAATTAAAGCTTGAAAAATTAGATTGGTGCAATGGAGTATTCACAGGAGATAATGTGTTGCTATTGTTATATGTAGATGATATTGTTATAATGGGAAAAAGTCAAAAGAACATAGATCTAATTTTAAAAGAGTTGAATCAAAATTTTGAATTAAAGGTTTTGGGAGAAACAAGGAAACTTTTAGGTATAGAATTTGAGAAAATTAATGGTCATTTAGTAATCCACCAGAAAGAATATATAGAGAATACAGTGAAGCATTTTAGCAAGTGGTACAACATACCCATAGTTTCATTGCCAATAGCTAAAGGATTAAATTTGTCAATGCAGGATTGCCCACAAACAGAAATGGAGAAAGCAGAAATGGAAAATATTCCATACCGAAGTGTTCTTGGATGTGTGTCCTTTATAGCAAGTAGGACAAGACCTGAAATATCTTATGCTGTTAATATTTTATCGCAGTATCAAGAAAATCCTGGTATCAAACATTGGCAAGCTTTACTGAAATTATTAGGGTATCTGCAATATACAAAGGAAAATATGCTTGATTTGTCGAAAATCTTAGATTTGTCAATAAAGTGCTACACGGATGCAGACCATGCATCAAACAGAGATGACAGAGTGTCAATAGGAGGAACTATTGTATATGTAGGTGATATCCCTATCTTGTGGAAAACCTTTAAACAGAAAAGTGTTTCAATTTCTACCATGGAGGCTGAGTATATCTCTTTATCGGAGTCAGCCAAGGAGTTAGTGTGGTTAAAAAATGTGCTAACTGATAAGAAACTCAAATTGAACGTACCAAGCTGTGAATTGTTTTGTGATAACAGGGCTGCTATTGATTTTTCTAAATCTGAGGTTGAGAACTCTCGCAGCAAACACATTGATGTTCGTTACCATTTTGTGAGACAATATGTGAATGACAAATTCTTTGAATTAAGATATGTTAGAACTTTGAACAATACAGCGGACTTGTTAACAAAGCCTGCGGTTAAAGAACGAATGAGATCCTTCTGTAATAAAATATATTTTAGGACTTAACTCAAGGTTGCAAATAAGTGTTTAACTTTTTAGCACAGCAAAAGGAAAAGGGGGCCGAATGTTGGGAAAAGGTAAACAAATAGAAATGTAAACAGTATTTTCCTCTTGGCTGTGTTACTTCCTGTGGTAAGTTGGGTCACTTCCTAGGGGAAGTTGGGTCACTTCCTGTTATCTCAGCTAGAAGGAAGTGGGTGTTTCTGTTTTAGTTAGTTATATCTTTGCTTTGGTTAGAGGATGTTTCTTCTCTTATGTTATGTTTAGAAAGAGCTATGTGATGTTAAAGAGTTATGTTTAGTTTATTTGAATGTAGTTTTTCTTGCTTTATATTTAAAGATTTATATTCAATAAATATAGTTGTACCTTTTCCATGAAGTGAATTTTTGAGTAGTAATAGATGTCTTCAATATATTATACTTAGTAAGCTGGCTCCTATTTTTCAACAAATATGAACAATGCGCATGCGCAAGTTTTTCTTTCAACGAATCAGCGACATTCAAGAACTTGGATAGTGTCAACGAATCATCCAATTTCTTGGACAGAGAAATCCGTCCAATTTCTCAGATTCAAGAAATTGGATCGTCTAAACAGGCCTTAAAGCATTTGCAATCGGTTCTAAAATGCTTATATAATCCGAGCAATTTACCATTAAATTTACATCATTTACTAAATTGAAGATGTTTTTATCAATTTTAAGTTTGTTGTCTTGGCAAACTTGCACCAATTTTCCTCTGTTTTCTAAAAAGGTCTTTAAAGAATCGAACATAGTGTTCCACCTGACTGCCTGAGGAACAACTAGCATTTTCCCTCCATTTTTTTTATACCAAGCATTTGGCAAATGAGTGTACTTAAAATATTTTATCACTTTAATAACATTTTTCGTAACACCAGGAAAATTTATATCTTTGGCTAAAAGATTTAAGATATGAGTGGAACAACCATAATATATAATATCATAATTCTCAGTTTTATCTAGCTCTTCTCTCATTTTTTTCATGTTACTAGCACTGTCTGTCACAAAGCTTCGTATGTTTACGTTGAACTTTTCTTTGCAATCAGAGATGGCTTGTTTTGCTAGAGTGCGAAGATAATCTGCAGTGTGAGACTGCTCTGACGTGTCGTTAAGGAATTCCTTGCATTTCTTTTTGGCACACCTTACAAACTGCCCATTTGCTGCTATTTCCATCTTTTGTTTTGCACAAAAAGTGGTTTCACATAGAATCTTTTATCCTTGGCATGATTCTTTTTTAAATCTTCTTTAGTTCAAAAATTTATGACGAAATTATTTAAAGAAAGTTACAAGAAAAGGTTGAATAATATCTAAAATATACCTTTGCACACAGTAAAATTCCCCAAATACTGGCAACTACAACTCTACACTTAACTAATAAGATTGGTTAGATCCAGTTTGACAACTTGCTTATCTACCTTGACCACTTACTCATCATAGGAGGGGTTTATTTCCTTCTTTAAAAGTGGGGGAATGAGAACAGGTTCAGTCTAAGAATGAATTTTTCTAGGTAGGTAGAGGGTAAGTGAAAACAGGTGCAATCTAAAACAAGATTTTTGTAGGAAGTAAAGATAGTGTGAATGGTAGCATGAGGTTGAGTAGTTATTAAGAGAAATCTTGAAATAATGTGGGAGATATTTGTAGAAATTTTGCTGAAAATATCATATTTATTTCAAAATAAATATCGGATATATATCAACGAACCCTGCCCTCTCCTCCTCTTTGCAGTTGTATAGGAATGTACTGTGATATTTTCCCTTTTTATGTAATAAAAAATTATTTTTTTTAAAATTTCCATACTTTCCTTTAGAACTATGTTTAATGTAGTTTTCAGTTCCATATAGTTTTCCAACTTAAAAGATTTTAATCTATATGAAAATCAAGAGAGAAACTAATGTACTTCCTTCCTCTATGACTCTCCACACGCTAATGGGGAAAGCATGTGAAGTGTTGCCATAGGTAGAGAATTCTGCTTTACGCCATCTGCAGCCCATTTCGACCGCCAATACTAATTTTTTTCTTGTGTGCCTCAACTGGGCTATAGTCAAAATTTTGTTATTTTGAGTTAGTTTCAGAAATCTTCCTGCTTATCAATTACAAGAAATTAGCTTATTTTTTTAGAATTAAAACTAACTTCTTTTTAACCTTTCAGCATGCAGGCTCAGAAATTTTACAGATTGTGCATGTCATATTTTTTATGACAGCTATTATTTTACTGTTTTGACACAGAAAATGGCAGATAGGAAGATATTATTAATAAAATTGCTAAGCGATAAAAAATTAACCTTATTGTTTCAAATTATAAATGATGTCACACTTAAATGGAAGAAAATTATTTTCAAATGCTTATAGTCAGGGAGAAAAGCAACCCTGTATTTTATTATCGATGATTTAAAATTTATTAGTTAATAACTATGTTTTAAAATTATAAAGTCAGAAAAACAATTCTAGCAGAAAACAAAAATTATAAAAATTTAAGATGTGTGTTGGCAGGACAGCACTTCATCAGGGGACACACTGCGTGCTAACACACATGAGCCTTTCTGTTGTCAGTGTTGAAACCAAAAACTGACAGTGCCCCGAGGCCCCATAATGGAAAATCAAATAAGAAAAGGCAATTAGAAAAATTGAAATTTAAATGCGAAGAAAAATAATGAATGCATAATAAAATATTAAGAAACCTAAAAACTAACCATTACGGGAACAGGATCAAAAACTCCATAAAATATCCATATCATGAATTAAATAAAATTATACAATCATTTTCAGAATGAAACTAATTTACAAATTGCTATGAAATTCTGTATGGTTTTAAAAATCCCAATATTTTTAATATGCACAAATTTCAAATTAGAGTAATAATTTTTGCCGATTTTATTATAATATATTACTAGAGTTTTTTTTTGACAACTACCTATTTCCTTGTTGTTTTTAAAATCCCGATATATTTATTACAATATTACGAATCACAAGCTATAAAAAGTTTTTTTTTTTTTTTGACAACTACCAATTTCCTTGTTGTTTTTAAAATCCCGATATATTTATTACAATATTACGAATCACAAGCTATAAAATGCGCATTTAATTAATCACTTTTTGACGTGCTTTATTTTTGCAAGCGATTTTGAAATTCTTGTATTTTCACAATGATTTTGTTAAGGCTCACTAGTTTAAAATCCCACATTTAAATAATCACTTTCTGAAGTGCTTTGTCTTTGCCGATTTAATCGTAAATCCACTCAATTTTTCATAGCTTTTGTAGTGCATTCCCACATGGTTTTAAAATTGGATTTTATTATTAGGAATTTTAAATTACGCATTTAGATAATTATTTAAGGAAGCACCTTAATAATTGTAAATGTAAGCAATTTTTTCCCGTTGTTTTAACTGTTATTATGAAATCAGAGTTTTTAATTGCACAATTAAATTGCACTTTTGATATTATTTATTTTTGCATATTATTCCATTGTTTTTTGGCTGTTAGCACCATGTATTTGTACGTAGTATTAGTTATTTTAATACCATGTTATTGTAACATGAAAAACAAAAACACGCATCTACATATCTAATAATTCAAGAAAAAGTAATAAGATATATAATACCAAATAAATATTGAATCTTAATATGTACTACCTATAATATTGTTTTAACTTTTGGGTTTTTGCTTAAACCCTATGAATTTTCTTTAATTAAAATATTTAGTTCAAATTTATATTACTCATTAAAGTATATAGTAATTTTTTTTTTAATCTCTTTTCCCAATATATATATTAATAAATCAATAAAATGGCTAAAAAAATCAGTTTTTTAACTTTTTTGAATGAATTCTTATAATTAAAAGTATTTCATTTTCTGAAAATAAGTTACTAAAAAAAATATTTAGCGTTTAGCAATTTTAAGATAAAAATTATCATATTTGCCATCAACATGAATAAATATGCATGCGGCCCTTTGTCAATCAACCAGCTGTGCAAGTGGCCCTTCTTCTAAAAAGGTTGTGCACCCCTATTCTACTAGGAATTTTACTTTTATGAAACAAGTCAAAAAAAATAAATGACCAATTACAAAAACTAACTCTAAGTTTAATTATTTTACTTATTTCTAAAAATTAGAAATAAGAGAAAATAATAAAATTGTAAAATAAGAAAATAGAAATATTTCTCTATTTTTGAAGTTCACTTCGCAAATAATTTCTGTGATTAAATAATGTTTGCATGTGTATCTAAGACTGGTCTAGCATTCCATAGATGCTGAGAATTTTTTTTTCAGACACACAAACTGCATATTCCAAGTTTGGATTAGGATTGCTCTGGCACTTTATCATTAGGAGAAGCATAATTTCTACTTAGATGTTTAAATTTTGGAAGATAATGTTTGGATTTTGGAATGGGAATGAAGAGGCTCTTTCATAGGACCAAATGATAAATTCTATAGGAAGATATTTCGGCATCATGCTTTGTTAGCTGGCTTCGCATGTGCAAAACTTATATATCTTCTGATACACTTTAATTCAGCGACATTAGCTTAAATATGTCTTTAGAAAAAAATTGTGTTATCATTCATATGAAAAAATTTATAATTGAAAAGATAGTTAAATACAACTAATATAAAATGATTTTATTATTTTAAAACAGGAACACATATTCAATACAGAAAATAACTTAAAAAATTAGTGATAGATATAAACATAAAGATGCAATATTAAAAAAGGTACATAAATTATATGGATTTTAAAATACATTGTTACACTTAGAACTGTAACACTTGCTCTCTGTTATACCTATATGCACAATATGCATAGGTAGTACACTACAAAAAACTAATAAATTCTTATTTCATAATAAATGCAATAGTTTAGAGATGATTTTAAAGTTCGATCGTAATCCATAAAAATCAGAAGAGAAGGAAAAAAAAGAAAAGTTATTTTTGATGTTTACTTCTAAGGTTTTTCAAAATAGTTTTAATATTTTCTGGAGCTTGAAGTAGTTTGGCTTTGATACGAGCTACATGTTCTGATATGTTTGGTTCTTCATAGCAGGCTGGTATATTCAAAAGTTCATCAAAAAGAGGAGACCATATATCATGTGCCTGATACCTTTTAAATCTTTTTTCTATGCACCATCTCCCACTTTCATTTTTCTTTACTTTCATATAATCTTGAAACACTAAAGTATGAATGCAATCTAGTATGCCACACCAATCGAGTTGAAAAACCCATGGTTTGTTTTCAAGAATCTCATAGCATCTATTCCTCACAGGAGAAGTGAAACATACGCCACTTTCAAAAAAAGTTAGATCAATGCTGCGACCAAAATCTATGAATTGAAGAAGACTTGTTCCTTTATCAATGCTTTCCAATTCAAAATTGTCAGAAATACTGCGAACTAGAATATTATCTGGCTTGATATCAGTGTGAACAATTTTGCATTCATGGATTTTAAGCATAATTAGTAGCAATTCCAATGTTAAATATAGAGCCAAGGGTTCTGGGACTAACTTATTATCTTTCTTGAAGGAATTTACTAAATCTAATAAAGTTCCTTGAGGAAAGTATTCAGTCACCAAAATCATACCATCACTGAACTTCTTTGCAGCAAGAATATCCATAGCTGAAAGTCTGACATCAGGAATCAAATTCATGTGAAGTAATCTTTCCTGCAATATGAAACAAATGTACAATTCCCATTCATTACTATGCTTACAAGCCTTAAGTGCTACTTTAGAGGGAAATGAATGATAAAAACCATGCAGTGAAGGTTCTTTGTCTGCAACAAAGACTTTACCATATGCACCTTCAGCAACCATGCTTTCAACTGTGAATTTTTCTTGTTTTACTTCAAATACATCACCTACTTTCAAGAATTTGAACTTTTTTTCAGAAATATCCACTATTCTATGATAATTAGGTGGTTGCTTTAAAGATTGCAATAGCTTTTCTGTTAATTGATTATCAAAAGGATCGTCGACATTTTCATACAATGCTAATTTCAGTTTTTCAACGTTAGCTTCAGAAACTTGAACTGACTTTTTAATATTTGTAATACTATGTTCACTAGTCACAGGTTTAGGTTCCTTAAATGTATCTACCCTGGAGTACTCTTTATGGGTGATGTTGCTTTTTTCATAGCTATGACACTGATCAAACTGACTTAACCTTGTAGCACTGGCTGAGCTGCCAGACGAAGCAGAAGATTTATAACTTTCCTTACTCGATTCCATAATCATACTCAAGTTGTTGATTGGTCTGGTCACAACATTTATTTTTTCAGGACGATAAAATTGTTTTTCAGTAGCAGGATCTACCACACCTTGAGAAGCAGACGCAAGATGTTCTTCCTTAGTATTGCTTATAAGGCACCTATAGTTGTAGGTGTCTTCTGAAATTTGTACTTTAGGTTTTTTATTGTTTTTAGCTGACGTGAAAGGAGTTGATGATATAAATGGTGCTGAAATAAATTGTTCAGTATTACAAGGAGGAAATAAAGTTTCATTCTGCAGTGAACATTTATTAAGTTGAATATCTGCTGGATCTAAGTCAATCTCCTGAATATCTTCTGGATCTATGTCTATCTCCTCAGTCTCTTGAAGCTCCAGCGGAATAAACGTTACATTTTGAGCAGGTGTTAGTATTCCACTCTTTTCCCTTTCTGTTGAGTTTTGAATATAATCTTTAGGAGGTATATTTTCAGCATTTTCATCATTCATCATCTCAGATTCAATTTCAGGAACTGGATTTTTCAAAATGTTCTCTATAGGATCTTCATAAAAGATAAAAGGTAGATTCGATTTAATGGGCAAATTTTCCTTTAATACTTCCATATTATCATTGTTTTGCATGAAATTACCATCTACCTGAAAGAACTTCAAAGGTGATTTTCCTTCATTTGCATTCATTTTAGGATTAGAATCCACCAGGTTAACATTTTGTGCAAAATTATTTTCAGTAGGGTCCTGAAATAATGTAAAAGGTAACTTCATTTGATTTGTACCAGTATTTAGTTGATTGCAATTAATGGAAGAATTGTTGGCTTCAGTGGCCAAAAGATATTCATTCTTTAAAATAGCATCAATAGGGTTAGCAATTGTTCCATTATAAAGTTCTTCAAGCATGTTTGCAGCTTCACGATAACTCGTTGAGTTAGAGCATTTTCCTTGCAAATTTTCTGTGAGATTTTGTATTGAGAGACCTTCTGATGGCATCTTTTCAAACTGTTTATTCATGCTATCATATTGACTATGAATAGTTTTTAAATTTGAATTATTAAGTGAATCAGGGCAGGAAAAATCAAGTTCACTTTTAACTTTTACATTTTGATTTTCAAAGTTAAAGATGTTTTGAGTGTTCTGCTGAAACTGGGATGAAAGCAAGTTGCTATTCAGGAATTCTTTGTTTTCAGTTACTTCTTTAGATTCAGAGTATATTGAAGATGAAGGATTTTTAGAATTATTGAACAAATTATGATTCTGACATTCACTTTCATCAGCTTTGTTCAGACATGTACTTTGTTGAAAATTTTTTTGTTCCTCTTGATTTTTTTCAATCAGTTTATTATTAGATGTAAACCATGCATTTGCTTTAATTTCTTCAAAAGATAACTCTTCCTT
Source organism: Parasteatoda tepidariorum (assembly GCF_982258835.1). Taxonomy (NCBI): domain Eukaryota; kingdom Metazoa; phylum Arthropoda; class Arachnida; order Araneae; family Theridiidae; genus Parasteatoda; species Parasteatoda tepidariorum. The sequence continues at coordinate 52,239,071 of NC_141762.1, forward strand.
ACCTTTATAAAATATATCTCGATCATAAATGGGACGTTTCATGGTATTTACCGGAGAAAACAAAACTCTTTCAGGACTTTCAACTTGATTGATTTGTTTTCCTGAAGGAGTCGCTTGCTTATTTTCATCAGAATAAATAGCAAATCCCAAATCCTTTTTAACTGCAGAGTCATGAGAGTTTTTAGCTGAATTACAACAGTTTCCTTCTGATTCAAATAAATTGTGCTTTTTTAACCAGGCAGCAGCTCTAATTTCCTCCAGTGAAAACTCCTCTGCTCCGCCATACACTTTATTTCTATCATACATAGGCTGTTTCATTGGATCTAGAGGTTCAAACAAAGCCATTTGAGGACTTTTAGAATGATGGTGCGAACGCAAGACATTTGAAACTTTTGGTACTGGTCTAGGTGTGCTAATGGGTTGAGGTGCTTCATCATGATGAAAATCAAAATTTAAATTTTTGCTTGAAGATGACTGGGTAATAGGCACTGTCTGCTTAACTTTAACTTTATTCCATTTACTAGGCTTTAGTTCATTTTCTTTTGCAGAATTTACATGAAAAATAAAAGGCATACTACCTATTTTTTGGACAGGAAGAGAAGGAGCAGGTGCTTCGTTGCTAAAAATTTTGAATGGCATCTTTGAGCAAGACTCCCACTCATTTTTTGGTGCCGGTTGAGAATGGCCAATGGTCATGGCAGATCGGATTGGTGGCATTACTGTTTCTCCTGTTCTCTGAATAGGAGCAGCTTTTTTATGAGTTTTCAAAATGCTAAAAGCTGAACGGTGATTTTCAGCACCAGGACTTTGTCTAGTTGTTAAATGTTCTGAAATACTTCGTGAAACTCTTATTTCAAAATCAGACAAATATGATTTTAGCTTTTCTATAGGATCAGCATTTCTGTTTACACCTTCACATAATACTTGATTAGCTTTTTTAATATTATCTTGCTGTTCTAGTTTCCAGGACCAAGCAATATAAAAGCTTGCTGTATAGCAGCCAATATTATGACTGAACATGTAATTAAACACTTCAAAAGGTTTGCCAGAGACATTAGCAAACTTTAACCATACAGCAATGAAGCGCTTATCATCACAGTATCTTTTATCATCTTTGAACATAGTTACACATTTTTTAACAAGATCTTCATAATGTCCATCTCTACCACCTTTTAAAAAGTTTTGCTCAATCCAGTTGATATATTCAAACCATACAGAGAGAGGATCATCACCAGAATAGGTACGCAGTTCATTTTCAAAGGCTTGTTGTTGCTGTTGTATGGGATCGTCAGGATGTTCACGCAAAGCAAGTTTTAAAATATCAGGTTTACGTCCATGTTGCAAAGGTTGAATATTTTCTTTGGAAAATTCCCATTCTTCATCCGTGTTGGCGGTAACACTAAGAAAGAAGAAGAAAAAAAAGACAATTATAAAACTCATTCTTAGCTCTAAAACAGTCTACAACACTTATTTTAGAGAGAGAGTTTTTAAGATATTATTTAGCAAATATAGAAAACAAGAATATTTAGGCAAACCAGTGACTAAAAAATAGTAAATTAATTTTATAAAAATATTTTTTCAGTAAAAAAAAGTGAAAAATTGAGGAGTACAGAAATGAAGAAAAGGAGCAATAAGGAACTTATTAGTAAAAAATGCACACAAAAAAAGAAACTTATTAATAGAAAAAAATTATTAACAAAAAGTTGCTCCATAACAATAAAAAATAAAGACTTTAAAATGAAAAATATTATTGATTTTAATCTTTTTCAGCAGTTACTTAAAAAATAAATCAACACTGAAAATAACATTTAAAAAAAAAAATCAGCTAAACACTGTGTAAACTGAAGAAAAATAAATAAATAAATAATAAGTTTAAGACATTCTAACAAAATAAATTCTTATATCAAACGGCATCTAAAAATTAAAAAAAAAATTAATAATAATAAACTGAAGAAAAACGGAAGTGAAGTAGAAATTTTCTGGAATGAAAAAAAACAAAAAGGATCTTTGATGTTGAACAGAGGATAAAAAAAAATCCTAATACCTTATTCACTTCTTAATATGCATATTCACAACTATTCCAACTGTCTACTGAACGATAAGACATGAAGATATACAAAATAATAACGGAACTATTTTAACAATCTATGCATACTTGCCAACTTAAAAAAACTGCCATCAGTAAAACTTTTTTGACGAAAAATTTAAGACCATTCGAATTATTTAATAAGTAACAATACACCACAAATGAATAATAAATATTTTAATTATAGAATCTATCACATGATTGAATGTTGATGAAGGGAGAACCAAATTTTCAGTAAATTTTTTAATTGCACTTGTTAGAAAATGTAACGAAATATCTAATCAACCAATCATTTATCATCTCAAATTCTATTACAATTATTTCAAATTCTATTACAATGATGCTACTTTTTAAAAAAATGTTATATGCAAAATAAAATAGTTCTTTAAGGGTTTTCCTCTAAATCAACAGCAAAAGAGGATGCTGAATTTAAAGAAGCTGAAGTAGCCTTCTTTGCTCTAATTAAAAAATCTTTTTCAAACACTTGTTCGTGACAGATTTTAGAAAATTTGGTTTTTAATATAAGCAGGCTTTCTAAAGTTTTATTAGACATAATTGTTCGCGATTCAGTACGGTTCTTTCTAACCAAACTAAAAATTCTCTCACATTCTGAATTTGAATGTGGTATGAGAAGAATTGACAATACAATGTTTCCAAATTTTTCATACTTATAAATGCCATCAGCACCTTTCATTTGACTTATCATTGACCACTGCACATCAATTGATCTATCTGAAACAGTTATTTCACTCAAATCTTCCAACTGAAGTTGGCAAAACTGTTTCTGCAGTTCATCCATTGCTGTAAGCTTGGTTTCATTACTTTTTGTTTTTAAAAGGAAGGGAAACAAATTTACAAAATATCTCACGCTTTCAAAACTGGAGTTTTCAATTTTATTTAAGTCAGCAACTTCAGCATGTTTGAGTACTTGATCATTTAAAGGGAATTTCTTAATAATATATTCACAGGCAGTTATGAAATATTTGATAACAGCTGAATAAAACAATGATTTTTCTTCTTCCGAAGAATTTGAAATTAAGTCCATTGCTGTGTTGCCTATAACTAAATCTTGCTAATCTTTATGGTTGAAAGAAGAATGAAAATTGACGCATGTTAACTCTTTTCCTTTAACCCCAGAAGGTTTAATAAACTTGGAAAAAAGTTCTTTTAACAGATCCAAAAGAAGAGCTCTTAATCGATGAATTTGTGGGGAAGATGACTGTGGGGAAGATGACTTTAGCTTTTCAAATGTAGGGATAACATTTAAAAGAAATAAACTAAAGCACTTATTTAAATCTGAAGATAAATACATAAAAATTTTCTCTTCTTTGGATAAAGTTGAAGAATCTTTTTTAGCTTTATGTCTTTTAACCATATTCACACTTTCTTGTTGTGAACTTTTCCTTTTTTTTATCATTAGTTGGGTCCTGTTTATGTGTCATAGGCTGTTTTATTATAGCACAAGTCTTAGTTTCCACTTTAGGCTTATCCTTCAATTTATCTACTGTCTTGCTTTCTGTATCAACTACTTTTGGTATTTTGAAAAATGACAAAGTAGATGATACAGACACACTGGAAGTAGAAACTTCAGCTCTAAAATAGCTCATAAGTGGATCCCACTGATTAACCAAGCGTGTAAGACTTCTCCCTAACGATAACCAGCGAGTTGACACATGTTTAAGCACTTTTTGTGCTTCTTTACCATACATTTCCTGAAATTTCTTAAGAGAGTCCTTACGATTAACGCTCCTTTTTAAGTGGTAAAAAATATCTACCAAAACTTCATCTATCCTAACGGGAAAAGTTGCAGCAGCTTTTTCAGAGGCAAGATGTATTAAATGGCAGCAGCATCAAATTGATATTATGTGCTCATTTTCCTTCTCTAAAAATGAAATCACACCATTTTTCTTTCCCTGCATAACAGAAGCATTATCTGCACTGAATGCTATACAATTTCTAAAAGGAATGTCATATTTAGCAAACACATTTAAAAGAAGGGAGCTTATATTTTCACCTGCGGAGTTTCCTTACAAATTTGGGATTGCCAATAAAGTACTTTCAATGCGTTGAAGATCCACGTTAAAAAAACTCACCACAGCTGGGTTCAACTTATAATCAGCTTCGTGACTACCATCACATGCTGCAGTAAATGCTTGTTCTTGCAAATATTTAATAACTTCTGAAGTTCGATCCATAGCCATTTCATGGACAAGGGATGCAGTTTTGGTTTTAGCACATCCGTAACGTTTCGCAATTTCACTTTTCGGAAGCATCTTTCGAAAAAGCGGACCCACATGGCTGGCGGCATTTAGCGGAACATTATGCTCAACTAAAAAAAGAGGTAAACAATAACTCAGCACTTTACAAATGGTTTTACTCTAGCTCCGTAGCAGCTGATAATCGCGGAATTTTGCTGATGCGCTAATCGTGCAACGCTAAAAACGGGGGATCCGTATAAATTTCAGGTTAATCCGTAGGCCTGTAAAATTAGACGTAAATCCGTACATTTTACGGATAATCCGTAAAAGTTGGCAAGTATGTCTATGCTTTAAATTATGACCAAGCAAACACTTGCATCAAGGGAAAGCAATAGTTTACTGAACTTTTTTCTTGATACAACAGTGTCCTGTTGCTTATTGAAATCATATGCATTCTGAGGATATTTAAATCTATTAACCAATATATCTACAGTTACAAAAAATAAGGTTCAAAACTTCAACTTTGAAATTACAATAGCTAAATTAGTTGGTGCAAATTAAAATTTTTTTAAACATTTAAATTACATTAGTTTTGATTAAATAAGAGCTACATTTTTTAATTTACAGTAGGGCCTTGAAATATTAGTGTTTAATTACTGTTCTCCCCTATGATTTTTCAAATTACAGTATATTTAACATTATGACACGCAAATTGTGAGTTTGTGACAGTCACTTTTTTTAAGTGTCTAATTCGTGACTATTTGTAATGTATTTCTAAGTCATTTCATGATACCGATAATATTAATATGATGTCACAACTACATATAAATCTGAATCATCATTTTTTGACTTGTTGAATTCATACCATCATAACTTCAAAGTTGTAGATGATAATTTATTTATCATTTTTTTCTGCCTTTTCCAAATGGTTTTTCATATTCTGATATTTTTAACACAATGCAGACAACACACGAATTTTAAATTTGGATTATCACCTCTTCACCCATTCGTTTCATAGAGATTGTCATAAATCCAGGCATGTATTTAAAATTTAAGGTGTTGCTTTTTGACAAGCTCCATTCATGAAACTTTTTTGGCTGTAATTTCTAGTTTTATCGCAGTTTCCGTTTGTTTTTGTTTTTCAATTTCGATAATTTTAACAAGCTTTATAGCTAATGAATTTCGTATTTTAATAAAAAAATAAATACTTTTTGATGAACTCGATTTGCAACATTCATCGTAAATTCACTTTGTTTTCAGTTATCTTCTTTAGCTGTCATTACATTTACATCCAATTTTTAAATAAATTATTAAACTGTTACTCTTTCAGAATAAGATTTTTTAATGTTATAATTAAGATGAAGTTAAATTAGTGTCGCTTTAAAGCCCTGCAGATTTTGTGCACACAATGCCCTTTTTCGAAAGGTTGCTGGACTTGAATTAAGCCAATTGTTTTTTTTCCCCCTTACTATTTTTGGTTTAAACTACTAAAGTAACCTGGCATTTATCAAAACAAATTATTTTTCTAAAACTGTGATAATGACAGAATCATAACGTTGTTAATTACAGTGGTATGATTGGATATTAGAATCAATATCAGACAGCAATTTGAATTTTTAAAACTTACAAACAAAAGTTTTAAACTCTGGAATTATAACCGATTTTTCAACTTTTACAGCAGGATATATTTTTATCATTACTTAGTACTATTCTTAATTCTATGGAAAATTCCAAGGAAACAGAAAGTTTTGCATAATTTTCGAAAAAGAATTTATTTTAAAGCCAGTTAAAGCACAGCTGGGATGTTTTGAAATATGACTAATATGTTTTGGATGATTTGGGGCTAGTTCCATATGAAATAAGGTGAATTGAAAAGCTATAAATAATAACAATTTAGCTGTTTTGTAATAAGTTCCATTATAAAATAAAAGTAAAAAATAGACTTTAACATTAAAAAAATATAAATAAATAAACAAAATTCAGTAGAAAAATATCCTTATATCAAAGTAAAATTGTACTGCAAAAATTTAACTTAGTATAAATAAATTTACTTTAAATGTTAAGAATCATAAAAAAATATATAAATACAAATTGAAAAATAATATATTACTAATCTAATAATATCACTTGATAAATGTGATGATAGTATATCAAAATGATATACTATATCAAATTTAACAAACGTTTTTATAAATTTGTTTTAAATTTTGTTTCAAGCTAAAACAAAATACGTAAAAAAATATATATCAATATGAATTACAGAAGTTGAGGTTAATGATTAAATAAATGGAAGAAGTTTTTTATGTTTACTTTGCATATTAAACATTAAGGAAGGTTTCAGTTTACATCTTTCTGCCTTCTGTATTAAAGGATCAGTATACAGGGGTCTGCCCAGGCCTAGTTTACTACTGTTTAGCGGTACCTTCACTAATTCAACTTTACGAAAAACAATAGTTTCACAAAATAGGTACCTCTCATAAAAACCTAGACAGACGCCTGGTATAGTAAACAGCTTAATAGTGTAGTATAATTTCTTTTTTGTAGTAAACGACATATGGAAATGAAAACATAATTGTCTGAAAAGCAAGTTTTACTCTAAAAAATCAAGTCAAACTTCTGTAAGTTAAGACATGAAAATATCTTTCAAATCATAGTGTCATTATTAACTTGTAGTAGGTTGTAATTTTTTGTTTTTGTCATATCAGCTGAAGTTCTTATAATTTTGCTCTTTGTTGCAGCATTAGACATCTGATGTATCAATTTTAGCTACATTTTTACTTAATAGCTAATGAATACTTTATAACTAAATCAGGGTTGGGGTTTTGGACGTCCTAAACTGGTTTTGGACAGGACACGTGAGTTTTACTGTCTTAAGCTGGGTTTTACTGTCCTAAACTGGGTAAAACTGTCCTAAACTGGGTAATACTGTCCTAAACTGTCTTAAAGTGTCCAAAACCTTGAACTTTGGTAAAAGGTAAAAATTCTATAGGTGTAACCATTGTGCACACAATAATTACATGTATCAATAAATATTTGATATTTTTTATACAATTTACAATAACTTATTAAAAGAAAATAATATAATATAATAGGAAAAGGTTTAAAATTTTTGAAGCTCCACAATTCATTGAACAACAAAAGTGAATACCTAATCCTTTAAATATAAATATGCTTTTAATACTGATAAATAATATTTTTGCATAAGGATAAATATGGCAGTATTAAAAAATAATAATTTTTCTTTAAAAAAATACTAAATTTGTTCAAAAATTAACCTTATATTTCTCACAATATTTTTTTCAAAAAATTTTATAATTTCTGCAACACAGAATGATAATAAATACATCTATTTTTTAAAAAATTGTTTTTAAATATAAATATATTAGTTTAAATTTAAAATACAAAATAACTGTAAAATGTATTAATAGTTTTGAAGGGCATAACATCAGTTTCAGTTACTGACACTGGTGATGTATCACCCCTATGCTAAAAGAATTGAACATGAATGAAATAAAAGTATTATTGAATGGTACTATAGATAAATAAACCTGTTTATGACAAACCAAGCACTTAGTCCCTAATATTTTAACCTGTATGGCAAGGCCAAACTTCAGTTATGTACTATTGAATGAGAGGACCAATTGAACTTGATTACTGATTAATCTTCCTTTGTTTAAATTGAAGAGTCAAACAATATTAATAAAAACCAGGGTTGGCAAGATTTTGCCACAGGTGGAAAAAACCATGGTAAATACCAGTAAAAACCGTCCTGGCAAAAACAGGTTTTTGCCAAGCAAATTGGCAAAAAGTGGCAAAAACTTATATTGAAGATGAGAGGACAAAAACACATTTTTGATACAAAATTATTCCTAAAATTAAAATATATACTATAAATATAAATAATTACAAAAAAATTAACAAAATTATTATTCCATAATTAAATGATAATGTAATAATATATCATTTTAGTAGTTTAAAACATTATTGATTGGAAAATTTGTGATTATTCTTTTTTTTCCGGTGAAATGAACTTATTTTAAATTAATATAACTATAATTTAAAATATAAAATATCTATCAATATGTGTAGTTAATTATTGTACAAATAATTTTTTATAATAAATAATAATATTATGCAAATAATATTTATTTATTTGTAAAAAAACATTTATTTTAGGATTCTAAAATGAAAAGAGATCACAAACTTTCAATCTTTTAAAAATTATTACCATTATATTAATTATTAATATGTTAAAAATAATTTTTTCATGTAATGTATCAAAATTATTATTCCTTATGATTGATTTAAATTTGTTTCAAGTATTTTGTAATAATATTTAATCAGCAATTTAGATAATTTGGTTTTTGCCGGTTTTTACCAGTTTTTGCCGGTTTTTACCAGGTTTTTGCCACTGTCCTGGCAAAAACCCCTTTTTGCCGGCAAAAACTCCAACCCTGATAAAAACATTATACTTTTAAAAACAAATATTCTCTAATATATTTAATTATCAATATGTTATTAGTACTATGTTTATTTTACCTCTTAAATATTGTTCAGATAAAATTATGACATAATTTGAGTAAAAGGGTTTTGGACAGGATGGTTTAAACCGTGGATTAATCCATTCTGTCCTAAACCTTGCCAACCCTGAACTAAATTACCATTTAATAAGTTCTATGTATTCAGTAGCATTTTCGACAGCTTTAAGTTCATCTGTGTGAGAGATTTTTATATGTGGATTTTTATCGTCACTGTCTTCATCATCCTCGCTAGGTTCATTTTCATCATTGACGATCATTTCATGGGATCAAGTTGTTAGATTTTGTTGTCCCGAGTGTTTGGAAGATAAAATTCAGATTTATTCTTCGGTGGTATTTTTAAAAATAAAAAATAAACTAGAACAAAAAAAATCCTTAAAATATTCGATGGCTCGGTTAAAGCGGAAACTCGGATGACCGGGGCTCGGATTATCGGGACTCAACTGTATAGATAAAAAATATCATTAGAAGGAAACAGCATTTTTATCATTTTAAAATTAATGTAAAATAGGGAATATTTTTTTATCATCTGCAGCAGAATAATTACACAAGTCTTGGCAACTTCCGGGTAGCGGTCCTTTGTTGCTTCTACGAATTCGTGTAAAACATTTTTAGAACTCACGTCATATTTTCTGTCAGTCACTATAAAATTATTCTTAGTGATTGCATGAAAACACAGAGAGGGACCAACTTGAAGGGTATAACTAGTAGCCACGGCGGGACAACCTCTTTATATTTCTTTAAAAAAAAGATTAGCAACATAGAGGACAAATAAAATCCCACATTTTTGACATGCACTTTTATATGTGAAATATTCTGTAATTTAGGCCACCCTAAACATTATTTGTACACTTTTTTTAATTTAAACTATTCACACTTTAATTTAAAAAATAATTTAAGACTTTTAAATTGCAAACTAATTTTTATTAAGTTCAAATATTACAATGTAACAGACGGGTCATCTTACAAATGTGACAAATAGTTTCAGGGAAATCTCATTATTGAAAGTGACTCTTTGATTGTTTAAAGTTGGAGTTGTTGAAATTAGCATTGCTGTAATATCTTACATCTGAACCTATGCTACATCATTGTAGTAATATTAAAAGTTTTCAATCCACTAAGACCCTGTTAGAAAAACAACCCACAAATTGTCTATTTCTTTCTCAATTTCAGTTATTTGGGCAATAAATTAACTACCCTATTTTTTCCTTGAACTTTCACACTTGCATAACTAAAAATTGCAACATCAACAGGGGAAGAACCTAGAATTTCTGTTGATTCATTCATAGTGATATCTTTGAAGATAAATTTTCTTCTTTCTAGATACAGATTTATAATGAATTAAACAATTTCTTTGAACACTTACAAATGCATGTCATATATTTAGTATATCTTTTATACTTAACATTCTTCAAATGCAGAGCCTTCCTTTTCAATATCCTCTTTTGATAGATTACTTCCACCCCATTGCAAATGGATTTCGCACATTTAACAAATGATTTGACATCATTTTGTAAGCAAGTCTAATTTTTATGTTACTATTCCTTTGCATGCAACCATTTTTATGGTACCCCTTGCATCAACTGCATATGTTTCGTGACTTGTAGCAAAAAAACGCCAATTGTTCTCAATGGCAGAAAAAGTAATGCTGCACTTCTATTTGAATTGGGATTATGACCCATCACTAAAAATGTTCATTTCGTAGCCATTTCTTTTTTAAGTTTATCAAATAGGGTTTCATTGAAAGTATGGATTTTGCATATACTGTCACTGGCTATGACATAATTTACAATTACTTTTTCTTCCATACAGTCTATTTAAAGTCAAGCAACAGTAGTATATAAAGAGCACTGCCCATGAGTCCAATCATAGCCACCGGTGGCTATGGTCCAATGGGCTGACTGCACTTCATTTTGAGTAAGGAAGGTAAAATTTTCACTAAAGTCTACTTGTAAAACACACTTAGTGGGATTCCGCCTAAGCTGCTGAAAATACTTGGATTATGTTTATTTTTCTAATTCGCCCTCAAGCTCATCAATTACATCAGACAGTGTGCCTTCGTTCAAAAATCGAACACATTTTGTCATACTATAATTTTTGATCCACTAATACCACTTATTTTGTTCCACTGAATTGATAGGACATTTAGTTTTTTCTCACTGCTACATCCCCTTTGTTATAAGAGAAACTTTAAAATGTTTACATTCTTTTTAAAAAATACAAACATTTCTTTGTATTTTTCCTGATTATTTTTTCAGAAAAATATATTCTTTTTTATTTCAGGGAAACCTAGAAGAAGTTATGCTCATTTGCCAGAATATTATAAGTTTGTGAAATGCTCTCGAGGTGGTAAATTCAAACAACAAAACAAAAATACAAGACTCAGGAATAATTTATATTGCACAATACGAAATTATCCCCATATTTATTAATGATATTTTTTTTAAATGGTGCTTTTTAGCTATTTGACCAAATTACCATTCCTTACATCCCGAATGGCCTCTATCATAAATTTTACTATAATAATGCATAACTTCTAAAAATAACTTCTGGATCATTCATTACTACAAATTGCCTTTAAAATTATACCAAATATAGGGATACTACTTAAGCTTCAAAAAACTGAATACAAGTTGACATGAAATTCAATTACATAATATTACTTGAAATTCCAAATAAAAATAAAAATTCATCATTTAAAAATCATACAGTATTAATAATCACAGTATTACTGCAAATAATATATACAATTTTCAAATTATTATTATCATAAATTTTACAGAAAACTTAAGAGTATACGTTTTTAGCCTAAGTTACATTTGTAACGTTTTATCGAAAATATTAAAAATTATATATATTACCTCATAATGGAAAACTTTAAAGCAAGCTTCAGAGATAAGCTTCATTCAAAAATCAAAAGTGTTAAAAAATAATAATTGATAAATAATGAAAAATACCAATACAAACAACTTAAATGCTTGACTTTTAAAGTTAGTTAATTCAAACTTAAAATCTGGTCGCGGGAATATCAAAGTACAACGTATAGCGATATAACGATTATCGATTAAAAAAGAAAAACTTAAGGGCCATTCTTCTTTAATGCGGTTTACGCATCTTCGATCACCATTACGGGAATGCGTGAATTTTGAAAGATAAAATATGATTGGTCAATTTTCCGCGAAACTGATTAGAAGTGTAAAGTGAGAATGCTCCTTGATTTATCATAAAGTTTCAAAGATGACAAGTAAGCTACAAGTCTGGCAGATTAAGAAAAACATATCTGTTTTTGCAATCTCATCACAAAACAATTGCAAAACAGAATACAAAACTAAACTGGGAGTGTTCAAAATAATTTTAATTAAGATTATTTAATTAACGTCTGTTAAAAACATTAAATGATGGCCACTCAAGCTTCCTCTGTGCTCATCAAATTAATGTCTGCCTCTGTTACAGTTGCTAATCAAGCAGGAAAAATAATTCGTGAAATAATGAAGAAAGGAAACTTAGGAATTGTAGATAAGGTCGAATATTGTGTATTATTTTTAAAATGAAATCATTTTTCAATTAAAAACTAATGAAATGTTATAGTTGAATCACAAATTAAATTATATGATTGAGGAATATTAAATAAATTTATTATATTTTACTGATTTATTATCAGGGATCTGTCTAAGCCAAATTTACTACAGTTTAGCGATACCATCACAAATTCAACTTTAGGAAAAACGGTAGTTTCACAAAATACTTTTTCTTAAAACTTTATTTTTGTGCCTCGTAAGAAACGATAAATCCATATTGTGTTAATTTTTTAATATGATTTTTAATTTTCACAAAATAAGTACCTCTCAGAAAAACCGAGACAGACCCCTGATTATATAAGCCAATGTATTTATTTTATAAATATGTAATTATCTATGATTTTATTTTACTTGATAATCGATGTTTATGAACCTTGGTGTAAAATATGTTACCATATGCTTCAAAATTTCATAAATGTTAACAATTGTTTTATTTTGATTATTTTTTGAAAATATTTGTCATACCATTTTATTTAATTGATTTCTTCTTTGCTTGCTTTTAATTGTGAATTATAATTTCACTTAGCAAGGATGGCAAAGAGGCCTGCACCAAAAAGTCATCAAATTTCGGAGACAACATGACATTGATTTTTACGAGAAACCTAAACATCGTTTTATTAAGATTTTATTTTTTGGGGTTCATTTTCACAAAAAATAGAAATAACTTTTGTAAAGATTTCATAATTAATGAAAAGCTAATAATTTGGCTGCTAAAAATTCTATTAATTTTATAAAATTATTAAAAAAGTCTTTTTTTTAAGTATTTTCTATAATGCCTTATGAAAAAAATTAAATTTTATTCCTTGTGAGATCATATTGTCAAACTAATATTTAGAGATAAATAGTTGTCTACAGTATTACATATATGTTCAGTTCCCCCCCCCCCCCCCCAAAAAAGGACTTCCCTGAATTACTTTAGATCTAATAATCAGATTTTCACATTTTAGGATTCAATCTTAATGGTTCGAGAGGATGATCTCAAATATGCTAATTAATAATTGCACGCCAGTTACGCCATCAGACGCAAGAACATACTTTGTCTGAATAAACATAGTGTGTTTTAAACGAATTCGGATTTTTGACTCCCAAAATATAGGGGGTAGCCGTAATTTGCGGAATATGGTCTCCATACTTTGGTCAGGAGAGCTGTCTAAAGCTTGGATCCTTTAATGTTAATTTTTCGTTTTGTGTATTTCACCATATCTCGAGAAATTTTTAAGCTAATTAAAAAAATCTATGCATGATTGTAAAATTCATTTATCCAAAAATAATTCCACCCTAAAAATAATTTTTAGTAAATATTTATTATTTCATTTAAGAATGATTGAAAAAATTTTAAATTGTAAGGTATACAATTTTTTACATCATTTTAAAAAATTTAATTTTATCTAGCAAAATATAAAGAGCAAAAGCAGTCTAATAGTTCATTACAAATCGAATTACAAAAAATCAAATACTTAAAATTGGATACTGATTTTCCCCAAATTTTGTATTTTGCTATGTAAGATTACATTCTTTAAAATAATGTAAAAAATTTCATACCTTACAATAAAAAAAATTTCGAACATTCTTAAATAAAATTATAAAAATTAATAAATATTTACTAAAAATTATTATTTGTTTGGAATTATCTTAGGATAAACGAATTTTATAATTTGTGTGTAAAAAATTTTCAATTTGCTTAAAAAGTTCTCGAGATACGCAAAGAGTAAAATTAATATTAAGGAGTTCAAACTTTGGAGCGCTCTTCTGACCAAACTATTGGTACCATATTTTCCAGATTGCAGCTTCTCGTTGTATTTTAGGGGTTAAATAGTTATGATTATAGAGAGAAAGTACTTTTTATATCTGCCTTCGTAACTTAAAATGTCGTTTGCACTTATTTTTTGTCATATTCGAGAGCATCCCCTCGAACCATTAAGAATGAATCCTAGAACGTGAAAATTCGATCAAAAGTTATTCAGGGTTGTCCTTCTTTTATTTGATGCACTATACATGAAAAAAAAAAAATCAAAATTAACTGAGCACTAAAGAAAAAAGTGAACACTGTCCGACTTCGCATTTGTACTTAATTTTACTTTATTAAGCTTTTCCTTGATGAATCACAATCAAAAACAAGCATTTACATGTTGAGAAGTACACCTGAATTTCATTATGAACTCATGTTATTAACTGAGTTTCAGTATTAAATGTCTACAATTACAATTATTTGAGAGATAGAAGACTAATTTTTAAATTTGTCTCAATACATGTCATGCCATTTTATTTTTAAATCATGCTAATTTGAATGAAATTTGAAAAGATAATGGTTTGAATTTTTTTTTTCTTCCTTGAAGCATCAGATGTCACTGTTACAAACTTCTCAGATATTGATAAGAAGTTACCACAGCCATAAACAACTGGCAGAACTTTTTGTGCTGATGCAACTATGTCATTTAATATCAATTTTGATAGATATAAATTTTACTTAATCATAATATATATTACTTACTTTTCCATTTTGCTTATTTTATGCCATGCAGATTACTTTCTTATTGTTCCAATGTTTGGTAAATAAAAGAAGTTGATTCTCATTTTTTCATAGAATTTGATTTATAGTGGCACATTTAAAATCTTCAATGGCCCATTCTACCCTATGATTGTGGTTTAATTAGCCAAATTGCTATTTATCGTTTTACTATTATCATTCGTTATAAGTATTTTTGTAATCCAATTTCTAATACTTTTTCATGTAACAAAATAAGTAAAGTAAACATAATAAAATTTTGAACTAAACCTATTAGAAAAAAAAAAGTCCTTTCCATTTTTTACATACAAAATAGAGTTTAATACAATTTCTAAAAAAATGGGCAATAAAGCAATTTTTCCTAATCAAAAGATTAAATAGCGCTGTGGCTGCGGGGAGTGGAATATTTGGAATTATGATTTAAATATATATACTACAAATACAACTTGCAGCAGTATAAATTAAGAATATTTAGTCCTTGATCCAAAGAAAGAATAGCTAAAAGATTTCACTTTTCCGTAAAAGAATTCACCTGTCCATTTTCATTTGTCCATTCACATGTCCCTTATAGAGTCCTTTAAGTATTTTTTTTTTTAAAAATACTTACAAATTTAAGAAACAAAACAAATTTAACAAATACAATCTTAAAAATTTTTTAAATTAGCTTTATACAAATCAACATTTTCTCACTATGCTTTGATTGATGTTTAATGTTACACATTTATTATAAGTAGAGCATTATATTGAATATATAAAATAAGTGATAAAGTTAATTTTCTTAATTTGAATGATAAAATTAATTTTGATATAAAAAGTTTGATTCAATACATAATATCCTAAACTATGGTGACAAAACAATAATTTCATAAAAGCTTGTGCTTGCTTTTTTTTTTTTTTTTTTTTTTTTGTATATTTTCTTTTATTGATAAATATTTACAATTTAAGGGAATAAATGACATACAAACTGAAGCTGATAGATCTGCCCAAAGATGTATTGTGAATTCTCTGTCAAAGCATTTCCCTAAAGTAACAATCATTGGAGAAGAAGTAAGGCTATTTCATTTTTATGTCTATTTTTTTCTTCTTTTGCTCTTATGGTATGAGGGTTATGGTTATTCTTCTAACTTAGCTTTCTGCCTCATAAGCATGAGCGTAGCATGACGAAAAATTTTAAGGGACACAAGAATTTATTTTTAAAGTATTCTTTTTTTTAAAAGAAAAGCTGACATTAATAGGTCACCTCTTGATTTTCATGGCATTTTTATTTAAAATGATAAATTTATAATAAAAAAAATTCAAAAACAAAATAAAGTTTGAAAATTTTCTTTTTTTTTATTGAAATTTTATTATGAATTAAATAATGAATCATGAAATATAATAATTAAGCAAATATTCCTCACATCCTAATTTTTTAGTGAAGGTTTTTTTAAATAACGGTAATTATATTATTACACTTATTATACTCACTCGAAATAAATAACAGCATTTCAAAAAATATTTATGAAATCAAATGAAAAAAAATTATGTAAATGTATATTTTTGAACTTTTAGAACAAAACTATTTCTTATTGTAAAGTTCATTAAAAAAAGGAAGAAAAGAAACTACTAAAAATGCCTTATAACTTAACTGAAAGTAACAACTGAAACTGTAGTCAAAATGTGAACACAATTGTTTACACTGAACATGAAATGTATAAAATTCCCAAGCATGTTAAAATGCGAACCATTTTAAAGTATGTAAAAAAGGAAATAAAGGGAGTTATTTCAGTTCATATTCTAGTTCATATTTTAGTGAAGGTTTTTTTAAATAACGGTAATTATATTATTACACTTATTATACTCACTCGAAATAAATAACAGCATTTCAAAAAATATTTATGAAATCAAATGAAAAAAAATTATGTAAATGTATATTTTTGAACTTTTAGAACAAAACTATTTCTTATTGTAAAGTTCATCAAAAAAAGGAAGAAAAGAAACTACTAAAAATGCCTTATAACTTAACTGAAAGTAACAACTGAAACTGTAGTCAAAATGTGAACACAATTGTTTACACTGAACATGAAATGTATAAAATTCCCAAGCATGTTAAAATGCGAACCATTTTAAAGTATGTAAAAAAGGAAATAAAGGGAGTTATTTCAGTTCATATTCGAAGAAAAGTGTGAAACTTTTTAAAGTAATTATAAAGCCAATTTTGCTTATATTAAATGCTAATCATACATTTATAATACTCACTCAAAGGAAATGACAGCATTTTAAAACATATTTACAAAATCAAATAAAAAACATTTAATATAAATAAATACTTATTGAACTTTTAAAGCAAAACTATTTCTTACTGCAAAATTCATTAAAAAAGAGAAATTTCTAAAAATGTCTTATAACTTTGATGAAAGTAACAACTGAAACTGAAATGTATGAACAATATGTGAGCACAATTATTTTACACTGAAACCAAAACGCACAAAATTGTATTTACACATTTACTAAATTGTACACAGAATTTACCACCTCGACAGCATTTCACAAACTTTTAATATCCCAGCAAAAGTGCTTAACTTCTTCTAAGTTTCATTGAATTAGAAAAGAATATATTTTTCTGAAAAAATGAAATGAACCCTTTTTTAAGACTATTTCTGAAGTCATATTTTGTTGTAATAAAAATCGAAAGTAAGTTAAATAAAATATACTAGCAAAAAATAGATTTAAGAGCACAGTTGTTGCATATTATATGGAAATAATGGACTCTCATAGTTTCGAAAAGAAGAAAACTTTATTTTTGATATTTTATCATTTTTAAGGATAACAAAATACATAAAAACATATACTTTTCATGGACACTACTTTATTTTTGATATTTTATCATTTTTAAGGATAACAAAATACATAAAAACATATACTTTTCATGGACACTAGATAGTGAATGAACTAAAGAGACATTAAGTCATACAAAACTATAAAATATTCTAAATCAAGATGAAAGGCATTTTAAAACCAAAGTATTCATTTATAAATAAATATAAAAACAAGACAATTGTTTACTCATTTTTAAACAATTATGACAACTGATATTTCTGTGCGTAAAAATCAAGTTATTCAAAAAATTGTCAAATACTTTAACACAAGGGACTAAATGTGTGCATTTGAATTTTGTATCTATAAACTTCTTTTAAACAAAATTAAGCATTACTAGAGAAATTAAAAATTATAAAACTTAGTTTAATAAATTCTTATTTAGAAAATTAAATTCAATAATATTTAGGTCTTATAAAATATAATCGATTTTATTTTATTTCCTTTGGTGCGCCCTTGATTTGCAGCTTCCAAGGAGTTTTTCAAAATTTGAGCGGAGCTTAATCAGTATTTTACAATGTTGCTGAATATTTACTTGCTTGACCGGGTATATAAAACTGAAAAATGCTGTGCTTGTAACTGTATTTCCTAAACACAGTTTTAATTTTGCAGTTTCATATTTAAGATGTTCACTACATTAATAAATATAAACTTTAAAAGATAAAAAAATAAGCAACCTAAGGGGGAAAAATTTAATGAACAAAACCCTTATCACTAAAAAGAAAGAAGTTCAAATTGAAATTATGAGGAACACTAAGACATTTTTCACTCCATTCTTAATTTTAATTCAAACATTTAGCTAGATTAGTGACAGTTTAGATTGAATTATGAATATCCATATACCCTTTTATTTATCCCTTACATATCACTGATTATATGGTAATGATTTTCTCTCATAATAGCCTGAACTTTTAAAGAGTTAAATATAAATAATTCTTATGGCGATATTTATTATATTGAAAGGTAAGGATTTAATTTCTTCCCTAACATCTTCATGGTTCTTCTTTCTGCAATTATTATTATTATTCATGCTATGTTTTATTTTGATTCAGCTACTGAATTCAAAACATCTATTAACTAATGTTTAATCCAGATAAAATTAGTAAGTATACCAGTAAAAATGGCTAATTAGAAATAGTAACTATAAATTTGTAAAATATAATTATGTTTTATTACTAGAGATTAGTGAAGTTAATAAAATTTAAATAAATAAATTTTCTGTATTCTTAAAATAAAAATATTTTACTTACCTTAAGAGAAATGCATTTTTTTTAAAAATTGGAAAAGAGCAAATTTTTAATGGGACTTTTTTTTTCCCTTACGGCTGTTAGAATTCAAATTTTAAATTAAACAAACGATCTTGTTTTGAAAAACCAAACTCATGGACAAGTACATTGCAGAAAATGGGTGCATTGCCCTAGTCTTATTTAGTAACCTGCTTTTGCAAACAGCTGCTTTTACCAGCATCCTCAAGTTAGTACATGGAACAAAATACCCAAACAGCTTCTTGAAGCATACGATTATTAAGTCAATAATTGAAAGATGTGAATAGAAAAAATGGGATAGTTGGTGCAATAATTTGAATTTTTTCCAGTTATTAAAGAAAAAAAAAGTTTTTTTTTATTATGCAATCAAATCAGGAAAAATTTGCATTTTGACAAAATGTCATAGGGGTATATGCCCCCTTCCTTATGCTACACCTATGCTCATAAGAGCAGCTAGAAAATTGTATCAAAGAATGAAACATTACCGTGACAATTTGGAAAGTTAATTGCTATTTTCATGTATATAAGTAACAATCATGTATAAAAGTAACAATAAATCAACTAGTAATTTACCTTTATATTTATTAATAACATAAGTGCTGATTAATTATAATTAATCAGCACAGTTATCAATAAATGGGGTAATTAAACAGCTTTAAACCAGTGTTCTTTCCTTAATCATATAGTTCTAGATTGGTGCAACTTGCCGCCCTTTCATGAAGACAAATGCTGTTTAATAAAAATTACTTTTCACTAGTTCAAAATAATGCATTTTTAAATACAATTGTATTTTAGTTTTATTTTAAGTTAATATAATAAAAGCTCAAAAATCTGACCTTCTGAAATCTAGACATTTCTTTCAGCTCAATCCAATTTAAAATTCAAGGTAAAATTTTGAAATTCTTGTATTGTAAGTTCATATTAAAAAAATTAAATTAAAAAAATATGTAGAAATTCATAGTAATAACTTCCATAGAAGTAATAAAAAAATAATTAAGTGTATTTACAATGAAATCAAAATGAATCAAGCCTATTAAAAAATGTTAACTCAAATGTGTGTGTCATAATACTATTGTATTAGGTATTAAAAACATTGGAATTTAAAAAAATCAGTTGATCTTTTGAAATGATGCGCAATAATATTTCATGAATTTATTTCTTGAAATTAATTTTTAGTCAAACTAATAATTATTAAAAATTTAGAAACAATTATAGTAGTTGTTATTAAATTAGATAAAAATTAATAAACAGTGCCATTCTAATCTTTTTTTTTTCTGAGGAACAGTAATACTTATTATTAAAAATACAACATAAAATTGAGAAAAAATTTAGTATAGTTCTTAAACTCTGGAAGTATATAATTTTAGTCTTTTATATACAATTACATTTCAAAGATGTAGTATTATAATTTTTTTTTTTTTTTTACTTACACTATTTATTTATTATCTTATTGAGTAATCTATTAAAAAATTTGTTTTGTTCTATTGTTTCACAATGTTGATAACAAAAACAAAGATTGTAAACAGCAGACCCCATACATTTATATTTGCTAAATGATTTTAAAACCACATATTAATTTATTTTAGACACTTGAAAAGATAGAAAATGAAGATGGTTTGCTTATTAACTTAAATAACTGTGAGTCAATTGCTGCTTCATGTCCTGACGATTTGCAGTCTGTAAAAGAAGAAGATGTAAGATTTATATTTTGTCCTGATTTTCTTGTAATATTTATTGATTTGAAAGTTTATTTCTGTACACATTAAACCTATACATTGATTCTATATATATATATATATATATTTATATATATATATATATATATAACGTCGTTGCCGAGTGGAAGGATTAAAACAGGTCATAGGTCGGGAAGGAGGGTACAAAATTTATTTATTAATTATTAGACAAGAGCAGTCATGAGAATGAGTGAAAGTGCCCATGAAAAGTTGCGCTCCTTGGTTATATGTTAGGGAAAATCTTGCAAAGTAAAATCAGTAAAATGTCTTAATTTAGGGAAAGAGGGAACTCTTAGTAGTTGCTATTGGTTTATGAAATAGATCGAACGTTTCCCACGCAAGAGCAAAGGGAAAAATGTCCTGCTCTTAATTAAATGCATACTTGAGCCAAAAATAGATTTAAGAACAGGATGTGGCTTTTAAAAGTGTGAGAAAGTATTTCGTTTAGAATAATAATTAGGATGAAGTTTTATAAAAGAAACTAACATAAAAAGATTAATTGAAGCTTTTTATGTTAAATCCCCCCTCGCCAAAAATGTTTAGTTACAATCCAAAAATTTTAAAAATTATCCATTTGCAAAATCTTCCCTTTGGTTGAAGCACAATTAAAATAATCAAATTTGTAATGTTGACAATATATAAAAGTAATATAAATTATAAAACATTTACATATGTTCTCATTGTAAAAATTTTAACACAATTAAAAACCTGTAGTAGCTTTTTCAGCTAATTTAAAATTTTCATTTTCAACAGTTTTTTTTTTTTTTCTGAATTAACAGCTTTTTCTATTTCAAAAGTACTTTGTTTAAAGATCACAACACAGCTTTTTCACTATAAGAATTCTTCATAAAAACACTATTTACGTTAACTCTTCAATCATGATAAAAAAATTTATAAACATTTTAAAAAATGCGCAAGTTAAAATGTAAAACACAAAATGCAAAAAACAGTTTTACAGGAAAGATTTCAATCTGGAATTAGACTTGAGTATTGTTTACCTTGTTTGAAAACAAAATAAAAAAATGACACAGTGTTTGTTATTGTCAAGTCCAAGATTTCAGTATTGTCTTTATTTCACTTTATTTATTATTTACCTGACATATTTATCACTAGCAAAATATCCGGAATTTTTTTTTTTCTCTATGTCCAAAATTTGCCTTCTATAACATTTTTTCTTTTCTTTTTCTCTCTTATTTTTCTTTCGACCTTCTTTTATTTTTCTTTCTACTTTCTTTATATTTATTTATTTGTACTTTTATTTTCTTTCTTGGTATTTTTATTGCAATTATTAACCCGGATTTCAGGAAATGTGTAAAGACAAATGCTTTTATAATCAGAAAAGATGATCAGTCTTCTCAGATTTTACATTACAACCCGTTTAACACAATTTATCGCTAATTGAAATCCAAAACAAAGCTTTCAAATTTAATATGGTATTAAGGTAAATCAGTTTTTAATTTTTGACTGATCTAGCTATTTTCCTTATTTTTAATCTGATCTGCAAGTTTGGTTAATTTGCAAATTACCTTTTTTTTTTCATTTATATCTTTCATTCTTTCCTTTTGGACATAATTTTTTTTTTCTTTCAAAAATTCTAGTGCGGATATTTTTTAAAGTAATTTTTGTGCAGAGATCTTAATTGATAATTTAATTTGTCACAATTGCTAGGGAATTCAAATATTTTCATTTCTTTTTTAAACGTGTTTTTGAAGTGAATTTGGTTACTAATACTTTTCAATTTTTGTTTGATCATTTTCCTATCTTTATGTTGTTTGTCTATGTCTGAGCTGGAACTGAGCTATGAACTAATTACCAACATTGGACTTACGCATTAATGTCTGGTCGTACTTCAATTTAAATTCTAGCAACAAGTATTTTATTCATTTTTCCAAACTATTTGTATTAGTTTTAACATTTCTTGATTTAATTTTTGCCACACCGTAATTGCATTCATATATTAAAATTAAATTTCAATAATTATTGCAGTTGCATTACGAAGAGAAAAAAATTTAAATGGCATTTTCATTTAAACCCTAATCACTGCAAAACAAAAATATAATTTCTACTATTCAAAAAAAATCATAGAAGCTGTAACACATAAAACAATATGAAAATAATTTCTTGAAACACTTTTCAATCAAATAAATCAATTAACTGAAAATAAAAATTTCAGTAAATACTATCAATATATAAAAAGTAGTTTCACTTTGAAACATCAAACATGGGAAAAATTAAAATCATACTCATTTAAGAGATTGTTTTATGAGAAATGTAAAAAAAAAATAAGCACAAAAGGATACATGAAAAAGTTCGAATTAGTCCAAGATATTTTGAAAATCACAACATTAGCGATGAAAGTGCGTTGAAATTCCGTGAACTCAATTCCAAAACCAAAGACGTGAGCTGCTAGGGAAAAAATTTGTTTCTTCGTTAAGATGAATAGTAAATTAACATTGAATGGAGAAATTGAAGCTTATTTTTCTTTGAGTTCTGAGTAGGTGGGAGAGGAATGTCAAACATCTAAGGAGACCAACGTAAACCATTCCGGGGTGTGAAAACAAATTCATCGACGATAAAATCCAGCTCAGCACTAAGAGTGGCAAAATCAACGCTTTCTCAAAGGGATAGGATTTCAATAAAAACATTTTAATTATCAGGGGTTCGATGCAGTTTTTCTTTTTAGTCCAAGGAAGGAAATTGAAGCTCAGCTTTCTAGTAGTCTCAGGAACGTAGACAAAATATGCAGCGTAGACATGGAAAACGGATGATCGTTTTGTTCCACTGTGCGTAGGTATCATTTATAATAAACAAAAAGTTTTGAAGAGTTTATTTTTTTGATGAAGATACTGGGTGAATTAATTATTGCCATAAGTTGAAGAAGAATTTGACTGCTTATTTACCAAATGTCTATTTGAAAAAATGATTTGAAGTTATTCCATATTTTTGATGTACCCTCTTCCGAAGTTGATTTATTTAATTTCAAATGAGATATTAAATATCTTTAATGTACCGTACGAACTGTACCCCTTCCCGACCGTTCAATCCTGTCGACTTATAACGTCGTTGCCGAGTGGAAGGATTAAAACAGGTCATAGGTCGGGAAGGAGGGTACAAAATTTATTTATTAATTATTAGACAAGAGCAGTCATGAGAATGAGTGAAAGTGCCCATGAAAAGTTGCGCTCCTTGGTTATATGTTAGGGAAAATCTTGCAAAGTAAAATCCGTAAAATGTCTTAATTTAGGGAAAGAGGGAACTCTTAGTAGTTGCTATTGGTTTATGAAATAGATCGAACGTTTCCCACGCAAGAGCAAAGGGAAAAATGTCCTGCTCTTAAATGCATACTTGAGCCAAAAATAGATTTAAGAACAGGATGTGGCTTTTAAAAGTGTGAGAAAGTATTTCGTTTAGAATAATAATTAGGATGAAGTTTTATAAAAGAAACTAACATAAAAAGATTAATTGAAGCTTTTTATGTTACATATATATATATATATATATATATATATATATATATATATATATATATATATATATATATATATATATATATATAGATAGATGTATATATACATCTAGCCAGTGGTAATCCGTTGGTTCACATACATACACTCGCTACTTTGCTTTTCCACATTGTCCTTTATCTGCATAAACTCATTGTTTTGTGCTTCCATACTTGATCCTGCAGCATTGCTCTTAGTCCTCAGCAAAAGTATTTTAAGTGCACATTGGAGGGTTAGAAATCTTTCTAGGACTCTTTTGCAAGGCTAGTTGGTTCTACCAAACTCACCGCTTCTTGATTCCACATAATCATCAAGCAGCATAAATTTCTTTCTCCATGGTTTAAAAGCATAAGACGGGGAATCATTTATTCTGCTCTAAAACATGGTGGTAATTTGTGGTAACATATTATTTACCAAAAATACTGAAATTTAGATTTTTTGTTTGTCTCATAAAAATTACCACTTGGTCTAAATTTGAGACTTTGTGAAAACAATATCTAATATCTGCCAATTTTAGGCTATCTATCCTTTATTTACTGCATTAATTACAACTATATATATATATATATATATATATATATATATATATATATATATATATATATATATATATATATATACTGATACATATATATTAAAAAGAAATATATATTGAATCTGATCCATAAATAGAGCTTATTTCTAACACTCAATCAGTTTAAATCCAGCCAGCAAAAAAATTAATCATAGTAATATATGTAATCATAGTAAGTAATCATAAAAATAGTAATTTATGTAATTATCTAAGAAACTCATATGATGTGATCTTTAGCAGTATGGGAAACTTATTAGTTTATTATCACTAATATCTATTAATATTTAACTATATTGTCCAAAAAGTTATTAAAGCCCTGTGTAACGTCAAATCCTTCTTAATCTGGCTGCCGTCATGTAGACACCTCCTTGTTGTGGGCTTGGCCCCCTTTTTAAGTCGGCAGTAATCATTTGATCGCACACATAGTAGTGTAAGTTCATATTAATTTCAATATTTTTTAAACTATATGTGTAATCATATCTGAACAGCAGAAATTCAAAGTTTAATACTCAATGAAGACTGTTGCTATATTACTGCTTATTTTATGAAATTAATGTTTTCAACAAATTTTATTCAGTCATGTAGTCATCTCCTCTATAATTAATTCTCTTGGTCGGTATGACTCAGTATCAGCCTTGAATTGAAATATTTGTATTGTGATGTAAGATTAACTCTTCTCTCTAATTCATCTACATTAAGAAAAAAAGAACAGAGTGAGTTTTGTAATTAAAAATAATTTTTCTGTTTCTCCTCTCTCCATAATAAATTTCTTCTTCTTAATCATCATGTAGACACCTCATTATTACTGGCCTGGTAATCCTTATTATTGAATGAAATAACTTTATTTTCTTGTTTCGGTATTTTTAAACTACCACTTTGGATTCACGACTACTTCCTAACTTTAAAATAAATTAAAATTGTAACACATTAATGCATATATATATTCTACTTTCCAACTGTGTGTAGCCACATAATTGGTTTTTAGAATTTAGAAAAGTTAAATAATTCACTGATGCGTTTTTGATTTTAGTTCATACACTTAAATTTTTCTTTTTCAAATTTACCATGTCTATAAATTTTTTAATAATTATAAACCGTTTTTTTTTCTTACAGGTTGTTATATGGGTTGATCCCTTAGATGGGACAGCAGAATACACTCAAGGTAATATCTTTATATGTGATTACATAGTATTAGAATAATGTGTAGATAATTATGTGTGTATAAATTATTGAATTTTGTTTTCATTTAGTTAAGTTTTTAATATAGATTGCATGTCTCTGGGTTGATTGTATTCCAGATTTTTTGTATCATCCCTCCTGGCTTAGAAACTAGGAACAGGGTATGTGATTTTTTTCGCGGATCTCAAGACCATAGATTTGCGAAAGTCAGTGAATCAAAACCTATAATCAAACGAAATTTTCACTGCAATCTAAAGTTTAAAGTTTGAAACCTTCGCTAAATCACGTTTACGAGACGTTTTCATAATGACGACTCTTCCTGAAAAAAAGAGTTTTTTTTTTTCTTCCTCTGTCGGATTTTTGTTGTTTTTAATATTTGAAACAATGCTGCAATCCTTTAATATCGCCATTCATATTCACGCAATTATCATAACAAACATCGATTTTCGTATTTAACTGATTTAAAAGTTATGAATTTTGAATCGTATTCACGTTATTTAAAAATCGTACGTCACAATTCATATTCACGTTTTTTTAAAATGCAAGATCGCGATTCGTATTCACGCGAATTTAAATATCAATGTCGCTATTCATATTCACCGGATCTAAAAATCTTGCATTGCAATTTGTATTTACGCGATTCAAATTCCAATATTGCAATTGGTATTTTCTCGTCCTTAAATCCAATATCGCGATTCATATTCACACAGTTTTAAAATCCAATATTGCGATTTTTATTTTCGCTTTCTTAAAATACAATATCTCAATTTTTTTTCTCACATTATTAAAATCCAATATCTCAATTTTTTTTTCACATTCTTAGAATACAATATCTCAATTTTTATTTTCACATTCTTAAAATACAATATCTCAATTTTTATTTTCACATTTTTATTTTCACATTCTCAATTTTTTTTCTCACATTATTAAAATCCAATATCTCAATTTTTTTTTCACATTCTTAGAATACAATATCTCAATTTTTATTTTCACATTCTTAAAATACAATATCTCAATTTTTATTTTCACATTCTTAAAATACAATATCGCGATTCTAGTAAGAACTTAGATTTTTCTTAAATTAGTTACTATAAAAGTGTGATATACTTTATTGGTCGGTAGTTTAATTTGTAAATCTCAGTTCAAAAAATTATATTGAATATGAATGGAATTTAAATTGATATCTTGTTATCGAGTTTTTGCATATGAAATTTTCAGGATTTTTCACTTTGTGCCGCAATCACTTCTAATGTCTTCATGTATTTCACAACAGTTCGAATTTTTCAATCTGTTGCAGCAGTTTTATTGAAAACAATGTAAAATAATTTTTTAGTATTTTTTTATCAGGATTATTAGACCATGTGACTGTTTTGATTGGTCTTGCTGTCAAAGGAAAGGCTGTTGGTGGAGTCATTCATCAGCCGTATTACAATTATAAAGTACGTATCAAATGTGACAATCATTTTTTAAAAATCAACTAATTTTTTTGCCACTTTTACAAAAAATTTTATTATTTCTAGAATGAAAAAGATTGGTCAAAATTAGGAAGAACAATGTGGGGTATTGTTGGGGTTGGAGGGGGTGGTATTCTTTACAAAGCTCCCCCCGAGGATAAAAGAATCATCACTACTACTCGATCACATTCCAATCCTGTTATTAATTCAACAATTGAAGCTCTAAAACCAGATGAAGTTTTGAGAGTTGGAGGTGCTGGGCACAAAGTGAGTTTTGATTACTATTTATAAGTAGTCTCAAATTGTTGATGATTTCATTTATTAATATAATATATTTTATGAAAGGAAAAATACTTGTGATTTCTAAATATTCTGTGAATTAAATCATTTATATTTTGTAGTAACGCATTGACCGTATTTATTTATCCACTTTAATAAGGCTTTTTCTTGGTACAGATGAAGAATAGCGCTTCCCTATCAGAGTAATCTAAAGTTAGAATCTGTTGCTACCTGTGCCTGAAGAAGTGTAACGTAAATGTTATTTCAGCGTATTTTTGCAGTTATTTGAAAAAAGAGTATCAATATTGTTTACTTTCCTCTGGTAATTTAATTGTCAGGCTGTTAGTAAAAAGGCCTGAATGTGTACATGAGAGAAATAAATTTTCTACAAATTGCGATTATAGCTAATAAAATAATGCTGTACAAAATAAAATTTTAGCACTAAGTCTACTGATGGTGATTACACTGGTATGTTGAAAATTATTTTATTTAATGTTGATCTATTAATATCCGAACTTAGATGAAATTAATAATTATTAATATTACAGCTTTGCTTTATTTTTAATATTTTTTTACTTCTAATTATTATTTGCATGAAATAAATTTAAATGGTATGTATTATCATTTTATTATTTCTTGAAGTTTTGCAGTTGCAAAATTAGTTAATGAATTCAGCCCATTTTTAAGTCTATTTTTCAATATTTTCAAGCAGCAATAAGAAAGCTCATTGCTGCTTAAATATAGTTTCACATTGCTAAGTGTTTTCTTTCCTTATTGTCATAACACATCACTAAGAAGATTTGTTTTACATCCCACAGTACTATTAACTATTAATGACCAATATATAACCAATTTATCACAAAGTCATTAAGATACAAAAAATATAAATCATATTCGAGTTAACACACATTTATTTGCTAAATAAATTTTCTTACTGATAATTATTTTGTGTATTAATGATTCATGATTTGATGCTATATGTCTGAAAATATCTTTGAAAGAGAAACATAAAGCAAACCAATGACAAAATTGAGCTTACTTTTGTTTCTTTGTAACTATTTTTTTTTTCAAGTTAATAATGTTGCATGAAATAAAAGCATCTTCTGTGGTGATAAAAATGCCTGCCAAAATGATCCCTCCTTTTGTGTGCATCAATTTCTTATTATATATTTTAAAAATAATTGTGAAAGCTATATTTCCAGCAGGAAAATAATTTTAGTTTGATGGATATAGTGTTAAATCGTGTTTCTTTTTACATTCATTTATTTATTTTGTGTTTAAAAAGCTTTCTTTCTCAACACTTAAAGTAACTAATAAATGGGATTGATAGCTGCTAATATAAGGAAGTGCAAATAAGCATTACAAGAAAAAGAGTTATTGCTTTTTTTCCAAGCTATTTAATAGTACAGTTCAATTTCAAGCTCACTTAATATCATAGGAAAATTTCAATATGTATGAGAAAAAATTTAGATAGCAACAGTAATTACTACTATAAGAATATTTTAAACAGGCAGTTAGAGTTGTAGGAAGAAATAAAATTCTAATTTAAGGTTAACAGAGTTTCAAAATGCCATTCAATACTTATGGTAATTTATTTGTGGGATTTGGAACAAAGCAGCCATATGGCGAGATTTTTTTGATAATCTCATTTAAACTTCATATTCATTCTTCCCTTTTTCTAATTCAAAGTATTAAATTAGATAGATATTTTTTTTAATTTGCAATGACATTTATATTAGTTTATGCTGTACTAAATTGTTAGCTGTATATTTTATTTTAAAACTTACAAATTTCAATAGTTTTAAAACAACTTGATTTTGTCGCTTTATATTCTGGTTCTCTTATTCCACATTGACATCGATATGCAAAAACTTTATCCATAGTCTTTTAAATGTTGCAGAATAATGTTGTCACAAGTATATGTACAAGGTGATTCATGAAATTTCGATTTAAGGTATTAAATATTACTTGCAACAGAATTGTATGGGATTTTTTTAAAGTTTTGCTAGAGACAGTCACAAATGTTCTATTTGTGACCCTTTCTCACACAACACTCATCTAGCCGGTAATCCGTTCCTGCCAAACCTGTGTTAAGGTATCTGAATCAAGTCCATAAATAGAGGCTGTGATACACTGTTTCAACTCCGCTGGAAGAGGAAGGTAAAGAGGTCATGAGTACCTTGTTCTTTACATGCCCTGCAGAAAGAAACCACAAGGTGTTAGATCGGGAGTTCTGGGTGGTCGTTGGGTGAGTAACATGTTGTAGTCCACTGTTCTTCCTATCCAATCGGTGAGGAAGTTATTCATTCAGGTAATTTTGCACATAGGCCATCCAGTGTGGTGATGCATCATCCAATTGGAGAGCATCCTGCAACTGTGGCACCAACCAAAGAGTTAATATATCCCAAAAGTGGCACACTTGAAAAAAAATGGCAAAACACTTCCTGTCTAGACACTTCATAGAACACATTATTCTTAGGGGTATCTTGCACGAGATGCTCTGTAAATTTAGACACAAAATCTAAAATTAAAATCAAAATATGTTCCTCGCAAAAATAATATTTTATTAGTTTACCTTCCCACTGACATGGAATGTTGGTTCATCGGTGAAAACCAAGCGATGAGTAAAATTGTCATTTTCAACCATGTTTGAGAGGAAATAGATTGCTGGTTTGATGTGTGTTATATGACTAAGGGGTTACACATTGAACATTTGTGACTATCTAACATTTAAAATGATTCTGTACTATTCTGTTGCAAGTAACTTATAATATCTTTAGTTATTCTTGATTTATAATACATTGAAACTATATACTTTTTGAATCGACCTTTATATTATATTGATGATTATATTACAAAGTAAGATTTTAGCCACATATTAAGTTAGTATCTAACGATTAGAGCTGCCTTATCTCTGAAGTCAGGGTTGCTAGTGAGCAATGCAGACCACATTGCCATCATCACGTGATGAGCCATATGTCATTATAATCTCCATGACCAATTGGATTACAACTGTTGCAAGTGTGCTTTATTTATTCATTTATTTTTTACGGTTAGATTTAATAATTACACTATTCTATTTCGTTATCTTATTATTTAAGAGTTATTTTACATACAATTGGGGCCATAACCCTGTGCATAGCAATTTAACTGTTTTAAAATTAATACAATGCTTTGCTTGTTTCGTTTAAACTTATCTAGTTTTTAAACTGATATGATTCATCCAAGATCGGATTTTAATGATAACAAATATACATCTTTTTCATAAGAGACCTATAAAAATGAATATTTATGCCTACTCTTATTTTTCAGGTTTTATTATTGATAGAAGGAGCAGCTCATGCATATGTATTTCCCAGCAAAGGATGCAAAAAATGGGATACTTGTGCACCTGAAGCAATTTTACTCGCTTTTGGAGGAAAATTGACTGATATTTCTGGACGACCAATTCAATACCATGCTGAAGTTGAGCATCTTAATTGGGGTGGAGTTTTGGCTACGCACGCTGAATCACTCCACGGGTGGTATATTTCAAATATACCTGACGATGTGAAGGCATCTCTTCAATCTAAAATATAATAAAAACCATTCCTTATTAAGAGCTTTAAAATAATTTTATCAAAAATTTTAATTTTCAAATAAATTGTGATATAACCATTTATGTAAACACTTATGTGATTTTTGAATCAAATTTATCCCTTCTGTTGATTGTAAAAATAATATTATTAAGATTTCCACAAATATGTCATACAAAAAATTGTTTTTATTTTTTTTATTATTATTATTAATTTGTGTCATAATATTCTACTTAATCAGCTGTATAAAAAGTAATTTTTCATTTTCTGATTTTGTTTTTAATTTCATAAAACACTTAAATTTATGACACTTACAAATCAAAGATTCTATTAAAATTAGTTTATAGATCAAAATTTGAAATATTGTTGGAATTGATTTTTCTGAATTGATTTTATTTTACTGGTTTGATTTTTTGTATTCTGTTTTAATAGCACTAATAATGTAGTTAATCACTATTTTTGTCTCTTCTTATATTAGTTTAGAATTGTTGTGATTTTTCATGTTATGTTTGAAATGTTTATCCGGAATCCTTTTTGTTTTTTGATCAATTCATAAGAGAAATTCACATCAAACTTTTGTTAATTGTTAAATTTTTCCATTAAAATGTATACACTGCTGCTGGAAGGCTAAGAGTCAAGGGTTCAATTCTGGCAGTCAACTAAATAACTGACATGTATGCTTAGTTAGGGGCAAATTTAGTTTGTTGTGACGTAAGTCCTCTTATTTGTGTGGTAAAGAAGTTTGGAGATATGTATAGCATCTCGAATGTCATCGTTATCTGACTGAGATCAATATTACATGATGTTACTACCATGACAAATATAACAACTTTGAAAAAAAAAAATTCTTTTTTTTTTCAATATTTGTGGCAGAAATTTGTATTTTTTGATTGAATTTGTATCAAAATTGGTCCCAAAACATGCGTTTCCTTAATCATTTTAAAACTTTTAACCAAAGACAACATCTACTTAAAACTTATGTTTGAAACTTTGTTTTTACCAAAGACTGTCATTGCTAATTGTATGACATTATTTATTATTATTTTGACAAAGTGAGATTAAAAAGTTTTGCTGATATGACGGACTTTAAATTAAGAAAAAACGATTTCAATATATATTTTATTTAGTAAAAATGATATTTTTATTTGTGGAAACTCATGAGAGTTTTTAATATTTTTTATTTTTTTAACATAAAACTTTTTACAGGGTGCGTAGCAAATTTAAAAAGTGCTTAAAGGTGCTTATTTTCGCTTTTTAAAAAAGCCCTTAAAAGTGCTTTCTTAATTGAGTGCTTTTAAAAAGTGTTTAATTTTCCAAAATTAGATATTTTATCTTTACCTTTGCGATTTTCACCACAAATAATGTGAAATGCGTAGTTTTCACATTGTTCCATTCTGCGCTTTCACAATTAGTTCAACCACATTTCATTTCGACTTACCGTTGGCCCGTAGAGTATAAAAGTGTCTATCATTTTGCACATTTGATAAAATACTTGCAGATCTTTTCGAATTAATTTTTCTCCTTATTAAATAAAGTAGTTATTAGCCACTTGATAAGAAATATATTTAAAATTGTGTATAATTTTTTTTGTGATAAATATAATTAAGGAAAGAGTTCTTTGTTAGAAACTAATAATTTTATCATGATCACATTAATTCTTTGAGAAAAGTGCTTAAAAGGTGCTTATTTTTTGTTTAAAAAATTTGGTTACGCACCCTGTTTTTAAATTAAACAATGTTTTGCTGCATGAAAAAAAAACACATACTTATTTGTTCTTGCAATTTTTTTTATGAACAATTTCAAGATACTATTATCTTTTGTATTGAAATGAAATACATAAATCAATGAAAAAAAATAGTTATTTAAAAGCTATCATGTAGCTTTTATTAAATGTAAACTTTAATTCAAATGAAATTACTCTGTTTCAAATTGAAAACATTGTTAGACGTTAATTTAATTTTGTCACTATTTTTCCAAGCCACAGTCTATTACCCAAATTTATCTTAATTTTTAATTTTCTTTATAGAAATAATTAATAATTTTTCTTTATAGAAATACTAATACAGAATAATTAATTAATAAGTGCAGCATAAGAAAATTACAGGGAAAGAAAAGTTTCACTTGTTTGTGATAGTAATTGCATTCGCACTATTTTTTTATTAATTTTTTCTTTATTACATTTATAGACCTGTGTTTATTCAGTAGAAACGCACTATATTAAATAATGTACTCTACATTATATATTTGTTACAAAAATGTATAAATATTTCGGTGCATTTTTATAATATTTTAAGTATTTTTGCATATTTTTATACTATACTTCTAAGGATCAATTTTTATGGGAAATAAATATTTTTTTTTACTCTCAGAGTTTTTCATTTATTTGTCTGACTTCTTTGCTTTTTTAAAAAAAATTTCTAGTTGTAATTTAACTACTGAGGTAACATATTTAAGAAAAATTATTTTTCAACCAACACAATGACAAAAATTATTTTTCTAAAGGATGAAAAATATCGTATTTAAAACATCTTAAATTATTTTACTTAAATTCAATTATATTGCATGTGTTATGAAATATCACTTGTGATATTAATTTATAATTATAAATTATTTATTTAATCATTTTTAAAAATCCAAATTTCACATTTTTCAAAAAACTTGTTAAATAAATTGTTTTCTTTAAGATAATGAGAAATGTTTTAATATATTTTTATATTGTTTCGAAATCATTATTTCTTTTTTACTCCCTGACAAAACACTACTATTAATCAGAAGCAATTTTATTACTGGCGTTGATCTGCCAACCCAATTTTTGAGTATGCAACTACTAATCTTCAACTCCGTAGCCTTGTAATTTTTAACTCAATCCTGAAGACGAGGAAACTCCTGGATCAAGTATTGGGAAAAATTCGCCTTCATGAGGAACTTTTTGATGGAACTAACTCGCATTTGCGTTATATGGAGAGGAAAACCTCCCAATGTTAGCTTGGCGACAAGGGGACTCTAACCCATGATCTGTCTATGACTGAGGATATTTTACGTCAGCACTGTGATCAGTGCAAGCCGGATGCGGAATTCGCATCAACCAGTCATTGCTGGGTCTCGAACCCGGTTCACCTCATTGGAAAGCAAACGCTCTTTCCCCTGAGCCATCACGGCTTAATCAGAAACAATTTTATTCTATAACCGTCGTTGAATAGCCGACCCAATTTTTATGGGTTTACGACTACTAATGTTCAACTCCGTAGCCATGTAATTTTGAACCCAATCCAAAAGACAAGGGAGCTCCTGGATCAAGTATTGGGAGAAAATTGCCTTCGTGGAGGAATTTTTTGATGGAGCTAACCCGCATTTGCGTTACATGGAGAGGAAGACCACGAGAACCACCCACGATTAGCCTGACGGCAAGCGGACTCTAACCTATGATCCATCTACCACTGAGGATATTTCACGTCAGCACTGTGGTCTGTGCAAGCCGGAAGCAGAATTCGCATCCACCAGCCATCGCCGGGATCGAACCCCGGTTCACCTCATTGGAAAGCAAACGCTCTTTCCCCTGAGCCATCACGGCTTAATCAGAAGCAATTGTACCATTTTAAGGACTGGAATATAAGTTTACTTTTTCATAAATCCTAACAATTTTTATAGTTTTAATAATTCTGGGAAAATTCGCCTTCTTTAAGGGACCAAGTTTGGCAATTTAAGTAATCTTTTAAATAACTCGGGCTACATAGAAGAGATGTCAGTGATTCAATTGTTCCTAGACAAATACTATTTATCTTCTTGAATTGTCAAAGAAACATTCATTCTACCTTTCACCAAATCCAACACAATAAAGTTTTTAACTGATTTTGAAAACTTTTTTAGTTTGCGAGCAATATTGAAAAACTATTAGCATTACTGAAACTTACTTATGTTACAGAATAAATATTTGTTAATCATTTTCGTAGGGTTGTTTCGATTTTTCTGCAGTTTGCTTCAAAAGTTTAGAGGATTCTGTATTTTTTCAACCTCATGTGAAACAGCACACAAGTTACTGTTG
Organism: Parasteatoda tepidariorum; assembly: GCF_982258835.1. Classification (NCBI taxonomy): domain Eukaryota; kingdom Metazoa; phylum Arthropoda; class Arachnida; order Araneae; family Theridiidae; genus Parasteatoda; species Parasteatoda tepidariorum. The sequence continues at coordinate 52,274,440 of NC_141762.1, forward strand.
CAGAATAGAACTTTGTTAGAGAAGTTGCATAATTGTCTCATGTTTTTTAAGGAAAAAATGTGTAAAATAATTATTTTAACCAAAACATTTTTGTTTTTACGATTATGTTCTTCAGATAATGTGCTGTAAAAATTTTACGCCTTTCCCTAAGTAAAAATAACGTATCAACTGTTATTATACCTTTGTAATATTGATGTTAAAAGACTAAACTTTTTATTTTGAATGTTAACCAAACATTTTATAGTCTATTCAAGAATTATCTAATCATAATATCTGTATTGAAATTATATGTTCTTGATTTAACATAGCGAGAGCTTTTGCTGAACCAGTAGCAAAATTTCATTTACATAGAATCAAAAGAATTTGGCAACCATCTGTGCCTTTTAGACAAGAATAAATTTCATGTTAATATTTAAATTAAGAAGAAATTATACTGATAAAAAGCAGGTGTATTAAGGATTTTTTTCTGATAACTCATATATATTAAATGAGATTTCTTCCTACAATTGTTTTTGTCAAAATAAATTTTTAGTGATTGCATAAGTAAACAATGTTGGAATAAAATTGCCTTTAAAATATCCTCCAAAATAGTGCAGAAAATTTCTTCTGGAGAGAGTGGCAAACATTATATCATTTGTGTTGCATGCTGTTATTAATTATACACTACCCTACAATAATTGAAAAGACACTTTCATTTTCGCAGTATTAGTACAAAACAATCTGTAGTAAATAACATTCTTGTTATAATAAAAAAGTATCTGTCTTGAATTTTAAACTGTACACTTAAAGAAAATTTTAAGATCCTTTTTTAAGTATTATGCTATTATATATGAATATTCACATGAGTCAAATTATACTGATAGCCAAATAGATGCGTGTCACTCTATTGGAGTATATCATATGAAAGTTTTTATTGAAGATAAATGACATTTTCCAGCTCCTTTCAGGAATAAATTTCGTTTTTTGCTTGTTCATTGCACGGCTGTCAGCTTATTAGGACTTGAATAAGAAATTTAGAGGTTGTTAACATAAAAGGAGGACAAAATTTACATCTTAATGAGTGTGAATGATATATAAGAGATGATTATATTAAGCTTATGTTTATATCATTTTTTTTAACTCATAGTTCTAGTTGACAATTCTTCAGAGGTATCAACAAAAACATTATTTTTGACGATAAATGTAAAATTTAAGAGGTGTGTCGAAATTTGGGGGCTTGGGTCTCACTGGGCTAATAATGAATAGGCACTTTAGCTCATAGAGAAATCCCGCAGTGGCAGTTTGTAAGGGTAATAAGCTCAAGTATGCTCACCACATACACACAAATATGGTGCTGTTCGTTTGTATAAATATATTACGACGGGCAGCTAGATATGGTGTTAGTGAGAGCATAGCAAAGAGACCTGAGCATTCCTTCTGCATTTGTAGACTTTTTCGTAGAAAAATGGTTCAGATTCATGAGGGTAGGAATATATATATTAACAAAGTTTATTAATTTTTAGGAAGCTCTGCTTGAGAAATTTAATCGTCACACTAATATTCACAACATTTGTCATATTAAAATTATTTGATTTTGTACAGAAATCTTTATTTTCTTAAATAACGTTTGAAACTTTTTTGCTATTTTTCATCAGGTACTGCATCTTATTGAAGGAAAAGCACATGCTTATGTTTCAGCCAGCAAACGGAATAAGAAATGGGATACATGTGCACCAGATGCTGTGTTACACGCTTTTGGAGGTAAAATGACCGACATCTCTGGAAAGCAAATCCAATACCATGCAGATGTTGATCTTGTCAATCCTGGAGTTGTGGCAACACATTTGGCATCCGTTCATAGCTGGTACACACAAAGTATCCCGAAAGAAATTAAGGATCATTTTCAAACAAAAGCATGAAAAACACTATTACCGAATCAAAATGTGATGCTGTAAATGTTGTTGTGAATCGCTTAGAGTTTGCTATCTTTATGAGGAAAAACTTTTTATGTTTTTGATAAATGGAATTACTTTTAGTTCTGTACTCAAGGCTACAATATGACATATGTGAAGTATTTAACGTCAGTTTTAAAATATGGTTCATGGGTTTAATTAATGGTAAATTCTTGAAATTTCCTGAATCACAGGAAGTGAGCTTTCGGCCTATATCTTAACAAGTAGTTTAATTTTATGCTTTGCTAGTGTCATTGTTAAGAGTAGTCGCATGTACCAATACATAGTCACAACTGCAGCGTTGGGTAAATGTAAGCTTAGATTTAATCTTATTTTGCATGTTTTAAAATTTCAGAAACATTCTAAATAAAATGCTATTTTTGTTTTAATTACTGCGATAGCAAGTTTATAAAATCTAATATAATTGACTCAACCCCCGTTTCAAGGGTGTTAAAAATGCAGAAGCATTAGAGTTTTAGTCATGGAATTGAAGAAAAAAATAGGCGATAATTAAGCTTTATTTATGATAATATAATCGTGAATGTAATTGGGACTATAACATCAACTTAAAGTTTCTTCATTTATATTTTTCCTATTATATTACTTGGGAGGATTCCTCAGCTAATACTGTTGCTTTTATGTTCAGTTTTAGAGAAAAACACTGTTCTACACATTGTTAAAACTTAATAAATATTCTCTAAATAACTATTTGCTATGTGGAATACATTTTTATTTTGAAATAAACTCATTCATTAAAAAAAAATTGTCCATCTTCTTATAATGTATGGTCTGCAACAATACAACTTCAAAACAAAAAATTTTTTGTTGAATTACATGAAAAATTCTTTTTTAAAAGCAAACGAGATAAATTAAACAAAATGTTCTTGACATTTTAAAAATAATGAACTATTTAATCAAGTTGTTATAGAGGGAAACATATCAGTTATATGGAAGTAACAGAAATTTCAAACTCAAAATTTGTAAGCTTCTACAATCCTTCTTTGAGATCTGATTTGCTGGTGACAAAGATGTTTTATTTCAATTTTAACGTTAAAAATTTCAGACAAATTAATAATTCATGAACAAAATAAAATTTTATAAATTTGTTTCAAGCCAATGTTGGAAATTTTTTAATAATTTGTATTGTTGGATAGCCACAAAAAATGCCATTTTATGATTTATCACAAAATTACATTTACAAGGTTAATAAAATAAAAATTTAAATGCTTCGGTTAGGATTTGTATTCAACTTTTTTTTTTAAAATTTTATTTCAATTTTTTTAATTTCTGAATTAAAATTGTTAAGTTCATGTTTACTTAAGTTGCAATTAAAGCAATTCTGAGAAAAGCTCAATGTTCTTTTTAACATAGTTCAATAATTACTGTTTCCAAATGTTTATTATAACTGAATATTTCCAGATTTGCACGTAAATAGATACAGAATGTTGCATAAATTTAAAGGTATTTTAAAAAAAGTTATGTTTAGCACATATTAATTTCTGAATAATTTAAAACATATTAACATAGTGTATATTTTTTAAATTAATGCTTGTATAATATAGACAAGAAAAATTTCAAATGTATATTTTTCTCTTTACATTGAAATATTGCAGATTATTTTGTTCGTTCATCTATAAACGTTTTTATAATTGATATACATATATATCAAAGTAATATATATATGCAATATCAAAGTTAAGACACACTTAATAAATTTTTTCTTTTTTGAAAAATTTGCTAAAAGTATTAATAGCTTTTCCACTTCGATTTATAAAAAAAAAGTCTGCTAATTATTTATGCTCTTTAATTAGTTTCAAAAAAATTTTTTTTTAAGAGCAACAACTGCTATTTAAAAGAATTAGGAAATATTAAAGAATATACTAATTCATTATATTAAATATACTAATTCATGAGGCTATACTTGTTATATAGAGCTTTTACTGTATTAAATATGTACAATATACATAGAGCTTTTACTGTATTAAATATGTACAATGTAAGTGATATGATTTTTTTCTTCTAGTTTTTAAAAACGTTAAATATGAATACATTATATCTGTAAGAGATTGAATTTGGTACTAACAAATGGTAACAGTTGCATGCAACTTTCAGAGATAAGGTCTGGCTTACTTTGTAAGGTCCAAGCAAGATAGATTATAAACTCAAAAAATTCTGCATAGAAATATTGATAAACCCAATTTATTTAGATTTACAAGAAATTGTACAATTGTGAATTAAAATGTTTCAGGAACTTAAGAAATATGTTGTACATATAAAACATACAATAAAGAACAGTTACATCGCAGCTTGTTTAGCACAATATATATATATTCTCACGATTTTTTTTTCATTAATATTCAACAGAATTTGTTCAGTAAAATCTGATTTGATATTAAAAAAAAAATCTAAAAATGCAATATTATAAATACAAAAATTACAGACAATGTAACGCTATACAAGTTATCCACAGCAAATAATTTAGGCCATGCAACCAGTAATACTAATGAACACCATGATACGATGATTAACCACTCGCAGAGCCAAGATGCTAAATCAAAGCTGTGGCAACTAATCTACTTCGACATGCTGAAAACGTAACAAATGAACATACTATACAAACAAATCTCTTTATTTTAATAACACATTTCAGAGAGCAGCCTTTTAGGAAAAAGATATAAAAATATTAAAGTTTATATTGTATTAACAAACGTATTTATGGTGTCTTCAGATAAGGCCATTTTTAATCTCATAGTTTAGGATGGAAAGCGTGCTATTATCCTACAAACCATACAATGTCAAAATATGATACACTAAAACACACAGCACCAATGGGTACACTGCTTTTTTCCATTTCTAAAGCAGATACCAGTTATTTAACAGGTAACATCACAAGTTTAACTCCACACATTTAAGTACATAACTTATACCTACAATTCAGCAAAATAACATTTCTTATTATCAGCGATTTGGTGAAGATTTGTTATGCTTATATACATTGTTTAACAGTTGCTTTAGGAAAAAAGGGATTATAAATCAATGGTAAGCTGGGAGAATATTTAATTTCAATTTAAAAAAAGTTTAAAGGACCAATGATTTAAAAAAAAAACATTCCATTTCTACAGCCTCTAGCAATACTATTTAGGTATACTTCTTTTGACATGTAAATTTTAACTAGTTTTATAAATTTGAGTTTAATTAACTTCAGGCAGATTGACATTTGAAAAGAAACTCTGCAAGAGACCAACAGAGAAGTGAAAAGCATTGGTAATTGCTATTAGAACTGCATGAATTGTCTTCTGTTGGTGACAATTATAGGCAGACTCCATTGATCTTTAAAATTGTTTGACAATATGATTTTTTCATATCTTAATTACAACATTTTCTTAATCTTAGAATTTGCTAGTTTCTAATTTTCCATCCACAGCATTTTAATAACATAGATTTAGAGCAGTTTTGCAGATGAAAAGAAAAATCTACAAAGAAATAAAATGGCATTGATCGAACTTAAATCTTATACGTCACAAATTTGGAAATGAAACATATCTTTTAAATATAATACATCAACGTGTCCTTAATGAATAAATCACTTTATAGTACAGTAATAAATTTTCAGAGAATTAGCAACTCTTGTCAAAATAATTTGCAATACCTATCACAGACTGCATAAATATTAACAATAAAAATTATTAATTTTAACAATGAGTTAAATTACACTGCAAACCTGTTATTTTTACAACCACAATTTTAATTGGTTATTTTATAAAAATATTTAACACATTTCATGTTCGCATTTTTGCCACAAATGAAATATACATCTAAATCAAAAATACAGTAATGTCATAAAAAATTGGTAATGTAATAGAAAAAAAAATCAAGTCAAATAAACCTTGATACATGGTCTTTACAATATATCTTCTTTATAAATAACATTAAGCAGAAAACAAAATTTTAAATATAATTACATATTTAGAGAAATTTTATTTATTGAACACAACAGGGAAGTAAACATAACAATACTATAAAATATTTAATTTGCAAGTTAAATAACAAAATTATTTCAGGAACAATCAAATAACCAATACTTTTTCATCTACTTAATTTTACAATTACTACAAGAATTTTTTTTTTTTTCAACATTAATGTCTACACTTCCAGTTTATATTTTCTTTTATGTAACCAATACTAAGAACAATTTATTTACAATTTGTTAAAGTGAAATTGCTTCAGAATTTATAAAGCACACCAAAAATTAAATACTAATTTAAGAAAAGACATTAATTTTAAATACATGCCCCTTTACAACCTATAACAAGAAATGTTCATCAACGTTAATAAAGGAAAAAAATAACAATAAAAGTGGGGTTTTTAAAAACAAGAAAATAGACATCCAGCCAGTCTATTGCAAATTATAGCTAGTTCCAAAAGGGTTTCAGGTACTAGATAAATCGGTGAAATGTTAAATAAATCTAAAGCTATTGATATGAAAAATTAGTATAATAAATCCCCTTTTTTAATCTATGACAAAAATTTTTTAGAATGAAAAACAGCGAGGTATTTTGGAAATACAGTAGGTTTGTTTCATTACACAATATTAAATTAATAAAAAGAATATTAATCAGTACTCACACGTAAAATTTTCAAGGTTTGACTGAGGTAAAAGCTGATGAATATTTTTCTTATTTAAAAGATTTTTTTTTAAATATTTTCTCCTTAGCGATATTGATTATAGGATAAATAAAGCATCACATAATTTCGGGAACAAAGATTACTCCAGAGTAAAATAAAAAAATAGAATCAATTACATAATTTGATAAAATTAATTTATTATAATAAACTGTTTCAGAGTTGAGGTCTGCAACAACCACGACCTACAGGACTTACAAAACAGTTCAAAGTGTAACACAAACAGCAATACACAACATGAGGTAATTTTTTTTTTTTGTACATCATAATTTATAATACAAGCAAGACTTGTCTCATGTAGGTTCTGATAACAGTTGCTGAAGTAAACTCTTCTTCTGGTCCGGTTTAGGTTCTTCTACCTGAACCTAAATCAAAACATAATTTTAATAGTATTTTATTTTAGTATATTAAAAATTTTATTCAATGCATGCTCATTAACTTTATTAATCAGCAAAATACAATAAAAAGTTTTTAAACAGGGAAAATTTTAACAAGAATTGATAAACCACATTGTTTAATTCCAGGTCAAGTTCATGTTAATTGGTTCTTCCTAAAATTTTATACTATATGGTCAATTTGACTTTTCTAATTAGTTATATTTCAAAATTTTTAGTAAAACTACTTTATCAGAAAATTATTAATAATAATCAATATTAGACAAGCTTCTACAGACCACAGGATAAAAGCATAATTTTATGTTCCAGTGCTACATAATATCTCCTTTTAATATTATCTGATAATTTTGCTACTGCAAGAAACCTCTGAATTAATCTGCAGAGCACCCAGTAAGATATTTGTACTTAAATGTTACCCTTGGTAGGTTCATAACTTTTAAGATACTAGAACACCAAATACAATAGATGATTACAGAAAGTACTTCGAAAGAAAAGTAACAAAACAGTTTTCTTCCTCATAAACAATTAAAACCATTTTTTTTTCAATTAGAGCAATTATTTTTAGCTTTCAAAATAAATCAACATTAATAAATGCGAATATAAACCTAAGAGTGCCTAGTACTGCACTACACTGATTCTGCTACAGTGCATCTGATGTTCTTGTTTTTCTGTTGCATTTGGCATTCATAAAGTTAGCTTTAAAAATATATATATATTATTCTAAAAAGTTAACTCACTCTAGGACTAATAGGCTGCGAAGCTGTCTCAAGACTACTTGCATCATTTAACAAAGCTTGAAAAGCTAGTTGAGGTGATGGCTGTGTTTCAGCTATAACAAAGAAAGAACAAAATGAATGATTTAGACACATTTTTGCAGTTTAAAAGTTTATTATGAGATAGTAATAAGCCACTGATCTTTTGAGCCTTTTAACTTTTATATTTTTGTGGATTATCACTGCCTTGCAATTAAACCTTTATATATTTTAAATAGAAAGATACTGTTAAACAATTTAATACCAAGCTAAAAGAAAATTAGTTTTGGTGTTTAAGAAAAAAAATTCTTTGTCTTTTGCAGTTGTAACTTTCTTAACAAAGGAATTCAAGTTAAAACTTGGAGGTATCAACAAAATTCTAGACCACAATTTTTCAAAACAGTAACAAAGCAATTTTTCATTTGAAAATCTTTTCTATTTTACATAATAAAAATATACTTCCAGTCTTTTCAATATGAATGACCTTACAAGAACTCAATAATAAAATTTGCAGCTTATGCTAAATCCAAAAGGAGAAAAAAAATGGCACAATTATTTTTGATAGCTTTGAATCAGATTTAGTGTGGTTTTTAGAACTGAATGAAAAAAATATCTAGTGACGTGTTGGTTAAAGGAAGAATTCAAAATTGGCGGTGTCAAGTCTTCATGAAGAGCCTTAATCAAATACTGTTAACATAAAATGCTCAATGGTGAAGAGTCATAAAATTTAGAGAAAAAATTCAGAACAAGAATGAAATCTTTAAAACTTCTGTTAGTGTTCAAATTTTGACTAATTCATGATTAGGCTTCTTTTAATTTTTAAAAACTCTACACACAATTAGATTTTTTAATTAGCTAAAAAATTGTCCTCCCCCCCCCCAAAAAAAAGCCCTGCTGCAATAAATCAATTTTTTAGAATGCATACCAGGTAGTAGTTCCACTGACAATCCAAGTTCTTCTAAGGCTTCTCTAGAAAGAGAATTCACATTGACTACACGAGTTCCAGAGAGAGAATTATTAGAGGTTAGAGATTGAAGAAGTTGTTGATTCTAGAAACAAGAAATTGTTAGGAAACATTTTATCTACATAATAAAGTAAAATGATACTGATATAAAATAAAACAAATTCAAGCAATTAGAATAGTTTTTTTCCTCATAATTCTCAGGTTTCCAGCTCAATTTTAGAAAGAAAAATAATTCCCCGACTTTTTCAGGTACATTTAAATGAAAATCCATACAATATTTTATCTATACCAAACTATTTTTCAACAGAAAACTTCAAATTTTTTTTATTATTTTTCATTTATAATATCAAATATTAGATTTTGTGAGCAAAAACATATAATAGAATGAGACAGGAAACATGGGAAAGTTTCACTTGAAGGTGACATTTTATAAAGTAATTGTAATAGATGTTAGAATTATTTAAATCTTATCTCAATAACTGATTACTATTATTGACAATTCTAAGACTGGTTATTTTACCGGTCTGATATAGGAATTTTCCAGTTTTTTTTTTTTTTTTTTTTTTTTTTAAATTGCATATTTCCTGCTTTTTAAAGTTAAAATAAAAATCCCTGACCCGTGGGAGCTCTGATTCCAGTATTCATTGGTTTGGTAACATTTACATGCTGTGGTGCAACAGAATCCAATTAAATTTGACTGTAGGCTGTTCCAAGAACTTAAATTACAAATTGGCCTTATGCCGGAGTTTCTGCTACAGTAGCAAGATATTTTCGGCTTTTGTTAAAGCATTTAACTAGACACAAAGAGCTATACAAATATTAACTTATAATCATTTTAATTTTAGTGTCGTACAAAGTTACCATTGTAAAAGTTCACTATTTAAACAATCTTCTAAAAATTGTTTTTAAAAGGACATTATTAAAACTAATTTTCATATTTAATACTCACTAGATTTGAAGATAGTTGATTTTGAGAAGTACTTATAATTCGTAACTGAGTTTGAAGGTTGTCAGATGTGTTTTGTTCAACAGCAGACGAACGTAAGCTGCAATGAACAGAATATATTAAAACAATGGTTAATTATAACAAAGCTTATATGCAAATCAAAAGACATTTGATCAAATGACGGATTTTTGTATGAATGATTATTTATATGATGTAAATGCAACATTTTGCATGTTTTTTCATCAATATGGATGAATTTTAATTGTTAAGTTTGGTCGAAATATTCATGACCAATCATAGTGTAATAATACAAAATTTGAATTCCATATGCAGTGAAACCACTCAAAAGCTACCACTCATCACCTCATTGTAACATGGTCATTTTTAGAGGATACCTCCATTGACTTTAAAATTGTTAACAAAGGTACATGATTTTTTGCAAACGCTTTTAATTTTAGTCAGTGTCATTTTCTTGGTGCAGAAATGCCACTTCTGTTAGCATCATGAAAAGATGCATTGAAGTTTGCATTCAATTTTATATCATAAAAATTAGTTAGCTTTAAAAGATAAGAAAGAGGTTTGTTTTTTCAAATCGAACTTTTTTTCTAGTTTAACTTTTAACAACTCTAGATCATTGATAGCATTGCCTGCAATGAATTCTGACTGCAACATGAGGTTGTAATCATCGAAAAAAACTCTCTAAATAAGATCGTTACACAAATATTTTGAATACACTGTTATCTACTAATTAGTTTTGTTAAATTTTTTCATGTTTCCTTATTTAACCTTTTGTGCATTTGGTGCAGATGCTTTCCCAGTCGCTGGGAAAAAATTCTGCGCTTCCCAAAAGTGGTATTTCCTGGAGGATCACTGTATTTAGGATAAGAGAGAAGTTTGGTGATATGAAATAAACTTTCAAAATATACTTCGGGTTCAAGCCGGTAGGGAGACAAATTTGTCATCTTGAAATATGATCAGAATTTACAAAATAGTAACGACAAATAGTTTTTCGCATTAAATTTCATTCATAAAAAAAAAACAAGGAAAAAAAAAAAAAAAAAAAAAAACAAGATACAAATTTTATTGTTCTATGAGTGGTATGGAATTCAAATGACATTTAATTTTTGAAAACATTAAAAAAAATTTTAGTTTATAAAAACAAAAGTATTTAATATGATTTATCAATTAAGTTATTTAAAAAAATAAATAAATAAATAACGGAATCCAACAAAACATGCGAAAAAGAATATTTAGCATGTTTTCAAATAACGATTACTATGCACTACACTTCTTCCCCTGTCCACGTTCTCAGTTGTTAGGTTAAAACGAGTACAGTTGGTAGGTTCAAACGAGTAAGTAAAAAAATAAAGCAGCTCTTTACAACAAAAAAGCAATTTATTTCGAGCCTAGTGCCAAGCGAATGCAGATGAAACGAGAAGAAAATTTAAAAAACTTCAGAACCTAACGATGGTTTACTTTTGCTCCACTCCACTGAATATCCTTGGACGAGATGGTGGGGAAATCTTGCATTTCTTTCTTTTGGCGTTTGATACTCTTTTGCTCACTCTACATCTCGCAGAGAGGAGGGGAAAGAATCATTCTTAATTTGATAGCAAAGAAAATTCTTTTAGTGATAAAAATAAAATATAGCACTATTTACCTACTCAACAGAAAATAAGTATTGTCGATACTTAAAAATTATTTTATAAGAATGGGAAAAAATATTTGGTTCTGGGGCATTCCGTTTATTCTTCCGTCCTTGAGTCACTTTTGTTTCAGTCTTACTTTTGTCCACAGACATTTTAGAAAAACAGAAATCTGTCATCATGTGGACATAAGATTTGCACCCATGTGTGAATCCGATTTATATTGACAATTTAATTTTAAAAAAATTTATAATTTATTAATGAGATTCTATTGTATAAATAAGAGAACGTAAGATTTAAAAACTTATAATGAAATCAATAAATTTCAGAATGGAAATCTAAAACTATATTTCTACCAGTTTTTAATTTATTCCAATATGATTTGGAGCATGTGGGCGTGTTTCAATTTACACAAGGGCACATATTTTAAAAAAAATAATAAATTTAAAAAAAATTAACTTACTTATCATTAGGACTGGTAGTAAAAACTTGAATGCTCTGCCTTTCAAAAGTGAACTGTTGTCCACCAGGTGCTAAACTATAAGTGACACCAGGAGATGATAGGGAAACAAAAGCAGAAGTTATTGCAGCATTCGCTGCTTGATTATAGCTTGGAGAGGGTAATGATTGAGGAGAGAGAACAGAATCATTAGCAGAAAAATTTGTCTGATTTTGAGTACCGGATGGAATACGACCTGAAAAATCAATTAAAGAGTACACACTTAAGTTCAAAATTATCAATAGTAGGAAGACATCAAATAAGTAATGAAAAGATATAGTTTTCAATATGCAATGATTTGACCATACAATATTTTTTAAAGAAAAAATAAATAATTAATTAAGGTAAGGTTCATTCTTTCTATTACATCTAATTTTTGACATTAAAATGGTATCAAAACTAATGTGCTGAAGGGTTTCGCAAATTAAGAAGAAATTTTTTTTTTTTTGTTTTTGCTTTTTCTTTGTGACACAATTTTCTATCTTTGACCATCAGGCACACTAATAATTCCTGACATTTTTGCATTCTGAAATCACATGTGAAACACTGCCAAAAAGCATTTATATGTCAATTTAAAATAAAAGCTTGCAAACTTCAATATTTATTTATACCTTTTTTTGAAGCAAGCTAACATTATAAACTATGACAATGTAAAATCTTATCTCAAAATCTACATCAGAGCTTAAGAATAGTCAATTTATACATTGAAGTATTTCTAATAATTCAGTAACTAATCTGTTGTTCCTAGAACAGAATTTCCACTTAATTAAAAAAATCAAGGACTTATAAAGATCTAAATGGAAATTTTCCAAGGATCTACTCAGTAATATAGTTAGTATGTTAAAATACATGTCAACCAGATTTTATTACATTGAAGTAGAAATTTTATATTTTTAAAGCACACTGCTTAGTTAACATAGAAAAAGCATATATATTAAGTTTATTTAATTTTCATTGTTCAATAATAGAAGCATTTTTTAATGTATGTATACGTTTAATACATTACACAAGCATTGTGACAAATAATTTAAAGAATTTATTATGTAATTGCAAGTTTAATAAAATACATAAGATTCTTCTTTTAAATTTTTTAAATCAAATTTTAGTTTTCAGAAATTGTACATAATTAGATAAAATTTCAAAATGTATCCATTTAGTATATTTGTTTCAATTTTAATAACATATCTTTTTATTATCTCAGACTATCAGTAATGTATTTTGAACAAAATTAAATCTTTTGTAGTACAATTTACACATAACAAACTAAGATTTACCAAACTTAATTTCTTTAAAATAGATCATAAATCGCAAAGTATGATTATCTAAATTTTGTGAATATGAATTGCAATATGTTACATGTAAATCAAAACAATATGAAAAGTGAAGTAAGCCTTGAAAATCGTGTAATGTGAATTGAGTTTCGTAATGTAGGACTTGCAAATTAAAATTCAACATATGTTTCGTTAATCAGGAAAACATCAATAGCAAATGATTCAGAATATCATTGAAAACACAAAAAGTATCAAGATGTAAATCACGATGAGTGCGATAATTCTTAAAACACTTGAATGCTGTCATTTTGAATGAGTCAGAAATCGTTTAAACCCTTTCGCGCCGAATGTTTTTTTTTTTTTTTTTTTTTTTTACAACAGAACAATTTTGGTAGCACAAGCAATGAGTAGGGTGCGCTAGAATGCTAAAACTAAGATGTTATATTTTTAGGAAGATTTTAACACTGATTTAGGACCGGGACATACATGTCCCATCAGTCCTGACAACTGTACATACGTGTCCCAGTAGTCATCAATGAGTAATTTTGTAAAGAAAACCAATGATCACATAGGACTGTTAGGATTCTATGTTCCACTATCCAAGACGAGAAGGACACATATGTCCCGATAATAAAAATGGAAGTAAAACGTTCCCACTTATCAGTTTATTAGAGGTAATCCGCTTCGTAACTTCTCAGGCCTTAGATTCATAGATAAATCAAAATTTAATCGAAAATATGCTGTATTTTCCAAAAAGAAACTATTTACGTTCGTACAGTATGGAATGAGCTGCTACAACAATAAAAAAATGCAGGAATTGCATTATGTACAGTAGTGCCATCTATGTTCTGGGAATGAAAATACCTTAAAAAATATTGGCACAGAGAAGCGTTTCTATCCCAAAAGATTTTTTTGAAATTTGCTTGGGATGTATGTGTCCCGTTAGGCGCGAAAGGGTTAATGCTATTGAGATTTCCTAATATATATTGCTCACCAATGTATATTTGGAAATCCCAATAAGGGATTTCTAAATCACTTGAATGTGATTGTCTGCAGGTTAATTGTATTCCCGTGAATCACAATGTTTGATTTATAATTTACGAAATCAAAATTTCTATCATTTAGCTTGAAGTCCCATTTAACAGATTATTTTGAAAATTACTCAGAGAAAAATCAAAAATTTTTCAAAGAACCTATCACAAAATTTAATGATTTTTCGGAGACCCGATTTTTTTTCAAACAAAATTCAAAGGATTTCAAGGTTTGTACACGTAAAGAATTTTGCTATAGAGAACAATAAAAAATATATAAATTGTTTCAACTCATTTTGATCATACACCAATTTTTATAATAATTTGCATATGGTTTAAATAAAAGTTTCTCTCAGGATCATTTATCATTCAAGTATATCAATTATATTACCTCTCTGAACTCTTTGTTGTTGTGAAGCTTGAGATTGAAGAACCATAACAGGTGACACAGGATTATAGTTTACATCAGCCTGCTGTTGTGTTAGAACAATATTTCTTGCATTCTGATTATTTGTAGAAGCTTGAAGGGTACGAATTATTTGTTTCTGTTGAGCTGTGAGTTTAGCACCAATGGAGGCTTGCTGAAAGTAAATATAGACACTCATTTATTAATTGTTGTTAAAGAGTTTTTTGATAAATGAAATGTTATACATTCAAATTACACAAAATGTTACATAAATTGCTAAAAATATATGTTAGACTTTCACCTGATCCATTGTTGTTATAGTACTTTCAAAAATCAAGAAAAATTAGCCGAAGTCTATAAATGTTTTAAAAGATAAAATATTTTATTTACTAATATTTCTTTAATAAATTTTCATCATTTATTTGTTTTCAATTGTAAACTTTATTTTTATTTTGATATGAGAACAATGAAGGAAAGGTTAAACTCTTGGTACCCAGGCACCTCAAGCTAAATGAGGGGGAAAAAATGTTTCTGTAATTCATATTAACTATATTTGTAAAAAATTAATTATGTCCGGAGAAAAAAACAGCAGAGACAAATATATGCAGGGTTTACGGCAGTATGGCAACAATAATTTATAAAATAGTAACAAAATATATTTTTCATTGAATTCCATGCTTTTCAAAAACTTCGTCGCACTAATTGTATTGCTCTATGCATAGTATGGAATTCAAATGGTATAAGTGAAAGAGTCTGAATTGTGTAATTGTAAAATCTGATTTTCCCCCCTCAAGTTTGTCAACCACATCAAGGTTTTGAACTACTGAACTATTACCTAGGTCAGGGGCGGCGAACCTTTATGCACCAGCGTGCCATTTTTCTAAAAAAAAATTTTATGAGGCCATAGTGGTGCCGTCAAATAATTTTGACTTCATGATTATTGAGAAAATAATTATACTAAATACTATCAACTGAAAAATCTTTATTTACTATGAAAAATAATACATTTTGCAATGACTCAGTTATCTGCGTAATTCAACTTAAAGTAACATCAGTGTTGTTGCAGATTAGATGACAAATAACTTATTAATCTTAGTTCAAGCATTGCTGTTAATTTCTTGCTAGTTATTTATCGTTAGCTTGCTTTTTAGGCTTATTGTTTAATTGTTAATTATTTGGTTAAAAATTGTTTATTTTTTTGCTTGTTTATTGTGAATTTTAATTTAATTGTTAATATGCTTCATAGTGAACTTTGTGATGGGTGGCGTGCTCAAAATACTGTGTCGCGTGCCACTGGTTTGCCATCCCTGACCTAGGTGATCCTATTGAACCACTAAATTTTCATTGCTAGTATAAACCCTAAATATATGGTTTGCATTATGGTATGTATATATTACCTGAGATAACTGAGCATTTAACATAGGATTCTGTAGCTGCAAATTTTGCAGAGGACTTGTAGTTCTCTGATTCCATTGAGAGGTACCTGCACCTGTCGTCTGAGGAGACAATACCATTAGTGATGAAGCAGTAGATGAAATAGGAGATGGAGAATGACTAGTGACTCCTTGATGGTATGATGGAGGAGGTGGATGAGATGTAGACTGATAAGCAGAATGTGGGGGTGTTTGACTTGGGAATGGTTGCTGAGAGAGAGAAAAAGGTGAGGGTTGGTTGACTCTTTGTCCAGGTGAAAGTTGAGCAGGTGTGGGTGAGGTCTGATTGGTAGGACTAGGTAAAGAGTTTGCAGAAATGAGATTGAAACGAGCTGATCCAGGTACGTCAGGAATTCCAGAAGAACGCTGTAAAATATCAAATAATTTCTTTAACTGTCTTAAAATTACAGATTATTAAACAGAAAAGAATTCTCAAAGGAAAATTTTGACAGTATGCAACTAAAAAAAATAAAATAAAACTATGACTGTATTTTCGAATATTTGTAACTATTCTATACATGAGCAGTGGATCTTGTCCAAAGTTTTAGCATGGTTTTCACTTTTAAAGATTTTTTAAACTTCTGTAAGCTTTTTTAATATTTCTATTTTAATATTCATCCATGTTTAAACAGGTTTTTTTTGTATTCAACATACAATCAAATGAAAAACCTCACATGTAAAAGAAAGCAAAAATAAAACCACAACGAAGGAAAGGTGAGATTTCAAAGCTTTCGTAATTTCTTGTTTCCATCAAACCAATTTTCTTTTTAAAGAATTGTTTAAGGACAAGTAAAAGCTATTGTAAATTAGCAGGAAACAAAAATTAATTGCTCTTAGCTTAGTAATTGAAGAAAAGAAAGACTTAATTTTAAACAGATCACAAAAATTTTCGAGAAGCGTAATTTTTATTAATTAACAGTAAGAAATGAAATCTTCATTACGGAATCGTAATAATAAGGGACAAAATGTTATACAGTAGAGAACCAATTATCCGGGATGCTCGGGACCATCGCTATCCCGGATATCTGAATTTCCCGGTTTTCTGGATCGACCAAAAAGTGTCGTTAATCGATGTTTTATCGAACCCGAAGTACAAGGAAAAAGTGTAATGCATAAAGTAAGAGAAAAAAGAAAGGTACTCCTAACTTTAAAAAGAAAGAAAAGAATGGTAGAAATACAACATTTAAAAGAATAAAAAAATTTTCAAGTTTAGACAAGAAAATCAAGTTTAAAAAATACAAAAATATTTTTTAAAAATAATTACAATTCCTAAATTAAATAATATAAACAAAACCAATGATTAAATAACGCAATATATTTCATACCTAATTATACGGGGGGAAACGATAAAATAAAAGGAAAACTTATTAATCTAAATAAAAACACTTGAAAATTATCGAACGGAAACGATAGTTAAAAAAGGCACTAGCATAAATATTAAAACCCGGAACAAGGCAAGATCAACGGAATTAAAAAAAAAAAAAAAAAAAAACTAATAATAAAATTTATGAATAAAAAGAATTAATTTATTGAATGCGAAAAGAAAAAAAAATCAAACGTAGTGGAATCAGAAAAACAAAACTGCAATCTGTTTCATAAAATAATCCTATGTTTAAATTAATAAACAATTCTCCTTTTATTTTATTTTTTTTTTGTTGATAAAAACAAGATTTTTAATTACAGCAGATGTGATTCCACACCAAGAAAAACTTGCAATTGATACCGCACTTCCAAAGAATGACAATTTATTCAAAAGAAAAAGATGTTATTTTTATTAGTCGGTGTCAAATAATTTTATTTTTCTCTTTTCTTTTTCTGTTCACTGATATGCATGCAATGCATTTTCCCCACCCCCCTCGTAAATTAAGCAGAAAACGAAATCAGCATGCCACACCCTTGAGTTTGATTGACGGCCTAAAAGAAAAAATAAAACATTCCTCCCTTCCCTGCCTTCAAGGTCACAGAGGAAATGACGTTTCTCTGGGTAAACGGGGAAAAATTTTTTTCCCCTTCCTTACATTTTCCTCCACTCAACTTCGAGGATGAGTCCAATTTAATTTCCGCTTTTTTCGTTCTAGTTTAAAATGGCGGGAAAATCGAGCAAAATTTTTCCCGGTTTTCTGGTTTCCCGGTTATCTGGATACCGGATAAATGGTTCTCTACTGTACAGTAATCTCTCCTTAATGTGATCGATATCGCTTATTGTTTTTGAAATCGGGGGTTTCTGAATGTATTTTCTTTAATCCTTTGTGTAATAAAATTATCCTTTTCTGTTACCATTTAATGTTATCAGTGTTTTTGAAAAAAAGTTGATTGATGCAAAAAATTTTCTAAGAAAAGTTATCTAGAAACTGAAAAAAACATAACATTTTCTCAATTCAAGTCATCGTTGGAGGAAACTGATTAATTCACTCCTTTCATTAACAAAATCAGAATTTTTATTCAATATGGTGGTCTGAGTTAAATATAAGATCAACAGATCACTGTTAATTTTGAGCTTGGTAATCGACCAGTGAAATCCCACGATTCTCTTGAAAATCACACAGCGAACAATCTTTTCTTAAAAGATGATAAATATACCAAATTTTTTTTATAGTTACAATCGAGAAAAAAGGAAAACAAAGCACCTAAACAAATTAGTTTGATAGACATGCAAAGGACCCTCAAAAAATATCCACACATGTTTAACATACCAATAAAGTCACATTTGGTGCAACAGTATTGTTCAGAAGATCATTTATATTCTCAGTCGTGAAAGAGCTTCCGGGTGAATTAACAGTATCTAGAGATTGTTGAGTTTGCACGGCCAACTGTTGCTTCTGTTGTTCTAATAGACGCTTTTGATGTTGCTGCAGAAGTGCTCTTTGCTTTGCAGTTTTATGTAACTATTAAAAATAATTTACAATCAAAATAGTGCATTTTTAATAAAAAACTATCAGTAGAAATATAAAACATGATTATAGTGTAAAGATCAATTAATAACATGCTGAACAAAATGATCTAATTTTAGATACCAGATTATTAAAAACTAACTATAAAAATTAAACAAATGATTACCCTGAGTAAAGTAACATCAGCATTTGCAAGATTGATATTCCTTGTGACAGGTATATTAGCCCTACGTTGAGCTTGTGCTAACACATTTTGAGTAACCACATTAGTCTGTACTGTAGTGGTCGGCAGCCTTACTCTGTTTGTTACTAAATTATAATTTGGAGGTAATGAGTTATTTACTAATAGGTTTTGTTGTTGTTGCTGCTGCTGTTGTTGCTGAAGTAAAATAAGTTGTTCTGGGGTGATTTGAGCTTGAACAACATGTGTTCCGGATACTTGCGTCAAAGAACGTCCAGCTTGAGAGTATGTTGATATCACAGCTGCATTTTGGTTAGCTTTATTGGCAATAGCAGCAGCAGTACCTTCCAATTCTTTCTGAATGGCACTAATTGCTATTTTTTCATCTATCTCTTGAGCACTGGGGACAGTTGACATTGGAGTAATACTATTAGCTTGTGATATATCTAGGGTATCTCCAAGGAGTTTCAATATTGCTTGAGGATCATCACTACCACGGGGGATTTCTAAATTGTGTTCTTCACGCAAACTATAAATCTGAAAACAAAATAAAAAGGCTTATAACAGCAAATAAAACAAATATATTTTACAACTTTAATTAATCAACAGACAAACAATACATAAAAAGAGTTACATTTTGCATAAATTAAGGGATTATATAGGTTTTGAAAAACGGAAAAATATAATTATTTTAAACCATTCAGGTTTCTTTGGAAATCTCTTCAATGGAAAGCATTTGCTATCTTGCCTACTTACTGTTTATGCAACAAATAATTTTATTCAAAAGCATGCAAATATTGCATTTGAATAATAATTTATTAAATTTTCAAAAATGTAACCTAAGAGAACTGATTTTTAGGATCCCTTAAAATAATTTTTTACACAGTTAATTTCTGAAAAAGTAATGCTAAGCATAAGAGATACATAATTTCAAAAAATGTCTGAAAAATATTGAAATTAGAAATTAACTAAAATGAATTTTTTGAGAAACAATACAGAAAACAAAAATAAAACTTTGGTTTTGAGTTAAAAAAAAGTTTCAAGGTTTCTAAATTTTGATATTTGCATTTTCTAACCATTATTTTAAAATTAGAACTAAATAATAGAATTTTAAAATAAACCAAAATCATTTGTACATAATAAAAATGTATAAGAAGACGAAAGATGCACCCTTTCTTAAGTGGAATTGAAATACTTCAAAGTGATAGAGACATTTAAGTCCTAGATTTTTTTAGCTTTGCTTTTGCATAGCAGATAGTTAATTATTACCCAAGTAGTCATTTATTTCATTTAGAGAAACTGTTACTGTCTGGTGAGTTGTTTTATTTCTTTTTAACCAAAATTTATTTTCAAGCCTGTGTTAATAAAAATGCTTGATACCACTTAATACTCAATTCTGAAAAATGGGACAGTTTTATAATTTGCTGTATCATGGATGTTTACCCAATTGGCATGAAAGTTAAGCAGTTGATGAAATATATTATTTTAAAATTACGGTACATCATATGATGGATGTAGACAATAAAGCTTTATAATTTTTTGAATTATACATTTTAATTCCTTTCACACTTTTCAAGTGATTTAAGTGCATCCCAGGAGAGAACTATTTCTGCACCTCAACAGCAATTTTTCAGAAATTTGTTCACACACAATAAGTTCGTCCGTGAGATGATCGGTAAATAATGCAACACAATTATCACATTCAATATTCTTGGTTTCAACTTCACCCAGATAAAATTTCAAACACATAACAATAATTTTAAAACAAATTTATGTGAGAGTAAATAAAAACATAGAACTTTAAAGAGAGAATGGCTTACTTGGTCAAGAAGAGCATCAAACCCAGGATCAGAAATTTGATTTGATTGTACACCATCAGTCCCAACAGTACCTATGTCAACAAGGTTGGCCTCATTTAAAATTTCAGCAAATGTACTAGAGGCAATTGTCTCAGAAACTGTCGGAGAAGTGAACGATGTTGAACTCTGTTGAATTGGATTCGACATATTTGAAAGACTAACAGCTAATGATCTTGGAATCATGATACTATCACCATTAGTACCAGAACTTAAAATTTTGTCCAGTATACCCTGATGTTGCTGCTGCTGCTGTTGTTGCTGCTGTTGTTGTTGTTGAAGTTGTTGCAACTGAAGATAAGTGGCCTGCCTTAGTCCCGATTGAATAGCAAATTGAGTAGGCTGCTGCAAGACATGTCCTCCAGAAGTAACTACATCTCTCTGAACGGATGACGGGGAAGTCATAGTTACAGAAGTATAAGACAGTGAAGAAGTAGGAGTGCTGCTATTAGAAGTTGTAACAGGAGTATGCACAAGCTTTTTCTCAAGATTTTTAGGCAACCTTTCTTGCGGCAGTTGAGTCATAATGGAATTAACAACACTTGTAGGAACAGAAGGAGGGGTTCGAGGAGTTTGTGCCAACATGGATGCCAACATAGGGTTCTGCCCAGCTAGATGAGTCTAAAATATATTTTAGTTTTCAGATTGACAAATCTAGGTTATTTCTAACAAAGTAGCAAACTTTCCCAAGCTGCCAACAACAAAGGGAGAGAAATTCAGCACATTTTGTAAAACAGGGAATTATAGGTTTTTTTTACAATTAATAAAATACAAAAACTATGTCTGGCTATTTACTATAAATTGACTTTAATATTTTTCAATTATGATTGACATTAAATAGGCTTCGATATAAAATATTTTAAAAATTATAACACTGAATAAACAAAATTTTATTTAGAAATTTAATTTAAATAATCTTACAATTATAATATCTATATATATATATTTCTCTTACACGGTGACAAAAAAAATCCTCACTACAACTCCCCGAATGGCAACGCTAGAAAATAAACCAATGATTGCCGCTAAAAATGTCACATGCCAAATCTAGATGAGGTGGCTCAACATATAGCGCTTGTAAAAACGGAAACTGAAATAACCAGAGAGAGCATTCTCACCAAATGTGACCTCTTCCGAAATTCACCCTATCAGCTGCGGCAATCTCATACTATTAAGCTAGGCAGAAGTGAGTAGTCTTTGTCGATAGAATTCTATTTTAGTATTTTGTTGAAAGCGCTTTTTTCACGAATTTATTTGACGATTTTTAATTTATATCACGAATTTATGTTTTATTATTGTTATTAGTTATTCATTGAAAAATGAGTCTCAGTCGTGCTGTTACTCTTCAAGATTTTATACTATAGCACATATCTAATAGGTTTAACGAATTACATGTCATTTATTTGAATTCAAATTTATTTTAATGACTTAGTATTCACGAAAAAGATGTAATTTTTTTTAAAAAAAAGTTGTTATATGGATTTGAATGATTGTTTTGAATTCTTAGAATTGTGTGCATTTGCAATGTACCTAAGTTATTAGCAAGCGAAGCAAACCATATAAGATTGCGTAGCAATTTTCTGGGGTTGGCGAGCATTACCGAGCAGGGGGTGCAGCCCACTAGTAACTTGAAATAGTCTAGTTTAAAAATAGAGTCACAACAAAAAATAAAAGAGAACTTTTTCAAACTGATAAATATCAATGAGTCTTACTTAACTATATGTCATCAATACTTATTTAAACAATCAAGCTAGGAACAAACTGATAATAAAATCAATTTTGTTAGGAATTATTACAAATAAGAATTAGTACCAATTGTTCTTAAGTACAAATAATTATATAAAGTCTATACTTACACCAGTAGTATTTGGCTTTTTATTTGATGTATTGGGTGAGTTTCTATCAGAAGATTTACGTTTTACAGCTGTTTCAGTTATAAAAGTTATTTCCGGAGTTCCACGGTTAGATTCCGAGGTTAATTGTTTTGGCACTGAATTTTCCACAGAACGGGCAATCTGTATACTGTCAGATTTCAATTTCTCATTCTAGAAATAAAATGAAATGCATTCACATACAATCTTGAAAAGATTTTAAGACAAGAAAGGTTATAACAAAAATTTTAAAATGTTGCATTATAACAATAAAAAGTAAAATTTTATAAACACGAAGATAAACTGAGAAATTCTTCAAACCAAAAAATTTTTTGCCATTAAAATCTGGTATGCACAAAAAAGCTCAACATTTTTGATCTCTATAAACAAAACTATAAGATAAACTAGCGTCAATTAAAGGAAGAAAAAAATATATATATATATATATAAGTTAAAATTACAGTTGCCTTTCAGACATTATAAATTTAATGAAAAGCAGTGATTTTTACAAAAATATTTATTAAAAGTTTACATTGAAATGTTTGTCAGCAACTTAAATATACGAAGGTAAGCCAACTATAAGGTAAAACAATAACTTGCTTTATATCATCAAAAAACTGCAAAATTTAAAGAACTATATACTAATGTATAGTATAAGGTTTTATAAAAAAAGTAAAGAAATTTGAAATAAAATTGATTTTTGAACAATGTTTCAAAATTATGTGGCGATGAAAGGATTGAAATTAGTTACAGAAGTCAATAAATTACTTGTCGAAAGTTTAGCATTATGTCTAACCATCTTTTTCAACCGAATTTAATTATTTATACTCAGTAATTTCTTTAGTCTGTTGAACTAGTGTCAATATCCTAGGCAAACTTAAATAAAATGAAAAACTTTCTACATGCATTGATTGGCTCTAGTAACTAGTTTCAACCCTTTCATTGCCACCTCTTTTGTACAAAATTTATTTGAAAATCACAGATTTTTTAAAAATGTTAAATTTTATAGAACTCTTTATGGATTCATACCAGAGGGGTGAGTTTGGTAAAGAACCAAAAAATTTGAAAATACAAATCCAAAAATGTCATGTGCAAAATCACTTTTTAAATCATTGGAAAGAGTACCTGAATTATGAGCAAGAAAAAAAGTTTAGATAGGATACATATATCCATAGAATGTCATCAAAGTTTTAATAAAAATATCAATACAAGATTTATTTATATTGTGTGAATATGAATCTTAGTATATGATTCTTAAATCGTGTTAATACGAATATCGAGGTTTGATTTTAAAATGGCATGAAAATTAATTTGTATTCTTATTTTATTTTTAGTAATAGTAAACATTTTCCAAGAACAGCGTTTGTGTATGTTATATGGGTGTGTCATATTTGCAAACCTGCTAACCTCAGAAATTCAAAAGCGTCTGTGACTGTGGCATAGTGCAATAAGCAAATGAATAAATTCTTATTTTTAAATTATTCTATTAACAAAAAAATACTTTTTTTGGTTTATCATAATTCTAATAAAAATGGTTCTAAATAGCATTAATGTATAAAAGTATTAACATATAAAAGTATCAAAAATACTCGAACAAAAATGCTGATTTTTGGGACTGTATTCAAACTGTACAGGGGCATGCCGATCCATATACTTATTAGGAAGGAAAAAAAACTTGAGAAAATACTTAGGTAGGCTGAGGTTGAACATAAAAGCATGAGAATGATCAGATCAGTA
Organism: Parasteatoda tepidariorum; assembly: GCF_982258835.1. Taxonomy (NCBI): domain Eukaryota; kingdom Metazoa; phylum Arthropoda; class Arachnida; order Araneae; family Theridiidae; genus Parasteatoda; species Parasteatoda tepidariorum. The sequence goes on from NC_141762.1 coordinate 52,298,933, forward strand.
CTTGAACTAGAAATTTGTTGAGACAGTAATACTAGACTTCAGGAACTTGTGAGAGGAAAAATTTGCAAGAACAAAAAATATAACAGAAATATTTTCATGTTTAGTTATAAGTTTACATATTCAATTAAGAAAAGCAAAAAAAACTTATATAAGAACTTTAAACCATAGCTCATCAATGACGACCTTTTTGTTTCCAGCTGATTAATCTGGACAAAACCCTGATCCTGTTTGATAATTTATCAACAATAATTTATGAATTACCATATTAATTAATTATATTTTTGAGTTTTAAGAATGAGTTTTTAAAGAAATCTCAAACTTGATATTTTGATGCTAAATCAGGGTTGCCACAGAAAAAAATAGTTGCTTTCAGTAGTCTAAAACATGAAAATAGTAGCCAAAAACTAAGAAAATAGTTGCCTGAATAAGAACAAAAATTCATCAAAAATATGACAAAAATTTTGTTAATGACTTAATTCTCATATACCATGATCCATTCAGTCAAGTTGGTGGCAAATATGATAATTTTTATATAAGCGTAAATGTTTATATATATGAAAAGTGATTACTCAAATTCAAAATTCACGCATCATAAAATTGTATTAAAAATTGCTTTTGTTTTTTCAAAATTCATGCAGAATTTCGTAGCAATAATCATTGAAAAGGCAATTGGGGAATGAAATAGACTTACAATGGAGTCTGTGCAGATTGAACAAATTAAAAAGTGAAGACTCAAATTTGCAATTCAAAATTTTCAAAATTTTTTATTTTTTAAGAAAAAAAAATTTCAGTGTGTTCAGAAACTATCTTGTGGGGTGCAGATTTCCCTGTTCAATTTATACTTAGAAGAAAAGAAAAAAAAAAAAAAACATCGCTAGGATTTTAGAAAAGTCTCCCAATAGTCTCCTTTTCCTGAAAATCGTTGCTTTTTTAGCCTTTTCAGGCAAAAAAAGTTGCCATAGTCGCCTTATGCCAAAAATAGTTGCATTTTAGTCGCCTGTGGCAACCCTGCTAAATCTTTTCAGATCAGAGAGTTTTTCCCCACTTACATGTAAAGAAACGCTGCTGCTAGGATGAGAAACAAGCAGTTGTTGTATAATATCTGTTTTCCGATAGCCTTTGTCAGAATCGTCATTGTTCAGAAGCTATAATAAATAAACAAAATTAAAAATAATACAATTAATACATATTGTTTAACAGTTATGCACAAAGTCATAGCAGTTTTTTTAAGGTACTTTATTTTGAACAATACATAATATAGCTGTAGATTAACTGTCTCAAAACAGTTATGAAAATAAATATACAGACTTGGAGTTTACAGGGGTGATTGTGAGCCCAACTCAAAAATCCCAAAAATTTCTTGAGTAAAATCATTCATGACGCATTTCAAAAAATTAATGTCAGGGGTCTGTCTAGGTTTTTCTGAAAAGTAGCTATTTTGTGAAAATTTAGACGTAATTTGTGAAAATTAAAAATTGTATTAAAAAATCAACACAAAAATATGGATTTTTCATTTCTTATGGGATACAAAAAATAAAATTTTAAGATAAAGTATTTTGTGAAACTACCGTTTTTCCTAAATTTGAATTTGTGAAAGTACCACTAAACGGTAGTAAATTTGGCTTGGACAGATCCCTGAATGTCTTTATAAATTTAAATCATTGATATTTTCACAACATGAAATTCTAGATAAATTAAATGCAGCATCATTTAAATAAATAATCATGCAAAAGTTTACTTTTATCTCCAATAACATTTATTCTAGTAAAAATATTTGCAAATGAAATAGATGCCAAGTATAAATTCTAGTTCTAATATTTTTAAATAAAATATAAAAGAATTTATATACATGTGTTCCATGATTTCTTGAAATTTCCGGATCGCGGTTAGCAAAATATCCGGGGGTTTTCCAGAGCACAATCATCTCTGAGCTTATAATGTATAGCAACAGTAAACAAAGTAACCGGCAAACTACAAGGTTTGAAAACGTTCACATTTCTTTTAAAAAGTGACAGGGCGCATTTATTGAAAAGAGCACTTTTCGTCAAATGTAGTTGTAGTTCATTTACATTGCACTAGAGCTGCACAATGGGCTATTGGCGATGGTCTAGGAAACATCCCTGAGGATGATCCAAAGACATGCCATCACAATTTTTATCCCCTGCAGAGGGGATGCCCCCTGCTTCGGTAGTCCGACGACCTGCACGCGAAGTCGAGCACTTTACGGTAGAATAGTTTAACGAGAACCAATACCGCACACTGACTGCAGCTAGTGATGCTTGACTTCAGTGATCTGCTGGGAACCGTGTCTTAACAATCGATCCACTATGGGACCTTTTCGTCAAATGAAATCAAACCTCCACTGAATTGTTTGTCATAAAATAACCATTTATTTATTTATATATAAATTGGTTAAAGTTTAAAAAAAAAAAAAAAAATTTAATTTTTATTTTATGGGAAAGGGAAACAAATTTAAGAGCCAGTCAAAAAAAAAAAATCAGTCATAACATGAAATTTTGGCAACTAGCATTTTTTCAAACCCTAAAACAAGCCATTTAAGAAAATTAATATTTTCATCGTTTGGTAAGTACTCAGATGTAATAATATAGTTCCACAGTACCCTACCCCATCACACTCTTACTAACTTCAGATGAAATATACTGCATATTCATTTTTATAATTCTTTATAAAAAATTTACTCAGTTAAAAAAAAAAACTTTATATATTTATACAATTTATTGATTTGTAATATATTTTTGAATATGTTTATTGATAAAAAAACTGGAATAACAAAAAAACAATTATAAGCAAAATTATTTACAAAAAAATTTGACCTTCACAAGGAAAAAAAATAGACACAATGGAAAGGAAAACTCAAAAGTTAAGATAATTAACATAAGATTATTAACAATATCAGTTTATTAGCAAGGTAATATTTATTCGTAATTTTCCCAAAACCAACTTTTTAAATTCTGGTGCTAGCACATAGCAAAATAAATAAATAATCAATCTCTAAGCAACTAAAAAATAATAACAATAATCTTGAGTTTTTTTATACAACAATAACTTTTTTCTTAATATAGAAATTTATTATTGCAGTAATTTATTGTATTAAAATTATTTTAATTATAGAAAGGATGTACTGCAATGTTATTTTTTTCCAGGAAATTCAGAATCATTTTGAAATGACAGAGAAAATTGTTTATTACATTTTTTTTAAAAAAATGCATTAATAAGTAGATAATTTTTGATTTTCAAACTTTTATTTTCTTCTTCAAGGTTGTGCTTTCTAATAATTTAACACATAAGAACAATAAAATAGATTTCAAATGTTAATGTAACTATTATGAAAACAAACTAGACTAATTGACATTAACATACTATTGTATTTTATTGGGAAACTAATTCGAGAATTTTTTTTTTTTTTTTTTAAGTATTAGACTATAAGAGGGAAATATTAACTTTTGGATTTAATTTTAAACATGCACTTAATAATCTGTTTCTTATTTAAATGAATCTATATCTATAAAAGGTATAAATTAAAAAATAACTAATACATAATATATAAAAATTATTTTAGTTAGCAAATTTGTCAAAAAAAAAAAAAAAAAAGACATCCATTTATATTAAATTAAAATAGATAGTATAAAAAAGTAACACAATACCTTTCGCAACATATTATTGCCCAATTGCCTTTGCTGAGCACTTTTTTCAGCTGCTTTACAAGCTCCGACATTCAGCATTGGATTAGGCACAGAACTTTCCATTGTCTTTTTGATAGGTTCAATAGGTACATCATCACCATTATCATCATCTTGACTAAGCAAGTCTCTTAAAATCACATTGTCGGAGGGAGGAATAATATTTTGATTGAAGTTCATGCGCGAATTACTTTCCAATACACGTGACCCGAGGAGAGCTACAACTTCCTCTTGAGTAACCGCTCTCAAATTGTGACGCAGTGCACTATCATCTGTATTCTGAGTCAACAAATTTCTTAGTTTCTGATTTGAAAGCTGCTGCTGCTTGTCTTGTCGAAAGCTTTGACCCAAATTACTCAGAGACGGTTCCACTGAATTAAGGTTCAATGAATCTGATTTCGCAGACAAGGCACGTGGGGGCGGACTTCTACCATTAGTAGTAGATTGAGATGTAGATGGACTATAACAACTCCCACCATATGGCGTAGGCGCACGACTTTGCATGGCAGGAGATGAAACAGAAGATCCTCCACGACTGGAAGTTATTCCAGATGCAAAGGCACTACTTGTCGGGGATGCGACTGCATTAACCTCTGACCGATTGGACAAAGGGGCTGCTTGAGGACTGGCAGCATAGCTTGCTACACTAGTACAGTCTGATTCTTTTGATTGGGCAGATCCAGGATCAAGTGTCCAGTTTGATGAAGGAAAAATGTCTAACACAAGATCACTTAATCCATACTCTGTATTATTATTAGAAGCACTAAGAGGATTTGAATAATTAGAGATTCCCATAGGTGAAAGCACAACACTACCATTTACACTGGTAGAAGAATCCGATATGCATTCAGGACCACTTGAAGTGCTAGCCGTTGAAGGAGAGGAAATACTTCTAAGACCATCATGTTGATTTGAGCTTTCACTTTCCCTGAAAATACAAATCACCATATATAATGAACAATTACACAAATAAAGTGACAGATGCAACAGGCATTTAAAAAGAACTTAGTAGAGTGTACAATTTTTAAAGAAAAACTAATTACTTTATGTTTATTCAAAAACTTAATTACAACTTAAACTTAACAACAATTCATATTTAAGCAGGGTTGGGTTTTTGACGTCAAAAAGTGGTTTTTGACATGACAAGGGTATAATACTGGTTTAAACCGTCAAAAACCCGTCAAAAATGTCAAAAACTGAAGTTTGCCAAGAAAATATATATAAACTTCAAAACTACCAACAGTTGCCATGCATTATATTAAAATTTAATTATACTATAGGTAATCAGCAGGTTTTAAAATATTTTTTAATTAAAATTAAGGTAAAATAACAGATTTAAAATCTCAGAAATTTATATTCAAATACATGTGCAGAAAAATTTTGCACAAAAATTATTTAAATATTTATATTTAAAAAAAAAAATTTTCTTTTTGATACTTAAGAAAATTAAAAGTTTATTACTATGCATTTTTGACATATAAGGAACATATAACTAATATTTATAAGGAACTTACAAGTTATGTTGTATAAATACAAACTTGATACAAGATACAAGTGTATAAAAATTTTTTTTTAATGTTATACCGAGTATCTTTATTATCCAATATGTTAATTTGAATTTAAAAGTAGTTATATTTATGAATAATGATAAATATAATTCATATTTTTTTTATTATATTTATTTATAATTATTACACTTATCATTTTAAAACAATTTTTATCTCTAAATTTTTTTTTCTCCACTTGTATTAAGAATACAAATAATGCATATCTTGAAAGCAAGAAGTAATTATTCAACAGCTGAATATTTAGATATTCAACAAAACTATATCGTATTCAGCAAAATGAAATTCACAAGTATTTGGATAAACTAAATTTTCAGCATAGTAAATGAATAGGCTGAATATACTGTAAATCGACACTAACTACTCTGTGTATTTAACAGTATTATTCTTTAAAAATGTCTAATTTTTAGTATAATCTATACTATACACTAAATTTGGTTAAAAATAAATTTCTTAATAATATCACTGCAGATTTTCAATAACACATGAAAATGAATACATAATATTACAAAAGATGTGAGTTTTCAAAAGTACAAGATTTTGGTTACTATTCAAAATATAAGTGTTTCTTCAAAATTTTAAATTTATTTTTTCTAGAACATATTTAGAAACACTATCCTTTAAAAAATATATAAATTTTATGTATTAATTAAATTTCACATATGAATATAGGTTTTTGACATTTTCGACAGTGAGGTTTTTGACGTGACGGTTTAAACCATGGTTTAAACTGTCAAAAACTGTCACATGTCAAAAACCTGCCAACCCTGTATTTAAGCAAATACAATTTTATAAGACAGGAAATTTTTTTATTATTAACTAAGTGTGTAGATGTAGCAAAGTAGATATAGCTAAGTAGATGCTTACAAGTTCTAAAATATTGATCCGAGCATAACAATATATTTCAGATGCTTCGGTAAATTTCTTCAACAATATTTAGGGGCATCAGATTTTAAAAAAGCTGTTCCTCTTAGTAATTAAATATGTCCTCTGACGACACTCTTTTGTTTAGGCATGTAACAATTCGAATTGTAATCGGTAGGGGAGAGTGGGGTCAATTGTAACAAGGTACGATTGTAACAGAGCAAAAATTTCGAGTGTCGGGTTCTAGATTTGATTCCTAGGTGGCACAAGGTGTATTTAATAAATCTACATGTACACACCTGCTGACAACCATTTTTATGTACTTTTGAAAGAGTTACATCACAAAAGATATTTTCATGCTACATAAGTACTTTTTTTGGTATTAGAATATTATATTGTAACAAAGTAATTTTATTTAAACAAATAAAAATTATTAACCGAAGATGTAAGTGAACACCTTAATTAACATTTCAATAAAAAAAAATTTGTTTTGTTATTTAACTAGCATTGTTTTTAGCAAATGAAGCTGAAATGGCGTCATGGGGACGTTTGTAACAATAAGTAAAGGGGCGATTGTAACAGCTGAAAATAAATAATCTTATGTTTACAAACCATTACTTAACTCTTTAAGAACCACCAATAGTTTCCTATATCATTAATATTATGTTGCATGTGCATTATTTTATTTGTTCCCTTTCACAGCATAAATTAAAATTTTTAACCCCTTAAAGTTAAAAGTTTAACCCTTTAGGTCTCTGCTCATAATTCAGGGTTCTGTCCAGGCCGAATTTACTACCGTTTAGCGGTACCTTCACAAATTCAACTTTAGGAAAAACAGTAGTTTCACAAATTCAATTTTGGAAAAACGGTAGTTTCACAAAATACTTTTTCTTAAAATTTCATTTTTGTATCCCTTAAGAAACGATAAATCCATATTTTTGTGTTGATTTCTTAATATAATTTTTAATTTTTCACAAATTACGTCTAAATTTTCACAAAATAGGTACCTGTCAGAAAAACCTAGACAGACCCCTGTAATTATTTTTACTATTTTTCCTCCTAAAATATCACTACTATTTTGATCAATAAAAAAATATACCACAACTATGATAATATGTATAATTGACTATGTTTTAGTTGAATTTATGAACTGTTACAATTGACCCCGTAAGTGGGGACAATTGTAACAACTGCACGACTGTCAAAAATTGTTAATAACTAATATAATAACATTTAAAATAAGGTATATATTTATTTTCTAGTAGAGGATAGTCTACTTTATTCGTCTGTCAATTAATACTAATAATATATTGGATCTTTTGTTAGTTAAAAATAGTTAAGTAAAAAATGTTACAATTGACCCCACTCTCCCCTATTTAAAGAAAAATTTGCCCTCAAAAAGGAGCCTAAAAACATTAAAGAATAATGTAGGGGGTAAATAAAAATAAAAAACTAAACTAACTAAAACTAATTATACAGTAATCTAAGTAATAAAAAGGAATAGGTAAAAAAAAAATGCAGTTAGTAGATGTTCCCTCAGGAAAAAAAACCTTCAATTATTTCTCATCTTTATTCATTGAAATGAATGAAAAGGAGATGGAAATTTTGAGCTGATAAAGCTTTGTAATAGTTGACTGCTTTTGGACCCACATGTAATTAGTACCTGTATTAGTGAATTATTCCCAAGTCAAGTTCAAGGATTATGGCACTGATCTATAAATAGAAATGAGTATGAAGGCCATTGGCTAATCAGTGACTAAGACAATAGGACATCACCAACAATAGAATTAACAAGAGAAATAAGCAATTTTCTGCTATTAGGGAAGGGGGAAATTGACAATGCAGTTAGTGGTGTTGTCCTCGTGATCAGTACAAATTCAAATTTTCCAGTTTGATTTCAAAAGGCAGAAAATGTAATCTAAAATTGAGAATCTCTTGCCAAATGCAGGACAGCTGCACATGAAAATGCAAGAATCTTTCCCACCGAATCCAGCTAAGTGTAAGCAAGTGCAGACCTGCACCTATTTAATCAAACATGAAATCAAAAAGCGAAAGTCGAAAATAAGCACTTTTTAAAAACGCATTGAAACCTGTAAAGAGTTTTACATTACCACTAAAGCAGCCCCATTAAAAAGGAAATTTAATAAAAATGTTTAAATATTTTTAACATTATTCTAAATAAATTTCTGTTAAAAATTCTGACTTTCAAAAGCCACAATACGCAGTATAAGCAGGAACACTATATATAAGTTAAGAACACATAAAATTGGTGCATGAATCACATTAATAACTCTTTAAAAAGCATGAAAAGAAAATTGATAAACATCACTACAAACTTACTATCACTTCTTTAAGAATTTATCATCTTAAATCAAACTCATATAGTATCTCCGAAATTTTCTAAAACTTTTTTTTAGGAAAAGACAATGTTTAAAAATCTTAATTTTTTTTAAAAGTTAACTCTTTTTTCAGATTTTTCAAGCTAAATTCAAATTTCCTAAGATATTCAAGTTTTTTCTGAGACATATGAACACTGATAATTATGATTTTTACAATACCAAAAGATATTTGAATGGCTATTTGAAAACAAAATTTAAAAAAAAAAAAAGGCTCAACTCACCTGATTATTGAATGTGTAGTTACAGCATAGTCTTCCACTGAAAATACTTTACTTTTGGATTGTATTCTAGCATACCTATCCTGTTCAATACGAAACTTAAAAGGTGCACTAGTAGCTTGACCATTCTCAAAAGCTAGAGAAAAAAAAAGAAAAAAAAAACCTTTGAAAATCTAATTAGGTGAAATAATGATTTCTTGTTTAAAAAATTTGCTACAAGAATTTATATTGAATTTTAAAAAAATCCTTCATGATAGAAAAGTGAACAGTAATGAAAATTTTCACAATATTCATTTTTATTTCATTTATTTAGTGAGTGTTAGAAATTTGGAGAAAATAGAATTGCAAAAAAATTTTTTGTACTGACAACTCAATAAATTTTTAAGAATGAAACATGATTTATATGTTGGGAACTTAATAATGATATAATCAAATTTAATTCAAGAAAGCTCAAACAAGCAGATATAGAATGGTTAAATTTTAAAACATTCTTTTTAATCAAATAACATGCATTTTCTCCCATGAATACAACAACAATAGTTATGAGTCTATTGGCAAGTAACAAAAGCAACGGAGATATTTTTTTTGGACCCTACTAATCTGTACCAGTAATAATTTGAAATAAAGAAATTAATATATCTGAATAAAGAAACAAATATGACAAAACTTAATAGCTTGTAAAAGAAAAGCTCTGCTTCAACAATCAGGGTGCGTAGTCAAATCTTTCAACAAAAAATAAGCACCTTTAAAGTACTTTTTAAGCACTGTATACGTTAACAAAATGCAAAATAGTTTTCAAAGACTTTACATGATAATGATAAAATAACTAGTTTCTGACAAAGAACTCTTTCCTTGATTATAATTGCTACCATAAAAAGCAGGGTTGGGTTTTTGACGTCAAAAAGTGGTTTTTGACATGACAAGGGTATAATACTGGTTTAAACCGTCAAAAACTGAAGTTTGCCAAGAAAATATATAAACTTCAAAACTACCAACAGTTGCCATGCATTATATTGAAATTTAATTATACTATAGGCAATCAGCAGGTTTTAAAATATTTTTTAATTAAAATTAAGGTAAAATAACAGATTTAAAATCTACAAAATTTATATTCAAATGCATGTGCAGAAAAATTTTGCACAAAAATTTTTTAAACATTTATATTTTGAAGAAAAAAATTTTTTTTTGTTGATACTTTAGAAAATTAAAAGTTTATTACTATGCATTTTTGACATATAAGGAACATATAACTAATATTTTTAAGGAACTTACAAGTTATGTTGTATAAATACAAACTTGATACAAGTGTATAAAAATTTTTTTATGTTATACGGAATATCTTTATTATCCAGTATGTTAATTTGAATTTAAAAGTAGTTATATTTGTGAATAATGATAAATATAATTCATATTGTTTATTATATTTATTTATAATTATTACACTTATCATTTTAAAACAATTTTTAACTCTTTAATTTTTTTTCTCCAATTGTATTAAGAATACAAATAATGCATATCTTGAAAGCAAGAAGTAATTATTCAACAGCTGAATATTTAGATATTCAACAAAACTATATAGTATTCAGCAAAATGAAATTCACAAGTATTTGGATAAACTAAATTTTCAGCATAGTAAATTAATAGGCTGAATATACTGTAAATCGACACTAACTACTCTGTGTATTTAACAGAAAGCACTTAAATTTGTATTGTCTTATGTTAAAAAGATTATTAAGAAGATTTAAAAGAATATTAAAAAGATTTTTCTTTAAAAGATGTCTAATGTACAAAACTGCTAATGTTTCTTTAAAAATGTCTAATTTTTAGTATAATCTATACTATACACTAAATTTGGTTATAAATAAATTTCTTAAAAATATCACTGCAGATTTTCAATAACGCATGAAAATGAATACATAATATTACAAAAGATGTGAGCTTTCAAAAGTACAAGATTTTGGTTATTATTCAAAATATAAGTGTTTCTTCAAAATTTTAAATTTATTTTTTCTAAAACATATTTAGAAACACTATCCTTTATAAAAAATATATAAATTTTATGTATTAATTAAATTTCACATATGAATATAGGTTTTTGACATTTTCGACAGTGAGGTTTTTGATGTGACAGTTTAAACCATGGTTTAAACCGTCAAAAACTGTCACAAGTCAAAAACCTGCCAACCCTGATAAAAAGATTTTTCAGTTTGATTTCAGGAGGTGGAACGTTGTGAAAACGTTGAATAGAACAATGTGAAAACCTCGCTTTTGCATAATACATTGAGAAAATCTACAGGGTAAAGAAAAAAATCTCACTTTCGAAAAGGGAAAATGAAACAATTTTACCTTTAACGGCTTTTAAAAAACGAAAGTCAAAAATAGGTACCTTTAAGAACTTTTTATAAACGCTATGACAAACTATTGCTCTACAAATTCATATCCAATAGCATGATTGTAGCAATGCTGTTAACATTGAAAACAAGTTGTCTTTACATCTAAGACAAGCAAGTGATGGAAGGAATTCACACCGCTACTGAGGATTGGCACAACGGCAGCTCACTGTGCCATTACAGCAAATAGTAACATAGTATGAAAATAAATATTTTAAATATCGATTTTAAACAAAAAGAGGACTGGGTATAAAATTGGATTAAATATGAAACAAATATTCTTAACCTAAACTGAATTAAAACATTTATTGTTTATTTTCCATAAATTAAAAACATAGAAAAATATTAAACTTACTTTCTTTCAGATGCTGCTTAAAAGTAGCAATATCACTTGGATGGCATAAATCAAGCATTGACAAAGTTTTTAATTCTTTACGCAAAAATTGGCTGCTTGACTGAGTCAGATTACTAAAAAATAAAATAAAACAAAATTTAGTTAAACAAAAAATATTTTAACAACAATCTGTCAGAAAATTTAAAATCTCAGTTTAATTTCATAGTAACAATTTAAACAAACCCTAATTAAATAAAATTATCAATCATACTATCATTAAAGCTACTGTCAAATGTTTAATATAACATAGCCAAATATGCCTAAACAATTAACATAATGCAAAAATTTAAAATTTTTAAATTTAATACACAAAACTTTAAATCATAATCTTGATAAAAATTGTTCAAAGGTATTTTATGTATAGGTTGATATTCCCCCCTCGAGTTTCAATTTTTGACTTGCTTTAATGCACAAAACAATTTTTCAAAAATATATCCTATCCACTTGCAATCAATGCAACTTATGACAGGTCGGTGTATTGTCATTGAAAGGTAAATTATATGGTATGATAAAGTATTCACACATTCTTTAGTTGTTATTGTTATTAGTATAAAATTAATATAAGTTACAAATGTTTTGTTCACCCATAATAATTATTTATAGTCATTTCTTATTTTCTGCTATTATTATGATTTTGATTATTATAAATTAAAGGCTTATTAGCAAAAGCAGTATTTGTGACATAAAACGCTAATTGATGTCTAAACTAACAAGCCATTTACTCCAAATAAACAATTTAACGAAATATAAATGGTGAATAAATTATTTCTGTTTTTATCGTAGGGAAAAAAAAGTTTTTAAAAAATGTTTCTTTAATAGTAACCTAAATTTAAATAAGATTTTTAAAACACAAACTTGATGATGAATTTACAAGGATAATCAAGTAAAATGTTTAGAATCTGGAACTAAATATGTGTTAATAAAATAAAAAATGTTAGCATCCCAATGAATGTCTTATAATTAGGATGTAAGAATCTATTCATCATCAAGAAATAAAAATGATTACAGCAACCGAGGTGGCTGATGAGTGATAAAATTAAAACTATTATAAAAAAGTGTATAAGTGATTGTATTCATATAAATATAAAGAGTTAAACATTTAAAACTGTAGGATTGCAGCTTTTTGTTATATAACTTATTCCCTACATCTAACAAAGTATCAAATCACAACATTTATATCCGAATTCTTCCTCACCCAAAATCATTATATAATATTCATTGTAACTAAATAATCATGATACTAAAAGAAAACAAATATTTTTAATTCTAAATAGAAAAAAATTCTTTGAAAAAAATGCGCTAAAAAGCAGCAGAAATTTCAGAAAAAAGTAGCAATAAAGAAAAAGAATATGAAGGAAATAAAGATGAAAATATGACCACCGAAGCCGACGTCTTCAGGGGATACCGGCCCGGTAGCTATAAAAACAAAACCATTTCTAATTGAGGGAGAAGTAAATGCTTAAATTAACTCCCTCAGTACCCCGATGGTTTTGTATAGAAGTCCAGGAAAAAAAACCTGCAATATGAATAACAAATTAAGAAAAGAAACTCAAACAAAATCATCCGAAAAATATAAACTCACTTAGTCACAGGTCAAACATCAATTTCACCAGCAAGCCGAATGAAAAGAAAACACTAAAAACTAAAGAAAACAATGCCCTCTATTACATTGCGCAGATGGAGAATAAAAATTTTTTTCCTGGACTTCTATACAAAACCATCGGGGTACTGAGGGAGTTAATTTAAGCATTTGCTTCTCCCTCAATTAGAAATGGTTTTGTTTTTATGGCTACCGGGCCGGTACCCCCTGAAGACGTGGGCTTCGGTGGTCATATTTTAATTTTTATTTCCTTCATTTTCTTTTTCTTTATTTATAAATAATTACGAGTGCAAATTACGAAGGTATATAATATAACATAGTCAAAAATCACACAGAATTAATTAGGGGTCATAGAAATTGTCTTGGAAAACTAAGTCAGCACTTCTTAACAGCAAAGAAAAACAATTTATAACATGACACCCAAAAGTCAGGAAATTTTCAATATAAATAAAATTACTTTAATCTGCTACATAAAAAGTAGTAGTTTATTTTCTGCTTAACAACATTCTCATAAAATAAACATATGATAATTTCTTTCCTTGTTATATCTATTCTCTCAACAGTTGACAGACCATGCAGCAACTGGGCCACCACTTTAATTATTATTAAAAATAATTATTATTAAAAAACACTTTTTAAAAACTTTTCAAGCACTTTACAAAAATTTTCAAGCACTCAAAAAATTCATATTCTATCAATGATATAATTGAAAAACAAAAACTTTTTATTAACAGTTTTAGCGTTAAAAAAAAAACAAAAAGGAAACGGGCGTAAATCAAAACAATCAGTACCTTCCCGCATCACCGAGTGAATTCAACTTGACCCTGAACTCAGAATAAAAGTACCCTTACCCCCTACGTCAAAAAAAGTGTTAGAAGTAAAATAAAATAAACAAGAACAAAAATAAATTAAATTAAAAAGAAAAACATTTCATAAGGATCTGATATTCTCTATCCGAATTGGAGCACTCGGGTTTCGGTTTCAAGTGTGCGCATGCGCAAGTCATAACATGGGTACGACATGAAGTCTGCGTCAATGATTACGTAGCAAACGAAATCCCCCAAAAAGCACCTTTAAGTACTTTTTACAAACGCTACGCACCCTGAAAATGTTTCAAGTACCTTTTTGTGTAAACTTTTTGATAGAGAGATTTTTTTTTTTTTAAATAGTAGAATAAAAATTTAATCTACATGTAGTTGTTTTAATTTTGTAAACACATATTTTCGAAGAATGATGTTAGAACTTTTATACTTTAAACAAGGTGCGTAGCCCAATTATTCAACATAAAATAAGCTCTTTTCAAGCACTCAAAAAATATTTTCAAGTACTATAAAATATAATTAGGCAGGGTTGGAAAGTTTTTGAGAATTGACGGTTTTTTCTTGTTATCACCATCATGTCAAAAAAAGAAAAACCTTTTGGCATTATTTTTGAATCATTGTTTTGAAATTTTGAATCATGCAAAACGAATGGCGTTTTCATACGCTGCGGACTGACAATAAACTGAAGTAGATTGGGGTTGAATTAATTGTGAAAACGTTGAACTGTGTTGTTTTTGCATAATTCGAAGCTAAAATTAACATGGTAAAGGGAAAATCTTATATTGAAAAAGGGAAAATTGAGCACTTTTTAAAAACACCCAATGAAAAAAGCACTTTTTAAAAATGCTATGTACGCTGTTTAAATTAGTAGGGGTGGTTAAATTAATTCTAAATCAGAAGTAAGTCAACATGACAAGTATGTTATTTATCAACAACATGACAAGGTATGCATTATTTAAACAAAATCAAAAAAATTTTTTTTTCAATCGTAACATCTTACCTTGTGTCTATGTCAATAACTTTGCCTTCTCTGTCATTCCTAGTAGTAAACTGCTCTACACTATTCATACCTATTCTTTTCTCCTCAAAAGGCACACGGCGAGCAATACAAGTCAAACCATTTCGTGGCTCTACAATGTATAAAATTGATACATGTAATCTAACTTTTAAACAAGTGAATTTAGAATACATATCTATGTATAAAAAGCATTTTTACCACTATTTCCATCTTCTAAGGGTATGAAGTTGGCAGTTATGTTTAGATTTTCATATTGCGAACTTGGTGGAGATTTATTTTCCATTTTAAGATCAGTATCTTCGTCTTGTTTAACAAGAAAACGACAGGTGAAATGTTTAGTTGGCTTATTGGAAATAAAATTTTCAGATGACCAATCACGCCCATTACCTGAAAAAATTTTAAAATATCTGTCAAGACATAAAATATAGATAATGTTATAAGAAAATTAATACTTCTTTAAATTTGAATAATTTTACTTCATTTCTCAAATTAAGACTTTTGAAACCAGTATTATTATAAAAACAAGTAAAGAAATTAGAGAAGGAAAAATTTAAAACAAGATATAAATAAGTTTTGACTGACTTTTTCTAGTTTAGATGCTATTTCATTAAAATTAATCAATAAAAGGAGAGACTTCTGGAAAATTAATTATAGAAATTGATAAGTTTGGTTTATTTGCTAATAAAAGTAAGGAAAATGAGAATTATTTTTACAATAGGGTTTATGGCACTGTTAAACATTAAATTATTTTATTCATTATGATCCCAAAGGATTATCATTTTAAAATTTGGCAAACATAGCAATATAATATATACATAAAATTAAAGAAATTAGCGATTTTATAAAAATGTATTATATACAAAACAAAATGACAGACAGTTTAGCTTTCTAGGTCAAATAGTTGCTGTTGACCTAGAAATACAACTGTTTAAAAAACTTGACAACTGTTTAAAAAACTTGAGAATTTTCAAAAATTTATTATAACTAGAAATTAATAGTTAGAAAAATATTAAACCTAATATTACATAATTTGTATTTGATAAAGTAGGTTTAAGAAACATCATACCAAAAATCATAGAAATCTAAATTGACCTAAAAAATGGTTGGTTTGATGTGAAATTACCCCATGACCAATAATTTAACTACAGTAGAGCGCCGATTATCCGAACCCTTATTATCCGAACGTCCAATTATCCAAACCATGTCCGAATTCGTTTTTTTTTTAGAGTTTAGAATACTTTTTAACTTATTGATAATTTTTCTAAATTTAGAAGAATAAATAATATCTACTACATCTGAAGATCATATTTAATTTGCAACCTTTTTCAGCAGTTTTCTTAAAGTAGCATGCATGCATGTATTATTATACAGTTAAACCCCCATACCCCTTCAACTGAAAATTATCTTTCAAGAATGTGAGCTTCATTTTGACAGTCAACAATGGTTGGAATGTGGAAGGAGTTTATGAATAGATAAGTGCTGAAGTTCTACAATTGGGGGATGGGTAGTTGTCACTTATGGTTAATGATTAGTGATTGCAGTGCGCTTCTCACAGCTGGTTACTTTTCGAGGAAATTAACAGAATTCGGTTTCATCATGTAAACTAGAAAATGACCAGTAGAATGACCATGTTTTTATGACGTTACTTCTGAAATGCACTATTGGACAACAGGTTTTCTGTTGTCAAGATTACAATCAGTTGAAAAGTAGAGTTACCTGAGAAAAGTGCTTTTCATAAGAATCTAGAAAGATGTCGTGCAAACGTAAGAGAATCGTTCTTTCCTGAAGTGATAAAACGAATATTTTAAAAAGATTGAAAAATGGAGAAAGTGGAAGTAAATTAGCGGCAGAATATGCCGTAGGAAAATCGACAGTATCAGAATTGAAAAAAAAATGAAGAATCAGTTATGAATTATGTTTCAGTAATGGACAAAAACAATGGAAATTTGGATCGAAAATGCATGCAAAAGTCAAGCAACGATGAAGCGGACAAAGCACTTTATTTGTGGTTCCTACAAAAAAGATCTTTAGGTCAACCAATATCTGGCCACCTATTATGCGAGAAGGCTTTATTTTTTCATGAGAAATTTGGCAGAAAAGGTACTTTTCAGGCTAGTTCGGGATGGTTAAGGAACTTTAAACATCGACATGGAATACGCGAGTTAGAAATTCATGGCGAAAAACTTTCCGCATCTACCGAATCCGCTTCAAATTTTGTAAAGGAATTAGAAAGCATTATTAAAGGTGAAGGATATGAAGAAGAATTTATTTATAATGCAGATGAAAGTGGACTGAATTGGAAATCTCTACCACGAAGAACTTTGGCTACAGGAGATGAAAAGCATGTTTCCGGGAACAAAATAATTAAAGAAAGAGTCACAATTAACGTGCAAATGCAACTGGAAATCATCGAATACCTTTAATGATGATTGGAAAATCCAAAAATCCAAGAGCCTTCAAAAATGTTAAAACACTACCTGTCATTTATGCATCTCAAAACAAAGCGTGGATGAACACCAGCATTTTTATTGAGTGGTATGATAAGACTTTCATTCCAAATGTGAAGAAATATCAAAAGAATTTGGACAATGCTCCGTCGCATCCAAATCCAGATCTCTTAGATCGGGAGAATGGAATGTTTCGTGTTGTTTTCCTGCCACCCAATGTGACACCTTTGATTCAGCCGATGGATCAAAGTGTCATTGAAACCTTAAAACGTCTTTATAGAAAGCAACTTTTAAGGAAGATTTTACTCTCGGATGAACAAAATGAGGGGGATTTTCGAAACTCAATCAAAGCTATTGATTTAAAAGATTGCTGCATGATGATAGCTGATGCCTGGAATTTAGTAAAAACATTGACGCTTAGAAAATCTTGGAATAAGATTCTTAACAGAAAAACAAACCTGAGCCAGTAGAATTTCCGGATGAAAAGATGTCAGGGTATACAGCAGAAGAAATCGAAGACTGGTGTCAAGACACTGAAAATGACCCAGGATTTCAAATTTTAAATGATGAAATTGTTACTGAAATTTTGAATGAAAATCGGAACTCCACCGACGAAGAGGAAGAAGTAGGTGACCAAGTTCAAGATTGTGGACCTTCTCATATAGAAGCATGCAATGCATTAGATATTGCAATGAATTGGCTAGAACGTCAAAATGATGTTGATCCAGTTCAGTTGATTTATTTAAAAAGAATAAGGGATATGGCTGCTCAAAAAAGAGTATCTTCCTTGAAACAAAAGTCTTCGCTGGATTTCTTTGGCAATGGAAAATAAAGATAACTGTAGTAAAATCAATAATTGACAAAAAATTTATAAAAAGCTGAAATATGACCCAAAAAAAAATTTAAAAAAAAAAAAAAAAAAAACTTTTAAACACGCCAGAGCTATTTTAGATAGTACTGCCAGTCCTAAGCCTGGAAAAAGTGTGAAGGGAAGTTGGCGCATAAATAATAATCATTTAAACTAGATTTTGAACAACTTTCCAATTATCCGAACTTTTCATTATCCGAACCACGTTCGGTCCAATGACATGCAGTTCGGATAATCGGCGCTCAACTGTATATAGCAGTTATGATTTTGCAAGAAAGAAAAAGCTTAGCATTGTTGTTTAAAAAAAAGGTTGTAATGTTTTAAAATTTAAATCGCTCTGTTGAAATTGGTGTGTTACTAATATTTAATGCCATACAATGGAATTGAAATTACTAAAAAAACTCGTCTGAAAATCACTAGCTCAATAAAATTAAGACAAAATATATGAAAAATCTTCAACTTCTAAAAATCTATGAAACTATTAAAGACACTTTTAATATTGATTTATAACTTTTTTTTCGAAAAAATAATCATTTTATGGCATTAAGAATAATTGATTCTAACAAAAACTGATGAAAAAATTATACAAAAAAATATATATATGTTTGTTATCAACGAAATAAAAATTACATTTATTACCTAATGGCATCATAAGCAAAAGATTACTATGGAATCTTGCTCGATCATCCGGATGAATGTAATCGTATACTATTTTTTCATTAACTTCTTCCTAAAATTTAATGAATACAAGTCTATTTCATTAAATTTAATTTCAGTGTAATAATTTCATAACAATTGTAACATAAAAAGAAAAAACATTAACTGAATCACACAGCATGTCTTTAAAAACAATACTACCAGTTCAAACTTGAAATAAACCAGCATTTTTTGAAAAAGGCCAGCTCATTTTCATTGAAAGAATTAATTACAAGATAAGCCTAACTTATAACAATCACATTATTTTCCTCTCATGTTTGCTGTTTTAGGCCTGGCTAAAATCTGTCAACCTGATTAGACATGTTTTGACTGATTCACTCATTGGTAAGTGCCTAAACTATTCAAGCTAGAAACATAAAATTTGGACTAACTGGTTCTTTTTATGACATTGCCATCAACTGAGGAAGTATTTTTATAATATTCCACCCCTAAGGGCATAAAATAGGTGGTGAAAGGTTGTAATCTATAACAATAAATTGAAGAGTTTGTGTTTCTCTTCTATAACTATAAAAAAAAAAAAAAAAACTTTGGTGCGAGATACCTGAAATTTTAATAGTGAGTAAAAGAGGCCCTTGATCCCAAAAGTCATTAAAACATTTCAAATAGACCATTCAGGAGAAACATTTGAAAAATGGAATTTTTTTGATTGATTTAGTATTAGCCACTGATTTAAATTAAATTATAGACAGTTCTATTCTACTAACCACAGAAACTGAAAATGCATGAGACTTTTTGTGACCATGGCAAAAATTATTAAGTAAATAAATAATTAAAAAAATAACTGTCTTTACATTTAATTTATGTAAATCAGTCGTGTGATTGCTGGATGAAGAAATTATCGATTTTTTTCCTTCATATTCTACATTTTTTAGTACTTAATTATTTTTCTTTTTGTACATAGATGATAAATAAAAGTAACAATTATAAAATTTAAAAAGAGAAAGAAACAAAATTTTATCTAATAATTTTTTTTCAACACATGAAATAACATATTTCTCTTTCCCTATATTTTGTGAATGAATCATGTGCATTTACGAAAAGATCACACCAATCGGATGCATCAAAAAGGGGGTTAGTTAAATGCATGTTTCAAGATTCACGCGTTGCAATAAATAATGTTGTAGTATTAAAAATAAAGAATTTAAAAAATTTGCAAAAATCAGTAATAACTGAAGAAAAATTTATTGGAAAAACAATAAAATTGTTGTGCTAAATAGTGAATACTATGGTACACAATTTAAATTTCCTATTTTGCAAAAATATCAGAATTCTAAAACAGTCACGTGAAAATCAGCAGCAATAACTGCCAAAATAAAAATAAACAGAAACAATCGAAACATTGCATGCAAGTGATACTCATATACACAATTGAAAGTTTGTGTGTCGTATTAATATTGGAATTTTAAAAATCATGAGAAAATCATTTGTATGAACTGCAAAAGAAGAAAAAATCAAAACATGGATCTATGATGGTATCGAGCGCATTGAAAAATGATTACTGAAATGTGGGATTTGAAATTTCCATTTCATAATATCAGTTTAAGAATTAATTCAATGAAATAATCATGTAATAAAAGAGAGCAAATATATCGCATTAATTAAATTATTTTTGTTTGCAAATTGGAACTTTCAACAAAATTGCTATCTATTAAAATAAAAGTTTAAAAAATAGGAAATCAAAACACCATTTTTTCGATTGAACGACCTTTTAAAATGTTTCTTATTTCCGAATTCCTTCTCAGATTATTAATTTTATACTTTTCTGTCAGCCTCAGTAGTTCTCTTGCTCTTATAGTTTTTTGAAGTTACGTTTTTCTCGAACAAATCTGCATAATAAAAGTTGTTATAGTGTGTGAATGAGAATTTAGGAAAGAAAAAAAAAAAGAGGGTACTGTTAAAGACCGAATAAATGTTTCGATAACAAGATTTTGCCTAAGTAACGAATAAATTTTAGATTAACGGATTAGCAGAATTTTTTTTTGCAGAATTCCGTACATTAGCAGAAGAATGACATGCCTGATAAAGTTTTTTAACCCCCTAAAAATTTTAAGATTCTGAAAAAAATTTCACTTTTTAACAAATGCAGGGTTGCCACAGAACAAAAATGAACAAAATAGTTGCTTTTAGTAGCCTAGAGCATGAAAATAGTTGCCGAAAGCTGTGAAAATAGTTGCCTAAATAAGAACAAAAATAAGACAAAAATTTTATTAAATGACTTAATTGTCATATACCATGATCCATTTCGTCAAGTTGGTGGCAAATATGATAATTTTTATATAAACGTTAGTGTTCTAGCTCTAAATTTTTATATAAAAAAATTAGTATCTTTGCAGAAAATTAAATACTTTTAATTACTAGAATTCATTCAAAAAATACTTTTTCATTGAAAAAAACACACTTATTCTAAGAAATTTTCCCTTTTACCAATAATTGATTGTGAAAAGGGATTACTCAAATTCAAAATTCATGCATCGTAATATCATATTAAAAATTGGGTTTTTTTATAAATCGTGCAGAATTTCGTAGCAAAAACCGTTGAAAAGGTGATCGAGAAACGAAATAGACTTACGACAAAATCTGTTCAAATTGAGCGCATTAAAAAGTTATGACTCAAATTTGAAATCTAAAACTTCTCATTTTTTACTTATTTATTTAATTTTTTTAAATTTTATTATTTTTATTTTACATTTTTTTATTTTTCAAGAAAAGAAATTCAGCGTGTTCAGAAGATTTTGCGGGCTGCAGGTTTTCTACCCAATTTATGCTAAAAAAAATTGCTAGAAGTACAGAAAAGTCTCCTAATAGTCTCCTTTTCCTGAAAATAGTTGCTTTTTTAGCCTTTTTAGGCAAAAAAGTTGCCACAGTCGCCTCATGCTGAAAATAGTTGCAAATAGTTGCATTTTAGTCGCCTGTGGCAACCCTGCAAATGAAGTGTCTGATTTAGCTTCTTTTTTTTTTAATTTCAATAATTTGATATTTTGTTTCAATTTTTCTTTCTTGTTCGTCTTACCAGTCAATAAATTAAATTTCCTAAAGTTTGTTTTGACAAGGTAGAATTAAGCCTGTATTTTTGTTATGAGGGTGAATATTTCCTCACAGGCGGCAATGGTATGAGAAATGGTTAATGCAACTAGCATTAACTCACAGTAGGTACAGGGGCTGTCTAGGTTTTTCTGAAAGGTACCTATTTTGTGAAAATTTAGACATAATTTGTGAAAAATTAAAAATTACATTAAAAAATCAATACAAAAACATGGTAAAAATATAGATTTATCGTTTCTTAAGGGATACAAAAATAAAATTAAAAGTATTTTGTGAAACTACCGTTTTTCCTAAAATTGAATTTGTGAAACTACCGTTTTACCTAAAATTGAATTTGTAAAAGTACAGCTAAACGGTAGTAAATTCGGCCTGGACAGACCACTGAGGTATTAATTTTCCTGATACTGACTTACACCGTACCGCATTGATGAAATTAAAAAAAGAATAAAAAATTGTGTTCTGAAATGTTTCTTCACTGTAAAGCATATAACTGATTTCTAAAATATTAGGAAAGTTTATTTATATACACTGGATCGTCAAACATTTCAAAATGCTAAATAAAAAAAAAAGTTTAAAAGGTTTATGATAATTTAATTAATAACACTGAATCCTGATTTGGGAGAAAGTTTTGAGGACCATATGCAAGGGGCAACCTATTCAAATTTATTATTATTTAAATTTTATTAATAGGGTACAATAAAGCATACATAATTTCATTTTTTTAATATAAAGTTTTAGTTTTGCACATGGTTTAAGTGTTATTTTCTACTGATTTATTAATAATTCAATTTTTTTCTTCAAATAAACAAAATTTCAACTAGAATCTAAATTTAGTTCAACTAGTTTCTAGAACTAGTTTCTTTTTCTTTAAATAATTAGTTTTATACAGAATGTGAGTTATGATGAAAGGTTTAAAGAACAAATTAGAATTACTTACTGCGCTAAAATTCAAAAAAGAAGAAATATTCTCAGACACAAATTCTAATTTTCCGTCAGAATTGACCACAAATATGAATCCGTCAATAGCCTAAACATGTGGGGGAGAAATCCATTAAATAAAAGAATTACAGGGAAAACTATGTATCACAAAGATTTTATTAAAAGCAATTTACTTCAAGAAGAATGGCGCCAAAAACTTGATTATTTATGATATTTGGCTTGCTAGAAGAAACTTCACTCTGTTGAAGATCATCACAAAGTTCAGTATCACCTAAAAAGAAATTTATTGGTTTTGAATGTTTTATTAATTACAACAGATTAGTACACATTAAGAAAATTTATGCAAATATGGCTGTTAACACCTAAATAAAATGTTTAAAAAGAACTATCTCGCATAACACACAGGGTTATTTCAATTTAGAAATAATATTTCCAGTATTTCGCAGATATAGTAAAACCTCGCTACATCACTATTTTGGGGACCCAATAAATATAGTGTTGTAGAAGGATATATTGTTATATCGAGGGCCTACATACTTTGGGGACACAATAAGACCTTTTTTTTTTAAAATTTTATGTATGTATTAACTATAAATGTATTTATATATTATGCAAAAAATCAATTTGCAGAGTGTTAATTACGGTTAAATATTAAAAACAACTGATATAAATTCAGAAAATAAGATCGTAAACGGAACCTCAAAACCATTTTTATTGAAAATAATCTGATATTTTTGTCTGTTTATGCATTTTTTTGACTGTCTAGTTCAACCCACAAAGTATACATGGAGTCCGAAGCATGAAAATGATTTTCGTTTGTAAATGGTGCTCCATCCACCCTCTACAAAAATAATTATCTTTCAGGCATTAATGTGATGCTTGTGGTCATTTGTGATTGAGATAAGGGAGGTAATTCTAAGAATGGAAGCTCTTGAGGTGGTCAGCAGTGAGTCTTTTCTGGTCAGAAAAGATGGAAAAAAATCGCAAAAGATGATAAAAATAAGATTTTCTTACATTATTTGAAAACCAATAATAAATGAAGAAAATAAGGTTGAAATTTGGAGGGAAAAAATCGTTTTACAGGGACTGATTGCTTCAGAGAATATCGTAATAGTGAGAGGAGAATGACATTCATTCATATGCAAGTTCGTCGAAGCACGAAACATTATTGCAATAAAGGGAGTTAATGTTGTATTGGATATCGTAGTAGCGAGAGTTCACTGTATTTCAGAAAAATTTCAACATTATTTCAGGCCATATTTTATCTACACACTATAATTTTTCACAAGAAAAACACGTTTTATTTGATATGCTAAAGACTCAATTTTGTGAATATCTACATCATATCAATTTTGTGAATATCTACACACTATAATTTTTCACAAGAAAAACACGTTTTATTTGATATGCTAAAGACTCAATTTTGTGAATAATTAACAACCACTTATGACAATATATAGGAAATTCTAATGAAATGTGGAATTTTTACAAGAAATAACTCTCATAAATTTAAAAATTATTTAACTAAAATCTCAAAAACTGATTACTGTAACTAACTAATTTAAGATTGGCCATTTTCCAAATATACCACAGGATTTTCCCAGGTTTCAGATAAAAAAACTTATTGCCAAAATCAAATACTCTAATGATATTAAGTTTTCTCCAAGTTATTAGAACTTTGCCAGACAGCAATATTAAGGTATTTCTCTATTATTAATCTGTTAAAGGAATATGACATTAACGTGATATCTATATCGACTTTTATATTAAGTATAAAATAAAATTATCAGTAAGAACAAATTTTTAATTAAATAACTTTTAAATCAAGCTTCATACATGAGCCAAAGTAAAAAAACAGAAAGTATTTTTAAAAAAAATCAGTAAATATTTTGGAGCAATATACTTAGTCTGAAAAAAAAAAAACCATACAATTTAGTTTTTAACTGGCAGCTAGTTTGGTTGTGCATAACGACTTGTGCATAACGAGACCTAATTTTTTTTTCTCTCTTCCATTTCCCCCAGAAAAGTTGCAAAGTAAATCCACAATCACAAGTTCTTCACAATACAAAAAACAAGTTTCCTCTATAAAAATTACAATGAAAAGCTATAGTCAGACTTTTTTTTACTAAACCAAAACAAGTTTTAACAATAAAAGAAAACTGCAATGACAACAGATTTTCACCATAAATGGAACAAGGTTTCTTCGTGAAAGTTGCAAACTAAATCTATACTCGCACCAGATACGCAGAGACTTTTATTGTCAGCAGAATTTGTATCAACCAGTCACCTCATTGAGATATGAGCTCTTTATTCCCTAAGCCACCCCGGTTCTAACGTTTAATGATGAAGATAAGCCTGAAACTGTTTTTACAATCTTAAAGGTGTTAGACATCGAAATTATATTTAGGTGTAAAAATGTTTGAAAACATTGGCCCATCCTTACAAAAATGTCTGGGGACGCGTGTGGTACACACAAAAGGTTATAAATAATGAAACACTAAACTAAATGTTTTAAGTAAGAACATTTAAATTTGTAATGATGGGATTGATTTTAAGGAATTTGTCCTACATCTTTTCAAAAAAAAAATTAGGTTGCCAGTCCAATTTGATAACCGAGAAGAATAAGGTGAGTGATAATTTTACTACAATATAATATCTATTTCTCAATAAAGTCAAAGTCTTATTCATAAGATTCTCAAAAACAATAAAATTACTAAAAAGTAAAAACGAGTAAAGAAAATAGCAAAATGGTCTGAGTAAAAACAAAGTTAATCATAACTGCATGGTAGAAATCAGAATTTGAACTGATATCATCCATTAATGATTAGGGTAAAAAAAAGTGAAAAACCCCTTTTATGAACGAAACAGCTTTAAACCATCAAGTAAACAGAGAAAAACCAAGAAAAAAAGTAGTTAATTATAAAAAGGCAAACACCTAACTAAAAAGTATACTTTGCTCTAATTTAGAGTAATGTGCAAATTTTACTACAATAGAATAAAATAAAAATAGAATACCACAATAAATAGTTCCACAATTACTTTACTATTTCTAGAAAGCTTTAACAGGCTTCAGAATAATTTTATCAGTATTGTACAACTGATAATTATTTCAAATCAATACATGGGAAAGTTTCGTAGCACTGTTATATTAAAAATCAGTATCAATTAGCTAATATTCTTTCTTACCAATATGCAATTAAAATTTATAATTGTGATCTAGATACCAATAATTAATATTTTTAGATATTAGATTTTCAAATAATTTTAGAGTAGGGTTTCAATAATCTCAAAACAAAGCACAAGCAATATGCCGCTTAATATTTTTGAACAAATGTAATTTTAGAGGATGATTCCTTAATTCTTCATCTAAAAACTCCATGGTATTATTGTATCGTTAATTGGAATCTATTATATTTAAAATTATACAGGGTTGCCACAGTAAAAAATGAACAAAAATAGTTGCTTTTAGTAGCCTTAAGCATGAAAATAGTTGCCTAAAACTATAAAAATAGTTGCCTGAACAGGAGCAAAAATTTATCAAAAATAGTAGCCAAATAATTAAAATTGTATCTTAATTGTCAAATACTATGATAAGGACTGTTCGATGTCAGAATTTTTAAATCGTGATACATCGTTCGTTAGACATCGCGATTTAGCATATGTTCAGAAATTACCTATGGGAAATCAACCAAAAATAAATAAAAAGGAATAAATCTATTACAAAAGAAAATATTAATTCTAAATATATTCTACTATAATATCAACATCATTGTTTAATTTTTTCAATTAAAATAATAAAGTCAAAGTAAAAGCAAACCCAAGATTTATTTCATTTTTCTTAAATAAAAAATGATTTAAGATTTATTGGTTTAAAAATAATACTGTAACAAAATATTTTACATACGTGCATTAAAATTAAAAGAAAAAAAAAAAACAAAAGTAGAAAACAAACCAAAGAAATGTTCACTTTAGAAAAAAAAATTTTTTTAAATTATTTGTTGGAAAAAAAAACCATGCTTTTGAAACATCATTAGAACCTCTTTTATTCAATTATTTAAAATAATATAAAGAAGTATTAACTAATGGTCAAATTCTGTACTGAATAAATGTAAAAATATTTTTACTTTATTATTATTTTCGTTTTTGAAAATAAAAGATTTATTTCTTTAAAAATGACACTGACTATCTAACAAATTATATAACAAACAAGTATTGAAAGAATTTTAATAAAATTTTTTAAAAAAATACTTCAAGTACCAATGTTAAATAGCGTCTAAACATTACTAAACTCCTTATTTAATTTTTTTTTTAAATTTTGTTTTTTAACTAATAGCCAAATTTTTTTAAAACTTTGTTTTCAGTTTCTCAAAAATAAAAGCAAATTAAATAAAGGTAAGTTTTATTTTAATTTTTTTATAAATAAAAACAACTGAACATTTATTGGTTTAAAAATAATCAAATTATTATACTTACCTACATTAAATAAATTTGAAAAAAACTAACTTTTTATAACAAAATTAAGTACAAAATACCCCTAATAAATTGTATCGCTTAAAATGAAAAATAATAATTGAAAAAAACCAATGAAGAAACTTTTTTAATTTATATTTTCTTTTCATTGTTCTATTGAGTTCAGAACGAAAATTTAAGATAACAGCGATTGTGCAGCAATCGCAAAGTAACAGTAGGTCTACGAAAAATAAGTATAAGTATAAAAATAACTTCGCTAAGAGTAAAAAAGTCTCTCAATAGTCGCCTATTCCTGAAAATAGTTGTTTTTTTTAGCCTTTTCAGGCAAAAAAAGTCGCCTAAGGCCGAAAATAGTAGCAAATAGTCGCATTTTAGTAGCCTGTGGCAACCCTGAATTATATGAAAGAGATAGATCAATAATTCATAAACTGCAAAACTCTTTGATCTTATAATTGTTGAAAGTAATAAGTAGGCACATAGATCTTGAAATCATTATAAACATTATATAATTTAAAATTGTTCATACTTTCCTTTTCATAGAATTACTTAATTCCAAAAGAATTTGAAATACTGAGTCTTTCTGGTAAGGCTAAGCCTGAACCTTGTAGACAGTTCTTAAAATTGGATCAAAAATATAAATTCTAAGAATATGAACTTTTCCAATAGTGTACAAAAATAAGAGCTAAAAATAAGGATATTTATTTTTTATCACGAAAATCAGGGCAACTACAAACTTTGCTTTTTACATTTAAAAAGAAAAAAAAACCCTCACCTACTTCATTATTGGATTTCCTTAAAAATTTTATACATGGGCCAAGTGGGAGTTATAAAAACAAGCTGTTGTTTTGCACTCTTTTTTGCTTTCACATTTTAACTTTTTTCTTAAATATTTCTATGAGCAGTGCTCGGAACATTAGACTTTGGATGTAGATAATGAATAAGCTAACTCAGGCTGTGTAGCGAAATCTTTGAACAAAAAATAAGAACCTTTTAAGTACTTTTTAAGCACTCAAAAAAAAAAAAAAAAATTCAAGCACTGTATACATTGATAAAATACAAAATAATTTTCAAAGACTTTAGATGATCATTAGAAAATAACAAGTTTCTGACACAGAGTTCTTTTCTTAATTATATTAGCCATTATAAAATGATCGAGAAATTTTTCGGTTCAATATCAGAGGGTGGAAAATGAGTCTGAAATTGAGTATACAGTGGGTGATCGGTTAACGAACTGATCGGTTAACGAACAAATCGGTTAACGAACACTTTCACGAAAGATTTTTGTGTTCGGATAACGAACACATATTCGGATAACGAACAATTTCAAGAAAGATTTTTTGTGTTAGGACAACGAAAACATATTCGGTTAATGAACAAAACGAATTCTAACGAACACTTCTCTTCCTGAAAAGAAATTTATATTAAACATTTGTGATCATTTTGCATACAAAATAAGATCACTGAAAGGAGAAATGTTTAAAGAAGATGAACTAACGACAGAAGAACTCCAAGAAATTTTGAATGAAGAACACCAAGAAACACAGCGAAATGTGTCTCCTACTCTTGATGTACTAATGATGAAAGAGGACCAATGCCGACATCTGCCATTAAAGATATTATGAAAAAGTGGGAGGATGTCAGAGCAATGGTCTTAGAATGGCACCCAAACCAAGCTGATGTCAGTAGGTTTGGGGATCTTTACAACGACAATGCTATTAGTTACTTCCGGAAAATCCTGAAAAAGAGAGAAAAGCAATCGACATTGGATCGCCCCATAAGCATAAAATGAAAAGGATTGATTAATATGCAAGACTATATGTATGTATAATTTTTTAAAAAACTTATTAAGAAATTATACATTTTTTAAAATTTAATTTTTAGGGTCTCCAGAACGAATTAATCGATTTCACATAGAAGTCTATGGTAAATCGATGATCAGTTAACGAACAATTCGGATAGCGAACATAGTCTTGGAACGGATTATGTTCGTTAACCGATCACCCACTGTATTTTGCAAAATGCAGCAGAGTTGCACAGGAGAAGGCAATAATCTCACCGAACCTAGCTCAGTAGACGCACAGGCGGACTCGGAAGTATTTCATCAAACATGTAAAATGATTGGCACTTTCATACGCTATGGATCGACAGTAAGCCGAAATAGATTGGGGTTAAATGAATTGTGAAAACATTGAAAACTCGCTTTTGCATAATTCATGGCGAAAATCAACATGGTAAAGAAAAAAATTCTCATTTTTGAAAAGGGAAAATTACGCACTTTTTAAAAACACCCAATGAAAATAAGCACCTTTAAGCACTTTTTCAAAATGTTACGCACCATGTAACTTTGTTTTTTAAGTTCTTGTTCATTATCAAATTCAGTAATATTATGGTCTTATCAAATACACTTTATTTTTTTTCCTTGGCATTTTTTAATTGCCTTTCTGCTACATCTTGACGATTTTTGTCAACATTTGAGAAATTTAATCAGTTTTTCTAATTAAATATTTACCTTCCTATCAGGGAAAGTAAATATTTACATAAGCTATTATTAAGCTGGAACTGTCACTTGTAGGTAAATATTAAAATCTTAATATATATTTCACTTATTCATTTATATAAAGATGAACTTCTGACCAGACCCCCAACAGGGGTCATCCCAGGAAACTTATTTACATAAATTTCTTTTTTAAACTTACAAAAATTGAAATTACTAACCTAATTCTTTTTGAGAGCGAATTTGATTAACAGTTTCTTTTAATATGGCACACTTGTCTGGTTTACAAGAAAGCGAACTCATGTCAGATGGGCTAGCAGAAACAAGTTCTGCCAGTTCTTCAATGTGAATATTTTCTTGTTCTCTACGGCGTTTTTCATTAAGGCACTTATTTCTGAAAATAAAACAAATCTACATTCATTAAGCAAACTTTAAAAACACTACAGAAAACAAAATAATCAAATTTGCGGTAAAAATTATCAAATATGAGCACAAGGATAACGAAAAGATTAAAAATTCAAAATCTATGGTATATATCATGGCTGTCCAACTGGTGGCCTGCGGGCCGCATCTGGCCCGCCAGCACATATTGTGCGACCCGCCATTTTCTTATTCAGGCTGATCACCCTAAGTTTTCCCATTAAAATATAAGCAAATTGTTTTATAATCCTTCTGTTCCATTGTTTTATAATTAATAATTCAACTATTAATTGTTATTGTATAAGAGGTAAGAGGTTATTGTTCAACTTTTTCAAACTGCGGCCCGCCAGGTGATCAGTGACCGGAATTCTGGCCCGTGGGCTCTTTGCAGTTGGACAGCCCTGGTATATATACTAAAAAATTGACATCTCTAATTAAGTAACTCTTCGAAAATTTATTTTAAACTATGTCATTTTATTTTTGATAGGAAGTTTTTAAAGTTTAAAAGTTAATTATGCCTAAAGTCAAAATTCTCATTGTGTTTTTCAGTTTTTCGTATGCTACAGCTTAGTCACCAATGCCGCTAAAATCTGGTGATTTTTATGGTGCATAGATCAGTGTGGAAATTTTGCCTTTTGCTTGTTTGTCATTATGCCTCTTCTTTCTTTCATGTTATTTTTTTTTATATCATTAAATTGCTCTTTTTTTGTGGTGCAGTGGTGTTCTGTAACCTCAGCAATTGAAAGAAAAAATCAATATTTCCTTATCTCTAGAACGTGATTATAAAATGTTGCTTTAATACTGCAGATTGTGATACAATTTATTATTATTGTAACACTTTACCATTCTTGTCAATATTTCATTATAAATGTTACAAGATGTTCATGTTTTATTGGTTATCTATCAATAACTGATTTTGAATATAAATACTTAAAAAAAAAAAATGTGAAAAAACAGAAGATTGGGCAAGTCCTATATAACTAAGACAATGAAACACACTCAAAATTCGGATAGCAGTATGTTAAGAATTTAAAAATTTAATCGACTTTAACGCCAGAGAGTTACAAATCCTCTTTCCATTCTCTCTTTATGTAAATAAATAAATTAATATTCAATAAAGTGTTTTTAAAACAAAGTAAAAAGTTTTATTGAAAATATAAAATATTGTCTAGCAGAGTGCCAACAGTACTTTTTATTGTAATTTTATCATGTAAATGAAATTGATAAGAAATTTTCATTGGGAATTAGTGAATTAGATTCATTTAATTTTGAACCTGATCAAATGAGAATGTTTTTAAGATTCAGACAATGATAAATAAATTATATTATTTGTTATGATTTGAATCTGTGATATAGTTTTACTTTGTGATAATAAATATAAAAAAAAAGAGTTATTACTAAGGAATTACATGGAAATCATAGAATTACATGGAAACAATGAATTTGATTGTTTCAAAGTCTGAAAAACTTTGAAACAGTCAAAAGCTTGCTTGGAACTTACAAGTTCTTAGTGAGCTCAACTAGTTCCGTGTAACTAAACTTGACAATCTAATGTGCTAAGTTCACACAGTAATGGAAGCTTTATTTTAATAATACAATAAATAGTTTCAACCACTAAGCTATAATACAAATAGAGAAAGCCTAGAGTTATATTTCCAGGGGTCTGTTTAGGTTTTAATGAGAGGTACCTATTTTGTGAAAATAAAGACATAATTTGTGAAAATTAAAAATTACATTAAAAAATCAACAGAAAAATATGGCAAAGTAGGAAGACATTTTCAAAAATTGTCACGACACATAAAATTCATTTATGACTAGTAAATTTTCATAAATTTTTCCCCATATATTTAAAAGTAATTTTGCTATTGTAAAATTTTGGGCTTAAAATTGTATCTAAATTTAAAAATCCATAAAAATCGATGTCCATTGTTAAATTCCAACTTTAATTTTTTTTAAAAAAGACATGCATTTAACAGTATTTTCTAAACTAAAAGTTATTTTCATTGTGAGAACATTTCCCACATTGTCATATAGAAAAAAGTTTCACAGAGAAATAAATGCTTCATAAAAAAATAAAGGTCTGTTAGAATACATTTAGAACAATGTTTGAATGTTTAGAATAATTTCAACTTCCTGTAAAGTTTACAGAGGGAGCGCCTCATCATTGTTTATTTTTCATTTTTAAATCTGCGAGAAAAAAGCTTACTATAATATGACGTAAGCGATCCGTTAGGCTACCACACTATACAATCTGACCAAGTACATGCTACCTATTTGTATATGCTTAATTAACTCGGGATTTATCGGTTCTTACGGGGATACAAAAACAAAATTTTAAGAGACGGGATAGAGAATCTTAGAACTTACTTTTTTAAAAGCATTTTGTGAAACTACTGTTTTTCCTAAAGTTGAATTTGTGAAGGTACCACTAAACAGTAGTAAATTTACCATAGACAGACCCCTGAATTCATAATCTTTCTTTATCCCAAACATCAGAGTTCCTACAGTCAAATGCTCCCTCTCATTAAAAGATTTTGACGGAGAAAGAAGGGTGTTGTGTTTTGTGCAACAATTGAGGTAGATATTTTTTTTCGAAGATTTTGCCACAGATAAATTAATAGTTATTAGAAATATAAAGAATGGAGATTTTAACCAATTTAAATTTTTTCCCCGTTTTGGCGAATTTTTCACATTTTTACCACTTATTTTTGGCCTTATTTTTTTCACTTATTGCCATAGTCCTGGCAAAACATGATCTATGATAGCTAAAATCTAAAACATGACAGAATTAATCAACTCTCAACAATACTTACACAATTTCAATAAGAAATTTAAAATAACTTAATATATTTTTGCAAAGTAATTTAAAATTATAATTATCAGTTATAAGGACAATAAAAATGAGAATTCCAAATAAAAGATAGGATATAGATTTGCTCATTTTGTTTTAAAAAATTGTTTTCATTGAAAAATATATTTGAGAGATTTAAAACTAAGACTTCCAATTTACGAATAATTTTAATTTAAGCATGTTTAAAAACTATAAGCTTAAAGCTGACAAATTATAGTCCTGTTGAAAACTGTATTGTTCAAATTTCAAATTATGAAAAAGATTGAGTTTAATTTTTGTTAATCTTATAAAAAAACTAAAAGAAAAAAATAATAATATGAATTTAACTTACATTTGTGAATAGGGGTTTGAATCAGATTTGAATTTAACTTACATTTGTGAATAGGGTTTTGAATCAGATTTCTTTCGTTTCTTTGTACCTACATGAGAGGCAACACTCATCGTAAATACTCATCCAAAATGTGAAGAGAGAGTGACCCTAAAATAAAATATATATATTATTAAATATAAGTAATTAATTTGAATATTTATGACATTGAAACTAAGACTTTAGTACACCATTAATTCATTAAAAATTTATGTTATTAATACATCCAAGACAAAAATGCAAGTGATAAACAAGTTCATTAAGATAAGCATATTTAGCTGAGAAATATCCTTAAGACATGCATATTTAGATGTGACTATCCTTAACTAATAGAAAATATGCAAATTTAAAATGACATGAAACTATATTACCTCATAAAATTTTTTAAAAGCAATAAAAATTATTCTAAAAAAATTAATAGCACATTGTGAACATTCTACAATACTTTAGGTAAAATTGTTAAAATTATGAAATTCAAAAATTTAATATTGACCTTCACTTTTCCTACATGCTGGTCACTGACCCAAATTCCAAGGTCAACAGTGACCACTTCAAGTTTCAAACACAGTTGGATGCTTTAATTAGCAATTAATAGTAAAAACAGAAAAAATATCTCGCATGAGAGGGAAAAAAAGGGTTAGAACAAGAATTTTCTTACCTTAAAACAAACCGGACCGAATGACCTAGTTTCGATGGGTCGTAAAAGTTTAGGCCTAGTCTGTAATGGCACCCCCCATAAATAAATAATAAATTACGAGAATCTCATATTTAAACTTTATTATTATATTTCTTACACATAATAATGAAGAAATTTGCAAGCTAATGCATTAATTCTGGATACATTTCAAAATAAGGAAAATAATTGTTTACTAACCATCTGTTTAAATTTGTGTTTTCAGACATTTTATTGACACCTTATTATTCTGAGAAGGGTATTGTAAAATAATAAAATTCAGTATTGTTTAAAAGTTAAAAAGCGTCGTGGTCAATGTCAAGTTCTCGGTCATTACGATTAAGTTCAATACGAAGTATGCATAACCTATATTCCGTCTCCGGACAGACAACTTTCTGTTGTGCCGCTGTTGTTAAAATATTTGATCAGAACAACATTGATTTATATTTTCTAGACAAAGAAGTCAAAGCGATAAAATATAATGTTGGTAAACAAATCAGTTTAATAACAATCCTACGTACCTCTTGAAAGTGGCATAATTAATGTCCACAACATCTGTCCCTCCATTTTGTTTCGTCAACAAAAGTCACTTTTGCCAAGATGGAGAATCACAACGTCTGAGAAGTTGAGGAGAGAGTAGTCGATAAGCTGGCTAGGAAAACTTCCCGGTGTAAAACCTGGCGTTAGAGGCGATACTGTTTCGGAATGATAGTTTCGTTTTGTCGTCTTTTGTTTACGTATTACGTTTTTTTTCTTTTTTTTTCTTCCTTTTTTAATTTTTTTTATTTATCTTCTTTCCCTTTTATGATTCTGGTGCATTTTATAAAAGTATACTATTTAACACTACAAATTTTAGGGTTCTGAATAAACATTTAAAAATAAACACAAACAGATAATTTGAAATCAAACAAAAAGAAAAGCGTTAAAAATTAAGCTTTAACGAAAATTATTTACACAGAATTACATATCAATATTTATATAAAATATTTAGATGAAAAAGATTACAGACAAAAATATGTATAATATTATGCAAGTTAAATTTATTTATTATTATTTTACTCATTAGTCGATATTTATTCCTTTATTTAAATTGAGAATAATGACGCGCAATCGATATCAGGGTAAATAAATAATAGTGTTTAATTTTTCTCATAAATTTTTATAGCGTATATTCAAATTAGAACGAAAATCTGCTTTGAAGCAAATACAACAATAGAGAAAAAATGAGATAAAATGTATATACTACTTTTTTATAAGAAAGATTAGAATTATATGTTTTTTTTTTTCTTACTGAAAAATTTAAGTTGACATTTATTTTATGCGTTATTTAACCCTTTACTTAAAAATATTTACGCGTTTAATCATACTTAGGTAAACATATAATGCATCAGTACTGTTTAATATTTTCTTCCATTGGACTAATTAAATTTGATTAAATTTTCTTTAAGAAAGGAACTGCTTTAAAAAAAAGTGCAATATATTTTATCAATATTTAGTAATAAAAAATTAGGGAATAGGTTGTCTAAGTCTTATTTACTAAAAAAATGTCAAAAAATTTAATTTTTCTAAAATTTGTAAAAAATATAATTTTTATGAACAATTTAAACAAACTGACCAAGAAAGAAACTTTTACACTTAACTATAACAAGATTCTAAAAACTTCCAAAGGCTATTTTTAAATATTCTTATTTAACCTTTGCAAGACAATTAAATTTAATAAAATATTTTAGTAAAGAAAAACCATAAGAATTGAGGCCATGTACTTCCTGAATGAAGTGATCTGCTTTATCTTTACTTTTTTCAACATTTAAAGTGGTTTATTAAAACTCGTATAATTTAAGAGATAAAAACAATGTCAATTTTAGTGGCTTGTATTGTTGTCAAAAACAAGTAAGACTGTTTTATTCCCACTGTCTTTCAAAGGGTTAATATAATAGCTTGTGTATCACTAATGTAGATTAGATTACAAATCAGATTTTTGACAAATTTTTTTAGCACAATAGCAACATATTGAACAAAAATGAGCTAATTTTCAGGATATCAAACTATAAAAAATTAAAGATTCTACATTCTACAAAAACTACATTTTTCGAAAAAAATATTTATTTCAAAAAAGGTTAGTTAGATAACTAATAATGCGACGCATTTATCAAGTATAAGGAAGCCACCCAAACTAAAGATAATTTGGATTTTTATTATTACGGACGGTAATTATAGAAAACACTGTATGCAATTTGTTTCTTCCGTTTGGTTCAAGTTTTAATGCTACGCCTAAGCTCCTTTCTACGAAGTAGGTAGACGAAAAAGCTAAAATGTGCATTACTACTTCTCTTCAGAAAAGAGGATAAGAATTCTTCACTTTAAATCAATGAAATCTTTGCAAGTAAAATATCAAAAGCTAAGGGTATACTGCCATGTTTCAAATCAATCAACTAGTCCTGAAACCTATGAGCAATTAAAATACATCTAAAGAAAATGGTCCCTAAGTTGAGTATCTGAAAATTATATTTATTTTTTATGTTTTTCTTAGCTTGCTTGAGACGTGAGCAAACAAACCATTAATTTTCTAACTAGACCTGAAAATTTAATCTATCAGTTAGTAGCCAGCTGACTCTAAAAACTTAGTAGCCATTTTTTCCTTAAACCTAATGAGACAGTGACCAATACCGATAGGGATTATTCATTTAATAGCCACTTTTTGTTTCCTTTTTTTGTGCTTAGATTAAGTTTTATATATATATATATATATATATATATATATATATATATATATATATATATATATATATACAGTGAATTCGCGATAACTCGAATCTGATAGGACTGATGAAAAACTTCGACATATCGGAAGTTCGACTTACCGTTAGTTTCGGTTTTGGACTTTCAAAATATTGTCGGATTATTTAATTAATGATTATTAATTACAAATCTTCTAAATGCTTACAATATTTAAGATCATTTTTCTGACAAGCCATTTACGATAAGACTGTTTGAAGTACACTGGTCCATCGGCAACTTTGCTGTTGTGTCACTATGCGCTGCACTTTTCTTTTTTTAGAGAAGAATTTCCGATCCAATTTTCTTACATAGTCTTCAGATAAACTGATGCCATCCAAAACTTTTTGTTACACTTGTAATCCAAAGGATACGTTTTTACATTCTTGAAACATCGGGGATTTCGGTATTTTCCAATAACAAGCAAGGACAATTTCTCTGTCCCAGACGCATTTCCTCCAACTAGGACAGTCAAACGTTCCTTGCTCATTTTACCCCCTGAGGAGTTTTCATCCTTAAACATCATAGTCTTATTTGGAAGACATTTAAAAAATAAACCCATTTCATCAATATTGAAAACATCATTTTCACTGTATCCTTGAAGTAAATTTGGTAACGTTTCATTTAACCACTGTTCACATACTTCAAGAGGGACAGCTTTAGCTTCTCAATGAAGAGTGCGAAAGACAATATTGTGTGTGTGTTGCAAAGGAAGGGGCAAGATATCAGCTCCTAGGCTTTTTTTCTTGCTTTAAAAGATCCAAAACAAATCTAGTTAAAGGGAGTAAAATTCGAGTAATCGAGAATAATTAACATGAAATTGAAGATAAAAGGGTCGGGACCTCATAAAAAAAAATCGAGTTATAGTAATATTCGAGTTATCGTACTTCGAGTTATAGCGAATTGACTGTATATATATATTAAATATTAGAAATAATCAACTGCTATAAAAAGTTAATTCAACAATAAAAATAATATAAATATATGACAAAATTTAGTTCAACACACTAACTTGACTTCACTGTGCAAGAAAATTTGAAGCAAAAAAGAAAAAAAAAAAATTTTTTTTTATTGGTTTATTTAAGTTACCACTTTTTTTGTTGAACGCCAAGTGGCGAGTGGTCATTTTCGGACTATCTCTGAGTGACACTTTTCCTTGTCTAGTGCACAATCTCTCATAGACTTTGATATTAACAGAATTGGCATCAACTCATAAACTAGTTTTAATAATTATCTTTAAAAACACTGACACTCTACTATTTCTGCAAAAGCAACCCAAAGTTGTCTGCAATCAATTTAATATTATAACTTATTTTATAATAAATGTCTTGTAGATGTATTATCAAAAATCTTTTATTTCCAATACAATTTGACTTAAATGCCCCGTTTTATCAATGAATTTATTTTATGTTCATATTTATTTCATGAAAAATTATTTTGCATTAAATTAATCAACTTTCAAAAAAAAAAAAAAAAAAAAAAAAAAAAAAAGAAGCCACAGAAGTTTTCTAAATTTTACAAAAAAAAAAAAAAAAAAAAAAAAAAAAAAAAGCTTTCTCGTTTTACACATAGGAAAAAAAAACTTTTCTGCAAGAAAGCTCAAGTTTGGAGTTCTGTCTCAGCCTTTGCCAGACATAGTTCAAAACCCGCTTTAACAGATCAGAATTTCAAAAAAAATAGTAATTTTATAAAAATAGCGACATTAATTTGGTACTTATTGTTCAATTTGAATAGATTAAAAAACTGCCAAACATAAAACAATCTTTATAATTGGGTACTTGCATTTCAAGAAGAAGATCACTGATACCCACACATGTGACCTAACATCAGTGCCAGCTGATCGTTTATAAGAAAAATGGCGTTTTAACGATCTATTTTTCGATATTGCCCTTGATTTGCATTTAGTTTTTTCAAAATTCCGGTACATTTTACATACGATGTTATTACGACACGCGAAATTCAAATAGCGCATTTGGCATTTGAGTCGCTCGTATTCGAATAGCGTATTGAATACGCACCGGTTTCATGATAAATTTATTTGATGATTCGTTGGTTATTTTTCGGCTCTTATTGCAATTTATTTTCAAATATGTTTCTTGCATTCTGGTATTTTTATTCATTTATATATTATGTACATATTATATTTATTTATTATTACGACATGCGAGAAATTCGAATAGCACATTTGAGTCTCCACTTTTTGATGCGACGGTTTGGTCATTTTTTCGATCGATTTTTCGGCAGTTATTGCTAATAATTTCCGCAAGGTTTTTAAAATCCCGATATTTTTGATATGATATAATTTATTACAGTCTCGACATCTACATTTAAGTAATCACTTTTTGACGAGTCTGTTTCACATGATTACGTCGAACGTCTAGTTCTAACGTCGATCGCTTTCTCCAGTTATTCTCATATTGCCTCATATTTCACAATTTTTAAAATCCCGGTGCTTTCTTTAAATAAATTAAATTAAAATTTATCGATATTATGTTATATGTTGATAACGATTCCGATTACCTGCTATACCGCGTCAAATATGCCGAAACTCGTCAGGGAGACGTGTAATTTTCCATCGCGAAAAATAGAAGCCAGCAGATTTATGTTTATGCATTTTTAAACTTTTCCATGAAAAAAATATTGCAGTTAAAAAAAAAATTCAGAAGAAATTTCAACTATATATATATACACAGGGTTATTCATAATTCCCTCCGGGGCTTCGAAGCGTTATAGTAAAAAAACGAAGACGAATATGGCAAAAAAGAACAAATGAAATTATTCGGAAAGTATTCAAGTTTTAATTTAAGCAGTTGCCGGTAGGTGGCAGTAACATGCACCACTGAAGCCAGTTGTAGTAAAGAAAAATGGCGTTTACAGGCGGAGAAAATTATATATATATTGCGGATATAATCGTGTGGGTTGATGAAAAGATTATATATTTTTTTTATAAAATTTCATCCTATTTTTTTTTTCAAACTGTATGTTATTTTTTTACTTATTATTTCCCCCTTTTTCTTCATATGTCTATTATTTTTCTTTGTTTTATCTTCATTTTGAACTTATATACCTTTTGGAGGAAGATTAGGCTCTGGGAATTTTCTACATCTTAGCACCTGTGTAAATTATTTGCTTTCGAAAAAAAAATTAAAGTAGTATAATATAATTCGAAAATATTATAAATGTCTCTCTCTCAATTATATAATGCTTTAACAGCATTATAATGAATAAGAAGTCACGCTTGAGAAATTCAATAATAACGAGAATTGATTAAATACATCTTTATTTTAGATCTGGACTGAAGTTGCATCTTCCAAGGGCGATCAAATATTAAAAGAGAAAGATTTAACCTTGAAAACAAATTATTGGGCAAAATCAATCACACACATTGATGGATTATTTATTAGTCTATAATATTTATTTCATCACATGAGGGCAATGATAAATCATGAATTAATTATAAAGAACAATATACCATTTCTGAGAAAAAGCTTTTAAATTATTACTAAAAAGAAATAAAATATATTTTTAAAGATAACTTATTTTTAATCATTAATATTATTTCTTGTTATTGCAACTTAGAATAGGTTTGTATTTTTGAAGAAATTTTTTTTAGCATGAACTGATTTTTTGTGACAGAGCACAGCATTGTTATGTAATAAATTCTATCAGTTTAGTCTGCCATTCAAATGTAGATTACCGTTAGCACTAACTAAAATCAACATATTTTATGTGTCTTTATACTTGACTGTAACCCCCTTTAACAATGATAGCATTTTAAATGCAAAATTAAATCAATAGATAAAAAATTAAATAGTTTAGAGAACTGTTAAGGTATCATTGAGTGTTTCCAAATCAATAAATTGTTTGCATTGCCTAGAATTAAATAATATTAGGTATTAGACCATAAAAATTGACATTGAGTAATTCAAAATTCGATCAATAGGTTAAAAGATATATCTATATATATTTTTCTTTTTTTTCTCTTTCCCTTTCCGATTGCTAATTTACAAACCAACTGACTAAAAAAAAAATTATTGTGGAGATTTTTTTCTTGATTGTAGTTGGTCGCAATTATAATGTAAATTTTTATTTCTTTAGAAATTTTTTACCTGAACTAAAAAACATATAAAAATAATTTTTATTTATTTATTGAATGTTATTATTATTTTTAAGAAATGCACGGCGGGAGAGTAGGTCATTAAACGCCGCTGGATTGGGAAATCACTTCCGGG
This sequence comes from Parasteatoda tepidariorum, assembly GCF_982258835.1. Classification (NCBI taxonomy): domain Eukaryota; kingdom Metazoa; phylum Arthropoda; class Arachnida; order Araneae; family Theridiidae; genus Parasteatoda; species Parasteatoda tepidariorum. The sequence continues at coordinate 52,340,198 of NC_141762.1, forward strand.
TCAATATCAAAAGAGGAAAAATTCGACAAGTCACACATTATTTATAAAATAGCGCAGATTGTTGTCTCCAGATTCAGAAAATAAATTATTTAAAAATTTTGAAGACTTAAAACTTTAAATACAAGAAAGGTAATACTTACTACGTATGAAATTCATCTCGTAGATCAGGTATAATCACTGTCAATATCAGTTACACTATCCTATAAAATGAAATTTAAAAAAAATACTTATAACAATTAAAAATGCAATCATAGAAAGACATTTTCATAAAACTGAGTGCATTTTAAGGTATCAAAATTTTAATTACAAGCAGATTTCCTGGCTTCTGTCTTAAGATATTTTATACAGTATAAAATATGTTAAAATTAATTATATTAAAAGTTGATATGATATTTAGTTCAAGAAATCGGTAAGTTTTCTTTTTTTACTTCAACAGAAACAAGATATTCTTTCAAGATTTTTAATGTATACAAAGAGATATCACCGACTGTCATCATTGCAGAGCCTTAACTATTGAAGCTAGAAACATAAAATTAAGACAATGGGTTACTTTTACGACGTTGGGTTGGCACTCGCTAAGGAAGGATTTTTTCAGATTCCACCCTAATGACCGGGATAGCCTGGTTGGTAATGCACTGGGCCCATGTTCTAGAGGTCGTGGGATCGATCCCCGCCGGTCAAAGACTCCGTGTGATAAATGGTGACGTATAAAATAAAATAAAATATTCCACCCTAAAGGAAAATAAATAAGAGGGGAAAGATTGTAATTTATAATAATAAAATGTAGAGTTTGTGTGTGTATGCCTGTCTCCACTTATAACTCCAGAAACATTTGCGAGATCGTCTTGAAATTCGGACTATGGGGAGAAAGGGATAATTTTAGTCCTCCATCCTAAATTTAATTCAAAATTTTCTATTAGATCATTCGTTAGAGACATTTGAACAATGAAATTTTCCTACTGGTTTAGCATTTGTCATTATTTTATATTAAACTATAGACGGTTCTATTCTCTTATCAAACAATTGAAGATAACATTACTGATTTTTCTTGGCTTATAGCTCTCATTGTTAAAAAAAAAGAAGTTTATTGCATTCTTTAATAAACTAAGTTAAGGTTTCTATACTATCAGGGCTAATTGGGTATAATATGAAAAAAACACAACTACTTCGACTTAGTAGGAACAACATATGACGCAATGCTAAACGAATGGAATTTAGTTGTTGTTTATTTAGTTATTGTTATTAGTAATTGTTGTTATTTGTTTTAGTTGTTGTTCTTTATTTAGTTGTATTTAGTTTCAATAACTTTTCTTTATAATGCAATAAAATCTGGCGAGCAGCTATTTAAACGATCGAACACTTCGTTTGTTTATTTGTGGCTTGAAGTTAGGCTCGCAGAAAATGCCGTTCATGGGTTAAATTTAGTAGGAACAACACAACCTGTGACGTAGGCTATATTATACCCAATTCAGGGGCTCTAAACTAAGTGATGCACGAGAACGTGGTAACGTGCGTCACCAAATTAATATTCCTAAAGTTTTCTGAAACCACATATATATTTCGTTTATAGTCATACTTTTAAAAATTAAAACGTGTTTCTCTAAAACTAAATAATTTAAAAAGAGTACATGAAATTTAAAAAACAGCAATGCACTGAAAAGAAAAACAAATTAATGTAAAAATGAAACTACTTCATTTAAGAGAAACATAAAAAAATCACCATACTGCAATTGACGCCAATGATGCTTAATTAATTTTGGTAGTAGGTACTGCTGGTATTATGGTAATTGGTGCAGCTTTTAAAGAGAGCAAATATACTAATATCGGTGTTAAGATACCATATTTTGGTACCCATTAAAACTGCATCAATACCGTGTTTTATAATGGATACTGTGGAAAGAGATTTCTTACAGGGAAATCGCTTGAATGTGGCGAGTTGGCCTCGAGCAACAGCATCATGCCAAATGATCTATCTTTATTTTGATTGCAAAATGATTATTTTTATTTTGATAGGATGAACAACCAAAAACGAGTTTTTTTAATCTGAAAAGCCAACAAGTAACGTAAATTTTAAAAAATGGTATTATTTATGCTATAACTGTGTTGGTATATACCTTCCAGTTGTGCATGATTGATATGTTTTTCATAACAGATTTATTGCTTATTTCCTTTTTTTTCACTCCGTACAAAAGACAAGATTTCAGCTAGTAATGTATAATCTTTTATCTGGCTTTTATACCAATTTTTAATCAAAATGTTCTTTTTTTTAAAAAAAAATAAATTATTTGTTAAACGATTCAAAATTATACCAGTTAAAGCACTAATTCTTATAAAGGATTTTAGCTTACATTCAAGGCAGTTTATCGAATGTGAATTCAAAATCATCTTCATTTAAAAACTATGTTAAATTACCTTTTTTCACTCATTTTATTATTAATTTAGTTTTCCTTCTTGTCTATATACTACAGTAATATGAAAAGTAGCTAAATTATAGTTTGTGAAAAACAGAATTTAATATTTATAAATACATGTTTGAGAAAGAACTTTTACATATGACTTACAATATCAATTATAAAATTGCAATAGCATGCTGAAATTAAAACGGCATATTAAAAGTTCTTTTTTAAACTGAAAAATACCTAGACATACATTGCTTGGAAAGAAATTGCTTCGTTGACTCTACTGCACCAAACTAAAGTGTTACGCAGTTTTACGCATAACACTTCTGCAATGAGGCACAGCAATGCTGTGAATTCGCGGGAGTGAAACCGATGGGACTTTAAAAGCGGTTAATCGGTAATTTTATATTGCAATTAAAGTCAAATACTATAGATTTAAATAAATTTTCTTTTAACTTTGCAATCATGTTTTGCAAGAGCAAAATCTGCGTAATTAAATATATTACACAAGGATTGTTCTTACAAAATAACCTTCCTCTATAACTTTCATAGTGAAATTGATTGTAGTGCGGGATAAAAACAAAGCATTGCAGAAAGAATAACAGGTTTTATGTTTTTCGAAGTAAGAATGAGTAGAGTGCAAAATATATATATATATATATATATATATATATACAATATACAATAAATAAATAACGAACCACCCTGAATAACTTTTGATCTATTGATCAGATCTTTACGTTCTAGGACCCAATCTAAATAGTTTGAGGGGGTGACCTCAATGATGCTAAATAATTAGAGCAGGCAATATTTTAGATTACGCCCTCAAACAAAAACGGTACTTTCTCAGAATAAACCTATATGGGAACCATATTTCCCAGATTGCGGCCTCTCTCTATATTTGGAGGGTCAGAAATCCGAGTCCACCACAAAAAAAGGTATGTTTATTAGAAGAAAGTGAATTTCAACATCTGACTTCGTAACTTAAACTATCGTCTGCACTAATTCAATAGCATATTTGAGGTCACTTCCTCGAACGATTAAAATAAGAGTCGCAGAACGTGAAGATCCGATCATTAAATCAAAAGTTATTCAGGCGGTCCGTTTATATTCTTGCGCACTGTGCACGCAAAATACGTGTAGACAGGATTACAATACATATTTTTTTTTTCCTAATCATTGTCTCTTTTAAACGTTATAACAACACAGATACGTTGCTGCCCCATGTACTTAAGAATATAAGAGTGGCAAAAATGCATCATTGAACATTTAAGTCCTAAGTTTCTCTTTAGATACAGAGAGGAAATAAACATATCCTTGAAACAGTGCTCTTTAATATACAAGTAAAGTCTGACAATTTCAACCCTTCTGTCATATCTTGGCTACAATAATACTCTTGTCTATTGTCCAAAAAATTGGCAAGCAAACAATAATAAATCAAACTATATAAAACATTTCCCTTCATTTACATAAATTTTTATATATTTTCCAATGCACAAACTAATTAATCAAAAACTGTAGAAGAAAAAAAAGTATTCTATTATTTCAGAACAAAAGAAATTCAAGAAGTTATTTTATTATTTCAGTGAGAAAAATAAACCAGGAAGAGATTGTAGCCAACATGATTTTCCTTTTATAGTCGCATTGAATTTCGCAGTACGGATTTTGGAGAGAAAACTCTTAAGATGGGCGAGAGCAAGGCCAACGAGACTGCTTAAAAATGATTTAACTTGCTTATCGCACGGTGGTCGATAACCCGAAGACGGTCGACCTTGAAAAAACTAGAGTCTACCATCACACATTTTCCCTGTATTTTTATTAAAATCTCAGTTGTACATAGAAGGCAGGGAGTTTTTTTGGGAGCAAATAGAATTCGGTTAGTAGAGGCGGATTGGGGAGCGGAAGTTAAAAGAAAATTATTATTGAAGGGAACCACCACCAGCCAGGAAATAGAAGTTTATTTACAGGAAGGAATTCGGGAAAAATATTTCATTTGCATTACGGCAATTCCGCCATTAAGGGCCGTCATATTTGCGAACTTCAAACGTAACTCGGTTAAAAAAAATTTTTAAAAAATCGAGCAGTCTTGGTGTTAAAAATAAGTCTTGGTGTTATTTATTCTTTCTCCAACTTTTAATAATTTTCATGGATTTAAAAAAATAAAAAAACTGGGTGTAACACAATTTATTAAACGATGGATCTGCCCATTACTCAATGTAAAATTTATCAGGAGATTTAACTAAATCTTTAAAGCGGTTGTAAAATGTTTCGACACATAAGTTTATATTATACAATCATTTCTTTAATGAAACTAAGAAAATATGCTGTTTATTTCATATTTTATTTTATATCCGTCGTTGAACAGCCGACCCAATTTTTTAGTTTACGACTATTAATGTTCAACTCTGTAGCCTTGTAATTTTGAACCAATCCAGTAGACAAGGACACTCCTGGATCAGTACCTCCCCCCCCCCAAGTTATTGATTTGTTACGGGAACATGGAGGACTTTGCGACTCGACAGATTTAACGTGCATCAGTCATCGGCCGGCTGGGATCGAACCCACGAACTCTTGGACATGGGCCCAGTGCCCTACCAACCAAGCTATCTCGGCCTTTTATATTAAAATTTAAAAAATTCTCCGAAACAAAGCCTCGTTTCAAAAATCTTTAACCATCTATTCCATATTATGCTATAAGATTTCTTTAAAATATGGCATTTATATTAATTTACAGTTATTCATCACAGATAGAATTTTTATTCTAAAGTTATGGTAAAATAGCCAGCAGCAGTCTGTCCGTCCGATTAACCGCAAAGTTTACAATTAGTTTACAATAGTATTTTAACCAATATATGTCAATAATTATTCTCCAATATGGTTGAGTGAAATTAATTTTATTTTAACTTTAGATATACCTTTCTGAGTTGTAATAAATTATTACTATAATTAACAAGTTAACAAGTGTGTCATCACTAGCCCTCTGCAGTAGGGCTAGTGTGGATAAAAACAACTTTTTTTAAAAAATAATAATAATTATGGAAAAACTAAACAGTTTTGTAATTCTAGATGTAGGCCAGCTTACAATGCCTCTTGAAATTTCCTTCATTAACTTTAAAGCAAATTATATGTTGATTTATAATTTAAAGCTAATCACCAAACATATTATGCTTTACATTTTACGAAGAGTCATTTCAGTAATTTCCTAATTAAGCAGTTCATTACACATTTAGAGAGAAGAAAAATAACTGAAATAATCATTCTCATAAACATTTCTTTTATTGATCTTCTTGATAATAATATTAATATAGAAATATTCTTTTCAGTAAAAAGTATATCCTTTGTTCAGTAAAAGTATATACTTAATATATTTAAGTATGCATGTAGAACACATTAGGGAAAAAAATAAACAAACATTTATCTTAGGTCAAAATTTGGTCTTTATATGAAAAAAGAACTCAAAAAATTCACATGGGCTGGATTTTTTTCCTTAAAAACCTGGGTTTTAGCGAAAACTGGGTACTTATCACTATAACTTTAAAACTGTTCTGTGTTATATTAACGAATTTCAGTCAGCAGAACTAACTCGTTTTTGCAAGATAATCCTAATAATGAAACACTAATGCTACAACTTTTTTTCATTTTAGAAAAAAGGAACCTTCCTTTAAAAAAGAACGTTTGGAGCTAATAGGTTAAAATTATGTGAACAGGTTGAGGGTGACTTCGAAAGCAACAAAAACATTTGAGAATATTTAAAAAAAAATAAAAATAAAAATAAAATTTGCAATGAAAAATTTTTTTTGTTTAAATCTGCATTTATGCCAATGAAATTAGAAAACAATTAAGAAAGGTAGTTAAAGTTTTACTCACCAACCGCGTCGATTTTTTTGTACACATCAGGTGGTAAGAGATAAAATTTTTTTGTTAGAAATGTTATCAAATTTAGCAGCTTGTTATTTATCATTAGCATATTTTACTTTCTTTCTTGAAAAATTTCACATGGCACTTATTTAAAAAAAAAAAAAAAAAAAAAAAAAAAAAAAAAACTATCGTAAAATTTCTGACAATATTAAAAACATTTTTAAAATTTATTTAAAAATGGAATGGAAAGGAACGCACACTATTACGAAGTAAGAATTCTTACTTGGAACTATGACATTCAAGTAGATCATGCAATATATGTATTCTATTAACAATGTATTTGACTATTAAATAAATAATCCCAAGAAACTGAAGCAGTAACATATTACTTGATGAAACTTCATTCGTTTCATAAAAAAAATATGAAATAACAGTCGGCATGTTCCAAGTCTTTTTTATTGGCAACTTCACGTTTTTATTTCAAATAATTTTTGTTTTGTTTACTTTCACGTCTGGCAAGTCCTGAAAAATGGAAGTCTATTTTTAAAGAGCTAGAAACATGTCAACTGTTATTACATATTTGTTTATTTTTTAAGCAAATGAAGTTTCCAATCAGTAACAAAACTAAAAGAATTGGTGAGTGGCAATATTAAAGCCCTTTTTTTTTTTGCTTCCTAAATGCACATCACTAATTCAGCCTTTAGATCAAGAATGTTTTAGAGAACATGAAGTGGAATTATTACAAAAAAAAAGTGTACTCCAGGACACCTAAAAGTTTCAATCTAAAGGATGTTGTAAACTGGATAACTGTGGAAAAGGATAAAGCAAAATCACACTATAAAAAAAATCGCAGAGGAAAATTATTTATGTACAGAATATAGAATAGCAGGGTATGTCTAATAAAGGAACCAATGAGATTTTGGATTTAGTCAGGAAACTACCACTGTCTGAGCCAATAAATGAAGATAAATGTGAATGGATAAATGCTGAAGAACAGTAAGAAATTACAGACGAAATTATCATTAATATCGTCAATAAAAATTAATGAATCTAGTGATGATGACAATAGTGTCAATGAGATTTGACAAATATAAATTTTTCATACAGATGGATTAAAAGCAATCACAGTAGGTACTATTGAACATATAGAACAGCAAGAAGCAACACCAGCAATCCTTTTATCTCTAAAAAAACGGCTAAACATAGCAGCAGAAAAATCCCTAAGTAATATAAAACAATTAAAGACCTCTTTAAATAAGAACTCCTTAATAAAAAAATATGAATTATATGTAGTATATATGTATGTCTAATTTTAAAATATGCATTTAAACCTAGACAATTTTATTTATAATTTTTGCTAAAACTGAGTTTTTGCTTATCCAAATAAATCTAAATCTAAGTCTACATTAACTCTGATAATCAGGACTCTACTATAATATTAAGATAGTTAATATCTAAACATACATAACTGATTAAAACATATTTTAATATAAAAAATTTTAAATTTTATAAATGAAAATTTTAAGATGCGATGAAATATAAAATGAACTGAAAATATCAACGATTAACATTTCAAATAACTTTGCTACTTTCCTGTTTTTATATTTAATTTTTGCTGGATTAATCCATAAGAAGGAAAAATTCATTAGAATCAGGCTGTTAAAACATTAACAGTCAATGTTGGCTCGATTTCATTTAAACAATTAACAGTGGGATCTATCAGTATCTTGTTCTTTGATTTTTCACCATTTATAGAATGTTACTTTATTTGTCATATTCTTTTTAAAGAGACTTCTTTTAAATGAAAAACTCTTAGCAATAAAATTTCATAATTAATGACAAAGCAACAACATATTTTTTTCAGGCTTTTCTTAAGGTTTTGTTTTCTTCTCTACTTTAGATAAGAGGTTGTATAAAACCCTAATTTTTCAACACATATACATATAGGGTGTAAGTTTTTCTGAAGAAATATAGATTTTTTTATAAAATATATATTTTTTTTTTCAATCTCTAATTGTACTTTTCATTGCAGAAATGTAATCTTATTCTTAGAATAATACATTAATCTAAGAATAAAATGAAAGGACAAGAATACAGTAAAATTACAAAATTGTTGATTTTTATCAATAACTTCTTTTTCTTCTAGAGTTTTTCAAGCATTTTGAAGAAGCCATCTTTCACATTAGATAAAATAATCAATGTAGTAGAAGGTGGTGTAACTTGAACTTATATGTATCTTGGTCTTAAATCATTCTTACCTTTAATTTTGGACTTATATGTATCTTGGTCTTAAATCATTCTTACCTTTAATTTTAGTGATGTGGCAACATAACATGTAGTTGTTTGAGTACTTAACACCAGGACTTTCAGAGTGCTCAACTTTGTTTTTGCTGAGTTGTTACATTGAAATAATATTAAATAAAGATTTGATTAGTTTCATCCATCAAAAGAAAGTTTTTTATCGTTCTTTCCTGTGTTATAGTTTATAATCTATAAAGTCTGTTTTGCTGTGAGCAAATAACAAAAAATATACTATTGTTTTAGTACTAATACTACTGTTTATAGGGGGTTATGCTTAAGCTCCATATGGCCATCAACAATTTTTTTAGTAGATGATCATGTAAACCTACAGAAAGTTGTGTACCTAGGATAAGTTGAAGGTACATCATCTTACTAGAAATTAATTTATATATTAATATGTGAAACCACAACGTAGAAAATAAAATTCATAACAAAAACGCAAACTGAAAATAAAGGCAAAAAAAAAAAAAAAATTACAAAAATTAATCAGAAATTGTGGAAAAGTAAAATAGAGATCCTGCAATTTGCACGGAAAGATTAATTAACTTAATTTTATCTTAGAGACCATTAGCAAAGTGTCAATGAACATTAAAATATAATTATTTGAGAAAACATGAAAAGAGTTGAACCACCAGGAGGTTATAAGGATTTAGTTATAAGACAAACTTATTTTAAAATAAACAATGCCCTTTATATGTTAATAGAGCTGAGATATATAGGTGATAATTGTTAATGTGGTGTGTTTTCCATATTTTAGATGGCACAGAATGAAAGAGGAGTTAGGAAACCAATATCTAAAGAGAATATGGAAAAAGCTGCAACAATTATTTTGAAAAAGGAGTTTATGGAACTGCAAAAAAAAAAAAAAAAAATTTAACTTTCAAAGAGAACTATACTTTGGCATCTGAAATCTTCCAGAAAAAAAAAAAAATTGCCTAAATTAGAGTATAGACAGACTAATGATATAAGAAAGGTCTTTACAGTTGCTGAGAATGATCTTTTGGAACTTACATACAGAAAGCAGCTTATCTTCAGTATGGCTTGGCCCTAAGAGATGTTAAGTCATTAGCTTACCAGTTTGCAAAGATAAATAGTAAAAAGTATGATTTTTCTTGGGATGAGAAGAAAGTAGCTGGAAAATATTGGCTTAGAGGAAGACTTCAGAGAAAAATCTAGGAATAACAGTTTTCAATATATGGAATTGTGATGAGACTGGCATAACTACAATTTATGTTCCCAGGGGTCTGTCCAGACATTTTGTGAAAGGTCCTGTTTTTGTAAAATTGTGAAAAAAACTACTCATAATTTGTGAATATAAAATAAGCGTTAAGTAACATTATTTCAACCAGGGTCCTGCTTTAGTGAATTTGGAGTGGTCATGTTATTGCAAAAATTGCTAAAAACCTTTTCAAGCAGTTTTGAAATTGTAAATAGATACAAGAATTTGCTCAACAATTGCTGCTACAAAATTAGAGATGCAACATATCAATATTTGGTATTTAGCCTACACTGCTCAACACAGAATATTCATTTCAGACGAATAATGGAAACAAAATCACTCACATTTTTAATAATTTCAATTGACAGATTTTAAGTAACACAACTTATTATTTTAGTTATGTATCACTTTTAATGTGTTGCTCATTAAGTAAACTTAAACAATTCTTAAATTAATAATATTTCATTTAAAAAATTGCCAGAAATTAATTTTTATTACATAACAATGTATTAATTAATTTTATGAATAATTAATTGATTATGAATCATAAATTATTTATTTACAAAAAAAATATCATTTAATATCAATAAGAATATGCACACGATGTTTGTTAAGGTAGAAACATTTGGAATTTAAACTTACGGAAACTTGGAAAACTTGGTTCGTTTTGAACCGTCTTTCTTTTTTTCCCCACCCCCAGGAGGGTTTATTCGATTAACAAAACAATAATGAAGATAAACAAATTTGTGAAGGGTCCGATTAAAAAATAAATCATTTTGTGAAGGGTTCGTTTTTTATGAAAAGATATTTTGTGAAGGGTTTGTTTTTATGAAAAGATATTTTGTGAAGTGTTCGTTTCTTTGAAAAGATATTTTGTGAACGGTCCGTTAATGAATTCAAATTTCTTCTAAACAGACCCCTGGTTCCATTAAACACTTTAGCCCAGAAGGGAAAAAAAAACAGGTTGAAAGTATGATTAGTGCTGGAAGAAGAACAACGGCTAGTGTTCGATAAGTGCTATTAATGCTGGTGGTGGTTTTATCCCTCTTCCAATGCTGATGTTTCCTCCAGTACATTTTAAAGCATATATGCTTAAAGGAGCTCCTGCCTTGCCGGTGATATTGAAAGAGCTAACCCAACTGGGGGGTCTAATGAAAACTTTTTCTATGAGTTTTTAAAACATTTTGTTAAATTTAGTGGTGCAACTAGAAAAACTCCAGCAATCATTATGGATAACCATAAAAGCCATATTTCTGTGCAAACAATTGAATGTGCAAAAGAAAGTGGTGTCACTTTAGTTACATTACCACCACACAGAAGCAACAAAATGCAACTTCTTTCTAAAGGTGGTTTTGGTCTCTTATAATAACATAGTATTATAATAATGCAATGAATGATTGGATGAGTACTCCTGTTAATGTTGGAAAACATGAAAAAATTAAAGAAGTGTCTGAATTAGTAAGATGAGTATTCTTTTTAGCTTTTACACCATGAAACATTGTAAGCGAATTTAGAGTTTCACGCATACATCTATTGAACGAGGACACTTTTCTTGATCATGTATTTTTACCAACAAACATGAGTGACAAGCCTTTACCTTCTATGGAAAATGAATAACAAATGATGAAAATAATCAATCCTTGAATATTGTCAAATTCTATGTTCTTAAACAGAAATTCAACTGCATTTAAATAGCACAAAAAGAATAATTATGACATAACACAATAATGCTATGCCACAAAAGAATTAAGAATAAACAATAAATTGCGAAAATGTAAAGCTACAAAATTATTGAAGAGATGATACACCAGTTTGTCAACAGATTTAGAAACAGTAGCATCTTAATATAATACAGATGAGGGATTAAGATGTGTATAAATTCTTTTCAAGTAGAAAAAGGTGTTTCAAATTTTGAAAGAAATTTTCTTTCTGAATACTTCAGACATCTTTTTTAAAACACCAGGAATTCTCACACATGTTTACATTCAACAATCTTGCTCAGGAATTTCTAATTCTTTTTTTTTTTTAGGAGCAAGTAAATTTTCAAAGTTAACGCAATTCTGTACATTTCACATCAACAATTTATTGTCCCAATCCATTTTCAAAAATTGCCATGAGATTCTTAAATTTTCACTGTTTCAACAATTATGCAATGATTTTCCAACTGGTTCCAACTCAGTTCCAACTGGTGAAATATTTGTGCACGATTTCCTTTTAAAAGTATGTGGGAAATAAGCTTACAAGATTACGAATACAGAGATCTCCTTAGGAATAAAAAAAAACGCATGGGGACAAAAAAAAGGCAAAAAAGACATTCTTAAAAAGGCACTCACTTTAAAGCTGCAAAAAATTTATCGAATAATATAATATTATGTAATAGCCGAATTTTATCCTCAAAATTTTTTCAACGAATCTCTTATACTATTTTATGTGTACATTTCAAAAAGCTCTGTGGCAGAATTTTTTCGGTCTTTCTGAGACATAATTCTCTAACATTAATATCTTTCTGCAAGATACTTTGAAATACAAATATACATGTTACTAATTTAAAGTGTCTAACAGAAGCATCAACTACAAAAAGAAAAAAAATTTTTTAATTGAATATGTAATTTTTTTTTATTCTAATATATTGATATTCTTGCATTTTGTAAGGGGAAAAGACAAAATTTTTTTCAATTAAAAAATTTTTTTTAATTGAATATGTAATTTTTTTTTAATTCTAATATATTGATATTCTTGCATTTTGTAAGGGGAAAAGACAAAATTTTTTTCCCCCGTCATTTGTAAACCATCATCACATTTAAAAAAAATCATGAAATCTGTAGCAGTAACTCCCGCAAAAAAAAAGGATTGACGCAAAATCTAGAAAATCGGACTCTTCAAAAAGGGGTTACTAAATGCGTGTTTTCATTTTGAGATTCAGTTTTTGTAATAAATAATAGAGTATTAAAAATATTTGATTTTAAAAGATATGTGGAAATCAATAGTAATAATTGCATAAAAAAATAGAATGAAAATTTTTGCAGAAAAGAAAACCAACACTTTTTACTTCATTACTCTTTATTTTTCATTATTCTCAAATGAGAACAGAAAAATCGCATTTTTTCCAACTCCGATGTGCGAGAAAGGCATCTTATAAATATAATTCTGAAGAAAAGAAAAAATCTTTTGAAAATTTCTGCAGAAATGAAAACGAAAGTTTTTCACTTCCCAAAGGAAAAATCTTTCAGCAAGCACTCAGTAACGTTCCACGACAATGTCGCCGTGTCACCACGATTCTGTCACAGGATCAAAAAGTAATTTTCTCTCATTATCAAAATAAGAGAAAAATTTGTAGCTTATAAAAATAATTAAAGGTATGCTAAAAGGCATATTTTTTTCATTGTGCATATTTTTTTCCCAAAAAGTTAACTAAAAGAACATTATTAATTTATATATAACTTGAAAGCTTTTATCTATAATTTAAATTGAAAATAATGAGAACATAAATATTTAAAGGTGCATTTTAAAAAATATATTTAAAAAAAAGTATTTGTTTAAAAAATTGTTTTAAAATTACCCACAAGATATATTAATATCAACCAGAAAAGAGATCATTATAAAACTTTAATCAGTTGAAAATTGTCCTAACAAAGTAAATATTTGCAATAGTAATCAGAATTAAACCTATAAACACAGATAATTTTACCAGTGTGTCACTGTTATTTAAACAGTGAATTAATTTTTTCAAAAATGGAATATGAATAAAAAGGTAGTGTTTTTAATGAATGGAGGTTTATCTTTATAAAAAAGGCACATTTATTGGGATCAAAGGGAAGGCAGTCCTTAATGCCTAGGGGGAACATTAATGAATATTTTCGTCAATTATATCTGTTATATCGGGTCTAATTATATCGGGTTCTATTTATATTCTAAACAATTTCTTAGCAATATGAGCTAACATCTGATGTAATCTTCAAATGCATCTCAGAGGAAATTTTATAATACATCATTAGGGTAGAATTAATTTTAAAAAATTTGGGTACAATCCTGTAAAAATGAATGATAAAAAAATACTTAATTATACAAATTATAATTAATTGATATTATTCACCTGCCAAATAATTAATTTTCTTAAACTACCAAGTATTTCACCTCTTTTGGCAAGAAAATATGTTGTGTGCATGTGCTGCGCAGCAATATGTAATAACCAGGGGTCTGTCCAGACATTTTGTCAAAGGTCCTGTTTTTGTAAAACTACTCATAATTTGAGACTATAAAAAAAGAGTTAAGTCACATTCTTTCAACCAGGCAGGGCCTGATTACCGAAAAGGCACAGGAAGCAAGTGCTTCCCCTTTTAAATTCTAGGGGGGCCCCCAAGTGACTGAAATTAAGGGCCCAATTTCTTATTTTTTGTAACAAAAAAAAAATAATAATAAAAGAAATAAGAAAAAAAATGACTCCAACAAAAACTCTTGAAAAGAAAAAAAAATGGGATGCTTTGTGTTGTTTTGCCGCTAGTAAAAAAATTGGCATAAAAAAAGAGACTCATCTTGCAAAGAACCTTTCGTATAACAAGTAATTTTATAATTTGATTTAGTGAAATATTTAAATTTTTGTTAACATATGTGCTAGCTACTTCCTCATGTTTTTGCTACTATATATAGTTGGCTACTTCTTTACGTGCTTTATAAAGCACGTAAAGAAGGGTCCAACATGATTGCATAGGATCTCTGTATTCCTTTCTAAGGTTCTAATAGTTTTCACATGGTTCTTCCCTCTTTAAAATGTATTGTTGATGGGCGAAAAATATCAAAAGTTTCTTTTGCTCAAGTTAGGGGGGCCCCAAAATCCTATTATGCTTCCCCTATTTTCAGAGGTTAATCGGGCCCTGCAACCAGGGCCCTGCTTTTGTGAATTTGTGCAAATAAGGTCCTGTTAGTGCAAGAACCTTTTCAAGAAGTTTTTAAATTGTAAATAGGTACAAGATTATGCTCAACAATTGCTGCTACTAAATTAAAGATGCAACATACAAATATTTGGTATTTAGCCTATACTGCTCAAAGCAGAATATTCATTTCCTACGAATAAGGGAAACAAAATCACTCACATTTTTAATAATTTCAATTGACATATTTTAAATGGCACAACTTTGTTATGTATCACTTTTAATGTGTTATGCATTAAGTGAACTTAAACAATTCTTAAATTTATAATATTTTATTTACAAAATTGACAGAAATTAATTTTTATTAACATAATATTCCATTAATTAATTTTATGAATAAATATAAATTGATCAATTATTTATTTTCAAAAAAAAAATAAATTATCATTTAATATCGATAAGAATGTGCACACGATGTTTGCAAAAGTAGAAATATTTTCTTAGAATACTACATTTGGAATTAAAACTTAGGGAAACTAGGAAAACTTAGTTCGCTTCAAATCCTCTTTCTTTTTTTCACCCCCCCCCCCAAGAAGGGTTTATTCGATTAATAAAACAATAATGAAGATAAACAAATTTGTGAAGGGTCCAATTAAAAGATAAATAAGTGTTTTCATTGCAGAAAAAAAATGGGCGAGAATTTCTCACCCTTTCTCAAAAGCAGGGTGAGATTTCAAAAAATTAAGTAAGATTTCTAAAAAGTAAAAAAAAAAAAAAAAAAAAAAACACAAAGAGACTTGAAAAGAAATCATTTCTTTAATTATAATACATTTTAAACATCTTCTAATTTTTAAAGCATTGAATATTTTTGCTGCATCATCATATGGAAAATGCTCTATATCTACTTTTTCATCAGCTATTCTCATCAGGGTTGGGTTTTTGCCGTCAAAAACTGGTTTTTGACATGACACTGGTAAAAACCGTCAAAAACCTACTGTTTTCTGTAATTTATGGCACATAGCGGAGAATACATATTATTTTCACTTAATTGCCTTTATAAATGAATGTTGTAAATGAATGCTATTGATTTTGCAACTATATACACGTATTCTTATAGAAGGATATACATTCATACAGAAATATTGCAACATACTTATTGAAAATAGTGATAGTGATTATTGAAATAGTGATAGAAAATAGTGATTTATCATTATAGCTTGATTTGCAAAGGATTCAAAATTTTGCCCTTCTTAATTGTTATAAAATAAACAAACAAAAAAACTTGGAACTATTAATAAATTCAAGAACTAAAAAGAGGAATTTAAAATTTGGCATTTCTTAAATATTAGAAATAAACTAAAAAAAATTTCAAAACTTGTAACTACTAACAAACTCTAAGTCAGGAATGACTTGACATTCTTCAGTAATGTAACATGCCAAGCAAAATGATGCTTGGACATGTTGAAAATTTTGTTTAGTATCCTAATATTTTACTTCAAATAGTATGATTTGGTATATAATCATGTTGGGAAAATGCAAAATCTGTTCTTAAATATCTTTTAACAACTTTTTTCCTAATTTTATTGCCCAAAAATGAATTAATTTTAAATCATAAGCAGTTAAACTCAAATTAAAATACAGTTTTATCAAAACAATGGGTTTTTGACAGTTTTTGACGTTTTTGACAGAGGGGTTTTTGACATGACGGTAAAAACCATGGTATAAACCGGTAAAAACCGTCATGTGTCAAAAACTTGCCAACCCTGATTCTCATTAGGTTGCTCAAATGCGCATTTGTTTCGTTTTGATCGTTTCTACCATGGCTTGAAAAAACCTGGGGATTTTTAAAAAGCCCAACCCGCCCGGGGTTTTATTGGAAAAACCCGGGGGAAATTGGGTTTTTTCATTTAGTGCTCATAAACTACTTACTGTCAAAATATTTTTATGTATTAAATAGTGATGTATAAACTTAAAATAGAAATAAATCCAAAAAATTTTATATAAAATATATATATTATAATTAAAATAAGTTTAAAGAATGCACTATCACTAATACACAGGGCCGGATTAACCTATAGGCACACTAGGCACGTGCCTAGGGCCTACGAAATTCAGGGGCCTACGAAAAACTTGGGAGAAAAAAATTTGTTGATAAAAATAATTTAGCTTTAAAAACAACAAGTGTATTTTGCACAAAATTATGAAGATACATATAAAAATAAAAAAATTTTCGGTAATAAATTATTTTGCAGAATCTTATGATCTAATATATTACTTTTTCGCGATTTTTGGATTCAACGAAATCTTGTATAAGCTGTCGAATTCCAAAACTACGCAAAATGTCGTATTCAATAGACATAAGTGCGAGCGATGCCAAACGATCATTGTTGAACGCAAATAATTTTTTATCAATTTTAATCTGGAGAAAGATCTTTCTCCTTCTGCATTTGATTCAAGAATCGACAAATACATTCTTAATGCAATGTGAACGTTAAGAAAAGTATTCACAAGTTTATCTTTAACATTGTTATCGATCGAACTAATCATAATGGTATTATCGATATCAACTGCAATATCGGCAGTATGTCGGTATTGCAGATAAAGTTCGATAAACAAATTTGTAAATTAAAATCCATCTTAATAAAAATGTAAAAAAAAATATGCAAGAAAATTTTAGCACATATTTTGAAAAGAGGGGAGGAGTGGGGGAAGGAGGAGAGGGCCCAAAAACGGCTACGCCTAGGGCCCACGAAAGGTATATTCCGGCTCTGTGCCTAGGGCCTACGAAAGGTATAATCCGGCTCTGCTAATACATGTTTGAATCTTTATTCTTAAATATGTACATAACTTTTCACAATTTTTAACTGAAGCACTATAAAAAAGAAATGCAACAGTAATATAAAAGGAAAAAGTTTATTAATCTTTCTGTTTTCGTTTGTTGTTTAGGTTTATATATATGTATATACAGGGCTCGAAAAACCACCCGTCCGCGGCGTTCAAAAATTCCCAGCGGACAATGAATTTCTCGAATCTGACGTCCGCACGATCAGCCATTTTCCTGTTCATGTTCGTGATACATTTTCAATTTTTGTTATCTTATAAGAGTCTAGCGCCTCACTTCTAAAATGACCCTCTAATCTTGAGATACAGCAACATACTGCGCATGGTGGAATTGATGTTTTCTCTGTCTGGGAGTACTGCAGTGGTTGAAGGGGGCTTTTCAGCAACGAACTTACAAAAAAACACAATTCGTACCAGTCTTAAACAAGAAGCGTTAAACACAATTAGATTTCAGATTTCTGTGCAGAAACCTCTGTAAATCATTGGCTTGATTGTGGAACTGGCAAACGTCATATTTGATTCCTTTAAAAAGCGCAAAACCCTCGGATAAATTGACATTCCAGATCACTTGACCTATGTCATTTAAATTATTTCATAAAAGAAATACTAAGTTACAATTAGTATTATTTCTTTTATTACTGTAATCCTAGTATTTGTAATCCTAGTAACTACTAATTCATTGTGAAATTTATGTAAATGTTTGTAATAAATAAGAGAACCTTATATTTTTATTTATTTAGAAGCTACGGGTTAGTTTCAAAGGAGGACGGGTACATTGTTGGACAAGCCGTCCTCGGGGATGGGTAAAATTTCTGAGTTCTTTCGAGCACTGTGTATATATATATATTACTTATTACAAATTTATAATCAGTGAAAACAAAAATTTCATCTAACTTTTACCTTGAATAAAATTAAACTGGAATACATATTTAATGGTCTTCCATGTTTTTATAATATGATTAACAGAAAGTGAAATTAAAATTACATATAATTATAAAGAGTGTCAGTTACTTGTCCCATTTTTCAAATATTTAACCTTAGAAAAAAGACTACATTTTTAGATAAATTTTAACTTTATAATTTTAAAAAACAAATTAATTTAAAAATTACAAAAAAGCATATATAAAAATTTTTAGCTTATTTTTTTAAAACCAGAAAATAAAACTTTAAATTTGTTAATTGTTGTTTAATGTATCACTTAATAAAAAATGTTTTTTCATTTGTTTTCAATATTTTTAAACATGATTAAAAGAAAAAAAATAAATTATGTTCAAATAAAATCTTGAAAATATTTAAAAAATATTAAAAGTAATATTTTAATTTTTAACTGTTTTATAATTGTTATAAACTTTCTCCAAATAGTTAAAAATTGTCAGCAGATGTTAAAGTTAATTTAAAAAAAGATCTATTTCTCTCTTAGATGGTGATACACTTCTACGAGTTTTGTAGCTTTATCTATTCCTAATCTATTTCGTAGTTTACTCTACACCAAACTGAAAGTTGAAAAGTGTCTTTCGATAGAGAAAGAGAATGCTGGTGCTGAGTGTAAAGAAATTTTGTGGAAACTTGGAATTTTTTTCATAATTTTTTTTTGCCGTAATTTTCACTATTCTTTGATGAAAACTGTAGAATAACGGTGTTAAGCATCATTGATTTTGGAAAATATTCAGGATTCGTAATTTTGAATGCCATAACACCTGGCAGAAATTCTGGATGATGCTTAGAAAGACAGTTTTCTGCTCTTGTTCATCACTTAAAAATTGTCCCCTTATTTCAGGATCCAGGATGAATATGCTAATAAATGAGGTGGCTGAACAGCCTGATGGAATCTTTATACAAAATGTTTATGGGGTTCCAATTCATCACACGATAGTAAGTTAATTCATAACAGCTTCTGAAATTGAAAGGTTTTCTAATTGAAGCTTTTTTAAAGCTTCAGAAACAATTGATATCTGTTTTTCCAAATTGATAGTTTATTGGTAAAGCCCGACATTATTTAGTACTTTTGACATATAATTATTAGATTCATTTTGATGTTCAAGAGCAATCTCTTGATATTTATGATAATTATTGGCAAAAGTTTTTATGCGGTCAAAATATGAACTCCACCTAGTATCATTTGGTAAATGGAGCATCAAGGAGTTTTTTTCACTTGCCCATCCATGTGCTTGATGCATATTTCTAAAATATTTGTTAACTTCCACGGTGTGTCCAATGACAGTATTAGGAGATAATTATTTTTCAACCAAATTTTAAAAAAAAACAATTTGTGAAAAAACCCACCAAGTGGGTTTTTTCAAGGTGGGTCCACCCAATAAAACCCAGGCGGGTTTTTTCAAAGTGGGCCCACTTGGCGAACCCTGGTTTCTACCCACATTTGTTTCATTTTCAATTGTCCATTTCGGAGTAGAAGATATTGCCTTTACAAGGTATTTGCCCATCTTGCATTAATGCGCAAAAAATTTGAACGTCTTACATGAAGAAACCTTATGGTAAACAAGTGGTTGCAGAGAAATGCGTTCTGAAAGAGGTTCGGAGGGATGGCGTTCTGTTGTTCTTAAAGGTTCTGAACAATACTGGTAAATAGGGATGGGGCAGATGTTGAAAATAATGAAAGATCCAGGAAGAAAAGTGAAACGGATTTTATTCTAAATGACGCAATGAGAAATTTTTTTCAAAATGCGAGAAATTCGCGAATTTTGAAATTGGTTTATAGAATGCGCGAATTTCTCGCGGTAATAATTTTTTAATGTGAGAAAAGAAAAAAATATACGAGATTCTCGCATTCTCGCTCTGTAGTGAAAACACTGAATAATTTTGTGAAGGGTCCATTATTATGAAAAGATATTAACGGACCCACATTTCTTCTAAACAGACCCCTGATAACATTAATTTTCACATATTCAACCTTACAATTTTCACATTTTCGGCATATTGTTCGTGACAACTCATCTAACAAAATGGATAATTCAGGTAGACATTATTTGATTGTGTAGGGTTGGCAAGAGATGCCAGTTTTTTAATGTGAAATAATATTAAATTTATTGCTATACAAAAAATGAATGTTAACCAGTCAAATATGTATCAAATAAATAAAAAATGTTTTGCAAGATTTGAAAAATTCCTGGTTTTCTGATAAAATTACATTTTTCTTCGACAATTTTATGATTTTTTGGTAGAATCTCTCTTTTTTAATTTTAAACATATCTCAATATTCCAGGTGTGTGCGAACACTGACAATCTGCAGTGTTTAAAACTTTCCATATTTTATGCAGCTGCAACAGTTAAAATAAAATAATTTATATAGAGGCCCATAATAATTTTCAAGGTCATAAGAAAAAAATGCAATAGCTATTCAGGCAATATTGGTTTTCTTAAAACTCACGAAACTTATGAAAACCATGAAAAGAGTAGAAAAATTTAACTTTCATGGCAGCATCAATCTTTGGGGGTGTATGACGTGACACTAAATAATTCAGAATGTAAAGCACAAGCCAAATGACCGATTCCCTTACAATCATTATAAAACGAAACACAGTCTTCTAAAACGGAGTGTAAACTTAATTGTTATATATTTCAAACTATGATAAATTTGTTTTTAAAACTATATAAAACTTTAGTTTACACAACACATGAGCATGATAGCTCAGATATTGCAATTCGACATTACTAAAATGGCATTTAATTTGTGTCTATTGTACACAAGGAGCATATTATTAAAGTATTATTAGATCTCTAAACGCTATTAAATTTATAGAAATTTTATGATGATTAAAACATAAACAATTAAGCAATCTGGTAAACATGATGAATGGTGTCAAAACATTCATTGCTAAAATATCGGGCTAACATATATTTCAGATTAATCAAAGCAATAAAATGAAGTGCACAGAAAAATTACCTTTCAAAGATCAAAACAATAATTGTCTCTAGCTAATCAAATCAATGATAAACTTAATTCATAAACAGAAAATGTCAATCATATTACAACTTCAAAACAATCACGTCGTCTTTTTTATTTTTTGTACCTTTTCAGTGCACTTCACTAACTACGATGCAGTTATTTGAGTTTTAAAATGCTCGGAAACCGTAGTATGATTCCACGCTGCTATTGGTTGATCGGCAAAACTATAAGTACGTCATGTCGCCAAGCTTAGCCAAATGTAAAGCGAAAAAAAAGAGAAAGGGCTCCTGTCATATTTCGTTAAAGAGATTGTTTCATTATTTATTTAACACCGTTCACAAACGGTTACAACGTCATTTATTAATTTTTTTATTGTTTGAACCATGGTCAGGGGATAAAGACTTTTAACGGAGTATCCGGGGGGCTCCCCCCCCCGGATACTCCGTTAAAGGCATTTAAACTCTAAATTTTTTTTATTTTTGAAAACCAATAAATTATTTTGTATATTACTTAAAGATGTTCTATATATTGTTTGAAATGCATTAATTTTTTATTGAACGTTTTAAATCCAGAGACCATTCGGATTACGCACATTGGTATACTTAAGTTTCAATTTTGTTTATTTTCGGTCTTCAGAACTTTGGTTAAGTACAACAGGAGAAGGTTGTTTGTTTATTCAATTGTAGTTTCTAGTTTAAAGCGCCAGTTTTTATTTTAACTTAAATATAAATGCTTATTTTTTTAAATTTTCTTTTTTAATAAAATAAGTATATGGTATGCATTAATAAAGTAAATACAGAATTAAGGCCTTTTGAATTTTATTAGTTTATTATAGTTATTTTATAATCATTATAATCAAAATTGCTATATGTGAAACACTTTTTTTTTTTTAAAATGAGAAACGGAACCATAAATTCCTTCATTTTCTTATGAAAATTAAAAGTATAAATCTCTTTTATCAAAATAACTTTTGGTAACATTTATTATAAATTTGATCAGAGGGTTGATCAGAAAGTACTATTTATAAATGTCTTTAGAATCCTTGTTTATGTCGTGATGAATTAATTTGCAAGATGCAAGCGCACGAACGATTATTAAAAGAAAAGAATATATCCCAACCATAGTCTGACAAATCATTTCTTTTTGTCCGCGAAAAGCCATCTACTCTGCTAATTAAAAGCAATTAATCAAATTTTCTACTTTTTCAGTTTTAAAAAGGCAGAAAAGCAGAATAACTCAAAATTTGTGTTAATATTGGAGGATCGTTGCTTAAGGAAAACCACGACAATGTTTTTTAGACTGCTTGACAGTAATATGATTCCAGTTAATAGTTTAAGGCATTGCAATGTAAATATTTTTTTATAATCAATCTTTCTTTTTAACATCCTTGTCAGACAGCCTATTATATATGGGATTATGAAAGCTATTTGAATTAAAATTAAAATAACCAGGTTTTGCATTGCATGCAAAGGAAAAGCATGAAAATGTTTTTCAGATAACTTGACGGTAATATGATTCCAGCTAAGTGTTCATTATCGAAAGAAGTTTTTTTCATCAATAATTTTTTATCGTCTTTGATAGATAGCCTATCATCTTTGTGAATGTAATGAAACCCTCTTCTTATTTTTGTAAATTTCGACTCGTTACAGAAATCAAACTAACTCGCAAATTAAGTATCGGAGTAAAAATATATTTATGAAGGTCATTAATGTAACTTATTTCAATTAAAATGAAGTTAAAATAATCAGATTTTGCATTACACTCAAAGAAAAACCACAAAAATGTTTTTCTGATAGATTGACAATAATAGGATTCCAGCTAAATGTTCATTATCCCAATGAAATTATATTTTTATAATTAATCATTTTTTTATCATCCCTTATAGACAGTTTATCATTTCAGTGAATATTGTGAAGCGCTCTTCTTATATTTGAAATTTTTTAACACAGCCCAGATATCAAAGCAACTCTCGAGAGTTACTTTGATATCTGGTTAAATTGAGCTCAATTTAAGTATCGGAGTAAATCATATTTAAGAAAGTTATCAAAACAACTTTAGTATTAAAATGATCAGAATTTGCTTTACAGGACAAAATAAAACAACGAAAATGTTTTGCAGATAGCTTAACGGTGATAAGATTCCAGCTGAATTTTCATTATCGAAGGAAATTATTTTTAATGATCAATATTTTTTTAAAATCCTCTTTGATAAACAGCCTATCATCTTTGTAAACATAATGAATCTCTCTTCGTATTTTTGAAATTTTTTACTTAACCCAGAAATTAAAGTAACTCGCAATTTACGTATCAGAGTAAAATCATATTTATGAAAATTCTTAAAATATCTTATTTTAATTAAAATTAAATTAAAATAATCAGATTTAGCGTTACACGCAAAGAAAAACCACTAAAATGTCTTTCAAATTGCTTGACGGTAATAGGATTTCAGATAAATGCTCATTACCGAAATTGAATTATTTTTTTATAATCATTAATTTTTTTATGATCAATAATTATTTTCATAATTTATATATAGCTTGTCATCTTATTTTTGCAATTTTTAACTCAACCAATATATCAAATAATTTGCAATTTTAATACAAGAGTAAAATTCATAATTAATACATAGCCTGTCATCTTAGTGAATGTCGTAAAACGCTCTACTTATTTCTGAAATTTTTAACTCAACCCAGATATCAAGTAAGTTGCAATTTACATACATGAGTAAAATCATCATTATGAATGATTTTTTGAATGAAATCAATAAGAATTTCCGTTACGCACAAATGAAAATCACGAAAACATTTCAATAACATCCTGACGATAAGGAGGTTTTATCTCAGTGATACTTAACATTATTCAATTTATTATGATTTATATGAAATTTAATGAAATTAAATTTTTAAAAAAAATCGTGCTTTTTTTTTAACTTCAGGTATTTGAATTTCAGAAAGATAAAGCGAAATCAGTTTTTAAAGATAAATTAGTTTTCCTTCAAAATTTTGAAATTTACATATTATAGATCTTTAAAAAATGTGGAAAAAATGTATTTAACATCTGTAAAATTTATGGATTTTAGATTTTTCTGCCACAGAGACAAAGGCAGACTTACATTAATTATTATTAATCATCTTAATTTATAAAAATCAAATAAAAAAGAATAAATTAAAGATAGATAATGTTTTGTTTAGACAATGATTAATGAACATGTTAGTAAAATGAAAAAAAAAATTATATATATATATATTTATACATACTATATATACATATATATATTTATATATACATATATATATACATATATATTATTTTTGTAATGAAGTAGTTCATTTGTCTTTGCTTTTAATTTGATAATATACAGATTTTTCTTTTCTTTTAAAAAAATATTTTTAAACCGTAAAATAAGTTATAAAAAAATTTTGGGCGTCTGAACGTCAGAAGCATTAAACGTTGTAGTTTTAAATAAATATTGTCCAATAAATCTTGCATTAGAAAATGAGAGAACGTCAATTAAAATATAATAAGTTTTTATTTCTTGAAATCAATAAAATTCAGATTATCTTGTCGCAGATTCGTAATTTGACTTGTTTTATCGATAACACACAACGCGGAGGATACTTTCTCGTTAAATCACTGTCTTTGTAATTTCAAAGACATTTTTTTTTTCCTTTTTCCTTTTTTTTTTCTCCAGAAAAACGAAAAGTTTTTATCGAGAGTTTTTGCAGTTTTTATTTTAAAAAAATTAATATTATTTCTAGCACGTTAAATTTAAGAGCATTAAAGAAGTTAGGCGGGCATTTTCTAATGATATAAAGTGCTTGCACCTATTAAAGCAAACTGACGCCTAGATCATGTATTTGGCGTTACTTTAGACGACAAACGTCGAAAATTACAAAAATTGAAACTGCCAAAAAAACAAAATCTTATTTAGTACCAGAAAGTTAAAAGTTTTTTTAATTTTCTTATTTACTATTTCCACAAAAAAGACATTAAAACGTTTAGTATATTAATATCATTATCATTCATAATTAACTGCTAACTATATTTTTCTGTAAAAGAATGCATTACTATTTTAATAATACATTTTTTAAATAATGTACGGTAACGGTTCAAGTTTATTAATAAAGACAAAAACAGCAATTTGTTATTAAAAGCAATTTTATTTAATAAATGATACCATGCAATATAAGTTTTTAGTTAATAAAATTTTCTTAATTTTGTTAATTTAATTCTTAACTAATAATTCTTCACTAATAATGTTAATAATTAACTTAAATTTGGTTAAACTTTAAACGAATAATATTTGACCTAATTACAAACACTTATTCTAAGTTAATTTACATCATGTAAAATATTAATTATAAAAAGTAATTTTATTTCTATTAAGTTATTTGATTTGAGATTTTTTATTAACCTCAAGTTATTTCTAGAAAAGCCAATTATCTGCAAAATACTATTATTATTATTAAAATAATAATAATAACGGAATTTTCGTTAAAAGTACTTTATAAGTTTTTCCGTTTCTTAAAATTTTGCATCCATATTTAAAGATGCTTTTTTTTTTTTTTTTGATGATGAAGAAGAAGAAATTTTAGAATATGAATGAAACTTAAAATTCATTCTATGTTCGAAGGAAGTTGGTTCATTTCCATTCTTAAGGCTGAATAGGTGTACGAATCTGTCAATCAAAATTAATAATTTGCTGAAAATTTTTATATCATTAAGTTATAACGAACTCGTATACCTGTTTAAAAATCTTTTAATTATTGAAAGATTCTTTAAAAACAGCTTTTATAAAAATCTCCTCCCCCCCCAAAAAAAACCTAGATAAAAGAAAGAATCAATTTAACTTTTCATAGCTGTCGCTAGATAGCAATATAAATGGTAACGAGTTGGTTGTGTATAGTTTATTATTTTAGGGGTTGCTGCTTTCTGTTTCCTCCTCCTAAAATTTTGGCGAGAGAACTATTTTTTTAAGGTTATTTCTTTTCAGGTTACTTTATCGACGCACTACGCTTATTTTTAAGTTTTATTATCAAACATTTGGTTTGTTTTTGGCAACAACTATTCCTCAAGTTCTCACGTGATTTTGGAACTGTTGACAATCTAACAACAAATCATCGACGAAACGGCAACAAATGTGATTGCTTGCAGAAAAATAGTAACAATTGTCTTATATCCGATTTCAAGTAGTATTTTATTACTTTTGTTAAATTTTATTTGAATTTTAAATTCATTTACCAAATTAATTTATCAGCAAGATAATTGGCCTCGGACATTCTGCTAAAGATCAAAATGAAGAAAAAGGTAATTCGAAAGTTTTACGAAATAAGATTGGGATAAAATTTGATACTTTCATCTTTAAAGTATAAAATAATTCAAAGTGTTTTAAGCGAATTGTCAGAATTTTATGTAAGTTTCACTTGTAAATAAAGTCATTTGGAGGTAATGTACTTATACAGTGAATTAATGTTTTTGTTGTATTCACTTCCGTAAGTGATTCTAGGTGTATTTTTCCCAACCTAAAACTGTTACCAGGAGTCTGCCCAGACATTTTGTGAAGGGCCCGGTTTTTGTGAAATTGTGCAAAAATTACTCACATTCTTTCAACCTGGGTCCTGCTTTTTATGAATTTGTGCAAATAGGGTCCAGTTATTGCGAAAAACTTTTTCAAGTAGTTTTTAAATTGTAAATAGATACAGGATTATGCTCAGCACTGTAAAATTATAATAAATAAAATAAAATTTTCAAAAATAAACAGCAATTGCTGCTTCTAAATTAGAGATGCAACATGCAAATATTTGGTATTTAGCCTATACTGCTGAACGCAGAATATTCATTTCGTACGACAGGGTTCCCACGGTCCTTAAAAGTCCTTAAAAACTGCTTAACTTTTATTTTGGAAAATAAGGGCCCTTAAAAGTACTTAGTTTTGGTACAAGGTTCTTAAAAGTGCTTAATTTCTCAGCATCACTATAGTTGATAGGGACAATTTTTCAGTTCAATGTTTTAAAACAAAAAGTCATTTTTTTATCACCTAGAATTAGATCATGCACGGAGAGTAAAGCATTTTAGAGAGATAAGAAGTGATGTGTGTGAGATGGCTACTGGCAAGGAGAAGAAAACATGTCTTTTAATTAAGATATTGGTTCTTTCATTAATATATTCTGCCTTTTGCCTCTAATGATACTCTATGAAAAGAGTGCTTTTTTGGGGGGTAGTTCTAAGGTACTTAAGTAGTAGACCCACGCTGACCTTCACAATTGACAGAATTCAAGAAATTCAGTTCTACTGGTAATGCATCTGCTAATAGGAATAAAGTAAAACCCTAAGAAAAGAAGTATGAGAAAAAATTTTTGATCTAGAATCCATAACGAAAATTATTTCCAAAATTCTTGAAATAATTAAATAAATTTGTATAATATTTCAGTGTGTAGTAAGTAACTGTAAATTTATAAAAAGCAGCAGCATTTTTCAAAATTCATGATTGTACTAAAAATTAGACAGATATGTAATAAACAGGGTTTGAAAAATCGTATCTCACCTAGGTTTTATGTCAAAAACCTGAGATTTATTGAGTTTTTGAAGAAACACCAAGTTTTTTTCAGAAATATTTTTAATTTTTATTTCTGAGTTCTAAATAATGTATGATTTGCTCCTAACAAGAAAGTTAAATATCAGGTAACTATTTATAACTTGTTTTGCTGCAATGTAAATTTTTTTTTGAAGTTTTAGATTGTTACACAGCTGGATTGTTATTGTTTTTGTTTCTTAAGGATAAGCAGGATTGTTACATAAAAATTTAAATCTACTCAATTAAAAGATCACAAACTTTTTGTTATTAATGTCGATTAGAATAAAATTCTAACTTATATTTTAATAATCATTTTTCTCAGTTAACATTGCAACTTAATATACTGTTTTTTTTCTTCTTTTTTATGTATTTTTTAAAGTTTCCATTCAACTTTTGGTTGCTTTAAAATTAGTAAATGTTTTTTGTCAGATTGTTTATTAATATTAAACAGGGTGCGTAGCGTTTGTAAAAAGTACTTAAAGGTGCTTTTTTGGGGATTTCGTTTTTAAAAGCTTTTAAAGGTGCTTTTTTCAGCTGGCGTTTTTAAAAAGTGCTTTTTTTCCGAATAATTTTTTTTTCTTTCCATCAGTGATATCTGGTGGATCCCATGCATTTCACGAAAAATGGGGAGTTTGCTACGTAATCATTGACGCGGACTTCATGTCGTACCCATGTTATGACTTGCGCATGCGCACACTTGAAACCGAAACCCGAGTGCTCCAATTCGGATAGAGAATATCAGATCCTTATGAAATGTTTTTCTTTTTAATTTAATTTATTTTTGTTCTTGTTTATTTTATTTTACTTCTAACACTTTTTTTGATGTAGGGGGTAAGGGTACTTTTATTCTGAGTTCAGGGTCAAGTTGAATTCACTCAGTGATGCGGGAAGGTACTGATTGTTTTGATTTACGCCCGTCTCTTTTTTTTTTTTTTAACGCTAAAACTGTTTATAAAAAGTTTTTGTTTTTCAATAATATTATTGATTGAATATGAATTTTTTGAGTGCTTGAAAATTTTTGTAAAGTGCTTGAAAAGTTTTTAAAAAGTGCATATTTTTGATTCAAAGATTTGGCTACGCACCCTGTTAAAGTTAATTCCTAATATCAGTTTTGGCTTGAAATAATTGTAAAGCTCATCTTAAAAGTAAATATAACACATTTGCTGTTGAGGAATAATTTCAAAATGGTTAAGTTACACTTTACTTTCAATATGTTTTTCATAAAATTTTTCAATGGAGTTTTTCAAAACTATTAATTCACCATAAAAATAAAATATCAAATTATAATAATATTAGAGAATAATATTAAGAATTATACTGGATGATGAAGAAATATTACAAGTAAATGTTTATAAATTATGAAAAAATAAATAATTTATAAATATTTGTTAATTAAGTAACCTTACCAATTTTCTAGCCATAGGAATGCGTTGATACATTTGAAAAATCATTTTGAACCCTATTATTAATATGTTTCACCGAGAACTATTAAGCATATTTAGAACATTATAGTTTGAAAATTATAAATCTTAAATATAATTGTATTTTTATTCTATAAAAATTTTATGAAAATATTTATTGCAATGAATTTAAAAAATATATATATTAAGTTAAGCCTAATGAAAAAAAATGGAATGATTCAAGGTGCTTAGATATTAGTATGACCCGTTTTTACTTAAAATAGGACTCAATTTGACGTGACCTTGTTAAGAAAACTATTCTCATTCATAACTCTAATTCAACTTCTTAGTATTAATATTTTTTAAATATATACCATTATAAATGAAACATTTTGTTAATAGAGAAAAAGAATTTTTTTGGCATAACTGAATATTTACCAAGATTGGCCCACATCTGAATATGTGATGCATGTCTAGTAGCGAAATATAAAAACTTGTAATAATTTCAATATTTTTCCAAAATTTCTTTATTCACTCTTTTTTTAATATATTTCTGCACCTAATTTTACAATTCAATTTCAATAAATTAATTAAAAAGGGAATACAAATAATTTTCATAGATGTCGTTAATCCTTAACAATCTGAAAATTTTTTAAAAATTGTCTGGTTCCTACTTTGACGAGCCCTGAAACAATTATTGAAATAATTTTATCAGTACTTACATTATAATAAAATTGTTATTTTTTTATTTTTTATTGTTGATTTTTTTTAAGAAAGTTAAATAATTAGCATTGTCACTGGTGGTATATATTTATTCGATGATAAACAATCATACTATTTTTAAGGTCCTTAATTTTTTTTTAAAAAGTCCTTAATTTTTTCAAAAAAAGTCCTTAAAAGTGCTTAATTTTTGCTTTGTTAAAAAAGGGGGAACCCTGTACGAGTAATGGAGGAAGCATCGGCTGAAGATAAAACTTAATTCGTTTACATCCATCTTTCTTGTTTTCCCCCCTGGGAAGGGTTTATTCGATTAACAAAACAATAATGAAGATAAACAAATTTGTGAAGGGTCCGATTAAAAGAAAAATCATTTTGTAAGGGTCCGTTTTTAAATTAAAATATTTTGTGAATAGTCCATTAACGCAGTATTCCCCAACCCCCGGTCCGCGGACCGGTACCAGTCCGGGGATAAAGGGATACAGGGCCACCCATTTCATTCAAACTGAATTTAAATTCCTAGGTTTACACCCTAAAATAAAAATAAATCTCAAATTAAAAATAGTTCCATTAAAATTTTATTTATTTGAAAAAGGGGGGCCTCCGAAGGTAGTGACATAAATCTTATAATGCTTTCAAAAGTAAGGAAAAAAAGGAAAAAGATAACCACTAAAACTATTTTCTCTTTCAATTAGTTTTAATAAAAACAATAATCAATCATCATAACTGTAAATATCACAAATAAAAAACGAAAGCGCGGTGCGAAATTTACATTGGAACTAATGAAGAACTTCGTCTTCTCTCTCGATCGTGACTAATTGATTTAAGTAAGTTAAAATGTTAAATCACTTTATATTTATTTTTTGGTGTAACTGTATTTTATTTTGAAGGCATGTTTAAATGCAATTAAATTAAAATTAATTAATAAAAATATTCTAAAATAGAAAAAATCAACGTCCCCCCCCCCCAGCGGACCGCGATAAAATTATCAAATGTTGACAGGTCCGCGGTGATAAAAATTTTGGGCAACACTGCGTTAACGGACCTAAATTTCTTCTAAACAGACCCCTGGTTACGTCTGTCATAATATATTAAATTATCGTAACCTTCAATCGATTTCTAGAATTTTGTGTCTATAACTATATATTGAATTTCAAATTTTGTTTCTCTTTGCTAGAGTGTTTTTTACTAGTTTATAGAGGAAGATAACCATTGAATTCTTTTATTTATCTATCTCTTATCTAAAGACAAAGTAACTTAGTGACCTATAAAGATCAGTGAAAATAACAAAAGAGCAAAAAAGGTTGTAAAATTAATCTTTGTGGTTTGTATTTTCTATAAAGATTAGGAATTTTTATTTATTTATTGAAGGTAGTTCACTTGACAGACTGTATTTGGGGATATTTCCGTATCGTGATCTGTTGTGCCAACTACAATCACCAAGGGGCAAAATAGATTTTATACTTGCAAATTTAAAAAAAACAGCATATCGATGTTTGCCTAGGGGTGGCTGCGAGTTATGCCTTTTGAGTTAGTCCTTTTCTGTGACGTTTTTTTTAGTTTCTCGCGGAAGTTTCCAAGACTTGGTGATTATTCTGCCACAGATCACGATATGGAAATCTCCCCTTGTTTTCTTCTGAATCATTTTAATTCAAGCATAACTTATGTATGTTCTATTGTGCTACATGTCTACATAGCTTTAAAAGACCCAATATTTTGAATACGACGTTACAATACGAAAATTTCGAATTTGTGTAATCACTTTTTGATTCAATTTATTTTCGTTTGTTTGATTATAAATCCGAGTGACGTTTCAATTGTTATTTCGCATTTAAAATTCTAATACATTTATTTCGATATTACGACTCGTGAGTTATAAATCATGCGTCTAATTGATCATTTTTGACATACTTTTTATGTGCCGATTTCGTCTTGAAACTAAATGATTTTATTTAAGGGCAGTTATTCCTACGCTTTTCCTTATGATTTCAAAAATTTGGTATTTTTATTATGATATTATTACACGTGCTACAAATCGCACACATGAATCATCACTTTTTGATATGCTTTATTTTTTCCAATTTCATCATAAATCTTAGTGACGTTTATGTAATTTATTTTCCGTTCATAGTACGATTTCCATGTGGTTTTTAAAATTCTGATTCGTTTATTATGATGCTACGAATCGTGAGTTATAAATCGCGTATCTAATTGATCACTTTTTGACGTTCGTTATTTGTGCTAATTTCATCTTTTTTTTAAAGGGAAGTTACTGGTATGCTTTTCCATGTAATTTTGAAAATCCTGTATTTTTATTACAATATTATTACAGCATGCAAATTTCAAGTCTCCCATTTAATTGATCACTTTTTGACAGTTTCAGTTTTTGCCAATTTCATGTTAAATTTAAGTGACGTTTAGATCGTTCTTTTGGATTTATTACTATACTAATTTACACGTGGTTTATAAGTTCTTGACACATTTATTACGATATTACTCCTCATGTATTAAATGTGCATTTAATTGATCACTTTTTGCTGTTCTTGTGCCAGTTTCAATGCAAATCTAAATTATTTTTCAGTCATTTATTCGGCAGTTACTGCTGTGCACTCCCACATGTTTTAAAAAATTAAGATTTTTTGTACAACATGCAAATTTTAAATAAATAATTTTAATAATTATTTATTTTTATTCGTATTAATTTTATCGTAAATTTAATCAATTTCTCTTATTTTCTTCTTCTTTACTTAATTTATTAGTTTATTTTTTGAAATTATTACAACGCTTTTCAATGTGATTTGGAGAATGCCGTTACTTTAACTATACTACGTTACTTTAACTTTATTTAATATGACAAGCGACTTTCTATATCCCGCTTTTAAATCATTACTATATTTTTCTGTCATTTTTTCATCAGTTGGCACCCGCATTTGTACATAATATTTAGAACCAGGGTTGGGTTTTTGCCGTCAAAAACTGGTTTTTGACATGACAGTGGTAAAAACCGTGTTTTTACCGATAAAAACCGTCAAAAACCTACTGTTTTCTTTAATTTATGGCATATAGCGGACAATATATTATTTTCACTTAATTGCCTTAATAAATGAATGTTGTAAATGATTGCTATTGATTTTGCAACTATATACATGTATTCTTATAGAAGGATATACATTCATACAGAAATATTGTAACATACTTATTGAAAATAGTGATACTTAACTTTTATCATTATAGCTTGATTTGCAAAGGATTCAAAATTTTGCACATCTTAATTGTTAGAAATAAACAAACAAACGAAAATACTTTGAACTATTAATAAATTCAAGAACTAAAAAGAAGAATTTGAAATTTGGCATTTTTTAAATATTAGAAATAAGCTAAACAAAACTTTCAAAACTTGTAACTTCTAACAAACTCTAAGTCAGGAATGACTTGACATTCCTCAGTAATGTAATATGCCAAACAAAATGATGCTTGGAAATGTTGAAAATTTTGTTTAGTATCCTAATATTTTACTTCAAATAGTATGATTTGATATAATCATGTTGGGAAAATGCAAAAATCTGTTCTTAAATATCTTTTAACAACTTTTTTTCTAATTTTATTGCCCAAAAATGAATTAATTTTAAATCATAAGCAGTTAAACTCAAATTAAAATACAGTTTTATCAAAACAATGGGTTTTTGACAGTTTTTGACAGAGGGGTTTTTGACATGACGGTAAAAACCATGGTATAAACCGGTAAAAACCGTCATGTGTCAAAAACTTGCCAACCCTGTTTAGAACCCCAAAATTTGTAATTAATTTTGCTTGAAATTTTTTTTAGTTTTAGGTAATTTTTTTTTTAAAGAAAACAACGAGAAAGATTCCTATTTAAAATTCATAAAACCTCTAATAAATCAAGAAATAGAAATAATATATGAAGGATAGTACCAAATAAATAAATCTTATTTTGAACTATAATTGTTTTGTTTTAATTTTTGGTTTTTGTTTAATCACTATAAATTTTTTTAAATGGCCCTTCATTCCAAAAGGTTGTGCACACCTAGCTATAGGTTACCTTTCACTGTGAACATTTTAATTTTAAACTTAGTCCAAAGTAGGATCAGTGCGATAAGAAACAAGAAAAAATATAGCTCAGTTGAAGAATTTCTGTATAAATTGACTCATCTATCATGTATAAGTTTATATATTTTATCATGTATAAGTTTATAATGCTAGTTAAAGAGATAACGTCTAATTAGGATTCATGCCAGATAGCGATATGGTGAGATTGTCGCCAAATGATCTACAAATGTCACTAAAATCATTAGAATGGGCAACAAATTTATTGCCTTGATATATATTTGAAACTTGTAGAAATGTAACAAAAAAATTTTTTTTGCATTGAATTCCATGCAATTAAAAAAACTTTTTTGTTCTAATTTTATTATTCTATGCGTGGTAGGGAATTCGAATGCCTGGTATTCAAATGGAATAACAGAAAGAATCTGGTACATAAATTTTTAAATTTAAATGTTGAAATTTCAAATTTACATGTGCTGCGCTTTTGTAAATTTGAAATTTCAAAATAAAGTTAAATTACATGTACTGATAGTGTAACAATGAAATCGTATTTCATCACTTTGTAACATAAAATAGTATTTTTTTTCTGTATTAGAAATGACTATATTTAAAAATTTAAAATTCTTAGATCGTTGATTTTTAATATAATATTTTATTAGTTCTTACTTACTTTATTTCTCTCATTTATTTATTTATTTGGTGTCAAAATTTTAATTTCTATGTTGAATCGATTTACTAACAATTTAGTTTTTTGCACTGAATTTTAATAAATACTAATCTTGAATCTTCATGGGCTAATAAATCTAATTAGTTATAGGGTGTTATATATGGCAATCATTAATTTTTGGTGTGGCCTACCATAATATGAATTGTGTAATTGTAAAGTTCAATTTTTTCCTCTCTAGTTTGTCAACCATATTAAGGTTTAGGACCACTAAATGAATACCTAGGTGGTTCTATGGGACCACTAAATTTTGAATTAATAGACAATCAATGTAACATCAGTTTTCTTTAAATATTTTTCTTTTAGTTTTTTTTTTTTTAGCAAAAGCTACTCACTTGATTTAGAGATCACAGTTTGCAAGAACAGCAAAATTGTCTTGTATACCTAAAATATTGTTATTGATTTAATATGTGAAGTTTCTTTAAAAATATTTTATTAAAAAAAATTCAATAATTTATTTATATATATATATATATATATATATATATATATATATATATATATATATATATATATATATATATATATATATATATATATATATATATATATATATATATATATTTATATATATATATATATATATATTTATATAAAGCTCTAGCTTGGAACATTTTTCACTCCTTACCCGCTCCTTCCTGAGTAGGACTTCCTGCTTTGTGTAGAACATGTTTTTTTTTCCTGTTTAGATATAAGGGCCAAGATTCCAATGTCTTATTTTGTTTGAAATAATTTAAAATTTTACAGAAAGAAATATACAGTTTTAAAGTTGACTTTTTTCATAATTATAGTTTATAATAATTAGATTATAAATTAAATTTTTGTTATTGTAAAGATTAAAATAAAGTTTTGAATTTCAGGTTCTGCTTATGGGCAAGAGTGGCTCCGGTAAAACAAGTATGCGTTCTATAATATTTGCTAATTATATAGCTAGAGATACTCGAAGATTAGGAGCAACAAGTAAGTTTTTGAAGTATCTGAATTGGAGAATAAAATTCTTTGTAGAATCTACTTAAAAATATTTCTTTTATAAAAAATATTGTTATAAAAGCTGTGTAACTGTGTGAGGACTGATTAATATTTTGTATTAAAAAAGGTTGTATCAATTGTCAATAATTCTAAATAATTTCACCATAAATCTTTTTTCTGTCTACTTTTTCCACTATATATATTTTGTTGAAATTTTTATTTATTTTTTGATAATTATTTTAGATAGTTGCTGTAAACTGTGTTCTACTTTCCATTTAAGAAAAAGTTTTGAGCCCAACGCTATTATTAAAATTAATACCAATAACATAGCTGCTAACTGTTCACAATTTCTCGGATTTGTTCCTAATTTTTAAATCAAATCTGAAAATCTTATATTTTTATAAAAAATCCAAATTTTCGAAAATTGCAGTATTTTTGCTTTTAAACCAATCCCTTGTTCTGATCGCTGCTAGCGCGCTTACTGTGATTATTGTGCAGATTTATTTTTTACTAGCTTTTTATTGGAAAATACTATTCCAATAGCTGTTGCTGATCATTTCACTAAATTGAATCTTAAGCAACTATTAGTATTTTTTAAAAAATGTATTGTAGTATTTAAACACTTGCATCAGAAATATTTGTTTATGATGTAGATTATTATTTACGTGTGTTTTATAATTTGGAGAATAATAATAATATATTAATAGGTAATGGTTGTTTTTAAACTATTATACCGGTATTCTTAATTATAAAATATTAATATTATAAATTTCCCACAAAGGATAGTGTTTATAGTTTTGTTTTACTAATTTACATAAGGTATTTAAATATATGTCTATTAATGTTATTATTTAATAGTTAAATTTTTGTCTTACTCTCGTAATTGGTGCGTATAATTTTGTCGCATATAGTGTTCCTAATTTTTGATTCCTAAGGTTGGCAACTATGCAATAATTGATCAATATAAGGCAAAGTTAATTCTAAATTCTTGTTAAAAAAATTTTAATCGCTTAATGAAAAGTTTTTGAAGTTTTATTAAGTACTAAATTAATATTGTGTCTCTATTTTAGTTTTAGAAAAAAGCTATAAATAAAGACACAACCCATATTATAAAACCATATCTATGAAATCAAATTTTTATGCCTGTGGTAGTTAAATGTTTTTATGAAATTTAAATTTTTAAAATTATTTTAATAGCTTTATACTTAATGTTCTGTTTCATTTTTCAGTTGATGTTGAACACTCTCATGTCCGTTTCTTGGGTAATCTTGTGTTAAATTTGTGGGATTGTGGTGGACAGGAAGCTTTCATGGAGAATTATTTTGCCAGTCAAAGAGATAATATATTTCGAAATGTGGAGGTATCTAATGTATTTATATAGTTTGTTTTCTTATAACTGTGCTAATGGCAACATTTAGAAAACCTGCCCCCCTAACAAAAACAGCTTAGAGTTTTTTCAAAAACATTATAAATTTTTATTCCTAGGAAAAAAAACAAAATAATTTTTTTGGTGAATTAAATAAGTGTAGACTAGTTAAACTAAACTATCAAATAAAATACTAAACATATACTCTACTTCAATACTCTAAACTATGAATACTCAAGCAAACTAAGTTGTATGATATAATGATGTGAAAAACTTTTAACTATTTTGTATCATGAAAAAAATTAGTTTATATCTAAGCTATGCTTAGATATGCTTATTGTCAAATAATTATATCTGTCATTTTAAGACTTTTTTTTTATTATTTATTTTATCCCAATTTGCTCAGTTTTTTTTAATGCCCTAAATGAATGTTTTTTTTCTTCTTTCAAATAAATTGCCAGCCCTGCTTTAAATAGGTGCAAATTGACAAGATGCTTGTTGTGAGCTTATCTTAGGAGAAGACCAATTTTTACTGCCCACTATTCTTAAAAAATGTCTCTCTTACTTTCAAATGTCTGTTATATTAAAATTAAATCAAGTAAATGAGCTTGCTTTGTAAAGATTGTTTTTAAATACAATTCTTACAAATTTACTTAAATAATTTTCAATTTATTTTAGGTGCTTATATATGTATTTGATGTTGAATCTCGAGAATTAGAAAAGGATATGCATTATTACCAGTCATGTTTGGAAGCAATTTTACAAAGTTCTCCTGAAGCCAAAATTTTTTGTCTTATTCATAAGATGGATCTAGTTCAAGAAGATCAACGGGATGTGGTAGATTTTATTTTATTTTGTTAATTATGATACTAACTTTTGTAAAATAAACTTTAAAGGAATAGCTATAAACTAACTTTTATTGTTTTAAATTTTATTAAATATTTCAACATCCTAATTCTAAGTTGTTTATCATTAAATACAACAATCTCAAAAGATTGCTGAATTTCATAATCTAACAATTTGGTTTAAGAGTAGTGAGTATGTAAAGTAGTAAGATAAGTAGTGAGATACGTATACTGTTTCCTGAATTGTACTCGGAATAATAGTAAATTGCTTTTTATTACCCCTTTTTCTGAACAAAAGAATAACAGTAACGATAAAAACTTTTTTTTCTTCCCAATCATGATGTGAAAAACTTTCCTTTTGTATCATTTTATGTTCTTATTTTTCTGCATTGTGCATGGGAAAGTACACAATGTGGTAAGAATGCTGTTTGGTACCACAATACTGTGAACTAATTCATTCACTTACTGTTATTCTTCAAACTAATTTTCAAAAATGCTTGCCATTATTTCATTATTTTTCTTTTACATTGGTCCTTTGTTTATTGTAAGGAATGTTTGCTTTTTTTTATTGATTTGAAATTACAAAGTTTACTAAAACTTCTTGTGTTGAAAAGATTTTTAAATTAGTTATGTCTCTTGGTCCTAGTCTCAACCTGCATTTGAGTCCTTAGTCAAGAGTGATAATTTTGTTACTGCTGTTGTTGTTGTTGTTGATTTACGTCGCACTAGAGCTGCACAATGGGCTATTGGCGACGGTCTGGGAAACATCCCTGAGGATGATCCGAAGACATGCCATCACAATTTTGATCCTCTGCAGAGGGGATGGCACCCCCGCTTCGGTAGCCCAACGACCTGCGCGCGAAGTCGAGCACTTTACGGTAGCACAGTTTAACGAGGACCAATACCGCACACCCTCGGTCCCTACGCAGACTGATCCAAGTGGGTCACCCACCCGCACACTGACCGCAGCCAGTGATGCTTGACTTCGGTGATCTGATGAGAACCGTGTCTTAACGATCAGTCCACTGCGGGACGTTGTTACTGCGAATAAGATAGTAATGTGTAATAATTTGTTGGTGTATTTTTCTACGTTTCTTATTATCAAAAACCTTTCAGTTTATAAATGGAAATTTAAGACTATTCTTAAAAGGAAAGAAGTGTGCTTAAGTGAGTTTGAGAAGAAATAATTTTCTAATACTGAGCTGGCTTGGATTGCAATAATGTCTAGAAAGTCGAATGATTTTGCATCTGCCAGTTTTTTACTAGTTCTGCTTCGTTCTTTCTGATATATTATTCCAAATTATCTTTCTCAAATTTTGTTTCATTATTACTTCTAACTA
This sequence comes from Parasteatoda tepidariorum, assembly GCF_982258835.1. Lineage (NCBI taxonomy): Eukaryota > Metazoa > Arthropoda > Arachnida > Araneae > Theridiidae > Parasteatoda > Parasteatoda tepidariorum. The sequence continues at coordinate 52,379,587 of NC_141762.1, forward strand.
AGAACAGAATTTTTGTTATTTTTCATATTATATTTATTTTAAAATTAATGAAATTGAATAAACACATTTTCAGATTTTTAGAGAACGAGAGAATGATCTTGCTCGTCTGTCACGGCCATTAGAATGTATTTGTTTTCGCACATCTATATGGGATGAAACTCTTTATGAGGTAAATAACTGTAATATGATTTTCTGTTTATCATATCACTTCTCTGAAATGTTCAATCAATAAAATTGTTTTTTTTTTTAAATAGTATAGATATTTTTTAAAAAAAAAATCATTTCTCTAACTTTTTGCTCTGATTTGATTATTAAGGATATTGAAATTCTTCTTTTTGATGAAGTTATTAATCAGATGCAAATATACTAAATATGTAATTATTCTACTAATGCAATTCTAATCATTCTGCATGTGCTATATATATACACTGGTTATCATAAATTAAGGAAAATTCACAAAAATCGCGATAACTCAAGAAATTACACATGGAATTTTATGAAACTTACCCACAATATACAACACATAGTAAGGTATTAAACAACATAAAAAGAAATTATCAGACATTAATAGTAGTATAGAAATTAGCACATGTATAAAATAAACAAATTGGAAGTATCGGTTTGCAATAGAAAAAGTACCTTTAATATGGAATATGATTGCCTCTAGAAGCAATACAGCACAAACAGCGATGTGTGATGCTTTCAATTATGCGGTCTATCAGTTCAATAGGAAGTGAGAGCCATTGCTCTTGTAAAGCAGTTGCAAGCGTGGCAAGGGTCTGAGGGGGCGGATTGATGGCAGATACACGCCTCCCTAGAGCATCCCAAACGTGCTCGATAGGATTCAAGTCCGGGGATCGAGCTGGCCACTCCATGCGAGTAATTGTTTCCTGTTGAAGATAATCATCAACAATGCGAGCTCTGTGTGGTCTTGCATTATCGTCCTGTAACAGGAAGCAATCACCAATTGCCCCGGCATATGGGCGCACATAAGCATCAAGGATGTTGTCTCGATAAACCTGAGCATTCACGGTTCCCCTTGGAAAGACATGGAGGTATGTGCGCCCTCCTAAGGATATGCCTCCCCAAACACAGACACTGCCTCTTCCGTATGCATCTCTTTCACGGATGTTTGATGGATGATAACGGGTCCCAGGTTCTCTCCATATCAAATAACGTCTACTGTCACTTTCTAGACTAAACCTGGACTCATCCGTAAAGAGAACAGGCCTCCATTGATCTGACGTCCAGTGGACATGTTGTCGGGCCCACTGCAAACGGTCTCTCCTATGGCGTGATGTGAGCGGCACGCAAATGGCTGGTCGTCTCGCATACAGACCACCTTCGTGGAGCCTTCTGCGCACAGTTGACGTTGACACCAACCTTCCGGTGGCTGCAGCAAGAGAGGATCTAAGATGTGTCGGAGTAGCGGTTCTATTCCTGCGTGCACTTAATGTCAAATATCGGTCATCGGCACTGGTCGTAACAGTTGGCCGTCCTTGACTGAACCTCCTAGATGCCGAATCTGTGGTTTGAAATTGCCTCCAAAGTCTATGAACCACAGATGGACTCACATTTAGCCATCTGGCCACTTCTGATTGACTCTGCCCTGCCTCTAGTCTCCCGATGGCTCTCCATCGTAGTTCTTCAGGCAAATGATGCCTAGAGGTCATTATTACGAATTGGCTATCTCAGATTTTCAATGTCGCAATCACAGTAAAATTTGTGTGCTTTCTCTCAAACTTGGACTTTTATGCTCCAGGCAGATGACGTAAGCCGAGTGCAGCGCCACTAATTTGCATATTGCAATTTTACTCAGCTACTCTTAGTGGACAACATATGCAAATTTTGCACGGTTTGGCTTACTTTTGAAAGAGTTATCGCTATTTTTGTGATTTTTCCTTAATTTATGATAACCAGTGTATATATATATATTAGATATGCAGTTTTTATTGCTGAGTTATTTTACTACATCAATATTATTTTTTAAAATTTAAACAATTTATGTAACAATGATGCAAAATTAACGATTCTGAAATGAATTGATGTTATTTATTGTAATTTTATTTTTTAAACCTTCATTACTCTTTAGTATATTAATTAATATTTTCTAGTTTTGGCCAGATTTTGTAGACCAAGCATGAAAATTTGTACTTAACTTTTCATTTGCTTCAAAACTTATTTTTATGTCTTGGCATACACCTACTGTAAATAAATTTGTTGACTCACAACATGCTTTTAAAAAAGCGTGAAGACAACAAAATGTCATGAGGTCAACTGACTAACTATAAGAAGAATGCAAACTTCACCCGCTGGAGGCCATTGATAACTTTACATAAATCAATATTTCAGGAACTCACAATGACTTAAACATATATTTTATGAGAAATATGATGCTGTGCATATAGGATAGACATAAAAAAGTTACTTAATCAAAGTCTACAATGAGTGCAAGAAGGATAAGTCTATTTAAATCCATCCTAATTGTTATATAATGTCAATCTCAACATAGTTTAATAAAAATTTAGCTAATATGATTGTTTTTAATTTAAAAATAAGAACAAATTCTAATCTGTTTGCATTCGACTGCACGATCACCTAGACAGAAGTAACCAAACACAAATTTGAACACAATGTACGAATTTGATAAGTAATGTCTGTAGATGGCACAATCTCTATCTTTTATCGAAGGAATGTTACATCCTCCCGATGTAAAAATGTCAGTCTAAAAAATTTGTGTACTTTTTACCATTACAAACCATTCCAGTTTTTAAACATTGTGCATAGCATTTTTCAAAAGTGCTTGAAGGTGCTTATTTTCATTTTTTGAAAGCCTTTAAAGGTGGTTTTTTCATTGGATGTTTTAAGAAAGAGCTTAATTGTCTCTTTTCGAAAAGGAGATTTTTCCTTTACCATGTCGTTTTTTGACACGTATTATGCAAAAGCGTGCTTTTTACATTGTACTATCCAACATTTTCACAATTCATTAAACAACAATCCATTTGGCATATTGTCGGTCCATAGTGTATGAAAGTGGCAATTATTTTACATGTTTGATGAAATACTTGCGAATCTGCGTGCGCAGGGAACTGGCTTCGGTGAGATCATTGCACTCTTATGTGCAACTCTGCTGCATTTTGCAAGATACTCTCAATTTCAGGCTTCATTTTCCACTCTTAGATACCAAACCAAAAATCTTTTGATCATTTTACAATGGCTAATATAATCAAGAAAAGAGCTCTTTGTCAGAAACTAGTTATTTTATCATGATCATGTAAAGTCTTAGAAAATTATTTTGCATTTTGCTAATGTACATAGTGCTTAAAAAGTACTTAAAAGGTGCTTATTTTTTGTTGAAAGATTAAGCTATGCACACTGTTAAATATATTAATTTATGCATGATGAAAGAATTTGCAACACAGTGTTGCACTAAAAAAATCCAAGGTAAATATTTTTTTTAAAAAGTTTTTTATGAACAATAATAAGTATATAAATCTTAGGTGACATGAATCTGTTGAAGTGTTAAAATTTCAAAAGACGATTTTTAAATAAAATATAAAAACATTGATTGCATTTCTTTATTTCTTCTTAAAAAATTTGCCAATATTGACTGTGCTTTATTCATTTGTTTACATTCATGTATCCATATTCATTACTAATTATATTTGCAACTTTTACGACTGAAGAGAGACATGCTTGGATTGTAATGACTTATGGATCTTTATGAAGACATTCATTTATGCCAATCACTAGTACTAATATTGTTTTGTTTTCATAATATGTGTTTTTTTTTTCTAGGCTTGGTCATCGATTGTTTATAAACTTATTCCTAATGTTCAACAACTTCAAGCGAATCTGAAACAATTTGCTGATATTATTGAAGCTGATGAAGTATTATTGTTTGAAAGGGCAACATTTCTTGTGAGTGCATAAAAATATATTTTGATTGGTTAGTTTCTAAATGTAATGTGGTAGTATTGCTACATTATTAATAGTGCAAAAAAAATTAGGGAACACTAATGAATATTTATGATTCAAAATGATCATCTCTATGAAGTTAATTTTAAAAAGAATTATGTACTCGTATGAGTTCTGAGAAATCTTTGGGTAGTTGTTAAAATGAACTGAGCAATCTGAACTTTACAATCACATATAAAAGTAAAAATAATTTATAAATTAATCTTTCAAAATAGTAAAATAAAAAAGGGAATAAAAATAACTCATGTGTAGTAATTTTTTATTATTAATTATTGTTTTTTTATAAACTAAACTCAGTGGCTCGATAGCCCATAGACGGCCAAGGCCTACTGTGCCATCTCAGTTTTCTTGGCCTTTGGGCTCTAGGGTGCAAGAGCAGATATTTCAGTTTAGTGGTCAGCCCAATGCGAAATCCCCAGTGTTTAGTTCCCAAGCATGCTTGATACTAATTTTATTGACCCACTGAAGGGACGGAAGACTGAGTCACCCTTGCCGAGCCCGAAGATCGAACCAAGGGCCTGTGACACATCAGCGCAAGGCTCTACCACTCAGCCACTCGGTGTCATTGTTTCATTATCATATTGTTGAAAATTTATTGTTCATTTTTACTCACTTCATTCTCTTTCTAAAGTCCTAATGTAGGAAAAACTCTTAATATTATCTTGTTTAACATTAACAACAAACTAATTTTTTATAGCTCAATTAACTAGGAAATGCTTTTTGATTTTAAAAACAAACAATTGAAAAATCTTATATCCCAGTGTATCCGTTGACTTTTAAAATTATCTGAATATCAACAAATACAGCAGTAATAAAATTGGACGATCATTGCTCATGAAATATCAATACATTATAAACAATGGGATGGATATGAATAACTCTGTATCAACTTATCTCTTTCAAAAACTATTTTTTAATATGTTATATACAATTAATTTAACATTTTCTTTCATAATATTTTCTTTACATATAAAGGAATTTTTTTATTTTTTGGAAACAATATATTAAATTAAGTGCAGAAGAAAAAAATTAACAAAAAAGGTAAGGTAAGATTCCAGAGAGATCAATGTAAAATGTTTTAAACTTAAAATTCGTTGACTTAATAAATTTTATTTATTTTTTGTTTATTCATTCATTTTTTTAAATTTATTTTAGATTGTTTTATATTTTTCAATTTTTCAGCAGTCTAGCACTAATATTGCTATCTATCTCATAATCAAAATAGGGGGTCAACTTATTCACCGGTATATATCAATATGGTGTATATGTAAGATTTTGCAAATATGAATGGTAGACATTTTGTTTAGAAATTTGATTTAAAATTTATAGTATTTAGAAATCATTAATTTGTAAACAGGAAGCAAATATGTGTAAAACCCTAATTATTAATACCTATCATTAATACCTGTATTTCAAAGACTTGGTGAGCAAAAATAAGTAATATTAGAAGTGTTCAATTAAACCAATGCTAATTAAGTTGAGATTGCATTTAAAAATTAATTAAATCTCTACTGTGCAGTTCATAAGAATAAAATACAGAGAAAGTTAATAATTATAAAAAAAATGAATAAAATAACGAAAGTACCAGTAAATGAAATGCTTAAAGTATTACTTTGCATGCATGTTTTATTTAATTTGCATTTGATTTAAATCTGATAAAGCATAGAACTTATATGTAGAGATATAGCTGGAATTTTTTTCATGGATTGAATATACTCTAGCACTTGATCGAGTGAAATTCATTTTGGTGGAGTGGAATACGACAATTGTAAAAACATATTTAACATTATAAATTTCAGAAACCAATTTCATAAGAAAAGACAAATTTATATGGATGAAATATAAAATTGCAAAAATAGAATCAATTGTGTACAATTTTGATTTATTATTTTTAGTATGACATAATTTATATAAAGAAAAACAAAACAAAAATGTTTTTACTAAAATTTCTATCCCCCTTTTTTTCATTTTTCATAATTTTCAGCATTATTAAATTTGAATTCTCCAGCAACTTTTAAAGTTTGTTTTTAAATGTAGGTCCTTGCTCTGATATTTTAAGCATTTTTTCAGTTTTACAGTTTTTCTAATATTTCTTACAGTTTTTCTAACACTTTTTTTTTATAGTTCTTATTCTATTTAGTTTGAAACCGTTCGTATTTTGAAGTGAGGAAGAAAAAAAAATCCTATTTTCTTAGGAAAAAAATCCTGTTCTATTATTCTTAGGAGTCCGATTATTTTTAGGAGCTTTCCGATTTTCAATGCGTGAAATCAAAAATATCTCCCCTTGCATATCATTGGACCAGATTAATTTCCTTCAACAGATTCCACAAGACTAAATTGACCTTGTGAAAAGTGAATGTTGAAAGTTTTTTTTTTTTTGGTTTTATAATTCTTTTAAGGAGCTTTTTTTTTTTTTTTTTTTAAACCATTTATCTATCAAGCTAATGGGCAAAAAATGTACACAAGCTTCTCTTAACACACATTTTACAGGTAGTTATAATGATATTAAAATGCTTATAGGTTCCACTTTAAACTTATTCTGCAGTCAATGTCAAATTATTGAAAGAATTATTGACAAATTTTATAAAATTTATGGAATCTGATTTCCTAGATAAGAGGAGAAGAAACCTTCTATATGAAATTACTCGTATCAAGTAAACATGTTACAAGTGGTATTTAATTGGCTTTTTCATCTAAAAACATTCACTATTTATTTCATTTTATTGTAATTTGTATAACATTAATAAATAAATAATTAATCAATGTTACCCATCTTTTATGTGTTTATTTGTGTATCATTATTTTAGGTTATTGCTAGAGCTGAACGTAAAGAGCATAGGGATGTCCATAGATTTGAAAAAGTCTCAAACATTATTAAACAGTTCAAGTTAAGTTGTAGTAAAATTGCTGCCCAATTTGAAAGTATGCAACTATCAAATGGCAATTTCTCAGCCTATATTGATGTCTTTACTCCCAATACTTATGTGATGGTTGTTATTTCTGATCCAAATATAAGTAAGTTGGAATTTATGCAATTATTATTCTAATATAAGTACTGAAATGTGCAGTAAATTGCTGATTTTTTTTTGTCATTGTTTTATAATGCATTTTTTTCTATTTAAAGTACAATTTTGTATAAATTTTATAAATTTTTTTCCTTTTCTTTTGTAAAAAATATTGCATAGTTTGATTTTTTTTTACCTAGTTTTTATCATTATAGGTTCTTGAAATTCTTATATTAATTAATTTTTATTTATCCTCTTTTCCTCCCACTTCTTGAAATTATTTCCGACTAACTTAAATTGTTTATTAATTTTTTTATTTATTGTAATTTAAATTTTGGAAAAATAAAAGAATTATTGATTCTTTTAAATTGTCCATTAAATGGCGTGTTACCTATACTTCCAGAATCACTTTATGAACATGAATCATTTTGCTTAGTCGTATATCTGTTTAAATAACCTTAGAAACTAAAGCAGTTCTCTATTGTCATAAAAAATTTGGTTAGTTCAGATCTATAATTATATTATTTAAATAATTTTGTTAATATGAAATATTTTTAGAGTTTTATAATTTATGGAAAAATTTATAAAACTCTAAATTAATGTATTTAGCAATGCAATGGATGCTAAATCATTGTTTCTGATTTTAAATTGTAAAATTATTTTATTGTATTCAATACTTTATTGTTCTTGTTTATTTTAAAGCAGCTTCAACCTGCTATTGAGATATAATAATTCATGTCATACTTAGATTATGTTTTTTTTCCTCTAATTTTCTTTTAGCACCTGCTATTACTCTACTTAATATTAAAAATGCGAGAAAGCATTTTGAGAAATTAGAAGGTGTTAGACAACCTCAGCTGTTGGCTGCCAATTAAAGAACTTGTTTAAATGATATAAAAAATATATTGACTTTTTCCTTTGATGTCATTTTGAAATTTGTCTGTGTATAAAATATTTTGTATAAAGTCTTTATAAATTATTTTTACTTATACATATGCAGTTAATGCTGATTGTATTTTATAGATAGTGATAAAAATACATATTTGTTCTTTGAAGTATGAGTTTTTAGTCTTTTTTTGTTTATCATATTCTATTCTAGTATTTTGAACTGCTTTATGTTGTAAGTAGTAGCACTGAAATTTTACAGCTGCAAAAATAACTTATAATTTTAAAGACTGATTTAATGTCAAGTGTTGATACATGTATAACGACCAATAATAGGACTTTTTATTTTATAAATTTTATTTAATACACTGTTTGTGAGTGTCATCACATCATCAATTAAAAAAAAAAGAAGAATAAAATAAATTCAAATTTTAATTTATATATTTTATATTGAATAATATATGAGTAGTAGTACAATTTTTTCTTTCAGGATTGCCCCCAAAAAATAAAATTTATAAATTATGAAATTGCAGTTCTGCTTCTTACTAAAAATTTAGAAAATGATAAAAATATCAGGACAAATCGGGTCTAAAGCTGTTGCGGATTAGGAAACATCTGTATAATTGAACTACTTTTAAAAATGGCTATGAGAATGTTATTAAGTAGCTTCCTTTTACACTTTTTCAAGGCTTAGTATTGGGAATTGTAGTAATGCCTATTATAGCATGAATAGCATGTTCAAATTTTTGTTATTTTTTAAAATTTTATTAGTAACTACTTGCTACCTACATTGAAAATGGGGTTGGAAGTTCTTTTCAAGAATACTAAGGGACAAAAGAAGCCATTTTTTGACCCCTTTTAGATACTCTTAAAATATAAAAGCTTTTTCGCAAAAAAGAATCTCGGGGAAGTCTACGGATGATCCGGTAAATTAGCATTCGGATAATCGGTTCTTTACTGTGCTCTTAAAAATAAGTTTATATTAGTCTTCAGAATTTTAGATTAATTCTGAGCTAATTATTTTCATGGAGGAATGTTCTTGTAGAGCAAATAAATAGGAAATAATATATAAAAAATGTGCTACATATGAAACACTTACTTAAACATAATTGTTGATAGATATTATTTAATAGAGTTCTCCCTAGGAATTAAAAAGGGCAGGATGCTTCCTCACAAAAAAGGCACCTGGGAGTTTTAAAAAGGCACTCATTTACCAACGTTAAAATTTATCAAAAGTGTGTAATATTATGTAATAGCTGAATTTGGTCCTCAATTTTTAAATAATCCTCTTAAACTATTTTATGTGTATATTTCACAAAGTAATTCTCGCTCATTATCAAAATTACCAAGAAATTTGTAGCCTTTGAAAAAAGTAAATAAATAAGGCAATCTCGAAAGACGATGTTTGTGTATGAATTTTCTTCGAAGAAAGTAAACTGAAAAAAAGGATTAATTGATAAGCAACTTAAAAGCTTTTTTTTAATATTTTAAACTGAAAATTATGGGGAAATAAACATTTATAGATAATTAAAAGGTATTTATTTAAGGAAATAATGGTGAAATTTAAAATCATTAATATATCCCTCCCTCAAATAAAAGATGTGATATCTCTGGGCCGAATAGTATGCAAATTTTAACTATATTAGCTAGACAACATAAAAATCTTACTAAAATGAAGGAATGAAATTAAAAAATTTAAGTTAAATAATTATCAGTAACGAAATAACTCAGAAGTCTACTTAACATTAAAAGAGGTGGTTAAGAAAACCTTTTCCTGAAAAAAAAAGAGGCAAGGTTTTTAAGGGATGGCGGCTTATGTTTACAAAAAGGGTAAGGATAATTTATAGAGATCAAAGGGCAGGCCGGCCACCCTTTTGTAAACGCTTAGGGTGAATAGTGTATTTAAATATCAGTCACTGTTTATAAAAAAATGATAAATGTTAGTGATGCATCTGATAGCATCCATTTTTCCCCATATAATTAATATATTGAAAATTTAATAATTAACATTTACTAACGTCTTAAATGCTTTAAAAACAATTTTTTTTTCACACTAATACATGCAATTAGTTCTGTATTAATATATGCACAGAAAACTTGTTCAACATTAAAACTGTCACTCCTCTATGATTTTTTAAAACAAATTATCAACAAACTTAAAAATTCTTTGATACTCTGACAAATTTAGTTTTTAAGAGAAGTGATCAGATAATTAAAAAAGAAAAGTCTCTCTATTCTAAAAAAAAGTTTTTGCAGTTAATTTTGTCCCCTGAAAAACTTTTTAACTACGTGATGAAAATCTAAGATTAAGGAATCAATTCATTCAGAATCTTTCAGGGAAGACATTTAGGGCATTCAAATCTTTTACATAATTTTAAATTTTTATTTATTTTAGTTTTAAAGCACGATTTTGCAGTTAATAATGAAGAATAACCGCCGTTCACAACAGCCAATCACATGTCTGAAAACGGCAAGCTTAAAAAAGCGATTTACAAGTCTGAATTTTCTTTTTCAGAGATGCAACCAATCACAAAATAGTTAGAATTTCATTCTTCAGTTTTACAACATCTCAACTTATTTCGTATTGATATATTGATTAATCTGATTATTTGTTTTCTAAAACGTTAATTCGTAAGTTTAATCTGGTTTTAAATCTTAATTCGATTTGTTTATTTACAAGTAATGCCTAAAAAGAAAAGACCTAACATTACTAAAAAGTCGCAACTCAATGCGAAAGCTAATCGAAAGCGGGAAAAACGTAAACTTCATAGTATAGAAGAAAATAATGCTCTTTTGCTTATACAACCTAATGATGATTCAACTAACAAAAAAAAAGTTAAACTAACAAAGGTTGAGCTAAAAGAGAATGTGTGTAATTGCTACACAGTCGCAACAACATCGACTTTCATTTTTTAATCTGCCTATTGATCTAAGTGACGATGGGATTTGTATTTTAAAAAAATGTGATAAGATTCGCTTAAAAAATGTTGACGTTATTATATGGGACGAAGCAAGTATGATTCCCAGAAAAGCAATAGAAATGATCGATAGAACTTTTCGTGATCTTCTAGCTAATGAGATACCATTTGGTGGTAAGATAATCATTTTAGGTGGAGATATTCGACAAGTGTTACCTGTCGTTAAAAAAGCTACACATATGCATGTTATTAATGAAACTATAAAATACTCTTTTCTTTGGCCATTTTTTGAAATCCTCCATTTGACAATTAATATGAGAGTTAAAGCTGGTAACCAAGAATTTGCCAATTGGTTGTTGACAATTGGCAATGGAGAACTTTTACATCTTGATGCAAGCACTCCTGATCTTTATTGTAAAGATATCATTTCTTGGTTTTTTGAAAAAATCGATTGTCTTAATACTAACTTCATTCATCACATCATATTATCACCGCAAAATGATGAAGTTAACAAAGTTAATGAAAATATTTTATCACGTGTGCCAGGTGAAGAGGTTATAAGTTATAGTATTGATAAGGCCACACTATATGGAGTAGACAAATCAGACGGGAGAGAAGAAGAAGCTAATTTAAGGTATTCTATTGAATATTTAAACTCCATAAATCTCCCGGGACTGCCACCTCATCAGCTCAAATTAAAAGTTGGACGCATTGTAATGCTGAACATATCTATTGTTGATGGCCTTTGCAATGGAACTCGATTGACTGTTCTTAAAATAGGGAAAAGAGTATTGACTTGCCAAATTGCTACTGGTAATAAAAATGGTAGTATTGTCAATCTTCCAAGAATAGATACATTATCAAGTAATTCTTCCTGACCATTTGTGCGACGACAATTTCCTGTTAGATTAGCCTTAACAATTAATAAGGGCCAAACCTTCGATAAAGTTGGGCTATATATTGAACGGCCTCTCATGGTCAATTATATGTGGCATTGTCAAGATGCACAACGAAGGAGAACATTAAAATATTTATTAAAGATGATCCTGTCATTAACAATATTGTATATAGAGAAATATTATAACATATATATATAATGTCAAATTTATAAATGTATTTAGCGTAAAGAAAATGCTATTGGTGCATTGTTTATTTTAATTCCGCAAAATTAATGTTTTCATTTATAGTTATTTTGCTGAATATTATTAAAATATTTTTTTAAAAATTACCCTGTTCTTAACAATATTGCTTATTGAAAAATATTATAGTGTTTGCATATATATATATATATATATATATATATATATATATATATATATATATATATATATATATATATATATATATATATATATATATATATATATATATATATTGAATTAAATGTGTTAAAAATATATTCATTTCTTTGGGACCAACTCTGTATTATTGCGATTATAATTTTTTTTAAACAAGTTTCATATTAAGATTATATCTGCACATTGATGTTAATTTCTGACAATTTTGGCTCATTTAGAGAACAAATAGGACATAGAAGGAACTGTAGTCAACGAAAAAAAGTGACATTGATATTGACACACTGCTTATTCTGCATTTAAGAAAATTAATTCTTTTCGATGATAACAGTTAATATTCAGTTTAATATTGAAATATATGAAATCAAAGCATTCTTGGTTTTGCGAAGCAAACCAAGCAAGAATTGCGAAGCAATTCTCCGGGGGTTGGCGAGCGCCAGCGAGCAGGGGGCGGAGCCCTCTAGTGTTATAAATAATTCAATATTAAATCATGTATCACAAAGGTATGTAATGTGGTAGGTACAACAATAAAATTCTCATTGTTTATGAAGTGTTTTTATTTGGATTTTATTTTTATTAATGTTTTTCAATACATAAAGTCCTCAAAGTAAAAACATAAGGATATGTGTTTCATGTCAATATAAACAATTTTTTTTTTTTTGAAACACCTACTGAGTCAAATTGATTTTCTTTTATTTCTAGCTATATTTTAAAAAGCAGATACATCATTTGCTCCAAACAACAGTGAAAGTGACAGTAAATAGCAATGAATTAATGGAAATGTATTGTTGTAAATACATTTTATAATAATAATAAAAAAAAGTAATTGCAATAAAATACAATGAGAGCTAAACAGTCAAAGCTTTGTAGAGGTTAAACAACTTAATGTTTAAAATGTATCAGAAGATAATAAGAATGAATAATACTTTTCATATTTGCCACTGCTTCACATTCAGGCGTACTTTCAATAAAACCAAATCACATAACGTAATACTCAAAAATGGTTCAGTCCTATCAACAGTCATTTTGTTCCCCGACGGGAGGAAACTTTTGTGCTAAATTTGTGCTAACATTTTCAGGTGGGGAAATTTGTGCTGCTTGTTCTGTATCTACATTGCTAGGAGTTTGACCTCCGTTTCCCTTTTCTGTTATGGATTCGTCCTCATTTAAAGGTGGCATGTTTTCAGGAGGGGCTGGTGAGCATGCTTGGGGCGGACTCTAAAATTGTAAAAAAAAAAAAAAATAATAATTATACGAGGAACTACACTTATATAATATAAAAAAGAAAAAGAAAAACATATTTATTTGTTCACATATCAGCCTACCATGATCAAGTACCTAGCCACATGTTTAGGACTTTATTTTTTAATGGCTATATGAGAAATGCTATGTAATTTTGACCCTGATCAGACTATGTGGACTCTTCTAGAACTGTTACTTCTCTCTCCAAACTTTCACACCACAAGCAATGAGAGGACTTTCATCCAGAACAGATTTAATCTGTACCTTGCTGCGTATGCACACCAGTTGTTTTTCGGCTGTCAGGATCAAACTTGCTACCCCCTGCTGTCCCACCAGCGCTGTGAGTGTATTTATTCATTCAGATTGTTTGATTCAGATCATATTCATACTGTTAAGTTTATTTTTGATTAACTGTGATACACTTAATCAAAATATTATCAATATACGTGCTTAACTGTTGCCCTTACCAGAATATGTGGATATACATGTATATCTGCTGCACTTAAATAGCGTTACTAATATGCACACTTAACTGAGATGTTCATAGATTACACGCAATAATATTAATACATGAGAAAAATTCATTTATCAAAAGTTGCTCCCGAAAGAACAAATAAATTTTTTTTAAAAATGAGTTTTAGGATTGTGGGCTGAACTTGCAACTTATATCCAAATTTCAAGACTTGAGCACAAACTATTCTCTAGTAGAAGCAGACAAACTTTCAATATTTTTACTATAAGTGAATAATGCATCGACCACAGTGCTGACGTGAAATATTCTCAGTGGAAGATGGATCATGGTTTAGAGTCCCCTTGCTGTCGGGTTAACCGTTGGAGGTTCTTATGGTCTTCCTCTCCATGTAATGCAAATGCCGGTTAGTTCCATAAAAAAGTCCTCCAGGAAGGCAAATTTCTCCCAATATTTGATCCAGGTGTTCCCTTGTCTTCTAAATTGGGTTCCAAATTACGAGGCTACGTAGTTGAACATTAATAGTCGTAAACCCAAAAATTGGGTCAGCTGTTTAATGATGGTTATTAAATATGAAATAAAATGTAGATGAATAAATTAATCCATGCAGTTAAATGTCATTTTTTTAAAAGTTATCCATAAAAATTGATATGTTAGAATTCTGAAATTGCAATTTAGACGAATTTTAATTCTAAAATTTTTTTAGAAAACTACAGAAAAGTTGTAAGTCCCTTTATTTTTTTGGTAATAAGCTTTTATAATGGCATATCAGCTGGAGATTTTAGTGTAATTGTTTCAATTTTGTTTTCGATATAAATAGAATAAAATGAATTAAGTTTACCCCAACTTCTGATCCTCCATGACTGCTACCTCCTGTGCTCGATCTAGAACCAATTTTAGGAGCTGCTTTTTCTTTAAAAAGAAGTTTCTCACTCTTGATTACCACATTACCCCCACCTGGTTTGTGCTTGGCATTTTCTAAAGAACCCACTCTTGATGCAGCTTTAGCCTTGAAGTCTAATTTTGCAGATGAAACCTAAGGTATTTGAAAAGAATTTTTTTTTATAAAATACAAATCAATCGAACTTATTTCGATATAAGAATAATATTGATTTAAAGAATAAATTGATGCCTTGAAAAGACTTCTGGAGAAGGACAGGCCACATCGAGTGCTGTCGTGCTACTGATGAAGAAATATTCTTTCTGTAATAGCTGTAATGGCTGTAATAGCTGTTGCGTATTACAAAATTCCTCAAGAGATAAAATGCTTTGAAATTTAAACTTAATTATAATTAAAAAATAACACTAAGGAAGCTAAAAAAATCTCAAGGTACTGAGAAATTTATTTTAAGTAGAACAATATCTATAATGAAGTTAAATTTTATGAAAGCTAGATACTTTCATTTATGATAAAACACTCTCTAGTGTTCAGGAAAAAGCTTCCTTAGAGTTTCCAATCTTCAAAGAAAATCTTTCTAAACTATTCACTGTTGCCTAGCAACAGAGAAGAGTTTGATAAATTTTAACTAATCTCCTATTTATATGAGATATTTCCTGATGATAGTTCAGAAGCAGACTTATCTGAAGAAAATTTTGCGTGGAAAGAATTTCCCAGTCATTTTTGTAATGAATAGGTTTTAAGGAACGTTTCTATGCACGAATAAGGTATACTTTGTGTTTTGTCATATTAATTAAATTAATACTCTTAATGTATGTATTTAGACTTGTAAAAAAATCAAATAAAAAAAAACTTCCCTTCAAAATCGCAAATAGTGTTTAATTTAAGTGGAAAAATATTGTTTCAAATGGAAAGAGCAAAGGTGAAATTAAAATCCTCAAAAATTATTTCATTTAGAGGAAATATACTGTAATCGCTATGTAAAGGAAGCTTTTTTTCTCACTTCAATATGAATTTGTAGAGCATAGTTATAAGTTGCATAAGCTATAAGTAAGTAGTTATAATAAGTAGTTATAAGTAAGCATAGTTGATGTCTGGTTTTATCCATAACTATGCTACCTACACCTTTAAAGCCATATTTTGCTCAACATAAAATATCTGAAATATCTTGAAACATGAAAATAGTTTACTTATACCGCTCTTTAAATTGTTAAATTCATTTATGGTGACAAAAAAATTATTTTCGTAAACAAATAAATATCGGATAATTCAGCAATAATACTGTTTTTATAGAATAATAACAAATCAGACAAAAAAATTAACGATTAAATAAGGTATGGTACTTTTTAAGCTGGTGTTTTTTATTTTTATTTTCTGAGATTAGAGATTATCTTTTAAAATTGCTATTAAATTAAATTATTTATTTATTTGAATAAACCATTGACTGGGTGAAATTTATCATTGCAAATGAGTGTATTGTCAATTCTATTTAACTACCTGCACTCAATTACACACTTTGCCTACTAATCACATGAGAGTACTCCCGGATGGTTGCAAATAATAGCGGCGTATAGTGCTTGGAAATAGATTCCTAGTATTTTTCAAACAAGATAAGTTGCTATTGTCAATGCCTATCTATTTACTTCACTTTTCGGCTTAGTCACAAAAGAACACAAATATGCCATCCTTTCGCCGTTCAGTGACCAAGGAAAATCGCTTTCTGCACTTCTCCTGACTGATGGTTTTTCTTTTCGAAATCTTCTATTTGTTGCATTCAAACTCGTTTTTAACAACTAATGATTTAAAAGGCTCATTATCACCTAATTCTTTTCTCTAATAAATCAGTTAATTTTGAAATTTTTTCATAAATATATATTAGATATATATTGAAACAATTTTGTTCAATTTTTAAGTGAACTAAAGTATCTAACAATTTGACTTAAGTAATCAAAAGAGTGACTAACAATTAAAATTGCACCATTCAGAAAACTCCAGATAATAGATACTTACTATTATGTATCGTGATTTGAAGATAATTTTTTTACCTGGATGCTTTTTGCTGCTATCTGATCCAGGACGCAAAATTTATTATATACATAATTTATTCATTTATTACATAATTTACTATAAGATTATTCAATTAAATTAAATTCTTATCAGCAATGTAAAAAAAAAAAGCAATAAACATATTTTTAAGCTGATTTGGAAATTGTAATAGTAGTAAAAAAGTAAATAATGATTAACAGGCTCTGGTTTACAATTAGAATACATAACTTGTTTTGTTTCTCAAAGAAAATGTATTCGAATTTAATAAGCTATTTTCATAACAATTAATTATTTACAAACATTACAGGTGAAATCTGAAAAACCATTTCATTCAGGAAGATCTACGATATTGTTTGACCATACCTAGTGAATTACTGATATACAATAACTGCATTATCAAAAATGCTTACATAAAAGTGAGATAACATTTAAAAAATTCCCTTACAAGAAAGTAATTTCCTGTAAACAATAATTTTATATAATTTATTATCCTTAATAAATAATTCATTTTATTTTGAAAGCATTTTAAGTATAAAATCACTGAAATTTAAGACTCGAAAGTAATAGGAAATCAATACCAAAAAGAACGAAATTACTACAACACAACGATGCAAATATAATAGAATAAAACGAAATTGAAAAAAAAAAAAGAAAAAATTATTATTTTTTTTAAATATTTGTATAGTATTTAAAATTATATAAAAAGGCATTTTAATGTACGCATTATATTACGTTAATCATAAATTTAGATAGAATTGAATTCAGTTTTCCTTAATTGAGCATAAAATGTAAATTTTTATAGGAATTTTAAGATTTAAAATTTTTTTCGCTGCAGTAAAACAAAGTCTAAAACAACTTTCCTCGTTCAAGTTTAAAAGATACATTATTAATATAATGTATTTTAAATTATTTTATCTATTCTCTAAAATTCACTAATAAAAAGCACACTGTAATAAAATTGATTACTGAGAAACACCAAGCAGCATAATAGAGAACAAAACGGAAATAAATAAAATATTTAAAAAGAAAAACCTATTAAAAGTTTATTAAATGATAGAAATATTAATCTTTTTTTTTTTTATTCAAGAATCAAAATTTCTATGAACTAATGATAACATTATCATTAAAATATCAGTGATTAACAGAAAGCATTATACAACGTTGGCTTTATCCAAATTTTTTTCAGTAATTTCGGTATTTATGATGGTGCACTTTTAATTATATAACAAATTTGCGTTTGGTAGTCAACTGTTAACACATTGCAATTTTATTAAAAAGATATTTGTTTTAGTGGACGCGGGGATTTAAAAAATAAATTCCCAAAAGCCCGCCATTCCCGAATTTTTAATAAATAAATGAAAAGGTCCATCTCAACAAATCTGTTACAAATTAAGAGGATTTTGTGTTTCTCTAAAACAACAGGGGGAAATGTTTCTAAATAAAGCGTGAAGTTCGCACACCTCTTTCCTTTTGACTGTCAATGAGTTCCTATGCATCACTGTCAAGCAGCTCACCCCCTCCCAATCACTACTACCCATTCACCCTTCAGAGTTCCCCACTGACCCCAGACGGTCGTTAAGTAGTCCGGACTTCTTCAGGCCACTTGGTCTTTAAAGAGTTAATGTGAATGTAATAAATTTTATTAAACTTGAATATAATTAAAATGACCTACAAAATTTGAACAAAAGAAGCATATTGTCCACAGTTTTCTAAACGCATCGTCTTATTACAAATATCATCTACTTGAAATATTAATATTATTGCTTTTAAGCTTGGACAGAGGTAACTCCACCATTTGAATTGGGTAACTGCAACTCGGGAAGAAATCAGCTGGTTGTGTATTAACAAGATGCCGTGTTACGTTACAGTAGGTTTGGTTTATTACCATTTATTATTATTTGGTTTGTTACTCTGAATTTATTGTTGGATCAGATTTACATGGCGAGCGATGCCACGCGTGAGTATCGAACCAGATTAGCGGCTGAATCGTGGTATAAACAAATGCTACGACTCAGCTGCCAAATAGGTTATACACCCACAGGCACCCGATTCTAGATAATAAGACATACAAGTAAAACAATACATTTTTAAGGTGTTGCTGGTTTGTCTGTTTTGGGATAATTTTAAATTCAGTGCTCGAAGTTACCTTTACTGTCCCGCCTCCTGGTTTGTGCTTCAGATTATCTTTTGAACCAACTTTTGACTGAACATTTTTAAAATCTAACTTTTGCGACATGATTTTTTTGTCACCTCCGCCAGGTTTATGCGTTGCATGTTCCAGAGAACCAACCTTAGACTTTGCATTCCATTCTAATTTCACTGATTCAACCTGAAAAGAAGAAAAAGAAATTTTAAACTGAATTTAATGTTGAGTAAAAGATTTAGAGAAATTAAGGTCTATAAATTCTTATTTATGCTCTACTGTTACAGGCCTACACAGTAAAAAAATACCGGATCAAATTACGTAAAAAAGTACTGGCACCCTGAGTTCAGAATCCTTGCAGTAATATTTATTTAACTACAGTGATTCAGTATTTTTACTAAAAATATTGCTGTGAAAAGTACGAAGTGTAAGATTTTTTGCTCCGTAAAATTTTGCCTTAATTTGATCCAGAGCTTTGTGTAATGTAGGCGTAGGTATGAAATTTCTGTGTTAAGATGCGTCACGTCTTTGCTAAACCTAATTTTTTTTTTAAACAAATTTTTTCAAATTGCCACTCTGTTTTCTCTCAGCAACTTGTACAAGAGGAGAATAAGTTGTGTTAAAATGTCGTAAGACATTTACATTTTTTAACTAATTTTCTCTCCGTTTTGCCATTTTTACACAGTTACTACAATGCGACTAATAGATGTGTTAAAATGACGTCGCACATAAATTTTATCTTTGTTCCTCCATTTTGACGCATTTAATACTAGCCACTTTTACTGCATCGAAATTTCCAAAGATTCAGAAAATATTTTTCTGACTGGTAGCAAATTTAATCAAGTATTAAAGTAAAAAATTAAAAGAATTTTATCCACTACTTAGTATAAACATTTTAACGTATTTTTAAAATTTCAGATTCAATATTCTCTATTCTCAAGTTTTGATAAAAAGTCTATGAAAATTCTATTTGTTTTAAAAATTTCTGCTCTAGATTCCTACCAATTAAAAAAATATTTCACACAAATCTCAAATGTTGGAGGGTAGGCAATATGATATGACGATAAGCCATTTTCAAATGACCTCACATATATTTAAAAAAAAGATGTTCACTTTTTTTCCGACATTTTAACGCAAATTATCACGACACTTTTTTTATCGCCTGGTCAAAGAACAATCATTTTTAATTTAATAAAAAAATGTCCTGTGAGAAAATAGAGTTCTTTTTATATTTTCTACTATTTCATATAAATTTGAATATTATTAAGAGCACGAATAAATAATATGAATAAAAACATAAAGTTAAGTTACTAATTATGCTCCATATATTGAGTTAACTTATTTCTCTCAGTTTAACAATCCTGTAAAATAATGAATCATATATCTACTTGTTACTTTAATACTAGACATTAGAGCATATACTAAACTATTAGATATATAAACATAATTCTGACTTTTATTATATAGTTATGTTCGAATAATAATGAATAGCACTTCTAAGCTTGCATGCAATAAACAACACTGCATAAATAGCACTGCTTAGCTTGCACGTAACAGTATTAACGAACATTCGTATTTAAGAAGCATGACAAACCCATAAACTTTAATTTGTAGGAGATATTTGTTTTTAATGTAAACAGAGAAAACATAAGCTTCATGTGCCGTAATGTTCTTAGCACAAATAGCAACGTTGATTGCTTGTAGCAGAATTAATGTAATAATTTGAATGAAACATTTTGCTATTTATGCAGAAAAATAAATATAAGCTTAATACTTTGTGATGTTCTTGCGTAAATAGGACTGCTTTAAATAGAATAATATGCGTAACATTACTGTACTAGAATAAATTAAAATACGTATTTGGCACATTTGAACAATTCAATTTTTTTAACATATTTGTTTTTATATTAAACAATAAATAATTTTTTCATATAAAAAAAGAATAAAAAACAATATTTGGTGGAATATTTTTACTTCCTTATTTTATCGCTAACAAGACTAAAGAAAAAACTTATTATTTTCTGCACAAAAAAAAATTAAAAGTTCTAACCTTTATACTTTTCTTCTAATTTTTCCATGCAAATACATTATGGATATCTGTGAGACGCTAACAATGTTTTATTTGTTAGTAATAATACTTAAAATTGTGTTTAATCAGTGCTTTTTAGCCATATTAGCAATGATTGTTTAATTTGTAACAAAATGTACAAATTAAAGCATATCACGAGTAATTAAATCTGAATCAGATAATCATCGAATTAATTTCTTTATCAATGTACTCACAGTGAAAATCTCGATGCTTTAAAAAAATTTGCTCGAAAAAATGGAGTAACCCGGATCACTCACGTTCAGAAAATAGCTGCCTGCTCATTCATAGAAACTTTCCGGCCCAAAGATGCGAGTCAGTTTAAAAAAGTGCATTTAAAATTCGATTTCTCAGGAACTATTCGACCCATTCCTATCGAATTTCTTATTTTTCCATATTAAATTACATACGTTAAAATGATGTAAACAAGCGTATAACTAAAATTCAAAATTTTTTATACTATTGTTGAATAAAATAACAAAAATTAATAAATAATTTTTATGAAAATTATTTTTTGCATGAAATTATCTTTCTATAAACAAATTTCATTATTGTGTGCAAAAACTTTTTTCGGTTAAAAAAATCTCAAAATATGGCGAAATATGCAAACAATATAATTAGTATTGTTAAGGTGTCCCAACTTTCGACCGTTCTCCTAACTAAACTATTATGAACATATTTTCCAGATTACGGGTACACCTTGTATTTTGAGGAACAGGAATTCAAATCCGTATATACATAAAAGGTATGTTTATTCAGAGAAAGCACGTTTTGTGATTGATTTTCTAACTTAAAATATCGTCTACGCAAATTAATGAGCATATTTGAAGTTCCTCCCATGTACCATTAAGTTTGAGACGCATTGGGTGAAAATCCAATCATTAGATCAAAAGTTATTCACAATGTTCCTTTTTTCCCTTTCCTTTCTTTTGTGCACTGTACAAAATCTTAAAACTGCTAAATTTGTAGTTTAAATCGATAGACAAAATTGAGTGGTCCAAGGCAACCTTCACCTACTTGACTGTCAAAGTTTTCAACGAGTTATTTGAGTTTTACACTTTATGTATAGATTTATTATTTAAATGTACAAAAAACATGTTAAAAATGTTGAAGTAGTTACTTTTTTCTCTCCACCTTTTGGCTTGTGAGTGACATTATCGAATGAGCCTATTTTTGATTTCACTTCCTTAACTTTAGGAGGTGGAGCATTCCAAACAGGCGCCTTTATTGGAGGAAGCTCTGAAATAGATGAAAAAGGATTAAATAATAACTTTCAATATCAAAAAAACATAGGTATTACGCAATAACCATTATTAGAATCCTTATCAAAATAGTATACACAAAGTGGAGAGGGAAAAAACCCGCTAACGAATCATTACTGAGGAAGGTGGGACTGAAAACAACTAAATCTGTTTTGTTGCCGGAAGAAAGACAAAACACCACCAAATTCATCGACAAATCAAACTGATTTTGATGTTTATTAACGCACCAGTTATACAAGTGTTTTTATAGATTTCGCTAGCCTTTTTTTCCCCATGCTTAAATATGAATTTATGACCCTTATACATTTTTAAAATAATATTTAATTATGATTCTAAAAAATATATGTTAGAATGATCATCACAGATCACCTTGTGAAAATTAGAACATTTCAATTTTATTTGAAAAAACGTACATAAAATAAAGAATAACTTGAGAAGCTAATATAAACATAAAAATTTCGCAAAGAAATGAATTTTGCTTTCCTATTTCATTACTGTTATTGGTGATTATTAATAGCACCAAAAAAGCTTTATGTATCTAACTTATTATTTTTGTTTCTTACATCAGATTATAGTTTAAAGATCCTTTTACTATTTTCCTTAACTGTGTTAATCTGTCGGGAAATATATAATGGCGGAATTCAATAAATACGTTAAGACTACATTGAAATCTGTTTTTTACGAAATCTGAAAAAATTGTCTAGTGAAATGCTGCTAAAGATGTTTTTTCTTTTTCAAATGAAAGAAAGTGGTTGGAATTATTCATGATTAAAAAATTTGTGGCTCGCCGCTGAACTTGTTAGTACAATAATTTAATTAGTTCATAAACTAAAAATGTTAGAGAGTTATTGCATATGGGTAGTGTTTTCTGTGATTGGCTGAGACCCAAAATTTGAAGTAATAATACGAAACAACAAAAATTTTCTGTAAGATTTTAAGTGGAATGATTCACAAGGTACCTTTTATCAACGGAATCTGTCCCGCAGTGGACTGATCGTTAAGACACGGTTCCCAGCAGAACACCGAAGTCAAGCATCACTGGCTACGGTCAGTGTGCGGGTGGGTGACCACTTGGATCAGTCTGCGTAGGGACCGAGGGTGTGCGGTATTGGTCCTCGTTAAACTGTGTTACCGTAAAGTGCTCGACTTCGCGCGCAGGTCGTCGGGCTACCGAAGCGGGGGTGCCATCCCCTCTGCAGAGGATCAAAATTGTGATGGCATGTCTTCGGATCATCCTCCGGGATGTTTCCCAGACCGTCGCCAATAGCCCAATGTGCAGCTCTAGTGCGACGTAAATTAACAACAACAACAACATCAACGGAATCTCAAAAATATAGGTATGTAGTTTTTTTTCCTTGCTTTTGTAATTAATCTTAACTATTCAACTATCATAAGCAAAAATAACGTTAAATGAAGCTCATTGTCGTAATTCCCTAGCTATGTTAGATACAAGAACACAAACTTGTGCAGCGACCGCGATTAGAGGTATAGAAGAATAAAGGCAATTCAATAGTTATGCTGATTTTAATTTCGCTTGAGCTACGGTAAGAAATGTTTCTGTAATTGAAGTATAAATAACCAAGAGAAAGATACTAGTAGTCTCATTTTTAAAAAAAATTTAAATTGTAAATAAAATTGTGAATATCTTTTTAAAAGAAATTCATTCAGGAAACAGATAAATACGATAAAAAAAATTTAATTATCTTTTCTTTTCAACCTTTTTTTTTAAAATGAAAATTAGAAAATTCAAAATATTGAGATGTTATATAATATTATAAGAGTGAGTTGAAAAACACTGCTTATATATCGTAGATATATGAAACTAAAAGTAGCTAATTCAATATTTTTCGTGTTATTTATGTAGTGTTTATTTATATCTAACAAGGGAAACTAGGGAAGTGTGACTCGTCAATTTTGAAATAAACTAGTAGGATGTATGCCTTATGAAGAATAATTTTAGGGGGCAACATTCGTTTCGGCCCATAGAGGGTCCTATGAGAGATAATTAAGTATGTAGAAAAATCGGTATTTCATTACTTCAATGCAGACTATTAGTTATTGTAATTATCTCATACACCAATTAATTTTGTGCTACTTTCACGTACTATATAATACATATTTATTGTCAAAATTGATTTCGAAAATTTATATATCTGTAGTTTTTCAGAAAAAAAAAATTAAAAAAAATTGGCATTTTTAAAAAAAAAAAAATTTGGCATCAAATTTTTTAATTTTTTTTTTTTCAAAAATTTTCAAATATTAAAACTAGTAAACAGTAATAAATTTCATTTATATGAGAGTCGAAATATAATACGCATTTTCCCAAACTGATGGAATTTTTTCATATTTAATGTGTATCCAAAAATGTGATTTATTAAAAAAAAATTTTTTTTTCATATTGTTAGATCTTGCAAAAAAATCTGAAATAATTTATGTGATTGCATAAAATTAAATTGCATTTATAAAAATGTTTTCAAATTTGTTTGGCCTGGAAATTTGAACTTAAAAAATGTTTAATATTTCAATTCGATTTTTTTCATAAAATATCAACTGTACTGTATACACAAAATTTGAAGTGATATGTCACTTTAAGTGGAAAATCCGTTGATATCTATGTCCTGTGAATTGTTCAATATTTTGTCAAAACATTGCTATCTTTATAATATTATTTTTATATCTGATATCCTAGCTAATTTTTGAAATATTTAACTTTAAAAGTTGGCATTAGCTAGGATATCAGGTATAAAGATAATTGTATGAATAATATTTCAAAAATAGCAATGTTTTGACAAAATATTGAACAATTCACAGGACAATTTTTTTTAATAATATTTTAATTTTTTGGCAAAAAATTTAAATTTTTTTGAAACGTATTTTTTTTCTTCATTTTTTTACCAGTTGTGCAATAAAAAAAATTAAGAAAAAAAATGTGTCTATTAAAGTGACAAATACTTACAAATTTTGTTTATATAGTACGGTTGACCTTTCAAGAAAAAAAGAAAATCATTGAAAACTGAAATATTTTTTTAAGTTCAAATTTTCCGCCAAACAAATTTGAAAACATTTTTATAAATGCAATTTAATTTTATGCAACCACATAAATTATTTCAGATTTTTTTGCAAGATCTAACAATATGAAAGAAATTTTTTTTTTATAAATCACATTTTGCGTTTGGGAAAATGCGTATTATATTTCGACTCTCATATAAATGAAATTTATTACTGTTTACTAGTTTTAATATTGGAAAATTTTTTGAAAAAAAAAAAATTTAAAAATTTGATGCCAAATTTTTTTTTTTTAAAAAATGCCAATTTTTTTTAATTTTTTTTTTCTGAAAAACTACAGATATATAAAATTTTCGAAATCAATTTTGACAATAAATATGCATTATATAGTACGAGAAAGTAGCACAAAATTAATTGGAGTATGAGATAATTACAATAACTAATAGTCTGCATTGAAGTAATGAAATACCGATTTTTCTACATACTTAATTATTTTTTATCTCTCATAGGACCCTCTATGGGCCGAAACGAATGTTGCCCCCTAAAATTATTCTTCATAAGGCATACATCCTACTAGTTTATTTCAAAATTGACGAGTCACACTTCCCTAGTTTCCCTTGTAAGTTACAGTTTTGAATATAGTTTAGTCATAGTTTCCTAGTTATAACATTGAAATTTTATCACTAGATAACTCTGCATCGAACTATATGTGGAACCTTGCTGTAAGTATAGAAACTAGACAATTCTTAAAATAAGATAAAAATTTATTTAAAACAAAATTTTTGGTATTTATACAAAACAGGTGTCTTAGAATTAAATAAGTTCAATATCCACAATATATTTTAAATATTACCAAACATAATTTTATTTGTAAATTCTTAGTTTTTATTAATTAGAAAAATTAAAATACAAAGGCACTAAAATGGTAGATGCATATGATAGATATAGATGAATATTTAAAATACACTCCTCAAAAGTGAAATTGCAACACCAAGAAATAATGCACGTAGCGTCATGCAAATTTCAGGAGCGATAGTAGTGAGATGGATATGCAAATGATTAAAAAAACAGACTAATAAAATCATTATAAAGCAATTTATTCTATATCTAATGTGGCCACGTCGGGCAGCTATACAGGCCTCAATCCGGCGAGGCTTGCTATCAATGACTCTATTGATGGTTGCCTGAGGTAATCTTTGCCAAGCCACATTCACTGCTGTGCGCAGATCATCGATGGTTTGCGCCATTGGTCCTCTGTTCATGCCACGTCCAATGAGATCCCATAGGTGTTCTATGGGATTCAGATCTGGAGAAGCTGCCGGCCAGGGAAGGATGTCAAATCCAGTCAGGCTGTTAAGAGTTCGCCGTGCGACATGCGGCCTGGCATTGTCTTGCTGGAATGCCGTGTTGGGTGCGCCCTGCAACAAGGGCAGAACAACGGGATACACAACTTGTGTGACGTAGCGGTCCGCTGCCAAACTGCCGTGAATGTGTACCAGGGGAGTTCTGTGATCAAACATTATGCCACCACAAACCATGATGCCCGGTGTAGGACCGTTGTGACGCTCGGCGTAATGAGCTGGCTCATAGCGTTCTCCGGGTCGCCGCCATACCCGTCGACGGCCGTCATTTCTCCACAGACAGAAACGAGATTCATCCGTGAATAATACCCGATGCCATTGGATGGTCCAGGTACGATGACGATGACACCACGCCAGGCGTCTAGCCCTGTGTAAAGCGGTCAACGGTACCCCTGTTGCTGGTACTCGTGCACGTAACTGTACTTCATGCAATCTGTTGCGTATGGTTTGGGTGGACACAGATCCACCTGCTCCTGAAGGCAACCGGCTTCGGATGGCACGTGCCGTGGAGAAAGGGTCTCGAATAGTCAACTGGTGAATACGTCGGTCTGTGCGCTCTGACGTGCACCTGTGCGTACCACTTCATCTTCGGCGTGCACGTAGACCTTCCTGAATCCATCGTGTGACACAACGTTGGATGGTACTCACGTTGTGCCCAGCACGAGTTGCTATTGAGGGGCAGCGACAAACTAAGTTCATGGAGTTCGATAATACGGTCACGTTCCCCGGTCGTTAACTGATGGTATTGAGCTCGCCGACGTCTCAGAGTCATTTTCTACGCTGTTTCGAAAGTCGCAATTGCTACGCTAAACCTCAGATGCCGTTTATGAGAAGGGAAAGTTGCTGGCCTTTATAGCCCGAATATGCGTACCACGTGATCAGATGCGTGCACAAATTCAATCATTTGCATATCCATCTCACTACTATCGCTCCTGAAGTTTGCATGACGCTACGTGCATTATTTCTTGGTGTTGCAATTTCACTTTTGAGGAGTGTATATTCATTCTAATACAGACAGTTAGTTCTTTTGCGCAGTACACGAACAGCACAACAAACTACTACAGCACAACACAACTTACTTACACAGCATAACAATACGAGCACAGAACATATTTTGATAGAGAGATTTAGCACTTTCACGCATCATCCCGCAGGTTCATCTACAGAGCGGAAGGAAAAAGAATCCGGACAACTTTGAATAACTTTTGATCTAATGATTGGATTTTCACGTTCTAGGACTCAATCTAAATAATTCAAGGGAATAACCTCAAATACGTCAATTAATAAGTGCAGACGATATATTAATTTATGAAATCAGGCACAAAAACGTACTTTCTCTGAATAAACATGCAATTTTTTTTTGATGGAGTCGGATTTCTGATCCCCAAAATATAGGGGGCAGCCGCCATCTGGGAAATATGGTCCCAATAGTTTAGCCAGGCCCTCCAAAGTTCGGACTCCTTAATGTTAATTTTACTTTTTGCATACTTTGATATATCTCAAGACCTTTTTAAGCGGATTTAAATTTTTTTTTATACACAATTATAAAACTCGTTTATCCAAAGGTAATTCCTTGCAAAAAAAACTTTTAGTAAATATTTATTATTTCATTTAAGAATGACCGAAAAATTATTAAAGGTATAAAATTTTTTGCGTGATTTTGAAGAATGTTATTTTACAAAGCAAAATACATAATTTGAGCGAAATCGATCGAATAGTTCCCGAGAAATCGAGTTTTAAGTATCTGACTTTTTTGAAATTCAATTTACCTTGAGTCCTAGAACATGAAAATCCGATCATTAGATCAAAAATTATTTAGGGTGTCCCATTTTTTAGCGCACCGTACGTCACCTAAGTTACTTCAGAACTTGCGCAGAATATAGTTAAAGAAACTTGCGGGATGCTATTTGAAAGTTCTAAACCTCTTTAATCTACACATAATGCATGCAGGGTGTTGATGAAACAACTTTGCCCTCTGTAGAGCACATGGTTTCAGTGAACGAAATAAATTTTGTACATAAGGATTATGATTTATGCGCTCAAGAATGATGCTAAAAATGGTTGCGTAGCTTTAACGGTTGCAGAGACAAAATTTCGAAATCTTCAAATGGCAACACCCACTGTTTTTGACAGAAACGTAATCTTTATAGTAAAAAACCTAAGATGGAGTTGGAACGATATTTTTAGCACAAGAAATTGTGACCCTAGACTTTTTGCCAAGCTTCGCCAATTTTCGTGACCCCTAACGAAAAGAGAGTGAGATAATGAGAAGCTATGGATATGACGGGCATGTCAAATATTTTTAAAACATTAACAGCATTCTTTGTAATTTTTTTCTCTAAGGAAAAGAAGAAACTATATGGATATATAGAGCATGTCAAATAATTTTAAATCATTAAAGGCTTTCTTTGTAATTTTTTCTCTGTTTGTAAAAGTTTTTAGCACACACTCTTCTCGTTAGTTGCCTCGAAAAATGGCAAAGCTTGACAAAAGCTTAGTGTAGAAATTTCTTGAGCTAAAAATATCATTCCAACTCTACATTTTATGTTCTTTTCTATAAAGATTACGTTCCATCAAAAAAATATATATATTAGTTTGAAATTTAAAAATTTCGATATTTTGTCTCTGTTACTGCAACCTTAAGATTTATGGAACCGTTTTTAATATCATTCTTAAGCGCATAGATTACAATAGCTAAGTACCAAATTTTGTCAGGTTTCTTCAAACGGTATGCTGACCAGAGTTCGCAAAGTTTTCTTATAATCACTCTATGTACAGTTAGTGAATAAGAAATCTAAATGATATGATTATATTTTTTACGTCGATGCATTCGAGGGTTTCACTTTTATAGAATAAATATTTATGAAACTTAATGTATTTATAAAATATGTGGAAAACAAATGACATTATTATGATATTTATGTGTGAAACGTATTAAAAACAAATTGCACCCTAGAAAAAGAATTCTAGACACATTAAACATTTCACTAACTTTTATCGGCAGTGGCAGTAGATGATCTGGTCGTAGATGAAGAGGCAGATCTTGATCCTGCTTTTTCCGGTTCACCATTTTTCGTAACCTTTAAAAATAAAATTTACAATTTATTTTGCGTCAATAAATGTTTTCCAAAAAATTAATATCCTTTCACGTTGAAATAATTTCTTATTGTTGTTATTTCTAATCCCACTTGCTAAATACCAGCGAGCCTGCTTGGTGAAACCAAACGAATTTAAGGCAGAGGGCATGTTTCTTTTTTTCCATAGCACCATCCTTGACCAAGAATACGTTTTCAACCACACACACACGTCACATCCCGCTTTAAAGGGCGGACCCACTCATACATCATACATTCATTCATCTACAGATCATAACTTCGATCTGAACCAGAGAACGATCAAACTCCAACTCAGTACCCTCAGAGATAATTTTTTTTTTAAAAATGGGAACTAGGAGGCGTTCGTGACCCAGTAGATTTAACGTGCACCAGTCACCTTTAGTCTTCGTCTGGCTGGGATCGAACTCACGACCTCTTCGACATAGGCCCAATGCCCTACCAACCAGGCAATCTCGGCCCTTTAATTTCCTATTGACGTGTATAATGCTTTTGAAAAAGAGTTTTCATATGTTAAATTAAAACGAAAACTGAGTGGTATAAATAAAAATTTATTTTATTAAATTCATATTATTGCAATTTTATTTAAAAATATTTCATTCAAATGTCTGTTTCGCATCTATAAAAAAATTTGCTCTTGAGTACCAGTGTTTAGAAAACTCCTACATAAATCAAAATTTGTTCCATAAAAATGGCTCCAACTTTTCTCAAATTGAATTGAGTTTTACGGTCCATAAAATAAAAGTGAAAAATTAATCACTTTCTAAAGCAATTTATGAAAAGAATCGACGTTTCGCAACGAGGGATTTGTTTCATCCTAATTTCAGCATTTACTTATTTAAAGGTACTTTAATACAAAAAAGTGACTAATACAAAATTATAAAGTAATTATAAAATAAACGAGACAATTTTGGATACCTAGATCCGTATCAGTGCATAACCCCCTTCGCTATAAAAACTTGCCATGCACATCAAAATACTGGATCACGAACTAGCCAATTTACGTGCAATGATATTACAGTAGGCAATTATCACTGAAAAAGTTCGTATCACAGAAATATAGCATATGGGTGATTCTCACGAAATATGACAATTCACTATCTCTTGCTCCAAGATCTAATACTATACTACTAAAAGAACTTTTTAAAAAAAATTATAAATAGCATTGCTGTTAGCATTTTGAAATGACTTTGCACTAGCTTTGACTGTTTTGTATGGTTAAAAAATTTAATTGAATATCAAAATGTCAGTTTCCTGGTATGTCACAATCAGTATTTTCAATAATAACAAGCTTCAAAACTTCCCATACATTTTTCAATATCTAATTTTTTTTTTTTTATCTCAACCGTTGTAAGCATTTCTAGAATTTACGTAGAGGGTATTATTTCCAAAAACTTTGTTTAAAATAATTTTTTCTGTCAATATTTTGTTTGTCACATGAAAATCTGTCATTTTCCTAGCCACTATTTTTTTTTAGTAATTTATAACCAAAATAGATAGCTCCAGCAATCAATATCTTAGATTAAGAGATTGATTAGAATACCATCCTATCAGAACATGTCTAATTGCAGGAATAAAGAACCAACTTTCTGAGTCAAAATGTATTTCAAAAAATTTTACAAGGTGAGTAGGTTTTTATGTTGTCATTTTCCTGTTCTCTTGTTTTTTTGTCGTTAGCCTGTTTTAGGCAGTGGGGGTGCGATTGTTCCTGTTTTTCAGTGGCGCCATCTATGGCCAGGAATTCGACTTCTGCCACGCCATTCACACAACCACAACCCGTTTATTGGGCGGGTTACATTCACACACAAAAGAGAAAGGACATAGAGCACACAGAGAGAGAAAGAAACATCCATGCCTTGCCCGGGATTCGAACCCAGGACCTTTCTGATGCAAGGACAGTTCCCTACAGGCCGGTCGGCACCTGTTCTCTTGAAATCATTAATGACATAAACTATTTACATTTACCTTAGTTATTTCAAGAAATCCTGATGTTTTCTGCGGAAAGTAAACGTCTTAAGCCGAAATGTTAAATTAAAGTAATGTTAAATGCTGTAAAATGGCAAAATTGTCATATCAATTGTCATGTCACAATTGGCTTATAAATTCCAGGACATTAACACAGTTATAAGAAAATTTTTTAAACACTATAATGTAAAGAGGGAGAGCAAATATTAACCTAACACCCAGTTTATGAAAGATTATAATGAGCTCGCATGTAATAAAAGTCATTTATTTATTTAATGATTGATTATTATACACACTATTTTATTCCGTACATATCAACAACAAAAACATTTTTGATTCTTTGTACAGTGGATGAAAGAATTAATTTAAACAAATCATGGTCCATCTAACGAAAAGGCGTTAAGGTTATTTTTTTCTTAAATATAGAACATCATTGTAATATACTACAAATAAAGAACATCACTGTACAATTTAATGACAGCGTTTAAAAACTATACAGTCCTTAAACGCTGTTTGGGTGCATAAATTAAGCAACGTAATAAAGTTGTAAAATAAAATGATTTGAAACATTTTATTTTGAAATAATGTTATAAAAAAAATTTCCGATGTAAATTATTATGTAATTAATTTTAATGTAAATTTTTATAAAATTAATTAAAAAATTTCTAAGATTATCATTTTTATTGTAAGAGAAGTTTTTGAAGTCGTTCATAAAGATATTAAAGTTAACTTTATTATTCGTGCTGGCAAACAGACTGCTAATCACTTTAAGTGGCCAGGGAAAAAAGACTGCGTCAAAATTTCTTAGAACATCACAAATTTAAAAATGTCTGCTCTTTACCCAATATCTTCCAGGCATTTTGCTTCTTCTAAAAGCTTCAAGATTAATGAAATTTTACAAAATTATTTTGTTTTCGCTGTTTTAACTGTTTCTTTTCAAATTAAAGTGTAGTAAAATTAAAAAGTATCTCATATTACTCATTGTGTGCTCATTGTAATATTAGAGTAACACACACAAAAGTACTCATTGTGTGTGTTACTCTCTCACTTTCATTATACTTAACTAATTTGTTAAAATTGTTCACAATAATTAGTTTTGGAATTTATTTACATAAAAATTTGAAATTAACTTATCAACTTTGTCTTTTTAGAGTTTCTTAAGTTGAGTTACTTACTATTAACTTCGTTAAAATGACTGTTTTCTTAACTTCTAAGCTAATATGTAATTTTCCTGGCATTCAAAATTTGGTGAATTTCTATTTTTTTTTTGTTCTTGTGCAAATGTTAATAAACTACACTGCTGTCTGTAAGATATTAATAAATGTAGCTAAATAAATATACAAAGAATTTGAAGAATCTCTTTTTTCCGATTGTCATGCTTCCAAAGAATCACCCATATACAGATAGGTCCTTGTGTTTTCATTGAAACGTTCTCTAGTGTTTTTAGCGCGAGATTATCGATTTATTTTAGTACGCTTGCTTTGACCTTTTTATTTTGCGCACTTTGTTTTAAAACATTTTGTAGAGATATATATTTAATGCAGGGAATATAAAATAAATATACAATGGAATAAAAACTAACCTGAGATCTTCTGGATGTGGCTGAAGCAGTACCTGAAAACGCAGAAGAAATTATAGATGCTTCTTTAATAATGAATAAATTAATTGAGATAAATTATGAATAGTTTATGCTCAATTAAGGAACTCATTTAAAATATTTAAAAAATGTAATAACAAAATATAAAAATTTTAAACTACATATTGAACGCTGGCATTAAAGTGCTGTTTTTAAAGAAAGTTATATGGATTTCTAAGAAAAAAGGGTTAAAGACACTTTTTTTTCATAAATAAATTGATACCTTATTTTTATTAAATACAATCCACACTTGTTAGGAATTACTTTTTTCCATCGAAATATAAAAATATTATTGGAGGAGAAAAAACATAGATACAGCAGGAAAGCAACTACATTGCGTTTTAAACTACAAAGCAAAGAAAAAAAAATTCGGAAAAGACTTGTTTTCTTTGCTCAGTACTTAAACTATTATTTTGGAAAAAGAAAATAAGAAAGTTTCTGTGTTTGGGCAATAAATTGTCTAATATACACATGTATTTCTAGATAGCTCTTACCGAAAATGTTTATTATTATTATTATTTTTTTAAAGCATAAAATAGCTAATAATTTCTCAAGTTGAAATTTTTTTTTTAATGATTATCTAAGAATCTAATTTGGAGCTATTAAATTATTAAGTAGTGTTTCCTTGAGAATGAAAATCAATTCCACTGCAATATCTTGATTTGTTTGTTGTTCAATTAGGTAATGGTTCCATAGTGAACACATGGGATCAATATATGTTCAGATATATAGGGATAACGAGGAGAGAGCGTAGCTGTTGTTGTTGTTGTCGTCAATGGGGATGCAGGGGGTTTGATTGTTCCTTTTTTTCCGGTGGTGCCATCTATGGCCAAGAATTCGACTTCTGCCACACCCATACGTCACGACCGTTTATAGGGCGGACCCATTCATACAGTCATTTATTCATCCACAGATCGTAATTTTGACCTGCACCAGAGAACGATCAATCTCCAATTCAGTACCCCCAGAGGCATTGCTTTATTATGGGAATATGGAGGACTTTCCTACCCGACAGATTTAGCGTGCACCAGTCATCACTTACTACACGGGGAATCGTCGACCGGCTGGATTTGAACTCCCGTTCTCACAAACTCGAGTCCATCGCCCTGCCAAGGAGGCTATCTCGGCTAGGGCGTAGCTTATAATAGTATTAAAATAATTTATAAAAGTTGCAAAGTTTTAAAAACTGGTGTATTAAACAAGGCTAAGTGAAAAAAAATCAATACATAAAGATCTTATCATGGACATCTCTTGAAAATAGTTAAATTGAAATAAACGTACTTCCGCGCGAGCAAAATTTCAGGCAAGAGCTAGACGGAGAAAAACTTTGATTAGTGTATTGTTCAAAAATAATTAAGGTGTTATAGGATTAGAGGAGTTGAAGAATCAGAATATTTAAATACTGTTGTGTTGTGCATCTAGTTTGCTTGCCATTTAATTTTATAAGTTGCACAAAATAATTTTAAAAGCCGATCAAGCTGTTTAAAAAACGGCTAGTTCATTTATAATACTGAATTGAGACAATAATATTCTGTTAAGTTAAAGAAAATATCGAAAGAAGCATTTTCGATTGATTTTGTTTTCCTCAGTTTTCTCTGTTCTAGTATTACTATCACTTCCTCCATTTAAATTTAAGGATTGGAGACTTAAAATTCAGTTTAAAAAATGAAAATATTTATCAAAGCTAAAAATTTCTTTTAATTTTTCTCAACCGCAGATAAATTCTCTCTCGAAAATTAAAAACTATTTTCAAACACCTTTCAAACAAAGAATTGAAATTTTGAAACTGAGAAAAATTTTTTTTTTAAAGAAAATTAATAAATATGAAATATTTGAAGTAAATGATAAAAATAGGCGAAATATTATTTGCCTCCTCATACTTTAAAAGGGTTCAATCTTTTAATATTTATTTCGATGCAATTTTTACGGTAGCGCATCTATAAATAATTTAGGCGCAAATTAGACGATTGTGAAAATTGTTTTGGGGAGATAGAAAAGAAATAGAACCTAAAATCAATGTTTAGTCAGAAAGAGGAAAAAGCATTTGGCATACCTCCAAATAAGAGCAACTACCTTTCTGGATCTAGCATTCATTCATCGAACACGATTTTAAAATAAAACATTAAGAAAATTAAGTCACAAAATTATTCTAAAAGTGAAATGATACTCCACTTAAGTTTCTTGATCTTGTAATGTAAAAGTGCACGAAGAAAAATATTCTGGTAAAAATACGATGCAGTATGGTAATAACATTTCTGGTGAAAAGAAATCATTATTTTGGTTAATAAAATCAACACATACATCATTTTACTTGGTTTTTCACCCCGTTCATACCATAATGGTTAACCGAAAATTCTGGTTTTCAAAATTATAGTTCTTATTACCATATATTTTACAAAAAATACAAAACTGTTAAATAAATTCAACCGTATAAATAGTTTTCATGCCATGCTCTAAGTATCATTTTGAAATTACCAAATTTCATCACATATTGTGAAAATATATTTCATGACTAATTATACCAAAATTGTTACCAAAGCGCTTCGATTAAAATTAGTGAGATTTTTGTTGTTCCTATAGAGCCAAAAACACGGTAAATTTTACTAGATTCTGGTATTTTTTAACATACTTTTTTTTTCTCAGTGTATTAAAAAAAAGGACGAATTTGTGTTTTTAAGAAAAAAAAATGTTGAATGAATAACAAACTTGCTGTCGAATATTTACTAAAATGTCTTATTTTAATTTTTTTCCTCAAAAACTGAACACTTAAAATTAGAAAATGGTAACATTAAATTTCGAAAGTTGATTAAAAAATAGACAATCGATATAGTATCGGAGTAGTTGTTACCATAATGTCATAATTTTGTTTTATTCGGCCACAAAATCGAGCTCTTAAAACTTGAAAATGATTAAAATTAAATTAAAATTATTAAACAGCAAACAGACTTATACGTGTAAAATATTATGCTATCAAACAGTCTTTTTTAATTTTTCAACAGTAAATGTACACTTAAATATAGAAAATTATGAAACTTAAATTTTAGTTATTGCGTAACAGATTTTTGTTGGTCTATTTTCTTGCAAAATAGCCTTATTTAAATCTTATTCAACAGGAATAAAAGTACGTTTGATATTAGAAAATCATAAAATAAAATTTCGATTGGGTGTACTTGCTCTTCAAGAAAAAGAGAATCGCGGATATGCACTGACATTACTTATGACTTCACCTGATCGCGTATAAGCAAAATGGCGTGCTAAAGTTAAGATAATTTTCTCCACATAAGTTAGGATATTAATTAACGTGAAGTTAGTTAAATACAATGCCGTATCACACATCGAATTTATTGAAATATAATTCTTTCTCGTCTGCGTCTTTTACTTAACATAGATTTATTATTTATATATTTTATTGTAACCATGATATATTTTTTTTCGTGTACCTGACAACTTCGATGCATAATTAGTTTATGTTCTACATTGCTTTGTGTCTGTCTTTGTGTTCAGTGAAAAATATATAGTGAAAGTATGAAAATCTTCGTGAAAGAATATAGAATGTTTCATTCATATTGATAAAAATGATATTTGACTTGCTTGAAAAAGAATGGAAAGAACAGCTGATAACGTAAACAAATGCCACGTTTCAACAACCAGGTTAGAGATACCGGCATTACGTCACTTGCAGGTATCCCATTACAAGTAAACATACAGATTGGGTCTGGACACAGAGTTTCTGGATCCCTAATTTCCACTTTAAATTTCTTTAACTTTTCAGAAGTCAATCGTGTGACGGTTAAGTGTTGTTATGCGTTTAAATGTTGATTTTTCGAATGATTTAATGGGATACCTGCAAGTGACGTAGTGCGGATACATCTATCCTGATTGGCTGTTGAAACGTGGGATTTGTTTACGTTAGAAACTATTCTTTCCCTTCTAGTTTGAGTAAGTCAAGCCCATCAAGTAACAATTCTCTCAAGTGACACATACTATATTCTTTCACAAAGATTTCTTCACAAATATATCAATTCTCTCACTTTATTCATCTGAGTTAAAACAAAAACCGGCACGCAGCCATGTAAAACATAAACAAACTAATTTTGCATCGAAGTTGCCAGGTACACAAAACAAAAATATATCATGGCTACATTAAAATACATAAACAAATAATAAATTCAAGTTAAATAAAAGATGTAGACGAGAAAGAATTATCTTTCACATATTCGATGTGCGATATAATTAACTTCACTTTACTTAAAATACTTTCACTTGTGTGGAAAAGTTTAGCTCAATTTTAACAAGCCATTTTCCATACAAACGATCAGCTGGCACTGATGTTACAGGTCACATGTGTGGGTGATCTTCTTTTTCTTGAGATGCAAGTACCGAATCCATCATTTTCCCGTGGAGTCATTATTTTTTATTTAATAATAACTCTTTCATTATAAATATTTTAAATATTTCTTTCAGAAAATTAAACTACAATGAAAAAGCCAAAATCTTAAAAGAATAGTAAAACATATTTCAAGCTCTTTACAAACTTAAAGAGCATTCCTACTGAATGTCGTTTGAACTTTAAATGCACCGATCAAATTCTCAGTTTCTAAATGTATATTTTATATGAAATTTTATTTTGATTTAAAAGTGACAAAAATATTGTCGGTGCAGGGTTAGAAAATATTTTGCATCAAAATGGAAAGTTTGCTTTAGAAACATTTGAATTCTACACAAAATAGTTTATTTATAACAAAAAGAGAAGGGAAAAAGATCTCCAGTCTTCTCTTCAAATGAATATCGATTGAACTTTGAGTTTATTTTCGAACGGCATCGTCAGAACAGTTTGGAGCGGATTCCAGAAGGTCCGTGTCGGGGAACAAACCCACTGTTACTGTAGAATATTTTGTAACCAGTTTTATTTGAATTTTATTCTACGATTTAATTTTATTAAAACAACGCTTAAAACAGAAAACGAAAAAAATTAAATTTTAGTTATTAAATAACAAACAGACTATTGGTCTAGAATATTTTGTTACCAAAAGAAAACTTTCTTAAAATTTTATTCAGCAACAATAATAAAACACTTAAAAACTATAAGAGATTATAAAATTAAATTTCAACTATTGAATAACAAATAGACTGTTGGTATAGTACAATTTGTTCCCAAAAAGTTTAACCTACAATAAAGATCTAAAATTAAAAACTGGAAAATGATAAGATTAAATATTAAGTGTTGAATAACAATCTATTGACGTAAAATATCTTATGACCTAAAATTTTTATTTTTAATTTTTCTATTTTAATTTTTTTTAAAATTTTTTTTATTTTTTAATTTCAGTGTTTTCACCCATCTTATAGTATGTTTTAATATATTTCATTACATGTGTGTATGTGCTTCTAAATTTTTTTTTTTTTTTTTTTCACACATTAAAAAGTGTTTGTTAAATTGTTATTGATTTCATAGGCAAAAAGCAAAAGATTGTTAAAAAGATAAGACATCAGATTCAAATGAAGTTTGTGGCAATAATTTTCCGCTTATTAAAAATATCTTACAGTTTTTTTTTCTTTTTTGTTGCAAGCTTGAAAATGCATAAATATCCACAGTAAAAATATTCAAATTATTTTATAACGCGTTTTGCTTCTTGAAACACTAAATTTCGCACATAATTCGATGAATTTCATTCATCATGGTTTTATTCTTTACCGAATCAGCTTTGTATTGCATATTTTATAAATACTGTCTGGAATTAAACCTTTTACCACCTAATGGAATGGAATGAAATGAACAGTTTAATGAAACTTTTTACTTAACATTACGTGAACATTTCCTAACTATCAAGTGAAATAATTCTTATTTGGTGAAGTGTCTTTTTAAATATTCATGCAATGTGCTGTTTTCTTGTCCCGGGTGAATGCTCTATTTGGTATTACATCTTCCTGAAAACAAAATTGCTGACCTGAATTACTTTGTACGATCAATACTGGCCAGGAAAGGTGTTGTTCCTTGCATTTTTTAGCATGTTATACAATGGCCTAAATTATAAATCCTTTTTTTTTTTAAATAACAAAATTCGTGATTCCATTTATAAATTAGTACATGGAATAAATGGAATGTTCGAATGGTTGAAAAATAATTTTTATTTCTCTTTTTCAATTATTATGTACATAACAAAATTCGCTTCATTTATTGTTCTTTTTTCTTCATTTATTGTTTCTTTTCTTTTCTAAACAAATGTGATGCACATCATTGTCATCTGCAAGTCTCTTCAATGTTGTATACTAAATTTTATTGAAAAAATTATCTATGTATTATGCAATTCTATCTTGTAATTGTTATGCAATTATGTAATTGTTTATCCATGTATTTTGTATTATACGGGCTGGACTGGTAGCCAGACGTGGACTATGCGGGTAAAGGTTTTGCAAACCTAGGTACGTGTCCACGTCTGGAGGAAAAGAAAGGAAAAGTTGAAAATGGAAGATAATGGAAAAGCAATTGCATATTAAAAAAGAAAAAAAACTTCACTCTTTCAAACCCATAAATTAATTTTTGTCTAAAATTCTAATAACTTTAAAGAGTAATTATTTTGAATTTTTGCTAATATCTATCCAGATGCGGGAGAGTACTTAACAATACTAATTTAAATATGCAGTGAAACCCGTGCAAATTTGCGATTTGCCATGAATTTCTTTAGTGGACAACTTATTAAGAAGAGCGTTTTTATAGTCTATACAAATTAATAACGTATATGATACGCATTATTTATTATGTACGCTATTTTTTTCCGTATGATCAACTTACAAAGGGGTTTACGTCAGCTTTCAATACTATGTTATAAATTCAGTGAAATTCTAATACATAACATAATACCACAGAACATTTCCTTGAAAGTCTTTTTTTTATTGCTGGTAAACTTATGAATGGTCAAGAAAAACATTCACTATGGCACTCTTAGATTAAATTCAGGGCTCAACATACAAGATAAACATATGGTTAGGTTATTAAAGATATTCTCTCTTTTATTTTGCAGGAAAAATTCAGTTCTAGGTAAAAGAGGTCAACTTGTCAGGTTTCACTGTATTATTCTTCAGAGAAACACCGAAGAAATTAGTAAATTTGAATTCACACTGTTCAGAGGGAAACAGAAAAAACTTCAATGTCAAAATGTATTAGTTTATTGATTAATCAACAACTTAATCAACAACAGCAAATTATAAATAATTGCCTGGATGCAATAGAAACTGCATGATTGAAAATGAATAAAGTTATCATATTGGCGAGTATGAAGAGCAACGATAGTTATAAAAAAACAATATGCTGTTTTTATACTTATTACGACTTGTAACAGTTATTCATGATTGCTAGTTGAAGTGTTCTTCTCTAACTACCGCACTCTATGTTGTATCTCTCAAAATATTTCAAAATATAAATATAAAAAGGCCATAAAATAAAATGCAATGATGATCTAATTTCTTAATATTCGAAAAGCGATTCCAGCGTGACATTGCTTGGATTTATAAAATATGCAAAAATGGAATTAAAAATTAACCATTGATATTGATAATTTTTATTTAGGTGTAAGATCTTGCCAAATTGTCAATTTCGTTAAAAGTTTTATTATTTTTTTTTTAAATATTTAAGTTAATTATCCGTTTTAGAATAGAGCGTTGTGCCTTAGGACATGGAAAACGTAGTAACAAACATTAGCATTATTTTAAAAAAAAAGTCTAATTGCAACCTTAATCAATACATGATATCACAGCAGAAGCTTTGAATTAATGACTTAACGATAGAAAGAAATATTTTCGTGAGAAAATATTGACCAATATTTTTCAATAAATGATTTAAAAAATTATGCGTTCTATATGTTCATATTTGCTCCCTTCATCGCGATTCTAAATTGTTTTTAAATATTAGGTATAAACTGAGAGCTTGTTCTTTGTGGCATATATCTGCAATATTTATTTTCAAAGTTAAGAGACTTTAATAAAAGTAAAATGTTTTTATTGTATAAAATCGGTTCTAATAAGACTGTTCTGAGTTACAACAAGATGCTGTACAACACAAAAAATCTCGGATCAAATTACGATATAAAGTATCTACACTTTGGGTGAATCATGCGTAAAATCAATTTTTACCATAAAATATTAAAGAGTAAATTTTGCAGTAATATTTATTTCATTAGAGTGATTCAGCGATTTTACTGTAATTATTACTGTAAAAATTACGGTATATCAGATTTTTTTGCACCGTAACATGTTCCAGTAAAAATGGATTTTACGGTAAAAGGTATTGGCCTCCTGAGTGACTATACTTTTTACCATACATTTTATTGTGTACTTTGGGACATTTTTCAATTTCTTCTTTAAAAGGCTGACAGATTTTTTCTTAATTCTGTTTGTGTTGGAAAAAATTGTTTACTTTAGAATAAGTTTTTGTAAGCTTGTCTTTGGAATACGAATCTGACTAAATAGTTAAAGCTAAAAATTTGGATGTGAAAAGTGTCCCATAAATAAAACACTTTTCCTATAATATCTAAACAATACTAATCAATAAGACAATATGAATCGCTTATTTCGAGTTCAAGAAATTAAAACTGTGGCTTTTTTATATTTCTTGATACAAACGTTGATTAAAAAAGCATTATATATTTCTTATATATATATGGATTTCTAATTATTCTTTAAAGGAAATGTTCTGATATTGTTGTATTACGTAACAATAAATACAGTTACAACAAACTTCGTTCGAAAAATATTTTCCCAGTGATGTTTCCCTTTAATACAGTTGCTAGGCAACGGAATTTTCTTTCACGGAACGTGGCCGTAAAACGCATAAAAGAGTCAAGATACGATCTCAACTGAATGAGGATAGTTCCCTAGTAAGTAAATTTGAACCAATATTTTATTCATAAAATTTTACTACTCGAAGTTGCCATCCTAAAATTTAAATTCAAGTAAAGATAGGGTATACTTTGCGCTCGCATGAATAGAACAAAGTAACATTAATGAAGCCCAAATAAATGAACAAAAATGGACATACTACAGTTCTTTAAACGAGAACGTTCCTCATTGTCGAAACGCAAAATTACGATACGAAATGTGATACGTGTATATTAGTCCTTTTGTCATCAAAATGACAACATGAGATTTGATAGATGTATATTAATCGTTTTGTAAACAAAAAGACAACATGAAATTTGATAGATGTATATTAGTCATTTAGTGAACAAAAAGGCAACATGAAATTTGCTGTATGTTTATTAGCTATTTTGCGTTTTCATATTGAAGAAGATTCTTATTTATAGAACTGATACATTCCAGTTTTCTGCAGTTATTTGTGGTTGATTAACGTTATTTAGCTTTATTCTTAAGTTTAAACGTCATTTTTAATAATTCTAAAATGCTGTTTCTACAATGATTTACTTCCTTCTTATAAAATTGATGTATGTCATAAGACAATTACGTTCTTTTTGTTTATTTCTCTTGCAACCTATGTAGCTAAATCTTCGAATTTCAAAGTAAGGCAAGGACGCACAAGTTTTGTGAAATCACGCGTGAGGTGAAATGCGTGGGTCACCTTTCATCTCAAAACACCTGTTCCATCCGTAGGTGGTTTGCGGCATGAACTTCTTCAACATCCTTCAATCCAATCAAAATAAATGTAAATTCCAGTATTTTTTTACGAAATCTTTTCAGGCAAGCTTGAAAACTTTATTTTATAACTTGCTTTTTTATATTTTAAAACAATTATCTAAAGAGGACGGTTTTTCAAACAATTTAAAAATACATAATTAATTTCAATACACAACAATTGTTGTTTTCTTTTAGTTTATCTGAGAAATACACAAAGATTTAATGAAATAATTCCCTGCACTAGAAAAC
Source organism: Parasteatoda tepidariorum (assembly GCF_982258835.1). NCBI lineage: Eukaryota > Metazoa > Arthropoda > Arachnida > Araneae > Theridiidae > Parasteatoda > Parasteatoda tepidariorum. Next base: position 52,422,771 of record NC_141762.1, read on the forward strand.
AAAAACATTTTTAATTACTCAATTAAGCATATGACAGAATTTTGTCCAAACTCTTCACTTCCAAATAAGATTCCGAAGAGATCTTAGGAAATTCTAAAGTGATCATTTTATTAGTTGGTTGGTTGATATTGAATTTCAGATTCTATTTTATTGTAGTTGCATATAATCACATGCCACAAATGTCCGCTTGAAATATTTATATTTCTGATGTATTTATTCAAAAGATTCTAATACGATCATTTGTATTTATCAATATATGATTAAAACTTTTCCCTGACATTTCCTATTTCAGACAACGGTCAAAAAAGATAATATTAATCTTTTCTACAATGGAAGAAGTTTTAGCAACAGTGAAATATTGAGCATTTTATGCTTCTACTACTATTTTAATTTAAAAAAAAAACAGCATAAATTTGAATTTTTTTAAACATTAGTTTAGTTTATGTTGACCGGACTGTGTCAGGGAACTGGCCTTGCATAAGAAAGGTTCTGGGTTTGAATCCCGGACAAGGCACGGATGTTCCTTCATGCTCTGTACTATTTGTCCTTATTGTGGGAGCAACGTTGGTCCACCTAATATGGTGCACCTGAAAGAGTGGCCAACAAATCTGCCCCTCAGATGCCTGCATGACGAAAGGTCATTCTCCAGGTGGGCATTGGAAAAAAAGGGTTAGTTTTCAAAATGAATTCTCAAAATACCATTAGAAACTTATAGATCATTGGCAGGAAACTAGAGAAAACAATTTAATTGTAATATCGTTCTTAAAAACCTTTTAATAAAAGAAAAGCAAATAGTTGTGTATTGAAATTAATGAGCTGTAGTGCAGTTATCACGTTAAAATAACGTAATTTCTACGAACCAGGCTCATTTTTATTCCATAATACAAATTCTACAAACCTTTACTATTCTATAAAAATAAGTCATATTTATTTTACAATACAATTTCCAAAATAGTTTAACTGTTCTCACACAATTTTCTAAAATCTTTCCTGTTTCATTGACAATAAAAAGTCTGATATTTAAATTAGCTGTTGCATTTGGTCAAAAATGGTTAAAGAATTGATAATCTTTTAATGATATTTTTTCCTTATAACACCGAACAAAAGAAGATGCTATCTTTTAGGAAGAAGGACTGTTTAACTATTGTTCATAGTTTCTATTACACATGCTAGTGTTTATTTAAAACAAAGAAAGGTTAAGAAATCACAAATATAACATAAGCCGAATCAACTATGGAACTAGAAACCCCTTCACTGCCTTTAAATTAGTTATTTAGATCTTGAATGCTGACTCAGTTTATGCTGATTTCTTCCTTTCAATGCTAATATATTCTTAAACGAAGATAAAATATTTATTCATTAAAAGAATATGAAAAAAGAGCATTTTCATTCATAACTATTTTAAATAAAATTTATTGGGACAAATTTACTATCCCAGAAGGTGTTTTCAAATACGTAATACACCTGAAAGTTAACTGCCAATTTGAACATTTTTATGCAAATGTTTGATCTAACTTTTTATGTATGTAAAAAAATCAGTCGTATGCAAACGTATTTAAAATTGAACTTATTGCATTAGATTTATTACCCAACGATTCAATAAGTTTTATTCTAAATTACGCTTCTAAAAGTTAGGCCTACAATTCAATTATGATTAAGAACTTTTTCATTTAGATGGCGTTTGAGTTTTAAAAATGTGACTAAAATTGTAATTAGTTTACTTGAAAATAAAGTGTTATATTCTATATAAATTTATTCATTTCAGTTTTACTAAATTTCTACTAGTATAAATTTTTAATGTATTCTTTGTAAGTTTAAGAAGTCTAGATTCTTCAAAAGAATCTATATTTTTACCTTGGAAATAATAATATTAACATATTTTTAAAAAGAAAGTCATTATTATCGATCGCTTCGCTTTTATTTAATAAACATTTTTCGAAAGAACAACTTGCATTTTTAATTTCATTCTAAAACCCTCAGAAAATCTGACAATCTGTGTTGCATTTGTGAAATTATTATTTTAAATGAAAATATATCAACATTGGTTTTGAAATGTGTATATCTTTGTATTTATACTATTATTATTTGCATTAATAAAATAGAACCACAGAATATCTATAGAGAATAATTGATCCTTTGTTATACTACTCCAGAAAATTTTATAATTTGAAATTTATAGTTTAAATTATTTTAAATAATATCATGATGCTTTTTAAATCATGATAAGTAATTGTGATCTATAACTTCTTAATTTTAATATAAACTTTGGGAAGACGCCAATAACACTTCAAAACACATATAGAATTTTAGAGCATGTTGCGTTTCTGCTACTATTTCAGGTTGAAAAACATTAATTTTAGAATATTTTTTTTTCAAACTTTAGTTTATAAAATGAATACACATAATACCATTGGGAACTAATTGGGCATTATGAGAAAACTGGAGAAAACAAATTAATTTTGATTTTGTGAAACATATTTTTTAAACAATTTATTTAACTAATAATGTAAACATATTTTTCTTTTAAAAAAATCATTATTTTTGATCCATTAATTCTTTATTTAACATAAGTTTTGAGTGAAAGTGCAAACAACACTATTATAATTTTTTTTAAAAATTCTCTCATAATATCCTCACCCGCATGCATTGTAAAAAAATTCAGGATCTAATTAAGGTAAAAAATACAAGCATTTAGGGTACCGGTACATTTTACAGTAGAATCCATTTTACCGGAACATCTTATGGAACAAAAAAGTTGATATATCCTAATTTTTACAGTAATAATTACCGTGAAATCATAAAATCATTCTAATTAAATAAACATTACTGTAAAAATGAATTTTACAGATGATGTTCCCGAAATGCCGGTATTTGAACAGGAATTTTCTACAGTGTATAGTATGCCAGAGAATGTTACGTTTTCTTATTTTTACTGAAAAATTAATTTCAAAATCTATCATTGTAATTTTAATGTAGTTTAGAGAATGATTCTTAAGAATATCTATCAAAATGACGGGATACTTGTAAAGAAACTAAAAAGAAAAAATAATTTCAAGTTTCTTCTTTTTTCTTCTTGAATAATGTTTTTAAGTAATTACTATTTTTTAAAGACAAGCATGAATATCAATTCATTTTCTTAACTTTTTCTTCATTTTACTTAACTTTTGTGAAAACGCATACACAACTTTTAATTTTTTATAATGTTCTAATTGACATAAAAAAAACGGAGTTTGTTTTGTTCATATTACTATTTTAATTGTTTTAACACAATAATTTAAATATAAATCTCAGCATTTAAAATGTAATAAATAATACTTATACAGTATGGTAAGGCGATTGCGGTGTAACTTCGATAAAAAATTAATTTTCAATTTGAAATTATTTTTTACGAAAAAAAAGTCATAATTTGTCGTATTATCAAACATTTTTATTTACTCATATTTAACTGGTAGTAAAATGTTTGAAACCTTAACAAACAATAAAATGTTTGAAAATATGTTAAAACAAAAGAAAAATAGTTAATTTTTTTAAAAACAATATATAAATATTAAAAATTGCTTTCTTGAAATTGAAATGAGTACAAATAGCATATAGTTATGGTTTTGAAAATTTTATGAATAAAAAATGGAAAAAAAAATTAATAACTCAAAAGCAAGATTTATACCTTAAAATAAAACAACCTTTAATTAGTTCCTTTCGGACGATTGAATTTAAAAATTAATTATAAAATGTATATTTCATAGAAACAAATACGCATCCTTGATAATCACTTTATGCAAATGAGTTAATTTTCACTTAATTAATGTGGCATTCACTGTAAAAACATACTAATAAGAAATAATAAACATTTTGCTTCAGAATTCAAGAATTCAATACATTTTAATTGTGTTTTTCGAATATAATACGCAGAGCAATTAATTCTGAAGAACCATTTTTAAGCTGACGCTATTAGTTATCTATTTTATCAAACGTTTCTAAATGAATTATTATATTCAAGATAAAAATATAGAAAACTGAGAAAATTTTTTTTTAGATAAGATATCCTTATTTTGGCGGGCAAAAAATGAAAAGAATATTTATTACCTTGCGAGCTGTTAGGAGCGGTGTTGTTGTGATGGACAGCTCCTACGACTGCTTCGGCCATTATCTTCTTTAACTATCACACTCAAAAGTGACTATCCGTTAGTCGCACACTTTAGAAGAAATAAATATCTTTTAATTAACTTGTTAGTCACTTAACTGTCCTTTTTTAGAGATTATTCAAGAAGATAAATAGAAAGAGGAAAAGAGAACTAGAGAGCTCTTAATCCATCAGCTCCGATTCCGAGTCGATCTCAGTTGAAAGGTTGCCAATTCAGATGACTGAATGGGAAAAGTCGCCAAGTGACGCCAAAATTTAATTTGCTCCCTGAACTAAAAATTCGTCTTCTTCGTGCGCCGATCGATTGGGTAAGATGATAGCGGTAAATGAACAAAAATGAAACAGTGATTTTTCAAAATTATGTGTCATTCAATTACTATGAGAAGAGTTAGAAAAGAAATTTTTCGAAAATATTAGCATAAGATCTTGGCGCCAGTGTCTTAAGTATGCGAATGTAATTCAACGTGCATATTAAATTTTCAGATCATAATTAATAGGACAAATATTTATATTTTATTCATGAAAAATTGCTATGGCTTACAAAAAAAATAGTTTACTAATAGCACGCAGCTGTGATAGTTAAGTGATTTTTAGAATTTATTTAATTTAGTGAGTCCGTCATTCATTTCAGATAGTTATAGAAAAATATGCAGTTGAGAATACGTGATTTAATGTGAAAGAAAAATCATGGTATTTTTTAAAAATAAATTTCTTAATTGAACTTAATAAAAAAAAATTTTTTTTATAGCAACATTACATGTTTATAACAATATTTAAGGTATAAATAAAGGAAATTTAGCTTAATGTGACGAATTTATAATCAATTAAATTAATAAAAAATCAGAAAAAATTTTCAATTTTTGCTGACACCGAATTTAAAGATTGTTTCAGTTTTTTTTCGGATTTATTTTATATAATACGAATAAATGTAATTTTTGATGCACGAAGGATTTTTTAAATTATTTTTAGCAAGCAGAAAATTGAAAAGAAACTCATTTAAAAGGTCAGAATTTTGTCATTCAATTAATCAAAAAATGTAAACACAATAGCTTTTTTTTCGTGTTGAAAAGTGCATGTAGCATGCAAGTAAGAACAAAGAGTTCGGCAATCACCGCTTTTAATACCGCCACAACAGAAACAAAAATTAAAAATTATTTCTTATATTTAAGATTGAGATAAATTAATATTCAAGCGAGAAAACAAAAATGTTATCAAAATCAAACAAATCAGTACTGAGGAAGTAGAGATTGAACAAGAAATCAAATTTGATTTTCTTTGTAACAAATAACAATATATAACTTTTTTGCCATACATTTTAAAGGGAAAAGATATACTTTAGGAAATCGGATGATGTTATCGTGGGACTGTATCTTGGAAAAAATATGGAACAAAATCTAACTCCTTATTCCGCAGAGGATAAACATTATAAAATATTTTCTATTAACTTATAACTGCCGCTTTTTTCAACTTTTTGTCAATATTAAAATTAAAAATTTTTCTTAGTAAAAATTCAAAAAAAGAAAGAAAGAAAAAGAGAAAAGTGTGGGAAGTCTGGTTAGATTATCGCTGAAAAGAATCTTACATAGATTAAATAATGATGATGATATTATATCTACGATATTTAAATGAAATTTCATGATGATGATAATTTATCTACGATATTTAGATAAAATATATTATGACAATTGTGCATAAGATGATATTTATATTTTTTGTAATACCTCTGAGTGAGATCTAATCTCATTGGACAAAGCATCATCATTATAGCATCATTTTTAAAATCATAACTGTCGTTTTCTAACCTTTTTTTAAAATAATTATTTTTCTAAATATGGCAAAAGAAATTTTTGTGGAACAGAAATTTTCGTGGATAATGAAATAAAACTTTACGCAGAAGAATCATCATTAAAATATAGTTATAACCTACAATTGAATAAAAAAAATATAAGGTGTTGCGTAATGAGCACTCTTAATACGTATTATAGAACCCTGTTAATAATAAAGGGACATATGAGGAACAAATTAGTACTTAAGTCTAGAGAAAACTAAAACGCTGTTGAAAATAAGAAACACATCCCTATTAACGATAGTGAGTGATAACACTAAAACCAGTTTGATTGCCCTAGTAACAGACAGGACGTGAAAGTATCATTAGATATATTTTCAAAGCTTCAGCATCAATGTCTTAATCATTTCTGATTCGACAGGTTTCTATAACGATTTTCTTCTTCTTTGCTTAAACATAAATTTTCGTTTAATGAAGTTTATAATTTTTTGTCTTCTTTTTCTTGCGACAATTTTCGCTTTCTTTTTCATAGTTACGGATTTCCCTTAACATAATTTTATTTCTAATGCCATGGTCTTTTTTTTCATCTTTTTTCTTTCAAATCGAACTTTTCATATAATTTATTGGTTTCTCTATATTTAACGATAACTATAAATTTAAATAAGTTGAAAAACTTTTTTGTTATTAATTTTCATCTATAATTGAGTGATACGTTAAGTCCTTTTTAACTCATAAGACAGCGGCAATTTTTGACAAAAAATATTAAATAAAAATGAAATTATAAAAGTAATTTTACTAGAAGTATTTGATCTAAGAGTTTTGATTTGAGACACCAATTATCACGTACTACTAATTTATGATAAAAATATTTGTTATTTTCCTTAAGTAACTGAACTTCAGGAAATATAGAAATCTATAGTATATTCCTAAAATGGGGAAAAAAATTCCCGTGCTTAATGAGTAAAAAGGAATATTTTAACCTATTTTATAAATAGTATTACAGACGAATTTTTTTTTATCAATATCTTGAGTTTGTTTATAAACATTTTGTGTTTACCGAAATCTGTTGTCGAGGTTTTAATTTAAGTATCGCTTGGCTGAAACCCGATGAAATTTCGTACAGTTTAAAAATGGAAAGGAAAACCTTTGAACTTCCTCGGTCGATTCAATTATGCTTAATTTACGTACTGCTCGGTCCTCCTTAGTAGCAGACGAGTGAAAGAGTTGGGAACCGCCCTTGTTCTGCAATTACGCATCGTTATTTTCTCACTCAATGCAACAGGCATGCGCACCACATCTCTATTCAGAGTAGAAAAAAAAATCAAATTTGCAATTAAATTTTTTTTAAAAATATATCGTTTGCCGCAATTAAATATCTGAAACATTTCTTAATTTAAAAACGTTTGAAATAAAATGATCGTTTTAATGAAACATCTCTAAAAAAAGAATAATAATTTCGCCAATAAAGCGATTATACTGCCAAGCTATGTAGATGAATGTAGGAAGTGCGCCTGCTCCTGGCGATCCATCCGTCATGGAGGGTAAAAGAAGAGGTACAGTAGTTTTTGATTCGGTTTCCAACGGATGTACGGATGTCCCCGGCGATCGTGAGCAGGTGCATAACAACATGTGTGGCTTTAAAATCTACTATTACGATATTGTTAACACTGTTTTTAAGTTACTCAATTATTGTATTAAAAAGAAAAATTGACGTATACTATATGATTCCGTTTATAATTTTCGTTTAAGATAATGACTGAATACATAATAGTTTTATGTTTTATGAACTAAATATAAATATAACTGTTCTTATTTTTTAATTTTAAGGATTCGATTTCCTGTTCATAGCTTAAAAACATTTATTTTTTTAAAAAAAAATTTATCTGTTTAAGTTTTTTTTTCTTGGAATATTTTTTTAAATTATATAAATTATAGCATTTAATTTAATTGTAGTATTTGTAACTTATTGTAGCATTTAATATTTTTTTCAAGTACTTATTATTGTTTAATGAATTTTTTAATAAATAGTTTGTAATTATTTCTTTCTTGAAACATTTTTTTAGATTATATAAATTATAGCTTTTAATTTAATTGTAGTATTTGCAAATTATTGTAGCATTTAATATTTTTTTCAAATTATTATTGTTTAATGAAGTTTTTAATAAATAGTTTAATAATTAATATTGCTTATCACCGAATTAATAATATTAATTAATATATCATTAATTATTATTTTTTAAGCGATTATTAAATTATTTTAGCATTTAATATTGTTAGTAATTCGATGACTGCAGCTACTTTTTTAATGATTTGAATTTCCTTCAAAATTTTTAATACGACCCTGGAATTAAAATTTTTGTTCTTAAAAAAATAAATTAAAAAAAGTCGGAGAAACGCTTCATGTACAATAAAGCTACTATAAATAGTGATATCAGGATGATCCCGCCATTTTCTTAATTATTCATGCAAATAGTTTTTATAAATGGATTTTAAATTATCATTATTTAGTTTAAATTTGAATATAAAATCTGACTCACTTCTCGTACATTTTAAAATCAATTATACAATAATAATCTTGGCAATGACGAAATAATTGAAACATTTTGAGAGGAATTAAAAAGTAATTAGAAAAAAAACTGCGCAAAATACAATAAGACTATTGTTTTGCATTTCAATAATAGTAATATAATAATAGTAATAATAACATGTTTATTCTTGTAATTGAACTTATTTTTTAATCTTCCTAAAGAACAATTCATAAAGAACAGTTTAAAATCATGATGCAAAATTGAATTGAAGATTGAATAGAATTGCAAGATTGAATAAAGCTAAATATGTACTTTCATTAAACTCTCTTATAGATTTCTAAAGCTAACTTTTATTAACTGAAATATCGCTTAATATATTCTTTCACTAAACACTCCAATATTTTCTAAAGCGAAATTTTCTCAAATTCACTAAAATATGACTTAACCGTTTCTTCCACTAAATTCCAAAATTTTGAACACTGATTTTTGAGTAAATTACTTATCGTATCTTTTTCATACATGTAATATGTTAGACCCTCGTTATTGAATCTCTGAATTATTTCACGAAATTAAATCTTTTTACAATGAACTAAAACAGTACTTGACATCTTCTTTCACTAAATTTTTCAGTATTTCCTAAACCCTATTCACGTGAATTCACTAAAATAATAATATGGATAACGTAACAGGCTTTTTCACTAAATTCTCAAAATTTGAAGTGTGATTTTATGTAAATAAATTACTAAATTGCTTTTATTGTAAATGAAGGCCTTATTTACACAACAGGCCTCTGACTATGCAGGAAATACAGGCCTCTGAACTAATGTTTCGCAAAAAATAAAAAAACATTAAAAAATGCTAAATTTTCTCAAAATTAACTGAAACAGTACTGAACACGTTCTTTCAATAAATTTTTCAATACTTTCTAAAACTAACTTTTTGCTAATTAACTAAAATATTACTTAACATGTTCTTTTTATTAAATACTTCCATACTTTTTAAAGCTAAATTTTCTCAAGTTCATTAAAGTATCACTTAATACGTTCCTTTCATAAATTCTAAAAATATGTTGAGTAGTTTAATATAAATTATTTATTCTATCACTTTTTTAATAACACTTATATAAATGTCTTGTATATTAACTTCTAAACTTTTATTTCATTTTAAAAGGATTTGATCATTAAAACTTTTAACACTAATATGTAAGAATGACGCAAACAATATAGTTTATAACATAAATAATTTAGTTCAGATATTAAGCACATACTTAAAATTGTTTTATACTTGTTTTATGCTGCGGAAAATAATCGATGTTTATTTGCAATAATAAATAAAAATAAAAACTTACGTAACAAAACTTGCATTTAGAAAAAAATGTGGATTTCCATTTCTTATTTTTAGTCAAGATGTTAATACTTCCGAAAAGAAGTAGCATGTATGTTAGCAATTGTTAAACATACTTAGCGTGTCCATGCCTCATTTAATGTTCTTTTGTACTTCAGAGAAGTCGATTATAATCGCATTAACTGCTTAATGTCTGTATTCTTGTAATAATACTCTTCCTTTTCTTAGGAACAGGGAAAGAGTATACTTACATTCACTCAACATATTAAAACATATATTTTTACACTTAGGGATAAGTAAGGAAAGCTATTTATTTCAAAAATGAACAATTGATTTCGAACAGATTTGTAACTCATTCATGAGAACATGAAATTGTATTTCATGTTCTCTTGACTTAGGTATATAATCGATACACATGATCCAAATAGCACACGTAAAAAATGAAAAAGATACGATTAAATTATTAGTAATCGAAGAGTTTAGTAGAGAAGCGTTTTAATTGATATTTTTAGAGAATTTGAGAATTAGATTAATTAAGATCTAGTGGTTAGTTATTCAATTTCTTCAAGATCTGTACTTCCAAACTCAAATATAAGTAAATATGCACTTAAGAATAAGCAAGGGTTATTTACCCTTGGATATTTACACTTAGAACTATAGATTGATATATGTATACTTATTTGAAAAATGAACTATTGATTTCAAACAGAATTCTTCTTCTTTTGACCTAGGTATGTAATCGATATATATAGTGATTCTAATATCATTCGTAAATAACGAAAAAGATACGATTAAATTATTAGTAATCGAAGAGTTTAGTAGAGAAACGTTTTAATTGATATTTTTAGAGAATTTGAGAATTAGATTAATTAAGATCTAGTGGTTAGTTATTCAATTACTTCAAGATCTGTACTTCCAAACTCAAATATAAGTAAATATACACTTAAGGATAAGCAAGGGTTATTTACCCTTGGATATTTACACTTAGAACTATAGATTGATATATACTTATTTGAAAAATGAACTATTGATTTCAAACAGAATTCTTCTTCTTTTGACCTAGGTACGAGGGTTGCTATTTATATTTCTGGCCTAATAATGAAAAAACAAATATGTAGGATCGAAATTGGTTTTATTGTTTCTCAAAATATTCTCCATGATGATCAATACACTTTTGCATGCGTTTGAACCAATTTTCAAAGCACTTTTTCCAGTCCGATTGAGGTAACTCCAAAACATGCGTTTTGAATGCATCAACCGCTTCTTCGGGGGTCGAAAATCGTTGTCCACGTAATTTATTTTTGTGTGTGGGAATAAGAAGAAGTCATTGGGTGCCAAATCAGGGCTGTACGGCGGATGACCCATCAGTTCGATCTTTCGCTCCGTCAGAAATGATGAAGAATGATTCGCCTGTTCTGCTTTTTTCGAATTTCTCCGATGACTTCTGGCAAACAAATGGTCGTGTACCATTCAGAATTGACCGTCCTGCGTTGCTCTAACGCCACTGTTGCCACATGACAGTTAATGCCGAAGAAACAGGCAATCATTTGTTTCGATGTGCTTCTTCCTCGAACAACTTTTGTTGGTTTTGCCTCGTCTTGGAAGACCCATACAGTTGATTGCTGTTTTGTTTCCGGCTCATATGCATAGATCCATGATTCGTCACCTGTGTAGATGTTATACACAGCCTTTGATGTACCTTGAACGTATTTTTCCAACATTTCCTTGCACCAATCAACACGAGCCTTTTTTTGAGAGTTTGTCAGATTATGCGGGATCCAACGCGAACAAAATTTTTTTACGCTCAAATGCAATATTTTATTGATGCTAGTCATACTAATGTGCAAAGACGTCTCTATCTCACGGTATGTCACATGACGATCTTGCTTTATCAGTTCACGCACAGCATCGATCTTTTCTGGCACAACAACGGATTTTGGACGACCTGCACGGGATTCGTCCTGGATCGAACATCAACCACGATTAAATTCGTTATACCAATTTTTTACAGTGCTGTAGGATGGCGTTTTACCGCTGAATAAAGAATTAAGTTCATCGAAGCACTCTTGTCTTGAAAATCCACGTCGAAAGTTGTGAAAAATAATGGCATGAAAATGTTCACGATTCAATTCCATTTTTTGAAAGAGAAGAACTTTTCAATTTACTGTCAGCAACACAAATGAAGCTATAATGGTAAATCGTCTACTGAATTTATGTTTAAAAATATCAAACTTTCGATTAAAATCGTCTGCGGTCGCCTAGCAACACTTACTGTTGCCAAGGCCAGAAATATAAATAGCAACCTTCGTATGTAATCGATATATATAGTGATTCTAATATCATTCGTAAATAACTAAAAAGATACGATTAAATTTTTAGTAATTGAAGAGTTTAGTAGAGAAACGTTTTAATTGATATTTTTAGAGAATTTGAGAGTTACATTAATTAAGATCTAGTGGTTAGTTATTCAATTACTTCAAGATCTGTACTTGCAAACTCAAATTTAAGTAAATATGCACTTAAGTGATAAGCAAGGGTTATTTACCCTTGGATATTTACACTTAGAACTATAGATTGATATATACAGTAGAGCACCGATTATCCTAACCCTTATTATCCGAACGTTCAATTATCCGAACTATGTCCGAATTCTTTTTTCTTTTTAAAGTTTAGAATATTTTAACTTAGCGACAATTTTTCTTAATTTATAAGAATAAATAATACCCACTACATCTGAGGACCATACTTAATTTACAACCTTTTTTTAGCAGTTTTCTGATAGTAGCCATACATACATGTATTTTTATACAGTTAAACCTACATACCCCTTTAGCCCTCTTCAACTGAAAATTATCTTCCAAAAATGCGAGCTTCATTTTGAGCGTCTACATTTTTTGGATTGCGGAAGGAGTTTATGAATAAATAAGTGCTGAAGTTCTACAATTGAGAAATAGGTAGTCGTCACTTATGGTTAATGATTAGTGATTACAGTGCTTAGAATCTTAAATCTTGGAATAAAATTCTTAACAGAAAAAAACGAAACTGAAGTTTCTGAACCAGTAGATCTTCTGGATGAAATGATGCCAGGTTATACAGCAGAAGAAATAGAAGACTGGTGTCCAGACACTGAAAACGACACAGGATTTCAAATTTAAAATGATGATGAAATTGTTGCTGAAATTTTGAATGAAAATCCACAGGTGAAGAGGAAGAAGTAGGTGATCAAGTTTAAGATAGTGGACCTTCTCATATAGAAGTATGCAATTCATTAGATATTGCAATGAATTGAATAGAACGTCAATATGATGCTGATCCGGCTCAGTTGATTTATTTGAAAGGAATAAGGGATATATGACTGCTAAAAAAAGAGCATCTTCTTTGAAACAAAAGTCTTTGCTGGATTTCTTTTGCAATGGAAAATAAAGAAAAGTATAGTAAAATCAGTAACTGACAAAAAAATTATAAAAAGCTGAAATATGAAAATTAATTCAAAATGAAAAATAAAATTAAATAAATAAATAAATAAAAAATATTTAAACATTAAAGAAAAAGCTTTTAAACACGCCAGAGCTATTTTAGATAGTACTGCCAGTCCTAAGCCTAGAAAAAGTGTGAAGGAAAGTTAGTGTGAAAATAATAATCGTTTAAACTGGATTTTAAACAACTTTTCATTATCCGAAACACGTTCGGTCCCGAGCAGTTCGGATAATCGGCGCTCTACTGTACTTATTTGAAAAATAAACTATTGATTTCAAACAGAATTCTTCTTCTTTTGACCTAGGTATGTAATCGATATATATAGTGATTCTAATATCATTCGTAAATAACGAAAAAGATACAATTAAATTATTAGTAATTGAAGAGTTTAGTAGAGAAACGCTTTAATTGATATTTTTAGAAAATTTGAGAATTAGATCAATTAAGATCTAGTGGTTAGTTATTCAATTACTTCAAGATCTGTACTTCCAAACTCAAATATAAGTAAATATGCACTTAAGGATAAGCAAGGGTTATTTACCCTTGGATATTCACACTTAGAACTATAGATTGATATATACTTATTTGAAAAATGAACTATTGATTTCAAACAGAATTCTTCTTCTTTTGACCTAGGTATGTAATCGATATATATAGTGATTCTAATATCATTCGTAAATAACGAAAAAGATACGATTAAATTATTAGTAATTGAAGAGTTTAGTAGAGAAACGTTTTAATTAATATTTTTAGAGAATTTGAGAATTAGATTAACTAAGATCTAGTGGTTAGTTATTCAATTACTTCAAGATCTGTACTTCCAAACTCAAATATAAGTAAATATGCACTTAAGGATAAGCAAGGGTTATTTACCCTTAGATATTTACACTTAGAACTATAGATTGATATACTTATTTGAAAAATGAACTATTGATTTCAAACAGAATTCTTCTTCTTTTGACCTAGGTATGTAATTGATATATATAGTGATGCTAATATCATTCGCAAATAACGAAAAAGATACGATTAAATTATTAGTAGTTGAAGAGTTCAGTTGAAAAATGATTTAACTGATATTTTTAAAGAATTTGAGAGTTAGATTAATTAAGATCTAGTGGTTAGTCAATCAATTACTTCGAGATCTCTACTTCCAAACTCAAATATAAATGAATGAAACTAACTTCCCATCTATAATTGAAGAATAATTGATGGTACCTAGTTTGTCTATTGATTTGGATAGGTGATTGATTAATAGTGATTCGAATTGCCTTCCGAAATCATGAAAAATACAAACTAAATTATTCGAAAATTAAGAGTTACGTGTGAAAATGTTATATGTGATACTTTTAAAAATTTGTGAATTTCATTTACTAACATTTGATGATTAATCAGTCATTTGATTGAAGAAATACTTTTCAGTACTTAAAGATAAGTAAATATAAGTAGTTTCATACACATAATTGAGGATTTCATAACTATAATTGGATGGTATATTTATAGTTCGTATATTGATTTGGATGTGTGATATATTGACAATTTTCTGAATTTCGATCGCAAATCAAGAAAAAGATAAGCTTTAATTATTTATAATTGCGTGGAGAAATATTTTAAATGACATTTGTAGAGATTTTGAAAATTTAATAAACTAAGACTTGGTAGATAATTCACTAAATAATAAATAACGAGTATTTTTTACCTAGGGTTAAATAAAGAATACTGTAATTTTATATCTATAAACGAGGAACAACTGAGGACATATATTTCATGTTCAACTATTGGTTTGGAAAAATTATTGATTATTAGTGATCTAGTATCTCTGAGAGAATCTTTTTTTTAACTGCTAAACAAGCACGTATGATAGTAAAAATTAAAACATACCTTGAGTGGCTCGTTTTTTAGGGTATTAATAATTAAATAAACTAGTTTTAGCAGTTTATTAAAAATATTTTTGCAGTTATACTTAAAAATGAATGAGTGCCATAAATGTTTGAAGTATATTAACGAATTCTTCCCCTACTTTTATTTCAAATTATCTGATATAAAAATTGAAAAGTTGTTTTGAAGAGTCACAATATTGATATTAGTGTTATGGTATAGGAAATGAACTAAGACCTTCGCAATACTTTCATTGCATTCTCGTCTACTATCGAAACCTAGTAACATTTCAAATTTTTTCGAAAAAGAGAGGACAAAAATGAACAAAAAATCTAAATTAGATAAAGTTTTTAAAAATTAAAGGGTAATACTCAGTAATAAATACATAAATTTTTTTTCTGAATTTTTCTTGGCAAGTCAAAAAAATAAAAATTATAAATCAAAATTCATACACCCATAGTGACTCCGTATATGTGTTTTTCTTCCACGCATCGATTTCATGCGGGAAAGAATACTTGATTGCAATGCAGCAAAGCAACCACACTGTATTAAAGGGACTTTAAAACCGGTAGACATATTTAATTTTATTTGAATAAATCTTTTTTCTTCCTTTTTTTTTGTTAAATAGTCAGATTTAGATGAAATATTCTTTTTTTTTATTTAACACAGTTATTTAAAAAAGTGCGTTCCCAAAAACTATTTAAAATCGTAATTCAGACGATTTTGGTCTGATCTTGCAATCGAAAGCGAAATTCGAAATTTTATTTTTTAATTTAACATAAATTGTTTAAAAAGTACTTTTGAAAAAGTTTACTAAAATCTTAAATCAGATGATTTTGGTCTAATAAAACAATGCATTCGAAGTGAAATTTTGTTATTTAATTTAACATATTTTGTTTTAAAAAGGGTTTTTATAAAAACATTCTAAAATCATAATTCGAACGATTTATATCCAGGAAAACCATACATTCGAAGTGAAATTTGAAATTTTATTACTCAATTCAACATCGCTGCTTTAAAAGGATTTATATAAAAACCTTCTAAAATCAGACTATTTCAGTCTAAACAAACCAAGCATTTAACGTTGAATTTCATAATAAACATGAAAGTGAGTAAATTAGATTTATTGATGGATAAATAAATTCAAGCAAAATTCCTAAATCACAATTAATTCCCCATTATTTTGAATAATATTTTAATTACATAGAATATAATTAAGAAATCAACTAATATGCTTTGTTTGTAATAAAATTCTCCGTCGAATGCCGATGATTGAAATAAAATTTGCTGTTAACAAGAATTATATCGCAAACTGAAGTTCTAAATGATTTTATGAAATTTCAATGTGTGACATTTTAATTAAGCAAAATAGTATGAAAATAAATCAATATGAGTGCTTGCAATAAAATTCCTAGCTGTCGTTGATTAGACCAAAAGAGGTTATAAAGTTGAAATCTATTCTAACGTTCTAAATGATTTTGAATTGCAGATCTATTTAAGAATTTTCTACGCACAGTACTTATTGTAAATAAAATATAATACTATTACCAATAATTTTTGTTTTTATGAACAAAACATTAATTAATTACTACAATAGTATAAATTCAAGCAATTCGAACTGGAAGGTGTTATAAGATTTTAAATTGGATACTTGCACTTCAAGAAGAACGAGACCTCCTATACACACACACATGTGACCTATGACGTCAGCGCCACCTAATCTTCATCAGCAAAATGGCGTATTAAATTTAAGCTAAGTTTCTCTACAGAAGTTAGAATGTTAATTAACTATAAATTAATTAAATACAAAGCTGTTTCGCTCATAGAATTAGTTGAAATATAATTCCTTCCAGTTTACTTCTTTTACTTAGATTTATTATTTGTGTATGTATTTTATTTTTGTTTTGTGTACCTGTCAACTTCGATGCATAATTAGTTTGTTTGTGTTCTACATGGCTTCGTCATGGAGTCTGTGTAAATATATAGTGAAAGAACTAAAATCGATGAGAACGAATCTTTGCGAAAGAATTTAGAATGTGTTACTTAAGAAAATTAATACTTAACGGACTTTGCTTACTCGAAATAGAATGGAAAGAGCAGTTGAACAAGCAGGAAAAGGGGTAGACCCAGAATTAAATGGATAAATATAATGGAAACTGACTTCCTCGCTTTCCAGGGAAGAAATTGGTGCACAAGTATCAAAAATCTTGTGCAGAGGCGCAACATTCAGAAGAAGGCACTGGTTTACTCGAGGCTGTTTAGCCAAATATGTTGATGATGATCATAACACTATCGGTACAAATAGAAAATTTATGATTTACTAGTTTATAATGTTTTGCTGATGTTGAAAAAGTATTCTTTAATTCTCTTCAAAATAAAATAATCCAAAGAAAAGAAGCCTCTAATCAAAAACAAAATAGTATCATTAAAATAAAATTATCTTCACTTCACACTCCAGTAATTATTTCTTTTTATCATTAATTAATTTTTTCCTGTTTAATTAAATCCCAGTTATGCTATTTTTTTTATAGGAAAGGTTTTAAAAAAATACACAGGGCTGTCAAAAATTAATGAATAAGTAAAAACTGTTCACAAGGTCTATGTAACTGTAAGTGTAAAGAGTTTTCGATGGCATAGTAAATGGAGCAATTTGAATATTTTTTTTCAGGATCAAATCAAAATATTTCATTAAGACACTGTCACAAAGAGAAAAATATTTAGGCAAAATAGCTGTACTGTATGGAAATGACTTTTTTGGAGAAAAAACCCCCAAAAATCTGGTTAATAAAATTAAAATATATGGTGTTTAAACCTTTCATTTGGTAACGGTTTACTAAAAATGCGGGTTTTCAAAATTATAGTTCTTATTGCCACACACTTTTGATACGAATATTCTTAAAAATAAAATGGAAAATTAATTACTATTTGCCGCGCAAATTTGCAGCCAGTTCTCATACTAATCAAGAATCAACAAATCTAGTTATTGATCTACTTTTTACCAATGTAATTTGAATGCGAAAAATTATATCCCCATATTCCTCTCATTCAAACTTATCCAATAGACATCAGTAGGTAAGCTTTAAATCTTTGTCATCATTATTTCCCAGAGCACAAAAAAGAAAGAGAAGATAACTACTTGATAACAACAAATGTATTTAGCATAAAAAAATTGATGAGACCTAATCTTAAAAGAGTAAGAGTCTGTATTAACTGTCATCTTCACTGATGTTAAGAAGGAGGAGTGTTAGGATTTCACAATGAGCCCTTTACCTCCAAGAGTGAGTCGGCAGTTGACTTGGCAGGGAACCATGACGAAGGATGGGTTTCTAAATTGGAATACCCGCTGCACAGATTCTGTTGATGTTCAAGAAAAAAGAACTTTTTTACTGCGTTTTAACGCAGACTTGTAGTAACTTAACAAAAATAAAGACGACTCACTCAGAGAGAGATGGGACATTCTTTCGAGTTCGTTTTAGAGATCATTTATGAATTTGTTATTCCTTTTTAGAAAAGTTACCTCATTAGTGACTGATCGCAGACGTGCGCATTTGCAAAAATGGTTTGAAAAGTTCTTTTCGTAGCCCTATAAAAATGGAAAAGATCTCTCAAAGAAGTGTTTAAATAATTTCAAAACAATCCATTTATATTATTTCCGAACATGCAAACTTAAGATAAAATTTTGTTCCTCTGATCAATATAAAAATAAAGACGAGGCACTCAAGAAGCAGTCCATTACTGAAATCACATCAGCTCATCTTGACATCCAGGAATTTTTTTTCATTCACATGAGTGTTAATACTCAAGTTAACGACATTGGTTCTTCACCACCTTCCTATGGATAGTGGAAATCCATTTTACTCTGATTCGTTCGTCTCGGCCACTTTGGTTTCCCCCCCCCCATCTTTTTTCACTCTCGGCTACTGTAGTTTTTCTAGTTTTGCTGCTTAACTTTATTTTTTCCGTTTTTCGTTGGCAACTTTAAGTTTTATATTTCAAATCACTTTTTTTCCCTTCTCATTCACGTCTGGCAATTCGGGAATGAGAAGAAACAAAATGAAGAAACAGACCTACCTATTTTTTAAGGCTTAAAACATGTCGACTTTTATTTCTATCTGGATATTTTTGAAGCCGATGAATTTAATTTAATCAAATAGTATCCTACCGCTTCACTTAATTGGAATTATTTATTTAATTACGCCAGTGGTTTAAAGCTCATTACTGATGTATCTAGGATACAAATTACTTTTGCAACTCGATAATGAGTAGGAACAATTTTTCAGAGAAATGTTCAAATTATTGTGAAACAATCGGTGCTTTTATGTCCAAACATTAAACAAAAACCTTATAATTATAATAACCTCGATAATTAGCACAAAATAAGTACAACTCACTCAGGGAGAAGGTATATTCTCCAGAATTCATAACAGAAATTGTTGCGATTTCACCTTTTCATAGAAAAATAGTTCACTACTGATATCTCCGAGGAGCGTAAAATTACTATAGAGTCTTACAGCGTCCTGATAGCAGTTGGAAAAAAGGTTTTTTGAAGAAATTATTTATTTTAAAGATATCTCCAGAGTATCATTAATATTGCTTCCAAATATGGAAATATTAGATTTTTTTCCTCGGATCAACACGTAAATAAGGACCTACTCTGAGAGAAGGGACTTTCTCCAGAATTTTCAGATCAAAATGAATTTGTTACCTTTTCTTTGAAAAGTATGGATCATTACTGATATATCTTTGATGCGCACATTTGCCATAATGCTTTTTATAGCATGATAATAAGTGGAAAAAGTCTCATAAGAAAATTTTCAAATTATCTTAAAATAATCGTTATATCCAAAGATTTATACTTTTCTGCGACAGTAGTAATTTCAAATGTTTTTTTTTCTTCTTCATTTTAAACAAATTATTCCCCTTGGAATCTATTCACGGGATATCTTCGGGAAAAAAAAATCTTCGAATGATGGAATAGAATAAAATCGAATGGAAATTTGTCACGTAGCTATTTTGTGATGGTAGTATTTTAGTACTAAAGTGAGATCATGTCTGGTTTCCATTCATTAAAAGCAAATTTAAGTTTTCTCTTTTATTTAAATTTTTTTTCCTTGTATTTCTTGACCTAGTCTGGCTACAAGTTTTCAAGTTTTTGTATAATTACTATGGCTCATGAAATACTAAAAAAAAAAAAAAAAAAATTGGTCATTGTTTTAACTAATCTGTTTTTTAATATAATATTTATCAGTCGTGTAGAGATGTTTAAGTATGAAGCATCAAAAGTGTCCAGGGAGAGTGAAAGACTACGATCCTGGATTTTGATAATAGAAGGTGGTCCTAGTTTCATATCTGGAACTAGGGCCTTCGCATTTATAATAAATATAAGAGCTAAGATAAATGTAAGACCTCGTATTTACAATAAATATAAGAGAGAGAAAATATAAGAGCCTTCGCATTTATAAACAAAATTGATAAGGCAGAATGTTTGTAAAGAAGTACGTATGTATGTGTGTGTGAGAAGACGAGTTAGAGACAATGTCAACCTTCATCTATGAAAAGGTACCCCACCATAGAATCGAGTTAGCATGCCTTATATACTAGTGAATTGCAATTGTAATTTTGTAGTGGTAGATATGCTACAGTACTCCCCCACCAGAATTATATCTGTGACAGAATTCGATGAACGGATACCACTAGTTGATTCATTGCTGCTTTGTGAGAAGCCGGGAGAGCTGTATTAAGATCACTGTACTTTAAGCGTGCTGATTGTGAGAGCGGTATTAAGTTCACAGTCGTGGTCTCTCCTGTGTTGCCTTTAGCAGTCGAGTGTATACGTTGCGTGTTTGTGTGTGATCGAGACTGAGAAGCAACAGCACGAGGAGGGCAATGTCGCAGTCCTAAGTAGCAGGTCAACTGTTCAATGTGGACCATCCATCGAAGTAGGCGTGTTCAAATCGAAGTGGGCGTTTCTGTCAAGGTAGGCGTGTTCACAACTTGTCCGGGTCACCAATGTGGGAAGAGGAGTTATAGACAATGTCAACCTTCATCCATGAAAAGGTACCCCACCATAGAATCGAGTTAGCATGCCTTATATACTAGTGAATTGCAATTTTAATTTTGTAGTGGTAGATACGCTATATGTGGAATCTACCATTCTGCACCGCAATTCTTAACCGATTCACACCGAATTTGATGTAAACACGTTCCAAGACACAGCGGATCTGACTGTTAACTTTAAAACTCTCTTTGACTATGGGATCACGTATTACAACCCAAAGAGTCTTCCAAAGAATTTGATAATTATTTTATAACATGAGTGATTTCCTCTCTTGCAACTCTACTCAATCTAAAATTAACTTTATCTCCCCTCTTTATGAATTATTTTTCTTTGGTTTCCTTTGTTAGGTTATTATAAATGAAATAAACGTTACTAATTTCGCTACGTACTGTGATGACGTCATCGAAATCGGTTTAAAAGGTATATGAAGCTATGTATTTTAAAAGGTACATGAAAGCCTGTGTTTCTTATATTAAAATTATAAACTTAGTCTTACATTAAATCTATAAACTTAAATAATTAGAACTCAACAAGAGCTAATAAAATAAATTCGAAGTTATCGATAAAGCCATGGGAAAATTGTGGTAGATCCGGAATATTACATTTCAAATGATAGGGGAGAGTGGGGTCAATTGTAACATTTTTTACTTAACTATTTTTAACTAACGAAAAATACAATATATTATTAGTATTAATTGACAGACGAGTAAAGTAGACTATCCTCTACTAGAAAAAAAAAATAAATACCTTATTTTAAATGTTATTATATTAGTTATTAACAATTTTTGACAGTCATACACTTGTTACAATTGTCCCCACTTTCGGGGTCAATTGTAACAGTTCATAAATTCAACTAAAACATAGTTAATTATACATATTATCATAGTTGTGATATATTTTTTATTGATCAAAATAGTAGTGATATTATAGGAGTAAAAATAATAATGAGCAGAGAACTAAAGGGTTAAACTTTTAACTTTAAGGGGTTAAAAATTTTAATTTATGCTGTGAAAGGTGACAAATAAAATAATGCACGTGCAACATAATATAAATGCTATAGGAAACTATTGGTGGTTCTTAAAGAGTTTAGTAATGGTTTGTAAACATAAGATTATTTATTTTCAGCTGTTACATTCGTCCCTTTACTTATTGTTACAATCGTCCCCAAGACGCCATTTCAGCTTCATTTGTTAAAATCAATGCTAGTTAATTAACAAAACTAATTTTTTTTCCTTGAAATGTTAATTAAGGTGTCCACTTACATATTCGGTTAATAATTTTTATTTGTTTAAACAAAATTACTTTGTTACAACATAATATTCTAATACCAAAAAAAGTACTTACGTAGCGTGAAAATATCTTTTGTGATGTAACTCTTTCAAAAGTACATAAATATGGTTGCCAGCAGGGGTGTACATGTAGATTTATTAAATACAACTTGTGTGCCACCTAGGAACCAAATCTAGAATCCGATACTCGAAATATTTGCTCTGTTACAATCGTACCCTGTTACAATTGACCCCACTCTCCCCTACTATTTGCCTATTTGCATAGTTAATTTGAAATTTGTTAATTTGCTAGTTAATCTATGTTAATTTGATAGTTAATCTATGTTAATTTGCCTAGTTAATTTTGTTAATTTGCATAGTTAATCTTTCTTTTAGTGAGGCGAACTCCTAGTTCCTATTATTGTAAATCTGATAATATGAAGCTGTTCTAGAATATACAACAAATAATAAAATAATAAGGTTTGTGTATTAGATGCCTAGAATGTTTAGTATGGTGATATTAGGGTACATATCCGTTTCGGAGGGTTGGTAAAAACCTATTACCACAATACCTATATTGGTATAAAATGATCCTCATTACCACCACACTTATAACGGCTATACCAGTAGTGTTTAATATCACATTTAATTACGCATCATTGGGGGCAATAATGGTAAGGCAAATTTTTACGACCTTCGAAACGAGTACCGTCATTAGTTCATTTGCCAAAAAGGATTATAAAAATATCAGCTTCGTTAATAATTGTTTCCGAGAATTTAAGTAAATTAATTTTGGAAATATCGGAGAAAATTGTTAATTATGGTGATTTTTGACTCTCAGGAGTGGACCTCGAGCAATAACATTCGGCCAAATGATCTGTACAGATATAAAGACATGTCCTTTTTGGCTGACTGACTGATTCATCATCGCAGAGCCTTAACTACTGAAGATAGAAACATGAAGTTTGAAACATGAAAGTGGATTCCGTTTACGATGCAAGAAGGATAATTTGATATTCTGATATAAGGATGTATCTGGGATTTAAATATGAGGACAGATATTCTGCTATCACCCTGAAATTTGAACAGTGGCTGAAAGGAGAAGTTATAGCTCTCATTCCTAAAAATTGTAAAAAAAAAAAAAAAAAAAAAAAAAAAATTTGATCATTTGGGAGAGATATTTTAAAAATAAAATTTTCTCATTGGTTCAGCAGTAGCCATTGTTTGAAAACTATAAACGATTGTTTTATTTTATTTATTTATTTATTATTTATTTCATTTTACATATTTTATAGATAATATCTATGACGTGTGCTAGCTTATAGCTAAAAAAAAATCTGTTTATTGCGTGTTCAGTAATAATTAATTATTTTTTTATTTAATATGTCAAATTATCTCAATAATCAAAGTGAGAGCCGCGATGGCTCAGGGGATATAGCTTCCACAGTGCTGACGTTAAATATCCTCACTGGTTAACGAACCACGGATTAGATTCCCCTTGCTGTCAGGCTAACCATGGGAGGTTTTTGTGGTTTTCCTCTCCATGTAACGCAAATGCGGGTTAGTTCCATCAAAAAGTCGTCTATGAAGGCAAAATTTCTCCCAATACTTCGCCTAGGAGATTCCTTGTCGTCTGGGTAGGGTTCAAAATTCCAAGGCTGCGGTTATCATTGATCAGTTTAAAAGGATTAATGGTGCATACACACAAATAAGTATTATATTCAAAATAGACGTAAATTTAATAGTGAATCACTTTGATAGCAAAAGAAAAACAGAGAAAAAAATATTTTTGCTAAACATATTTTACTTTACAAATTGTACTTTTGCCTTCCTCAACACTCGAGAGTTTTAAAGAAACATTTTATCGAAATAAAG
The DNA here is from genome assembly GCF_982258835.1 of Parasteatoda tepidariorum. Classification (NCBI taxonomy): domain Eukaryota; kingdom Metazoa; phylum Arthropoda; class Arachnida; order Araneae; family Theridiidae; genus Parasteatoda; species Parasteatoda tepidariorum. The sequence continues at coordinate 52,447,123 of NC_141762.1, forward strand.
CAAGATAAATAAACGATTAAAAAGATTTTATAGATGCAATTAAAAAAGAAAGAATTAAAAGAAAACGATAAATTCATCCTCTGTATCACATAGCTAAGTTTTCTACCACAGTGGGGCGCTGAACCTATTTGGTCGGAAAGTGTTGCCTTTTGACGCGTGTTAAAGAAAAATAAAACTTGCCGGTTTTTTGCATGTTCTAGCATTAGAGTGGCTAAAAATTAAGTTAAATGTACTTCATCTTTCCTATCTCTATGGAAATGGCATTAGGAATCAATTTCAAGTGACTGACTTAGAAGGTAACTTATTAACATCTCGAAAACAATTTTCCCGCTGAATTTAAAGTTCTTTTTCTAAAACGTAATCAATAATATTTAAAATGCTTATGTGCAAATTGTTGAATAATTTCAAAATAAATAATTGAACTTCAAGTTCCTTCCTCTTTATTTAATGTAAACGATAACACGAACACGAGTAAATTAATTTATTGAATAGTATGCATAATTTATACATATTACAAATATACTGACATTTATAGTATACGTCTTAATGTTACACTTTCTGCGGTAATTATGGATCAGACAAATTTTATTTAAAATCTTGTTTTTAAAATGAACATTAGATGGCAGCACCAAAATATAACCGCACTATAAAAATGAAATAATGTAAAAGCCTACTTTTTAAAAATATAATTCTACATCCCTCATCCAACAATTTTGAACATTTTTTGAAGTATTTTATTTATTTTTTGCTATTAAAGTTGCATAAATTTAAAGAGATAATTATTAATTGTCTTAAAAATCTGGTTTGTCCTTTTCGTTCTCCTTTTTCTGAACTTTGAATTTAATACTATGTTAAATTATTACTTGTTTTCTTTTTTAAATTTTTTGGAAATTATCTAAGTGTTATTTTTGCTTATTATAAGACCAGAGAGAAATAACGATTTTGATTTGATAATCAATCAATCACTTGAGTCATAATTCTTATGTGAGTATGAAAATGAATAATTTTTATATTTTACAATAATACTTGATAGATGGCAGCACAACTTCTTTTAGCATAAATTTTTCTCAGCAGTGAGTGAGAACAAGTTCTTATGTTTTTCTGTTCTTTTTTTTATTTCATTTTCACAAATAAAAAGCATTATACTGTTCCGTACGAAGTCGTTTGACAGGGGCATAGCGAGTGGCAGACGAATATCAACAAGTATGCAACCAGCTGAAAGAAGGCATTTGATTAGGACCACCTGTTAAACTTCAGAGCTATTTTGCTACTTTTAAAAATACGATGAGAAACGTAAATACAGCGAAGTGAATTTCGGTATGTAAAGTTTATTATTAGTTGAAATTATTTCATTAATTTTTAATTGCTGTCGTTTAATTCATTACTAATTTATAATTTATAAATTCAGTTTGTTTAATTTTTCTTCTTTGTTTCTAAATAAGTTGAGTCTAATTCCTGTTTCAGTGACTGACTGTATAATTATAAATTCGGTTATGTTTGATTTTTCTTCTTTGTTTCTAAATAAGTTAAGCTTAATTCAGGTTTTAGTGACGGACTATAAAATTTTTAAATTCGGTTATGTTTGATTTTTCTTCTTCGTTTTTTAACAAGTTAAGCATAATTCAGATTTCAGTGATTGCTCAATTAAACCAAAACTAGCTATTTTTTAAAAAATTTTTTCAGCTAGAAATCACTTCATCTATTTATAAACTAAGATAAATTTCAATAAATTTTACACATATCATACATATTAATAATAATTTTTTATTTCGTTATCTAAATTTAAGCCTGTAATTTGTAAACTAATACTTATTACAGCGCTAAAAAAATAATGAAGAATTATTTAAGTTACTATTTTACATTAAAATAAATATTCAATTATAATGCTTCTATCATATATTGATTAACTTTGTAGGACTGTGTTTTTCAACGTTAACCACTTGGTGAATAAATATAAAGCAAAAAATTCATTTATATAAGTTGTTCTATTCAAGCAAAATTGAAATTATTTTGAGAATTTCGGTGTCTTATGTTTGAAAAAATTTCATGCCCCTAAGGAAATTGTATGTAATATTAGTTGCCCCATTCATTTGTTTAAATACTGAAATCATTAATTCAAATACTAATAACAATGAGTTTCGTTGGAGGAGACGACGACGTTGGGTATATGTTCTCCTCAATAATTGGAAATCTCTAAAAGTTTCATCAATATTTCAGAAATATTAAAAAAAATGTATTGAATTATCATCGATATAAATTCTTTAAAGTAAAAAATGAAAGAGTTAAAATAATAATTTTTTTTTTGCAAGTATTAAGCAGATTTATAAAAAAATTTTCTCCTTATGTTTGAAATTCAGCGATAAGCATTGTGAGTTTAATTTCGTCCCCCTCAAAAAATGGGGCCCTGAGACGAGTGAGACGTCCATGATAATAATACTTTTTGTATGCATTTTATAGAAATGAAGTATTATTAGTATTGAAATAAATTTTTTTAATTAAATATTTAATTTATTTTTAATATCATCTTCTTTATTTTGTGCCTAAATACTTGATAAAAATGATGAGAAATAACCAATATTTCGAATAAAGAAAGAGAAAAGTTAATCCAAAGCAAATTGCTTAAAAGCTATTCTTTGTTACCGTTGGAGTTGGAACAAACTGTATAAAAAAAGACTAGTTTATAAGCTAGTATTGGTACAGAGTGGTGTTAGATAAAAATGTTTTTAATTAAAAGTATTTGAATTGATTTCTGCAAAACTAAAATTGGTATATTTCCTATATATAATTTCTATAAGTGTTTTAGTAGGAGCCTTGCTTTTAATGCATGATCATCGTATTTTTACACAATTTTTTGTTGAAAATAAAATAATTTTATTAATATTATTATTTACCTCAATTATACATCGTAATCCAAATCTTCGTTTGAGAGTATTATTAGTTGAAAAAAGTAGATATCAAATTAATTTTGATTTAAAAATATATATGTAATTAATTTTGAATTGAAATTATAATTAATTTTTTATATTGTTCATTTTTCTCACTTTCAAAAAATTTTTTTTTTGAAATGTTTTAGATGACTATTTGCGTATTTTATAAAATCATTTGTTTGCTTACAGTTAATCTAATCACTTTTTTTAAAGTTTTCAAAGAAGTTTTAATAATTACTTTGATAATATTATTAATATTATACAGATTGTAATAATATAATATAATAACAGTAATATAATATTTAACTTAATTATAACTACCATAATATAATAATAGTATTATAAAAATTTACTTAATTATAATGATAGTAATATATAATTATTAATATCATATAATTATTAATATAGAAGTACTTATTATTACTTGATAATAATATTATTAATATTATACAGATTGTTGTAATAATTTATAATATTAATTTATAATAATTTACTTAATTATAATAATATTAATATTATATTATTATTAGTAAAGAAGTACTAATAATTACTTGATAATAATATTATTAATATTATACAGATTGTAATAATAATAAATTTTAATAATTAACTTTGTAATAATAATATATAATTGTTAATATTATATAATGATTAATATTTCTTGATGATATGATAGTCATTTCTTGAAGATATGATAACAACTCAGGTATGTGCTGTACTTTCTTAAAAATAGCGCCTTGTGCGTTCTAAAAGTAGTAACGCTTTTAGAATTAGAGCATGTAGAAAAATTAAAAATAGCACGAAAAATAAATTAAAACTTTTCTAACGAAGCATTTCACAGCACCAGAAAACCAAGCGAAACATTAATCTTATAGATTTGAAAATTAGAAACAAATAAATAAGTTTTAGCAATCGAAACCAAATAATATTTAAAAGTTATTTAATTAGCAATTTCATATTTGGTTCAGAACATACTATTGTAAAACTAATTAGTTACGTTGACTTTATCCACTGATTATTCATTTAGAAAAACAAGACTTATTTTGCAATAATTAGAGGTTTGTTCAGTCAAAATATTGCAATTATTACCTTCAATGAAAGTTTTCTATTAGATGCAAATTCGATACAAATTGTGTGATTTATTTTAAAATTTCAATTTAATACTTAAAAGTTTTCCCCAAATTTTCAAGTTTAAGCAATACTTGATGCCTCTTTTTTAAAAATCGTCAGAAAAGCAATATTAGCTTAAACTTGAATTTTAAAAATTTTTCTCGGTGGCCTTTTCTCGTTTAAATGGAGAATGGTAATTAATTTTAACATTTTGAATATATTTGATCAAACCTCCTTGATGTGCTCAGTCAAGCTGTAAAATTTTTTTCCATGTTTGCATTTAACTTTTCTCACGGATATATGGCAGCGATGATATTTAAAACATAACAATAGCATCTTTAAAAAATGTTTTCTTTTCTGGGCAGAGAAAGGGTTGAACTCTTTACGAACTAGGAGAAAAATATATTCGTCATGGGAAAGTAAACAGACCATGCGAATAATTTTGACAAAAAGACAGATTTAATTGCATTTGAAATTCATGTCTTTTAAATCGACGTTTTATGTCATTGGGTTTTAATTTTACAAGGATTGGAATGCACAATTGAAAAAGAAATAAAATGTATTTCTTGCTCTCCTGAATATTCCAATTAATTTTCCATTTTTATTTACTGCACACTGTAAAAAAATCCGGATCAAATTCCGGTAAAAAGTACTAGCACTCAGGGTGCCAGTACTTTATCGTAAAATCCTTTTTTATAGATACATGTAGCCGAACGAAAAATCTGATATACCATAATTTTTACTGTAATCATAACCGTAAAATAACTGAACTCAAACCGTAAAATAACTGAACTCAAACCGTAAAATAACTGAACTCAAACAGTAAAATAACTGAATCACTGGCATTAAATAATTAGTACTGTGAAAATTACGGTATAATACTTTACAGTGAAAATTGAGTTTACGGATGATGCACCAAAGTCCTTTTTTTTACAGTGTAGTTTAATCTTCATTTGTATCTATTCAAAGCTATTGTATATGTTATAATAAAAGAATCAGCCATTCTATAGAATTATATAGAATACTTAGCTATTATATAGAAACATATATTTGTCGTCGGAACGATAACAGACCATGCGAATAGTTTTGACAAAAAGACAGGTTTAATTGCAATTGAAAATCATGTCTTTAAAATTGATGTTTAATGTCATTGGATTTTAATTTCACAAGAATAAGAATGTACAGTTGAAAAAGCAATAAAATGTATTTTTTCTCACTGAATATTCCAATTAATTTTACTTTTTTATTTATTGCACACTGTAAATAATTCCAGATCAAATTACGGTAAAAAGTACCGGCTCTCTATGTGCCAGTAGTTTTACCGTAAAATCCATTTTTACTGGTACATGTTGCGGAACAAAAAATAAAATCTAATATACATAATTTTTACTATAATTATTACCTTAAAATCATTGAACCACTGTAATAAATAGTACTGTAAAATTAGGTTTAATGGTTTATGGTAAAAATGGATTCCATGGATGATGCAGCAGTTTACACTGTAGTTTAATCAAGAATTTTTCACAGAATAGTTTAATTTTTATTTCTATCGTTTCATCATTATTGTATAGGTTACAATCAAAGCATCAGATATTTTATAAAATATTGAAACATTATATAAAAAGCCAAAATTTTTATGTATTATATTAATATGTATAATATTTTATATTAATATTATATAATATTAAATGATTGCCTCTGAATTCAGTCAAATGATTCATTACAAACCAGTAAAGTACATGAAACGATTAATATTTCATAGATTAAGAAGTGTATTTGTCAATCTATAGAATTCTAAGGAGTCCTATAAAATAACTATGCAGAGTGTATAATACTCCTATTTCATACTTAGCCTAAAAACGCGAGATCTTTTACTTAATGACTAGGTATTCTATAGAATGTCGGAATTTCATATGTCGATGGCAACTTATATTTTTTTTAATTAAGATCTTTGCTTGCTATTAAAAAAATTATGATAATAAATTAAAAATAACTAAATTATTTCTTTAAAAAGTTTAAATAATTGACTAAACACAGTCTAAAAAATTCTAAACTAAGCATGATACTAAATTAAAGTAACAGTTAATTTATAATACAATAATAACAATTAATAAAGATACAGAAATGAACATAAAATTATAAACTTAGGCATTTATTTTCATTAAATTGTTGTTAATAAATAGGAAGAAAAACTTGAAAACAGTTATGTATGTTATTTCTATGATGTAAATGTGCACTTAAAAGTTTCTCTATCATAGAAATTAAAAATGTGAATGGTAACTTGTACAATTATCATTCTTTCATTCTTTTCTTATGAGTTAGCTTTTATGATTTTTTGAACGTAAATAGTTTTTTCCCAACGAAATCGTGTGGTAAATTATTCAAAAAAGCTGTTTATATCTACATAAGCTGTTTATATCTGCATAACTGGATATTATTGTTTATGTTAGTTAGGCTTAATATTTGTATTACTAATATTTGTATTTAATATTTCCATTAATTTAATATTTGGTCTACTATTTATAGTTATCTTATGATTAGAAACTTATTTTTTCAATTGGCAATTTGCAATCAGCTTAGACCCTTTTCCTACTTAGGCCCGTATCACCTTATTACCTAAAAATTGCATTAAATTTAAACTTCCTCAAGCACTGATCTGACTCAATATGTATGATTTTAAATCTATATCAGTTATTTTCAATCTTTTTTAAACTTAACTTTGAAGTGAAGTGTTTTCGGTTTGTTAGTTAGCAAAAAACATTTTAAAGTAATGTTTAGTAAAAATAAATATGTCATTGTGCACAAACGAAATCCAAGACAATGAAAAAAGAACGCATTTCAAAAGAGAATAGATTTTTGTAGATGTTTTCCTTTAGTAAATAAAAGAAACCGTTTATGGGAGAAGAAATGGAAGCTTCTGAATAAATAAATACCTGTTATGTTTAACCATATATAGAGTGGAAAATTCTTTTGGCTGAAAACCGCTATCTTGAAGGAAAAACGATGTTTTCTTTTCTTTTTTTATTCTCTCTGTTTAGTTTTCTCATCAGTGTAAAAATGAGAAAGGAATTTTTCTAACACCGTTTTGTGTTCTGACCATAAAACAAATTTTAAAAAAATACATAAACAAAAAATTGGATGTTTTTTTTTGTAGGAAAAAAAAGTCTCTTAGATATTTTTTGCACGATTGCGATATCAGATGGTTCTCGGAATCATTAATTTTATCGGTAAATTTTTTGTACAGCTTTTTGTAATTGAATTAAAAATTTCTATAATTAATAGACATTAACAAAACAATGGATTCTAGTAAATTTTCCGAAAAAAAAAGAACCAAAAAATGTGACATGAGAATGAAATAAATGTACTGAAATTCACTTTATGAAACTTTTCAGGGGCTATAGTTGACTAGTCGGCGGGCCAAATGATTGACTTTCCTGAATTTTCTAATAGAAATTTACCCATATTAACTTTCACTTCCGTACTACTTACTAATTTTTGCTTTATATTCATTTCTAACTTGAAAAATATGTTAGGCGATGATTTGTAAATATAATAGTTAGCTGAATGGATCTCTGGAACTTGTAAGAATAATCTATGTGTTAAATTATTGAAATTCTAGAAATATTTTTTGTGTGAGCTATGTTGGCTCAGGGCAGTGTTTCCCAAACGTATGGCTTTTGTGTACCCTTTTTAAACTTTTCGTAACGCTGTGTACCACTAATTAAAAATTGAATACATTTTTTACTATGAAAAAAATTGCACAAAAGTTAAAAATCACAACTGGCTGTTGACATCACTTACTATTAACTGTTAACTCTGCAAAAAATAGCCAATAGAAAAATACGTAATCATAAATTTTCATGGCTAGCTTTGTTTTTAAATAAAATTTTTTAAATTTTCGTTTGTTGCAAGATATTTTGCATAAGAACGCGTACCCCGCTGAACTGTTCCTGAACCCCTGGGGTACGCGTACCACACTTTGAGAAACACTGGCTCAGGGGATAGAGCGCTAGCCTCCAACTGAGGTGGCATAGTTACAAATCCTAGCGATGGCTGGTCGATACGAATTCCGCATCCGGCTACCACAGTGTTGACGTAAAATATCCTCAGTGGTAGACGGATTATGAATTAGAATCCCCTTGCCCTCGGGCTAACTGTGAGTGATTTTCAAGGTTTTCCTCTCCATGTAATGCAAATACGGGTTAGTTCCATAAAAAAGTTCTCCGCGAAAGCTAGTTAGTCCCAATGCTTGTACAGGAGTCCCCTTGTCTTCTAAGCTGGGTTCAAAATTAGAAGGATACGAAGTTGATACATTGATGGTCGTTAACTCAAAAACTTGTCGGCTGTTTAACGCTTGTTATAAAAGATGCTAATATAAATGAGAGATAATAAATTGCATATGGTTGTAAGGGTTTTTGTTCGTTTTTAAAATTACGGAAAGCTAACAATCTACTAAATTCTTCAAGCTAGAAAGTCTAGTGAAGTGCTAAAATCTATTAAATTGTAAGAATCTTTCTAAAAGAGTTAACTAAAATTTATCCAATTTCAACACGACGATTTATTTAAATGCCAAATTAAGAGGAAATAATAAAAATAATAAAATGGAGCATTTGGAGCAATCCTCAGCAAAGGTTGGACCTATGGTTAAAAAAAAAATTCATCAGCAGGAGTCTTTGAGCGTAGGGCTGCACAAATTCATGACCATATACAGCATAATTATGATATTGTGGTCAGCATTGCGCACAAGCCAACTTTACTTCTCGTTCCAGCTGATATTAATTGATCTTAAGCTGGGTGGGGTTCAAGCAGTCGCTGAGAGACGAACTCCAGCACTAGGGGAGAATAACCAAACTCAAAACTGGTAATAATATTTTGATTAAGGATAAAAGGAATTTGTATCGCAAATCTAACCACCTAACCTGATGCTTATATTAAATGCATTGTTAAATGCACTGGTAGTTATCAAAATAGAAGTTTTTGAAGCAGTTCAAAATTTTTTCCAACTCTTTTTATTTTTTAAAAATAAAAGCACTACCAGTCTTACTCGTCAAATTAAACGATTGGATTGACGTTGCCACTCTTATAGTATTTCCCTAACTCTGCTTCATGTAAACATTACACTGAACGCAGTGCATGGAGTCATCAAATGGTATCCCTATCGCGAGTTTCCTCTCACATAGTTATCCACAATCTAAATTTATGGGCTCTTGTTGATTGTCAAGTCAAGTGAATATGGTGGATGCATTGCGATGTTATATTAACATCACCCAAATTAATTCCTTGAATTAGTCATTTTGGCATAAGTAAATGATTCCATCTGGATTCCATGACTGTCTGTTAACTAATCTTATGTATTATATAGGGGGGGATAGGGTGGGTTGGACCTAGGGGCACGTTGAACCAAACATAATTACTTTATTGCTTTGAAATATTTTTGCCCATTTTTTCAATTAATACTAGTAGTACAAATCCTATAATATTATCGCATGATTCGATTGGCATTTTTATTTCAATAAGTTGTATTTTGTTACTACGTTATTTTTAGAGCTCTACTACTTTTCCTTTCAAAAATTGTTTCTTTGAGAATAGAGAAATAAACTGCAATTATTTTACAAGGTTAGATCTTGAATTTGATAGTTAATTGCAGCTATTTAAGCTTATATGGTAAGGGGTGAAATATTTGAGATCTTCTGTGAAACCCAGAAAATTGGGGTACTTTGGTCCCTTTAAAACAGAGTAGGTAAGACAGTCAAACAAACAGTTATACAAATATAATAATAATAATACAAATATATAATAATAATAATAATAATAATTATTTAATTTTATTTATTTAGAATTATTTTTTATTTTTTATATTTTTAACCGTGAAAAAGTCTTTAAAATAATCTTTTTTAAAAATTCAAATTACACGAGCTTAAAAGGAATAGGAAATAAAAGCTAGCAAACGTTTTATAAAAAGTATTTAAAGAAATTATGTTAGAAATTTCAAAGCGTCCCATGAGGTGGACGAAGTCACCGTAACCTCAGCGTACATCTGTCTACTGTTCAAATTAAATTAAATTTAAATTTATTTTAAATAAAGGAGTATAAACATATTTTAATTTCGAACATGTAATTTCAAAAAAAAATCATGAATGGTTAGAAGTAAACAATTTGACTTGTAGAGAAAAATCAAATTATACAATGTTTCTTATCTGATTAAAAAATAATATTAATTGATTATTTTTTTAATGATTTGAAAAACTAAAACTGAGAATGAGATAAAAAAAACAGAAACGGAAAAATTCATAAATTATCTTGATAAGAGATACGTGAAGGATACGTAACATTTTCGTAGGGTGGAATTTCAATTCTATTCATTCATTGGAATTAGCGTGATATCTTTAATCAAGAGTGTTTTTTTTTCTTCTAAGAAATGCAGACATCAAACTATTGCCCTTTTAATTTCAAATTTTTTTTATGAAGCCGCATTACGCTCTAAACAACAATACAGCCCGTTACTTTCTCTCCATAACTCGACAAATCAGTCTTGTCATTTAATTATCATAATCATCATAATCATATCCATCATATTCATCTTTCGAAAAGGTTAACTTCTTCACGCATATATAGATTTAGCTATCGTATTAGTGATTTTTCCTCCTTTTTTGAATTTATTTCTTCTTTCTTTTTTGTTTAGTTTTGCATCAATATTAGTTTACAACACTATTAGCTTTTCTTACTTTGAGCAAGTCAATCGATTTAAATTTTTCACAGTACAGCCGCTTTTGGGGCTACTAAACTTAACTGGTAACTCAAGATAATAATTCTAATTCCTAAAAGGTGCCTCATTTCCTGAGTCTCTATCAAGTAATAATGATAATAAGTATATGCCCACATGTTTCTTTATGTTCTAATCCACAAAGGCTATTTCTAAGGGTGATGCATTGTTAGGGAACATCTTTTTTCCGGGATGAATATTACTCATATTAAGAAAATTTTAAACTGAAGACTACGCACAAAGCTATATTTGAAAACAGAACAAACCAGGGCTCGAAAAACCACCCGTCCGCCCGTCCTCGACCGTCAAAAATTCGCCGCGGACAACGAATTTCTCGAATCCGACGTCCGCGCGGACGGCCATTTTCCCGTTAATGTTGGTGATACATTTTCAATTTTTGTTATCTTACAAGAGTCTAGCGCCTCACTTCTAAAATGACCCTCTAATCTAGAAACACAGCAACATACTGCGATTGCGTACTGGTCTTAAACAAGAAGCGTTAAGCGCAATTATGAACATCTACCTAAATGGAAAACCCCTTTCAGATTTCTGTGCAGAAACCTCTGTAAATCATTAGCTTGATTGTGGAACTGGCAAACGTCATATTTGATTCATTTAAAAAGCGCAGTACTCTCGGATAAATTGACATTCCAGATAACTTGACATTTGACATTTAAATTATTTCATAAAAGAAATATATTATTTCATAAAAGAAATAAATTATTTCATAAAAGAAATAAATTATTTTATAAAAGAAATACTGGTTTCCTATTAGTAACCTAGTATTCCTTTTATTACTGTATAATGCAATCCTAGTATTTGTAATCCTAGTAACTACTAATTCATTGTGCAATTTATATAAATGTTTGTAATAAATAAGAGAAAATTATATTTTTATTTATTTAGAAGCGACGGGTTAGTTCCAAAGGAGGACGGGTACAATGTTGGACAAGTCGTCCTCGGGGACGGGTAAAAGTTTTGAGTTTTTTCGAGCCCTGGAACAAACTTTTAACGCCTTCTTTCAATTTGTTTACCAAACAGACATTCAAATTTAATTTAGGTTTTTTTTTTTTTTTTTTGTATTTCCCTAACAGTCTTGTCACTTTCTTTTCATTAAGCTGTTTTCACCAAGAATATTTTTTAAAAAATGCTCTTCTTAACACTTTTAAAATGTGACTTATCATTATATCGCCCCAGGCCATTCATGTATAGCATTTCGATTGCACCATTTAAAAAAATTTCCTCATTCCCAAAAGGTGCCTCATTTCCTGTGCTCTTAAATTGGTTTTATGTAATAATGTCAATAATAATCTGCCCACATGCTTTATAACAATTTTTGTTTTATTCCCTTACGCGAAAGGTTATCTTTAAAGGTAGTACAAAGTTTGGGAACATCTTCTAAGGGCGAACATATATATTTATATACATAAAAAAACAACAACTTTAAAGTGAAGATTGTATTCAAAGGTATATCTGAAAGTAGGACACGCTTTTAATATCTTCTTCCTGTTTGTTTACCAAACAGACTGTCAGTTGTGGTTTAAGGTTCCCGGATATTTTAAGTTTTTGAGCATTTCTTTAACTGTCTTGTTTCGTCTTATTTAATATTTCTCCGGAACAAGTTATCTTGACTGTCTTTTTTTCAATGCGGGAAACAAAAGGTCGTGGGCGTCTCGACTTCTGGCCATTCACCTTTGTTTCTGAGGAAAAAACTGAACAAAAACAAAATATAAGAAAGTCGGGTGAGCTGAAATATAAAATGCTTTCATTTTTGAGTCATCCACTTGAAGACAGCGCCCTCCCCCCCAAAATGGTTGCTTCCTCCCATCTGATTGTGAGTGCTACTGCTTGGATATACAGCGGAGTCTCTTTATGATATAGAATTGACAGGTTCCATTGAAGATGTTCGTTGTAGAGAAAATTTCATTTTACGGAGGTTAGAGATTTTTGTAGTTATGGATGGTGTTTTCTACACTAGGGAACGCTGCGAGCTCGGGACTGCCTAAATTTCCGGGTTACTGCTTTAGTTGTATTTTAAAGCCATTTGGCATCATTGTGTTTTGAGATTCTTGCAAACAATGTATTTGATTACTTATTACTTATGTTTACAATGCTAACAATACTTGTGTTTACAATACTAAAAGTGTTAACACTGACGTAAGATGGTGCACAGCTTGCAACACGAACAAATAGTAATAAACAAATGGAAAGAGGCCAAATCAAGACTGTCAAAAAAGCGAGTTATTCAAAATCTAGCAACCATGTCGCCTTTTTTAATAATAAATAACAAAATAACTAAAACACATTTTCACTCCAAACTCCCCAGAATTACATAATAACATTAATATCTTATGAAGACGGCAGATTTGAGCTCAGAAATTATCTAATTTATTTCTTTTATTGAAAACAAAATTATCCGTTTGAAAACATCGCCTATCAGAATAACATGTAGTAAGCAGCTGCAAACTTTTTAACCGGAACTAGAGTAGGTCCCGAGCTCGAGATTGTTATTGTTTACACTTCTATTGAAAACACCATCCATTTGAGGCCGTTTTCGAGAACTCCGTCCTCCCATGAAATGATGCTTTTTTTGCGAATAATATGTTATTTTCATAACTGCTGTAAATTGGCATTATTTACCTACGATTGTTAGGACAAATTTAGCATGACAAATTAGCCAGCGATCTCCTTGCTTATTCTGAAAATGACGCAAAGCGTCAATATGGAGAAAAGCCACAGTTTTTTGAAAAGGAGAAACGTTTGTGGTCTAAATTGTTGTTGCTATTTAAAAACTTACACTAATGCCGCATTATTTCGGCTCATAAAAATTGGCATAAACTGAGAATATGGTAGAGATTTAGATGTTCATTTAGGGGGTAAAAAGTTGCCCAATTGGTAATTTTTTAAAAAAAATTAATAATTCTTAAAATATTTAAGTTATTTGTCCGCTCTAAAGCCCAGATAATGTTTCACTGATGGCATACATAATTTAAAATTATAGCTTCATGTGTAAAGGGACTTGAACTGTGGCTTTTTTTCGAAAAACCATATTAAGAAAATGTTACCTAGATTTCAATAGTTAACCTTCCACTTTACTTAAATCAGTAGTATTCAGCTAACGATTGGCAAGACCTTCCGAAATTAAGTTCTGCAATTTTAGCATCGAAAATCAGAACATTGTTATAATGAAGAAATACCGTTGAACGAGACCTATAAGCGCTAACCACTATGAAAGAAAAATTGAGAACAACCTCCCATCAAAAATTTAAGACAAATAAAATTTTGAAGAAAGAAAAATCCGAATTTTTCACACCATCTCACTGTATTTTCCAACACAGAATAGGCAGGCAAATAATATTCACTCACTATAAATTTATTGTATATGGGGTTGAGAATCATTCTCTTCTATCAAAATTTATTTTCGTACTATGATATCATTAAGTCCTTACAATAAAAATTTCAGCAGGGCCCTTTGAATTCGAGTTTCGCATCGACAACAATGCTGACGTAAAATATACGCAATGGTAGGAGGATCATGGGTTTGGGTATCCTTGCCGTCAGTCTAACTGCGAGAGGTTTTCGTGGTTTTCCTCACCATTTAACTCAAATGAGGGCTAATTCCATCCAAAAGTCTCCACGAAGGCCCAATACTTGATCCAGGAGTTCCCCTGTCTTCTGAATCGGGTTCAAAATTACAAGATTAGGGACTTGAACATTGGTAGTCGTGAACCCAAAATTGGGTCGGCTGTTCAACGACGATTATAAAATAAAATAAAAAATCATAAGAATTAGTAATTTTAAGTCATACAATCTATTATATTGAGAAAAAAATGGTTATGGATTAAAAGGGTTATAGATTAAAATATTTCAAGTAAAAAAAAACGCATTGTGTAATACAACCTTGAACTTTCAGGTAAAAGGCAAAAAAACTGAATATTTAGGTACAACTTGGTTATATTCGGGCTCTGCCCTTATTATTGCAATTTTTAGTTTCTTAATCACAAAATTTATATGCAAACGTCTGGGCATCCTTCTTGGCAAGCTGAGGACAAATTTGAAGGATAGTGATCCTGATGTGCAACGACATAATATACATGTATATATTTCTTTTATGTGGCATCATAAACTCGAGTCTTACGTAATGTTTTAAGTAGCGCTGAGTAGTTAGTTTAAGTATTTATTTAGAATGATTTAATATTTTTAGAAAGAAAAACTAAGTTACTAAGTAATTATTCAAAATAATTTCTGTTTTCTTTTAAAATGGCTGTAGAAGTTTTAAACATATACGTTGCTATAGTGCCGCATACTGTCATACCAATTATTGGTGACGGAGCTTGCCTTTTTCGAGCAATAGCATATTTATATTTATTGCATTATACTCAAGGTATGGCTCAGGAGGTACGTGAGGTAGTAATACAGCACATAATGGACCATTAGAATGAGTTATTTCAAATTTCACGACAGAAATGGGAATGATTTTAACACTGCTGCTGTGTACTATGCTGATATGTCCCAAAATCATACTTACTGCGGTTTAAGTGATTTAATGGCTGCCGGACAGATTTAAAATTATAACTGAAAATCAATATATGAAGAACTTTGACAATATTGCGGACATTTCTTGAAAATAGTTAAATATAAAATTAAATACTTCAGCGTGGATAACAGTCATGGTGCGTAGCGCTTATAAAAAGCGCTTAAAGATGCTTATTTTCAATTTTTGTTTTTTAAAAGCCCTTAAAGGCGCTTTTTTCATTGGGTGTTTTTAAAAAGTACTTAATTTTCGTTTTCGAAAATGAGATTTTTTTTTCTTTACCATGTTGATTTTCGCCACGTATTATGCAAAAGCGTGCTTTTTACATTGTTCTATTCAACATTTTCACAATTCATTCAACCACAATCCATTTTGGCGTACCATCAGTTCATAGCTTATAAAAGTGCCAATCATTTTATATGTTTGATGAAACACTTGCGAGTCCGCATGTCCACCTACTGAGCTGGGTTCTGTGAGATTATTGCACTCTCATGTGCAACTCTGCTGCATTTTGCAAGATATTCTCAATTTCAGGCTTCATTTTTCACCCTCTGATATAAAACCGGAAAATTTCTTGATCACTTTTTTAATGGCTAATATAATCCAAGAAAAAAACTCTCTGTCAGAAACTAGTTATTTTATCTTGATCATGTAAAGTCTTTGAAAATTATTTTGCATTTTGCCAATGTATATAGTGCTTAAAAATATTTTTGAGTGCGTGTAAAAAGTACTTAAAGGGTGCTTATTTTTTGTTGAAAGATTTGGCTACGCACCATGACAGTTATTCGGTGAAAAAAAATGAGGTTCGTATTCTATTTGTAACTAATTAAGATGTTAGGATTGGAGGAAGGATTACAGAATTAGAATACTTAAATACAGTTGTGCTGCGTTTCCGGCTCGGTTACAGCTAAAGTTTATATATTTTACAATAAAATTTTGAAAGCTGAACAAGCTGGTCGCCAAAAGCTGCTAATTATGTAAACAAAAATATTTAGAAGTAATACTGAACAACGGAAGTAACTGCGGTATCGTTGCCAAGAGTCGTAATAAGGTCGCTGACACTTATTAACCTTTCTAATATGCATTTGTTCATGTGCACAACTATTTATGGAAAGTCAGACGACAAAACAAATCTTTAAAAAAATAATACATCGTTTTATTTACACCTCCTCTCACGCGGTAAAATATTAAAAGAAACAACAGCTAAACGATCCGACCTGTCAACAGTGCTCAAAATCGTCTATATGAGTTAGAAGCTAAGATAAGGAGTCAACTCGAGACGTGAAGCATTTCAGATAATAATGTTTTCCTTTTCCACCAACTCATTGATAGACATCTTCACCGCGAGTTGTTAGCTCAGCCTGATTTGATGTGAGAAGTATATTATGTTTATCATTTATTTTATAAGGAGAGGCATAATTTCGGGATGAATTCTTTTCGTATCTTATGTTTATTTGATTTGATTTGGTGACGTTAGTTATTATCACAGAAGAATGAATGATTTAATCTTAAAGTAACAGTTATGCTACCAGGTGTTGTTTTATCTGCTATTTTTTTATTATTTATTTCCAACTCCTCTAAATAAATATGCTATAAAGATGAGTGAAATTGTTTGAAGTAATTATTATTTTTCAACAGAAGCTACATTATGTAATTGAAAATTTAATCGTATCAAATTAAGTATGTCAAAAAAGATTAATTAATTATAATGTTGTCTCCACTTAGTATCAAAGTTTCACTTAAGTCATAATAAATCTGAACAGTTATCCCACATTTCTTTTAAAAATCATGTTTGTCATTTTCTTAAATAAAGAAAAAATTGATCCTTGACTTTTTTTAGTTTAGGAAATAGACTTCAAAATAAATAAAAGATTGTATTTTAATTGCGACCAGCTACAACAAATAGGAATTTCTCCAAAGAGGAGAGTGAGTCGTTAAAGAAAGCTGGATTGTAAATTAGCGAATTGGTCGGGTCATGAATCTAAATATTACCCTGTACCTAGACCCGGATAGGTACAAAATTCGATTTCCACTGGATACCCGGATGGTACATCACTAAGGTTAAAAGGCATTGCTTAAAATAAAACTTTCCTTGTGAACTTAAATCATGGTTAAAACAATAGACTTGTTTTAAATTTTTATTGTTTCAGAGTGCGATGTAAGGAAAAATACAACTTTTTAATTTTAATTGAAATGATTTCTGGGGGAATATATTACTTATTCATAGCTTGCCAGGAAATCGTTTTTAATGAGTTTTATGAGGTTGTTTTCAGAAACAACTTATTTCACTGATTATCAATTTTTCATTAATAAAATATTTCGTCTATAAAAAATAAATATAAATTAAATCAAAAATAGAACTTGTTTAAGCAATCTTCTATCTATTTTATTAGCATAAAATGCGTGATCATGTTGCATATGAGTCAATTCCTTAATTATTTAAATCAGTCTTAGAAGAAGTGATAAATTGATTAATTATTCATTCAGCTCGATCAAGTAACATTAAAAACAATTAAGTTGATTTATCTTTAATAAAAGATATTGAAATTCTCCTAATTAAAAGAAAAGCAACAAAAAAATCAATAAAATTATTTTGGACCACACCCAATTAAAGAGTAAAAAGAAATCACAAGCATAATGATAGTGGAAAAATTAAACTAGATTGCATTCCCCCAAATTAATTTATACGATTTAGTTATTAACATAATTTATTAAAATACTGATAAGTAGATTAAATCGAGACTTCAATTCTGATAGGAACTTGTGACTTAAAAACTAATAATAGTCATTTTGAAAATTATACTAATAATTAAGAAAAAAAACTATAATTATTCACGTTGTTTATTATCTTATTAATAACTCATTTTAATAGATTTAAAGCAAACAAACGAACAAACTATTAATTTATAAAGGAATAACAAAACTGTTAATTGAATTGTTCTTGAAAAAAAGATAGAGATAAAAATTTTAAAACCTGCGTTTTTTTTGACAGTTTAAAAAGGAGAAAAAAAGTTTCCAGCCTGAAACGTTTAAACATAAGGCGCACCACTTTAAAAAGACGTGAGGGGAATTTAGAATTTATGGAGATCGAAGTATATTATTGCAAAAGTTGATGCGTTTTTCGTTTCAAGTCTGAGAAGAATATTTATCTTTTTTTTTGAAATTTTTAAACGTAGTCAAAATTTTGATTTACGACAAATTTTGTTAGCGGGGCCGGTGTAGCCTGGTTGAAAGGACACTGGATCCATGTCCAAGAGTTCGTGGGTTCGATCCCAGCCGGCCGAAGACCTCCGTGTAGTAAATGGTGACTGATGCACGTTAAATCTGTCGAGTCACGAAGTCCTCCATGTTCCTGTAACAAATCAATACCTCCGGGGGTACTGATCCAGGAGTCTCCTTGTCTTCTGGATTGGTTAAAAATTGCAAGGGTGCGGAGTTGAACATTAGTAGTAGTATACTCAAAATTGGTTTGACTGTTTAATGACGGATATAAGATGTAAAACATAAAATTTTGTTAGCAAATTTATAAAGCCGTTATTTATATTGGCATCAGGCACAGTAATTGTTATCACTCTAATTGAATTTTGAACAGTCTAGCTAAACGGAAAGTAGTCGAAAGTTTGATTGATGGTTAATTTTATTTAGCGAAATAATGTCGTTATAAATTCTGCTTGTAGTGGTCAAAAAACGATTCAAACTTATAGCGTCATCACGCACAGAGCTAAAATTTAATTTGATTTTTTATGATCAAAATATCTTCTTTTTTAGTGATGAAACTTTGCTTCGTAATTCAATTTTATTCGAATATGGACTCGAATAAAAGAAAACTACTCATTGCCGTAACATATGTGTGAAATATAAAGCTATCAAAAATATGGTCACATATGACTATTCACATATTAAGGAAATGTCTCCTTTTTAATTCAATTCAAATTGTACAAAAATGGAAATTTTATTTGAAAGTTGACTCGTCGGAAGAAATAGTTAAGTAATGTGACAGATGGGGAAAATTTATTGCTATCTGATCCATCATATAGCAATATCTAGAATGTGAACCATTTTTAAATAAATCCTGGTTCTATCAAATTCGCACGCATACTGGCAAGAATAGAAAAAAAAAATATCTCAAAAAACTGAAGGTGGGAAAAAAAACTTGATCATCGAAGAACTTCATCGGCCATAGAAACTATTAAAGCCGAAATTGTTAACAAATGTCTCAAAAACAGGCGCCCATCCTCAAAATTCACCAGATTTGAATAAAGAAAACTCAAAGTGGCTGACAGAAAAATAAACAAATGTGAAAAACAATACAGAAAAAAAAAACCCCGCAGTCGACAAGAGAAACGACTTTGGCCATATGAAGCCTATTAGGGCTTGATGCATTTCCAAGCGGTGTGGAGAGGTGGGGCTAAGAACTCATTAAATTAACGAGGTAATCGGCTGGTTTTTATGCCGAAGGTTCAAACAATGTGCGAAAATCCTTCACGTCTGGTGTATCTTGAGAATGGACGCCTTGCTTTTGAGCACTTAAGACATCGACTCTTAACCCCTTAATAATTTTTGAAGCTGATAAAGTTTTTTCCATTATCAAGTATAACATGCAACAGATGAAAATGTTCAACTTTATATAATGTTTACAGTTAATATATATTTTATAGTTATATTTACTCTACGTTCATAGTTAAACGTTCTACATTTTTTTTTAAATCGTATTATCATTTTTTTTCCAAATTTTTGTTCTTTATAATGAAACTACACTCGAAAGTCGACTCATAGAAGAAAGCAGCTAAAGTAACGTAACAGCTGAAGAGCTGTGTTGTTTTTTCGCATGAATGGAGGATTATTCGGGAAGTTGTCCTCCGCTGTAAAAGGCATGATATGCCCTTGGCCTACTAAATGTTCGAATAAGGCTCTCTGAAGAACAATAACTCGTGTATAACCTTCGAGTTTTCCCTCTCTTTCGTGAGTCCTGCTTCAGATGATATAAGATCTTTTAAGTTTTTTTCCCATTTTTTTTCCATCCTCCCTCTCTTCATTAATTAATCCTTCACGAGAAACTGTTTGATTGAATATCTTATTGTGTAGCTTTCAATTACTTGTGTTCGAAAGTATTGTTTGTCATGCATTGAATTTTAATTAACTAACACTTTCGTTAATTAGAAAAGATATTTTGTAAATGAAGATCATTTCGAACAGAGTCTTGATACTTAATGTTTTTAAACTTAATTTATGATCTTGAAGTAATGCTTTTTTTATGGTGTAAGCTTTGTTTTACTTGATCTTCATATTGAGATAATTCAAAATTCACCTAGGCGAGTGTAGAATGGTTAAGATACATTAAAAAGATAATGAAGCACGATTTAGAAAGAAAAAAATATTGTTCGTGAATTGCTGATTCAAAGAGCTAAAAATTTGGCTAGAGCCAATGGTATATTGTAATATATTTTTTATAATATAAAATATTTACTTATATTTTTTATGAGGAGGTTTATGTCTTGTGGTTTTCAAACTTTCTAAAGTCAGTGTAACGTGATTTAAAACCAATCATAAGCAGTCAAAAGTTCTTGGCAACTTTGTAACTGTCTTTTTTCTTATTCAAAAGGTAGTAGCTCTTACTCGGAAGTTAGCTACTCATCTATAAAAAATTTCGGATCAAATTATTATAAAATGTACGGACACTCAGGGAGCTGGTAGTTTTTAAGTTAAAAAGCCATTTTTACTAGAACATGCTATGAAACAAATAATCTTATATACCGTAATTTTTACAGTAATAGTAACCGTGAAATTGCGGAATCACTCTAATTAAGTAAATATTACTGTAAAAGTTACGGTATAATATTTTACGATAAAAATGGATTTTATAAATGATGCACCCAAAGTGCTGGTACTTTGTATCGTAATTTGATTCGGATTTTTTTTACGGTTTAGTTGATGTTCTAATGGATTTCGTCGAGTTGGTTATAATCAATTTACTTTACTTACACACCTCTTTAATGTGGGATGTTTCAGAATTATTATAACAAAGTCTAAGCGATTCCGGAGAGAAAGTAATAATCATTATCTCCTTTTTTCTTTATGAAACTCCCAGTTCTTTTTTCGTAAAAAAAAAAAAAAAATAGCTGTTTAAACACGATTTTGAGCTCGTGGCAAAACCAAAGCAAGAGTGGTGCACTTCCATTTTTCTGATATCGATGAAATACATTATCATCGATTTACTGTTGTCCTGTTAGTATTCAGGTAATTATAGATGATGGGACAAATACCACGAAAGTCGCTGAGGAAATCCTTTATACACAGATGACATCGAATGTCAACCTAGTGCTTACGGAATATTGCTGAAAATTTCAAGAAACTGTATATTATAGCTGAGATAATGTCACTACGAATCACTTAAACGTGTTTGTTCCAAAAAGACAATTCAATTGTTATTTATTGTTGTTTTGTCAAATTTCTTTTGTTTAGCAAATTTACGAACACTCCGTTAGCAACCAGAAGTGCCACAAAAAGCAAAATGAGCATAATTTTTCCATTAATATGGTAACGGTTTACCGGAAATTAAATTTTTTTTAATTATATAGTTCTAATTACCACACAATCAGTAAAAATATAAAATTAAAAAGTGATTCGATAAAGATTACCAAAACCCTTCGATAAAAATTATCCGGCTTTTTGGTGTTCCCATAGAGCCAAAAGCACGCTAAATGTTACCATATTCTGGTATTTTGACCATACTTTTTTTTCTCAATGTAGAACCAATTTTTCCGATCATACAGACTCTGAGTCTAAGTAGAAGAACTCGTTCAGAATATAAAATATCTATGGTGATACCCTGACATATTTACCTTCACACGAGATTAAATTACCATCAAAATTCATTTTATCTTCTGATTGTTGAATCTAAAACATCAAAATGTTACCATCTATTAAAAAATTGACAGGTTAAAGTGATCTAGGTCGTTTGAAGAACACTCGATTCTGCTTTGCATATCTCATTTTTTTTCCATCAGTTTTTGTGAATATATGCACCTACGCATTTTTAACTAATAGGTTATTAAATATATTCCTTGGAGAGGCGATGGAACATTAGTTTCATATCTACTGAATCCACCACTCCCTTTGCGGCTTTGTAAAGCATGATAACTGTCCTCATAAACTTTAAACCGTTTAGTGCAGATGTCGTTTCCTTTGTGAATTGGTACTTTCTTTTTATTGAATAAAAAACACGTTTTTTGTCTGGGATAAAATGTTTCCTCTACCTGTATTTCTGCCGCAGCTCATTTGGGATAGAATTAAAATGTCAATAACAGATTACTGTCTGAGTCCTTTTTGACCTTCGAAATTGGCTTTGTGAATTGTGGTGAACTGTTAATAACTGTAGGAATGATTTTTTTAAAAATTTCTTGTAAGGAAACTCAGGGACTCTCTTGAGAAACAAATTGACAACAAAGTGTCAATTAGTCTAAAAATTTTTTTCAAGAAAAAAACTTTCCTGTAACTTACATTAATTTTACCGCTTTTTAGAAGATTTTAAGGAACTTCATGTTATTTCCCAGAAATGTCATTTGACTTCCAAATTTGAGTTTTGATATTTTTGCAGTACCTGTTTCTTTCTGTATAACAATTGCACTTTGAAAAAGCACTTGTTTCTTACTGGCAAATATTTGCACTTTGAAAAAGCATATGTTTCTTACTGTACAATATTTGCAATTTGAAAAAGTGTCTATTTTTTATGTATAATAATTAACTAATATATATTCACTTACTTCTTTCTGCATAATAATTCACTGTAATGACAATTTTTTAAAGCGAATTACAGTGAATCATTCTACATTTCTGTATAATATTCGTACTTTGCAAACGTATCCGTTTCTTTCCGTATAATATTTGAGCTTCGAAAAAATACCTGTTTCTTTATGTGTAATATTTACACTTTTAAAAAGTACCTGTTTCTTCTGTTTTAAAATATATCTTCGTCATGGCTTAGTTAGGTAATATTATATTATTACTTTATATTCTCATATAAGAACAATCCTTTCAGTATTGAATCCTTAATTTTAATAATTTTCAAAATCGCAATAATAAAAAAAAATTCATTAAGAGGGGGTAATAAATAAATACCGTTAAATGAGAGATAAATGAATAATGCCCTTGTAATTTCTATTAATTTTATGTTGATGGCAGCCAAAGATGTTATTAATAATCATATCAAGGGATTTTTCCATCGAACGAGAATCCTGGAAGCAGTGCGACGACAATTATCTTTTCATGATGTATTGAGAAACTAAAATTTAAAGCTATGATTTTTCAATTGAATAAGAATTGCCATTTCGATCTTCTCATCATTGATAAACAGCCTTCCATATCCTTGCAATTCTAAATTTCCTAAGCTTTCATTTCTATAAGTTATTCGTTTCTAAGCTTTCCTTGCAATTTTCAATTCGACTCAAAAAAGACTAGCGTCAAGCATATGAACAAAATATCGCTTTTTTTAGTGAAACTAATTTTTTTTCACTACTCGAGGAAAGAAATAAAGAAAACTGCCAATGATGCTAGCCTGAGCTGCTGTTGCTTAAGGGATAGAGCGTTCCATTCCCCAATGAAGTGAACCAAGTTAGAATCCCAGGGGTGGCTGGTTAAAACAAATTTCGCTACCGTTTCATAGCGACCACAGTGCTGACGTAAAATATCCTCAGTGGTAGAGAGATCCTGGGTTAGAATTACCTTGCTGTCGAGTTAACCATGAGAGTTTTTCGAGGGTTTTTTCCCCATGTAACGCAAATGCTTATTAGTTACATCAAAATGTCTTGCACGTCTCAATTCTTGATCCAGAAGTTCCCTTGTCTTCTGGATTGGCCTCGGAGTTGAACATTGATAGTCCTAAACTTAGAATTAGTTCAATGTCGGTTATAAAATGATGCTAGCCCAATGGCAATGGAATACAGCTACTGCTAACGGAGCAGAAGAAAAGGGCGACAAGCAAGATGATATATAAAAAAAGAAGCAAAAAGCATAAAACGTATTAAAATATTGTAAATACAGAAAAATATATTTTAAAATATTTTTGATTACGTATGTATGAATGTACGTATTATAAGATTATACAGATCATACAAGTGTCTAGCGAATAAAGATGACTGAAAACATTAATAATAACTAAGTTTGAATTCCAGAAGATGATAGTTTGATACATATTTAAAGCAGTTACAAACTCAAAACTTTAAAATAAATGTTCAGAAGTTTATGAATTACGCTTTATAAAATATCTATTGTTGTGGTAATTGTATAGAGAAAAGTTGTCTAAATCGCATCACCTTTGATTTTGAAAGAAGTATCGTATACTAAACGCACTTTTTTGGACATGAAGATCTCAGCTGAAGAAACAAGACGCTGTGTGCTTGCGCTAATTTTTTTTTAAAATTAATCAGTTTCACAAGTTTTTAATATAATGCTTGAACTTTCTGCGTAGCATTCTGCTCTCATAGGAGAACTAAATTAATGTACAACTTTTTGTAGAGATATATAATTGTTCAGCAAACTATTCTGTTATGTTCTACACATTGCCAGCTAAATATTGTTTGAGGCTCGGAATAACATTTCGTTTTAAACGTAACATATTGCCTAAGCCTTACCGGTACAGTTTAGGAGCAATGTATCAATTTCAACAACTGAGCAAGTCGATTTTCTATCCATTTTAACAGTACTAAGCCCAAACTGTCGAAAATTGGATGGGAACTATTTCTGGACTAACTGTCATTTAATACCTTATTTCTCGTCACGTGAGCGAGGCTTGTAATGAGACTACAACAATTGGATACCTGCAAGTGCCGTAGTGTGTGTATCTCGAGCCCAATTGGTTGTTAAAACGTGACTTTGTTCACGTTAGCAACCGTTCTTTCCATTCTATTTCGACTTAACTTATAACTTCAAGTATAAATTCTCTTAAGTGATACATTCCATAATCATTCACAAAGATTCTTTCACAATGATTCACCATATATGATTCACCACATAATTATTCACCATATATTTCTTTCACCATATAATTCTTACTTAACGCAAAGACAGGCATGAAGCCATGTGAAACGTAAACAAACTAACTATGCATTGAAGTTGCCAAGTACATAAAATAACAATATATCACGCGTTACAATAAAATACATAAACAAATAATAAATCTGAAAAATAATTATACATTTCAACGAATTCAATGTGCGATACAGCGCTGTATTTAATTAACTTCAAGTTAAATAACATTCTACCTTATGTGGAAAATCTGAACTCTACTTTGACACACCATTTTGTTTATTGACGATCAGCTGGAGCTGACGTCATAGGTCACATGATCTTCTTCTTCTCTAAGGGATTTAGCTACTTTGTCGCTTCAAATTTTAATCAAACTGTTTTTTTTTTTTTGTTTTTTTTTATTGACAGCAGAGAATATCAATCTATACTTCAATCAATCGAAAAGATGCGAAACTATTTCGGTAACTTCAACGAGATTTAATATAATTTCCTTATGATAAAATTTATTTCCGTTATATAATTAAAAGTGAGGAAAAAACATCTAACTGATGAGCCTTTTAGTTATTCAAGTAATAACCTGGTAATTATTGGTTACTTAAATGAGTTGATGGAGCGATCTGTACCAGTATCCTCCATGTTGAAGGTTTCAAACGAACTAATTTTCTCATTCTGAATCCGAAGAAGAGAAAGGTTGGTTATGGATACTGTGGTAACCTGCTTACTACAACTCAACACTGCCAGTCTCGTATGCCATAGCAACGAGGAACACAAAAAAAGAAAACTAATGTTTTCTTTCTGCTGCTTGATAATTCTCCTGTTTTTAATATGTACGTTATTGTTATTGTTCAAAGCTGTTAATATATTATATTTTATACTAAGAAGCGAGTCTACTTATTTCTCACAAAATGTATTCCTCCACAGATACCAAAAATATTAGTTGTAATAAGCAGCACTTATAAAAGTTACGCCTGAACTTCGTAGCACGTTATATCATGTTTCATTTACATTTTATAAACTTATAATACTATTTTTGCAATTGTAATAGTTTAAAAATTTATTGTTTTGGGGCTATACATGGTCTCCCTATTCACTTAATCATAAATATTCTCAATTTTTGAAGTTAGTCCGATTTAAAGAGCAGGTGGTACGAATCAGGCAACCGATTTCCTAAGTCGTACCACTTGCAGACCTTGCAAAAACAATTCCTTTTTAGCTTTTACCGAATAAATATTATTACCAAAAAATAATAACAGTAGCTGAATAACTGTATAATATTTTTAAAATATCTCAAGTGTCAGTGATTTCTGACTAAAATATTCTTAAAATATCTCAAGTGTCAGTGATTTCTGACTGAAATATTCTTAAAATATCTCAAGTGTCAGTGATTTCTGACTGAAATATTCTTAAAATATCTCAAGTGTCAGTGATTTCTGACTGAAATATTCTTAAAATATCTCAAGTGTCAGAGATTTCTGACTGAAATATTCTTAAAATATCTCAAGTGTCAGTGATTTCTGACTGATAAAAATTTAATTGTAAAACGCTGTACGATTTAGGCAACTTTTCAATATATTACTTAAGATTAAGAAAATAGAACATTTCATCGTTAAAAACTTGAAATTCATTTAATTTTTTTTTAACGTTACCTCGATATTTGAGCACAAATTTCAATTGTATTTACCTCAGGTAGCACCGGGAGGAATTTTCCCTGTTATTTTAAGAAAGACTACAGAATTATGAAATATATAGAATCGAAACAAATGAGATTATTTTTAAACATTAACTTTCACATTCGACCTTAACGCCCCTTGCTGTGCTTGTTTTCTTCTAAAATTTTTCATAAAATGTGATGATTATTACCAGATTAAAAACTTGATACTCATCCAAAATATATAAATAGGAAATAACACACGACATGTTTTAAGCGTTCAAAAACAGACACCCATTTTCAAGACTTGCCAGTCGTGACTGAGAAGAAATAAAAGTGATTTGAAATGTAAAACGGAAAGTTACCAACGAAAAATAGCAAAATAAATGTGAGAAACAAAAAATAGGAAAATCCCAGTTGCAGAAAGAGAAAAAAAAAGAGAAAAAACCACAGAATCCAAGAGAGGCAAATCAGGGTCAAATGCATTTCCACTCGCTATGGAGAAGTGGAGAGAAACTAACGTCATTAACAGGGAAATCAGCATTTTTATGAATAAAACAAGATTTTAGGCAATCAAGATGAACTGTGTGACTTTTTTGAGTACTTAAAACATGTGGACTGTTATTTCCTATTTGTTTATTTTTAAAGCAAATAAAGTTTTTAATCAGGAAATATCTTATTGCTTCAGTTTCTTTGGGTTATTCACTTTGTTGCTATGATTAATTTTATTTTTAATTGAATTTGTTAAAATAGAAAACCCCTTTTTCTGCAGATTTGGTAGTTCTCGACATTTTCTATACCTTTTGTTGTACAATTTACTAAACACGTTTAGTAAATTTATCATATTTTTATTTTCACTTGCATAGAGTAGACAAAGATCTTCTGGCAATAGTGGGAAAGGTGCGTACGGAGGTAAAACAGGTTGAGAATCTCTGTAATTGATAATTCTCATGTCACACAAAACCATGTTTGAACAACTTAAGTAGCAATTAGAGGAATGACACGTGAAAAAAAATGATCTTAAAATATCTCCCAATCTTTCAGCGTGAAATATTTCCTACATTTTATGACTTACCCGTGTTAAATCCATAAATATTACAGTTGACAGTTATTGATAATGCCACGATAATAAAGTTTAATGTTTGGAACCGACTTCTATAGTTTAGAAACAACTTTAGGATTACTATTTTATGACTCATTCATTTAGTTTTATGATATTCTTCGGGGGCATTTTGGTTCTTTTAACATTGACATTTTGATGTCATTTTATGATTGGTTTTCAAAAAAACTTTTGAATTGTGTAGGATGTTTTTTTTTTCAACTTGCGAATGAATGAATAAATAAGGAGTGTGGGAGGAAATATATTTTTTTCTCAGTAGAGTTGGACAAATATGATTATTTCCCAATGTGATTGCCCTGAAAATTCAGAATTCAGGAATTTTGCATATTTACCTAAAAGTCCCCCTTTCGTAAATTGTTGACTCATGTGAAGTAAATGGTAATGCATGAAGCGCTTTGCCGATCTGAGTCTAGTAACTTTGGACCAACAAAGCAAAAAATTTCTCTTTATTAAATTATTAAACAATATATATTTTATGTTGTTTTTCTTTTTATTGACAAACATTTATTTATATTTAATCATTCGTGAATAATATTTTTTTAAATGCATATAATTGGCGAAAATAAGGTTTTTCTTTTTTATATAATTTGCAAACAATCTTACTTTTCCTTTAGCATCATTATCATAGCATATTATATCTCTTTTACAACATAAGATAAACAAGTGACTTTTAACATCTTTTGAAAATTATACCTCTTTCATAACATATGATAAATGTGTAACTTTTCATTTTACATAGACTATTATTAATACTGTTGACTATTACATAGACTATTGTTTAATATCACTAGCAAGCAATTTTTTGATTGCTTAAAACAAAATGTATTAAAAAATAGATTTTCTTACTCATACTGAAAAACCAATTCCTGTAAAATTATGGTAAAAAAGTATCAGCACTGAGAATATCAGTACTTGTGACATAAAATCCATTTCTACCGTAAAATTTTACGGAATTAAAAAATCTAATATTCTGAATCACTGTAATTCAGTAAATTTTATTGTAAAAATTACAGTATAAAACTCCACTGTGAAATGAATTTTGTCATAAAAAGTACTGACACCCTGAATGCCGGTACTTTTTACCGTACTCTTTTAGAAATTTTTACAATGTATCAATACATTTCCTTCACACGTAAAAAGAAACGTAACCTTGTGTTTCGTATCGTTAGCAAGTATTTATTATGTATCAAAAATCAAAGCACGTGGATTTTGATTCATATGATTGACAAAAAATGTATATAGTTTCTTTGATTGATTGTGAGTTTCTTTTGATATTTGAAAAGGTTTAAAAAACTGTTTAACTATTGAAACATAACAAAATGGGATTTTCTAAGAGTTTAGAACATATAAATAAACTTTTATGTGACAACAATGTATTAGATAGATATTTAAACATAAGAAAATGGTGCATTTTATAAATTTCGAAAAAATTTTCAAAGGCTAAAATAAACATTTAAACTACTGACAAATTTCAAAATGACATTTTCTATAAGTTTAGAACATCTTTGGAAAAGTTAAAATAAACTTTTGTATTACAATAATATGTTAGACAGTTGTTGAAACATAATAAAATGGTACTTTCTATAAGCTAGGAACAAATTTGCAAACGTTAAAATAAACTTTTAAACTGCTGAAACAAAACAAAATGGCACTTTCCACAAGTTTAGAACATCTTTGCAAAGGTTAAAATAAACTTTTGTACTACAGTAATATACTACTGACAGATTACAAAATGTCATGAAGTAAACTTTTAAATTACTGAACAAACGAAACAAAATGGCATTTTCTATAAGTTTAGAACAGTTTTTTCAGCTGTAAATAGTAGTGCGTGATAAAAATAATTTCAGCAAAAGAAAGGAGGCTGGCAGTATGATATTGGCACGTTATCATACGTGTGAATGAATAATTTGTACTCAGCTTTTTTTATGATTTAACCCAAAAATACTCACAATTCCATGAGTTTACTGAAGCAAACCGTTTAATAACTGATTCTTTGTTTTCATTTTTTTCACCCTTGTCGAACAAGAAATATCCGTTCCACATCACAAACAAACCATACAACAATAAACAAAAGAGAATTCCTTCGACATTTTCGGTAATAATTTTTCTTGTTTTGAAATTGTTTACTTTTTTCCCTGAGATCTGTGTAAAACGTGAATATTTATAGCTTTAAAAGTTAAAAGTCTAGACTTCTAAGTATACTTCTTTGTTTACGTTACGTTTGATTTAGAATCCATCTATTTTGAAGAGTTGTTTTTTGTTTACTTGTAAATAATGGAGGTAAACAGTAAACATTGCTGGGAGGACACGATCGTACGAAAAAAAATTCCGAGTTCAGGTTGATTTGAAATAACTAGTTTTAGTTCGAGAACTATGACTCAGAGAGCCGTAGAAAAATTTAATCAGATATACAAGAAGTTTGCTACACTTTTTTGTATGAAATAGATACAGACAACAAATGTTTTGTAATATCTTTTTGAAAATTGTTGATAAAAATTTAACCTTAATTTTAAACTAACAGAGGCAACAAAAATATTAATTTGTTTATATTTTCGTATTGTAAAACAACTCGAGAATGCACCAATTTGTTTAGTTACGGCACAAGATATATGTTTTTTTTTAAATTTTGAGCTATTAATTTTAAACATTGCTCATAAGTATATACATGTGTCTATGAGTAATATCTAATAATAGTTTAAATTATCGGTAGTTTTTTCGTTCAATTAATACATTGATTAGCTAGTCGAAATTTTCCAAGTGAATTGAACATCAAATATTGTAAAAATAATTGGAAAAAGTATTAAACAAACTATCACCTGGAAACTTTTTGTTTTATTTCAAAAAGTAAAGAAGTTAATAAAAAACCTATCGAAATCAGCATTTTTGAGAAATATTCTTACAATTGTTATTTTACTATTTTTTTTAAACCTGAGTAAATTAATGAATGAATAACATTCTTGTTATTGTATTATTGTTTTATTGTTAATCTTGTTATTGTAAAAAAAACTACTTTTGGATCACCTTTGAAATGAAAAAAAATTGTATTGCAGTGTGCAAAATAAAAAATGGAATATCTTAAAAGAAATTTTATCTTGTGATTGTATGTTTACAATCTTGGATTCATGTTCTGGGAACTTATCTAAAATATAGTAATTAATATGTGCAGACTTTTATTTCGCTCTATATTGGAAAAAATCATCGTTGTTTTGTGTGTTCAACTTAATGATGAATTTTGTTTTGCTGCGCAACAACTATATAAGACTTAGAAACTTGAAATTACGCAACGGTGTACACAAAACTTAATAGAGTGAACGATGGAACAAAAAAAAGAAATTAACCTTTGATATATTAGTTCGAAAATTATTAACAGTTAAACTTGATGTTAAAATTACAATGCGGGCCTCTCTCCAGTCCTTGTTTAATTTGATAACAACTACAATAACAATAATTAATTATTTAAATTTTTATAATATGAATTATTTTTATGATATTTTACGTCTTGATTCGACAGTGATAACAAAATGAACTTGAAATTAAATTTCACACATGTTTTAAAAATAAAATAATCTCTCCTCTTTTGAAAAATATCGATTTTTACATCCTATCGATTTCATTTGAAATTATCGATTCTTAATCGAAAAATATCGATTTTGAATAAACATACTAAATTTTTTACAATGGATTCTTCTCCTGCAAAATATGAGTGCAAATCTCGAAAATATAATCTTATAGTTTAGTTAGTTGAAAATTCGAACTTCTTAAAGATAATTTATGTTTTTTAAAAATTCTTTGGGCAATATTTATACATTGCAGATACATGCATTCTTAGATTTAGCATAAATGCTTCACTTTAACGTTGGTTGTCCATGAAATCTATGTCAGTAAGCTGTCATAAAGTGAACCAATTATGCAATTAACTGAATAAATGTATTACAAAATTACTTAGAATCAATTAACTGAAATAAACTTGAAAATTAAATATTTGGGGAATGCCTCCAAATCACAGACACTCATATTTTTTTCTAACTTTAATAAAAAAAAGAAGAAAAAAAAATTGTTGTTCTTTTAAACTGCAAGATTGCATATACAATTTTAGAATATTTTTAGAAAATTTTGCTATTAATGCCAAAAAATAAATGTTAATTGCGGTAGATAATTTTATTAATGTAGCTGTAGGCCGGAATAGCCTGGTTGGTAGGGCATTGGGCTCCTGTCCAAGAGGTTGTGAGTTCTGTCGAATAACCAAGTCCTCCATATTCCTCAAATTGTATATTGATAGTTCTCTGGTTCAGTCAAAATTACGATCTGTGAATGAATGAATGGATATATGAATGGGTCCGCCCTATAAACAGACTGTGACATGTGTGTGGCTGAAGTCGTATTCTTGACCTTAGATGGAGCCACTGAAAAACAAGAGACGCACCCTCTGCTTTAAATTCCACTAAGCAGGCTTGCTGGTATTGGCGCTTGGCATTAGAAAAAACAGCAACAACAATTAATTTTAGCTGTCTGCAGCGACAATTATATCTGTAGTGTAATGTTAATCAGTAAATCAAGGATTTTAGCAAATAATTCTTTTTATTGATATTAGTTTAAAACTCGAAAAAAAACTGCTATTTTTCGAAATCAGCTAATTTTATTAAAGTGTAATGCAGTTTCTTGAGTGGGGGTTAATACTCTTTTTTTTTTTTTTTTTTTGAAAATAAATTGAATGAATAACTTTTTTACTATACTTACAGTTTCATAAATTGGCTTTTTTTTTGTGTATTCATCTCTTTTATGAGGAAATGATATGTGTGTCGTTCATAAAATCTTGACCACGCCCGCTACTGAAGGTTAGGACCCACTCGTTTCCGCTTTTTAATGAATGAACTAAACGTAATATCTTGTAAAAGGCATAAAAAAATGAATAAATTATTTTCGATTCATAAAATCAAAATCAAGGGCTATGAAAATATTTAAAAATAAAACCCAAAGGTGTGGTATCCTCTTTTTTTTCTTTCAATTTTTAAAATTAGTTTTTATCGTAACTTATTTTATTATTTTTTTATCGAATTGCTTTAGTTTACAAAATTGGCTTTCGATTTTATAAGAGAAAAGCTTTCTAAGTCTCCACGGCTTGAGATCTACTACTTTAGTAGTTAGAGCATTCTATTATAATCCCGGACGTCCTAGGTTCGAATCCTGTCCGTATCCAACTAACATCTCTCACACGCACTTCTCCTGGCTCATCACTTTTGAGACTAAGCACTTTACTCAAAAATGAGAATATCCTAACACATTTTTCTGTGAATAAAGTAGTAACATTAAGGCAAGAGAATATTTTAACGATATTATGATTCAAGGTAAAGGTTCAAGCTGTAACATATTTTTCTGAGAATGTAGGACAAGAAAATATTCCTTTTTTTATCTTCTAATGCATGAGCGGAATCATACGAATTCTCTACAATTTATAAGTTTATGAGAGTGTACCTCTATAATAAAAATAGAAGTATAAAAATTATTATACAATAGATGTAACTGTACAATTATTTAAAATTGTGTTAATCAATTTGATAACTTAATATTTGCATTGCTAAAATGAACCCCCTTTTCTGTGTTAGTTTCTTGAAAATGAAGATCGTATATTCTGTTTTTTTATAGCTAAGCATTTATTTTTACTCTTATTTGTTATAATTTATCCCACATTGCAAGAATGAAATGTTAATTTTACGATAGTTATACATTTCCTAACTATTTCAAGGTTGAAATTATGTATCTCATTTTATTTATTTGTTATTTTTGTACAGCTCAATTTTCTAGCAAATCATGAATCCTTAGCATTATGTTTTCCTAAATTGCTTGGAATTCGAAGAAAAAAACAAGGAAATACGTACGACCTTCAAACAAAGCCTCCAATTTGAA
The DNA here is from genome assembly GCF_982258835.1 of Parasteatoda tepidariorum. Lineage (NCBI taxonomy): Eukaryota > Metazoa > Arthropoda > Arachnida > Araneae > Theridiidae > Parasteatoda > Parasteatoda tepidariorum. The sequence continues at coordinate 52,481,152 of NC_141762.1, forward strand.
CTCGGTACCCTGTTAAAAGTCGAATTTAACTACTATTCTCATTGTCGGTGACTATTCGCCGAATCATTAAGGTTATCAGATAGTTTAAGAAACTCGACCCAGTCAATTAGCTTAACGATTATCATCTCATTAACCACAGTAATAAGTCAGTGTAAAATCAATTGGGCGTCAGTTGAAATTGGGATGCAGAACCAATTAAGGAGTTCTCCTTTCGTTTTTCAGAATTAAGTAGTAACAAGAATTTATTTTTCGGTATTAATATTAGTTTTCGGTTTTAACAACCTCCAGATGGTACATTAAGAAGACGAATCAGTTGGTGGCTGAGGGTGGATAGCATTTATTAATATTTTGTGCTTTGTGCACATGTTAATATTGTACTTTTTATACACTTCAGCGACATTATACAGTTGTATTATGGATTTAAAAAACTATTTTAATCAAATTTATTTTTTTATTTTATTTCACTTGGGACGTGAATACTTTTTAGACTTGTAAATGGTATGAAAAAAAAAGGTTTAATTTGGAGTGGAAATATTCAATGATTCGTACAGTTTAAAAAACATAGTATTGATTCTCACTTAATTTCAAAAGTTACCAAGTTCGCCAACACATGACATTGTTAAATGACAGACAAAACAATCTTTTCTACTGCATGTCTGATTAATCCAACTAAAATATTTGCAGGGATACCTGCATATGTTTTCCTCAGGCTGCACCATGTTGTTGCTACGAATAGTGTTTATTTTTAAAACATTGTTTGCCAGTTTCATGCTGATAGCAGAGCCATCTATCGACGAACTTAGTAATTAATTTTAAAGCTTTTTTAAAAAAAAAATAATTAATTTCCTAAGAAAAAGGAAGCAAATTAATCACATCTCCTTCTTTTTCTTTAATTGATTTTCAAATTTTTGGAACGCCTGCAGTGTTGGTGTGAAATATTTATAATTTTTTTTTATCCTTTTAAAGATGAACTCTAAATTTTATCATATTCCTTCAAAGTACTTTGAGAAACTCACTGCAAATTTTTTAAACAATTGTTTGCTTTTATACTATTTTAATTACAAATTTTTTCTCTCACCACATTGTCTGTGCGTATGTTTTAAAATAAAGTAATAGGTTATTTTCAACAAACAATTAAAAATTTTATTATTTTTCAGCCTTCCTTTTTTGTTTCAATTTAATGTTTAGAAATTTTTAAATATATTTTAATATGCGTTATGTGTTATTATATTTCTGTATGTTTTTCTTTCTTTTACGAGAACCTACAATTTTAAGATCCGGAACATTTTTTTAACAGATTTAAGCAATATTTTTAATTTTTATTTTGCGAAAATAATAAAAAGTGTAACATTTTTAAAATTCTTCACTACAAAATTTGTCATCAATTTTAAGTCTAAGGTAAAGAAACATTTACTCGTCTTTAAAATTCTCAATAATTCCACATTAGATCAAATTCAGTGTTATATTTTTAAGTTGAAGGAGCCTTTATCATTAAAATCGGTCTTAATTTTATGTTCATAAAATAATAAAAAATTCTTTTAATATAAGCTTTATAAGTTATTATATTCCAGTACGTATATCTACCTTTTACATTCCGTTGGATGATAATTTTACGATTACGTCTTTGTAATTCGAAACACTTTTCACAAATGTGGAAAAAAAAATTTATTTTGAAAAATGAAAAGAGTATTACATTTTCGAAATTCTTGATCAATAGATCTTTTATCAATTATAATTCCTAGATAAAGAAACATTACAGTTTCGTGATGATTCAGTATTATATGAAATTGGTATTATATTTCAAAATTAAAAAAAAAATTACCGATAATAAGTCATTTCTTTTCATAATTTTTTAGAGGAAATAAACTATTTTTAAAGAGCGAAAATCTTTCTGTACTTCTCCACTTTTGTTATATTACATGCACATGATGTTTTTAGTATAATTAATGGAAATTGTTCTTTTAATGAATTTAAGAATTTATAATTAAGTACTCATTAAGTACTTTTCAAAAATAATGTTTTTCTTTCTTTTCAGATTTTTATGATTCATGATACCAAAAAAATAGAACGATTTTGTTAAGATTTTGGTTTATGTAAAAGATTTCGAATGCAAAGGGATTTTATACATGGAATAGAACAAAATAAACAATTTTTTGAAGGTAAGCATCTGATTTAATTATTATTTTTAATATCAGATTTCAAATTACTATTTTGGTAAATAGAATTTTATTAAAAGCATTAACAACTTATAAGGTAAGTTAATTTAACACTAAGGAAATTCTTCAGAATTCTTCAAAATGTTTTGTTTTTAATAAATTTTATAATAAAATTTATTTTCGTTAAAATTAAAAGTTAAAATTATCTTAAATAGCTTTGTTTACAACTATTTGTGTTGATTAAAAGGATTTTATAACGAAAAGACTGTTATTTACAGCATGAAATCTCTGAAATATTCAATAAAGATAACTTAAAATTAATAAAATGCATATTAATTTGTTTTGAAATATAATAATTTTTTTATTTGTTAGTTCTCTGTAACAAACAACCATGAAAAGGTCTTGTAATTCTTTACTATTTTGTAATTGTTTGTATCATGTAAAAAACAACAGAGTAATTCGTAACGAAAATTACCTTTCACGACAATTACCATTTATTTCATTTACTGTTTGTTTTTCATGTACTCAAACACCGAGTTTGAAGTGCAGCTGTTTTTGAGGAGTGCCACCTGGCGACGAATAATTAAGTTGATTAATGAGGCATCCTTAGAACTGATTCCAATGGCCTTGCTCCTTTTCATAATTTACATATAACTATGGTACTTTTCTAAATTCATAACCTGATTGTTTCAAAAAAATTTTTATTTTTATTTTACGATTATATTAGCTATAGTTTTCTAAAAAAAATCTCGATTATAAGAATTATTTTAGCATTTTTATTATTTTATTTATGTTTGTGGAATTAGAATTCATTGTTCCTAAAATTCCACGTTTTGAATAGTTAGACACAGAGCCGGATTATACCTTTCGTAGGCCCTAGGCATAGCCGTTTTTGGGCCCTCCCCTTCTTCCCCCACTCCTCCCCTCTTTTCAAAATATATGCTAAAATTTTCTTGCATATTTCTTTTTTACATTTTTATTAATATGGATTTTAATTTACGATTTATGGATTTTAATTTTGTTTATTGAACTTTATCTGCAATACCGACATACTGCCGATATTGTAGTTGATATCGATAATACCATTATGATTAGTTCGATCGATAACTATGTAAACACTTCACGTCAACAATACAACAGCAAACCTGCAAATAAAACAGTGAAATTGATAGTGAGATTAATTACAAGAAATATTTATACAGTAGAGAACCAATTATCTGTGATGCTCGGGACCATCGCTATCCCGGATGTCTGAATTTCCCAGTTTTCTGGATCGACCAAAAAGTGTCATTAATCGATGTTTTATCGGACCCGAATTACAAGGAAATTACACAAAAATTTGTCAGAATCTGAGATTAAACTAAAAGCGCAAAATTTGGTGAAAATTTACTCATCCGATTTAGAGAAAAACTTTGTAGGTGAATTTTTACTATTTTCAAATTTATATGAACATAAATCTGCACAAGAAATGTTGAAGGCTCAAATTAAAGATAAACTTGTGAATACTTTTCCTAACGTTCACATTGCATTAAGAATATATTTGTCGATTCTTGGATCAAATGCAGAAGGAGAAAGATCTTTCTCCAGATTAAAATTGATAAAAAATTATTTGCGTTCAACAATGAATCAAGATCGTTTGGCATCGCTCGCACTTATGTCTATTGAATACGACATTTTGCGTTGTTTGGAATTCGACAGCATAATACAAGATTTCGTTGAATCCAAAAATCGCAAAAAAGTAATATATTAGATCATAAGATTCTGCAAAATAATTTATTACCGAAAAATATTATATTTTTATTTGTATCTTCATAATTTTGTGCAAAATACACTTGTTGTTTTTAAAGCTAAACTATTTTTGTCAACAAATTTTTTTCTCCCAAGTTTTTCGTAGGCCCCTGAATTTCGTAGGCCCTAGGCACGTGCCTAGTGTGCCTATGGGTTAATCCGGCCCTGGATAGACAGTATGGTTTATTTTGATTGAGATTTTCCTCATTATATTAAAAATATGCAAATAATTTCTAATATTTTTCCATTAAGTTTTCAACTGTTACCTAGACGACCTTAATGTTTTATTTATTTGTTTCTGATTTTGCGTAGCTGCACAAGGAAAACGTTAAAGAAAAAAAAAATTCGGTTTACAAACGAAAGGTTTTGAAAATCAAATTCTTGCTTCACATTCTTCACAAACAGATCGGAAACGATTGTTAAAAATTTTTTATTCCACAATTATGATATAACGAAAAGATTCTTAAAAATAATTTTGCATTTATACTAAAAAATATTCGTTAAATATAAAATTCTGATTAATGATAATGAGAATGGTTCTTATTATTGAAAGTGACGAATTTCTTTGAGAATCTCTATTTATTTATATTGATTTATCGTTCGAAGTATGTACAATTCATCATTGTTTGAAGAAAAATCTCATTTCAAGCTTAATATTGTTGCTCCTAACAGTCTATAAACAAAATTGAATGAAATAGAGCCTTCTTTTCTTGCTAATTATAAATAAATTGCTCAAAATAAAGCATAAAATTTCGACACAGTTTTTGGATTAAGTTTATTGAATCTTTGGTTTAAATTAGATCCTTCTTTTCTAACTATTCTTATTTGTAAAAATAAGGCTTATCATTAAAACAAGGATTTGGATCGAATTACTAGTTTACGAATTAATTTGCACAAAATCGAGCCCTCCTTTTCTGCAAATTACTTTTGGTAAAAATAAAGCATATCACCAGGGTACTATGTTGGATCAAACTAGTTGAATTGTTTACTCAAAATAGAGCCTTCTTTTTCGTCCATTATTTCTGATCAAAATAAAACATAACATTTAGACGCAGTTTTTGGATCAAATTTATCGGATCGTTCAAAATAGAACCTACTTCTTCACCATATTATTTTTGATCATTAGAGCATTGTTTTGGATCCAAATATTGTTACAAATTATTTTTCACTAATAATTTTTAAAATTTTCATAATGTAAAAACTTGTTCAGAACCTTTTTTTTTAAATAGTTATGAATCTATAGTTTTCCTATTTTTTATTGTCATAAGTCACAAATTTAATTCTAAATTGTGAATTATCGTTTAAATTACCGGATATAGTCAAATTTTTTTTTATTCTTCTGTATTGAACAACATTGGACGGAAATAAATTGAAACCCATTTTTATTCATTAATATGAAGAAAACTTCTGATTTTCTTTTCTTTTTTCTTTTATACTTCTACGAGTTTTAATAATATTTTTTTCATTGCTATCGACATGACTTCATCTCTTTCGAACTCTTCATTTTTGTAGCACAGTAGGTGTTACTTGTTTTCACTGAAGTGATCAGTCTAGGGTGAAAAGTGAAAGGAACCCTTTTTTTTTTACAAAATAAATTGAGTCACAGGCTCAAGACGAAATTTTAAAAATAACTCCTTAGCGTTCTCGTAATTCATGACGTCAGAGAGCTATTCCTCTGTTTCTGTGCCAGTTCTTCCACCGTTTCTACTTTCTAGCGCGTTAAAATATTTTCCTGAAGATCATTCTGAATATTCTTTTTTTATAAACCATTCTATTGTTGGGTTCTGTTAAAGTATAATAGTGTGTGTGTGTGCTTCATTTGGGATACGTTTATCAGCTATAGAATGTAGCCTATGGAACATCATTCTATGCAGAATTTTGTTTTTAAAAATGGCAGCACGTCACCGTAATGAAGCAACAATTTACCTGCAACCTGTGGTGGAAAAGGTAATACTTGATTTTGAACTGCAGTTCGTTTTTTAAAACTATTTATATAATTTCATTTTATGTCTTTTAAAAACACGCAAAGCTGTTTTATAAAATTCTTTTTAGAAATTCCACATATTGTGTGTGTCGCTTTAATCATAAGATTTGAGAAGTATACTAAATGTCTTTAATGCTTTTCACTATATTAAATGTCACTATTCTAAATGTATACTAAATGTTTTCACTTTTTACTTCAGTTTTATTGAAACATTTTATTCTCGACTGTCTTTAAATTTTTTATTTATTTTTAGAGTATTTTTGTAATTTATATTTACTTGAGCATAGATTCTATAGTACAGGGGATTCTGCTACCTCCTGTTTGCGAAAAGAGTTATTTTAACGTATTCATAAGTGATTGAAAAAAAGCCTTAGGGTTTTTAAGGGATCTGCAATTTCTTAGTCACAGATTATTTTAACCTATGTCTTAAACTTATAATTAAATGAAGAACTGAAAATTGTACTTACCTTTTTGCTTTATTCATATAAACAAAAAACTATTAAATGTTTTTGACGGTTTAAGAAAATAAAGTAAATCAATAATTCTCCCCCTTTGATTTAATAAATAATTCCCTAAAGATTTGATGGTAATAGTTTTGGTTTGCTATTTTTCATTCATTTCTACCGTTTTCCTTTTTTAATGTTTTAAGTAAGTGCCTTACTGCAGAATAGATTCCCAAAGATACTATTCCTCCGGTTTGCAACAAAAACTCTTAAAAACGTTGCACAAGAGATAAACAATGGGCTATTGGCGACGGTCTGGGAAACATCCTTGAGGATAATCCGAAGACATGCCAACACAATTTTCGATGCTCTGCAGAGGGGATGCACTTTGGTAGCCAGACGACCTGCACGCGAAGTCGAACACTTTATGATAGGGCAATTTAACGAGGACCGATACCGTACAAGCTTGGTCTCTACGCAGACTGATCGAGGTGGTCATCTACCCGCACACTGACGGCAGGCAGTGATGCTCGTCTTCGGTGTTTCACTAGGAACAGTGCCTCTACGATCAGGCCACTGTGGAATCCATTTCTGACCCCATCTGAATCATCTTAATTGGATACTTGCACTTTAAGAAGATGAAGATCATGTATAACCACACATGTGACCTATGACGAGACAGCTGATCGTTTGTAAGCAAAATGGCGCGTTAAAGTTGAACTAAGTTTCTCCTCATAAGTTAAAATGTTATTTAAATTCAAGTTCATATACAGTGCCGTATCACACATCGCATCTGTTGAAATATACGGCTACGTCTTTTATTACTTAACTTAGATTTATTATTTGCTTATGTATATTATTGTAACCGTGATATATTATTTTGTGTACCTGGCAACTTCGATGCCTAATTATTTTCTTCTCGTTCTACATGTCTTCATGCCTGTCTTTGGGTTAAATTAGAAATATAAAATGGAGGAATTGAAATCTTTGTGAAAGAATTCAGATTATGTCATTTAAGAGAATTGATACTTGACTAGCTTAGCTTACTCTAAATAGAATGGAAAGAACAGTTGCTAACACTAGCAAATACTACGTTTCAATAACCAATCAGGATCGAGATACTTACACTTTGCCACTTTCAGGTGTCCCATTAAGAAATTATTATAAAGTACTTAGAAATTAATAAATTTCATGGTTTTATATGGAAAACATTTTAAAAACTACATCATCAAACCACAAAGTTTTTCTTAGAAAGAGATAAAGACAGATAACTCAAATATTTGATTTTTGTAATTATATTGGAAAAACAAAGCAATCATGTTCGCCATTATATACTGATAATGTAAATATCTATATTCTGAGGCGAAATAACATATCTGCATTTCTAGAGGTATGCCCAACTACTTTTTTTTCTAAAACAATTTCTTACAAAACATTGAGAAGCGTTTTATGAAAATATTGCGTTTTCGCAACAGTGGTCAAAATGAGTTACAACAATCCGGAACAGACAAAATGTTAGTTAATTAATTTAACAGTGAAGACAACTAATTCAGTTGCTCACTTTTTCATGCAAAAAACTGTTAATTAATGAAAGATTTTTGTTCGAATTAATTTTAAAATAATATTTGATTCATATTATTACGGATTGCATACAAAAAATAACGTGGCTTGTTTCACAGACTTACGCATCTCTCAATTTTAATTAAGAAACGGATTCTCCTTAAAATTCAAAACGCTGTAAGTCTCGCTAATTAAGTCATAATAATTAATAATAAAGAATCCTTTTAATAAGCATCATTAAACATCTTAGAACACACAAGATGGCTTCTTCAAGATGCCTCGAGCATCAACCAGCTGCGTAAGTCAATATTTACTCTTACAACGTGATTTGAATTTTCATGAAGCTTTAATTTGCCAGCTATTTCGATTCAAAACTGTTTTGGTATTTTACTATAATTAATTTTAATTTTTCTCAAGGTTTTCAAAATAGGGATATAACAAGAAAAGAATCCTGTAATTCCAAGAATAACATTCTTTTAAAATGAATTCCTTTTTTGACATTTTGACAGAATAAGATTGCAACTGTTTTCGACAAAATGTATAATTGCTGGAATCAAACTGTCATTTTTTTCGTATGACTTTTCGTATTTACAGTATTATTCCACTTATAATAACAGAGAGAAGTATGCATTTTCTTTGCTTCCGAATTCAGAACTTCCTCTTATTCCTTATTATGGGAAAACAAATCAAAAGATTCAAAATACAAAAATCGACACCATTAAATACTTTAAAATGTTATTCAATCAAAGCAGTGAATTTTATTTAATTTTAAAACCATCGTTGAACAATCGACCCAAATTTGAGTTTACGACTTCCAATGTTCAACTCCGTATACTTGTAATTTTGAACCCAATCCAGAAAACCAAGGAACTCCTGGATCAGTGCCCCCAGAAGTATTGATGTATTATGGGAACTTGGATGACTTTGCTACCCTGACAGATTTTAACGTGCACCAGTCACTATTTAATACACGGGAATTTTTCGGTCGGCTGGATTCGAACTCCCATTCTTTCGAATGCGAGTCTAAAGCCGTACTAACCAGGCTACCCCGACCCTAAAGTAGTGAATTGAATGACAAGTATGAGTTAAATATAATGTCAAGTAACTTTTGAGGTTTCTGTGGACAAGGGTTATTGCTCATTCCACCGAACGCTCGGAAGCGTGGTCGCGGGTTCGAATCTCACCGTAACCCTGAACGCATCTTTGTTCTTCCCTTTACGATTTTGTGTTATCTGTTCCTCTGCATGAAAAGCATATGCGGTATTTTTTGTATTGAATATATAAGCCTGAATATGTATGAGTAACAGTAAATAAATAAATAAGACAACTTTAATTTAGATAGGAACTAAAAATAATATTTTCTTCCGTAATTAATCTCTATTTAAGGAGAGGATGACGAAGATTTGTGTTTTAACCTATTTTTAAAATCTCTTTGATCTACGAGAATAAATAATGTTTTAATTTCATAATAGAATGTTGATAAAGTTATTTAATATGTAGTTCAGAAATACTTTTCAAAAAGTAATCTATTTCAAAATACATTACGCACTATAGCGGTTATAAATCATTACTTGAATGAGAAAGGGAGAAAAACGTTGATTGAAATCCAACAAATTACAATTTTATTTTTCTTCTGCATGACATTTTTAAACTGATCTTAGATATTTACGCATCTCTGAATTCAAATCTGCAATCGGTTTCTGTCTACAGGTTAGAGTTTTTACTCAATTTAATAACATATTCCTATAGCCAAGATTTTTTAAAGATTCACTCGGGTGAATACTAAGTATCCCCAATTCTTCACTACATTAGACGTGGTAGAAAGTAGACGACAATACATTTCAGTTTATGATGTGATGGTTTAAAGTTGAATACCTATATGTTGTTTAAAGTGTTATTTTCAAGTAGCATGGAAGTGGTTACACTGTTAAAATTTTCATTCTAAAATTATGGTAAAACTGGCAGCTGTCTGTCCATCCGATTAACCGTAAATTTTACGGTAAAGAACAATTTTTTCCTTTATGGTTTTTTAACCATTTACAACTAACATATTTCAAAAACGTAGAAAAAAATATTTAACTAGACCTAGGAGCTCGGCTTCTCGTGAGGTAATGGACAGGCGAGAGTGCCGGACACTGGAACTTGTTCGTGCGTTGAAGGGAATGGAGGAAATATTGTGGTGTCAACACTAGGACTCGAACTCCAGTTCTGTCGGCTATGAGATTGACGGGTAAGCCCACTCGGCTATGATATGTACGCAGTTGCAAAGAACTAAGTAGCTTCATTAGCTGGTTCTAATTGGTGCGATAAAATTCTGGTAGTTTAACTATATAAGGTGAAAGCAGTTAATAAATTTTTTTTCTCAAACTTAACAGTTTGATTACCATTTTATTTATGGTTATTTGACTGTGTTGATTAAATATGGTAAAATAACCATTTAATAAATTGTTATTTAACCATTTTTTCCGAGAAATTTCTAACAATGTATGCATGCATATAAAACTATACGTTCTTTCCAAACTTGTTCATTCGGAAAAGTAAAATAATCTAAATATACCATTTCGGAAAAAAACTAAATAAATAAATAAACAAAACTAACTAACTTTCGAAAAACTAATTTCAGATTTCAACTCTTCTAATCCGAAATAAATAAGATCAGGCGCTTGTAGAAATGCAACAAAAAATTTGATCCCCTGTGTTATTGATACAGCCAGAGTGATCTAAGTAGATATTAAGTTTAAAAGTTAAAGTTATTTTAAGTTACTCAAACTCCACTTCAATTAAAGATTTATTATTTGAACTCTCTCACTATCCTCAACTTCATAGATGATAATGAATTCATTTTTGACAAAATTTCTAAACTCAAATGGCAAAAATTGTGAAAAAATACCGAAATCTGAACAGAAAGAGATAAAAGTTAAAAGGCATTATTAGAAACAAACATCTGCAAGTTTCATAAAGCAATCAAACTGGTTTAATTTTTTTTAAGCTTCCTTTCATTAATGATTAGACAGATTTCGATAGCATTTTCGTTTCTTCTTCGTTAAGAGAATTATTTACGAGCCCTGATATATATTTAATTTCAATTTCCTTTTGACAGCTAATCTAAATATGTATATTAATGGCGGTGATTACAGAACACCCTACATAAATACAAAAGCTCTGTAACTGAGAGCATTTCATAATCATTTGATCGCACATTCGCACTTGTCAACAAGAAAGTCTTTTTCGTTTAATTTGGAAAATCTTTTGCTTTTCTTAAATACTATTTTTCTATTAACTGCAAAATAATTATATCCATGTAAATTTTTTTAAATAATATAAATTAATTACAAATAAATTTATTTTTTAAATAATTACAATAATATCAATTTTTTAAATCCTAATTTATTAATTGCATACTTTTCCAAAAATGTACATTTTTTAAATCTGTAAATTATAAAATTTCGTGAACTTTTTACTTTAATAAATTGTAAATTTTTTCAATTTAATAGCATTAAATTCTTTTTCTGGTGGATGCACTAAAAGTGCCTAAGTAGTATTTTGAATAAATGGACTTCTTCAATGGTAGTATTTCATTATTTTATAAAAATAACGTTTAGAATTTTGAAGAAAATATTTATATTAAGTTTGATTTCTTTGATTCTAGAAATCAAAGTTGCCTTCTTATAGAACTGAGCGTCTTTTAAATAATACCCTCATCATGACATTTTTTTCTCTATAGAGTGATCAGATCTTTTGTTATTCTATAGAGTGGCTAAGTATTTTGTACAAAACCAAGGTAAAGTAAATGATAATTCTCATTTTTATACTGTGCATAAAAATGCCGAGTATTCTATAAAATGTTCAAGTTATTCTAAAGAATCACTGAGTTTCATTCAAAATATAGATGATCAAGCTCTATGTCACCGGGGTCAATCATCTAGGGGTCAACGAATTCGGAGCGTCAGATAGTCACTAAGCAAAGAAAATCGTAGGTAGTGCTCAATATTTTAAGCAAAAAGGTACAGAAAACTGTAAAAAAGAAAGCTATTTGCACACTTCAAAAAAAAAAAATAATCATAAGTTGCGCTACTTTCCATTCAACAACATACCGGCTTCTAAGAATAGGATCTGGCTCCTAAAAATCGCTTCAGGCTCCTAAAAAAAAACGCATTTTTGTAGTTTCTTCTATCTAGAATCATTTTGACATAGGTAAAAACGAAGCCTTTGCAATTATAGAATTTTTTTAAGATTCACAATCTATACATTTAAAAATGTTATATACTGTTAATGGCATACTTCTATATTAAAACACGTTTAAAAATTTTTAAACAAAAATCTATTATTCTTTACAAGGTTTTATTAAAAGAATGCAAATGAAATTGGTAGACTTATAATTGTTTGTTGGGGTCTTATTCAACAATTTCTTAATGACATTTCTTAAGACTTAAAAAAAACCCGTGTGTATTGTCAAGGTTACGAAAAATCGGGTGCAGAGATTGTTTTGTTAATGACCCTTTTTTTGAGACCGCCATGGGTTGTCGTGATAAAAATAACTTTGAATGCTCTCCTAATCTTGGTAACTTCTGTTTGTACTTAAAAGTGATCAAATCATCTGAAACTAAAGTGGTATTAAAATAACTTCTTCCATCAATGCCAAATTGTCAACAGTTGTGCTCTCTATTTTAATCTAAGATTCTTTTCATTTATATTTTCTGTAAATGAATGTCATTGTTAAGAGGTATCTAAACCACATCATTTTTGGGTGCTCGGTGCAAGACAGTACAGTAATGTACTGTAAAATAGTACAGAAATTATAATTTCAACCACTCATACGGAAAAAAAATGTTATCTATTTTTTATAAAGGCAGCGTTATGCAAGAAACGTCTTTGAATATAAAAACAAAACAAATTATGCTATTTTTCTTGCGTAACGAAATTATACGTTTAATTTAAAAATTTGTATTAAGAAAAATGTCTTTAAATAAAATCAAACTGATAAAATTCGTTTTCGTTTTTATCCGAATCAATATGATACATTTAATTAAAAAAAATTTTTTTTTCAAAAGCATTGTATTAAATCAAAAAAGCATTATAATTAAAATATAGCATATATTAAAGCATTATAAAAAAATGTATCATCGCAAGTCAAAATGAAGGGCATATTTAATTTAATTTGCTATTAATTATAAATAGTTAAAATAGTTTTTCTAAACAGTTTAAATAGTTTCAGTTTAAACTATTTTAATTTCATGTAAGAATTAAAATAACTTACACACTTAATGTTGTTTCTCTTACATAATCAAAGGAAGCATTTAATATAATCATTTGTATTGTTTTTAGTTCATAACTGTCTTTAAATAGTTTAAACTGATGGTACTAAAATAATTGAAATACAGACACATGTTATCTTGTTTTTGTTATCGAAGCGGAGAATGATGCATTTAATTTAAAAGTTAATCTTTCATAAATAATGTTTTAAGTTCAAAAATTTATTTAAATAAGTTTAAATTTATAGAATAAAAACAATTTAAGGAGAACTAGACGTTGTTGTTTTTGATGCGTATTGGAAAGAAGCATTTAATATAAATGTCTGTATTATTTTAAGTTTAAAACTTAAAAAGCTAAAATAATTTAAATAGAAACGCAATCTCGTTTTTCTTCCGAAACGGAATTATGCATTTAATTTAAAAACTTATCTTAAAAAATTTGTATTCTTCGAAGTTCAAAATTATTTTGAGATATAGTACAAATTTATGTTATTAAAATATTTTAAATATTATATTGTTTCTTTTGCTTGAGAATGAAACATTTGATTTCAAATTTTGCTTTGTTTTAGCTCAAAACAGAATTTAAATACAAAATTTGAAATTTAATAAATTAAACTAATTTAAACCGAAACACAGATTATCTTGTTTATCATCCGAAATATAATGCATTTAATTTTAAAAAAAATTATCATTCAAACTTTGTATTGTTTCAAATCCCAAACAGTCTAAGGTTTAAAAATTCAAATTTATAGAATCAAAATATTCAAATGAAACTAAGAATTACACTATTCCTCTTCCATAATGGAGTCTAAGGGCGCCGGCAGAAAAATATAAAAGGGGGTGCAACGCTCTAACAAACTACCCCCCCCCCCCACAAAAAAAAATATTAAAAATATTCTGTTATTATATTTTGTTTTGTTATTACATATACTTTCATCTGTTAATTTTTTCAAGATACATTTCTTCATTGTTAACAAGATATTTAAAAAAAGTACGAATCTCTTGTACTTGCAAATTTTACCACGAGAAACTGTATTGATTGCGCTGGCATAGCTACTGACTTTGAAACACAAATAACTACAAACAGTAGCTTCGTATACTAACGCGTTTGTGCACGTTTAACATTGGTATTTATTGTGTTGATGAAGTTTTACAGTTGTGAGAAGTCAGTTTATGTTATACACCTTTGTTAAACTAAATAACTAATAGAAAATATAATATTACTTACATTTTATTAAATGAAATTTAAAAATATAGCTTAGATATCTGCCAAGTTTGTTCAATACAAATATGTTTAATAAAAAACTTTTATAGCAAAATTGTTTTTCTGTATCTTTTTAATTGTTTAAAAAAAAAGGCAGGGGGTGCAAGTGCACCCTCTTGCACCCCGCTGTCGGCGCCCTTGATGGAATCATGCACTTAATTTCAAAATTTATTTTTCAAAAATGCATGGAATATTTCGTTCTTACCAAAGATATTAAGTATTAGAAGTTCCAAGATAACTGATAAGCCGAAGACGAATTGTTCTTAAATATAAAACAGATTTAGTGTTTTTTCGTAATTGTTTATTTTTGATAAATTATTTATTATTATTATTTAGGTTTTAAATATACGTTGAATGTTCGAACACTTACAAAATGTAATTTTATATTTTATATTTGTAAATTTAAACTAACTCAATTTTACTCATGGTATGTCTGCGATTGATGTTCTGTTATTTATGTAAATTATAATTAATTAAGATAAACTATCATATGATATTTTAGTAGTTATAATTGCAACTATTTTAAACGAAAATGTCGATATTATTATCTTTTTAGTTTTAGTTTTTCGTAATCGTTTGGTGTTTTCTTATCCACTTCGTGCCTTTTAATCAAGAAGAGCTTGTGATGTAAGCGTTTCATCGTTTTCTCCAGATGGTTATCGTTCGATCTGTAATTTAGTGTCGTCTGCGGTTTTAGGAGGATAGAAAATACAAAGAAAAAAAAAACTTCTATTAATGAAAGAATTATTTCCACGAATTTGCTTAAGTTTTGGAAGGGTGTTTTCGTTGCTATTTAATATAAAGATGGAAAAAGACTTCATTCAAAGCTTTCAACTTCAACTCGTAGAAATATTCTAAGAAATCAGGCTAGCACCTGCCACGTCCTTGGAAAATTCGATTTGTATATTCCTAGAAAGAAAGTATGAAAAATCATTTAAAAGGCAGGTATATGACTGGTTTTCATAAACACCTATGCACATTTTCACAAGACTTTCTTTGAAAGGTTTCTTCTTATCGCTTAAAATAATAAATTACATTGTCCAAATGGTAAGTCAATTAATAGTATATTAATAATATTTCTGTAAAATTGCACTGATTTGACGAAATATTTTTTTGTAAACTTAGTTTAAATTATAAAATATACAAAAAGTTTCCAAATATTACATTATTGCAATTTAATGAAACTTTGGTTAAATTATATTACCTTAATAAAAACGCGTTTAAATCATTTTTCACATAATGAAATCATAGTTGAATCATGTTCACCCAATAAAATCAGATTTCAATCTTGTCTTTTTATAAAATCTTGTTTTTTTTCATGCTCACTTTATGAAATCGTGTTTTAATTATATTTTAATATTAAGGTACAGAACACATTTTTTCTTTAAATGATAATGATATTAATTTAATGAAATTGTGCTTCCATGTTCACTTAATGAAATCGTTATTATAATTTTCCCTTAATAAACTCGCGTTTAAATCCTGTTCTTTTATGAAATCGATTTTAAGTCTTATTTACTTTATGAAACCGCACTTTAACCATTCTTTAATGCAAAACACAATGTTATTAAGTTTAACGCATAACACAGTTTCATTAAACGTTTAATGCAAAACATTATTCCATTCATTAATTCCAAAACACGTTATTCAGAATTTCATTAAGTAATCATGTTTTTAAATCATATTCGTGCAATGAAATCAGTTTAAACTGCGTTCAATTCATGGAGTCTTATTTAAGTCATGATATATTGATTGAATCTTGTTTTAATCATAATTTAAATAATCTGTTGAATAAACGCTATTAAAAGCATTTACAAATCTTTTAGATTTTTCTTTTATAACAAAACGATTTATCAAATAACTAAAATATAATAGTTTTTTTACATTCTTTGTCACTTATTACAATATAAATTAATTTAAGTAAATACATTGAACATCTTGCCATAAAAATAAATCATATTAAATTGATAGAAAAGAAATTTTTTTGAGAAAGAGAAATTTTTTTTATTTTAAAGCTATGAAATCATAATGTTACTTTACGTTTGCATAATAAATTATGAACATGAATTTTTAATTTTTGCTTGCATTCATTTGCATTCATTCAACCATTTTATCTATTGATAATTGTTTACGATTAATTATGCATTAGTAATCTACGTGCAGTTATGTGATATTTAGAACAACAGAAAGCAATTATATAGATCTTTTAAGTTTAATAATTTTGCTAGCATTCATTCAACTATTTTAACTATTAATAATTGTTTACGATTAATTATGCATTAGTAATCTACGTGCAGTTATGTGGTATTTAGAACAACAGAAAGCAATTATATAGATCTTTTAAGTTTAATAATTTTGCTTGCATTCATTCAACTATTTTATCTATTAATAATTGTTTACGATTAATTATGCATTAGTAATCTGCGTGCAGTTTTGTGTTATTTAGAACAACAGAAAGCAATTATATAGATCTTTTAAGTTTAATAGTTTTAATATTGTGAATTATTATTTAGTAGTACCGTCACGTGTTTCGATTTTTTTCTTCTAAATTTCATCCTGTTGTCTTTCATACACACTAATGTTCATTTTCCCCTTTTTCTTTTCACGTGTGATCAACCAACAGGGGGAAATCACACAAGTTTAAATGCCGTGAGAGGACCGGCTGACAAAAAATAAAGAAAAAAACGTTCCTCGCTGCATGAGAAAATATTATACATGTTTTGCTCTATATCAGAAGCGTGACCAGCTGTCAAAAAAATAAAGAGGTAAAAAGGGAAAGAAAAGAAACAATACATATAAATAAATGTTTATCGTTTGCGCAGTTTCACTGAGTTGGCTATTTGATATCCTGGTTTGACCATAAGTCAGTTTAAATCACCTTCTTCTCCTTCATTGTTTTGACAGTCCGGTAAGGGCCATGGCCTTCTTAAGAAGTTCCTTTTCCATACCAGTTTTTTACTTTTTTGTGGGAAAAAAACTTTCCTCCCTGCGTTAGAAAATATTACACATGTTTTGCTTTATATTAGAAGCGTGACCATCTGTCAGAAAATAAACAGATAAAAAAATAAGAAAAAATACAAGTAAATAAATAATTATCGTCTTCAGTTTTATTGATATAGCTGTTCGATAACCTGGCTTGTCCTTAAGTCAGCATGGATAGTCTTCTTCTCCTTCATTGTCTCGGCAGCCCCGAGTGCTAATTTACAATCTAGCAGCCTTGAGAAATGGTAGCTTAAGGGATAGAGTGCTTGCTGCTCAATCAAGTGACCCGGGTTCGAATCCCAACAATGGCTAGAGTTCGAATTCGGAACACAGTGCTGATGTAAAAATATCCTCAGTGGTTGACGGATCATAGGTTAGAGTACCCATGCCATCAGGCTAACCGTTGAAGGTTTTCGTGGTTTTCTTTTCCATGTAACGTAAATACGGGTAGTTCAGTAAAAAAGTCCTCAGTGAAGGCACATTTTTTCCAGTACTTGGATCAGGAGTTCTCTTGTCTTCTGGATTGGGGTCAAAATTACAAGACTATGGAGTTAAACATTGGTAGTCGTAAATCCGAAATTGGTTCGGCTGTTCAACGACGGCAATAAAATAAAAAAAATCAGCAGCCTTTAACGACTTGTTTTCCTTTTTGGAGATATTTCTCTCAGTTGTAGTTGGTCTCAATAATAATGAAGGCTTCTATTTCTTTTAAAATTTGTTACTTTGACTAAAAAGAGTCAGGAATCAAGTTGCTTTTTATTTCAGAAAATGCCAAACAGGAGAGCGTGTTGTTAAACGCCGATGCATTGGAAAATCGCGCCGGGGTAGGCTCCTTCTCACGAAGTTTTTGTTTTCGAGGTTTGCCTTCTACTTCAAAGTGCTCTCTAATTTTTTCTCAGCAGTACCAGTAGATCTTTTTCTAATCCACTTAACTATCTTACATTTGGTTTTTCCTTTACTTCGATTTCCCGTTGGTCTAGTATTGAAGATTTCTTTTCGCGAAGCGATTATCATGACCTGGTGACGTTTTCTGCTCATTTAATTGTTTGTTGTTTAATGAAATAAAGAATATACTTATTGAATACTCTTACTTATGAGTGTTTTATAGTTCCAAATTGTATCTCTTGTTTAAATATCTCACAATCAAATTTTCAACTTGGAAAAAAAGTTGTTAAAATGGGAATCTTCTTCTTTTTTCTTTTGTACTTAAAGCTAATTTCATGCGAAAAAAGTCCAAATTTTTAACCTTTAATAGCTATGATAAGTTAGCTAATTGAGAGACAGTAAATTAATGACTAATATTAATAATATTACTATGTAGAAAATTTAAATTTTTTTAACGCAACAAGAAATAAAAATATTCTAACTATTATCTTTAGTAAAATTTGGCCGAACATTTGTCAACAAACATACAAAAAAAAGCAGTCTAATAAATTTTTTTTCAGGACATGGTGCAAAGTTGTTTCAGTTTCGGTCAAGAAAAAAAAATGTTAATTATTAACGGAACGTTTGAATGTTCTGTCATTGATAAAAAATATTTAGAAAGGAATAATGAAATTAAATTATGTGAAATTTAATTAGAACAAAAAAAAACCCTATGAGGATGGTAAAAGTCGACAGTGGCAACGTTACGATAAGTTCGCTTAGTTTACATTATGACATTTCGTTGGCAACTTCACGTTTTGTTTCAAATCTCTTTTGTTTTTCTTATTCACGCCAACGAGTTGGAAAAATGGGAGCCTGTTTTTGAGCGCTCGAAATTTATTGACTTTTACCACCTTCATAAGTTTTTTTCTTTATAGATTTTTATTTTATTTAGTAGAACTTTGAATATCTATCATAAATTTGAGACAAACATAAATAAAGTTTTAGAAAATTCGAAGATCTTTGAAATTGTGCCATCGTCATATGTTTAATAACTTGCTTGCCGGTTTATCATTTCGAATATCGTATACTGTTTGACATTTCTCTGAAAAAATTGTTAAATAACAATTTATTTATTTTACCATATTCAGACAAAACAGCCAAATAACAGCAAATAAGGTGGTATTTAAACTGTTAACTGAGAGTAAAAAACTTTTATTAACTACTTTCAACTAATACAGTTTAATAACCAGAATTTTATCTCGTCAACTAGACCCACTCAGTCAGTGAAGCCACTTAGTTGCTTGCAGATGGGTACATGTTGTAGCAGAGGCGGATAATCTGTCAACCTCGTGATTGACGGACTGAGGATTCGAGTTGGTATCGAAATATTTCCTCTATTGTCTATTCCATTCCAAGTGTCCTGCACTCCCCAATTTGTGACCCTGAGCCATTAGAATGCGATGCTGTCCTTCATACATAGATGAGAGCGCCATAAATCTGCTAAACTATCTCCAATTAATTTTTTTTTTTTTACGGTTTTGAAGTCATGCTACTCGTAAATGGTTAATTGCCCATATAGGATTGTAATTATGGTTTCTTAACCTTACTAGTTGCAAACGGTTTCAAAACCGTAAAGGCAGAAAAATGTTCTTTACCGCAAACTTTACGGATGGACAGACTGCTGCCAGCTACTTTACCATAATTTTGGAATGAAAATTCTAGCAGTGTAAATATCCTAATTCCATCCTTGAAAACGTTAGATATTTTGTTTTTTGTCTCTTAATTTGAACTTGGAGTGTTTATCTTCATTATTCCTGAGCTGCAGTCAGTCATGACACTTGACCTTTGTAACAAAAAAGCATCTTAACGATGATGACGGAATAAAAATAAATAACGCTTCACAAAAAAAAGAAAACCTGAATAATCAGGTTCTTCAATCAGACAGCTCAAGAAGGATACTTTTTAACGATGCTGCTCGAAGATGGGGGACGACAAAAAATCACCAATAAAAGCATCAAACGATGTAAAACGTGTACTATCATTTTTGAGTGTGCAAAATAAAATTTGCGTAGGATGTGTCAACTCCCCTCATCTTTAGTAGCTGACGCCTCTGCAATTTCTTTAGCCCAAACTCATTCGAACTACATCGTCAGAATGTTCTGAAATAAAATGTTCCTTTATTTAAATCAACGAAAACGAACATTCCAGTTAAAAATATAAAACTTATTTATTGAATCTTATTGTAGTTGTTATAAAAAAGGAAAAATCTCGTCTACCTTGGCATGGTTTGATGCCGATAGAGGAACATTTGTTGTTCAAATAAGTCAACGTAAGTTCTTTAAAAATGTTCTAAGCAGACGATAGAAAATCTGAAATGCATTGTTTTGACCGTCTGGCAACACCATGTGGTGCAAACTTTTGCCTGCATTGCAAGTTTCCGTTCGTCACTGACGTCAATTGAAGCATATTTTTTTGACTAATTCTACTATTCGAAGAATTAATCCTCCACCATGAAAGCTGCTTTCATGGGCGTATTCAGAAAGAAGTGTTTAAAAGTTAAAAATAAGGTAAGATTTTTTTTTCATTAATTGGTTTTTAAAATTCACATCTGGTATAGAAATTCTAATGAAATATTTGTTTGATTGTGCCTTCAATGCGGTCTAATTGTTATATTTTTGTGAGCTTGTTCAAATTTCGAATAAAATGACAATTAAGTGGGTATCTATTGCTTTAATCAGGGCTAAGAAGTCGCTATCGATAACAATTTTGCAGAAATAGAAGTCGGAAGAATTCGCTCAACACGGATTCCAGTTTGTTAAAAAAGAGACCTAATAGGGTAAAAGAAGAAATTGTTTTGAGAAAAATTTCTAATTTATTAATACATATTTAACTAAAATTATGAGTAAATTGTGGTTCAATTATTTTAACAGCTTATCACAAAGTTAGTTTATCCGATTTGAGCATTTTTGAGTCCGTGTTTGAATAAACTGAAACAAAATTATTAAAACTATCGAAAAATTAAACTTTAATACTGTAAAGAGAAAACATGGTGATTAAAAATAACTAACGTAAATCTCTATATTGTGAGAAAAATAAAGATGATAAAAAAAGCTAAAATAAAACGTAAAACTATTCGAATGATCAGGATGTTCTAAGATTAACATGTTTCTTTCATTATAACTTTATTTTCAATATTATCGCATTTATATGAATTATGGATGAAGATAAATGTTTTAAAGACAGTTTGCTTGGAAATGTAAACAGCAATGGAACCTATAACTGTTTTTGAAAAAGGCAAAAATGAAATTGAAGTTAATCTAAAAATTAAACTTTCTTTTCTTTTAAAAAGTAAAATTACTTTCAGGCTTTTGGCACAAAATTGCTACCACCTTTCAAAAAGTAAGCGCTAATACTCGTTTTTTTACTAATAAAATACTTATAAATATATTAATTTGATAATACAATTAATAAAAGAAACCTGCTTTTCTCGGCATTATAAATTATTCACTGAGATATTTTTAAAGAAGCAGGTGTTGAATGTTAACTGCACTCATATAAACAGTGCTACAATTAAAAGAAAACTTACTAAAATAATTGTTTAGTCAGACTCAAAATAATCAAATTTCAAAGCTTAAAGCATAAAACTACAGAATGTTAATTAATAATAAGGCCATTTTGAAAATTAATTATATTAAACAGCTATTTGATTTATTATAAAGTTAGTGGTTTCACAATTTTAAATTTCACTCAGCATTGTTCGCTAAGTTCAGTTATGAATTTTTACGCAAATACTTTGTATCTGTTGAGTAACAGAGCTTGTTATATAACTCTGTTATGCAACGCTGAACGAGAAGGGAGAGACTGTTTGAGATTAAGGCGTAAGTTCGTTGTACTGTTAAATATCTCATATTCCGTAAATTATTAATTATATTAAACAGCTATTTGATTTATTATAAAGTTAGTGGCTTCACAATTTTAAATTTCCCTTAGCATTGTTCGCTAAGCTCTGTTTTGAATTTTTACGCAAATACTTTGTATCTGTTGAGTAACAGAGCTTGTTATATAACTCCGTTATGCAACGCAGAGCCAGAAGGAAAAGACGGTTTAAGATTAAGGCGTAGGTTCATTGTACTGTTAACTATCTCATATTCCGTAAATTATTACATCAATTTTAAAAACATTTTTCATAGAATATGTTTTGTTCATTAACTTGAGAATGGTAATGTAGTGTTAAATGACTGTTTATTTTTAAGGCGATTGTTGATCTCATCGGCAAGCATTCTCAGTTGCAATTAAGAGTAAGATGAACTTAAAATGAGAAATCACCATGTACTTATTTTTATTTTCGTTCCTTTAATTAACAGGAGATTTTAATACTATTTAATGCAGAAACACATTTTAGAAGCATATTTTATTAGCAGCATTTTTTATTTTACTATCGCAAATTCTGATGGAAACGGTAAAAATTAAAATATTTTTTCATAAAAATATTTTCAATGATGCAACTAACAATAATAACATGCCATAACTAGTATGCCTCGCTATTATTTATGCCAGTTTTCATAATTTTCTTTTAAGTGGAACTCGCATCATTAAATCGATTAGTTGATTTTTCTGTGGGATTAATAGGAGTTATGATGCAAACAAGGGCGCCGGCAGCGGGGTGCAAGAGGGTGCACTTGTACCCCTCTGGCTTTTTTTTTAACTATTAAAGAGATACAGAAAAACAATTTTGATGTAAAAAAAATTTTATTAAAAATATTTTTATTCAAAAACAAATAATTAAGTAATTATTGATGCATAACAATTAAAGAATTGTTTAATCAAACAAGAATTGTAATCGTCTTGTTTGATGTCCAAATCTGTTTATAACTTTTTCAATGAATTCTGAGTCATCTTTGATTCTTTTCTTATGCACAAACTTGGCAGATATCTAAGCTATATTTTAATATTTCATTTAATAAAATAAAAATAATATTATATTTTCTATTAGTTATTTAGTTTAACAAAGGTGTATAACACAAACTGACTTCTCACAACTGTAAAACTTCATCAGCACAAAAAATACCAATGTTAAGCGTGCACAAACACGTTAGTATATGAAACTACTGTTTGTAGTTTTTTGTGTTTCAAAGTCAGTAGCTATGCCAGCACCATCAGTACAGTTTCTCGTGACAAAATCTGCAAGTACAAGAAATTCGTATGTTGTTGTTTTTTTTTAAATATCTTGTTAAAAATGAAAAAATGTATATTGAAAAAAATTAACAGGTGAAAGTATATGTAATAACAAAACAAAATGCAATAACAAAATATTTAAAATTTTTTTTGGATGGGGGGGGGGTAGTTTGTTAGAGGGTTGCACCCCCTTTTACATTATTCTGCCGACGCCCTTGGATGCAAATATCTTAGACGATGATGCGATTTTTTAAAAATTTAATCAGTGCCTTCAATGTAAAGTTTTGGAATCCTTGTTAAAAATGAAGTCGGACGAAAGTATTTACAATAGGGGCTTCAAATTATTATTTTACCAAGAAAAAAATATTATTTATCACCAAATGGTCGTTTGACTTCTAAGCCATTAGACCACAGGCTCTCAATATTTCTTACTTTAGTTGAGCAAGTAGGGCACTTGTCCAAGTGCAAACCAGTCATGTTCTGGCCAGTCATGTAGAAGAGCAAAAATGTTTAAACGAAAAAGTTGGACATGATGACACTTATGCCCTGTCAAGAGTCCAAAAGTTGCAACTGCACCCCACGAGGTCAGTCAGAAACAAATTTTGGTTTAGAGAAGAGTACATTTTCTCTTGAAGGATGCAAAGTTCATTTCACAGAGGAATCACTTGGAAATCTGAGCAATTTCCAATTCAGCTGAATGGAATCCCAAGTTCCCAGAAGGTTTTTGAGGAACCAAAGATCCCTTCTTGGCAAGGCAGTCAGCATTTCCCGCAAAGCCACAGTGGGAGGGAATCCTCTGAACGGACACTATTATGGAAATTCTCGAGCTGTCCTGCATCTCAGGATGCAGGCACCACCAGAGAGAGAGAGAAAAAAAAAACTAGAATGTCACGAATTGAAGAAATCGGGATTGACTGAGAATTGGCGGTTAAATTCGGTTCTGTATAAAGGTTGAAATAAATTTAATAAATTTATACGGTACATCCTTTCAGCCATGTTGAGAGTCGGCAAAAAGCCAATGTTAAGAACGACGAAGAATGTTAAAGGTAATTAATTTGCATGTTTCAACTTTTGCAAGGCAATAAAATCATGTGCTTCTTCAACTATTCCTTTCTTTAACAGACTTTGATCGATAAATAGAAGAAACAAATTCAATTTAAATAAATATGTATTTAAAAATGGTTTATTATGTCTTATGACTTTGTTTTAACATTAATGGTGTTGGCTATAAGTTGCTGGTGCTTTAAATCAAATATTTCTTAATATTTTTATTTTATTTCAGTTATTAAATTATAAAAAGTTTTGCCGGTTCTTTAATAATAGGTCAGGTATTTCAAGGATATCTAGAACTATGTAAGTTTGAGTTGCTTAATAATATCCTTCTGTATCATTAGCCATTATAATAAATCTCATAAAAATACTTGCATAATTGTTTTCGCACTATAACAAAAATATATTTCTTTGAAATACATGCAAATGACAAGCTTAATAATAATGTATCATACATGATATATATAATGAAATTACGCCGTAAAAATGATAAAAACAATAAATTCGTCATACAAATACGTATTTAAATCATATTCTAACCACAAAAGATTTATTTAACATTTCGATATCTGTAAGTTGTGGTTTTGGGTGCGGAGAATTGATGGAAGACTCGCGAATAGTATATTAAAATTACGGTGTGTTATACATAAACACCAATGATTATGCACTTAAAAAGCAAATAAATAAATTAAAATAAAAAAACGTGGTTTCATTTTTTTGTTCTGGTTAAGTTTCTTTCGTTTTACAGATATTAATGGCTCAAAATGGGGTACTCATTGCTTTTTCGCAAAAGTGAAAAAAAATTTATTTGGGAAATTTTTTCTTAATTCGTACATTTTATAGGAATATATTCGTAGTTTCGTGGGAATAATTTTAGTAACAGCGAAACGAGGAAGGCTAAATTATTGAAAAATCACTTGATCTTTGAAATTCCATTTATGTATAAGAAGTAATTTTAATTTCTTCCAAATATATCATCTTTTATTCTTTACTTTCAATGATATCTTAGAAATCCTTTTTCCTATGCTATTTCGAAACTTCGTCTGTCCTTTATTCTGTCGAAATAACTATAGAAAATTTGAAACTTAAAATTTGGTAGAAATCTTTGTTATATTTGAAATATTTTATTTTTTATTTAAAATGCAAAATTTGACAGTCTTGAATTTAATCAAGGCAAAAATGATCGGAAAATAAATCTTTTAAATAAAAAAATTAAATCAGGGCATCTTAATTTTTAATTATTGAAGTAAAAACTCTTTGATGAAATTATAGAGATAATAAGATTAACATTTGATTCATTACAATGAAACAAGTTATTGAAAAAAATTGTAAGTTCCTTTGTTTTTTTTAATTAAAAAAGATAAAATAAATTCACTTTTTATAAACTTTATTTTTGTCTGCAAAATAAAAATGCTTTATTTTTGCTAAAAATAAAAACTTTTGGAAGATTGAACCTAGATTGACAGAAAACTACAAAAATGTACAATTTTAGACAAAATAAATTGCATTATTTATTTAAGAACTTATCAATTAAAAGGTACTTTAAGGACAATGTGTGTAAACTTTATTTTTATCTGCAAAATAAAAATGCTTTATTTTTGCTAAAAATAGAAACTTTTGGAAGATTGAACATAAATTGACTGCAAACTACAAAAATGTACAGTTTTAGACAAAATAAATTGCATTATTTATTTAAGAACTTATCAATTAAAAGATACTTTAAGGACAATGTGTGTAAACTTTATTTTTATCTGCAAAATGAAAATGCTTTATTTTTGCAAAAAATAAAGACTTTTGGAAGATTGAACTTAGATTGACTGCAAACTACAAAAATGTACAGTTTTAGACAAAATAAATTGCATTATTTATTTAAGAACTTATCAATTAAAATATACTTTAAGGACAATGTGTGTAAACTTTATTTTTATCTGCAAAATAAAAATGCTTTATTTTTGCAAAAAATAAAAACTTTTGGAAGATTGAACTTAAATTGACTGCAAGCTACAAAAATGTACAATTTTATACAGAATAAATTGCATTATTTATTTAAGATCTTATCAATTAAAAGATACTTTAAGGACAATGTTTGTAAAGTCGAAGAATGCAGCATTAAATGCTAAGAAAATATTAAGTGCCAAAAAACATCGTTTATATCATTAAACATCATACAAGGTAATTTATTTATCATAAAATGCCATTTTTTTAAATATAGTAATAACGATATTTTCAAATGTGTTCCGACGATATATCGTGAATACTATATTTACGCTTAATATTGACTATATCCTTAATTTGAGGTCATTATCGATACAGTTAATTATTGAATATAGAGATCAATATGAACATCGAAAATCAGATAAATCTCAACAATCATCGAATACGATAATGTCACGACAATTATGAAATACGATAATATGGAGATTATTATCAAATACGATATTATCGTGAATGCGTCAATTTTACTACCAGTTTTTTTAATGATGATTTAATTATTAAAAACAATTTTGGGCTACAAAAGTTTGGTTTACATATAGTTGGATTACATAAATATTCTCAGATGTAAAAAATAATATGAATTTGCAAAATTGGAAAATGTCACAATAAGTGTCGTTACATATCAGTATTTCATGATGATGTATTGATACGGTGACATTAAAAATTGCAATATTACTTAGCATTGTTTAGCGTAATCATTTTAGCAGTACAAATTATATTCAATTTGTAAAAATAGCGTTTTTAGATACGAAAAATAATACAGTGTTTACATATCATGCAAACATTTGCAGGAATGATTTATTAATAATAAATAATATTAATTAATATTAATAAATTATAATTATTAACAATAATAAATATTATTAATAATAATAATTAGTATCATAATCTAATATTGATAATCATTTAGTTAATTATTAATAATAATAACTAATGTTAATATTTTTGGTCTGGAAATGTGTCTAATTTATTTGACATGATACAGAACTTAATAATTTCACTCACCATTAATCGAACTTAGAATCTAAGAATCTCATTTTTCGCTTGAAATTGAATAGTTGTGGAAATGATT
Source organism: Parasteatoda tepidariorum (assembly GCF_982258835.1). Classification (NCBI taxonomy): domain Eukaryota; kingdom Metazoa; phylum Arthropoda; class Arachnida; order Araneae; family Theridiidae; genus Parasteatoda; species Parasteatoda tepidariorum. The sequence goes on from NC_141762.1 coordinate 52,508,740, forward strand.
AAAACTTCCTTGAAATAAAATACTAACGTGTTCGTAAACATATTTCCCAATTTCGTGATAAGATCAACCAAACCAATTAAATGGAAATGTTTACTACTTTTATAACTCATTCATTTGTCTATTACTGCTTTATTTTACCAAACCTAATTAAAGTGGATTCCGGAATAGTTAATTATGCGTGTATTAAATTTCGAAATGAACAAAAAATAATGTATGTTTTCTACAACGCTTTCAAAAACAGGGCAATAAAGTGCAGTGTTTCAGTATTTACTAGTTCTAAACAAAAATTCGTTTAAAAGTATTTTTCAAGTAATCTCTACCAATTTTCTACGTACTAAGAAAGCAAGGTGACTTAAATAAGAGTGATGTTTTTCAAAAATTTATGACAGGAAAACAGTTAAGGTGATTCTTGTTGCGAATTCATCCAACGGGGCATAATTTTTTTAGAATTGTTTCTGTCTAGTTCAAGCCTTTTTCAATAGGTGGCGTTGCAATCAAGAGAAAAACTATTGAAAACCACATCACAAGCTTTTTAAATTTTTCAATGAATGATAATCACGTTAGGATAATTTCAAAGCGTTCGCTATCAACACTAACATTTGTTGTAATCAGAGAACAGGGCGATATTTGCAATACATCAAATCAAAACAGAACAAAAGAGTTAAAAAAAAGATGTCGGAAATTTTTCGAGTTAATCCCAGGAACTCTGAGAGAAATAAAATTTTAAGTCCTCACATAAATTTGTTGCAGTAGTCGTTCTTCTAATTGCTTTAACTGTTTTTCTGCTCTAGTTTTTATGAACTGTTAGTCTAATCTAGGACACTTGTATCCTTTATGCAGCAATTGAATCATATTTAATTTCAAATAATAGGAAAATCATATTCTACTTAAGCTCAGAAGTTGAGAAAATTTTATTTTGTTTTATTTCCTGTATAACACATTCTATCCACACAACGGATGTGACTCGAAAATTTCGCAATAAATTTCAAAAATTTATTACCAAAGCTTTTTTATGCGTTTGAAATTTGCATAAATAGCATGATATTATAATTTTTAATAAGATAGTACCTGTATATAAATCAGGAGAAAATTCCTTTATCGAGTTTTGAAACAAACCTTTTTAAAATTAAAAATTTGTTTCTAACAAATATTCTTTTCTTATTAAAAGTATATAAAGAAGAAAAAAAACACAAATAAAAATCATAAGGAACCTGCAGCTATTTTGATGTACCATTTTCATTTATATTATATTCATGAGGTAAAAATTTGTAACATATATATATATATATATATATAATATAACTTCATATATTTCCATGTACATAAGTAGTAAAATTTGCTATGAAAGTTTTTGTATGTGTTCTCATTTTGTACAAATTTTAAGGCGTCTTATAATAATAAGATGATCAGTTGTTCTTATTGAAATATTTGTATAAATTAACCCAAAAAATAGGTTATCAAGTTTGCAATCAAAACTTTTAAAACTATAGTTTTGAGGGAAACAACTTTTTAAAAAAATATATATTTATAAATAAAGTAAAAATCACAAATAAAAATAGTTAAGTTTATACAGCTATTTTAATGCATCATCATCGATGCTGATAAAGAAAAGAGATCGTCTTTCTATTATTGTTATTCGTCCACCTATTTCACTATATTATATTTTTCATAAACTTGATGCAATCCTACAAAAATACGTTTGTAACAAAATTTTATTACGAAATCTTAAATGCGTTATGTACACATATAGTAAAGTTGTAGGATGTTCTGTTTTTTGTAAGTTAATCAATCGCTCTAGCTGCAGTAGCTGTGGATAAATACTGTTATCAAAAACTTTTGATAACATCCTTTTGCGCGAGAGTAGATTTAAAATGAAATTAATTTTTATTAAAACAACGTTTTAATTTCACAAATAGTAAAAATATATTAAAACCTAGACGCCTTTCGATATTATAATGATACACTTTCACCAGTTGGATAAAAGACAGGAATGATAAAAACGGAGAGGATTAAAATTCGACAAAGTTTGCTCCAAAATTCCCGATCAAATTACGGTATTAAGTACCGGCACTTTCCGTGCATAATTCGTTAAAACCATTTCTTCCGTTAAACATTATACAGTAATTTTTACAGTAATATTTATTTAGTTAAAGTGATTCGGGAATTTTGCTTTTATTACTGTAAGAATTACGATAGACAGATTTTCGTTCCGTAACATATTCCGGTTAAAATGGATTTTGCGTTAAAAAGTACCAGCTCCTTGAGTACCTGCATTTTTTACCGTAATTTTTCACAGTATACTAAAAGAGCTATATTTTGGCTCGATTAATTTTTTGACTCTTCATTAATTTAGCTAATTTGCTGGCCCTGTATATTTATCTCTATTTGAATGACGTAACCTCTGTCAGACTTTAATCATCTCTTTTTTTACCATTCTTGTATATTACCCGACTGATGAAGGTGTACTATTGGGATATCGAAAAGCATATAGGTTTTAAAGAAATTTTTTCTATTTGTGATTTTAAAACGTTGTTTGAATGAAATGTAACACCTTTTTTGTTTATTACAATTATTTTATTTAATAATGATATTAGTAATAACTAAATGTATAAAGTAACTCCGAAAATAAAGCTATTTCTATGCTATTTCTATGCTATTTAATCGTGTGCCATCCTCAGTGCTGAGACAAAAATGGGATGCTTTCTTTAGCACCGACCGGAGCAGTAGGTATGCTCTTAGCTGTTTCTAGATACACTGATTACGTTTCCATTTTAATAAACATACCTAAAAATAAAGTAAAAAAGTAAGCTTAAAGTTGCGTTTTTATTGGGAATTATTTTTAGCATACCTAAAAATAGTTTCTCATTTGCTCTGAGAAAAAAAGTATAGTCAAAACTATTAGAATATGGTCAAATTTATTAAGTTTCTGGTTTTATAGAAATACCACAAAAATTTGGTAATTTCGACAGACACGCTTTGGTAATGATTTTGGTAAAATTAACTATAAAATATGGTTTCGTAATTTGTGATAAAACTTGTTAAGTGTGGTAATTTTATCATGATACCTTAAATCATGGCACAAAAATTAAATTTTCGGTTGAATTTCATTTCAGTTTCGTATTTTCTTTACTAAATGTGTGGTAATAAGAGAGATAATTTTAAAAACTAGAATTTCCAGTAAACCGTTACCATATGAGCGTAAAAATTAACAAATGAATGGTTTAAATACCGTATAATTTTGTTTTATTAACCAGAATTATGTTTTCTTTTTGCCAGAAATGTCATTACCATTCAGAATGGTTGTTTTAACAGAATTTTTTTCTCCTTGTGTTATTAAACTGTTAATTAAATGCAAAAAATTTACAACATTATGATTTGCATTGGTTTTATTTGAAACAATTTTTTAAAAAGTTACACCAGATTAAACAAGATTTCATTAACAAAAAATTAATATTAATTCATTTTTTTTCTTAAAAGGACGATTACTCAAATTAATTCTATACCAATTATCTATACATATCAATTATCTTGTTTGTGAGACTATTTCCTAAAATTTAAATTAAATATACGTTTATTTTTATAATTGTATATTAATAATTGCACATTTATTAGCATATTAATAATTGTACATTTAGGTAGACCATCTTCAGATTTTGTTCTAAAAAAATGAATATCTACTTTCTCGCGAAAAAGGGAAGAAAAAAATATCAACAATTTTTACTGGCGTAGACCCATCTTCCTAAATTCCAATAGGTGCACGTGATATGAAACACATACCTGTTTGTTCTACCTGTGATCGAGGAGGTCAAGGTTAGAATCGTTATTATTTTGTTCTTCCTCTTTTTAAATAGCGAAGTGTTTAATGTAATTATCGGCTGTCTGTTCTCTATTCGTTTAGCGACAAGATATTAACTTAACGTTAAGGTTTTTCTTTTAATAGTTTGCAATTTACTTTCTAGTTTCTTGCTATTTATTTTTATCACTTTTCATACTTTGACAAAAATCGTATTATTACATTTTAGTTTCTTGGGAACTATCAAACTGATTTCGCTCAAGTTTTTACTTTTGTAAAATGACATAGTTTAAACTGAGAAAACATTTATATACCATACGGTTTAATTTTATTTTTATCTTATTAAATTAAACAACAAAAATAATGGAATAATTATAAATAAATGTTTCTTTGCACACAGTTAATTATTTTTTTGGGGAACGAGTTTTATAATTGCAAGCAAATATTTTGTTAATACATTAAAGTAAATTTAACGTTAAAGCTCTCAAACTTTACTGTTCTCTTGTCATGAAATACAAACATGTGATGTTTTTGATTTATTTGTAATTATATGTTTTGCGTGTACAGCTTAATTTATTATCAAGAGTCATTGCGGCTTAGGAAACTGCAGATGCAACATTGGATCTCAGCTCACCGTTTGTGGACATCATCTTGGTAGAGTCACCTGCTTCGTCTAAAGCCGTCTCACAACTCTAAAAGCAAATATATGTATATATATATATATATATATATATATATATATATATATATATATATATATATATATATATATATATATATATATATATATATATATATATATATATATATATATATATATATATATATATATATATATATATATATATATATATATATATATATATATATATATATATATATATATATATATATATATATATATATATATATATATATATATATTTGAAATGTTTCAGATCTAAAAATATATCATATTAAAATCGGAGCCTCGGTGGCGTTTACTTCCCAATGAGGCGACCCAGGTTCGAATCCCTGCTTTGGCTGGTCGATACGAATTCTGCTCCCGCCTCGTACCAACCACACTGCTAACTTTAAATATCCTCAGTGTTAGACGGATCTTGGGTTAGAATACCCTTTTCGTCTGGCTAACCATGGGAAGTGATCGTGGTTTTCATCTCCATGTAACGTAAAAGAGGGTTAATACCATCAAAAAGTCATCCACGAAGGCAAGTCAGTCCTAACACTTGATCCAAGAGTTCCCTTGTCTTCTAGATTGGGTTCAAAATTACCAGGTTACGGAGCTGAGCATTAGTAGTCGTTAACTCAAAATTGGGCCGCTTGTCCAACGCCGGTTACGAAATTACAAAATCTAATTTCACAAATATTCACGTTTATTTTTTTCATACATATTTTTATATTATCGTATAATACTTCAAAATATTTTATAATACTATTAGAATATTGCATAATACTCGTATTTTATTTTTCGTTGCTATGCTTTATGATAATTATATTTTCTTGATTTTTCTTTCGATTGTTTGGTTAACTTCTGCAGAGATAAAATATCACGCGTTTGCTCTACCTGTGTACAGTCATCACCTGTTGACTGTAGTACCTACAAATAATATGACTTAACTATCTTACTTTTGGTTATCAAAACTATCTTACTTCTGGTTGTCCTATTGGTAATCAAAATTGAATAGATTATTAGGTATCAATGTGATTTTTTGTTTAAGTGTGGCAACATGCTTCAATAACAAATACAAAATAAGGTATTAAAATTTTAAATGCTTACAAAGAAAACGCATGTGAAATGGTCTAAGTAGAATAAAACGCAATTATTCGTTGATAGTTTAAAGCTTGTATTTTTTTGAAACAAAACTAATAGTTTTTCGAAGCAGACAAATTATTATAACCGATTTCATCATCACTATTTCACACCTGTATGACTAAAATGCCAAATCTGTTTTGAAAACAATGCACGGCCGCGTCATAATGGGAGACTGGGAAGACGTGATTTTTTAACTAGGTATGCATTCATAAATAATATCAAAACTATTACTTTAACTCCGAACACAATGGATTTATCATGCGTGTCGTCTCACGTGGATTACAAATGGATTTTCTAATTCATTTTTTTGAAAAATATTTTTTATTAAAATACGTTGCAATGAGTTCTCAAAAAAATTTCAAAAAATTAAAAGATTAAACAAATATTATTGCGTGGAAAAATAATCTGCATTAAATTATTTTTTAATCTTTAATGTATACTACTAAAGCTCTGATTCAAGATATCGGAATAATTAAAAAAATTCTACATTAAAAATTATCTTATTTTGCTTGTTTTATACTTTCTTAAATTAAATTACAAATTGAGTTAAAGCTGCAGTATTTTTGTATATTATAAATCTAAATGAAGCATAAGCAAATTATTTTTGAAATTAAGAAATTTTTTTTATGTGGTCCAAAATATTTAAATATTTTATTATAAACACTAAAATTAATATTTAAATAAAGAAATAAAATTATTTTATGATTTGCAGCATCGCTTTTAAGTTTGATAATTGCATACAAACGATCTTGCATGGACGAACAAGCTTTTTTTCGTCTACATTAGCCCAAATAAACTTAATGTTCTCAACTTGCTCAAGTTTGTTTGTAGAAGTAACTTCTTGTAGTTTTTTCATTATTATTCCCCATAAATTTTTAAAAGGGGTTATAATTTGAAACACAAGATTGAAACTTAAATTTATGAAAACTCCGTAATGCTCTTGATTTAGAAACATTAATTTCTTCTTTCCGTTTCCAATGCAAACATCATACTTTCCTGTATCGATTTTTTTTGGTCTCATGTTCTGTGGTTGAAGTTTTAGTTTTCGCAGAAGATTCAGCTTCACTTCATGCGTCAAAATCAACTAAGATCTAGCCGGAGCAACGCAAATTTTCAGTGTAACCGTGACTAGTCAGTTCATCAGATCTTAATCCAAGTTAAAGGTTACGAGCGATAGTAAGGAAAAAACTGCAAGCGTTTACTCCGATAAAGTTAAAATAGTGGGAGAGTTAAGTTTATTTGGAATAATGTGGACAAAAATAAGCTTAACTATTTCATGCGAGATAGTGAATATCAAAGGTAAAGGTGATGTTGCCAAATTTTAAGTAACTTTTTTTTCCACTTATAATCGAATTTTAGTTTTTATAATGAAATATTCTAATATTTTGATTTTTTTCAAGAATAAATTGTCGAATTAACTTATGCTCGATTGATATTTTTAAATGTTGTATGACTTTTTTAATGTTTAAAAATACTGTGAACTTTATAACTTTAACTAGTTAAATTTTATTAATTTATTAATTAATATTATTTTTCTTAATTAATTTAAGTAAGCAAAAAACAAATAAATAAAATAATATACTTTTTGATGCCGAGTATTTTAATTATTCTATTATTTTGAAACAGACGTGTAATGCTCTCTCTAATACCTAGCTTTTAAGGGTCTGTAAGCAAGCAAAGCAACGATAAAATAATTTGAAACAGTGCAGGTTAGATCATGCAGCATTATGCAATTTATTAAAGTTGGAATTTTTTTAAAATTAATGTCGTCTCAGATTTCAAATGCATTTAAATCAACTTGAAGTAATGACCCGACATCAAGAACTAATGACCTACATTTACAATACGTCAGCTCGAAACAAAAACTTAATTCTTTTTGAAGTTTATACACAAAGTTGAAATGATGCCGACAGCGTGATAAATAAACAAAATCATTTGACAACAGCTGGGGTTGTTCAACTTATCTAAGATGGAAAAAAAAGCAATGCTAATTCAGAGAATTTTAGAATTTTGGAGTAAGATAATTAATTTCTTTTAACAAAGCCCTTTTTATGTGTTTTACTGATTTATGATTTTTTATTCTTCATAAAAGAGATGATTAAACAATTTGTTAACAAACAAAGCATTTACAGTGCTTCTAACATTTAGGTTTACTTTTTTTTAACCTGTACACTCTCAACTTTACTCGCGCAAATATTATGTGTTATTGTTTATTGTTCATGTTTTTTTTTTTAAAAATAAATATATATATTATTTACATAAATCGTAGGCTAATTGAAAAACCTGGATTTTTCCAACAAGCCACCGTCATTTTGCAATGCTTTGTGCTAACTGAACAAGTTCTCAGTATTCAGCTCGAGTGTTTTATTCAGCTATTTATATGGATTATGAGCTAAATAAAGAATCTGGCCATATGCTAACAGCTACCATCATTTTGCAGTGCGTTATGCCAATTGGAAAAGCTTTCAATATTTTCTAATCAGCTTGAAATTTTTCGTTTATTGCATTAAGCCTACACATTGATGGCAAATTAGTAAATATACTGAAAAAAACAATTCTGGTAAAATTACCGTACTGTATGGTAAAGACATTTCTAGTAAATACAACAACATAAGTCTGGTAATAAAATCAAAACACACATTATTTAAACCATTCTTATGCTAATGATTTTCTGAAAAAATTCCGGTTTTTAAAATTATAATTCTTATTACCACACATTTAGTAAAAAGTACCAAACTGTTTAGTAAATTTTACCAAATAAATGATTTTTATGACAATGAATTATTTATAAATTTTTTTTTATAAATTACGGTTTATTATGATTATTATTTATTATGATTTATTATAAATAAATGATTTTTCCGTAAGGTATCATGATAAGATTGTAAAATTTTACCACATTTACCAAATATCTTCATATTAAAAAACAATATTTTATTGTTAATTTTACCAAAACCATTATCAAAGCGCTTTAGTAAAAATTTCCGTCTATTTGGTGTTCCCACAGAGCCAGGTACATTGAAAATTTTACCATATTTTTTTTTCTCATCTTATAATTAATTTTTCAATTACCCTTATTTATTTCTGGCAGCTTGCAAACAGCTTTGAGTAGAGGAGGCATATTGTAATTTACACATTTATTAACACATTTTCTAATTTTATTTTATAACCGTCGTTGAACATCCGACCCAATTTTTGGCTTTACTACTACTTACGTTCAACTCCGTAGCCTCGTCATTTTGAACACAATCCAGAAGACAAGGGAGCTTTTGGATCAAGTATTGGAAGAAATTTGTCTTCGTGGAGGACTTTTTGATGGAATCAATCCGCATTTGCGTTACGTGGTTACTAATTAGATAATATGAGTTTTCTAATTGGATATTATCTAATTAAATAGATGCCTTTATAATTAGAAATCATAAAGGCTGGTTGTAATATGCTTTAAAATATCAAACTAAAAAATATTAAAGATTATTTCTATTATATTAGCATTGTAAATTGTTAAATTTTTTAATTAGTCTACGACATATCTATACGACATATATATATATATATATATATACATATATATATATATATATATATATATATATATATATATATATATATATATATATATATATATATATATATATATATATATATATATATATATATATATATATATATATATATATATATACACATATAAATATATATATATATATATATATATATATATATATATATATATATATATATATATATATATATATATATATATATATATATATATATATATATATATATATATATATATATATATATATATATATATATATATATATATATATATATATATATATATACATACATATATACATACATATATATATATATACTACAATATGTTAAAAGAACGTTACGTCAATATTTACGTAATTATTAATATAATTACGTAATAATTAATATAATTATACTGCTGCCATGACACCCTTTATTCCGAAAAAGTCGGAGCTGTGGCCAGGGCTGTGCTCCATGCCTTTGGTTCCATTTAACTTGTACTTCTCTGCACTTGTCAAACGACAACAACAACAACAATAACGTTAATATTGTCTCTATTCTTTAAATTATGTTCATAATAATGAGCGCCAGGCTCTCTAACTAATTAAAATCTTCAAAACTCGTAAAAAGTAAACTTCTAATTCGATTAACTTCACTTGGTCGTGACGCATTCTTTTTTAAACCTTCAATATTTATTTGAATTTAAAAAACCTTTTAATACGAGACAAAATAAAAAATAAAAACCCATGTCATTTATCAACTCGGAAAGTAATATTTTCTAATTTCTTATATTTTTGTCAATTCATTTTATGTTTAATCATTTTATAATGTTGAAAAAATGCCGCAATTAAGGCACCGCTTTACTTTAACTTTGAACGAGAGTTTTGTCATACTTCAATAACTTGAATTCAAAAAGTATTTATGCCTTTAAAAATAGGAAAAATGCTATTAAACTTTTGTAACTATGTTGCCTTTCAGTTTATTTAATCTGTGTAATAATCGTTTCAAAGCAAAATATAAAGGTGGGGCAAAAGCATAGATGTTCAAACTACAAAAATGACACTATTGTTTCTGGCAACGCCCATGTATAGTTATAAAAACATATGTGTGCGTTATTTATTTATATTTCCACTGACGTTTCTATTTGAAATAATCATAAAATATATTCACGTTTCATAAAATATCATAAAATATATTTTCTTTTTTTTATCTCCGACCTATTAAATATTTAATACTAGTGCTTTTTTGTTTTAACTCATAATTATTTCGATACCTAAGTATATTTCGTGCTACGCGGTAAAAAATCCCAGATCAATTTACCATAAAAAGTACCGACACTCAGGTTGGGTGTCAGTACTTTTTACCGAAAAATCCATTTTTACCATAAATTTTCACGAAACACAAAATCTTATACTGTACTGTAATTTTTACAGCAATATTTACTATAAAATCACTGTAATTAAATAAATATTACTGTCAAAGTTACGGAATAAAAGTTTATGATAAAAAGGAAAATTTTTAAATAAATTGGATTTTACCAATGCTGCATTCAAGGTGCCAGTATTTTTCACGGTGTTTGAAGTTTCTTTGACGAAACGGTTTAGCATTGAACCTTAATTTTTTTTCTATCTTGAATCATATCGTACATATTTGCTGCAACCTTATTAAAGTGTCAAATTGAGCCACGTTACTGCTAAAAATGAACCGTAGTATCAGGTTTAGAAAGTACGATATTCTTGAACTTCGCACCATATTAAAGTTTCAACAAATCGGAGCGATATTTCGGTACAATACTGTGAAAAAAATTTTAACTATGTAATGAAAACATAATTCTCTATTTATTGATGCTTAAATTCTCTCTGTTATACATTTTTTTAAGAAGTTGCTAACACAAAATACATACACGGAGAAAAAAAATCTGGCAAAATTACCGTATTCTGTGGCAATAACCTCGTAAAAAAATTAATAAAACAAAAAAAACATAATTTTGGTTAATAAAATTAAGGCATACGGTATTTACACCATTCATTCCAGTTTTCATTTCTTTTTATCACACATTTAGCAAAAAATTACGATGCTGAAAAATAAATTTGATAATATATATATATATATATATATATATATATATATATATATATATATATATATATATATATATATATATATATATATATATATATATATATATATATATATATATATATATATATATATATATATATATATATGTATATATATATATATATATATATATATATATAATATATATATGTATATATATTTATATATATATATATATATATATATATATATATATATATATATATATATATATATGTATATGTATATGTATGTATATATATTTATATATGTATATATATATATATATATATATATATAACACATGGATCAATAAGTTCCGAGACTAACCCAGAGATGGCGCTTGTAGTAAACCAGTAACCAGGTCTTTCTAGAGTACTAACCTTTGCTTGAAACGTGTCAAAATTTTAAGTCAATCGGACCAGAAACAGCTGAGTTATCGAGGTTGGAGTAAAGTCGTTTTGTAGTTTGTTTAAAAAATGGAAAAAACAGAGTTTCTTGTTCTGATAAAACATTGTTTTTTAATGGGTAAAAACACCGTGCAAGCGAAACAATGGATTGACAAATGTTACCCGGACTCTTGTCCATCAAAAGCAACGATTTGTCGGTGGTTTGCCGAGTTTAAACGTGGTCGTACCGACCCAAATGACGCGGAACGCTCGGGTAGACCTGTGGAAGCCGTTACACCGGAAAATGTGAGTGAAGTGACAAAAATTATAATGAAAGATCGTAAAGTGAAGCTCCGTGAGATTGCTGAGATGACACAGATATCATATGGAAGTGTATTTACTATCCTTCATGAAAAATTGAGCATGAAAAAGGTTTTTTCCAAGTGGGTGCCGCGATTGCTTTCGATGGAACAAAAACAGCAACGAGTCGATGATTCAAAAGATTTCTTGCGTCGTTACGTGACCATGGACGAAACATGGTTACATCACTACACTCCAGAGTCGAAGCGGCAGTCATCTGAGTGGCGCACAGCTGGCGAAAGCCGTCCGAAGCGTCCGAAAACGCAGCAGTCAGCTGGCAAAGTCATGGCGTCAGTTTTTTGGGATACGCATAGCGTGATTTTCATTGACTACCTCGAAAAAGGTAAATCGATCAACAGTGATTATTATATTGACTTGCTGGTGCGTTTGAAGGAGGAAATAGCAAAAAAACGACCGCACATGCAGAGAAAAAAAATCCTTTTTCACCAAGCAATGCACCCTGCCACAAGTCGATGAAAACAATGGCAAAATTGAACGAATTGGGCTTTGATCTGCTTCCCCACCCCCCATACTCGTCAGATTTAGCCCCCAGTGACTACTGGCTCTTTGCTGATCTTAAAAAAGTGCTCCAGGGGAAAAGATTTGGCTCAAATGAGGAGGTCATCGCTGAAACTGAAGCTTATTTTGAAGCGAAAGATAATTTTTTTTATAAACATGGTATTGAAAAATTGGAAAAGCGTTGGAACGATTGTATCACCCTAAAAGGTGATTATGTTGATGAATAAAAAAAAATTTTGCAAAAAAAATGTTGTTTTCATTGTTAGTCTCGGGACAACATGTGTTACATATATATTATATATTATTTATATATATATATATATATATATATATATATATATATATATATATATATATATATATATATATATATATATATATATATATATATATATATATATATATATATATATATATATATTTGATCGAATGAATGGTTTTTATGCCATTCTCTAAAGTATCATGATAAAATTAACACATTTTCCAAGTTTTTTCACTCCTTATAAAATCATATCTCATTTCTGATTTCACCGAAAGCATTACCAAAACCCTTCTATAAAAATGAAAGATTTTTGGTATTCCCATAGAGCCAGAAATACAGTAAATTTTACAATATTCTGATAGCTTTTACCATACCTTTTTTTTCAGTACAGAATTGGAATTTAAACCTTTTTCTTATAGCACCATAACTGAATAATAAAAACTTTGACCCAGAAAAGTATGATGAACTTTGGTGCCTCGTGGAGTTGTGCTCGGGTGGAGTTCTTAACTGTGTTTAATTTCAGAGGAGATGATCGGTCATTTAGAAGAAAATGATCGCAGTCGTTTTGTTTGTGAGGCGCATGAAAGAGAAGTTCTAATCGTTTTATGAAGATCTACAGCTGCCTTTTTCTCATTACATCGTTTGCAATTTTTTCTTTTCCATCTTTCGAATGCGTCCGCCAGTTAGAGGAGTTATTATTACTCTTGGTTAGATACATCTCAATTACTATTTCGTTTTTCTCAGTCCTTGTTAGTTAAAAAATAGGCATTAGTACACTCTTTTTCTTTTCCTATGAAATTAAAAAGTGAAAAGTCGTGAGTCCTTTTGAGGCGAGTTGCAAAATGAAATTTAAACAATTATTTTTTCTTCTTCAACAATTATTTTTTCTTAATTTTGTTGGTTGAGCTTTTTTCATTGTAAGCACGCCGTAAAAGAGGCAAGTCTACTCCCTGTTAGAATTTTCATTCTAAAATTGCGATAAAATAACCGGCAGAAGTCTGTCCGGTAAAGTTTACGATAAAGAATATTTTTTGCCTTTACGGATTTGAAACTGTTTACAACTGGTATGGTTAAAAAAAAACATGAATACAAAACTATATGGTTTTAACCATTTGCAACTAGCATGGTTTCAAAACCGTAAAAAAAAAGAAATGTAACTGGGCATCGGCTAGGCTTTTAGGCAGGTAATGGGCACTGGAGTCTGGTTGCGGTTGAGTTGTGTTTTATCAAATAAACCACGTAATGTGTTTTAATTAGTTTATCTGGTTGTTTCACCGATCGAATGAGATGAGAAATATTAGAATTTTTTGTGCTAAGCAGCTTTATGGTGGTGCCATCTATGGGTGAATGAGAGTATCGTATTCTAATAGTCCAGAGTTTAAATTGGAGGAGTGGGTGCAGACACTGGAAACTTTTTATGTGTTGAAGGGAATGGAGGAAATATTGTAGTGTGACAACTGGGACTCGAACCCCTGATCTGTCGGTCATGATGTTCGCAGATTAGCCTTCTTGGCTATAATATGTACCCATCCGCAAAGAACTAGGTGGCTTCATAAGGTGGATATAGTTAGTGCGATAAAATTCTCGTTGCTTAACCGTATTATGCAGATAATAAACAGTTTTTATCACAGTTAACAGTTTGAATACCATCGTATTTATGGTTTATTATGTATTATCATCTTATTATGGTGTTATTTATGGTTGTTATTGACTGTTTAATGAATATTTATTTATCATTTTTTACGAGAAATTATATCAGTGCTCGGAGAAAAAAATTCTGAAAAAATTTCCGTACTGTTTGGTAATAGCATTTCTGGCAGAAAAATATTTTTAATAAATTCAAAATATACGGTGTTTAAGTCATTTATCTCGTAATTTTTTCGTTCACATGGTAACGACTTATCAGAAATTCTGGTTTTCAAAATTATAGTTCTTATTACCACTTCACTAAAAAAATATGAAACTGAAAAGTAAAATTAACCAAATAAACGGTTTTTATGCCATGCTCTAAGTTATCCTGATAAAGTCACAACATTTTACCACACATTGCAAAACCATATTTTATTGTTAGTTCTACAAAATAATCATCAAAGCACTTTGGTAAAAATCACGGAGCTTTTAGTTGTTTCCATAGGGCGAGTAACAAGGTGAATGTTACCATTTTTTGGTAGTTTTGACCATACTTTTTCTCTCAGTGTACTTTCGGTTTATGTGTGACATTATTATAAGTTCATCAACCCTATTATAAATAGATTTTATTATTATTCAAGCATTTATGTTTTCTAGATCACCTTTCTGCTTGTCTGACCTTTCACCTTATTTTGAATCTCAAAATTTTATTGTTTTAATGTCTTAATTAATATTTACTTGACAATAATTATTACAAAATAGATCTTCGAGTAGCGAATCGATGTATTATTTGCCCCTAGAAAAGGTTGTGATCATGACTAGCATTTTTAAACATTTTTTTTTTTTTTTTTTGATATTAAAGGGAGCATTGAAAGTAAATTTTGAGAGAAAGTCTATACTTTGCATGTATTTGTGCATGTATTTTTCTTCTTTTTTGTAAACATATTTTTATTTTTTTAACATATGTAAACATATTCTCATAATATCAATTTCACAATAGTCCACGTTTACATTCGAAACGTTGGAGAGCGTGAACCATAATAAAATTCGAATTTGCTGTATTCTTAATTTAGAGCTACGTCGTACCATGTTAGTGTTATCGCTTTAACATCATCACATGGTACCACTTGAACCAAAACACGGTTCGATTTAATACTTAATTAAAGTTTCAGCAAATTATTTCGACATTATGAATGACGGTACCAATACCGTGGTTCAATGTTAAATCGATATTTCTGAGAATGTACTCTCCATCCATTGAAAGAGTACTCGAATTTAAAACTAAATAACTTCTAAGAAAATTATGGACAAAAAATATGAAATAAAAATAACAGTGCATTGATAATGAATGCTTCAAGAATTTCATACATAGTTTTCGCAATCAATTAAAAGAGTTGAAAAAACTGAAATCGTTAAATCAGGTTTGAAAATTGTGCCTTCTTGCCTAGGATTGTGTTCTAACCAATAAGATTCTATAATCTGAAACACATGTTTTTTCACCTTTCAATGAGGTGACTGATTGATTTGGGATTTGGAGCAGTTTTAGGATTCTGTGTTGCGATTAAAGCAACTTTTATAACAAATTTAATTTGTTGGCAACTTTTATAACTGATTTAATTGGTTGACAAACTTTGTGATTAATTCTAAAAAATATGTATTAAGATTTTAACCCGTTTTACCGTTCAAAAAAAGCACATATTTTTCAGTGGAATACATGAATATAGCCTTTTTCATGTTATCTACTGCGTAACTGAATGTTTTGGAATTCAGAAAACTTACTCTGTAGTGCGGCTAAAGAATTTTTTGACAACTTTTTTAATTAATTCCAAAAATTATGTATGAAATTCTAACAGATTTCAACGCTTTTAACCGCTCAACAGAAACACTTATTTTTCAGTGGAAATCAATACAACCTTTTCCATGCATCTACTGCGTAACTAATTGCGTAAATTTTTGTAATTCTGCGTAATTTTTGGTCTAATTCCAAAAATTATTTCACGAGCTGTTTCCAATTGTGATACTGTTTATTTCGTCGTTTTATATCTGTCTTTTGCTGAGTGTCTTGTAAATGCTCGTATAGCGAAACTCGGAATGTAATCTTCATTCGTTCTTAGCAACTAAAAAGATACAGAATATGACCACCATTTTTCCTAAGCAAAATCCATTGACCCTATTACATTATAATTTAATCCTAAATATTTTCTCTATTTTTAATTCATCGCAATTCTTTTTTCCAACAGTACCCCGAAATCGTGGAATAATATTCTTATCTCGAAAATATTTATCAAATTTAATTATTTTAAATGAAATAAATGACTAACATGTCTGTGACTAACCTTGGTTATGGCCGGTAGCCCACATCTAAATGATTTGCGAAACGAACAAGGCTACGTGATAATTGCGTCAAGAGACTTCTAATTCATCGTGCAATCTCTACATTCTTTTACTTTGGAACTTTTTTTCTGTGAACAAACTCTTCCGAGTTGGCAGATTCTCATACGTTTCCAAATCTGTAATCCAAGATTCTTTTTTTGGGGCCAATTCTGACTCACAATTCCTAAACTTTTATTCTTACCTAATACCCGCCCATTCGTACCAAAAAACGCGTGGTCGTATAAACACACCTTTCCTCGATGAGGCAGGATTAGAGAAATAAGTTTAAGGTTTAATGCTGTGAAGAGACATCTAGAACAATCCAGAAGAAAACTGGAGCCCTTCCGACTTGGGTCATCGTTTCTTACGTAGACTTTTTCACATGGGTTTTTTTGAAGTTGGACATTCAATTATTTCTGCTTGCACAAGCGAAATAAAGTTGGCACCTGTGAGTTGGAAATAGCGCCAGCTACTGTAAATATTCGTAACACGCTGTGAGAATATTAACAATGGTTTTTATAACAAGCGTGAATGATGAGGACAAACAAGAATCGGTAAGGTTGAATTTTATGTAAACTTTGTTGTGTGTTTTTGTTTACTCCAGTACAAATGTATGATAATGTGATATTACAGCTTTCGAATATTTCAAAATTTTAATTATGTGGGAAAATAATCTATGGATATACATTTCTGTGCATACATTTATAATGTGGGAAAGTAATCTATAGATATGTATCATAAACTCGGGTATTTCTCTATCTATAACAATACTATAGTTATTATTACACTATAGTTATTATTATACTATACTAATATAACTATAGTTATTATAATACTATAGTTATTATTATGCTATAGTTATAATATTATACTATAGTTATTATTATACTATACTAATATAACTATAGTTATTATAATACTATAGTTATTATTATACTATACTAATATAACTATAGTTATTATAATACTATAGTTATTATTATACTATAGTTATTATACAGTACAAATGTATGATAATGTGATATTTACAGCTTTTGAATATTTCAAAATTTTAATTATATGGGAAAATAATCTATGGATATGCATTTCTGTGCATACATTTATAATGTGGGAAAGTAATCTATAGATATGTATCATAAACTCAGGTATTTCTCTATCTATAACAATACTATAGTTATTATTACACTATAGTTATTATTATACTATACTAATATAACTATAGTTATTATAATACCATAGTTATTATTATACTATAGTTATAATATTATACTATAGTTATTATTATACTATACTAATATAACTATAGTTATTATAATACTATAGTTATTATTATACTATAGTTATTATACAGTACAAATGTATGAAAATGTGATATTTACAGCTTTTGAATTCTTCAAAATTTTAATTATATGGGAAAATAATCTATGGATATGCATTTCTGTGCATGCATTTATAATGTGGGAAAGTAATCTATAGACATGCATCACAAACTCAGGTATTTCTCTATCTATAGCAACACTATAGTTATTATTGAGTTTGTTAGGTTGTCTAAAGTAATAATTTAAATAGTGTAAAAAAAATTAGTTATACGTGAAGTACTTATTTAGATTCATTTTTCAATTCCTACTATTAGTTGACACTCTTCCTATGTATATTTATATATCTTGTTCAAATTTTCAATCGTTAATAAAATACTTTTTATTCATGCACTCAAGTTGAAATAATTTTTTTTAAATTTGTAGTTGATGTTAAAGCAGTTTTTTCAAATATTAATTCATTAATTAAATTTAATTAATATTAGTTTTTCATGGGAGAAAAATTTCTCTTGTATAAGATATTTAAAGCAGGATAGTTGATCTAATTATTGACTAGCAGGTATTGACTAGTAGGTATTTTTATAGAAATTATTAATACTTAGTTACGAAGTAATTATTTAGATTAATTTTTGATCCTTTCTGAAATAGCTGTAGAAGTTTTAAACCTAAACTGTGCTATGGTGCCGCATACTGTCACACCAATTAATGATTTTGGAACTTTAGCAATAGCAGCTGGTATATATTATACGATACTCAAGTTACGGCTCAAAAGGTCGAGAGTACATAGAGGATTGGGATGAGTTCTGTTGCCTACTGTGCTGAAATTTCATGAACTCATACTTAAGATGATTTGTGTGATTTAATGGCAACCGAATAGATTTTTAAATTAGACAGTATCGCGGATATCGCTTGAAAATAGTTAAAATTGAAAGTCTTAGGAGTAATTAAGGTGTTAGGATTGGGGAATCAGAATATTTAAATATATTCTTGAGTATTCCCCTTAGTCACCATTAAAATTTATATGTTGTACGATAATTTTGAAAGGTGGCTAGTTCTGCATGCTATACAAACCCCATATGAAATATTTAAGTTTTCTTTTTTGACAGTATGAACAATATAAATTTTTGTACGCTTGTCATACATTTTATGTTAATATCTATGATATTCAAAATAGACTAATAGCAATTAAATTCCAATTTTAAGCAAAATTTTCATTTCTAAGTATTTTTCCTGCATCGTTTTAGACATATTTGTCTTAATTATATATAATAGAAATATTGTTGCTGTTTTCATGCTTTTAAAATTAGTTTTGTTATTAATGTTCCATGAAATACTTTTACTACCGTGGATTTATGCTTAGATTCCTAGTTTATTGTTAAAAATTCAGTTAACATTATTCTTTTATGAAATTGGTGATATAGTATTGCGAAGGATTCATAATATAATCGATGAGAGTTTCTTTATCCGTGTTATAAGAACTATTACTTTATATGCATTTTGTCATATTCTATCATCTCATAAACTTGAATCGAAAATTGAGAAAAAGATCACGAAGTTTAGTTAACTCACACAGAGATAAAGTTCAGAATTTTAGTGGAATTAATTTATTCCACTAACAAAATACCTTCAAAGCAGAATCTATCGGTGACAGATCAAACACATAAACAAACACACACAATCAAAATATCGTAATAAATGATTTTGTGTCCGGAAGCAAAAGTGCTCAATATTGCGAAGTATATCGCAAAACAATCCAAGTGTCTACAAAATAACTTTTGTTTGAAGCAGAACTATTAATAGCCATGTCTTTGCAGAATAATTAACTGAATCTCGATGAAACTTAAATGTGTCGCTAATAATTTTTGTTTCATTCTGTAGACATGTAATACATACTTTTATATTTAACTAATTAAAGTTCCCTTTTTTTCACAATTTTTGTTTACAAAATAAAATTATTCCTCATTTAAAAAAAAATGGCAATAATTTAACTGGTGAGAGTAACAATATTATCTGTGGAACATATAATTTCGCCCAAACTAAATCATAGCAGAATCTATTAGAGACACATTCTACGTGTAAAAATTATCATTATTTAGGAATATTTTATTCTTGAACGAAATATTTTGGGGCCGAATTTTGCACAAACTGTATCACAACAGAATTTTATACGCTCAAAATATCTGGTAGTTTACTGTAGATATTGCAATTAGAAAGATTATACTCCCACTAAGTTCTAAGATTTTGTCTTAGAACCACAAGATATAGGTTTTAAGGCAAAATCTATGGTAAGTTCAAAAGAAACCTTAGATTTTGGTAATAATTTGATGAATTTCAAAATAGCTTGTAAGAATGTTATAGTCTTTCATGGATAGTCCAGAGTTAGTTGCAAAATATAATGAGGGCTTTTTATATTTTCTTAATTACTGATTCGTGAATTTTCAGCTTAAACTTTTTTTCGTAAAGATATAATACACAGAATCTCCATTGTTAAAATGTATTAAACAACAGGCTTTATGCAAAAGCCTGTGTCAGCATTAAACGCATGTCAAATGTGCAGCCGTATACATGTGAATTAGATAAAAACGACGTCGCAAGCAACTTTCGTAAATTAGTGATTGTTAAAATATATTCATACATATTATAAAATATATTACACAATATATTTGTTACACGAGCAATTGTTGTCTTACATTTTATGATAAAATATCAGCTGAATCTTTGCAATGATAATGTTGTCACTGCATAATGAAAAATTGTTTAAATTTGAATAAAAAGTCGTAAAAGCTAAGCTATATTTTTTGAACTTGTAACAAACCTTTGAGCAATTTTTTATTTATTTATAATCACTCCCAAAAATATACAATTTCAGCATAAAATATCAAACCTAATAAAATAAAACATGTGAGAGCAATGTTGTAAGATAATTAATGAACTGATTGAATGATTTTTAAAACGTGATAAGGAGACGTCTGGAAATAGTTATTTCCAATATGAATTAAACCAGTTTATAAACGATATACGATGAAAAAATTGAAGTGATCTGAGAGTTTAAGAACACTAGATATGGCTCTCTCATTTTATTTACATTCTTTTTATTTCTGTTTAAAATTTTTTGGTGTTTTAAATATGATTTCCCATGAAATTTTAAAATTAAGTGTTTATTTTGATAAAGCTAGGTTTATATTAACGTTGAATAATAACACTATAAAATATAATATACATACAAATTTTTTTAGCTTTTTTTCTCTTCCTTTCTGATTTTATGCACGTACGTTTCATAAATTGTATGCCTTATATGAAATAAAGAAAACGGCAAATGTAGATATCACCGTAAACTTCTTTTTCAGACACGTAGATACATAAATCTGTTTAATATTCCGTTGAACATAGCTAGTTATAGGTAGAGGTCTTTTGGTGATGAATAACAATGTAAGTTTAACAGATAAGGTTTGAGCTTGTTTTATTGCTTGTCTTACTTATTTTGATCGTATTACATTGATGTGTTGCTTGTTTGATAGTTAACAATTTTAGTAACATTTTGACAGGTTATATTTCATTTTCTTTAAAAATATTTATGATTTGTAACAACATTAGGGGTTCTAAAAAATAGTTTCTTTTTATTTTAAAAAATATATGCAGGGATTGGACAAAATTATAAACATTTCTGTACTTATTCTATGTAAACAATCTGTCAAATGATGAAATATCTATACCACACACTCCAATATTGAAAGTCGTAGACATTGTTATACATACTGAAATCAATATAGAAAAACAATAAAATGTATAATTATAGTAAAATGTGATATACTATATAATGGAATCAGTGCAAAAATGAGTGATTTAGATTGCATACATACCCTAATTCGTTTGTTAATGAAACATATGCGTAGCACAGAATTTAAAATAATAAGACAAATTCAAACTAGGCTTAACAGAACAGAAGTGGATACAAATTATACATTATGAAATTTTTAAATACAGTTAACAGAGACTTAAATTAAAATGTAAATATCCTTAGAACACAACTAATAATATGCATACATGTTTTAACAGCGAACTTTAGTTTCTGTAAATGAAAAACAGCACTGAAGACAACCACTAACACTCGTCAACTCTATATCGATTGTCAACTTCTGCAAATGATGTCTAAAACGCACCAACATTGATTCTTCGGAAGCAAAAACATCTTACGTGTGGTGTAAAGGTGCGTCATCTTGGCGTAAACTTTTTGCTATTAAGTGTTTAGAGCTTTCGTCCATTATTTAAGTTGTATGTGAAAGCTTGATTTAGTGTTAACTTGAAAAGAGTGTTCCTTCACATATATATTTTAGGACTTTTTGAAATCAAATTTGGTGGAATATTACATTGCAGTTTTTACAATGTATATTAAGTTGTTATAAGAAAGTTAAAAATAAATATATATGCACTTAGCTTTACGCGGCGCATATATCAGGGAGATATATAAAGAAAAATTCCCAATAAAAAAGTTCTGAACATAACTTTTATTTTATAATGCGTCTAATTTTTGATAACATTAAATTCGGAATAAAATATTAATATCCCTCATTTAAACTATTTATATCTATTTTCCCTTGTATTCATTCTAAGTTTCAATGAATTTCGTTATTTATATTGACAATACTGATTTAACCTAGATATGCAAACACGATCACATTTGTCTGATGATTCGAAAGCTCGCTATTTATCGAACGATTTGCTTACAACATTGCGTTTAAGTAATTATTAAAAAAGGTGTTTTTTGATTGCCTATTGTGATGTGCAGGTTTTGAAAAGTATTATTTGAAAGTCTTATTTAAAATCTTATTTAAGTTCATCCTTATCTTCTGACAAGTCCAATATATGTATTGTTTTCTATCTGATTTATTGTGATCTCTGTTTGGTAACCGAAATGAGTATTAACATGAAAATATGAAAGTGAAGCTATCTCTATTCTTTCTTTTAAATAGGCCCATTATTCAAATCAGACCTTCATTTGTGCACGGAGGAAAAAAGCCTAGTAAAATTGCCGCACTGTATGGTAAAGACATTTCTAACAAAAAACAACAAAAAATTCTGGTAATGATACCAAAATACACAACATTCAAACCATTTTTATGACAAAATTTTTCCGATTTTCAAAAATTGCAGTTCTTATTATCACACATTTAGTGAAAAACAAAACTGAAAAAGTAAATTTAACCAAATACATAGCTTTTAGGCCACGCTCAAATATATCATGATAAAACTAACAAATTTTACTTCATTTTTTAAATTTTATCACATATTATAAGACAGGGCTGTCCAACTGGCGGCCCGCCAACACATATCGTGCGGCCCGCCAACTTCTTATTCAGGCTGATCGGCCTCTGTTTTCCCATTAAAATGTAAGCAAATTGCTTATAATCCTTCTGTTCTATTGTTTTATAATTAATAATTCAACTATTAATTGTTATTGTATAAGAGGTTATTGTTCAACTTTTTCAAACTGCGGCCCGCCAGGTGATCAGTGACCGGAATTCTGGTCCGTGGGCTCTTTGCTGTTGGTCAGCCCTGTTATAAGACATTGCTAAATTTACCAAAATCATCTCCAAACAGCCCCAGAAACACTGTAAATTTTACCATATCTTGGTAGTTTTGACCATATTTTTTCTCACTGCGAATCAAATACGTTTTTAACAAAATACAAAATTTGATAGCCCATTGTAAACATTTTTTACTGAAAATATAAATGGAAAATTTCTATTCACGTTTACTCAACTGTGCTGTAAATTATACTAATCAAACGCTCTGCTAATTTTATAAAATTAATACTGTCTGTCAACTCAAAATCTAATTAAATAAAAAAATAAGCAATTTAAATAAAACAATGCTGTTTAATAGAAAGCGTTACTTTTTGTTTGTCTATTATTTTATACTCATTAAAAAATTTCATGAAATGATTCTTGATCAGCAAAGAGAAGCGCCTTTTTGCTCATGAGTGTTTCTTTCTGTGTCTCCCAACCTGAATTAATCTTTGTCTATTTTAAGATGTTTTTCAAGAAAATAGGTAAGGGAAAAGAGGCATCGAGAGAACAAGGCATCTCTTTGGAACACAGCTGTTCGTCGAAGAACTGTCGCATTATTTTTAGCAGGAATGACACGGATTAGACAACCTTTATCTTTTATTTTTTCCAACTAACATTTTTTGTTTTGTAACTGTCATTTTCTAATATCAAAATAACATTAGTTAATTGGTTTTATACAAATTGAAGACAGCGTCAAAGATCACATATCACACTGAGAGAAAAATAAGAGTATGGTCAAAACTACCAGAATATGGTACTGTGTTTCTGGCCTTATGGGAACATCAAAAAAGCAAAGTAATTTTACCAAGTGCTTTAGCATAACAATAAAATATCACTTTATGTGTTAAAATTTGGTAAATTTAGTAAAATGGCAATCTTAGAGCATGGCATAAAAGCCATTTATTCGGTTAAATTTCCTTTTCAGTTTTATATTTTTTACTAAATGTGTGGTAATAAGAGCTATAATTTTGAAAAAAAGGATTTCCGGTAAATCTTTGTCATACCAACAAAAACATTACCAAATGAATGGTTTAAATGCCGTATATTTTAGTTTCATTACCACAACTATATATTTTACCATATAGTACGGTAATTTTACTAGAATTTTTTTTTCTCCGTGCAAATAGAGAAAGGCTTAAGTGAATAGATATTTGAATCGCAGTAATGTATAGTTAAAAAATATGTATTCATAATGATTGGCGAAGAATTCTTAATTAATTTATCATTCATGGTCAAAATTAACATATTCATTTCAATGTGTGACAAATAGCTATAAACAGAAGTAGCAGATATGAATATATTAATGCTGTTGTCTTTTAATATTTTAAGAACAGGAAACTGTATATTATTTTCCTTCAGTCTTTTTTTCTTTTAAATTTTATGTCTTACACGGCAATAATTATTTAATGCTTTAAAAATTCTTTTTATTAGTATAATTTCATTCAAAATAAAAATAAAAATTACAATTTACAAATTATTTGGAAATTTCGAAATATATTGCGAAATTATCCGGAACACAGAATCGCAAATTGGTGCTCTTTTTCTCTTTCAGAATCGTAAAATGGTGCTCTTTTTCTTCTTTCAAAATGCAGAATTGTTAATTTGTGTTCCTTTTGTCGCTGAATTGTAAATTGTAGCTGAATTGTAAAACTAGTGCTTTTTTTTTCAATTTGAAATGCAGAATCATATATCTGCGCTTTTTCCTTCTTTCGAAATGTGCAAACTTAAATTGGTGCTCTTTTTTTTCTGAAATAGAAATACAGAATAGTAAATTATTGCTTTTTTTCCCTTTTAGTAATACAAACTTGTAAATTGGTGTTCTTTTTCTTCTCTAATTTAGGAATACAGAATCGTTAATTGGGACTTTTTTTCCTTTTGTAAAGGTGAATCGTCGGCGATATTTTCATTTTAAAATATTAATTTTTGAGGAAATGAAGCATATCGACACGTAGTCTGGGGTCAAATTACTTTACAACAGTTAGTATTCTTCTCTAAAAAATGATTAAAAAGAAATGTTGTAAAAATTAATTTCTTTAAATATGAAAGTTATTCTTAACATGACTCATATCGAAAATCTGATGCAGCATTCCTAACAATTTTCCATTATGGCATAACATCTGTAAAATAGTATTAAAATCGAATAACCGAAGCATTTTTATAATAGTAATTGGTTCTCCTTAAAAAAAAAAGTAGTTACGTATTTCTTTTTGGAAAATTGTGTTGCTTAATTGCGCTACTTTAATTTTTAACTAGCTTATTAATTAACTTCAAATTAATTAGTTAAAAAAAACTTGTTAATCATCGTAATAATTTTTTTTAACATTTATGTTTAATATAATATTTAAGATGATAAATTATGGAATTATGGGTTTTATTTAATTTATAATTTCTAAGAGTGTGCACCATTTATATTGTACTTAAAGTACATATATATAACTTTTGTGTGAACGAGTTATTTTTATATCACTAATTTTAATATTTAATGATATATCATGTTCCATTATAAAAAATAAGACCGAGTTCCTGATGCTATACGATTTAGAAATATAGTTTACATTATATTTAAGTGGAATTAGTTCTATGATATAAACTTGTAAACTTATATATTTTATCTGTGTAAAAGTTTTAAGACTATAGCATGTTGTTTTTAAGTGGAATTTATACATTTCTTTCTATTTCCACTAAAAAGCTATTTTTAGCACTTTTTTCCATTAATTTATTTCTAGTTAAACTATCTAAATTTGGAACGCAAATTTCGTTTCGGTGTTTAAAAAAAAGCTCTCAACTTTTAAAAAAGAACTGTATTGAAGTATTTCTACAAAATTCAGTGCATTTGAAAACACAGTGGAAAATAAAGATTATTTAATGCAAAACTTTCCATATATAGATATGAAACACAATTATCATTTCTTCATTTTCGTCATTAATTAACTATTTCTCTATATTACATCAACTGAGACAAAATCGCGATTTCTATTTTTCCAATCTATTTAAAGAGTGAGAGCAATAGAAGAGCTTAGATGCAGAAGATTTCGAGTAACACAACTGAATTTTAGAATAAAAAAGTACCATTATTATAGTATGTATAGAGTTTCATTTTTATTTTCATTCTTCTCATTGAATAATACAGTTTTTAATGGGCAAATGCGTTTCGTAAACAGCTGTCAGCCTGTTGCTATCTTTTCCAAAACTGATATTTTTAAATTCCTTGCTGCTTACAGTGTCACTTAGAACGTTTCTTTCACTAAGTTGCTCAATCTATAAACAATACAAAAATTCCAAAACTTTTGGCACTTTACCGATTTTAAATGATGATTGAGAGAGGCCTTTTAATGGGATTCGGCAAATTTTTCCGCCCATGATGTAGGACATTTTTTCCCTCTTAGTATTTTCATTAAAACGCGACTTAAAAGAATCGTGAATGTTGCATTCCATTCAAGTACGTCATCCACATACCGTTTGCTACCTTGCACTGCTTGTCACCGCAAACGATTATGAGTAATGATTTATCTATGATGTTTTTTATTCTAAGAATGAACCTAAGAATGAACCTCTCCAAATTAACCTTTTGACGCAGGTGGAACACTGGTGTCCCTTTTATACCTTTTTTTTCTGGCGCTCTAATGACAAGCAAAAATGCGTTTTGGAAATTTTTTTAATTATAAAACACAGTATAATAGTTACTAAAAAACTGCTAGATTATCGGAATTATATTTGTTTTAAAATATAAAATCCTAAAATAGTTTGAAAAAAGTTTTTTCATTCGTATTCAAAAATGTATCAATAATTCATGTTGTAAAATTAAGAAATTTCAATTATGAATATGTTTCTCTTACATTTAAATAACAGCAAATCAGTGCAAATTTGAAATATTATTTGTTTGGAAGATCTTTTAAAGCAGAAAAAAGCACCGATGTTTTATGCTATTTTTTAAAAACAATAAATTATTGAAATGATGAACATTAGGATTTTTTTACCTAAATTAATACAAAATAATGAAAAAAATGATGAATAATATGTTTAATAGAAATACTGAGTCAAAGGTTTTAGGTTGCATTAAATTTGAACAATATAAATTTTGAATCGCTACAAATTTTTCAAACAGGTAACACTGCAATAATAAAAAGTTCCAATATTAATATAATCAATTATTCGTTCTAGGTTAGACTATTAAAAACCATTTATAAGGCTATAATTGTTTTAAAATGCAGTTTTTAAAATTGAACAAATGGAGAGGAAAAAACAGGTTCGACGGAATTAGTGTAATAAAATATTGTAATATTTTAATCTTTAATTTCATATTTCTTCCTTTTTTTCTTCTTCAATTAAGCAACATAGAAAACGATATATTAATAAAAAACTTTCTTAATTTTCACAATGACTCTTTAAGTGAGTTATGCATGGAACTTAATAATTGCTTCAGATATTTTTTAAATACAAATTTAGTTAATCAAAATTGAACCCGTTTTCCTTAATATCACTTCTAATCTATAAAAACAATTACGCCTGTGAGTGATTTATATATTTTATGTACTGTTACTATAAGTGTAAAAATAACTATCCCACATTAATCAAAATGTGACCACTGGTGTGGCATTTTAAATCCTGTTTTTTCCCCAAAATAACAATCGTGTTCCTGTTCCTTTATGAAAGATATCCTTTTAGGATATTAAATTTTTATTCAATTTGTAGAGCTGGAAATTGATGAAAGTGAAATAAAATGATCACAAGGTAATACGAGTTATTACCAACGTCAAAACCGTAATAGCATTTTTTCTTTTGTTGAAAAGTTGCAAAATCGTCACTACTACTCCCGGGTTTTTTCAAACGATTCACCAAGAATATTTTTCAGCCTAACCCTGTCGTGGCCTTCACTTGAATTTAATTCTATTTCCTCATTTGAATACAGTTCTTTCTGGTGAAAGAAGTTAACCAATTCAACTTTAATTACATTCTCAGCTTGAAGACTTTGTTCTTCGCTCGAAATCCTATTCTGTGTCCTAAAGTGCTGCTTCAACAGCAAGTTATGCCACCCCCTGTTATTTTCCCTACAATGATTCTGTTATTTTTTTCTTGGACAAAAACTTGAAATGATTCTACATTTTGTGATTATTAAAATGCTGTTACCATTTTTTGATGCTTGTTGAACTAAAATATCGGTTTAAACTTGCTGCCTCGCGTGTAAAATCGAACAACTATAGTATCGAGAAAATTAAGCATTCTAAAAGCTTATTAATTAGTACTATAGCTCAAGTAGGTCCGAAAAATTTTTCAATTTAACATTTTAAAAATGTGCTTCAAATTTGCACGATATTATGATGCAATAGGTATCAATATCTTTTTCCACCGCTTGAATTATTTTCCTGAAATTTTGCTTTATTGGACTGTAATAAATGTTGGCATATAGTTACCACCGTTTTTGTTGTTGTGGGAAGCTAAATTCATTTTTAAATACCGAACTGTAGTTATCGTTCAAAAAAATTATTTATAATTGATAAAATAATAATTGTTTGAAAGAATTAGCATGAATATATTACTAAAAATGTTCTTTTTTTAAGCGAAACGATTTTTCTATCGCTATTAAATTGTTTCGAATGAGCATGAAAGTATATGCTGTCAGTAAAAAAAAGAAGCAAAAATGAATAAATAAATAAACAAAACAATAACAGTAAAAATTATATAATAATGTAGCTACATGCACTGTAAAAAAAATTTAGCTTACTTCAAACATCAAAAATGGTGGCAACTATACACTAAAAAATTTTACAGTGTATATTCTACAGTACTATCCGCCTATGCCTTTTCATGATATTTACTGTTTTTTGAAAAAATATAAGTCTCCCTGCTCCCCTGAAATTTTTTTTGATCTCCGTTACCTCTAATTTTTTTAATTCTATTTTTGCATATTTTTCTTTCTTCCTGTTATTAACTTTATAGCTCCATTTTATTTTTAGAGCGAATACTTAATGTGGTTTGAATATAACAGCTTTTAACCCTTGTGCCATTTACTTTATGTTCGATTGAATTCATTTACTAAGGCGAACACTTTTATCACCAACTTGTAAAAATCGCATCAGTTTTATTTGATATATTTGCATTTGCAACTAAAATTAGCCTTCTATTAAAGTCTATGTCTTTTCTGTTTAACATAAAGTAATATTCGATAGAAATAAAAGTAAATTATTAGTATTCTTTTTATTTATGTTCATTTGAAACCGAATTACCATAATAAAAAAAACTTAAAAAGAAAAAAAACTGTTGGTGAAACAGTTTTAAAAACAAGCACTTAACATATAATGTACTCAGATTCTTTTTAAAACCTATTACATCATTTTTTAAATTTATAAATATAATTTTTAATGAACTTGTATTATCACGGTACAGCAGAGAAGGATTGATCATACATATAGACATTCTAAAGTTTTAAAAATTTGAGAAAATCTTTGAGCGTAACAATAATTATGCCCATATTTCATGAGTACACTCTCTTACCTTTAAAATGCATATACGTAGGTATCATTTTATTTAATTTTATTACCGGCGTTGAACAGTCGATCCGATTCTGAGTCTACAGCTACCTGCGTTCATCTCCGTAGTTTGTATGTTTTGAACCCAACCCAGAAGACAAGAGAGCCCCTGGATCAAATATTGGGAAAAACTAGCCTTTGAGAAGAGCTTTTTGATGGAACTACGCCACATTTGCGTTACACGGAGAGGGAAAATACGAAAACCTCCCACAGTTAGCCCGACGCAAGGAAGATTCTAATCTATGATTCATTTACCACTGAGGATATTTTACGTCAGCACTGTGGTCGGTGCAGACCGGGTGCGGAATTCGTATCGACCAGCCAAGGCTGGAATTCGAGCCCGGATCAACTCGTTAGGAGGCGAGTGCTCTATTCCCTGAGGGCCCACGGCTCATATAGGTATCATTATTACTATGCCTATATTTATTTCACCTATAGCTTTATTATACAATTTTAATGTTGAAGGTGGGCCCCTTATGGGTTTGGCTCAGTTACTGATCATTAAACTATTTCGTTTGTGTTTAAAAGTATTGTTTTACATGTCAGGAATTTATTATTTATTTATGATTTTTTTATGAAATTTTTTTATTCAAAATTAAACACTAAATTGAACAATTCTGGCTTTCTTTTTCATAAATATAAACTAGGATGTACCTTTTTATCCGGACAGCTGTCAGTTATCTCGTTTTCTTTCTTTTTTTCTTTCTCGTAACCCCCGATCCTCACCATGAATGAGTTCAACAGACGGAAGTGACGTGTTTAGCGTTCGTATAAATAGATAATCACGTTCAAGTGTTGAGTCATATTGTAGTCACTTTTACATCGTGGATGAGGTTTCGAATCCGTTTTTACTCTATAGAATCACGATTGTTGATGAGTGTAGTCTGTGAAGTCATCACTTTTCTGTCATATTCGGGAGCAACAGGTGCCGTGATAAATTCAAACAATCTTTTTTTCCCCTCCTTCTCATCTTCGCTATTAATTGCGTGTAGCACTAAAATGATTTATAATTCTGGAGAGTTGCTTTACAGTTAGCAATCAGATCTCAGTTTCTTCTGTTATTGTTAAAATTTGTAAGTAGACCCATTTATTATATTTTAGTGCTCCTTTTTTGAAACCTAAGATTACTCATGCTAAAAGTTTAATGGCCCATATATTCTAATAAATACTAAATTATAAGATCCTAATTGTCTCCTATATTTTAATCTAAAAGTAAACGCATTTACTATATTTTAGCACTTCTTTTTTAAACTTAAGATTACTCAGGATAAAAGTTTAATGGCCTATATATTCTTAGAAATATTAAAATATCAGATCTTAATTGTCTCCTATATTGTTGGTTGACAGTTAACAGATCTCAGTTTCTTCAATTATTTAAATTTATTATATTTTGGCACTTCTTTTTGAAACTTAAAATTACTTAGGATAACAGTTTAATATCTTAATTATCTGTTGTTTTTTATAAAAATTGTATAAATAAAAGTTTTTACTATATATTAGTGCTTTTAGGGGCTAAAGATTATTGATTTTTACTATATAAGGTATTATAGCACACGTATTTCTAAAAATATTAGAACATATCAGATCTTAATTTTCTTCCATATTTGGTTAAATGTATAGGTAGATCCCCTCGCTATATTTTAGTGCTTTTTTTAGGCTGTCCTAGATTACTTAAGATAAAAGCTTAATGTTACATGTCTTCCTAAATATATTAGAAAATCTTAATTTTCTACTATAATTGGTAAAATGGGTAAGTAAATTCATTTACCGATATTTTAATGCTTCTTTTGATATTTAGAATACCGATTATCACAAGATAAAAATATTAATGACTCATGTATTCTTAAAAATATTAGATCAAGCCACAATTTTCTTCAACAATTGTCACTATTTGTAAATAGATGTGCTTAATTCATCCTATTTTTTCATTTACTTGATTTAATTAATTATTATAGAGATAATGTCCTATAAATAAATTCGTAAAATATTCGAGGTTATGAAATATTTCTAAGTGGGATGAATTATTCTGGTAAATATACCTTTTTAAAACAATTGACTGCCTAAAGAAGATAATCCATCAATTTGGAAGCAATTAAAACAATTTTTCCACAATTGACACAGTATTTTTGGTTTTTTCCGAAAATACAGATTTGTAACATACCCCCTTTTAACAGTGACAGCTTCAATTATTATTAACTCAAATAATAAAATTATAATAAAATCATACGATAATAAAATTAATATTAAATTCAAGTTTGCTGTCATTCATTTGTCTTACAGTTGAAAAAGAAAATAAAGCACTGTTAAATATTTTTACCTGTATCAGAGTAAAACATCTTTAAACAGACCTGTTTAAAATAATTTATAATAAATGAGTCCGAAGCAGAGAAGAAATTCTAGATTATGTAGGGGTATAAGCTGTTAAATGCTTTCAGTAAAACGAAAAAAAATTTTTTTAAATATTTTAATTGGTTTTAGTTTATTCATCAAATACTGTATTTATAGGTACAAGCAAAACTGAGAAATAACAGTTGCGTTATATTTCGTATAAAAGTATAAATTAATGATCAGATTTTACATATTTGATCAAATGTTACGTTTTGAACTACCGGTGAATAAATGTTAATGAAAAATAGTTCAGGTGCAAAATGCTAAACATCCTTCAAATATGATTCTTTTTAATTTGCAAGCTGTTTATATATATATATTTTTTTAAATACAATGAAAACTGTGCATTTTGATCGATAATGGGATCGATGATGAAAGTGGTAAAAAAATAATTCAGGTGCAAAATGTTTAACATCTATTGAATTTAATTCTTTTTAATTTGCAAGTTGTTTATACTTTTATAAATACAATAAAAACTATATATTTTGATCGATAATGGGATCGATGGTTTATTTGGACAAGTAGTCAATTTATAATGGGTGAAATTATTTGTTTTACCTGTTCGGTATTATTCCGTTACTACAATTTAGATGATCAACTTACAAAGGTGGTCAACTTAACAGGTTTTACAGTATTTAAATTTTTTCTTCTTCTTTTTTTCGCACAAAAATAAATAATAATATACTAGTAAAAATGATCGCTTATGTCTAATAAGTATTTGTACTGCCTAAATATATTTTAGAGGTGATCGTTTTGTTTGAAAAAAAATGTAACTGCGTGCATATTACTGAATTATAAGATAATATAAATTTAGAGGGCTATAAAAATACCTTACTGATGCCGTGTTACTGTAAAATAACAAAAATTAATTTATATACTCTGAACTTAAAAAGCAACCAAACTTTGGTGATAAAACTTTCAAATTTTGTACTTGTAAATTGTTTTTAGAATATTTCACATGTTTTAAGTCAAAATATGAGCTGCTTTTATAAAATATGATTTAGCGCTCCCAAGAATATGGAATTCAATCTACATAAGTAAAATATTGGAAGTTCATTAATTTATTTTTTAAAATAATTTTCGTGTGCATATGTGGGCCAAATGTAGAAAACCCCAAATTGCGTCAATAAGTTTTTAATATTTTTTAAGTAGTGATTTTACTATTTTATTTTACTACTGCACCCAATTTATTACTGACCCAATTCTGAATTTACAACTATCCATGTTCTGTCAGTAGCCGTTTAATTCTGAACCCAACCCAGAAGACAAAGGAACTCCAGTATTGGGACAAACTTGCTTTCGAAAAAGAATTTTTAATAGAACTAACCCAAATTTATGTTACATGGAGAGGAAAACCGCGAAAACCTCCCAAGGTTAGTCCGACGGCATAGGTTTTCCAACCCATGATCCGTCTACACCTCAGGACATCTTACGCACTGTGATCGGTGTGACCTGGGACCAGAATTCGTATTAACCAACCACCTCTGAGATTCGAACCTGCGTGATTTCATTGGGCAGCTGACGCTTTCTGATATGAGTCGCAGTGTCTCTGATTTTAATATTATATATTTTTAGTCGTAAAAAAAATTCAAATATAATACTGAAAATATTTTTTTTCACTTATAGGGTTGTGAGACGGCTTCAGCCGAAGCAGGTGACTCGACCAAGATGATGTCCACAAATGGCGAGCTGGGATCCCTTGTGGACTTCAACAAAAAGGCATCTGCGGCCACCATTATCAACAAGATCAATAACTCCACATACGCATCCTCATCTTCATCTGAAAAGATGCTTAAGAGCAGCTCTTCATCCACTAGCAGCAGTTCCGTCCTGAGTAAGAAAGCTCAAATACTCCATCATGCAATGTCCACCCAAGAGTTGAAACAGCAGCAGCAAGCCCAACAGCAGAACGAATTGTTTCAAGTGAGAGTTATTTATTATCATTAAGGGTAGTATTACCCTTCATGGTATATTCTTTTTCAACTACTTCAGTAATTTAAAATTTAAAGTATAGAAAAAATTACTAATATTACTGGGAACTTTTTTTCCCTGTTGCATTGGATTCTTTAACGATCTAGGATATTTTCAAATCTGCACTAGGTTTCAGCTACGTTTCTCTCTTCAAGCTACAGTTTTTTTAAATATCGCGTTTAGTCCATTTTTGGCCGAAATGTACGAGTTTAAAGACGCTATGTGTAACAGGAGGTGGCGTATATCTCGCGATAAACTTCTAAGAGAGTTAAAAGGATACCATTACCAAGGGAGAAACTTTTCTTCGTAAATTCTCCTTCACCTCCATAACTAATTTAAACTTCAAAGTATAGAAAAAGTGAGTTCAGACAAACCTAGTGTAAGCCGTGAAGTTTCAAATACTGAAATTATCAAAATGAAGATAAATTATGAGAATAGTATGACGCAATGGAGAAGTTATCTTACAATAATTTGCTTGCATTTTTATATTTTGAAAAAAGTTTTGACCAATTGAAATTTCATGGCTTAC
The DNA here is from genome assembly GCF_982258835.1 of Parasteatoda tepidariorum. Taxonomy (NCBI): domain Eukaryota; kingdom Metazoa; phylum Arthropoda; class Arachnida; order Araneae; family Theridiidae; genus Parasteatoda; species Parasteatoda tepidariorum. The sequence goes on from NC_141762.1 coordinate 52,543,819, forward strand.
TCTAGGTTTGCCTGAATTCATTTTTTTCTTTCTCTTAAATTTTAGTTCAGTAGTAGAGATAAAAGAGATTTTGCGACGAAAAGTTTCTGCCGTGATATGGCGTCCTTTTAAGGCATATCATTCTGTTAAAACAGGATTAAAATTGCATAGGAATCCACGCACGGAAACGTCGTTATACGCTGCTAAGAGCACTCCTTATTATGAACTGTCTTTTTATGTGCTTTTGAGCAGGTCATAATAGGGAACGTCCCTCACCGCAAAAGACGGCACTTCTGATCATGGGTTCCTATGCAATTTTAATCCTGATCTTAAACTGATCTGGATGGCAATTTTGGGTTTTAGCAATGAAGATAAAGAACCGCTCCATAATATTCTAATTAAAATATATGTTCAAACGCAATGCATGGCATATTTGTTCAAATTCAATATGTGATTGTTTAAATAAAATATGCTCTAAATTGTGATATATATGCAAGGAATTGTGTTAAATTATTATATTGTTTTTTTTTTTTAATTTTCTTTTTATTCTACTATGCAATGAAGCAAATGTTTCTTTATATAATTTTATGCAGGAAAACCGAAACAAATAAAGCAATTATTTCTTTATATAATTTTATGTAGGAAAACCGAAACAAATAAAGCAACTGTTTCTTTATATAATTTTATGTAGGAAAACCGAAACAAATGAAGCAAATGTTTCTTTATATAATTTTATGTAGGAAAACCGAAACAAATAAAGCAACTGTTTCTTTATATAATTTTATGTAGGAAAACCGAAACAAATAAAGCAACTGTTTCTTTATATAATTTTATGTAGGAAAACCGAAACAAATGAAGCAAAAGTTTCTTTATATAATTTTACGTAGGAAAATCGAAACAAATAAAGCAACTGTTTCTTTATAAAATTTTATGTAGGAAAACCGAAACAAATGAAGCAACTGTTTCTTTATATAATTTTATGTAGGAAAACCGAAACAAATAAAGCAACTGTTTCTTTATAAAATTTTATGTAGGAACACCGAAACAAATAAAGCAACTGTTTCTTTATATAATTTTATGTAGGAAAACCGAAACAAATGAAGCAAAAGTTTCTTTATATAATTTTATGTAGGAAAACCGAAACAAATAAAGCAACTGTTTCTTTATATAATTTTATGTAGGAAAACAGAAGCAAATGAAGCAAATGTTTCTTTATATAATTTTATGTAGGAAAACCGAAACAAATAAAGCAGCTGTTTTTTTTAAATATAATTTTATGTAGGAAAACCGAAACAAATGAAGCAAATTTTTCTTTATATAATTTTATGTAGGAAAACCGAAACAAATGAAGCAACTGTTTCTTTCTATAATTTTATGCAGGAAAACCGAAACTTCTGTCGCAGTGTGAGTGTCACCAGCAATTCCAGCGCTAGTTCTGACTCCCGCTTAAAAATGGTGACCAATTCTTCTAGCCTATCTGGAGGTTTAGGACAGAGGAAGCTTTCTGCGGATGATCCCATCTCGGAAGAAGAGTTGGTCCTAAGAGAATCTTCCCCGCAGGAGATGAAATTCGAACAAAAGAGGATGAGTTCTTCATCCAAGATGAAAGTGAGCACCTCGGATGGCTACACGGCCGAGAAAATGGCCGCAACTAACCAAGAAAGGAAGAGGTTGCAATCTGGGAGTGTCAGTTATGAGGAAAAGTCTGCATCCAGTGCAATGAAGCAGAAGATTGAAACCGATGGATTTTCTGCTGAAAAGGTATTTAGAAACTTGATTGCCTAGGTGATACATTCATTATCTTTGCAGTTCATCCTCGTGGAATGTGCATGCATAAAACATGAGTATCGAAGATGTTTTAATTTGGATAAATGATAAAAATCAGAAATTTTGAGGTAAATCAAAATTTAAGATCTAATATTCTTTCGAATGGACATATTTATCTGCCGTATCATTCTTTCACTCTTTTTCAATTTTGATAAAATCTTGGATATGGTAAATAATCATGTCACATTGGCGAATCTTCGAGCTGATGATTTTTGAACCGTAACAGATAGGGGGCATACCTTTGTAGAAATTTACTTATTTGAAAAAGGTAGAATTTTCACATACTTTTACGTACTACACGTACACAATAGCCTTGTTAATTGAGAACCATCTAAGAAGTTATTGCAGTTTAGTGATAAAAGTACAGTTTAGTCAGTTGAAAGTTTTTGGCGCAAGAGTCAAAAAAGTTATACTTGCCTAATTCTACATTGATATTAAAGGAATTTTTTTAATTTAATATTTTTATGAAAAACCAAATGTCTTTCAAAAAGTCAATCAGATTGGCATACAGCGACATACCAAGTATCACGTAAAGCATATAAAGAAAATTAGAATTCAAATAACAACGATTGTAATTTTTAAATTAAAACTGTGGATCAATATGAACAGTGAGCAAGAAAAAAAAATAAACGGACCCCTTTGAATAACTTTTGATCTAATGATCGGATCTTCACGTTCTAGGATTCAATCTTAATGGTCATGGTTTAAGGGTGGAGTTGCCCTTTAAACCATTAAGCTAATTACGTATTGCAGACGATGTTTTAAGTTACGAAATCAGACACAAAAATTTATTTAATAATAGTCGAACACTTTTTGAATTGTAAGGTATACAATATTTCACAGCATTTTAAAGAATGCAGTTTTGCAAGACAACATACAAAATTTGGGTGAAAATGGGCGAATATTTATTGAGAAATCAAATTTCAAATATACGATTTTTAAGTTCGATTTCTCAGGAACTGTTCGACAGATTTTTCTCTGAAACTTTGTATTTTTCCATGCAAAATTACTTTCTTTAAAATGATGTATAAAATTGCATACCTTACGGTTCAAAATATTTTTTCGACTATTATTAAATAAAAAAAAAAAAGATATTTCTAAAAACTATTTTTTGCATGGAATTCTCTTTGGATAAATAAATTTAATGATTGTGGGCAAAAATTTTTCATTTCTCTTAAAAAGTTCTCGAGATATGGCGAAATATGCAAAAAGTAAAATTAACATTAAGGGGTCCAAACTTTGGATCGTTCTCGTGACTAAACTATTGGAATCATAATTTGGAGATTAGAAATCCGAATTCGTCAAACAAAAAGATGTGCTTATTCACAGAAAAAACGCTTTTGTTTCTGATTTTCTTAACTCAAAATATATCTGCACTAATTAATTAGCATATTTGGGGTCACTCCTTTTAACCTTTAAGATTGAGTCCTAGAACGTGAAGATCTAATCAATAGAGCGGAATTATTCAAGGTGGTCCATTTTCTTTTCTGTTTTTTTCTTTTTTTTGCACACTGTACTTTAGGGAACAAATAGAATTTAAATGCTGCACTTTTTTGAGTAATTTATATCATCTTCTTGATGAAGAACGTTTCTCTTAGTTTTTTATCAAAAGAAAAAAATACACATTTAAATTTATGCATTTAGTTCGAACAAAAAAAGAAAGACAAAGCTTTTCTCTGAAATTGTCTTTTAGTTGATTATTATAGACCTGACATCGTTTAGTTATACACTTATTAACTTTTTTCGCTTTTTGTTTATCCAGTATATATTTAATGAAAATAATTATGAGATATAATTTATTATATTATTTTTCTTTAAGACATTCATCTTTAAAATAATTATGTTTTAAATAATGTTTTCTTAAAAAAAATATCATATACTGGCGAATGAAGCCCTGATATTGTTTACGTATTTAAATACAGGTTGCAGCTGTAAGGCAAGATCAAGTTCAGTTAAAAACAGCTGACTCTGTACAGCAGCAACAGAGGACTGCAATGGCTGCTTCTATGAAGCTATCCACCGATGAATTTACCGCCGAAAAAATCGCCATGTCCAAACAAGAAGAGAGGCATATGTTTTCTCAAGGCATGATACAAGCAGAAAAAAATGTCTCCTCTTCCTCATCTGCCAAAATGACTTTTACTGCGAAAGGTATTTGCCACATTTTTAATAGCTCTTCCAAGTTTAGACTATAAAAACATGAACAAACTGAAGAATTATTTTTGAGTTAAAAACTAATAAAACTCTTAAACCTTATTTGCAAAAGAAAATAAAATCAATTTGAAAAGGCTTGATATATATATATATATATATATATATATATATATATATATATATATATACTAGCTGACCCGGCAAACGTTGTTTTGCCACATGAATTATTTCTAGAGTATGAATATACATCTTATTTATAGTAAATGTGTGCGTATGTGGTATATGAGTGGAAGAGGCATGGAGCGCTGTGAACGGTGTCAAAATGTGAAAATAACAGCACACCAAATAATAGTTTTTTTTAATTTATTGTAACTTTTATTTATAAATTATATATACAACGAATTCTGAAAGTATTAGTCAACAATATTAATCTCTTAGTGCAATGGAGTGTACAATATTTTTTGTCTTTCCTTCTTAAGCTAACACAAATAAATTGGATGGTTTGCCCACTCGACAGCATGCCACGTATGAATGCTTAGATTTGGGAACACCGTGTGAAAAACATGGTGTGCTCAAATCTAAGACAGACTCATATCTAAGGCCTTGTCATTGCAAATGCCAATCTAATGGAAGTGTTTGTCTGAAATCACCTGAAAGGAGTAACAGAGTGCCGCCAAATAATTTGTTATTGTTTTTTATGTCTTTCAATGTTCTGTTCAATGCTTAAAGCGAATGTTTGTGTGCCATAGTACATTCATCCCAGGTGATAATTTTACAGTGTTTCAACACTGTGGCCATAGACGATTGCCCTTTTTTATGTTGCACACTGCATCTGGATTGTTTTGAATATTTAGTGGCAGCTTAAATACTGAATGAGCTGTTCTGACTCCATCCAATAAAGTTGCCGCAATGCCAGGTCATGCGACGGCCAACGTGAGGCCATTATTTGATCGCATTTCAGTGAGAATTAACAAAATAATAAATGTTTTGCCAGTTCCACCTAATGCATCCAAAAAAAATCCACCTTGTTCAGCCAAAACTGCGAGCATAATGCGGTCATAAATGTTCCTTTGTTCCTCATTCATTAGTGGAGCATTGCGAGTAACAATCGCTGCCATTTCTATCGTATTGTATTGAAGTTCACGATTCATGTCAGTGGTTAATAAATCAGATGCACTTTGATTTGGCGAAGGCATACCGAAATGACTGAGTTGCAAGTTCGCAATAATAATGCAAAGATCCTCAATAGCAATCAGTGCTTCATTGCACATAGCATCGCTGAATGCTATCGTTAGATCGTTGCAACGTGTGCGATGTTGATACCGTATGTCATCAGTCATCGAATCTTTGTGATTATCCCATAACGTTCCTATACGTGCCGGGATACATGTAGTTAATACTATAGCAAATAGTAGACGAATTTGCTTTGCAGTACAGTTCAGTGCTGCTTTAGCAAACATACATTTCCACGGGTTGTCGTCTTCCATCAAGCCGAGTGCAAGGCATGCATCTTTATACTTTGGATGCTGATGTCCATCGACTTTACGTATATCTTGAAATGACAATGAGCCGGTGACATTAGCCAACAACAGTCGAAAATAAAAGCACTCAGTCTGCCTTGGATTGACTGTAAATACTCTCCCCTACGGAGTTTGATTTGAATAAACCGGGACATGCATCAATCGGTGTGCCTTGCTTGCAGGGTGTCCATTTTTTTTGTTTGAGCCCATGTGAAATAGTGTGGTATTTCTGAGTAGAGTAATGTCCGTGCAAGGGCACCAAAAGCATCCGCACGATTACACAATTCAAAAAAATTCTGTTAGTGTGGTTTTTGGTGGATTTATAGCTCGGTCAATCGCAGTCTCGTTCGTGAAATATACTCTCTGACCGTTTTCAAGATGGACGGCTAAATGACTAACGGTTGGATCATGAATTGGGTATCCAAAGTTACGCCAAACAGCTTTATTGGAGCTGATGTACCGGCCAATTTGGTACAGCGTTATTTCGTCGTTGTTATTCACTGGAAGAGCAGTATTTTCGACTCGAAATACTGCCATATCACTGCCTTCATTCACATACTTGCAAATATGTTTGATGCTCTTCTTTTAAGGGTGAGCATAAGTATTAAAGTTTAATATGACTTGCTGCAACGTGCGTGAATATTACTTTTGATTTATCATGTCTCTATGTCTCTTTTGGATCCGAATACGATTAAATAAAGATATATTTAAAATATACGTTAAATTTGTCCAAAAAATGAAAAAAAAATTAGTTATAAACCTATTCTCAGACCGACTGAATATACGTATAAAATTTCGCCAAAATCGGTCGAGCCGTTTAGGAGGAGTTTAACCACTAAAACTGTGACAAGAGATTTTTATATATATAGATATATATATATATATATATATATATAGATATATATATATATATATATATATATATATATATATATATATATATATATATATATATATATATATATATATATATATATATATATATATATATATATATATCGTATATATATCGTATATATATATATAAATAGTTCAAATGTAGAAAACAAGGGAGAAATTACAGAGCAATGAAAGAAGGGGAAAAAAAGAAAAATAATAATAAAAGTAAAAATAACAAGAAACTAGAAAAAAAAGAAGGAAAAAAAAAACGAAAAAAAAGGACGAAAATTTTAAAAAAATCTGGAAAATAAAAGATATAATCTTTTTATCAGCTCACACGATTATATCCACAAAAAAGAGTGCTTTCTAATATTGTATCAGTGTAGCCAAAGCAAAATATATCAATACAATAGGGTGAGGAGCACTCAAAAAATTTTACAAAAAAATTACAACAAACAAAATTTCAATTTTCTTAATTAGTTTTCTTCGTGTCTTTATACATATATATATATATATATATATATATATATATATATATATATATATATATATATATATATATATAGGACGGAAAAGAGAAATAACTTATTTCGATGAACATTTCATATTAGCTCTCTTTCAGGAAAAATACCGTAATTATCTACAGTTATAAAATATTTATAAGACTGCACTGCTTCTTACGCAAGAAACAGTAATTAACTGTCTATAATTAGGAATAGAATTACTCCTTCCTAAAATAAGTTAAAAAGAAATGGGATGATTAGCAGTTTATTATCTTTCCGTCTTACTTCCAGGCCTGTTGATACCTTTAGTTACCAAATGTTTAATTGGATAAATGGAAGTGACGTCATCGTAGGTAAATTGTACCAATAGCCGAAATAGAAACCAATCAGGTTTGACACACACGCGTGACATCTTTTAGAGGTATCCAATTAAATCTGATTTAATTTCCATGATTAGGTATAATCACTTCACTTCTTCTTGAATTGCAATAACCCAATTGGGTACTTGCATTTCAAGAAGAAGATCACGGATACAAACGCATGTGACTCATGACGTCAGAGCCAGCTGTTGACGTCTCGTTGTTTGGTAAACTTTATGAACTTTTATTTATTCATTTAATTTTTGAAAAACTTGTAATGACTTCAGATCATCTATGATAAATTTACTTCAAGTTGGGAAATTCGTATCAATATTTAAATTATTAAGAAATAAGGTAAAAAAGATAGTTTTTCATAAATTTATGTTATTTTAAAAAGTTAATATTTTTGTATAGTTATTTTAAAAAGTTAATATTTTTGTATAGTTACCGTTATTATGAGCGTCTTTTTTTTTCTCTTCGAAATCGGACGAAAGTTGAGCATCCCCCAGGAATTTGCTAAGTTCTTCAAATGGCCCGTTTGTGCTTGACTTACAGATATACCACTCTGATCCATTATATCTCCCAAAGCAATATTATTTATTTTTACCTGCCTGTTAATTGCTAAACTAACTTGGAAGGATTTCGATCCTCTTTGGAATTGTTTTTAATCCATTATTAATGTCTGCATAATTTCAATAGAGTAATAAGCCTTCTTTATTACATCTCTAGGAGTGAACAAGTCTTCTATATCCAGTCAAAATATTCATCAAGTTGATTTCGGCAACGTCTCGTCATTGGGAATGTCATTCAGTTGTAATGGAATTGAGTCATTCCCTTTTAGTCAAAATGGTAGCCAAACTCTTTCGATAATGCAAGGTTTAGACGAAGATATAAGAATCTTGAGTGGAGATTCTGATCCTTCTGAAGTTCAAAATGCCATGCATCGATTCGGAAGCAGAATAACTGCATATGTAGAAAAACTGAAAACCGCCACTACTGAAGAATCTATAAATATTTTATCCGCCATGAGTGATATAGTCAGAAAAGCATGGGCCATTCCAAACTATGGACACGATCTCGGAATAGCGCTGTGCAATATTCTGCGTGAAAATGGTTGCTTAAAAATACTTGTAGACAACTGTAGCTCTGAAAGCATTGAGTTACGGTTCCGCAGTGCGGAACTTTTAGAGCAGTGCATGTCTACCGAAAACAGAACTTACGTAGTGGAGAACGGCTTAGAAAAGGTTGTTAAAGTTGCATGTTCTTGCAGTGACGACAGCTCACTAAGTCGCTTTCGAGTTGGCACAGGTTTATTAGAACATCTTTTTAAACACTCTGAAGCTACTTGTAGCGAAGTGATTCGAATCGGGGGCTTAAAATCTATCGTACAAAAATGCAGGACATGTGACATTACAACGCTACGACACTGTGCCACCGCTCTTGCAAACTTGTCCCTTTACGGAGGGCCAGAAAACCAGGAGGCAATGATAAGACACAAAGTCCCCGAGTGGTTATTTACTCTTGCTTTTAATAATGACGATAATATAAAATACTATGCTTGCCTGGCAATATCATCTCTAGTTGCCAACAAAGAAATCGAAGCTGCTGTTCTGAAATCTGGAACTTTAGGTCTTGTCGAACCCTTCATAACAAGTCATAGTCCTGATGAATTCGCCAAAGGTCATGAAGCCCATATCAATGGACAGTCTAACAATTGGTTAACGAGACTAGTAAATGTTTTGGACAGCAAACGGGAAGAGGCAAGGAGTCTGGCAGCATTCCATTTTGCAATGGAAGCTGGGATTAAAAAAAGGCAAAATAATACTAAGGTAACTATGGTTCGATATTAAAAATGTATTTTATGCTTGATTCCTAAACCAGCGTTATATGTTATTGTTCTGAATAATTTAGGTATTTAAAGATATAGGAGCAGTTGAAGCTTTAAAGAAAGTAGCGAGCTCGCCGAATGCTATAGCATCCAAATTTGCTGCACAAGCATTGCAAATTATTGGTGAAGTTGTACCTCACAAACTCTCTCAGCAAGTTCCTTTATGGACCGAAGAAGATGTAGAAGAATGGGTTAAACAAGTAAGCTTAATCACGTTTTGTTAGAATAAGACAAATAATATGTTTTTTATTTTTACCTTACAATATTATAAATGCTATGCAGTTTTTTTCTCACAGGCAACTCTTATACTAAAAATTTGAAATTTCATCTGATACGGACTTTCAAATGTAAAGCTTTAGAAATTATTTAACTACTACTTTAAATGTTAACTTGATACATTCCTTTTTTTTAGGGGTGCTTTTGATAAAATTGGTAAATCTTAAAATCATTTCTACTATTTTAAATCCTCGTTGTACTTAAAACCAAGGTAGTTCAAGGTAAAAGTGTTATCTTGAAACTATCATTATTATTTATCTATGTTGTTAAATGATTCTTACCACTAATTCCTTCTTAACTTAATTAAATAAGAAAATGCGTGTTTTGCAATTTTAAAAAATTCCAGTAGAAAACTATTTTAACATATAATTGTTGTTACAAATTGAAAAAAAATGTCATTTTAACCAAATGCTTTCCGATATTTCGCTATTTTTTCTTTAAAAAAATACATAAAGGCATGTAAAAGTGATCACTTTTGTAAGTGAATCCTCTAAGTTTGCTAATAAATTGTTGCACCACAAGTGATTATCTTTAACAGATATCACTGTACTTTTTTGAAAATTTTAATCCAAATCCGAGGATTCTCGAATACATAAATCCTTTTATTAAATAAAATGCAAATTAGAAAATAATATTTGTTTTCTGATGGTATGAAACAAAGAAACTTATTGCAAACTTATATACTCAACTTATATAGAAACTTTTAACAGAAACCTATGGTAAAACTATATATTCTTCCCAGAAAGACAATAGCAACATTTAATTTCGTAAACCAGTCTTAATATACATAAATGTATTCGTAAATGTTGAAATGAATGAATGTTGAAAGAAGAATGGTAAATTTTTTCCACTTGAAAGAATAATAATACTAAAAAAGAAAATTCTCCTTAAGTTGTGTCTAGAAACTTAGTTGTCTTTGAGCGCAATACAGAATTGTCTTTTCTAATCGGGCAGTCGAAAAAAAAGGGGTTTAATTAACCGTTTATTGGCCTTTAGAAGAGAACATCATTTTTAAAAACATCAGACCTTTTTTTGACGTGTGGAAGAAAACTAGCAACAACAACCTTGAGCGGCATTTAAAAGAAGTTCAGAGGCGTGCGTTATGGGTTCTTTAAGTACCCTTTGTTGTTGAGGCTTTATTTAAGCAAGATTTATGATCAACCAAACTAGAGTTTTTGAATGATTTCATTTCAGCAGATGAATGGCCCATCAGCTCTCTTTTTCGTCACCCAGATGCGAAAAATTAGCACCTAATTTTTCTTTTAAAAACCCATAAAAGCTTCCTTTATGTAATAGATCCTGTTAATTTACATTTAATTCACAGAACAGACATAAACTGCTTTGTAGTTTAACATTTCCTCTGTCTCTATAATCAAGTACAAATCATATTTATGTCCGAATTCATGTTAATAGATCCGGTAAATTTACATTTAATTCACCGAACAGACATACTGCTTTGTAGTTCAACATTTCCATTATTTTTATAATTAAGTACAATTTATAATTGTGTCCGAAGATACATCAATAGATCCGATTAATTTACATTTTATTTACAGAACAGAGATAATGCAGAAGTGCAGTTTAACATTTTCTATATTTTCATAATTAAGTACAACTCACATTTATGTCCAAAGACATACCTCTTACGATACATCATCAAATAGCTAAACGCAATTATCGACTCTCATACGGCACATTTTGTTAATAAAACTAATGTGCAAAACTATAATACAAATGCATGTGAATTACCAGATGAATAACGTACTCTGTGAAAAATTCCGGATTCGAATTACGGTATAAAAGACAGGCACTTTAGGTGCATTATTCGCAAACTCCATTCTAACTGTAAAATATTAGACCGTAATATTTACAGCAATAATGATTTAAGTAGAGTGATTCAGTAATTTTATGGTAATTATTAGTGTAAAAATAACGGCATATCAGATTATTTGTTCCATAACATGTTTTTACCGTAATTTGATCCCGAATTTTTTACAGTGTATTTCATAAATCATTCTGTTTACAGATAGGTTTTGTTGATTATACCACCGCTTTCAAGAACAGTAGAGTGGACGGAGATCTACTTTTACAAGTAACGGAAGATATGTTAAAAGAAGACATAGGTATTCAGAATGGCATTTTACGAAAAAGGTAACGGAATTTATTCTCATTTCGTAATTCGTGTTTGTATTGAAAATATTTTCAATTTGTTACAAACACAACATTTTGTTTAGTTAATTTTTTTATTTGAGTCGATTAAAATAACATCTTAATTTAGACTTATTGGGTAAAAACCTTGAATGTAATAAAATGTTCATAGAGAAAATGAAGCAAATAAGGGAGTTAACCGTTTTTGGGCCAAAGATGCATAAACGCACCATTTCTATAAATGCTTTTTTATTAACACTGTGACTTATATTTTTCATAAATTTCATTTTTCTGCTATTTTAAAGAGCTCCGAAGAATATTAGTAATTAAATTGCAGTAAACACTTTTTATTGAGCAATTTTCAAATAACGCTAGTTTTTTTTTTCTTCTTTCTTTTTTAATTTTGAAAATGTATTCCATTTGAAATTAATAGTATGTTTTTATGATGGAATAAAGTTGCAAGTTCTGTAGATAAAATAAAAACAAAATGTCATAAAAATAAGTAGTGTTCAACGAAATGATTTGACCACGAATTTGGCCAATGGTGCATATACGCACCATTTTATTTCTTAAAAAAATTATGATTTTTCATGAACAATTTTTGTGCCTTAATGAATATAGTTTAAGCATAATTCAATGAAAATGATTCCACATTTTATAAAATTTCTATGCTTGCTTCAAAGGGGTAAGATTACAGAGGGAGGACTGAAAACTATGGCTTTGAGAAGAATGCCGATTGGGTAAATAATATAGGTTTTAATGAAAAATAAATTTAAAAATGTCTTTGTTTTATATTAATTATAAAGGAATATATTCTCTATATATTCAGATCATCAGAAAATGAAAGGGACTGGAAATTACTATGGCTTCGTGAATGTACTTAAAATTATAATTTTACAAATGTCCTAAGAATATAAGTTGAATCACCAATAATATATCATACAAGCAACCATAACATTTGAAAGTTATCCATAGAGCTTTTTCATCTGCCTAATATTTTGGTTGTCTTTTTCATATAATATACAGAGTGTTTCTTATTTCCCATAATTAATATATAGCTTTAAATTCTTAGAGGAATAATGAAGCAAAAATTACACTTATTAGTTGTGGCAAATTCATATTTCTCAGGAAGAAATGCTAGTGAAATCCAAGGACTTTTTATCTAGGTCAATCAATATAAAAAGGATATTAAAATTGTCAAAATCGGGAAAAACTGAAAAGCGATTATAATAATTACCTCTTCATTTCATAAAACTCTGACTGATTTAATATGTTTATTCTCATCATTCCAGTGAGTGACCTCGATAATAATTCCTTATAATTTTTAAAATCCATTTTCTCTCTTAAAAATTAATTCAAGTCCTTAACGTCCATTGAAAAATAGTATAAATATACATATTAAAAAATGTGATTATAGAAATTTCCGTGTAAGTCTGGAAAAATTGACAAAAATTACGCTATTTGAACCTTTAAAATAGTTGCAAATTAATAATTAGAAGAGAAAAAAAAATCGTTTTTAAAACTACTATACATCTTTCATTCACATCAAAGGTGGAAGTCAAAATCAATTCGACAATATGTCAATAGAGATTGAGAAGTTGTAATTTGGATACCGATTTGCCTTTCCTGAAATACGCGTTCTATAAAAAAGTATCTAAAAACATTGCTGTTTGAATTATTAAGGAGGGTTGGGGTCAAAGTTACAAGACTACGGAGTTAAACATTCGCAAACTAGACAGTCACAACATTGACAGTCGCAAACTGTGTCGGCTGTTCAACGCCAGTTATAAAATAAAATAAAAAACAGTTAGATGAGAAAAAAAAGAACAAAAATTATACATTAATTGACCATTGATAATATCATTTAGAAAGTCGCGATGGCTCAGGGAATAGAGCGTTCGCCTCCAAATGAGGTGAATCGCGTTCGAATCCCGGTGATGGCTAGACGATACGAATTTCACACTCGGTATGCACTGACCACAGTGTTAACATGAAATATCCTCAATGGTAGACGAATCATGGGTTAGAGTCCCCTTGCTGCCAGGTTAACCGTGGGAGGTTTTCCTCTCCGTGTAACGCAAATGCAGGTTAGTTCCATCAAAAAAAATCCTGCATGAAGGCAAATTTCTTCCAATACTTGATCCAGGAGTTCTCTTGTCTTCTGGATTGGGCTTAAAATTAAAGGCTACGGAATTGAAAATTGGTTGTCGTAAGCCCAAAATTGCGTCGGCTGTTCAACGACGATTATAAAATAAAATTAAAATATCATTTAGAGGGCTTTGGGAATGATGAAAGTTGTTAGAGGAAGGAGGTAATCGAAAATTACTAAAATTCTATTCCTATTACTAAAATATATGGTAATTGAATTAATTATAGTTTATAGTAAATGTTGAATAATAAATATCTCTTGCAGGTTTCTCCGAGAGTTGGGACAGTTGAAACGAATGGCTGATTACACTTCTTGTGATTCAACGTATCTAAATCATGTTCTTCAAAATTTGGGATTGGAATTTTCGCAGTATACTTACCAAATGCTTCGATGTGGTGTACAAAAAGATACTCTGAAATACATAAGTGACGAACATTTGTTAAGGGATTGCAATATTGACAACAGTATACATAGGTTAAGAATTGCACACGCCATCAAAGGCAAGCTATTTCAATATTTATTCCATTTTGCATTAAATTTTCAGTTTATTTTTTAATTGTTTTAAACCCTGTTTAAATAATCTTTAAAAAAAATCTCACTCCGAAACTCTACAACTGGTTTTGCATGTTTGTATTGTAAGATAGACCTGATAACTGAGCTCTATTAATGTTATAAGCTATATTAAGCCAAAATAATAAGCCCCATGTTCTTTGACTCGACGTTTAAAATATTTGTGCTTGTTCGCATGTATTGAAGGGTGTTGATCAGTTAACACAATTCATCTGTAAAAGACCAGAAAGATATTCAGCAAGGTTTCATCTAATACCCTTTCTATTCTCTGATGCTCTCTTCATAATCCAGTCAATAGCAATTAAAAAGATTGTTGGAGAAAGTAATACAACCCTGTCTAACACCGGAATCAACCTTGAAAGATTCTGATTGTTGCCCGGCATTGATAACACGTATATTGTAATTTTTATATATATTTCTGATAATTTTTACAAAACATTCGAGAATTCCATAGTACTTCAACAGTTTCCACAGAGTGCTTCTCTGTGTAAGCTGCCGAAAGCCTTTTAAAAATCGATGAAATTTAAATATATTGTTGATTGCAATTCAATAGATTGTTCGACTGTAATCCTTAATGTCGCAATGTGGTCGACACATGAGCCATTCGCTCTGAAACCTGCTTGCCCTGATCACTTTTTTGTCAATTGCATTTTTCATTCTCTCCAGCACAAGTTTTGTTACAGACATTTAATAAAGTGATTCCTCTCCAGTTGTGACATATCGTCAGATCACCTTTTTTTGGTAGTTTTATCAGCAGGCCTTCACCTTAGTCATTAGGCTACTACTCTTCGTGATTTTATTAAATAGAACAGTTAAAGCTTTAATTGCAGTTTTTGAACTTTCATTGAAAAATTCACCAGGTAGGTTATCACTGTCAGCAGCTTTTCCACATTTAAGAGCAATTTTATTGTTTGCTGCACTTCAAGCTGTCTATCTCTAGTTGTCTGGATGCTTCTTCTGGAATATCTTACAAATCAGCAGGATTTGGTCTAAGGTTTCCTTAAAATAATCAACCCACCTTTTGGTTTGGTCTTTTTTTGTAAGTTTCAAACCTTGTTTGTTCTTGATTGGCCACTGAATTGAGCGTTTTTTACCACTAATTTTGTAAGGGATGTAATAAAGCCTTTTTGAGTTATTGTTTCTAACTGCTTCTTGAGCTGATGTGGTCAGATCTTCGTCGTAATATTTCCTTTTATCTTGTCTTGCACTTATCTTACATTCTTTATTTTGCCTCTTATAATCCTCCCAATGTTCTGGTTTAATTTTAGCTACTTCTTTTCTGAATATTTTTTGTTCCATTTCACGTTTTTCTCAAGCTAAGTTCTTGATCTTTTCAGATATCCACTCTTTATCATCAAATTTCTTCTTTCCAAGAATCTCTTCTTATCAATCCTTCATATTGACTTTCCATATCGATCTTTTTCATTTCTTCCCGTTCATCATTTATTTACATGTCGTTAAAGTTAATCACTTAAATAATAGACTTATGGGAAAAAAATTTATTTTTAAAGTTAACATAACATGTGTGAAACGGTCATTTATATAATGATAAGATAAGAAAAACATCTGAAGATAAATTATGGTTATCATCGTTAATAACCATAATCTTAACGACGGCGAGCTTTTAATTCTGGACATATCTCAAAACGCGTGTTTAAGGAAATGGGCAAAGCTCAAAAAGCATGTTTAAGATGATGTACACAGCTCAAAAGGTGTGTTTAAGAAAATGAAAGCAGTTCAAAAAGCATGTTTACAAAGAGGAACACAGCTCAAAATCCGTGTTTAAGAAAATGGACACAGTTCTAATGTTTAAAAAATGGAATCAGCAAAAAATGCGTCTTTTCAACATTCAATCCAAATCTAATAACTAAACGAGGAATTCTATATTTACTTTTACTTATTTTTTATAAACTAAACATAATAATAACGAGGCAAAGTGCCGGTCCTTAGGGTATGAGTGACTGGGCATATTAGAGATGAAACTTTTCAGGCGATCTGCTATTCAGAAATCACTTCATTCTAGACGATGAATTAAAAATATAAATTTGCAAAACGGCAATTTAATATTGCTGATATAAATTTATAGGGCCCGTGACAATCTCATAAAGACAACTGTTGACTTTAAAAACCTTTTCAAAAAAAGATTGATTTTTAAAAAATTGTACGAAGTGATTTAGGCAAATGGATGACATCGCATTACGAATTTGTTTGAATCGATTAGTTCATTCTTTAAAAAAAGATCAATTTTTATAAAAGGAGTTTAAAAAATCGGAATCAAAGCTATTTCTGTATTCCCAAATAGTAAAGTCCATTTTCTTAAACACGCAATTTGAGCTGTATCCATTTCCTTTAACACGTATTTTGAGCTGTAATCATTTCCTTAAACACGTATTTTGAGCTGTATCCACTTCCTTAAACACGGATTTTGAGCTGTATCCATTTTTTTAAGCACGCAGTTTGAGTTGTATCCATTTTCTTAAACACGCATTCTGAACTGTGTCCCTTTTTTAAAAACGCAGTTTGAGATGTGTCCAGAATAAGTCACCGACGATAAGTCAAAATTTTAATCTTCCCAAACACTGACTGATCTAATTAACCTAACCTACTGATTCGGATTAACTTTATGCAGTAAACTATGACTCCACTAACCGATTCACTTCCCATAGTTCTCGTAAGCTTCCACCCTCTACGGTAAATTTACTTTCGGATAAATACGTGTTTTATGATCAATATACTTAATCTCTTTCTCCCTTTTCTTGTGTCAGGCACGGTTTATATCACCGTTTGATTTTCAGTATGCAATAACGTTCATGTTTGGCGCAATATATCCGCTTTCGGCTCACCTACCATTAAAATCCACACTTAACCAATCATCTTACTCTTTTACGAATTAAAATAAATAAATAACCACATATATATGATAATTAGAATTGGCTTTATAGCAGTTTCCGTTAGCTGTATAATTTTGATGTAGTATTAAGATTTTCAAGAGAAAATAATAAGAAACTGTTATATCCCCTTTCTTTTAACAGGTTTGTCTCAAATGAGCGAAGATTCTGAAGACGAGGAAGATACGCAAAAGAGCCTGGACGTGTTTGTTAGTTACCGACGATCAAATGGATCTCAATTAGCTAGGTAAACGAATCTTACTGTTGGACTTTCACTTTATGTTTATAAAATGGCCAATGATGCCAATTCTTTTTAAATTACTGCACAATTCTAAGATGTAAAGCTATTTGATATAAGGGAGACCTATACTCGTTTCGTAAGACAACAGTGCACAAAATAAAATAAAAAAGTATCACCGAAATGACATTTGATACTAATAATTGGATTTTCACTTTTTATGATGCATTAATGAAGTGGGGGATTGATCTTAAATGTGATGATTAATTGGTGAGGAAGATATAATAAACTACTATATTAAGAGATGCGGTGGCTCAGGAGATAGATCATCCGCCTCCCAATTAGGTAATCCAGGTTTGAATCTCAGCGGTGACAGGTTGATATGAATTCTGCTCCCGGCTCTCACAGCCCACAGTGATGATTTAAAATATCCTCAGTGGTAGACGAATCATGGATTAGAATCCCCTTGCCGTTGGGCTAACCGTCGGGTGTTTTCATAATTTTCCTAACCATGTAACGCAAATGCAGTTAGTTCCATCGAAAAGACCTCCACGAAGGCAAGTTTGTCCGTAGTTCCCTTGTCATCTGGGTTGGGTTCAAAATTACACTGAGGCTACGGAGTTGAACATAGATAGTCATAAACTCAGATTTGGATCGGCTGTTCAACGTCGGTTATAAATAAAATCTATGATAACAGACACAAAAAAACATTTAAAAAAAATTTAACACGCATTTTTTTCGACCGATAGCGGAGGATTTCTGACCTTCAAAATATGAGAGGGTAGTTGCTATAATTTAAAAACATTTTCCCAAAAGTTTAGCCGTAAGTTTGAACCCCTTAACAATAATTTTGTACCCTAGAATATCCTTTACATTCTTAATTCAAAAAATAAATATTTATTTGCAAGGTAAATAGTAAAC
This sequence comes from Parasteatoda tepidariorum, assembly GCF_982258835.1. Classification (NCBI taxonomy): domain Eukaryota; kingdom Metazoa; phylum Arthropoda; class Arachnida; order Araneae; family Theridiidae; genus Parasteatoda; species Parasteatoda tepidariorum. Next base: position 52,562,118 of record NC_141762.1, read on the forward strand.
TTTAAAGCTTCCTTGTGACGCACATTAAAAAATAATCTTAAGTATTCTAAGAGATAGTTTTTGTATACAAACTCCTCGCATTACATTATACAGTAAGGATGAGTAAAAATTATCAAAGGCAAAGAAGACAACCAGGATATCCTTTATGTTTATTTTGAAAACACTGTGTTTGCTCTCTTAACAGCTGACTGCATTTTACTCCAGTTTATTTTTAGAAACGGCTTTATTTTAAGATGTCTGATTGACGTCATCAGCACGAATCGTAACTTGAAATTAGTTAAATATGTAAACCCAGAGGCGACTTGTGATTCAAAAAAGTGAGGGGGTCCATGCTAACTGAAATTGCGAAATTAGTTGTGGTGACATGGACAGAAAGGCAAACAAAAAAATTATATTTACTTTGTACCACATTACGGCACCTATTTTGAATGTTCTAAATTGGGAAAATTGATGTTTATTTAGAGTAAGATCGTCTTTGTGATTAATTAATATTAATAAGTTGAAATTCGTTAAGTATGTAAACTCAGAGGTGACTTGTGATTCAAAAAGTGAGGAGGACCATGCTATCCAAAATTACGAAAATAGTTGTGGTGACTTGACCAAAAAGGCAAACAAAAATATTAAATTTACATTTGTCCTTATTACGGCATCATTAGATTATTTAGAGTAAGCTCGTCTTTGTGATTAATTAATATTAGCATAAATAGCATAATAGTTCTCTCTAATTAATTAGTTATACCATCTAAGCAGATCATACGTGCTGCCAAATCAATAAATTTATTGATTGTAGTAACTTGACTTTTTTATATCGAAAGATAAATAACATTACATTAATTTAAGCGTACAGAAACGTTGTCGTTGTTACAACAAAGATCTTATTTTCACTTAAACGAGTGCTTAGTAGGTAGTTTGCAAATTACCAAGGAAATATGATAAATGAAACAGTTTTTCAAACTATAACGGATTATCGTAGTCAATCTGCACAATAATCTGTAGAATAACAGATTTTTACACTTTAGATGTTACATATATAATCCATTTCTTAATGATACACATATTTTACATGGTCGTCAAATTCACTTCAATGATAATGAGTTATGCTTAAGATTGAGACAAAAATAGTAATAGATTTATGTCAATAAATTTAGATTATAATTATGTAATAGATTAGCTCACGAGCTAGTTTCCGCCTCATAAAAAAGGAGTCATAATACGGAAATAACTAAAGGATGCCCCTCTTGTCCAGATAACAATGTTAGACGTATATTCAAGTCAAAAGACTGCCTTTTACATTAAACAGTAATAACTTTTAAATTATTTTATTATTTTGATTCTGCCTAAATAATAGTTCACTTTTTGCAATGCTTAAGTTTTGCCTTACTTTGAAAGCTCATATCAAAGGTTGGGACAAACTCCAGACATTCATATTGAGTTTAAAGCACATTTTTATATACCAATTTTCAACTACTTAGAAATAGCTTATTAATCATAAATCTTTATAAAAGAAGTATTTGTCAACTATGTCCATCATAAGAAAACTTACTTTAAAATGTGTGCTGATATTTTTTTAATAGTAGGTTTAGGAGGTAGAACAGTTAGTAAATTAAATTCGATGAACTTCCAAATTGTACAGATGGTTTTCTTGTAATATTAAAACTTTAATTAAAAATATAATAAAATGACTTTTAGCTTTAATGGACTACTACTAAATAAACTAATAATATTAGTACTAAAATTAAATAAATCTTAAACAATTTTCCTCCTGATTCTGCATAAAAGTAATAACAATTTTTGTTTTCCAGTTTGCTAAAAGTCCACCTGCAGTTGAGAGGCTTTTCTGTCTTTATAGACGTTGAACGACTGGAAGCAGGAAAATTCGACAATAATCTACTCAACAGTATCCGCCAAGCAAAACATTTTCTGTTAGTTCTCACGCCAAACGCACTTGAAAGGTGCATGAATGACACCGAATGCAAGGATTGGGTCCATCGAGTAAGCCATTTTGACTTTAAAATTTATTAATTTAAATGTTCTATAAAAATCACATAAAACTGTCCAAGCTTTTAAACTAATGGTCCTATTGATTGACTTACTTTAAGATACGAAAACATGTAAAAAGAAAAACTACAAGTCTATCAAAACAAATGATTGAGATATATTTTTTAAATTTTCTGGCCTTACATGATATACAATGAAAAGTTTTTTTGTTTTTTAAAATAAAGCTAAAAAAATAAAACAATAAAGGTCTTAAAATGGACAAGAAGTTGGTTCTCAGAATGCCCAAGCAAAATTTTACATCTGATGGGCTTACATAGATCCCAGATGGAAAAAGAAGTAGAGGGAGACATAGATTTACTTTTCAGTATAAGATTTTGGGGGAGCTCTAGATACTAAGAATGGTTGAGAAATATGCTAGAAGCCATCAGTGCTAAGGGTACACAAAGGATTAGTACATATTGATCAACATGGAAATAAACTATTATAAAAATACAAAATGAAATCAAATGCAGAATATTGATTGATGGCAGAGTTTAGTTGCTAGTGAGTTGAAAAAAGCTTAGGATGGTTTAATGAAGTCAAAGTGTTTATTATGTCATATATTGGAATAATCAATTTATTTTGCTAAGTGAAAAAAGTTACTGCATAGTAAAAAAAATTGTTAAAAATACTTTTTTTTTTCCTTTTTTAAAAAAAATATGAAAGCAGATAAACAGATATAGTATAGCTAATACATACCATACTGAACAATTAAAATATTAAGATAAGTAATAAGTTATATACAATATTTAATTAGGTAAAAATGCGAGTATGGTAAAATAAAATAAATGGCAATAAAAGATTATTAAAAAAAGTACCAGAATCTTATAAATTTAAACTTAAAATCTTATAGACAATAAAAGGGGGAATTTGGACATCATAAATAAACTTTTATTTTATATTTAATATATTATAACAAAAAAGAAATAAAATTATTTGCGATACCCAATTATACAATTGGAGCATGTATGTAGTTTAATAAATGTTTTTTTATTTAACATAATTTATTATCATGACAAAATTATATTTTAAGTATAAACAAAGAGCTGTGTAAAAATTATTTTCATAATCTAGCAATATTATTCTAGAAACTATTGAATAAACTTCACTTTTAGATAGATCAATTTGCAATTAATGATTTCGAAAAATTAACGCATAAAACATTTAACTGCAAAGTAAAAATACATTTTAGCATCAATTTTTATGCAAGTTGTCTTTGAAAACTATTATGAGGATAATTTAAATAACTTCTTATCCCAGAAATTGTTTTTGTTTCCAAACTTGCTATTAGTTTATTCAACGATAGGTAGAAGCATACTGTTATACGTACAAGATTATACTGGGATTCTTGTGGCTAATAGTTGCAAATGAATCCCAAGGAATAAAATTATTTATGTTTATAGGTTATTAAAAATGTGCGTTTACTTATTATTTTTAAAGTTAATAATGTTCAATTTTTAGGAAATTGTTGAAGCTCTCCAAAGCCAATGTAATATCATTCCAATATTAGACAACTTTCAATGGCCCGAGCCGGAAACCTTACCTGAAGACATGAGGGCCGTCTGCTATTTCAATGGAGTAAGGTTAGTCTTTTAAGTTTCCTTTTTATCTTGAAATTTACCGAAAGACACGAGTTAGTGATGAATTAACTAAAAAAGAATAGAATTTAAGACGTTACTGGACTTACCAACTTGCAAAATCTAAAACCTTTCTACAGGACTCATGCAGCTGTAATATACATTAATGAATGAGTCATATTATGCGTATAAGTATATTATCTATCTTAAAAACTAATTTTTTTCTCCCAATTAGGGAGGTTTTAATCCCTGCACGCCAATCTTCAATTCACTAATTTTATTTTTCAAACATTTTCTATTTCTGCACAAAAAAAGGCGATGTATGAATAAGTCTAATATCTATCTTAAAAACTAATTTTTTTTCCCCCCTAACAGGGAGGTTTTAACTCCTGCACGCCAATCTTCAATTCACTAATTTTATTTTTCAAACATTTTCTATTTCTGCACAAAAACAGGCGATGTATGAATAAGTCTATTATCTATCTTAAAAACTAATTTTTTTTCCCCTAACAGGGAGGTTTTAACTCCTGCACGCCAATCTTCAATTCACTAATTTTATTTTTCAAACATTTTCTATTTCTGCACAAAAAAAGGCGATGTATGAATAAGTCTATTATCTATCTTAAAAACTAATTTTTTTTCACCTAACAGGGAGGTTTTAACTCCTGCACGCCAATCTTCAATGCACTAATTTTATTTTTCAAACATTTTCTATTTCTGCACAAAAAAAGGCGATGTATGAATAAGTCTATTATCTATCTTAAAAACTAATTTTTTTTTCCCCTAACAGGGAGGTTTTAACTCCTGCACGCCAATCTTCAATTCACTAATTTTATTTTTCAAACATTTTCTATTTCTGCACAAAAAAAGGCGATGTATGAATAAGTCTATTATCTATCTTAAAAACTAATTTTTTTTCCCCTAACAGGGAGGTTTTAACTCCTGCACGCCAATCTTCAATTCACTATTTTTATTTTTCTAACATTTTCTATTTCTGCACAAAAGAAAAAAAAACATTATAAGTGAGAAGCAAAAAAATTCTTATAACTCAGTATTTAGAGCCCCTTCTTTTTTGCACAAAATTTAACTTTTGAAATCTGTTTTTTCTTCTCTGTTACATTTAAATTTAAAATTTTGTTACCCAATCGATATTTTTTGGGCAATTCAAAAATATCAGATATAACCTTTCTCAAACAGCTCTACACAATATCTATTACACAAGCGAAACAAGTTTGCGTGAAATTTCACAGTGTTGCTGTCATCATATATTAGTCACAAGTGAATGTGGTCAACTCGATTGATTTATTATAAGTTATTAATTCTTTTAACTTGACACAAAGATTTTTGTAAAAATACTACATTTTTATATAGCTACCAATTTTAAAAAATATTTTTAGTTTATTGAATATCTAAAATCCTGGATATATGAAGTTTGTGTTTTGAACACTTTTCACTGAAGTCATTATGCCAACCATGCTTTTATGACTGATATTACACACTTCATAAGATGAAGAGAATGTTAAAAAAAAGTATTACTTTACTAGATGCATATTTGTTTTGAAAACTATTATCAAAAAATCCTAGTTTTTCTACACATTAAAATAAACTCTTAACTATGCATATTTATTAATAATTAAATGCATAGATATATGAATAGGGTTGTAAATTCAGATGCAGTTGTGATCGTGGAATGGTCAAAGCACCTCCTAACATCTATCCAGAAAATATATATGTAAAACTACATAACTTGCAGAAAATGTTTAAACTAACTTGAATAATTTTCTTTTAAAGCATTTAAATTCTAACATTATAATTCCGAAATACAGAGTAACCAATTTAAGTGTCAAAAAAGGTTTATTTAAAAAAAATTAGAGAATTATTTTTAACCATGCTAAAAACATGTGTTGTAAATGATCTATTTAAAAAAAAATAAAAGGAAAAAAAAAACTCTTTATTATTTGTACACAATAAAAATGTCTGATGTATAGTTGTCAATATTTTTGGTGCTAAGGTATGCTAAATAAATTTTTATGTGCAAAATTGCAGTTATCATGCAAAAAATTATATAACAGCTGCTTGAAAGAATTAGTGCAAATACAGTACTAAAAATGTGCTTGTTTTTTAAACTGAAATGTTTTTGCAATGAAGTCATTAAATTGACTCGAATGTGCCAGAAAATATGCGTTATCAGTAAACAAAAAATGAATAAATAAATAAGTAACTACATGCAAATTGAAAAACTTTAATTAACCCCAACACCACAAATGGTGGCAAATATACACCAAAAAATTTTACTGTCTAGAGAAGAAAATTTGTACAAGTTTTTACAATTAAAAAACATTTTATAAATAATTTACTGTGCACTGTGTTTCAAACTTTGCAATAATTAATTATAACTTATAAAGTTACAGTTAACTGTCTTAAAAACTGAATTCACTGCTGACCCTTAAAAGCTAATATATTCCTTTTTTTTTTTTTTTTTAGTATTTGGCCATTTTTAAACTCAATTATTAAATGATGGAATATTTAAAATATTTGTCATATTGTGAAAAGCATGAATCTGAAATGTTTTTACAACCTTAGAATAATGTTTTTTATTCATTTATTTTTTTTAAATTTTTTATCTCACACTGTTTATTTTTTCACACACAGATGGATCCATGATTATCAAGATGCATGTGTAGACAAGTTGGAACGTTTCATGCGAGGTGAAATGAATGTGAGAAGTGACGGACCCCTCGGACGATACGTCGGTATTGGGGGTGCAGGCACTCCAAGTAATTTCACACATCGAGGGAACCCAATTTACCAACGAAGTTCAAGCAATGATAGTAACAAAGGAAGTACGTGTTCAGACAAAGAAATCAATAGCAATGGAAATCTCGGTGACCTAGTCTCTCATTGTTAATTGTGGCTTGCAATATATGTTTCAGAAGAAAAGGACTTGACATGTTTGCAAGGTAGAAAGCATACATAAGAAATTCATATATATCCTATGTAAAAAACTTTTTATTTACGATGGAAATTTCTTTTTAAAATAAACTTATGAATCCACAGTGAATTTCTTTTTCTTACAACTTATCCTCTTCACTACTAAAGCATAAAGGAATATAGCAAAAAAAAATATTTTGCAGTTTCAAATTGCTTTTTTACAGACAAAAGTCATAATAAAATAAACAAAATATAAATTGCACTGTCATGGGGCTAATAATTTTTTTAAATTAGGTTTTAAATAGGTACACAAATTTTAGTTATTTTAACTATGCACACCGGGCAAAATAAATAATTATTGAAAAAACTAAAATTATTACTAAATAGTTTTATCATTAAATACTCACAATATACAATGAGATCTTATTTGACTACTACGCTGTCATAAATTTCACCATACATACCAAGGTGAACCAGCATGTTTTTGACTGTATTATTTTAAAATTTTAAGTAAATATAAATATAAAAGCTTCATACAGATCTACTAAGTCAAACAAAAAAATATAATTCTCAAAATAACTAAATTATATAATATTTAAAATTACTAAAATTTTCCACCACATGGATTTAGCATCATTTTTTGATAATCACTTCTGTTTCATGTGGAAATTTCACCCAAATAACTTTGATGTTCTGCTTCTATTGGAATCCCCAGCACGTTTAAACCTCCATGAATGTGTCAGTGAGTGTAAAACTATAAATTTTCTTACAGCATGTTTTTAGAAGCTAAGAAGCGAATGTCCGTATATGTGGACCAAAGTAATGGAGAGGTTAAAATATTATACTTTGGCACATGTGAATTATTTATTTATTAAAACTCAGAAATTAAATTCTAGCCGAAAACAACAAAAATTTAAGATATATGCATTACCAGGACAGCACTTCATCAGGGGACACACTGTTTGCTAAAACACATCTGTTGTCAGTGTAGAAACCAAAAACTGACAGTGCCCCGAAGCACCATAATGGAAACACAAATAAGAAAAGCAATTAGAAAAATTGAAATGTAAATGCAAAGAAAAATTAATGACAAACAATTACAATTTAAAAGTTCACAGACTAAGACCTAATATAAGAAAAATAAATAAAGTTAGAATAGCAATATTAAAATAAAACATAAATTGCCAAATCATTAAGGAAACTTTAGAAATAAATCTAGTGCTAACCCCTTTTTGAAAATCTTGAAAAATAAAACACAAAAACATTGAATAAGTAAAAATTTAAAAAAGCACTGCCATCTATATGCTATTTTGATTTATTATTTTAAATGTTTTTTACTTATTTTGTCTTTTTCTGAATTTGTAAATTAGTTTCATTCTTTGATTATTTATTTATTACTTTTTTGTTATTGTTAAGAATATTGCTGATTATATAAGATTAGCATTAAAAGTGACATTTTACACATTCAAGTTGAGCTGTAACTTGTAATATATTAGATACATAATAAATTTATCAGATTTAAAATGTGAAATTGGGTGGCTTTAACAGTTTTTCAATAATAAATAAATCGATAGACAAATAAATCATAATAAAATAAAAAATTCAATAAAAGCAACAGACGCAACTGTCACACTTTCAAGCGTTTACCCCATATAATTATCAAATGAAATTTTTTAAATACAAATGAGTTTCTAAAATAGATATATATAAAAGTTTTAATTTCTCATATTATTTCGTTAAATTCATAGATTCATTATCTGAAATTAAAATTACTAATTAGATACAACACTTTGCTGAAAGACTATAATCAATTACAACTTTTAAGAAATAGAATTTGCTAGCATTAACAATTAATATAAAAAAGCATGTTTCAAAATACAGGATATTAAACTGCATGTTTACTTGAAAAAATCTGGTATTTATTAAAGGTTAAAAGTAGTTACATTCTTTAAAAAAAAAAAAATTTACAGTTTAATGTATTTATTCAAAAGAACAAATTTAATGAAGAAGAAAAATTATAAAATTAAAAGTTTTACACTAAAGGCCATAAGGAAGCATGTAGACTTAAAAATTTGAAAATTACAAATTTTTACAATGAACAGTGTGGGGATAGTAGTTATCGACAATGTCAACCTTCATCTATGAAAAGGTACCCCAACATAGAATCGAGTTAACATGTCTTATATACTAGTGAATTGGACTTGTATTTTTGCCAGATACACTACAGAATTTCCCCACTAGAATTATAGCTGTGATAGGATTTGATGAACGGATACCACTAGTTGATTCATTGCTGTTTTGTGAGAGGCAGTATTAAGATCCCCATACTTTTGAGTGCTGATAGTGAGAGCTGTATTAAGCTCATAGTCATGGTCGCTCCAGTGTTACTTTCAGCAGTCTAGTGTATACGTTGTGTGTAATCGAGGCTAAGTAGCAACAGCACGAGGTGGATAATGTCATCACAGTCACAAGTAGCAAGTCAACTGTTCAATGTGGACCATCCAACGAAGTAGGCATGTTCAGATCAAAGTGGGCGTTACTGTCAATATAGGCGTGTTCAGATCACATCTGCATTGCCAATGTGGGAAGAGTCACATCGACAATGTCAACCTTCATCTATGAAAAGGTAGCCCAACATAGAATCGAGTTAACATGTCTTATATACTAGTGAATTGGACAGGGTTGCCACTCAAATGTAGAAAAAAAAATTCCATGTGTTTTCCCTGTACAATATATTAAGAGGAAACAATCATTACTGTGCTCTTGTGTGAGCTATATTGGCCTATCTATATTTATTAGTTTTTAATTGCTGGAAAAACAACTGAACATACTTAAATAATGCTAGAGTAAATGAAATAATTTAGTATAGCTGAAATATCAATGGTTAAATATCCCATAGATTACGCTTTGAGTAGTCACCATTTTTTAAAAGACAGAAATAAGAAACAAATTTCCCTGTATTTTCCCAGTTTGTAAAGAAAAAATCAAAATTTCCCCCATTTCCCTTGTTATTTAAGGTGATTTTTAAATTCCTTGTATTTTCCAGGTTTTCTCTGTTCTCCCTGTGGAGTGGCAGCCCTGTTGGAATTGTATTTTTGTAGTAGTAGGCACACTACAAACAGTAAAAAAAAAGTTAAATAAGAACGAGAACCTAACATTGAACACCTACAAAATAGTAGAGATGATAAAATGATTAATCACTATGCACATTTGATCGCACATTTTAACTCATTATTTATTAACGTTGTTCTTCTGTTAACAAAACAGGTCGTCGGGCTACCGAAGCGGGGGTACCACCCCCTCTGCAGAGGATCAAAACAGTGATGGCATGCCTTCGGATCATCGTCAGGGATGTTTCCCAGACCATCGCCAATAGCCCATTGTGCAGCTCTAGTGCGACATAAATGAACTACTGTTAACAAAACAATTTCTGAACAATTAACGTTTTTTCAGACAAAAGCTTCAATAACATAGTTATCAAGAAGTTTATGAAAAATCTCCTATTAAGTTCAAGTTATGTTCTCAATAACAAAGTTTTATACAGGCTTCCTTTTAAAATAAAACAAGCAACTTAAGAAATCCTTACTATACCCTGGATACCATTAAATCAGGGTCAGAATTAAATAAGTTTAACTATATTTCAGAATTTTGTGCTCAATTAATTGTTGTTGTTGACTTATTCCTCTTGGTCAGCCGCAGGCTAGACCAAGCCAATGAGCTCGAAAGTCTTCAGGAAATCAAATACAAGTAAGGGACCAGAGTAGAGGTCTTTCTTTTCCAGACCAAGACAGTGTAAAATGTGATCGGGAGAAGCCTGTGCAGAGTTACACCTCGTGCACGTTGAATAGGTCTTTCGCCCAAGTTCAAAAGAGAGACACCTGATGTGTACACTTATGAGCCTACTTATAGTGGACTGTATGACTCTATCAGCCCCTATGGTAAGTGCCCCACCAGGAGTCTGTCCATTATACCAAGAGTGGGCCGGAGGGATGCTCCATAGTTGTTGGTTAGTGGTTCTGATCTTGGAGCAAATCTCAGGGAAGGTCAAAGGTCGACCTGAAATTGTGCTATCAGAAGCTCCCTGTTTGGCCAAAAGATCAGTATTTTCGTGTTGAATTAATAACTCATAACATTTTTATGTGTTTTAATGATTTCATGATGCTTACATTTAGAACAATCTTTTAAACATATTTCAGAAAGAATCATTTCCAGATTACTAAAACGTAAGTAAAGTAAGAACAATAATGAAAATTCATAGACGCAAAAACATGATGAGGCTATGGAAAGATATGAGATCTGTTTTTTTTTTCTTCAAAAAACTAAATCATTGCACAAATTAATTTAAATAAAATGCATTTTAATAACTTCAAAGATCAGTTTTATATACAATTTTTACACACTTATGCATTTGTAGAGAATTTAAGAATTATAACATTTTTCATATCTACTTTGATCTTCAACAGTTTTTAAGCAATGAGTCACAAAATCAACAAATTCAGGTTCCTGCATGGCATCCTCAATACTTGTGTCGGGATTTTGCGAGTAGTTAACCTTAGTCAAAAGTTTTCTTAAAAATGGATTTTCTAGATTTTTCTTTATATTTTCATCCGTTTCTACATAAAAGAATTAAAAAAAAAAAAAATATATATATATATATATATATATATATATATATATATAAAGATTTGTAATATAAAAATTCTGCAAAATTAATTACAATATACCATCTAAAGTAAAATTATGTAAAACTGAATAAGATTTTTAATTGGACAATTAACTATCAAACAAATATTTTTTCAACAGCTATTTTTCTGTTCTAATACAAGAAAATGATAAATAATTACAAAAAATAATCAATAATATTAGTTATTTTAAACAGTAGTTGTGGTAATTAAAGAACTTGCAACATGATTTTTAGAAAATCTAATCACTTTTACAATGTATTGTAAATAAGAAAGCTTTTTTTTGTCTTCTTTTTTTTTTACACACCTTATTACTTTTTTTTTTACCTTATTTGAATTAAATTTTACATAAATCACCTTATATAACCAACGAAGCAAAAACAAAGCAAAGTTCATTAAAAACAGCTGACTATATTTGTAATTCAAATATTCTTACACTTCAAGAGTTGAGTGCTTTCAAAGTGCTTATTGCGTTTTAAGGTCTTTTATTTTCAAATTTGAAAAAGGAGTTCATGGGAAAATACAATATGATAAGAGATAAAGCTTGCAATTTCCATTTTAAGTGTAAACTGAGAAAAGGAATTTTTCTTTCCATATAAATCAGTCCTTCTACAGTTAAATATTAAAGACAAGCAGTTGATTTTTAAAGCAGAATATTAAAAAAAACAATTCCTGGATTTTATGCAACAAATAATTGATGCAAAATTTAACTCCATCTTCTATAGTTTATTCAGTTAATGCCTTTAATTTCCGTGGCTCTCATAACTTAATCAAATTATTTTGTAACCTTAAACTGTGGTAAAAAGGGTTATAAAACAAAATGTTCCATTTTAAGCAGACAATTAGTGAAATGAGAAGTTAAGACAGTGAAAAGCTTCTACAAAGGGTTTCTTAAAAATGAAAAAATAGTAGCGAACATAACTTTAAACAGTAATAGTAAAAAACAACTTTTAAAAGGTTCTGTTTCCATCCCTCCTTAAATCTAGGCTTCATATACTCAGAGAGACACAAATAAATAGAAAACAGAAGCCAAAATGTTCAACCATTATCAGAATGATGAAAATGATTTTAATAATTTTACTACTTAATTTTACACGAGATGTTGTAACATCTAAAATTAGAACGGGTATGTATATATATATATATATATATTGAAACTCATATAAACATAAAAAAAAAAGTTGAATCATATGTCATTGATCATTTAATAAATAGTATGTCTTTTGCTCTTCGTACATAGATTTTGAAAAAAGTAAACGTAATTTGTAAGGATTGATGATATGAAAGAATTATTAGAAAGATTTCTACATCAGGCTTTTTAAATTAGTAATTAATTTCAAAATTTTTTTATGAAACAGCAAAGCTTCATTCTAGAGTTTTAAAAAAGTCAAAAACAAGGTTTTAATAACAACTTAAGTAAAACTGAGTCAAATAATTACATATATGTTTATACATCTCAGTAACACCCGAAATTATATATATTATGCAATATTAAAATTTTTCCAATTTACAACAATTTTTTACAATACTGCATTTAACTTAATTAAAAATCTTCAAATAAACTATTAAGTATGTAAGTAAATAAATAGAAATAAAAAACTCCAGAGAGACAAAGCAAATGAATAATTTTGATTACCTAAGAGCCTCAATTTTTCCAGTGGAACAGTGTCTTCTGTTTCATACTCATACCAAATTTCTTTCTCTAAAAAGTAAATGGAAATGTAATATAAGTATAAAATTGCTAACCATATAAGCTACCAATTTAATCTGATTAATACTGGTTTCAGTAACAGTTAATAGATTAATAAATTTTAGTAAATAGTTTGAAATTAAATATTTAATTTCTTTTAGCAGTTAACATCTTTAATTAGCAAACATACAACGAAGCCTTGGTTATCCAAAGTAATTGAAGTCTAGTCCCCAAATTTTTGCTTTTATCCAAATAACTCTTTTAAATAAAACTTTTTTTGGTCAAGACATTTTGTATTTATGGCATCTTCAATATTAGTCATTGACTTAACTACTAGTTGTTAAATGTTACTTAAATAAGGAATATTTTTTAATAAAAGTTTGATTTTTCTGGTTCAACTGAAAATACAAAGCAATTTTTCACTTTGTTGCATTCACATTAAGTCAGAAGTCACCAAATTGGTTGATATCAGCCCCTGGGGGTCGATACAGTATAATTAGGGATTGATCCGATGTACTGTGCCAATAAATGAATATCAATGGTACCCTGTCACAAAAATTTTAAAATTAAGCAATGATTTTAAATGACACATTTTAGATATTGAAAATATGAATAACCCATAATGGATTATCATGCCACTTACTTCGTAAGTTAAAAATACAGGCAGACACTTTAAAAATGAAGTTATTAAATAATTAGTTGACTTGAAGGCAAAAATGCTTTCAATAATTAAATTTTGGATGAATTTAAATATTATGCAAAAATATCCAAAACTATGTAATGCACCATTTACCTTTTGCATTACCATTCGCATTCCTACAATTAAATCTGGCTTTAGTCATGCAAATTTCATTCCTGCATAGCAGAGAAATAAAACGAATGTGGAGCTCTGAGGTGATTTAAGACTGAAGATAACGAATTTCTAACCGAACATTGTTAATTTTGCAAAGCACATTCTTCACATTGATTTACGTAAAAATTTTATCTCGTGAAAATATATAAATCATATAAGAAACAGGTAATTTTTTCTTTTTGTTGTCATTTTTTTAACAAAATGGGTTGATAAGAGGGCTATAAAATTTTTCAAGGTCGATGAACAAAAGAGTTTGGCACCCCCTACATTAAATAATTAGCATACAGATACATGTAAGCAGATTTAAGAAAAAAATATTGAATGAAGTTATTAAATTTTATAGTTTTTGAAGTTTTGTCTGAGGCAAATGGAAGAAAATCTACACATGTATGTGCATGTTGGTAATAACAAAAAAAAGTTCATTATTTTTATGTTAATCATTTTCTTCCAGATGAAATTAATTATTTTTAATTGACATGCAAATTAAATTAAATAGATATATTTTGTTATTTTTCCTGATTAGTTAGAGATTTTAAATGTTCTTTGTTCCACCTTAACTTGGCAGTGCTACACTAGATACATAGACCTGACCTTAGGAGTTGTTTTGGAAATTGTCATGTGTGCTTTTACAGAAAAATATGTCAATGGCAATAGTTGCTTTATCTTAATGCATTTGCTTTACTTAAAACACACATATAAATAAATTACATTTAACAAAGCAAAACTTTGAATATATAGTTTAAAAATGTTCGATTTCATGGCATCCATCTGCAGTTTCGTACGCTTTTAGCTATTTAAAATTCAGAATAACTTAGAATTATCTCTCCAAGTGTACTATTACATCCCTTTAATTTTTTTTTCCTGATGCTGCCAAAGTAGAGAACAAAGTACAGAGTAATATTTTTCTTTATTTGAATGGGCTGAATTTGAGGAATTTAAACATTTTATGTTAAACAATTACTTGGTAAAGATTCTTTAGAAAAAAAAAGGGGGGGGGGAATGATGCTGAATTAATTCTAGCTAAAAATAGAAATTTTTGCAATTGTTGTAACATTAGTTTTTATCATATTATAAACACAACAAATAAATTATCCTTACTTTCTTCCGGCTGATTATCAGCTTCTTGTTTGACACATTCTTTCTTTTCTTTGTGAGTCTTAAAACATCCAACAGAGCAACTGAAACAAAATTTATTTTGAAAAACATAAAACAATAAGAGTGTATCAAAATTCTTAAATAAAAAATGAAATGATTTAAAATAAGAAATCATTAGGAAAAGCTAAAACAGTTTGGTAAACAATGAAATTTTATAAAACTTTAAATCAGTTGATCTCACAATGACATTTAATATTTTATATGAAATTATTAATTCTTTGAAACAGCTTTGTTATAGTGATAGCATTTTTATTTCGCCATTTTTTTTAAGATCTTTCATTCAATGTAAATGAGAAAAGGTTGGAGATTTTAAAATAAAAACAACAGATTTTACATCATACTAAAGAATATTTGTCTGTTAACTTTGTGTCAAAAGAAATAAAGCATTTTGCTAAAATGGAAAATAAAGAGGAAATTAGAAGATGATAAAATTGATATTAAAAAACAAATAAGATGTTTTTTTAAAAAAATCTTAAAAAAGATAGTTTTTGTAAATAAGCAAGTAGTGCCTCATACATTCCAAAGCTGAGGCAGTTAAAAATCCATAGCAACATTTCCAAATATATTTTATAACCGTTGTTGAAAAGCCGACCCAAATTCTTTGGTTTACGACTACTAATGTTCAACTCCGTAGCCTAGTAATTTTTAACAATCCAGAAGAAAAGGAAATTCCAGGATCAAGTACTGGGAGATATTTGCCTTAATGGAGGACTTTTTGATGAAATTAACCCACATTTGCGTTACATGGACAGGAAAACCTTCCACGGTTAGTTTGTCCAACACTGAGGATATTTTAGGTCAGCACTATGGTTTGTGTGAGCCGGGTGCAAAATTTATATCAACCAGCTATTGCTAGGATTCAAACCCGGTTCACCTCATTGGTACCTAGCAGGCAAATGATATAGCATTAAAATTTTAATTATTTTAAACAGAATTTAGAAATCATATGTAGAATATAAGCAGGGCTGATTGTTATAAAAAAAAATCTAAAATATAGTCAGATTTACCTAATTTAACATCTTAAAACCCTATTTGAAAATATTTTTTAATTGAAATATTTTTCCATTAATTCTCTATAATACTAACATGAAATCTCAAATTAAAATTCAAATAATAGCTAAAAAAAGCTTTATATTCAAAGATTACACTTCAAATTAATTATTAAATAAATTATAATTTGAATCTCAAAAAATAGTAACTTATAAATGTAGTATGTAGTAAAAACAGCTAAAACCTTCAAAAGACTAAAATAAGAATAGAGCATGAATAAATTTAATTTGAAACATAAATTCTTTTTAGAAACAAACTCTAAAATTAAAAGTTTTTTTTTTTTAGAGTATCCAATATACTTATCCAGACAAGTTAAGTGTTTCAGATCCCGTCCACTATTGAATATATGGACATTTATAAAGTTGTCAAAGTATTGTTTCCGACATTTTGTCATAATTTACAGAGCAAATTACATCACCAATTTCAAAAGAAAGAATAACAGAAATATATCAAAGAAATAAATAAAAAATAAAGGCTGTCAATAAAAAGTTTAAAAATTTCAGTTACATTTTATTCAATTGAGTTAAACAAGAAAATGTTTTGGAAAAATCAGTTGTAACAATAGTTAAGATACTTAATGCATATTAGATAAATGTTATTATAATTTATCATAGATCATAAAATTGCTTATGTTAAAATAATACAATACAAATAAATATCTACTCACAATTTCACAATACACTTTGGACACTTGTATTTGGCTCCATTAACATTGCATATTTCACATTTCCCAACAACCATATTTCAAATCAAGATATGCTTCCTGTAAAATGAGCAATAAAAATATGTTAAAATTGATCCAACAAATTATAAAACTGTTAAAAGTATAAGTAAGATTAAATTTGACAAAACAAATTGCCATCTAATATAATAGTCATATGAGTAAAAAAATTATAGATCAACTCACGTTAATTTAAAACTTTAAAAAAAAAAAAAAAAAAAAAAAAAAAAAAAAAAAAAAAAACAAGCAAAAATAAGATAATTAAGTTTTATAATAATCTTTTGCTTGTTTATCATAAAGAGATGTATTAATGTAATACTTTCTACCCAATAATACCATTATTAATATAATTTCAACTTTCGTTATATTTTTTAATGCTATGAGCTGTACAGAATTTATAGAAGCAAAAAAAATTTTATCCAATATCAACGTTCATTTGATATTTTCAGTTTTATATTTTCATTAAGTTTCGTAAATTCGAACGTCTAAGCTCATGCTGAATATGTGTTAACAGCCTAAAGAACCAGCATTAGGAGGATATTTCCCCTTTTTTAAGTCTATTTATTATTCATTATGTATTTGTATTTGTCTATAACTAAGTAAGAACATTGAAACCGTTTACTAACTATCTTGAAGAATTCATAGAAAAAAAAATTTTGCCTTCAACTAACTACAATGATCATGCAAGAAAATAGTGATAAAAGAATCTGAAAGAATTCTATTGGAATCAAATATGGAGAATATGTTAGATTATATATACAAATATCAGTTTTGAACATACTGAAATTTTAATCTAACTAAAAAGAAAAATAATAAATATACTAAGTATTCACACATACAGTAGAAATGCAACAAAATGGAAGAGTTCTGTTTGAATAATGTATAGATATAATTAATAAAATTGCAAAAAAATAATTAAAATTGCAAATATAAGACGTTTAAACAACAAACAATTTTTATTTACGTTTGCAAGAAGAAACAAAGAATAATACAAAAAGAGGCACTACTTAAAGTTTGTAAACGCATGTTAGTTTGAAAT
This sequence comes from Parasteatoda tepidariorum, assembly GCF_982258835.1. Lineage (NCBI taxonomy): Eukaryota > Metazoa > Arthropoda > Arachnida > Araneae > Theridiidae > Parasteatoda > Parasteatoda tepidariorum. The sequence goes on from NC_141762.1 coordinate 52,579,853, forward strand.
GATAACGACTACTTTCAATGATGCTGCCATCTAGTAAGAAATATGGGACCTAAGTTTCTCGTTTTAGAGGATGAACTTTATCGTAACTGTTCCGACGAATTTTAAGCCATTTGGCTCACAACGTGATAATTCTGCTTTGAGACTATCTTGAGTACTATTACCTGTATGGTTTCTTTACGGTAAGAATTCCCCCTCCACAAAGTCTGAGGCTGTCTGCTGCTTTGGAAACAAGAATTGGCGATCGAAATGGGCTGCAGGTGGCGTAGAGTAGAACTCTTTTCCTATGGCAACACTTCACATGCTTTCCCCATTAGCGTGTGGAAAGTCATAGAGGAAGGAAGTACATTAGTTTCTCTCTTGATTTTCATATAGATTAAAATCTTTCAACTTGAAACACTATATGAAGCTGAAAACTGCATTAAACATAGTTCTAAAGAAAAGTATCATGGAAATTTTAAAAATATTTTGATTAAATAAAAAGGAAAAATATTAAGAAAAGGGAAAATATCGTAGTACATTCCTATGCAACTGAAAAGAGGAGGAGAGGGAAGGGAGAAGGGCTAAAGGCATGAAACTGGTCTCTCCCCAGATGGCGTATTCGAGTGTTGCGATCGCGAATAGCACATTTCAGAGGATTCTCTTAACTCTAGGGCGAACACAGTATACCGAAGAAAAAGATTTCCTTTCTCTCGCCGATCCGAGCCAAAACCTGTCCTAAACAATGATCCCACACTGTTACTTGAATAGCTAACCACGTTACCATAGTCACCACCACGAACTCGTCTGGATTAATCCAGACGAATGGCTAGGGGAGTTCTTACTTTAGACAAACTATGCACGTTTATTTGTTGCCTGATTTATTATATGTGTTTTTAAAAAAATCGTTATAAAATCTTCATTCGCAAACCTGTCATTTCAAGACAAAAAAATCGTCATCTGAATAAAAGAATAAAACACTATACTTATCTTCAGAGCCGGATTATACCTTTCGTAGGCCCTAGGCATAGCCGTTTTTGGGCCCTCCCTCCTTTCCCCACTCCTCCCCTCTTTTCAAAATATATACTAAAATTTTCTTGCATATTTTTTCTTACATTTTTATTAATATGGATATTTTGCGTAGTTTGGAATTCGACAGCATAATACAAGATTTCGTTGAATCCAAAAATCGCTAAAAAGTAATATATTAGATAAGATTCTGCAAAATAATTTATTACCGAAAAATATTATAATTTTATTTGTATCTTCATAATTTTGTGCAAAATACACTTGTTGTTTCTAAAGCTAAATTATTTTTGTCAACAAATTTTTTTCTCCCAAGTTTTTCGTAGGCCCCTGAATTTCGTAGGCCCTAGGCACGTGCCTAGTGTGCCTATAAGTTAATCCGGCCCTTCTTATCTTGTCAACAATAACATCTAAATTTAAACTTAAATAATAAATAGTAAAATGATCTTAATCTCGCTGCTAGAACAAGAGGCTAACACTACCGCATGATGTTGCACAGATTGCATCAAGAACAAAAAACAATAAACTGGTTAAAAGAGGCCAAATCGAGACTACCAAAAAAGCGAGTTCTTTCTAAATCTAGCAATGTCACCTTTTTTAACACTGCATCTATAAATAATTTTAAAAAAATTTCATTTCAAATTCACAGCAGATTTGAGCTCGAAAATTATAAAATTTATTTCTGTTATTAAAAACAATTGGCAATCGAAATGGGCCACAGGTGGGTTTGATTGATTGATTTGTTCATTTACGTCGTACTAGAGCTGCACAATGGGCTATTGGCGACGGTCTGGGAAGCATCCCTGAGGATGATCCGAAGACATGCCATCACAATTTTGATCCTCTGCAGAGGGGATGGCACCTTCGCTTCGGTAGCCCGACGAACTGCACGAGAAGTCGAGCACTTTACGGTAGAACAGTTTAACGATGACCAATACCACACACCCTCGATACTTACGCAGACTGATCCAAGTGGTCACCCACCCGCACACTGACCGCAGTCAGTGGCGTAGAGCAGAACTCTTTACAACAACACTTCGCATGCTTTCAACATTAGCGTGTGGAGATTTATAGAAGAATTCAAACTATTTTACAGTGAAGTGCTCGACTTCGCGAGCAGGTCATTGGTCTACCGAAGCGGGGATGCCATCCCCTCTGCAGAGGATCAAAACACCATCCACAAAATAAATAATTTATTATTATTGTTAAGGAAAGTTTCCACAAACATCTAAATAGGCTATGATATATTTCAATCCAGTCGTTTTCGACAATGATGCCATTTAGTACTGACAATTTATAAAATAAATTTGCTTTTAATTAAGCTTTTTTTTAAAATTGCATAAGTCCCACAGTTTGCTGATTGAAAATAAACGGTTCCCAGTAGAACACCGAAGTCAAGCATCACTGGCTGCGTTCAGTAAGCGGGTGGGTGACCACTTTGATAGCCTGCGTAAGGACCGAGGGTGAGCGGAATCGGTCCTCTGGTGCGTATCTGGTAAAGTATCTACCTACCTTAAATAACATATATGTTAGTCGCATTAAAAGCAAAAATTAAGCCTTTAATGTGACTAACATGTTAAATTTTTCTAACTTTTTTTCAGAAGACTGTGCGTATAGACAGATTATTTTTTCTAATGAGTTTAGTTTTTTTGCTAATTTAAAATTTGTACATTAATTCCCTGGGATAACCAAAACTCAAGTTACTATTAAAATTTAAAGAGAATAATTTACTAATTTAAATCATCGTAATTGTTATTGATCTTAATATTTTTTTCTTGAAGTATTATTTGTAGAGAGTAAGGAAAAGGCCTTATTTTTATTTTAAAAAAATTTATTTTATTTAAAATAATGATAAATTCTATAATATTGAGCTCTAAAGGGTGGTCTAATGTAAACAATAACAAGCGTCCTTAAACCGGAAGAAATTTAGAAAATTTCCGGTGTATCCCTCCACTTTATGTTATAACTACGAGGCGATGTGTGAACAAGCCTAATATTCTATGCAGTTTTGTTATTGTAATTTGGGTTCAAATCTAAACGTAATTGTACCATTCATAAGAGCTTTCAGAAATGTATTGATTCTCAGAAGTCGTAAGACCAAAAAAAAATTTGGAAAGTTAATATCTCATTGTGAATAATTCTTAAGGTTTGCCATGTTTTGTATTTTATCCCTTATTTGGCTACATTTGAATAAAATGTCGTAAAAAATATCTTTTTAAGATAACCTAATTAGAAAATATTCTAATAATCATAATATTAATATGATAATGCTGAAGTTTAAAGGGTGAAAGAAAGAACTCGGTACATGTGAAATACTGCAAAAGATATGATGCAATAATATGATGGCGCGTTTTTTCAATCTGCGGCGTAAAAATATATCGTAAGCAGTAACCCGGAAGTCTTGAAAGAGCAATTTAGGGAACGCTGCAAGCTCCATACCGCCTATATTTCCGGGTTACTGTCTCCGGTGAATTTTGAAGCTATTTGGCTCACAACGTGATCGTCGTGCTTTGAGATTCTTGCAAATGTGGCATTTGATTACTTATTGCTTGCGTTTACAATGCTGACAATACTTGTGCTTACAATGCTAAAGGTGCTAACACTAAAGTAATTACTTTAGATGTAATTTAGATAGTAATTCTTTACCATCTTAAGATGGTGCACAGCTTATAACAAGAACAAACAGTAATAAACAAATGGAAAGAGGTCATATCAGGACTGCCAAAAAAGCGAGTTATTCAAAATCTAGCAGCCATGCCACCATTTTTAACAATGGATGGTGTTTTCAATAGAAATGTAAACAATAACAATCTCGAGCTCGGGACCTACTCTAGTTCCGGTTAAAAAGTTTGCAGCTGCTTACTACATGTTATTCTGATAGGCGATGTTTTCAAACGGATAATTTTGTTTTCAGTAAAAGAAATAAATTAGATAATTTCTGCTCTCAAATCTGCCGTCTTTCATAAGATATTAATGTTATTATGTAATTCTGGGGAGTTTGGAGTGAAAATGTGTTTTAGTTATTTTGTTATTTATTATTAAAAAAGGTGACATGGTTGCTAGACTTTGAATAAGTCGCTTTTTTGGCAGTCTTGATTTGGCCTCTTTCCATTTGTTTATTACAGTTTGTTCGTGTTGCAAGCTGTGCACCATCTTACGTTAGTGTTAACACTTTTAGTATTGTAAACACAAGTATTGTTAGCATTGTAAACATAAGTAACAAGTAATCAAATACATTGTTTGCAAGAATCTCAAAACACAATGATGCCAAATGGCTTTAAAATACAACTGAAACAGTAACCCGGAAATTTAGGCAGTCCCGAGCTTGCAGCGTTCCCTAGTGTAGGAAACACCATCCATATATCTATAAATAACTAAAACAAATTTTCACTTCAAACTCACCAGAATTACATAATAGCATTAATATCTTATGAAATGCAGCAGATTTGAGCTCAGATATTATCTAATTTATTTCTTTTATTGAAAACAAAATTATCCGTTTGAAAATATCGCCTCGCAGAATAAGCTGTGGTAAGCAGTTGCAAACTTTCCATCCGGAACTAGAGCAGGTATAGAACTCAGGATTGTTATTGCTTACATTTATATTGAAAACACCATTCATCGTAAACATTGATTTGTTTAGCATAGCAATAAACTTATCGGTATGTTAAGCAAATGAATGCTAATCAAATTAACAATGTAAAAATAAAGATTTACTTCATATGCACATACGTATACATATGACAAACTCATACGTATCTGTTTATAAGTAAAAATTCCTTTTAGTCTGATATAAATTTCTATAAACGTAATTTGTTCTCAAAATGCAAATAATAAATAATGGACTGTATACAATTTCAACGTAAAAAATGGTTAATATTACATAAATAATTAAGATTTTTAGTCATTGCAAGCTTTGAAATTGACTTTTGTTTTTCAATTAAATTGCAGACAGCAGTAGAATTTTCTAAAATTGAAAACTTTAATCAAAAAATTTTAGTAACTTTGCTTCTGCATTTTTTGAAACAAAAAGAAAACAAGAATAGAAAGTTTTTTTCATTGTATTAAATTAAAAAAAAAAGACAATATTCTTTATGCAATATTAAAATATATCATAAATACTAAATTATAAACGCATAAAAATATTTAATTCAAAAAGATTTTCATAATTTTTATCAAAATTCAATTAAAAGTATATACTAAAATATATTATTCAATAAATTTGAAAAAAAAAAAGCTCTATCAATGCAAAATAAGTGTTTAGTATTTGGTTTATAAGTTGGAAAAAGTGCGAAACCTCCCGTGTCACCGCTTGAGATTGAACCACAACCTCTAGGTTTGTAGACTTTAATTTAATTAACTTAAAATTTCTTTCATTATTTGAAAAAAAAATTGCATTTTAAGAAAGGACTTACCAGAATACATCTTAGAATTATCAGTTCAAATATTATTTTCTTACTATTTAAATGGAGAAACAAAAGAGTACGAGTCTTAAATTGCCACGTTAAGAATAGGGAAATTTCGTGAAAGCTAGTAGGACTACGCGAATCACTAGCGCCACAACCACACATGCGTGTGCGTAGAGATGAGTTAAGCATGGAAAACCGAAAAAAATTGATGTCCATTGTAAGCGAGAAGCTAAGTGCACTTTAAACTATATAGCTTCGTTTATCGTCGCTCATTACCTTCTGTCCATATGATTTGTTTTGGGCATAGTTTGGTGTTTTACTTTTTCATTCGTTGTTAACTATAGATTTCCTGTTTTTATTTAAGTACTTCGAAAACATTCTGAAGAAAGTTGGAAATCATGGATAAAGATAAATTCCTTCAGAATCTGAAATCGGCAAACATGTTGCGCCAAAACAGCAATGTTTCATATTGTAAGTTAATGGAATCAGGAGTTGAACTTCCTTCTCATGTTTCTAATCGTCTACCAAATGCTTATCTTGTAATTAAATGTTTGGAGGCTGATTTTTTTGAAGCAATCCAACATTTAAATAAACAAGATGTTATTGGACTTTCTCTGGAAGGCTGTGATATTGGACGCTCTGGTTCTTTGGAATGGTTAAATATCTCTTCTTCCACGTGTACATATTTGTTTTATGTAGCAAGTCTAGGAGGTGATGCTTTTGATAAAGGGTTGAAAATGCTTCTGGAGAACAAAAGAATTGTAAAAGTTATACATGATTGTCGGAGAGCTTCAGATTGCTTTTATCATCAATACAACACAAAGCCCTCTAATGTTTTCGACACACAAGTTGCTGATTTTGTTGTAAACGCTATAAAGAAAAAAGTTGAGTCAATCACTAACAAAGTTAATTCTTTAAATTATTGTTTAAACTTATACTTAAACGTGCCAAAAGAATATCTCTGTAAGCATTTTAATTCTTCTCTGAAGCTTAGTTCTCTTCCATTAAACCCTAATTTGTTGCAGTTTCTCATAAAGAATGTGATTTATTTGAGAATGTTGAAGCAAGAGCTGGATATCATTCTACGGATGCCTTTCCGTAGATGCATTGATGTGTATTTAAATGTTATTCTTAAAAAGGACGACCATGAGTTGCAGTTACATCCTACTGATTTTAAACTACTTCCTCCTGAACTGGTGATGGAAAATATGCAAATATTTAAGTTCACCGATAAATTAAAACCGGCCGATTCTTCAAAACCACAGAATAACGAAGATCCGTTCGCTAGATATGAAAGAGACTGTAGAAAGTATCAGCAAAAGTATGGGTATGGAAAATATGCAGCTGATAAGGAGCTTGAAATCGATGATAATTGTGAAAATGTTGATAGTGGTTGGAGCTATTCTAATAGAAATGAGATAATTCAATTTTTGTTAGATAAAATGTTTTCTGGTGACAATTGTGATAGAAGTGTTATTTCTATGTCACCGTTTGAGAATTTATCTGATCGAGATGATTGTTCTGTAACATTGGAGAGGGATATGTGTAATACGAACTTTGAACATGATTTCAAGCATGAAAGTAAAGCTGCGTCAGTTCCAAATTTTACTTCTAAGAGTTCTTATCTATCTGAAACTAAACTGTCTCCATCATCAAAGTCTTTAAAATCTCCTGAAAAATTTGCTCAGCCGTTTGAAAACCTTAGTTCATCCAGTGATGGCTCAAGGTCTCAAGATCTTAATACACCTGTAGTAGATAATAATTTATCTAATGTTCTTGCATTTCCCAATACCATAAAACCTTCAAGTCTCAACGCTACAGAATCACTATCATCTGGTTCCTCATTTTCCAAAAAGTCTCAAGTTTACAAGAAGTTAGCTGAACAGAGACATTTGTTAACCAACCAAAAGCAGCTGTCTAGTAAATCTGCATTTTTAGGGAAAGATTCTATCGGTGTTGAAAAGTTACTTTTTTCTAAAAAGAATTCAAATGATGGAAAAGATTCAGTTTGTGATAATTCTTCATTGTCTGGCAAGTCTCAAGTTTACAAGAAGTTTGCTGAAGAGAAATGCCTGTTATCAAGCCAAGAGCATGTGCTTAGTAAATCTGCAATTTCTGGCAAGGATTCTATGAACATTATGCATTCTGCTGGAGGATTGTCCAATTTTGTAAAAGAATCTCTTTCTGATGATTCATCAGATATTTCTTCCTTGTCTAGAAAGTCTCAACTTACTTATAAATTGTTCGCTGAACAAAAACGTTTGTTGAATCGTCAAGCACGGTTGTCCAATGTATCGATAATAAATCCTGATAAAGGTCCGATTTGTGCTGAAGGAAATTCATTACCTAATTCAAATATTCAACCGTCTGTACCGTTAAAAGAAGCGAGTCAAAGTGCTTACAGAGAAGATAATTCTTCCAAAAGTAGTTTTGGTTCTATAAATGGATCTTCAGATTTTCTTAAAGATAAAGATTCTTTAAAAATTAAGTCCTTTGATGAAATAGATGATATTTCCTGTGATCTTGATAGTTTAAATTCATGCCACGTTAATGAGAACAATCTTCCGACCTGTGTTCAGGATGAAGATCCTTGGGCAAGATTACGAGATGCTTTTTCAGAGCTTGGGCCTGCCAGATATAGCTCCGAAAAAGTTGTCTTTGTACCTGCAGGAATGCAGTATTGAGATTTTCCTTCTGTTTGTTTTTGTTAATTAATAACAAACTGAATTTAGGGATTCACTGTTACCTATTTTTGTGGAAGTCCTGAAATAATTGAATTTATAGGAAGGAGCTTAGTTTTTTTTAAATCTTAATTAGGTTCAATACTTATTTCATTTTTAAAGCTGGTTTGATTGGTTAAATTGAAAGCAAGTGAGCTTATTATATTTTTAGACCTCTTCAATTGTTATTTCGCCAGCGTTATTAGTTTTTTTTTAATTTATTCATTTCACCATTGTACTTAAATGTGAACTAAGTATTTAACATCTGTGTATATATATATATAATGTTTACTACATTTGTAGTATTATTAAAAACATATCTGATTTGAATGTACAATTTGTAAATTATTTTTTGTAGCTGATATTGTAAAAAGAAAATCCCTATATTATTTAATTTGTATATTGTTAAAATGAAACTAAAAAAAATAGTTATTTTTTGAATTAATAAAAGTTGTTTCTCAAATTCGCCTTATTTTATGTAGTTTTTATCATAAGTGCATTATTAAGCTTCATGGGGTTCTGTTTCGCTTACAAAATTCTCCTTTTGATTTCATTAAAATCTATGGGTAAAGTCAGTTTACTTCTTAATCTTATCACTTTATCAGAATAACATTTAAAATTAAGGGTTAATTGTCAACAAATCTGGTGTTTTTCTAATGATATTTTAATAGTTTTTTTTTTTACCAAGCAAGCTTATATATAGAATATAGTTTACATCACTTTGTGAATGTAGCTAAATGTTAAACATTTAATCTCTCATCGATTCTCTTCAACTTTAATGTGTGATATGTTTATTGTAAAATATTGCTTACTAATGAAGGGTTGCCAACTTTCTGCATTTTATGGATAAATTTCTTCTAGTGATAATGAAATTTAATTTTTAATGTTTGATTCTTTGTTTAAAGTCATTTCCAGTTCTCTTGTGGTGTATATGTTTTCATTGTCTATTAATTTTCAATTAAATATATCGCAAAGTTGTAATGGGCAGCTCTGCTAGTCTAATATAGTATTACATTTTAATAAAAATACTGCTTTTAGTTTTAAGCCTTTAATTTGTAATATTTTAATCAAAATTTTTAAAAAAAAAGTTATAACTTATAATAAAAAATTTAAGAGGATTGCTTTTAAATTAAGGCCTTAATATATAGTAGATAAATAATATTTTTTATAAATTTTATGCTGATGACACCCAGAAAAATCTGAATATTCTTGTAGCATTTAAGAATGCATAGATGCAAAACTGTTTTAAGTCAGTATATTGTATTTTATAGAGATTCAGTTCAGTTGTGATTATTCGCTTTTAATTTAAAGTAATCACAATGAACACAAGTCAAAACTAAGTAAAAGACCAATTTAGTAAGCCCAAATGAAGAGGTTAAAAAAGCAGATAATTTAAAGAATGCAGTGGCTGTTTTTGATACACTTATATGAATTTTCAGAGCCCGTTAATATGTGTAAAGCAACACTTCCCAATCCATTGGCCACAATTTTTCATAACGATTTAGTTGTAGTGAACATCTGGCATTACTCAGAAGCTCTCAGTGGTTTGTCGCCAACAAGGCAAACATGGAATATTATGATTGAATATCTTATTACGTAAAATAGTAATGTGTCAGCATATATTATTATAGAACAGATTAATTTCTTAATCACGTTTCAACTAAGAAATGAGATATCAAGCTGATGATGATGTTAAGTAGGAAATATATAAACAGGGAAACCTCCAGGAAAGACCACCTCTGTGTGAGTGACCATTTTTGGGAGGCACAGAATGTTTTTCTATAGACTTTGTGTTGAAGAAAACCTTTAAGAGAGACCATCGAAACCTCCCCCAGTGACAAGGCAAACCTCTCCACCAGATACGGAAAAAATATTAACAAAATAAATAAGAAGATTAAAAAGTATTCAAATTGTTTGTGTGAGGTTTTTATTTGCAAAATAAAGAAAAGGCCAAATAAGGAATCACAAAAAAATATCAAATCAAAAAATATTAACAAAACAAATAAGTAGATTAAAAGGTATTCAGAATATTTGTATGAGGCTTTTATTTGCGAAATACTAAATGCAGAAAAGGTCAAATAAGGAAACGCGAAAAAATATCAAAACAAATAAGTAGATTAAAGTATATTCAAAATATTTGCGTGATACTTTTATTTAGAGTCCTTAGACGATATCTGAAAGAGATCAACAATCTCACATTGCAGTCAGAGTACACTAAAGATGATCCTATCAATGATTTATTCTTAGAGTTAAATTTTAAAAGAAAGTATTTTTTTTTCGAAAAACAAGTATCTTAAACAAAGAAACCTCTTCTCATTTTCTAAAGCTAACTAATTTTTCTGATATAAATTAAATACAAACTTAAATATAATTGTTTATTTATTTAAAATAATTCAATAATTGGTACATTCGTTTTTACACATAACAGTAGGGATAATTTTTATTGACACTAAATTTTATTAATCGATCCGGTTTTCATGATGTTAACACAAGTGGCACTTCTGCACCAAGAAAATGACACTGACTTCAACTAAAATCGTTAGCAAAATATCATGTACCTTCGATAACATTTTGAAGTCAATGGAGGTAACCCCTAAGAATGACCAAACTTCCACTATTTTGTTTACGGTCCCCTTTAAAAATATTGCTAAACCATTATTGACACCAATGATGCCTCATTGTGGTAATAGGTAACTAATATAGGTATTGTAGAAGTATTTTTACTAACCATTGAGACAGAACAGTATTGCAATGAAGGTAAATCAAAGGTTTCACCAGAGTAAAGTCTTATATTTTTTGATCAAAATATAAGACTTTACTGATTAAATATTGAAATATATCAATATTTAATCAGTGAATAAAGCGATCTGAAAGCAGTTCCAAGGATTGGTGAGTACAAGCTAGGGTAGATCCCCCTAATATATATATATATATAATCTCATCATACCTATGTAATAGGTGCCTGTCATTATAATTTCTCTAACATACTTCTAAAAACGAAATTCGAAACTGTGTTCCTACATTGGCTTCATGGTCCTATAATCAAAGTTTATAAAGGAAATTTCTAGACGATAGAATAAGGATACATATAGTGGGCATTAGTAATAAATCATGGTATATTTTATGCTCATATGAGTTTTACTTAATGAATAAATTATATATATTTCATTAATTTAATCAGCATTTATACAAGCTCGTTAAAATGTAAAATTAGGTACTTGAAATATTTAAAAAATCAAAGTTAAATGAAAATTTATCATATTTTTCATTGATTCAAAGTAAAAAAGTTTATCCTTTTTTTTTGCACACATATATAATTTATTAATTAAAATAATGCAAATGAACATACCTTGTTTGGTAAATATGTTATGCAAGCAAATATATTTTAGTGCTCTGAGAAATTTTCTGTTTTACCTTTGAAGCAAATTATAATAATGACTGCTTAACATATATTTTATAAACAATCATTTTAATATCAACATCTTTATGAAATAGATTAAACATTCAGAAAAAATTAGTCTTTCACAAAAGCATTTTTATTTATTTATCTCTTGGTTGGTAATCAAGCAATTTTTCAGTACATTCTATTTATAACCTTATATTTACATTATATAAATACTTATATATATAGGAATTAATTTTGAAATATACTTATACCACATAATTTAAATCTGGTTTTCAGCAAACCTTAATTGATTTTTTGAATTTTTAATATTAATGGTATTAGCAGCTAATTATAATATTTACCCATTGTAAGAAAATTTTTATCCTATACTCAATTGAGGAGACAGAATTTCAATATTAGAGAAATACTTGATTATACTTTTGGTAAAAAAATTAAGCTATTTTTTCAAACAATATTATTTATTGATGAAAATTACAAAGATTAGGAATATTTTTGCATAGTAATCTATGCCAAAACAATGATTTACAGGCAGCAGGAAACTAAAAAAAATCACAGAAAAGTACTAATTCGCCGATTGTTGTTGATATAGGAAGATCCCTTAAAAGTTATTGAAAGCATCGGTTTTAAGAGTTACTTGCATTACATCAACTGACTGAGCATTTAGGATGGCAAGACATTATTTTACTTAAATTTTTTTCTTGCTGTTTATTCAATTAGAAAATTCAGTAAAATTTTTCCTTCCACCACTCAGTTAAAGAAGTGATTAACAATCAAATGAATTGTTCAAAGTAAGTGATAAATATGCTGCTTATAAGTGAAAAATTTGTAGAAATAATACTTTACTGAAATCCCATTATTATTATCAAATGAAATTTTGTTCTAAAAATATCTTTCTCATTAATACTCCTAAAAATTAATTATAGTAGTATGAAATGTATCATTTATTTTTCTTAACTTGAATCACATTTTTTTCTTAGCTTCAATCACAATCAAAAAAGAAAATCATAAGTGCTTTTTTTTTAAAGTTTCAATATAATATTAAATTTTCTTTTCAAAAAGACAGATTTAATAAAATATGACAAACAATACTAACCAAGATAATGAAATCAGGGGTCTGTCCAGGGTAAATTTGCAACTGTTTAGAGGTACCTTCACAAATTCAACTGTAGGAAAAATGGTAGTTTTACAAAATGCTATTAAAAAAGCAAGTTCTAAGATTCTAATCTTATCCCCACCTCTTAAAATTTTGTTTTTGTATACCCGTAAGAAACAATAAATCCAGAGATAATTCCACATATACAATTAGGTAACGCGTGCTTGGTCAGATAGTGCGTTATGGTAAGTCTAACTGGTCCCTTACGCCATACTAAAGCCTTCTATTCTTTTTTTTTTTCTCTTCAAATTAAACGATGAGACGCTGCCTCTTTAAACTTTGCAGGGCATTTAACATTGTTCTAAATTTATGTTAACAGACCTTTATTTTTTTTAAAGAAACATTTTATTATCTGTGAAATTTTTTTTTTCTATATGACTCCATGGGAAATGTTCTCATAATGAAACGCAAGTACTGTTAAATGCTTTTTTTTAAAAAAAAATTCAAGTTGTAATTTAACAAAGGTCAATGATTTTTAAATTTGGATACAATTTTAAGCCCAAAATTTTACAATAGCAAAGTTATTGTTGCACATATGGGGAAAAATATATAAAAATTTACCATTCATAAATAATTTTTATTTGTAGTGACAATATTTGAAAATGTTTTCTCACTTTACCATATTTTTGTGTTGATTTTTTAATATAATTTACACAAATTATGTCTAATATTTCACAAAATAGGTACCTCTCATAAAACCTTAGACAGACCCCTGATGAATTAACATTTAATGTTATAAATATTTTTTATGTATGAAATTTAGAGTAAGTGTATAATAGTTTGCTATTTATGTGATTTAAGCTTTGCACTATGGTATTTGATGGATGACCATTGCATAAAGGAATAATTTTATTATAAATATTACATAAGGCTTAGTTCTCTAGAAAATAAAAACAGTTTTAGAGAAAAGTATATATTAAAACATTGAAATTTCTAACATACTCTTGTTAGTGATTCAAATCTAATTATTAGATAATCAATGTGCTGAATCTTGGGTAAACCAAATAATTTGATCGAGTTATTCATAGTAAATAAACCAATTACTTATAAAATAAAATGTAGTGTAAATTTTACAATACATAAAAACTGACTTAATACTTCAAATTAGAAATGACTGAATATCAATGAATTTCTAATTAAGTATCCTGGTAACAACAAACTTTATAAATGAAACTGTCGGATGATTATTAAATGATATTTTACATAAATTTTTTAACAATATAAACAATGACTAATTAGGAATGTTAATTATTTACTCAAAAACACTCTTAAAACTTTGTTAGACAGTGATTTTATAGACATCCAATTTAATTAATAATCTGATTAAAAAAGTAATTGATTTACAATTCTAATTACATTAGCTAGAATCAGAGTTCTAGCAAAGTGCTATTTCAAATTCATATAAATTGTTTTTAAAGTACAGTATACTCTTAATATCTCGAAGTTCAACGGATATTCAAGGATTTTTAAGATAGTGGATTTTTGCGATAGCAAGTTCAGCTATATATTGTACATAAAAGAAAAACATATTTCAAAATAGTACTTTAAGAAGTAGAGTCGCAATACATAAGACTAACTACTAATAATTCTGTATGAAATGATAATAGACTAAAAGTCTAAATGTAACAATAATTTATAAAAGTAAACAAAACAAAAGTTAACAAAAAAATAATTAAGTAACAAATATTAATACATAAAACAAGAAACAAAATATTAATAGTAAAGGAATTTGTTTACAATTAAATTGCACTGTGATCTTTCTAAAACAATTAAATTTTCCATAAAGGAAAATATTTAGCATCATAAGGTTTTGAGAAGAAACTCTTCGACATAAAAATTCAAATTAGCATTAGGTGGTCATGCAATGTCAAGGAGAAAAATATTTTTTTGACGTTACAAGGTTTACGAGATATAGAAGTATCGAGAGTATACTGTATGTCACCCATATTTACATGTCTAACAAAATTTTAATAAAGATTAAATTATCCAGAAATAGTTGCAAAATAACTTTAATAAATTGAATCTTTGTCAAACTATTGATTATGAATATTCTTTATTATGTAGTTATTATAGCACCGACATCACCATGATTCAAATAATGATGATCACGATCATTAGGATTAAAAAACGATTTTTCACATAGATCACATGGATACTGTTTCTCAATAACGCAAGTAGTATAATGCTTTTGTAAATCTTCAAAGTCCTCGTAAGCTTTTCCACAAATTTCACACAAATGTACTTTTTCTTCCGTAGTTTGAGTATGAGTAGCTGTATGTCGTTTTAATAAACTCTTGGAAGTGAAACTTTTAGGACATACAGTACAGGAATAAGGTTTTTCTCCACTGTGAGTCACATAATGCTGTTTTAAATGTCCCTCTTGAGTAAAACCTTTACTACAAACATCACAAGTGTATGGCTTTTGACCTGAATGCGTAAGGTAATGCCTCTGTAGTGTTGCATTATTAGCAAAACCTTTATCACAAATATCACATATATGAGGTATCTCAGCATTGTGGGCAATATAATGTTCCCTTAAATGACTCTCTTGAATAAATCCTTTACTACAAATTTCACATACATGAGGTTTTTCTCCTGTATGCAAAAGCATGTGTCTTCGAAGGGCACTTTTGTATGTGAAACCTCTATTACATGTTTCACATGTATATGGCTTTACACCTGAATGAATTGAATAATGCTCTTTTAAATGATGTTCTTGAATAAATCCTTTGTTACAGTATTCGCAGGTATAAGGCTTTTCACCTGTATGAATCAAATAATGCCGATCTAATGTGGATTTATTAGTAAATCCACGATTGCAAACTGAACAAACATGTGGTCTCTCACCAGTATGAATCAAGTAATGTCGAGCTAAAAGTGTTTTATTTTTGAATCCTTTATGACAGATATCGCATTGATGTGGTTTACCATTAGTATGCGTAAGGTAATGACATTTAAATTTTATTTCTTCTAAGCAATCTAATCCACACTTAGGACATACAAATGGTTTTTCGCCAGTATGAACTTTACGATGATCAGCCAAATCTTCATCAGTCATAAACCCTTCTTGGCATATATCACAAAGATATGGTTCTTCTCCAGTGTGAATAAGATAATGCTCAACCAAATACTTTTTCCTAGTGAAACCTTTAGAGCACACAGTACATACATGTGGCTTTTCACCCGTATGGCTTAACAGGTGCTGTTGAAGGTTATATTTCTTGGAAAAAACTTTATTACAGTAATCACAGTTGAATGTTTTAGGCGGATTGTGAGACGATTTATGTTTTCTGAGTTCGTTTTTTGCTTCAAAAGTTTCTCCACATATATCACAAAAGAAATAACCATGATGGTTCGCAAATTGTGGCGTAATCCCTATGTTGCTGATGTCGTAAACCATCATCTGTATTCCCTCTCCATCAGAAGCCATCAATGCATCTTCTATGTTCATAGCGAATAAAAGATTTGGAAAAAACGATTATCCACTATAAACAGTTTCAAATGTTTCGCCTTTCGATATTACTTAATAACAACACAAAACATGGCGGTTTTAGAGGAGTTGAGAGAATAGTAAATGTTGTTGCCAATTTATATTTCTGATATTTCCAGCATAAAAACAACTAATCAAGTGAAAATTTAGACATTAGCGCCACTTTATATTTGCTTTCTTTGGGTTTTTCGCTTTCAACTAATGCTTTGCTTTTTTAAAATTATGCGATTTTCTATTTCTGAAGTACAATTTTATTTTAGAATACAAGAAACTTAAATTTACAATAAAAGATTTGAATTTATTTTTATTTTCACCTCAGTCTTCAAGTGTTCTCTCTTTATTGTTTACATTAATCTATGTTTCTAATGTTTGGGCACGTGCTTCTTGTTTCAGTTTTTTCAACTTTTTACATTTTTAGTTTTGTTATCTAATCTGCTTAACACAAAGAGAGTGTGTCATAAAATGATAACATTCGAAATAAAAGTTAATGAGAAACTTTAATTGTCCTCTTTTTTAATTAGTCAGTGGTCAATTGCTAATGAAAATTTTAGGTTAAATTTTCAATAGTTTAATTTAATAAATATGACATCTTCAAAAATGAAAACAATTTTTCTTAGTTTATTTGAATATTATACACCAAAAATCGTATTGATTAAAAACAAGAAAGTAGGTGTATTAAACCGAGTTGTACAGTTATCCATAATAAGTTATATAATAGGGTAAGTGCACTTTCTTGCACTGTTTTTGTTGAAAATGAGGAATTATAATTCTGTGATGGAAAAAAAATTTTAATAAAATTATTTACTCCTAAATTTTTTCGTCTGTTAAGGCTTAAATGACAAGAACTATCAAAATATTTTGTTGTAAAAATTAATGTGGTTTTCATCACTATGATCTGTGATTTTAATCCAAGCTTAAAACTTTTACTTAGTTTTAAATTTACTTAAAATATGTTTTTATGTATGAATCAAAGATACAATACAATAACTTGTCGAATTTTTTTGTGTTTAAGATTCGGAAATGTTTATTTTATATGTTTATTATTATATTCAATACTAATATTAATAATTAATAAATGATATAATTTAGCTGTGCTCTTATAAATTAAGGTTTTTAATAATTTTTTTAAGTATATGATTAAGAAATGTATATTTTTAATATAGTTGTAACAGCATATGAAGGGACACGCAGTATTGATCTATTGATATCAAGATATTTTGTCAACAATTAGGATATTAATAATTTTTTCAATTATGATATTGAGTGTTTTTGTTAGGTTTTAGTAGAGGCAGAATAGAATATTTTTAGCAGGCTTTAGATAAATTCTAAACAATATTTAAAGATTAATATCTTCTTAAGTATAAATAAATTACCACATGTTTCCCTTTCTACCTTAGTAAAATAATGTATATGGGAAAAATATACCCTTATTCTAATAACTTATATAATATCTCTTTTTCTTCCTAAAAGCACAGTCGCAATTAGTAAAAATACAAGGTTTTGTTTGGTTTTCTTATTAAGCAGTTTAGAAGCTTTAATGTTGGGACTGCAACCTGTTTGTCTCATAAACCATGAGCATCGTTGGCGGTGGGGATATATGTTCCCACTAATAATTTGATATCTCTTAAAGTTCTTCTCAATATTTCAGACAAATAAAAAAAAAAATTTCATTCGCATTTTTTTTTTTTTAAATCAACTAAATTAAAAATGGAGGAGAGTTAAAAATATTTAACCTCTCTATATATGTAAGAAAATTTTTTCTTAAGTTGAAGAACTATTATGACTGTATTTTAATTCTATCTCCATTAAATATTGGACCCTGTGGACTTACGCTCCATAAGTTAACTACTTTTGACATGTATTTTTTACTTCGTTAAGAATTATAAAATGTTTTGTTTATGCAGGTTGGTTCTGAAATAAGTATTAAAAAAATATTAATTTTAAGAACTCTATGACAGATACAAATTTGTAGATAGTGATGTGTTTTAATAAATTAGTCGACAAAAACGAAATTTTTTCATTTTTAAATCAGCATAGTTGGTTTTAAGATGATTTTAAACAGTTTTAGGGTAATGTATTGAAAGTATTTGTAATTGATTTTTAAGTATTCATAATTGATTTATTTAGAATCAGTGCTGAAGCAAGCAGTTATCTAAAAGAAATTATGATAATATACCTTATAGGTTTCTTGTAGTGATTAGTTTACAGACAGGGATACTCTTTTAATCTAGTAGTATTCCTATTTTTCGGTAATTTTCCAACATTTTAAATTTGCTAAAATATGTAGTGACTTATAATGTTAATTTATTAAGTAATGTATTAACTTTTTTATTTATGTAATTGAATAATATCAAATCCAAGTAAACAATTTGAGAGATTGCTTTTTTATATCATAATTTATTATTATTTTTCTTTTCAGCTATGCAATAATTTGGAATAAAGGATATCAAGATTTCAGTACTATTGAAAGTTCTGTTACAACCAAAGTTAAAGGTGTAATTTACACAAATTTTAGCGATGATGAATTTAATCCTTTAGTTCCTAATACAAATGTTTATCGTCGACTCTGGGATACAGCAGATTATGTTGTTCCTGCTTCTGTAAGAAAGTTTTAAATTTCTTTTAGCTCTAAATTATTTAAAATTTTACAAAAATTTGTAATTATTTATTTTTTTAACATTACAGTTATAGTTAGTTGATTCTTTAATCAATTCAAATTCATAAGTATTTAAGTTGTTTTGAATTTGAATTAACACAACTTGGAATTTTGTGAAAAAAATTAATTTAACGCTATATAGGGTATCCCGTTAATGTTGCAACAGACTTCTAAAGGAAGTGGGGCACATCATAAAGATTAAAAATTACCTAGGAAATCATGATCGTAAATAATGTCGCTAAAAGCACTTTCCTAGCATGAACAATTATATTGTGTGCCTTTAAACTGCAGGTACTTTTGAAATACAGGTGCAGGTGAAATAGGTTTAGTATTATCCGTTTTTGTAATTGAATGATTTGACAACTAACTGGACAAGCTCGCCTAATCATTAAATTACCATAAAACAGCATTTCTGGGATGACAGCTGATTCTTTTTAAGAGATTGCAGCTTATTTTTACTAAAAGGGCAAGGAGATCGCATTTATAGGGATCAAAGGGCAGACGAGGCGGTTTTGACTATGACTAATAAACTTTTGAGATAGCTATGTTATATGTAAGAGAATACAATATTAAACAATTTGTTTAAATAGTTATCTTTATAAAAGTGAAAAATTCTTTAAAATTTACTAAAAATTAATAAATTTTAAAATTTATGTTATTTTGCTCAGAGTCTTAATATTGTAAGGTTAAACTATATTTTATTTATATTAAGTACACAGGTTTTAGGGGCCCTAGTAAACTGATTATAAGAAACAGTTCTCAGTAGATCACTGAAGTCAACTGTCACTGGCCTCAGACAGTGAGCGAGTGGGTGTCCACTTTGATTAGCCTGTGAAAGGAGTGAGGGCTAACAGTATTGGTCCTCATTAAATTATTCTCCCTTAAAGTGCTCATCTTCATGCACAGGTCTTTAGACTACCTCAGGGAGACATCTCTTAAGAAGATCAAAAGTGTTATACCTCTCCTCTTCTCATCCTCAGAGATGTTTCTTAGACTGTTTTCAATAGCCCATTGTACAGCTCTGATCGAACATAAAGTACTACACTTTTATGTTGACAAATAACATTTCGTTCAAAATTTACTGTCTTTTATTAATATCTTTTAAGACTTGATATTAAAAAAGTACTTTTTCCATGGGAAGCAGGAATAATTTTTCTAAACCACCTATAGTAGATTTAGTGTCATTTACTATCCCAAATAAGAATTGTGTGTCTTTCTAATCTTTTTAATTTATCATATTTCATACTTAATTCCAAAACTCTTATGTTTAAACTTTCTGTTATAGGAAAATAATGCATTTTTTGTTATCACAAATGTTGTGATTACATCTAACCAAACACAAGGAATCTGTCCTGAAGTAAGAAACATTTATTTTTTCTTCCTACCACTGCACTAACTGGCAAAATTTATTATTTTATGTATTATTATTTTAAGTATATTTATTATTTTAAATACAACAACATGGAATTTACATTTTTTATGTATTTTTTTAACACTTTCACTGTCCATTCAACTTTTCATGTAAAAATGACCCCTTCCTTAAGGGTATGAATGGGTCAATAGATCTCTGGTCGATGTGCCTTGCTCGTTGGAGCTGCCCAACCTCTAAGCCTAAGGGTATGAAATGGGTTCCTTCTTAAGACAGTGTCAAAATATTATCAGAATGCTCATCTCCAAGCAAAGTTTGTTTTATATATATATAATGAAATCTCTCTGGAGCGCCCACTCTCTGTTCCACATTAAAATGTTCATTAATGGAGGTTGGTCATTGTTAGGGGTTATCTTAATTGACTTCAAAATGTTATTGAAGGTACACGATTTTTTGCAAATGATTTTGATTTTAGTTAGTGTCATTTTCTTGTTGCGGAAATGTCATTTTATTACATTGCGCATGAAGCGTTATGAAAACTGTATCGATTAATAAAATTTAGCGTCTATAAAAATCAGCCCTACTGATATAGTTATGTGTAAAAACAAATTTACCAATTATGAATGATAGAACTATTTTAAATAAACAATTGTGCTTTTTTGTTTAAGTTTGCATTTAATTTTATATCATCAAAATTAGTTAGTTTTAAAAGATGAGAAGAGGTTTGATTGTTTCAGATGCTTAGTTTTTTCTAAAATGACTTTTTTTTTCTAATTTAACTTTCAACTCTAAAAATTAATCATTGATAGCATCCTGTTTAGTGCACTCTGGTTGTAACGATGAGGAACGAGTTTAACGATCTCTTTCAGAGATCGTTAAAAAGAGCTTTCTAAATAAAAGACACAAATATTTTGAATACATTATAATCTACTTATTTGTTTTGTTAAAATTATTTAGTCATTTTCTTAATTTGGTGCAAAGATATGCCCGATCGCTGGGAGAGGCTCTGATGATCTCTCCTAAAAATTTCTTCAACACAAAGTTTATGGAAAAAATTCTATGCCTACCAAAAGTGGTTGTAAATCATGGAGATTGCTATATAGAGGTTTCACTGTATTATTCTTATTTTGAGTTGTAAGACCTTTTTCCGAAGAAGCTGTATTATTGACATTGTTATAGCAATGACAATTAATTTCCTGAATTCAGGACGCGCAAACGATATGTCATTGTCTCAATCTCTAAACTCATTGACATGTAACTCACTAATTGATTGTTTGAGTGATTATCTTTCTTTAACTGTAAAAAAAAAAGGCTAACAATTTTAATAAAAGTTCTAAAAGGAGTATCTTTATTCCTAGTTAAATGTTCAAAAAGTGAGGCTTTAATTAAATGTGCAAAATATTCATTTGGATGTGTATTGGTGAACTGATTCTAATTGACTTATTGTTCCAGGAATTTTAGTATTTTATTATAATGTAATGAAGAAATACAGGGTAACTATTAAATTATACTGTGATTAAATTTTTTATGGATAAGTTGATAGGCCATCTACATTTACTTTTTTAAATATCAAATAGTCTTTCAATTTAATAACCATTTATTATATCTTTAGTGTATTTCTTGGCCTTTTTTCCTTTATATTTTTAATTTTTTTTTTTTTTTTTTTTTTTTTGGATGAGCTTAACATATTCATATAATTTTTATATTGGTTATTTCTTTTATTGTTATAAAACTACTAATTATAGGCTAATCTTCAATGTATAATAAAATAATTTTTATTAAGAGACAATATATATATATATATATACCTATATATATATATATATATATATATATATATATATATATATATAAAATTATAAAATTTTATGATATTAATTTTGTTTATTTGAAGGTTATTGCATTTTGACATTTTTAAATGGCTAATAATTTGTTATAGTACATGTAAAATCACAGTTGTTTATCAAATTTAATGTTACCTATTCTATAACAATTTATAATGAATATAGACAGAAAGTATCATGTTTATTCAGCGAGGATATGGATTACATTTTGAAAATCTTGATTTGTTGAATGGGGTAAAAAATTGTGAGATCATATATTGATTAGATTATAATAAGTTAATATGAAGCATAAAAACGTGTGAAGTAACATATGTTCATGAGGCTGGATTGGTTTTCAAATAACAAAACAGGTCTCTTACAGAAAAGGTTCAATGTTACGGTAATTTTTTAGTTCAAAAAATTGTGAGTAGATCTTTCACAAATTTACAGAAACAGTATCGCTTCACAATGTGTCTGGGCAGACCAATAATTTTTTGTCATTTTTCACAAAAAGTATTGAATGAACTTTGTTTTTTAATAAAATATGACTACTTATTCAAAATAATTAATATGTATCTGTAAAAATCATGAACTTCAAATTTTAAAATTAATTTAAGTATACATATTTTATTTTGGTTTTCAATTAAATTATCAAATAACAAAAACGAATGCAATTATTGATACTTTTATTTTAGGATATGTCATTGCAGCATGTGAAGTGCTGGGAATATATTTTGGTGGATTTCATCTTTACAAAATTATTAGGATATTGTTACCTTGTATATGTTTTTTGGAAACAAAATACATTTCTTGGCTTATTGCCCCCCTGTCTTTGTTATGCTAGGTTAAAAATTTTTATTTAAATCTCTGTTTTCAATTAAAGTTATGGAGTTATTATTCTAAAGTTATTATTCTGAATTAATAAAATTAATGTTCACATTTTCATATTTTAGATTAAAATATTTTTCTCTCATATTTCATGATGAAACATTTTCTATCTTTCTCATAGGATCCTGAAATAACTAAATGTACAACTGATGCAGATTGTGTTCCTGGTGGTTCTGTTATTACGGGCAATGGTATGACTGTAATTTATTATATTAAATTGTATTTGTAGAATAATTGTAGAATTTGGATTCATTGTTATAAATCATAGATATAAATTTTTGACAAGAAGTTATTTTGGCAAAAATATGAAAAGAATTATACATTTCATAAATTTTTTTCAATCCTAAACCTTTTTTTAATATGTATATGTAAATAAATACTTTGTAATCTATTTCTGTATTACCATTAATTATCATAAATAAAGGAATTTTTTGCATAAAATTATGTTTCATTTACACAATTAAATCTCATTGCAATAAACACAGGTGTCGCTCTTAATTAGGACTGTGAGATATATCTCAAAATTTCGATTTGAAACATACATTATCATGCCGATATAGTGGCTTTGTTTCTCATGAGGCATAGGAACTCTGAATTAAGCCACGAATATAAGAAGTTGCTTGCAATGTAATAATATGCTATTTAACATTCAAGGATTTTTGCTTACATGCATGCTGTTATTTCACTGATACTGATAAGATGATTTCACTGATAAGATGATTTTGATTTCATTTAGTTAAAAAGATGATGTTGATTTCATGTGTCGATGAAAGTTATGTTCGTTTTGTAATTTCTTTGGTTTCTTTTTGCACCTTTTTTTCTGTATTTTCAACATTTCTTGAAGATTATTCTCTGTGGGACTTTTGTTACTTTACAATCACTGTGCATCATTTTGTCACATTTTATTGTTTGGGTTTAAGATTTCTTGTAGATTATTTTTTGTAGGACCTCTATTACTTTGTGATTGCTGCGGATTATTTCATTCTCAGCTCAATCTATTTGCAAAAAAAAATTATCTCTCAAAGAAAAGTTTCTCCAAATTTTTTTTTTTAAATTTTTTATTTAAAGTTTTTTTTTATTTTAGCTGTATAATTTAATAGTCATATTGTATATTTAAATAATTTGTACTTTGTTATAATAAATTTGTTTGTTCCACTTTTTTAAAAAAAATTTTCAATTTACGTAAGTATAATAATTTGATAGAATTTTATTATTTTTAAACAAATGAATATTTAGTCATTTTTGTTTTTAAAAGTAAAAACAAAGCTTACATTTATTTATTTGATACTGGCTATTAGTAAATCCCATCTTTTTATTTTAAATTTTAAAAAATACAATATTTTGAAAGCAGTTTTTTTTTAAATCATTTAATTACTTTTTAAGTATATTTTGTTAGTTTTCCTAACCATTTTTTCTTAGTTTTGTAAAAATTTCTCATAACATGTAAGTTTATTTTTAAAAAATTTTTTTTATCTTTCTTTTTAATTCTATAGATTTTTAATTGTTTTTATTTTCAAAAGAATTAAAACAATATTTACCTTAATTTTTTTCTGAACAACTTAATCATTTAATTTAATAAAAAGTTTATTGATGTTTTGTTGTAAAAAATGAGATTGTTGTAAAAAAGGAGATGTTTTGTTATAAAAGTTATTGATGACATTTGATGTTGAAATTAATATTCTTTTAGTCAGTTATTTGTTTTGAATAATTTTGTTTTTCAAATGAAAAAAAGTGTTAAATAAGATTTAATTTTTTGACTTTATATTATTTCATCAGGTATAGTTACAATTACTAGTTGTAATCTGTGAAACAGTTGTAAAGATTGCATAGAATGTTTAAAATATTTTGCTCATTCATTGCATGAAGTAATGCTAAGCAATATCAACTAATTTTGATTTACCTGCTGTTTATTCTATCCATTGGTTTTAATGAATTTAACAAAATTATATTTAAAATATATATTTAATTTTGTAACAGTTTAAATCACAATGTAAAGATTCATTTTAATTTTTAATCAATTCAAATGTTTTAGGAGTTTTCACTGGTAAATGTATTACATCTGATGTAAACGAAACTGTAACTGTATGTGAGATTAAAGCCTGGTGCCCTGTTGAAAGAGATGTGGATATCTTGTAAGTATGGAAACTAAGTAGAAATTAAGTTAACATAAGATATTTTTCATCATGTTTTTGTTTTGATACTGTTGACTAAGATTACTTTGCCTCTCTATCTCTTTTAATTTTCTATCATTTGGAGAGTGATAAAATAATAATTTTTTAACTTGATTGTTAGCATATGAAATTGATATATACAGACATGTGATTTTTCTGCTTATATGTGTATCTCAAAAGTGCTGATTTGCAAACTTCTGTCAATCAAAGGATTTGAAATTCAAATCACACTTTGGAGTTTTCAATTTTTGATGTGACGATTCCATGGATTTCTAGACAATCATTGCTGCTAATTTCCGCATAGCTTTTAAAATCACAATATTTTTAAAACTATTTTTTTTGTTATACCAGAAAAATCTTAAATTATTTAAATGATGACTTTTTGATGTATTCAGGGCTCCCAGGCGTTAGAAAGAACAGGGTGAACCTGAAATTGTCAGAGAGTTTTATTTTGATTCTTAAAAGAAGGGAATAAGTCAGGGAAAATTGCCGTTTTTTATTTTTACAAAAACCTTTAAAATTCTTACATCATACCTGGAAAAAAACCTATTTTAAAATTGTCATTAACAGTAATTAGTTATTGAGATTAGATTTAAATAATTTTAACATCTATTACAATTATTGATTGTAAAAATCTTACATTTTAGTGAAACTTTCCCTAGTTTCCATCCTTATTCAATGATACTTTTTTGCTCACAAAATCTAATATCAAATCACGAAATCAAAGTTTTCTGATTTAAAAAATTACATAGTATACGTAGAATATGGTCGGAATTTACATCGAAATTTTATTGAAAAGATACCTGAGAAAGTCAGGGAATTTTTTTTTAATGAAGTAGAGACCCTGCATATTTTGCCACAAATTCAGATGATTTTATAGTCTGTTTTTTTTTAAGCTGTTACCACAGATTTCATGGATTTTAAAATCAGAGATTTTAATTTAATGTGACTGCTGCCTACAACATAAAATATTAATAGATATGGTATAAAAATATAATGTGTTACTATATTCTTATGCTAATTCTAATGTGTTTTATAGTTTTTATTTTAAGTTCTATTAAATGTTTTTAGGAAAACCAAGACTGCACTTTTACCAGAAACACAAAATTTTACTGTACTCATCAAAAATTTTGTTGATTTTCCTAAATTTGGAATTAGAAGGTAATTAGTTTCATTTTATTATATTAATAGAAAATCAATTGAAAATATATATGTCTGTGGGACTAATTTCCATATTGAGAATGATGTTATAAAATCTTTCATTTTTAGTTAATTTTATATAAGTTATAAACAAATTCTTTACAATCTATAACCAAACATCATACCATTTTAAATGCTGTATATGATTTACATATGGTTTGGACACTTGTTTTTTATTGAAATTTCAATTCTGTCTTGTTCAAACTTAAAAACTGATTTTCTAATTATAAATGAAAGATCTAAAATTGCCTATAGCAATATATGCATTAGATAGAATAAGAAGTAATCAGAATTGAGTCTTTTCACTTATTTTCTTATTGAAACGTTCAAGTTTTTATTGAAATAGTTTTATTATTTTTTTTGTGGGATACATTTTTTAATTGTTGGGATACTATGTCCGTCAAAAGCAATTTAAAAATAAGGCTTTATTGGATATTTACTTGATCTTTATTATATATCATATTTTATATATTAATGCTGATTTTATTTTATTTAAGTATTGGGAATATAGAGTATATGAGTATTACTTTTAAAATATACTCTTGTTCGTGAAAGCTTAAAAGAATTTATTTTACTTATGTTCTATATTTCAATTATAAGCATATATATTTGTAATATTTGAAGTAAATAATATAGTTTTAAGTAAAATTGGAGAATCATCTGCAGTTTACATTGTAATTTACTCTTATCAAATCTAATTTTAATTAGTTTATTTTTTTATTGAACGAAATTATAAAAATAAGAACTTAATTGCGTGCAAATTGTAAATAAGTTTTTTTATTATTTTAATTTTTACTCCTGCATCCAACTAAGATTTAATTTATTTGTATGGTAGTAGAGCACTTTTTTTTGCTCTTGTTTGGTTTCTTGCATATAGACAGAAAATATACTATCTTAACTAATTAAAAAATTTTTAAAAGATTTTCAATGATAAAATAAATCATGGATATTAATCTGTTCTAATTATAATTTTAATAATCAAAGATATAATTTTTTTTTATTAAAGTCTATTATGTTTACTTATATTATTTGCTTAACTTCAAAAATTGTTTTGCACTTTTTCCAGCGTGCACAAATGTTTCTGTGCTAAGCAAATTTTAACCATTTCAATAACAGGAGGAATACTGGTTTTCTGAGCAGGAAAGCAACCAGTTGTCTGTAAATATAACTGCATATTTTTAGAAGATTACTCAATGGAGAAAATGTGATATTTAAAGATTAAAAAGCATAATATCTATTACTTAAATATTACTAGCAATTCTGGGTTAATAATAAACTTAAAATGTTACATTTCTTTCTATCACTAAATTCACTTGTTAACTACAAATATGATTCGGTTGAACATGTGTTTGCATTCGTCACAATTTTCTAGCTGGAGAGAGTCATCAAAATGAGTTAGTTTTTATTGTATATTTTTAAATACACATATAGTGCATTCATGAAAAGCAAGCTGTCAGAGAATAATGCCTGTTGGCAATCAATTGGAAACAACAGCTTTTAGTAAGAAAAAAAAAATTTTTTTTCTTCAATGCCTAAGCCACACTTTGGTTGAAATCATTTAATATTTTTTCATGTTTAAAAAAATAATTTGAAAAATAAAATCTCTTTTATTTTTTGTTTCTTTTGTGTCGTTTAAGCAATGTGTGATTGGGATGCTTTATGTCCAAAAACCAACTTTTAATCAATTTTTCTCAGATTTTTATGAATTGAAATATCTCACATTATAGTTTTGGTTTTCAGAAGTAACATTCCTGATTTTAAAGAATCTTCCTATTTGAAAAAGTGCACTTATGATCCAGTAGAAAATACACTCTGTCCAATTTTTGTGTTAAAAGACATAGTCCCTGGTGATTATACAGATTTAGCAAGAAAGGTAACACTTAAATTACTGTAAATTATAGTATTGTTATTCAATTATATTTGTGGTTGACTTATTTATTTTCAGGTAAAAATTTTGACTTTCTGATCCTATTTATATATATGCTTTAAAATTTTTAATTTATAAACTAATATTAATAGCTACTATTATTTTAGCTAATATTGTCTAATTATTTTAAAAGAAAACAAAATTTAGTCTGATATATATGAGATTTGTATTTAAAATATCTTAACTCTGATGTCTCCAAGTCTGTTGTAGATAGATTTTATAGTAGTCACATATATAATTCTTTGAACTGATAGACAATAAAATTAAAACTAATGTATTTTATCTTAATTTTTAAAAATAAATTGGAACTATTTTTTTTAGTAGAGGTATTTAAGCCATTTTATTTAATTTAAATGTATTATTTAGAATTTTGGTAAATATAATGAAAAAATGTACACCAAATCTTTATATTTTTAAAGGCAATATCTTATTTTATTCATTTTGTACATTAACATCAATTTTTAAAGTAAAGTTTTAATAATGATATAATTATTATTTTTTTAAAAAAATATTTAGGGTGCTGCAATTGCTGTCGTAATTAACTGGGACTGTAACTTTGATTTTGAAGCATCTAAATGTTACCCTACATATTCTTTTCGAAGATTAGATGAGAACTCTAAAATCTCTCCTGGGTTAAATTTTAGGTAAGCTGACTCGTACAGTGATCTACCTTTTTCATTATTATGAATGTTTCTTTTTAATGACTAAAAATATCTTAAAGAAATACAAATTATTATTATTTTTCTTTTTAAAATTTGCATTAAAATGTATTTATTTCATTCATTAAACATTTAGTGACCTATTCTTCAAAATGGTTGCAATATATTGTATATTTCTTTAATTTAATTTATGCAGTGGAACCCAGATTTTACGTTGTGCATCCCTCTTTCTACATATTTTTCTGCTAGTCTTTGAAAATTGCCTATACCAAAAGGGTATTTATTTGTAAAAGTGGATTTTCCGTTTGAATTAAAATCAAAGTATGATGGGATGGGTAAAGCACGGGTAGGGTGGTTAAAAGATGTATGGGAGCTTAAATTGTTAAATTTGCCAGTGGAAATTTTTCTGCAAACTTTAACCTTTGAAGTTAGGGAGAATCCAATCTTAAAGAATGTTACACTAAATAACTGGTTAAGTAATTATTTCCTTTTCTTGATACCAGTGAATTCCAAGATACTTCTAAAGTAAAAAGAAATTTTCTTGAAACTTTGAATTTGATTTCGACTGTGTTGTACAGCATTCACCAAAATGCATTACAAGTGGATTTAATAAAGCTGACTTCTCGGTATCCAACGAGACCATTTGCCATTCAAAATAAAATCGAGCGACTGAAAATCTTCCGAAGTTGATTACGTTTATATTGACAATAACACACATCTCCATTACTTTTCAAATCCTTTAATATCTGATTTAATTCCTGCGACCGATAATAATGTTGAAATCTATGAAGAAGAGTAAAAATATCAGAGGATATACTCACAAATGATAGAGTTGCTAAGGTAAATGCAGTTATTAAATTATTTTTACATTAAATATTTAAATATCATAATTAACTAAAGTTAATATCTTTAGAAGAGAAGGATCCTTTGTTTTAATTATTACTTTTGCTAATTATCAAAGTATCTAGTTTGCTAATTATCAAAGTTCTTTTCACAAAACTTGTGCTTTCAAAAATGATTCAAAATTATAGCATGTGCACCTTTAGAAGCATAGCAGATAAGGGAAAAATCTGAGTAATTTTTTTTACATAATTTAGGTGTACATGCATTCAAATTATAGAAAGAAGAGTAATAAGAAAAATTAAAACAATTACGATAAAAGAAACCTTAGACTTTTACCGGGATTCTATTCTATTGCTGGAAAAAACGTATTTCTGATCCATTAAATATGTAGGCTCTATTGACTTTGTATAAAAAATTTCTGTTCTTATATTCCACGATCTAAGAAAATTTGCTCTATTTGCAACAAGTTCATCATAAATGCTCATGTCACATTTCACAATGCACATTTTCTGGTAGTTATTATGGTTTTTTATTGTTTAACCATTTCAATATGGTCTTTGTAATCCCAATATGGTAAATACGTTATTATTCCGACAGGCAATTTTGACGCTCTCAATTCCTTCATAAATCAAGGTGATAGCTATCAATTTTTTAGTTCTATACATTTGAATTTTACTTTTAAAATCCATTTTTTTAAAGATAAAATATTTGTGTGATTTGTGAATGTCTAATCACTTAAATGAGCTAATACTTTTTGACATGCTCAATTTTTTAAAATCTTGATTTTTTTTCAATATGAATTTTTCATTATGTATTATTATCTGTTGAACACATATCTTTGGGAAAAAAATTCTCTTTATCTTTAATTTTTATGAAATTTTTAGAAATAATTTTATGGAAAAGAATGATATGAAATGTGCAAACATTTTTGGCAATTTCTTAAGAGGACATTATATTGTGAGAGAAATTTTTTATTGTAGTTTCTGCTTCACCTTCATAACTAATTTAGAGCATAGAAAAAGTTGAGTTCAGGTGATTCGAGAATAAACCATAAAGTTTCAATTACGGGGAAAAAAATTAAAAATATTAAAATGCAAGTAAATTATTGGAAGAGAACTTCCCCATTGTGTTATCCTAAGTTATCATCTAAAATATTGTTTTCATTTTGATACTTTAAAAATTTCTTTTCAATATTTGAAACTTCATAGTTGATTTTTATGTACTTTAAATTTTAAGTTACTTATAGAGGCAAAAGGAAATTTGCTATGAAAAGTTTCTCCTGTGGTATAACATCCTCTTAAATAAAACAATAGTTTATAAATCCATACATTATAAATAAATTACCTATCATAAAACTACCTGAATACTATTTTTAATTCTTTTTTCTACAATTTTAAATATGAACAATATAAACTCAATTATTTATTATGTAAAAAGTAAAGTATTCTGGTAGCTGTTAGTTTTTTACTAAAAGAGTTATAGAAGTCTAAACAATTTCAACACAAAGAATATTATGGTCGGAAATACACACCAGTTGCCAGAGGAATAAAAACTCTGCCCTTCACAATGGCAGCTCATTAACTTATTTAGTTTTATTTGATTTATTTATTTCATTGCTGTGTTTAGGTATGCTCATTACTACAGTGACTCTCAACGCACATTATATAAAGCCTATGGAATGAAATTTATTGTTATGGCTCAAGGTAGAGGAGGAAAGTTTAACCCAGTTCCTCTACTTCTTAATGTTGGTTCTGGTTTAGGACTCCTTGCTGTGGTGAATACACCGTTCTTTTCTTCTTTTTATTTCGCAGAATAGTGATTATAATAGTTATAAAGTGCTTGTATTTATAATCTTAAATTTGAATAATTTAAGATTAATTTGAATATTGCCATTTTTTTTAAAATTGTAATTGTTCAAATTGTAAGAAATTATATTCATTTTTACTGTTTATGTAGTTCACTTATTCTTTCTTTTTTTTTTTTTAATTTAAAAAAAGACAAGTAATTTTGTGAAAAAACAGAAGTAAAATGTTCCTTATATATTTGCATAAACATATAATAGCTTAAAATTTTTTTGAAATTTCATTTTTGGGTTTTCAATTACATTTGCACTGCTATCTGTTTTACTTGTTTTGATGTTTAGCCAAAAAATATACACAGGGCAAAATGGCTTGCTTTGATAGACATAATGTATACAAGTCCTTTCAAGGCTTTTTGTGGTCCCTGTGTTTAAAGGAAAAAAGCAACGTTTAGAAGCACAATTAAGGTTTTTGAAACGGGTTTTCTCCCTCCTATCCTTCCAACTACTACTGTGATTGGGGAAATGTGATGAAATCTTTTTCCTTTTGTTGGTTTGGTCTGCATTTTTGAACTATTTATAAACAGTACTGTACAATTAATTAAAATATTTATTTTAAAATTCAACTATACCATCCTTGTTGATTAATTCCACCAAGATATTTTGAAATAGAAAGAATACATGGCGGTTGGAGGAAGACAGCGTACCCTACCTTGCATGTAAAAATGTCCAACAGTGCTGGGTTTTAATACCTATGATGCTCTGCTATATCTGAGTATGACGCTTGCCCTGTAAGTTGTTTTTCTGGTATAGCATACCATACTGAGCAGTCTCTGCGTTAGTTACGTATTCTGAGCTGCACTTTTATTTTCTATATTCTTTGGTTTAGCCCTCAAAAGATTCTGATAAGAATATTACTTGACTTTTAAATATTCATGAAGTTTAACCTTTAGAAATTCATCGATAAAATTGAATATTTATAAGAATAATTTAATTTATAAAATTAATTAATTTTATTTATTGTCTTTTAAGTTTCATTTATCATTGAAATTTGAAATGTTTTTTATTTTATTTTTGTAAACAGTGCCTTTTCTATTCTTTTGCAGGCTACAATATTATGTGATATTGTTGTATTATACTTACTCAAAAAACGAGATTATTATAAAGCTATGAAATATCAGAGCGTTGCTGATGATACCGCAAATGTAAGTAATAAAAGTAAAGTAAAATATGATAAGTCTATATTGTGAAAAAGTAATAATTCTTTAAAATTCATATGTTTTTATTATATATGAATATTAAGTTTTCTATTAAGTTTAATTTTAAAAAATATTCATCCTCTTTGGATCAAAATAAATTAGATGTACATTTTATATTTTTAATGTTACCAACATTTGTTAGGTGAGCATTATTGCATCTTGGTTAAAAGAATGAAAGAGCTTGAAGTTAGCTTTTGTTTTAAATATACATTGTTATATATATGTTACGGTTAAAATAATCAATCTGGTTATTAATACTAAGCAGTCAAATAATAACTGCTTCTTTTGGTCAAAGTGAGAAATATTGCAAATTATTAATTTTAACCAGTTATTAATAATAACCAATGAATTTTATTCAATGTGATTAAACGGTTTATATAGCATTGGGACATGGGTGTGTCTCTTTATATATGCGTTACGGTTAAAGTGATAAATCTGGTAATTATAAATACTGACTGTTCAAAATTAATATTAACCACTTCATGATCTGTGGCAGAATAATTGCCAAGTCTTGGCAACATCCAAGCAGTGGCCCACGAGAAACTAAGAAACACGTCACAGAACATGTCCAACTCAAAGGGTATAACTCCTAGCCACCCCAGAGCAAACATCTACTTTTTTTAAAATATATTTTTCCAGTTTAAAATCAATTTGGCACCTTAGTAATTGTAGTTGGTTTGGTAGATCACGATACGGAAATATCCCCAATAAAAACACAAGAGAATGACATGAACTGAACTTCATTGCTTATTATTAATAAATTTGCTTAAATTATTCACTTTAACCAGCTTATTTGGTTATTATTAATATTACCACCGGTTGGGGTTAATTACAACCAACTATTTACATTGACTGTAACATAAACAATACATATATATATATTTGTATTTAAAAGAAAGTGTTATTACAGTTATAAGTTTAGAAAAAAAAATCAAATTAGTCAATAGTTTTGAACTCTTAATAAACAATCGAGTACTGGAATTTATGCTAAAATAATGCTGAAAGTCTGTAGATGATCATTAAGTAATTTTTTGTAAGTAGTTATAGTTTGAAATAATGCATCATATATTCCATCTTCGCGATGATAATTTTTTCTAGTAAGTAAAAAAAAAGTGTTGAAATTATTTTGTTAAATTTCAAAGATTTACATAGAGGTACCCAAAGTATCATTCCACATTTACAATTATTTTATGTTATTTATTTCATAAGAATAAAACCGCCGACCGGCCTGTGTAGGGGGCAGAGAACTGTCTTTGCGTCAGAAAGGTACTGGGTTCGAATCCCGGGCAAGGCATGGATGTTTCTTTCTCTCTCTCTGTGTTCTATGTCCTTTCTCCTTTGTGTGTGAATGTGACCCGCCCTATAAACAGGTTGTGGTTGTGTGAATGGCGTGACAGAAGTCGAATTCCTGGACATAGATGGCACCACTAAAAAACAGGAACAATCCCACCCCCACTGCCTAAACAGGCATATGACAAAAAAAAAAAAAAAAAAAAAAGGAATAAAACTGGTAAGCTCATTTAGTAAGTCACATATTGAATATTTTCTTTACCAATTATGATATTTTCATTTTTGTCTTTTAATAAAAGACCATATATCATTTATCTTTGCATTATTTGCCTTTTAATGATGAGTTCTTTGTTGGGTTTCAATAAAAAAGTATTCTTGTTTTTATAATCTACATTTGTAATTTTCTGTTTATGTTTGAACATTTTTTAATATTTTGATTTGTCAATACAATAGCTGCATATTTATTTATCTTCTTATTTTTCAGAACAATTTTGTTGGAAAAAGATTGGAAGGCTCTTTCAAACAAGATTCTGAATTTACTAGTTTGAAAAGTACTGGTAGATAATAATTTGGAAACAATTGTTGATGTAGTTCATCATATTAAAGCTCAAAAGTTTCAATTTTAAAAGTTTAAATTTCAAATGCATATTTTGCATTTTCATTTCATCAATTTAGACTCACAAAAAGTTGACTTAACAGTACCATGAACATGATTTTGTCTTATTGTATTGATATGCATTTAATATAGTTTTCTATTAAATTATCAATTTTAATTTCATAAAAAATCAATCATATTTTATTGTAATTAAATAGCATATTGAAATTAAGAAATTGCAATTTTATTGTAATTAATATAATAATTGAAATTTCTTTTCATCAGTCTATTAAATTGAACAAAGTGCTGGTATGAAATTTTAAATATATTATGCAAAATTTGATTTATGTCAGATCAGGATTCTCAATTTGATTCTCAATTAAGCTATATCTAACTTCGTAATTCTCTCAATTCCTTACAAGTAATGTGATATTTTTATTACAGTTTTATTGTCAACCATTTTTATTATCAACCAACTTAATTTTTGTGTGTAAAAAGTTTTGATACATAGACTACATGATATTTCTCTATACTCGTGCTATTAAAACATATTTATGTTTTGTTATACTTATGATAAATATGCCTAAAATGTTAATGGTTAAAAAATTGTATGTTGTTTTTCATATTGGATATTATTCTTTGAAAGAAATGTTCAAAAAATATTTTGTAAACTTAAAGTGTCATAAATTAGTGCCATATTCATAAGTGCCATTCTTCATAAAAAAAATTTTTTATTGGTGTAAAGCGGAAAATCTTAAGAATGTCTAAAATTAGAATCTAATACTTGATACATTGTAAAGAAAATGTTAGAATTTATGGACTTCACAAAAAATGTGAATGAAACCTGTGATTTTTTTTATATTTTTAAATATTGTATGCCTGGCAAGTAGGGTTGGGGTTTGCTGATGTTATTTAATATATCTAGTCAAATTGTGTGTGTGTTGAATTTTACTTAAAATGGCGATTGCATGGAATACTAGTACGAGATGTTTTTTTTTATATGGAGTGTTTTGAATGTGATTGTTTTGCCCCATTCAGATTTATATACATTTGTTGTAATTGATTATAATAAAAAATTTGAAATTTTTGTTATGATTATATAGTTCCTATTAAATAGCATACATTAGTTTAAAGACTAGATCTCAAAGTGAAAAAGGCTTAGATCTCTATATATTATATTTATTACCGTATATTTCCAAACATAATTCTTTGCTATGTATAAGCCTAGAGTATACTTTTTTGCAAATTTACACGGAATTCAAAACCCATATGTAAACTGACATGAGTAACTTTCAATATCTCTTCTGGACTACCCAACCATCTTCCTAGATAAGCTATCTAGATAGCTATTCCTAGATAAGCTATCTAGATAGCTATTCCTAGATAAGCCTAACCATGTTCCTTCCTAGATTCAATCAGTTGCATTTTTTAATGAATGTATAATTTAGAAATATGTTTTAACTCATGCTTTGAATACATGAAATATGTTCTAACTCATGCATTCATATCACACATATTAAACTTAAATTTCGCGATTATCACTCGCAAAGAAAGTTAGTATCAGTATGATGTGATCTGTAATTAAACTTAAATTTCGCGATTTTAAATCAAATTATGTTTTTTCAAAGTAAGAATATATATATTTTTCTTTTTTTATGAAGGTCATAACTCATTGCAATGTATGATTTTGCATCGATCCCAGTCAGGCCCGGATTGGCCAGTAGGCAGACCGGGCAAATGCCCGGTGGGCCGGTCTGGCCTGAGGGCCGGTTGGACCGAGCCAGCAGCGCAAATTTTTTTTTATACATTGCATGAATTTCAAATAATATTGCGCAAATAATAATAATATTAAATAACATATATATAGATACGAAAAAATTCTGATTATTTACTTCAATTTAACATTTTTATCAAAAATAATTCACTTATATTATCAGAATCGCTTCAATTTTTATAAAACATGGGAAGAAAAGCACAAATGTGTTTTAATGAAGGTAAAAGACATTATGACGAAAAAAAAATTTTTTTTAGTATATGTGTCAAAATCTATTTAATATGTATTTTTTCTTATCTATTATCTTGAAAATAGTAGGAGATATTAAAAAATATTTTAAGTAAAGGTTATTTCTTTTCAAAAACTCTCTCCAATGATGCCAAATAAGATGTAGGTTTCTATTGAAAAAATATATGAAATATCGCGTATATGAAAGACTGTTGTAGAGAGTTAATCTTCAACCGGACAGAATGTGTTTTCTTTAGTGGATTCAGTTTTAAAGTCTTGTAATATAGATATAACAAAGTGCATCGGTAATTCAACTGACGGGGCTGCAAATATTCAAGGTGAATATAAAGGATTTTCTTCATGGCTTTCCAAAGAGTCCCCTGATCAAATTCATGTTTGATGTTATGCACATGTCTTATTTAGTATTATGAGATACCACGAAGACACTAATTGAAAGTATATCGTTTTTCAGCCTACTAAATAGCGTCGCAATATTTTTCCGTGAATCATACCAACGCATGAACATCTGGGAACAAAGTAACGAGTACAGAAATAAGAAAAGGCTCGCAACTATTGGAGAAACACG
Source organism: Parasteatoda tepidariorum (assembly GCF_982258835.1). Taxonomy (NCBI): domain Eukaryota; kingdom Metazoa; phylum Arthropoda; class Arachnida; order Araneae; family Theridiidae; genus Parasteatoda; species Parasteatoda tepidariorum. The sequence continues at coordinate 52,617,099 of NC_141762.1, forward strand.
TTGGTGGTTCAACGATTCTGCATTAAAGAAAAATTTTGGTTAATTTTCAAACTGAGATTCAACTATTAACAAAATGTCACATTGATTACAAGTTTAGAAACTATACAGCAAAATTCAAATTTCAAGCCAGATATCCGTGCAAAGGCAAAAATATTTTTAGAATTATTTTTCAAATATGATACAGTATTCACCGCCAAAATATTCTCAAGAATATTTGAATTAACTGCACCGCTCTCCAAATATTTACAAACCTCCGGTTTAGACATCTTTAAAGCTTTTGGAATGGTATCACAAACGTGTTCAGAATTTTAAAAAAAATAGTGAGAGATTTTGAAGGTGTACAAAAAGTTACACATGATTTCATTATTCGCGCAAATAAGAACTTGAAGAAACTGAAATTCAAACAAAGTTTCCATAAAAAAGATTGAAGAAAAGAAAATTGATGCCGGGTGAGACAGCGGCGAATGAAACAGTTTTTGATGATGAAACCACTGCTTTTAAGATAAACGTCCGTAACATTATTTTCAGCACAGTTGTAGCGTCAATGGAACGCCGATTTCCGGCAAATGGAAAATTGCACGCCGATTTTTTCGATCTAGATCCGAAACGTTTCCCTGAAAAACGTCTTAACAAGCTTCAATCTGGCGAACTAAATGAGTTAAGCAAACTCTCTGAGTTAAGCAAACGAAACAGCTATAGGTGAAAATTTGTGGATTGAACTAAGAAATTTAGTTTTACATTGGGAAAAACTGAAAAATTCAGACTTAAAAGATTATAAAATAATCACAGAAGATAATTCAAATGAAGATAATAACGACTTTACTTTGGAAACAGAAGAAGAAGTAAGTCTAAAATGTGAGACACGCAGTGCGTGCAAAAATTGAGTTATTTGTTGCTACAAGATGTTACAGAGATTCAATTTATTGACCAATTCTTACAATTTAATTAGTCTAGCATTAAAATTTTTACTAACATTATCAAAAAGTCAGGTGGCTTGTGAAAGATCATTCTCCACATAAAAAGTAGTTAAAAATCGAATGAGGAGTACTTTATCTTCGGATAATTGAATGCTCAATGGCAATAGAGAAAGATCTATTAATGAAATTAGATAGCTACGACATAATCGATAAAGTGGCAGAAAATAGTGAGCCTCTTCAAAAGTTAAATTAAATTTTAATTTAATGACTTTTGAAGAAGCATTAAATATATTTTAATTTTTTTTTTACATAAATCATTCATGTATGTGTAGTATAATAAATATTTTTATTTACTCCTCATCTTTCACCTTCTTTGTGATTTTATCAACCTATGTTTCCTCATAAGAACCATGTATTTTAAACTGAAATATATTCTATAATAAGCAATTTTTATCTACTTTCTTACTTCGATAAATTAACTTACGTTCATGAGAATTTATAAGTAATAAATGCCTAAAAATGATACATTAGGAGCTGCGGACGCTTCGCACACACGGTGTTTATGTGAAGTAGAGGGCCGATATCTCTAAAATGCCCGGGCCGATTTTAAATCCCAGTCCGGGCCTGATCCCAGTTGTTTTTAAACTTATTCAAATGATAGTTTACGTTACATATGCCGTATAAAGGATGTTATCTTTAAGTTACAGTAATCTGTATCTTTAAGCACAGAATAATTTCTTACTAATATTTATAAATTTAGATATAAATGTTATTTATTAGTCTATGAATTAAACAAAATCTGTTATGGATTACCCAAATATTTTAATAATTTTACAAATGATTTGATGCTTTCATCTATTTCCTACAATTTTAGAACGACCACTATCAAAAACAGTGGTTGTGCTTTATGAAAAGAACATTTGGTCAAATAATGATTTAATTAGTTGTTGCCAATTAGTTGTTTACTGTCAAACATTATTCTGAAATACACATAATTCCAATTTAATACCATATGAGAGAAATGTATCTTTATAGATTTCCTTCAATTACAGAGTGTTCGTCATCAAAAACAATGCATGTGCTTCCTGGTTTGTCAAAAAAATTTTAGTCATTGCCAATGATTACTCTGAAATATGCGTAAAACCACTTTAATATTTTACATAATAGAAATGTATATTAATATGATTTAATTTGCTTAGTAATTAAATTCTTGATATTTATTAAGATGATTTAATTTACATCGAGCAAAATTTTTACTGTCAAACATTTTAGTTTTTATTATCCTTAAATTTACTATTCTGTATTTAACTCAATTCCAATTGTAATGATACTGTTTGTAACAAAGTAATGCACACAAGATAGTTTACAATTTATTTATTTCGACATCAAAATCATTGATAAGGCAGTTTAATTTACCATTTCACTTGTTTCAGGTATTATGTGTTTTTTCAAGTCTATGTACTTTTGTGCTAATTAAGTTTTTAAAACAAATATGAAATATACAAAATATTAAAAAATACTGTAGAATAACTGGATTTAAGTAATTAAAATAAACTTAAATAACAGTTAGAAGATGATACAATACCAATGGCCCTTTTCATCTGTCTCTCATTTACCTAAGTTACTGCAACAATATGTTTTTATCTTTAGCCTGTTTGTACGGCAAGATTCTAAAACAATGTATTTTGTTTAGTAGTCTTAGCCATAGTTGTTTCTCGAAGGACTTCATTTATGTGAGGAGCAATCTTAATTTTATCGAGACATTTTCTTCTTTGAAATACTATCACAGGTTTGTATATTTGCTATTCAAAAAGTAGCCTAACACTCATGAATTCTCAGTAAATTTTACTGCACACATTTATCCTTAGGTAACATTACATTAATTCGCTGATTGTTTTGGCTTAATTTACTTTGGCTCAGGATATTCTCCTTTTCTTAATTAGGGATATTTTAGATTCCACATAAGGGAACTCTCTGTAGGACTTCTTGTACTCTGGCTCGCCATAACCATAATAATCATTCCCAATAGGTGCATATTTGTGTTTGTTCAAGGCAACTTGGCGAAGGTAGTCTGGTTCCCCCTCGTACAAATCTGAAGCACCCGCGTAGTCGAGAAGCCTTTTCCGGATGTCGCCAATTATTGGCTTATTGCTTTCAATTGTATAATCTTCCTGGTAATTATAGGGATCATCATTCGTTGGATATTTTGATGGGCTATTGTAAGCATCATCTGAATAACTACTGTGGCTATAGGTGCCATAGTAAGGGGGCGAATCTTCATAGCGGCCAGAGCCATACATTGCTGAGCTTCTTCCACTGAAAAACATTTTAATGTTTATTTTTGTTGTAATATACATATATATACACGCATATATAATGAAATTTTATATTTAAGTCTCCCAGAATCTGCCATAAAATCTCAATTTCCATTAACAGATACACATATTTTCAATAATATGCATTTCTTGGGTAAAATCCTGCTTGTTGTCATTTAAAATTAGGAGACCTAATTGTTAAAATTTCATAATTTACTTTCTAAACGTTATATTTTGAACTTTTAAAACTAAAATATTTATGCTTTAAAAAATTAAAACCTGTTTCTGACCGCACAAGAAAATGAAGCAATTTGTCCACTCTGGGACACCACTAAATATTTTTTGATTTGGTTATAAATTGCTTTGGTTAATGTTTGATCACGGTGGCATCGTTTTGTCAGTTGGAAAATTTAAAATTTTTAACGTCTTCCATTTAGTTGCTAATGTTGTTCTGTTTCCACTGAGTTTTCAAAATTTTCTCTGTATTTAAGTATTTGCTTTTAGCAGTGTTATTTCGTATGTGGATTTATTCCCTTTAATGTATTATATTAGTTTATTCTATTAGTGTTTCAATCTGAAGTTCATTTTTTTATTTATTTTCGAAAAAAAGGACCGAAACTCTTTTATTTTCAATTGCATGCCATAAAATAGTTATTAAATGAATTGCTTTAATTTACATGATCTAGTTATCTACATCTTAAGTGTCGAGAGATAGTTCATCATACAATGTTGCTCTTCTGGCGTCTCTTTCTTATAGGTTTTTAATGTACTTTGGAAAGGAATTCATTAAAAATAAAGAAATCCACTGTGCAAACTTATTTAGTTCAAAATGTGCAAAAAGAATGTGATTATTATAAAACATGAAAAAAAAATTACCTTTGCTTATAAGGACTGGTATAACTCCTGGTCTTAGAAATTGGATAAAAGGTATCTATGGGTTCTTTAGAGGAGGGTGATAAGTATGGATCCCTTTGAGAAACCTTTGGTTTAGATGATTTTGATGGTACATAATATTCTGAGTAGGGTGCTTCATAATCTATTCTCCTTGGCTTAAATTTGCTCTCCAGTTCATCAAAATTCCTGTATTTCGGCTCTTTATATCGCCTTGCCTTATGTTCATCCGTGTCAGTTTTATCTTGATATCCTTGTCGGCGAATCGCACCATACCTGTATGGGATTTTACGCTTCTTTTCGTTGCTTTTCTTTTCACTTGTTTCTGAGACAGTCAATTTGGATCCGTAGTCTTTGGCCTGAAATATTAAAATAAAACACGTTAGTCTTCTACTTTGCTAAGTATTGAAATAATTATGCCTTCTGTTGTAAGTGTGATTGCAATTGCTGTGTTTAGTTCGGTAAGGCATTGGATCCCCGCTTCCGAAGACTACCCGTGTAATAAATGGTGTCTGGTCACCCGTAAACAAATCAATACCTCTGAGGGTACTGAATTGGAGATTGATCGTTCTCTGGCTCAGGTCAAATTTACGGTCGGTGGACGAATGAATAAACGGGTTGTGACTTGTGTGTATTGCTGAAGATGTATTCTCGGCCATAGATGGCGTCATCGAAAAACAAGATATGCACCATCTGCCTTAAATTTGATTTGTTTCACCAAGCAGGCTTGCTGGTGTGGCATTAGAAACAACAACAGTTTCTCAGTTTAAAAAGTAAGAAACTTAAAGCACTTAATAATAACTTTAATCGAAATAAAACAGTCGACTCAATACGGTAAGATCAAGAATTAAAATTAAAAATTTAGACAATGAATTTTCTTCTCTCTATTATGATTTTTACTCCACAATTGCGGTTAATTTTTTTTTTTAATTTTTATTTATTTTTTTTTAATTTTTTTTTTTTGCTTTCTAGTATTTATGTAACAAAAGAGTGTATTTCCAGACGTAATATTGTTGTTTTTATGTTTGGACGTATTTCTTATTTTATTATTACACCTGAAATACTGAAAATCACATATGCCAACACATTTATGATGGTTAATTAACATAAAAACAAAGTTATCAAATTTAAAAAAAAAAATCTTAAATTCGCCTTTTCAATAAAAGGGTTGCCATTTGGAACACTTATTTTCGATAACTACATTGATCACTTTTTTTTATGTAATTTGAAAAAAAAAAGCATCATAACTAACTCAAACAATAATATGAAGACGCAATTATTTATTTTTTTAAGGAGATTTCTTAGTAAAAAAAACTTGCATTTAATAGCTTTCTAGGCCACTGTAGTTAGAAAATCGATCGGAAAATTTCATCTTTAATATAACTATCAAAATTAATTTAATTAACGAGTGTAAAAATGGTTAACTTGGAGTGAAATAAAACTTATAAGCATCATAGGTTTCATAGGGGAAAAAATGTTTCTGAAAATTTGCAAATGGAGTTAATCGAGTAACAATTTATAAAGAAATTAAGCAAATTTTAGCGTCCTCGTCAAAAATTATAATTTTTTTTAAATATTTATACGAGTAGAAATTATATATTATATAATTCCAACTTAATATATTTTGCATAAGTGAGTGCTTTTATATCCACATTTGTTAGTGAAAACACTATTCGTGGAAACATTATTATTACATATTATCTTTATTTCTAATGGTAAGATTAAAAGACAACTACAGCAACAAAAACAAAGAATCATGTATATGGAAAAACCATAAAAAAAGTCAGAAGGAGAGAAAGAAAAAACAAAGAAAACACCTGTAATGAAAATCGAAGGATTCAAATGACCCCTAATTTTTAAGTTGAAGTTCACAAGAATGCATTTGATGAGGTGGTCACAATCCATGACATGTCCCAGATTACAGATAGAACTTGAAACTGTCAAACTGCTTCGGAAGACAGTCATGGCCTGTGGCGAGCCTAAACTCGGCCATTATTTAATGTCCAGGCCATTTTCAGACAAGATATGATTTGTATTTACATTATATTTTTATTACTATTATTTTGAAGATGAAATTTAGAAAAGTTCATCACTTGCTTTATTCCCTGATTCCGATTTAGAAAATCATCTAAGAGGAGCATAGAATTAAAAAATTAATTGATAATATAAATATCTCATTAGTCAACACTCATAAGTTTATAAATTAAAATTTTAGAATTGAGTTCATTTATGCTGTATTTGTATTAAAGTCCCGTCCGCTTTAACTTTTCTCGTCATCAAAGTGGCCTGTGAAACCATTTGGTTGGCCAGGCCTGATTTACACTGATATTGTCTACTTCGACATTAAATAATTCATTGATCTATAAAAGAAGACCTGCACTGAACTGTTGTTAAGAAGAACAGGTTTCAATCTCCAGTAGCACCTTAAAACTCCCCCAACTTCAGATCAGTGGTACCAATTTGTCTGAAAATTAAAGGCGATTTGTACGCTGTGCCCTCTACAATACTACAATCATGCTATTGGTCACGAAATTGTGGAGCCTTATACTCCATAGGTCCCCAATGAGCTGTTATGGGAATTCTTGACAATGCTGATCAGTATTCTGGACGATAAGTCCGATTAAATTAAAAAGACGTTTGATAATATGTTTTATCAGGAGTAGAAATTAAGAAAATTTAATCACTGATACGAAAGACCATTAATTTAAAGATCATGAAATCCGATGTGTACGAATTGTATAATCTCTACAATGAAAATGTGTACGGTTATACAATACGTACACATCTTCAGAGGTCAAACAGACCTCAGTCGTTTTTAGATTATTTTTTTAAAAAGTTAAACTGAATCTATAGTAAAATTTACAATATTTTTTCTTCCATTGCCCACCCGAATAATAACCTACGTCATACAGCAGGCAGCAGGGATACTACGTCTACGTCATGAAGGACAGATTTCTTGGCCACTCTCTTTCAGGGGCCCCATATTAGGTGAGCCAACGTTGCTCCCACAGTAAGGATAAATAGTACAAAGAATGAAAGAATATCCATGTCTTGTCCGGTTTTCGAACCCAGAACCTTTGCAGGCAGGCCATTTCCCTGACCCCCACACAGACCGGTCGGCAATTTACCATGCATAGACTGTGTAATGTTATAATTGTGATAAAATATGCAATTTTCAGACAAAAACAGATCCAAACATAATAACGAAATAAATTTAAAAGACTTACTGAAGCGATTGGCTCTATATCTTCTGTATCCTCATCATCGTCTGATCTGGAACTGATGACTGGATTTAAAGTTGGAGCTATGAGAAAAGGATAGCCGTATTTTTTAAGTCCTGAAGTTGCTGAACCTGTAGATTGTATTTTATAGGTATTGACTGCTACACTTGACGCAACTAATAAATCTGCATTGTCTGATTTCTCTAGTTCTTTGGCAGCTTCACAAGTATTTATAATGCAATACATCACACAGATGACTAAACTTTGACTGATTTTTGATTTAATCTTGCGAAAAGCCTGGAAGAAATAAAAACAAATATCATTAAAGCACTGTAAGCTGAAAGAAAAATTATATTTTGCATCGGGATACGCAGCCCTTGATACACCAATTTCTACGATTGCTTTTCAATTATTTTTAATGATAAACGGATTGTTGCATCAAAATTAAAAAGTTTCAAATAAAAAATTCTAATTTTTTAAATTTTTTTTATTTTATCAATCAATGCAAATTTGGTTCCACACAAATATAAGGGAGTGCCGGGTACCCCCGCCCACTGTCAATTTCATGTGTATAGAATATTTTTTCAAGTCAATGGGCCATCGGACATTAATTGTTATATTAAAAAAAGATTATTTTCTAAGTTTCAAGTATTTATGCAGCTGGTAACATGGTAAACAATGGATGGTGTTTTCTACACTAGGGAGCGCTGCAAGCTCGGGACTGCCTAAATTTCCGGGTTACTGTTTCAGTTGTATTTTAAAGCCATTTGGCATCATTGTGTTTTGAGATTCTTGCAAACAATGCATTTGATTACTTATGTTTACAATGATAACAATATTGTTTACAAAACTAAAAGTGTTAACACTAACGTAAGATGGTGCACAGCTTGCAACACGAACAAACAGTAATAAACAAATGGAAAGAGGCCAAATCAAGACTGCCAAAAAAGCGAGTTATTCAAAATCTAGCAACCATGTCACCTTTTTTAATAATAAATAACAAAATAACTAAAACAAATTTTCACTCCAAACTCCCCAGAATTACATAATAACATTAATATCTTATGAAATACGGCAGATTTGAGCTCAGAAATCATCTAGTTTATTTCTTTTATTGAAAACAAAATTATCCGTTTGAAAACATCGCCTATCAGAATAACATGTAGTAAGCAGCTGCAAACTTTTTAACCGGAACTAGAGTAGGTCCCGAGCTCGAGATTGTTTACATTTCTACTGAAAACACCATCCATAGTTTTGAAAATACGTTGAATACAGTAGCTGTTTGAATGGCTGTTTGAAAATAATGCAGAGTTTGATTATTTATGAAATTTGTGACAGCCATTGTATGTTGTTTTATAAAGTAAATATATCTGTATGGGAACTGTGTCAGTCCTGTGTTAACGACGCTCCAATAAATTACATTAACACAGTGGCGTGCAAAGGTTTTTGTATGCCTGGGGTAAATTCCGCGCTTAGATGCCACTGCAAAGAGGAGTGTAATCGCCTAAGGAAATAGGAACAAGTTTTTTCTCTTTCTTTAAAATAATAATAATAAAGGTTTATAAAAATTGAAAATCCACATTTAATCTATTTTTATGTGAATCTATGCGAAAATTATTGTAGGGTAAAAAAATAGTTTTAACGATTCTTTCTTCTTAAACGCGAAGATGATTTAAATTTTAACTACCTAAAACATAATTATTACATTTTTAAACCCCATTTTATTCTCCGTAAGGTATTTTTCTCGTGACAAATTCAATGTTGAAATAAAAATAATAGTAGCAGATTTAAAATTTTTATGATTTTAGTCGTCGATTGAATACCCCTATTCTGTCTGAATACCCCTATTTCGCCTCTTCATCTTGCCATTACATTAACGTTAAGAGTTACACAGTATTTTTCATTAATATGCGTCTTTCGTGTAAAAATTAATTTTTGCTTTATCCTAAAATTGCTATTTTATTTATTTATCTATTCACAAATTTAATTGGTGATTTAATTCGATTTAAAATGAATTTAGCTATAAATGGCTCTCACATATTTCATCAAAAGTATTATGCATCAACATTTTTAACTAATGAAATTTAAACCATTTGTGTTTAAAAGTAAAAGAAGTTTAAAATGGAAACAAGCGTTTCATTTTTAGCATTCATATTTCTTAAACAATTTATAGCTCTTCCTACTGTATTGAATTAGTTGCATAATATTTGTAAGTACTACATTACTACATCGTTAATTACAAATTTTTACAACACTAATTACAAATTGCTACATCACTAATTACAAATTACTACTTCTCAAATTACAGATCAGTACATCTCTAATTACCACATAACTATTTACAAATTACTACATTATTTGTAATAACTGAAAATGAAAACAAATAATATTAGTCAGAAGCAAAATTTAATTTTTTATTTATTGGATTTATTTATGGATACTTGCAAGGGGGGATAAGAGGGCGCAAATGCACCCTCGATCCCTTTTGACCCCCCTTGACGGTTATCCATAGCGAGAAACTAAAAAGTTCGCAACTATGATAAAGTATTAAATAACGATAAGTAAAATTAAAGCCATTGACTTATTGAAAGGTATGCCTAACGTTTCTCTCTTGATAAAGGTAGAATTAGAAATCGGAAGCTTGCCTTTTGGCTATAGTAAATCCTCAATGTCCATTACGAAACGATTTCTTCAGCTCAGCTTTGAGAAAAAGAAAACAAAAATCTGGGTTGAGGAGTTCATGTGGGAGTGACGAAAGAAATTTTAAGGAAGAAGATGCTACTTGAAGATGGTCAAAGTTGCGAAAGAGGTCTGCCAATCAGTGGCCTAAATTTCACCATTTCGTGACCTCCCCTAAGTTGAAGATCATGCAAATTACTTTTCATTGTTAAGAGATAATGGTTTGTTGAAATGGGAGGAAAGTGATCTTTTGTTACAAGTATTTTTAATAAATTGGGAAGTCGAATTTCCATTGTTATTTATATCGATATTTTTTTTAAAAGAAAATTAAGACGAAATTTATTTTGAATTGATTTTTTTAAGAGGAAATTCACTATTTATTAATGTATATTTCATATGACTCTATTTCATTACTCTATTTTATTTCCTAACCCTCTAACGCAGAATTTTTATGAAACATATTTTTCATATTTTTTTCCTTATTTTGCATTAATTTAGGTCAAAATAAGTGAAAAATAATATATTTAGAATTTTTAAAATTCATGGTAAAATGAAATATTACATGAAACACCTGTGTCGTTTTCTGCGATAAGGGTAAAATCTTTACAACACGGCTCACTTCTAAATAATAACTTTTCAAATTTGCAGTTATTTAGATCTAAGAAAAACAATTATTCATCATTGAATTTTTTTTTAAATTTACAAAATCAATTATTGATAAATTTTTGGATATGAATGAAAAAAAATATTTTCAAACTACTTCTTTTGCATTTTAAATTTTAGTACAAATATAATTCCGATAATCTTGCAAATATTTTTTGGTAATTATTAGACTGTTTTTTTATAATTGAAAAATACCAAAATATACTTTTGCTTTTTTGCTTGCAATTATATAGAGCATCATTACATATATAAATATATATATATATATTATTAGAATTAAGGAATACATATATCATTAGAATTAAGGTAATTATGTTTTTTTTTTCAAAATTAATGAAATACACAAAAATTTTATTTAAATTTGCAAATTTAAGTTCAAAATTTCAGTTGCTCTCCTGACTGAACTACTGGGACCATGTTTTTTAGACTCAAAGGTACACCTATTAGTACCTTTTTTTCGTTCTCATGATTTGAGGGTTACGAATTCTAATCCATCAAATAAAACATTTAATGTATTGTTTATTTAGATTTATTTTTTGTCTGATTCCCTAACTAGAATATTATCTGCCTTGCATAGTTAGTATATTCAGGTATACCCCACACAGTATTTTTATATTTTTTCTTATTCGAGAACAAAATAATTTCTCGTGCACCACTGAAAAAGTACAACACGAGGCTTACAGACGTAAGTATGGTAGCAAACAATGTAGGATTTTTAAACTGAAATACATACTAAAAGGGTATGTAAAATTTAGAAGAAAAAAAATAATAAAAATAGAAAAAGTAATAAAAAATAAAAAAATAAAAATCATTTACAAAAAGGATGAGGAAAAAGAAAAATTTAAAATAGTACACAAAACAGAGGGATTTATAAAATTGCATTAAAAACTGAATCAATGAAACGTTTCTTTTTTCTTCTTTTTCAGTGTTCGTTCGCAACTAGAAAAATTAAAAACCGGTAACAAACTTGTTATAAAAAAGCTGAAAATTTCTTGGTATTAGTTTTCCCCTTTAGAATAACAAGCTTATACAAGCATTCAGACAATCTACATTCATAAACCTTGAGTTATAGAATTGAGTAATATCTGGTAATTACATATATAATAAAACACTATTTCTCATTTAAATAATACTGCCACATTTAAAATTTCTCCAAATGCGTACGAACCTTGCTTTTTATTTATTTATTTTTAAAGCACTATACTATAATGCGAATTTGAATATTTTTATTTCAGATTTATTTTCAGTGTTAATATTGTACAGGGAAATGTTTTTTTTTTTTTTTTCTATTTATGTGCTTCAAAAACTTTTCGATGCTATAAAAGATAAATTCATTTCCTCATTCTTTAAACGTTTTGAATTTTACTAAGACTAAAAATATGGGAACTCGAAATATGGGTGATTTGATACTTTCTCTAAAGTGACACAATTATTTAAAATACGACGTAATATTTTTGGAAAAGATGGTCTAATTTAAGTGAGAGAATGGGTGGTTTCAGAATAGTAAGTTTCAGTTCTTTAAGTAGTATCTTAACTTCATTTAAGAGCATTCCAGTTTTATTTTTCAAAAAGGTTTGTTGGTCTCATATACACGCTTTCACTTTTTCTCTCGAATTCACCTTTGTTCGTGTGAATGAAAGAGCTTAGGTGAATCTTTTTATTTTTTTTTAAATGTAATGGCCTGTTTATTTCTTGGGAAAGCGGTCACGGATTAACACCTTTTTTGTTGAATAACTTTCTCTTTTGCCTTACTTTATATCGCATAAGGGAAAAAATAGAAATATTTTTATTAATTCGTATGGACTTCTGGGCCATGTACAGGGTTTCAAAGGATCTTAGGAAAATTTCGCAATGATAACGAAAAGAAGTCAAACTCGATAATTTAAGATATATTTTATAACTAAATGTTATTATTATTATTATTTTCCAGAAAAATATATGTGTGTTTTACTAAACTTTTAATCTTCTGGATTACTGTTGAGAAAATGTAACATCTTGAAATGTAGTAATGTAAAAAGTACTTTATAAAAAAGGTTGGCTGCTTAAATTAATATGATAGTTTTGGCTATGACTTTAGTCTCAAAATATGTCCTTTGTAGAAGTTCAGATAAAAAATATAGATAATATTAATAATATAGAAATTAATTTGAATATTTCGTTTTCCAAGATAAATTTCCAAAATAGATTAGCTGTGTTACCAGTTTTTTTATAATTAAAAAAAAAAGTTTTGGGGAACCTTTAATAAATTAAAGTAATATATACTATATATAAAAAAAGAGAACAGAAAAGAAAAAAGAAACTCCTCTAGCATTAGTACCCCGTAGCTATTAACTTACACAGTTGTAGAGTTAGCAACACAACAATTCTAACATTAAAAATTTTTATGAAATATTTGATCCGATAGTGTTGACTCAATTTTAATGGCCTAACATGAAGTATGCTGGCTAATATAGTGCAGGCGGTATTTTAATTTAGGAAATCAGACTTAAAACATAAGTTCTCTTAATAAATTGGATTTCTGACTCGTAAAATATGGGAGGTAGCAGCAACATTAAAATATGGTTGAAACACGAATATGGTCGTTCATGACAACAAACGTTGCTATTATGCTGGTGTGACTTAAAACCTCATTCAACAATCTGGTTGGGAGCAGTTCAATCACCCGTCGTAAACAACAGACTTTGCACCTTTAGACTGCCATTCTTGATTTTAGCTTGATTTTGGAGAAGCTCTTTGACGGCGATGACAACACAAAAACCGATTTTCAGTAGGCAGGGTGGCAGGGACTATTTTTAGTTGCGTCGTGGCGTCTTTCTTTTTAGAGAATGTAGGCAAGTTGGTGTTTCCTTATAGCAAATGTCTTAATTCTTCAGCTAACTATGTAGAAAAGTAGCTGAAGAAGTGCTGTTTTATGAAGAAATAAATTTTTGTTTGGAAAAAACATTTATTAAGTGAGAGTTTCTGAAACGGTATTTACTTTTCAAAGACACTTCGTATACAATATTTTTTTTATATCAATTAAAGTATATAATTTTAAATGACAAAATATAAAATTCATTTGTTAAATTTTAATTTACGGTCGAATTGTTAAATTTTAAGCATACGACTTATTAAACTAAGAGAAAAGGGAAATTATTATTAAGAGGAGTAAACCTTCTATTGCTTTTCTTCCATGTTTTCTAGATTGTGGCTGGTGAATTCGAGCTAAACAGAAAATTATGCCAAAACTGCATATTTAAAATTTTTTAAAGGAAAAAACATAGATTTAAATTTTTAAAGGCGCGGATATTGAAGTTGTAAAACAAAAGCCTCAAAGGATTTACTTTCCAAGAATGTTAAACAAGAAAAAAACCGAGTTTAAAACGTTCTAAATCTAAAACAAAGCATTTTCTTTCATTTTGACGAAGTTGTTAGAATTTAATGAAAGAAATGAACAAAAAAGCTTCTAAATGTATGTCTTTGTTGCTAAAACGCCCAAAGAAAGCATTAATTTAGTACTTCAATTTATGTTAACCTCTTTATTTATTTGAATGTTTGAAGACGGGATGCGATTGAAGGACGACAACTTGTTGCTGCAACTACTGATGATTTTAACTTCAAAGAAAAAGAATTAACGAATGAAAACGAACAAAACTGATTCAAGGATGTTTCATTGATTTTTGTGTTGGAAATATAAATGTATTTCAAACCGATAAAAAAAATTAAATATTTTTTTTAGATTTGGAAAAACAAAGATATTTTTAATTACTAATCTAACTAAAACAATGCCTTTTTATTACGATATATAATTATATATATTATATTTATTTAGTTTTATATAATTAGTTTTGTAAAAGAAGTTATCTTGTTGAATTTGTTAAAAAAATTGCTTACATTTTCTTAAATTGAATGTGATAATCGTATATTACAATTTACTTTCAATTGATACCATTCTTGCTCCTATTTCGTGTCAGAGAGAATTATTGATTTCTAATAGTCTAATACTAAAAAGAATATCCGGGTTACACGTTCAATTGTAATTAGGAATATTAGGTAATAGAAGAATAGACTAATTTCCCCATATAATATTGGCAAGGAAGGATGGAATAGTATTATTGCATGACAAGAAACGTTAAATGTTTAAAATGAATTCATTAATTAAATTTAAACACAGACTTTAGTTATTATGCAAAACAATAATTGCCATTGTTTTTCAAGAATAATTAAATTTAAATCCTCATGAAGTACTTAAAACGCAATACTGAAATCATAATTTACTTTTCCCAAGATTAAGAAAGAAAGAATAGTGCCACTCGTAAAAATATCTTTAAAACACATACATTGTAATATCTGGTTTCTAGAGCATAACAATAATAAATACTCGAGGAAAAAATAAATTCTCTAGCTGTCCACAGATTGACCATAAATGACCAAATGACTGCTAGGAAATCCGAGTGACATGTAAGATTTGAGCACGCAAGTTGAGTTGTTTAATTCTAAATTGAAGATCGCCAGTGAAATGAAGAAATCTCTCTACAAGTTTATGGGATAGGGTTGGGTGATTTCGATCAATTTGTCATACAACTCCTTTGAATTCGATACCTGATAGGGATATTAGTTGTAGATGACTGAATTTGGAAATATTTGTTGTCTCTTAAAGTTGTTTTTATGGAATCAAAAGGAAATCAAACTGTCAATATCACCTTTTCATCTGTGTTTTTTTTCCGGCTTTGCAAATTATAATTTAAGAAGTATTTTAAGACGAGCATAAGCTTTCAAATGATGTAAAATGATATTAGTTAAAATTAAGTGAAATATTTTGCGTATGATTTTTAAAATATTGAGGCATATGCATATATGGATGAATAATAGTATAAGCACAGGTTAAAATTTGTCTTAAGACTTCCGGGTTTCTTTTTCCGATTTATTTTCATGCTTAAGCTTGAAAAAGTTTACAGTCCTATATTATTATACTGGTAGTGTTTTCAATAAACGCGTTCTTTCAATTCAACTACAAACAAATTTGTCAAATAAACGAATTTGGCAACTACAAATGAATTCGGACAACTATAAATGAATTTGGACAACTCCAGAAACATGCTATTGTACCTAAATAATAACAAATGGTATTTTATACAAATATTGCCAAATTAGAATGAACGCTTTGTTTATGTCGGTGTTAATTCTCTTAAATTTATTTATGTCTCGCAACATTTCGGAATTAGAAATTTTAAAAATTTGTTATGGTTTTAGTCTTTTTTATTGTACATTTAATTCCTCATCCATATTCATCAGCTTTATACGTTTCAGAAATAAAAAGCATTGAAAAATGTTGCACATTAACAAAAGCAAGGGAGCATTTACTTGATTAGTCACAAAACACTGCATATTTTAGAAGTCCTTAACGTGAAGGGTTGATCAGCTTTAAACGGAAAACATGTTTTATTATTTAAGCCTGTTACATTATCACCAGCTTCGCTATCGTTATTTTCATAACGTGAATGAATTTTTTATTCTTTAGATAACCGCGAAACATTTATTAATATTTCAACGAAGACCCATTTTTTCCAAGGTTTTTTTTTTCTTTCTTTCTTTGTTATTCAGACTCGTGCTAAAATAGGTACCGCCATTCGCCATTAATAGCATTTAAATATTCAAACAGTTTACTCGAAATAAGTTCATTAATTCGAAGGTTATCCATCATCTTTAGAGAAGATAACCCGAATAAAGAAATCTTAAGCGAGGAAAACGTTTTCTCTGTTGGAAAAAAAAATGAATTTCTATTCTCCTTCTGGAGAACTAGAGCCTCACCCAGTTGGATTTATTTTAAGCGGGCAGAGCTTCTAAAACAAATTAATTCAAATAATTGTTCTCATTTTACTTGCTCGACTGCATCTTTAACTTCATTTAATAAACAAAGTTGCTGCAACGCAATCATTTTTCCGTTTCATCTATTTACTGATTATTAATTAGATAATTATAGTTATTATCACATTCAAACCCCAATTTCTCCGAGTTTTTTCTTCTTTTTTTTGCTGGAAAAGTATTTCTATATAGAGCGTAACAAAATTTATGCATTGATATTTGACTTAAAATAATTTTAAACACCACAGCAATTTTAAAATAAAAAAAATATTACAATTTTAAAATAATAATAAAAATTTTGAGTTTGCAATTTTGATTTGCAATTTTAAAATAATAAAAATTTTGAGACGAATACTACATGTTCCTTTTTTTGAACGTCTTCTATAATCCAATGGAAAATTACAGGGAAGTCAATTTTTTCAATGTTAGCATTTGTATTAGATATATTAGGCAGTCATGTTAATCTAAATACGATAATAAAATCAGTGTTACGTTCCAAAATAATTTAGATATCAAAGTTTTAACCCTTTGCACTCCGATGTCACCTCCGAGGCACCACCAATATTCCCCACTCTAAAACTACAAAATTTAATAATTAGTAAGCACATTATTTTAAGAATTTTAAATGATTAAACGCTTATATTAGTTCAAACAGTATTTTAAAGTACTCGGTCTGCAAAGGGTTAAACCCAATATTAGCTGAAAAAGTAAAATAACTAATTTAATCACAAATGTGTTATAATATTTTTATAAAGACACTTTTCTCATTATTACAGAGTGTGAGTCTGGCAGGTAAACGGCTAAAGTGCTGTTGAAATTTAAAATAACCGGTTAAAGTGCTGTTGAAATTTTAAAAACATTTACTTATCAAAATGACATTTCTCTACCTCTTTAAATATTGTAAATAGATATAGAAATATATAATAGAAATATTGTAATAGAAATTTTTGTAATTTTTAAATGAAAAAAAAATTGCTTGTGATTGATTGAAAAGATATTATTTACCATTAAAAAAAATACTGATTTATGGTTAGCGGAAAAAAATTGGTTTAAGAATTCATCTTTGGAAAAATAATTTGGCAGGAAATCGTAAATATTCTAAATATATTAGAATCTTTTTCAAAAACATCAAAGTTTAAACTTTATTCCGTTCATTGACCTCAAATGTTGTTTATTTATACCACCTATTCATACATCTTCAAACTTTTATTATTCTTTCCTCTAAAAAATATGTTTCTAACATCTATGAACAATTCATCTGCTTTCAAATCAATGACAACCATTAATCTACCCGTTAAGTTATCCCTAAGCTTCTGGTTCGTGTTGTATTACATAAGATATTATTTAAATCGAAGATATCGCCAGCGAAATATAAGAAGAAGGGAGAACACTATGAGAAGATCCGAAATACGGGTCATTGTCGAAAAATCATTTGCAGAAGAATAGAGTGGATATTGTCCGCAAAATTCTTAAATAAAACTTCCTTGTTTGTAACCCGATGACCCGTGCTTTATAAGTATAATGATAGAATAATTCTTTACTAAGGTGTTTTTTTTTAGAAACCGGCTTTAAAAATAAAAGAAGGATTACGCGACTGTTTTTTTAAGCATGATGTGAACTTGAAAGGTCGAAGCGACAAGGATAAGTTAAAGGTTAATTATGGTAAAGAATGTTTAGTCAAATAATTTTTTCCATAGTTAATTTTTTTGGCTTTTGATCAATGATACCAAAACGAATAAACTGCTAATAGCTATTGAACATCTATGAGTAGGCTTAGGTAGCACTCAAATTGCAGTAATTTAAGTATTTTTAATGAATTTATTATGCTTTCGCTACGCCACTATAAGAATTTGTAAGGTCGAAGAGACAAAAGTTAAGTTAATGGCTAACTATGGTAAAGAATGTTAAAGTAAATCATTATTTTTTTTTTTAAATAATCAGTAAAGTATTTTTATAGTTAACACGTTGAATACCACGTTGAATGCTAATTTTACATGGATTGCCCGCCTGAGCAAACGGTAAATAACAAATTAAATTTGCAAATGTTAGAAGATTTTACTATTTTTTTAAAAGGTTTAGCATGACGTTATCATGTTTCGAAATAGTGGTGGATAAAAATCCACTAAATTGAATTTATTAAACCAAGAATCACAATTAATAAACTACCAGTTGAAAATATTTATTCGCTGTCTGGAGCAAGTTGGCATCTCTGTGTATATAAATAAAACTATTTCTGAGTGTTCTATGTATTGCATTAATTTCTTCAAACCATTTTAATAACGATAATAATATAAAAAAAATTAAAAATTTACTCGAATTATGTGTTTCTAATAATCTTGGCTTCGCCGGTCACCGGTGACTCCCATGGCATTCAACGTGTTAAATATATTAATTTTTGATCAGTGATGCCACTTTTCGATCAGTGTTAAACTATTAATGGCTTTTGGTAATATTACGCTTTGTAAGGAAACCTTTATCTAGTAGTAATAAAATGAAATTTGAATTGAAATTTGTATGGAAATTTTAAGCAGACTTAACGTTTATATTTAATCAACTCATCGAAACTCCTAGTCCTAGTGTTTTGATTTTATTGGGCACCTGGGTCGCGAAGCGACCCCTATCCCATTCATCTGGAATTTTAACACTGTTTTGGTTGAGCATTGAGGTAAGCAGGAAGTGGAGTTATTCATCGAAACTCGTAACGATTGGTTGACTATTTATGTTTAAATTATTTAAACGTAACGGTAGTCAAATTAATTTTAAATCTAATTCATTAAAACAAGAATCGAGTTCGAATGCTTAAAAGTGGGTACGAGATTAATTGTAGCAATAATATCTTCCGGAAGATTCGGAAAAATTAGCACGTACGTATTTCGTTCGTTCGTTCGGTGGAACTGGGCATCTGAGACCTTGCGGCCCTTACACGTACGTATTTGGTTCTGCTTTTAGAATTTAAATTAACGCCAGCGTAGCTATCAAGTTATGAAACTATTAATACACTTATTTTGAATAAATTAAAAGTGGTGGCAAAATTTTTTTCCTTTTTAGCAGTCAATTTCAGAGAGAGGAAATGCATTGATAACTACAATATTATAAGAATGTCAATATATTTAGGGAAGGAATCACGTTTTTGGAATCATTTTCGCTAAAAACACTTCCCATCATTTTTAATAATTTCTAGTTAGGTTTTAAAATAAAACTACAGTGGATTAATAGGTTTAATATAATTGGGGTCCGATGTAGATTAGTCACGCAGGGCTACTAACTTTCTACACATCACAGAAAAATTTCTTCTAATGGTAGCTAAGATTGCGTCATAATATATGATTCTATATTTTGCAAATATGATTTGTATTAATGATATTTTCCAAATCACTGCATGTAAATGATTCAAAATTTTACATGAAATGCCACTTTGTTTCATCTCTCTCATGGGAAGGATTTTAAAACGTTAGAAAAATTAACGCGAATACTGAAAGCTTTGGCTTCTTATAATCTACCTCTCCATCTTACACTTTGAAAAAAGCATAGAAGTGACAGTTCTGGTTACAAGACTTATTGATTTGTGAGCTTTCAATAAATTTTAAAATTTATTAATTTAAATTTAGTTGTGACTACTTATGTTTTTTTTTTAAATTTTAGTTTGTCCTAAATACCGTTTTTTATTTCAGTACTGCACTTAAACTGTTAATCAGTAAAAGCAAAGCTCATACAAAGTATAGTGAAATATTCAGTGCAATTTTTGTCAACGCTGTTTCATAGTTATGAAGAAATGGTTATACGAAAGTAAGCAATTCACGAAACCTAAACTTCTGTAACCAGGAAATTACAAATAAAATTATTAAAATTAACGTAACTATGAAATCAATTTTTTTTCTTATGGGTTATACAACTCTTATTTGAAATAATTAACCTCCACAAACCCATTTGAGTGCAGCTCCAAATAATGGACAGCCATTATCTGAAAAACATAGATATTTTTTATTTTTTAAAAGTGACTATTCTCAAGATTAATGAAAGTTTTATAAAGTTAGCATCCATTTCACACTAATATATTTGAATTGATCATATTTTGGGTAGATATAAATCCCTCAAAGTATGGAATTTTCTCGCTACTTAGTAACCAATTTAAAAAGTTTTCACACAATGTTTGTTTAAAATACATAAAAATCTAAAAGGGGCTCCATTTGTCTAAAACTTACATTTATATTTGATTGGTAATCACTATATTATCTTTTGAAGAGTTAATAATACTTGTGGGCTGCGCCCCCTGCTCGCTAACGCTCGCCAACCCCCGAAAATTGCTACGCACTCTTATATGGTTTGCTTCGCAAACCAAGCTCTTTTCGCTCGCTACTAACTTAGGTACATTGCAAATGCACAAAATTCTAAGAATTCAAAACAATCATTCAAATCCATATAAAAACTTTTTTTTTTAAAAAAATTACATGTTTTTAGTAAATACTAAGTCATTAAAATAAATTTATCAAAAATCGTCAAATAAATTCTCGTCAAATAAATTCGTAACATATAAATTCGTGAAAAAAAGCGCTTTTGACAAAATACTAAAATAGAGATCTATCGACAAAGACTACTCACTTCGGCCTAGCTTCATAGTATGAGATTGCCGCAGCTGATAGGGTGAATTTCGGAAGAGATTCAGTTTCCCTTTTTAAAAGCGCTATATGTTGAGCCACCTCAGCTAAATTTGGCATGTGACATTTTTAGCGGCAATCATTGGTCCATATTCTAGCGTTGCCATTCGGGGAGTTGTAATGAGGCTTTTTTTGTCGCCGTGTAAGAGAAATATATATATATATATATATATATATATATATATATATATATATATATATATATATAGATTAATCATAAATATTTATAGAAAAAATATCAAAACTTACTGTTTACTTTTTTAAACTTTTTCTACGTTTATTCTTTTGAATATAAACATTTTTTTGTTTCTTGTTTCTTGCCTAGTAATCACAATAATATGTAATTATTTATTCCGCTTATTTTTGAATTTGAAGATGTTCAGTTATTAAAAAAATGAAAACAATTTTTATGAATATCACGTATATACATGAGACTAAGATTTTTTTTTTATTTTTATAAATATTTATTTGGTGTACAGTCTTTCTTTTCTTTCTTTTTGATAAAAAAGATATATCATGAATTGAAATAAGGTAAAAATAACAATATTCTGTCGAAAGGAAATAGAAATTAATTATTCACGCAATTAAGGGGGAGGGGTTGGAACATATGCGTCCCATCGTAATTTTTAGACAAGGCACATAAGTCATACCCGTGTTTCCTTCTACGAAACATGTATATGTTAAGATGAGACCGGAATGATTAAAATCGCTCTAGTTTCTTGAAAAAAAACTAACATTCCGTTAACGCTCACAAAAATACTAAATAATTGAATGCCTTATTAGGAGGCAGTAATAAGTCACAAAAACAAAAAACTTTAAAAATATGAATGTTTATTAGGAAAATGAAGTAAACTGATACAATTTCCTTGTTCCACTTTCATGCCGCGATAGATTTTTGATACAGCAAAACGTTTTGTTGGAATTTTATTAGCAATCATCTCATTGCCCTAGTGTCAATCATTTTAGAAAACTTGTTGTTGGGAAGAAATATTATCAGACATTTAACTTTCCCAATGATCCATTTTACAACAGCCCTAAGGGCTCTCGAATCAGCGCTAGGGAAAGTGCTTCGGTTAAGAAGACATAGGTGATGAACTTTCTCAGAACTTAAGAAATTGGATCAAGGTTTTCAATTGCTCTTCCTGCCTAAAGCCTCCTTTTCATACTTGTTTTGACTTTCCCTGTGGTGAGAAATTTTCATTTTCCTCCATTTGGAATGATATTATCATGAGCATTATTTTGAAACTAATGCACTGAAATAAAATGACAGCTAGAAAACAGCGTTGAAATAAATATATGATTAATCAGGGAAATTACTGTCACATATGTCGTCTAGAATATTCAGCTTGTATAAGAAATGATTTCCTTGTAGGGACAAACGTTATCATGATATCTCGGAGATCGCCTGATGCACCATAAACGAGACGCCAACTTTTACACTTTTTCTCGTTAGACTTTTCGAACGTGAACATATAATCAGACAAGCCAACTGTTCCGAATTCTGCAAAATGTTTTCAGTAAACTAAATTTTTCCATATTTTCAGGTAATTTTGCCAACAATTTAGAGGGCTCACTGCGTAATGACTCTGTTGTTGTTTTTAATCATTCACAATATAGCCTCAGATATATCAGATCCATGAGTTCAAACGCTCTTGCAAAGTCGAGCACCAAAATTGTTCGTCAGAGAATGTCCTCCAAGGAAAATTCCAGACAATAAAGGATGTGTTCGGGGAAAGCAGGTTTCAATTTGCACTTACTGGGTGCTGGGTGGACTTTGCCCCCGAATTTGAAAGTTGAGTCACTGATAAATCGTGAAATCGTGCAAATGGTCACTGATAAATTGTGAAACTGTCGTCTATCTCCCTTGAATTCTAGAGCACTTCCAGGGCTTTTTCTGCCAAACCAGAGTTGCCTGTCACAGTTTTTCTTCCGAGAGAAAATCTCTTGATATTATCTATCCAGAGATTACCTCCGTGAGGTACTATAGTTAATCATAACTTATCACACCAGTCTGATATATATGAATGGTAATAAAATGAATTTTTTTAAATGGTAATAAAATGGATCTATTTGCAATACTTCTTGGATAGTATTTCTTTTTCTTAATGTCCGATAAGAAAAAGTCTGCCAATGGACCGTGTGTGATATTTTCATTAAAGAATTCTTTGCTGAAGATAACATTAAATTTTGCTTTTTCACATTTTTCTGGTTTTCTAACTTAAAATATAGGATGCACTAATTAATTAGCATTTCTGAGGTCATTCCCCCCGAATCATTAAGATTGAGTCCTAGAACGTGATGATTCGATCATTAGATCAAAAGTTATTCAGAGTGGTCCGTTTATTTATTAATTTTTTGTGTGTCAGTGCTTAAGGCACTGAACTGTTCATGTGAAAGATTGAGGTTCGAACCAAAGTGGAGGCTTGAATCCCATTCAGTTTCAGATCAATGGGTCCCAACTTGTCAGAATTGTTGAATTATGCCGTTGGTCTCAAAATTGTGGAGCCCTAACCCACATGTCCTTGCCTTACCAATAAACGAACTGCTGTATCAATGCTTTGCTAATTTATTTATTCATTTATTTTTTTGCTATTGGAGAAGCAGAATTTTTATTTACGATGTTTCTTCATGGTTTAAATTATTACTCTATAATTTAAAATGTATAAAAAAGTTTTCTCCAAATGCAATACTTTTATTATTTTTTCACTCAGTATGTATCATTTTCAATAATCAATTAGGCCTAACTAACTTCTAAAAATTTTAATTCTAAAAATTTGGTTAATAATAACATTGTTTATGAGTTTAAAATGTGTCTAAAAGGTCTTAAAATTAAAGGTTAAAATTTGTCACATTTGTCTTAAAAGTTGTCTCTAAATATTGTTTATGAGGTTAAAATTTTGTGATACTGAACTTGCCGTATTTATTCACATTCAAATTACATTGACTTAAAATCAAGATGATTAGTAATAGAGAATTTTCAAAGCTTTCAGCGTTAAACAATAATTCAAGGCTTCATTGAATTTAATTAGAGTTGTAATGTTCTAATTTCTCGGAGTTTTCTATAAACTGTTTATAATTTCTTTTTTTAATACTCTTCTCAGATTTTGAATCACTTATAATATTTCAGGTTTCACTAAAATAATTAAAGTTATTTTTCTTAGTATATAAAATAAATATCAAATTATTTTAATTACTATTTTTGCAGTTAAATCACATTTCGAAATAAAATCAAATAATATTAGTTTTTCACTTAATGAATTAAGCTTTAAAAGCTGAATTCACCATAATATCACGTAGTATTTAATTAAATTTTTTTATTGTTTCACAATTTGAACACGTATAGCTATAGTCAACTATTTATTTAAAAAAAAGAAGATATTTTTACCCAGACGGTTTCAAAATTACATTTATCTATTATATTTTGGAGTTTAGTCATCGGTCGAAACAAAATCTAACTAGACATGTTTTCAATTAATGAATTAAACTTTAAATGCCATAAGAATAAATAATATTTGCACTATAATATCACACAATATTTAATTGCATTTGTTATTTCTTTTTAAAAATTGTTTGTTCACTCAAAATAAATGCTATGTTACATACAATTGAAATGACTTTTGAACAATCATAGCTATAAGCAGGTATTAATTTTATTAATTTTTTTTTACTTCATTTGGTCAGTTTTAAAACTGTACTCACTGATCATGATTGGAAGAACAGTATAGGTCCATGAAAGTTGATTCTGAGAAAAAACGAATTTCAAGCCGGATCGTTCCTCCATAACCCTTCTTCACTTTGTAATAACTCTCGGGGAGAACCGATTTTCTACTCTAATTTATCAAAACTTAGTTATGCTCAAAATACGACGGATGATGATCCAATCGTCAGTTTTGAGAAAAATGGATAAAATCCCTTGTTCCCCTTTGATCTTTTTATATTTTAATATCACTTGCCATTATTAAAAATTTTCATAAAGAGAACTTGAACCTGGTTTTCTATGCAATTGCTAATTTCGTAAAGAAAATTTATAAACTTTAATTTTTAGGGATTGAATATATTGCAAACGAAAATATCAACTGCTCCCTTTTCTGCGAATTATTTTATAAAGTGGTATAAAATTAAAAGCAAAAAGTTTAAGAATTTTGTTTAATTTTGGATACTTTTTTAAAATATCACGGGATAACTAAATTATTATTTTTCAACTGGGCACCTGAAGCCGCATACGACGTGCGATATAACCAGAAAAATGTGTTTCATTTGTTTTATACATTATTTGAATTGTTTTTATGTAGTTGTTAAGAAACCACTTAAAATCACATTAATTAAAATAAAAATTAAACATTAAAAAAGTACTAGTGGGCTGCGCCCCCTGCTCGCTAACGCTCGCCAACCCCCGAAAATTGCTACGCAATCTTTTATGGTTTGCTTCGCAAACCAAGCTCGCTTCGCTCGCTACTGACTTCGGTACATTGCAAATGCACAAAATTCTAAGAATTCAAAACAACCATTCAAATCCATATAACAACTTTTCTTTTAAAAAAAATTACATCTTTTTAGCAAATACTAAGTCATTAAAATAAATTTGAATTCAAATAAATGACATGTAATTCGTTAAACCTATTAGAAATGTGCTATAGTATAAAATCTTAAGATAAAATTTCTAAAACTGATATCTCTTTAAAAAGGTTAAAATTTTGGCTATAATTAAGTCTATTAAAAATTGAAATAAGTGAATTGCTATGGAAAAACCTGCATAAACAAAACATTTCGGAAGAAATCTCATTTGGTGATAATGCTCTCTCTTGTCAAAAAATACAAAATAAACTGACCTCAAATGAAACTCAAAGGACTTCGAATCAAATAATTAAGGAAACTACTATCACGTTTAATATAAAAGGAAGATTTATTAACTAAACAATAAAATTATAGCATAGCAGTTCCAAGAAACAAATCTCACACTCATTCAAAAAAACAATTTACATTCTAATTAATCACCACAGCAACCACAAAACTCTTCTCGTTACCATCCATAAACTCATATATAATAAATAAATTATTTAACAAAAAATACGATGCTCATAAGCACATAATATTTTACACTTTAGTTATTTCAGTTTCCGTTTTTAACAGTGCTATATGTTGAGCCATCTCATCCAGATTTAGCGGCTCTCATCTGACATTTTTAGCGGCAATCATTGGTCGATTTTCTAGCGTTGCCATTCGGGGAGTTGTATTGAGGCTTTTTTTGTCGCCGTGTAAGAGAAATATATATATAGATTATCTCAAGTAAACATTTCCATTCAGCATTATTGTGTTAAATACAGAGCTGGCTTTTTTTTTAATCAAAAATGTTTTTCTTAGTGGTAGAGAAATAACATATTTGAGCATAACATTTAGAAACTTTGCTAATTCATCTACTGGACATTGGATCTTGTCTTGTCTCTCAGCATAAAAGTTGAAAGGTTGCCTTTTTACGTAGTAGTAAAATTATTTTTAATTTTTTTTTAAATTATGCATTTCTAGAAAAAATAACTTTTAAAATTACGGAAATTCTGTAGAAGTTGATGAATTAGCTAAAATGCTAAAAAATGTCCTTAAATTTACTAAAGCCATATTTCTTCAATTTTGAAGATTCTTTCTTTTGATTCAAAAATTTGACCTTAAGAGAGTAAAGTAAATTGAAGACAATATTATAGTTTTGTCAATGAGTGTCTTGTCAATCTGTGTACGTGCACAGACAACAACATTGTAAATGTGTACATAAGCAGAAATTAAAAGAGTAAACCTATGCATACACAAACAATAACTGTGTAAAAGTGTTCATACACAAACAATAGTTTTGAATAATTGTACTAAAAAAAATTATATCAAGTGTTAATTCCCATTTACGTATGGTAAAAGTCTAGAGATACAGTTTTGCTGCGGACTGAGGTTAAATACTTTCTAGTGGTAGATTTAACGTATGATTCTTGGTTTAGGAAATTCGATTGGGGGTATTTACTCACCACTATTTCTAAAAAACTCAAAAACTTATGAGAAACTCCACTGTATTGCAATTAAGGCTTGTTCAGTTATTTCAAGGATTTCACAGGTGGTTCAAAATGAAAGAAGTGGTAGAAATTAAATTCACATTCTACATATTTAATCTACCAAGCAATTCACTCGTAACTACCACTATGATCTACATTAATTATTCCCATTTGAAATGAAAACATTTTCTACATTTAGTACAATAGTAAACTGAAAAAACACATTGCTGGAAAAAGTTGCTAGCGTTATTAACTTTAATAGATTTTCCTCAATTTATTAATCGCCACTTTTTAGAATTTTAGTCACATGTGGTACCCCTGCCTTTTAAAAAGTTGACAGAATTAACCGAAGATCTGCAAGTTTTAGTTTGTAGTACTCAACCGTTTTCTTAAAATGTTTTGTAGAATCCGAGCAGTTGCTGTGTCTGTTAGTTTATATAAAAACACGCATTAGTAGAAATAGATAAGGGGTATTAAGAAAAGTCATAGCAAAATAAGTTATAAAAACATGTATGTACAAAAAAAAGAAAGAAGCTTTTTTATTTTTCTTTAATAATAAATAAGAATATAATTAAAGTTTTTAACATACCATGTTTTGGCTTTATCCGTATTTAAAAAAATCCAAGTGGAATATTTTGTATAGTAAACAATACGGGGTTGAGTGAAAGTAATCACCGATGATTAGTCAAATAAGTAATTGGCTGTGACTTCCTTTTGTCATCTGGCAGAGAGCAACAGGTGAAGGCTTGTTCTACCCTCACAGGTAAGAAGAACAAGTGAAGTGAAGGATACCTTTCCTCATTTTTTCTGGTTGGTTCGACTTCAGTGATTCTTTTCTTTTAAGTTATTCTTTCATTTCGCCAATTTAAGTCGCCAAATATGAATTTGCATTTGACAACACCAGTGGTTCCCAACTGTTGTTTATGGAAAGATCACAGGGGTTCTGAAAGTTAGGACAACATTATCAGTGACGAAATCCTAAATTAAATTTATATCTAATTAATTTTCCATTTGTTATTTAACACTAGGCTTACGGGACGCGTTATTTTGACTCATTTCGAATTTTAAAAGGGAAATTACAAAACCCGTTTGCATTTTTATTTTATCTCTTGTAATGACTTTTAATCCATTGAGCGAGGTAAATATATATTGAAGTCTATTTTCTTCAAAATCGTTGAAATATTGAAATTCTCCTTGTGGTATACCTATCTCTACGGATATGCGTCAATTTGACGAGATCGTAATTTAGACAAAATGTTAAGCAAACATGCAAACATTACATAAATAATAAATAGGAATGTACCGACAATACTTCGATCCGTTATCCGATATCGTTATCTCAAATGAAACAAGAGATAAACAACTGTTGCCGATGAGCAATAATAGAAAGAACAAACGCAGAATGTCAATTGATGTCAGAGTGTCAAATTTTGAAGGTTTCAGTTGCTTAGTTCGAGTATTGAAAAATAAAATACTAGAAGATTTCGTAAATATGTATCTCAGATTTTTTTTCTCACAGTATATTGCAGTATCTTACAGTATTTTATATACAGTATACATTGCTTTCTAAGTGCAGAGATGCCCAGGGCTAAAGAGAATACAAGGGCTAGTTCACTCCGCTCTTAGAGCTGAAGCTACGATTTCCCTCCTCATGACGTCACTGTGTCCACAGATCTCGGAGATCGCAAGCAAAGATATTATGATAACTTTGCATCTTTCTCTTTGTAAAAATAAGTTAGACTTTTTCTAGCTTTCAAACTTTACGTAATTAACACATTATTTCCGTTCATAAACATAGTTCAAAAAAAAACTTTCTTGGTTATTATATTAAAAAAATACCATTTTAAACTTATAAAAATGTTTTGCTAGTTGGTGAAAATGACACGATAAATACTTAATTTTAAAAAGTTCAGTTTTAACTTTAACTATTAAGAAAAATGAAGGCATATATCGACACTTTTTGTATCTACATATTCTTTTATAACGATAAGTTAAGTTAAATTTAGAATCCCTGATTTTAAAATATGTCGTTAATCGCAATTTTTTCATACTTAATCATTAGGAAACATCAACCTTTAACGCTAATTACTGAAACAAAATAATAATTTAGGTTCATAATGACATTAGAAATTTTACAATTGTTTATAGACATTTAAATTTACGATGATATAATTTATAGATAGTTAAATTGAAGAGAATATAATTTTTAAAAAATGTCATAAATATTTAGAATAACTACATTAAAAAATATGTTAAGAAATTACTAGAATTTCAACTATATACTATATATTTTATTTATACTTTTTACTTACATTTTAATTTTCTTTGACTTTATCTATTTTTTAATTCTTTTCACCTGCCTTTCTTTATGAAGTAACGAGGCGGTTTCTATTTAAATAATGAATTTTTATAAAAGTTCTTTATGACAGAATAAACGTATTGGTGTTTTATATTAACTGTGTCATTTCGGAATCCATTCTTTGCATAGTTGTTCCTTTACTTTAGGGAACACGCGAAAAATTATACTTTTTCCTTTTGTTTTTATATCAGAATTTTTGCAAGTTGCAATCGCGCAAACTGGCATTTCGATAATAGTTTTAAATTCTTGTAAATTCACTGCAAAAACTGAGGAAAGTCATTATAGAAAATAACAAATGTCTTAGAATATCTCGCAAAAAGAAATAATCCAATATTAGTTAGAGCTAGTAAGGCCAAACGCTCCGTTCTTGAAGTAAAAGTGCGAGCTTTGCGCCAAAGTGACGTCACTGGAGTGACGTCGCAGGATCGGCGCGGCGAGAGATACTTCAAAGGAGTGAACCAGCCCTTCTATTCTCTTTAGCCCTGAGAGATGCCAACTTTTCCGGACACGCCAAATAGTTAAACAAAACTGTAAATAACTACTAAGTAAATTTTACAAATCTAACTAACTAATCAAGTTTTTCAGAGTACCTATCCATGAATGGATATCTGCTCTTTCATCTAAATTGAAGAATATGTGGTGGAAGGGAAGGGAGGTGCTGCGTTAACATTAAGTTAAATCTCAGAATGAACAATAATTGATAAAATCAAGTCTGGGTCATACATAAAAATAAATCGCAAGTTGATACATAATAAAGGGAACAAATTGAAGATAAAGATAAAGAAAAAATATTTACACTATTTACAAAAGGGGGAAGACTCCCTGTGCACTCTCTCGCCTCCCCCCGGTAGCCGGGCTTCATTGGTGCAGAGAACACAGTTTGTCTAGGGCAGTGGGGATAGTCATGATTATCCGAAATGCTTAGAGAGAACACAGTCGCTTAAGAAAAAAGCGGTTATCCGGCTGAAATTTTTATTGCTATCTATAAAATCAATGTCTAACAACTTATTGAATTTGCATGTTGAACAATTTTTGGCACCTTTAAAAAAGGGTGCATTGAGTTTAAAAATGCACTCGTCTATTTTGTCAATTTTGAGGTCATTATAGAGGGTGCTATTTCTGACAAACCAGGGAGCCCCAGTGATTCGTCTTAGGGTTTTGTGTTCGAAGACTCTGAGTCTCTTACTTTGTGTATTTGTAAGCGCGCCCCATGCCGGGGATGCATAGCTGAGGATTGGTCTTATGCACATTAAATAAATGTGCCTTTTAATGTTTAAAGCCATTTTGCTATTGCTATTTAAAATGGGTTTCAAAGCTTGATAAGCAGCTTCAGCTTTTTTAAGTATATTAGAGACGTGATATTTCCAATTTAGGGTGCAGTTTATAGTGATACCCAAATAGTTTGCTTTAGAGACTTTGGGAACTTCTTCGTTGAAAAATAAAATTTTTTCGTAGTTGATAATTTTCTTTTTATATGTTTTGCGAATAATGAGTAGGTTTGATTTGGAGCTATTGATTTTAACCTTCCACCTGCTGCACCAGGTTTCAATATCTTTTACATTGTTTTGTAGTCTTTTAATTGCATTATTTATATTTAAGGATCTGCTGAGAATCGCGGTATCATCCGCATAGAAGGCTGTTAAATTTTACAAATACTGGA
Source organism: Parasteatoda tepidariorum (assembly GCF_982258835.1). Taxonomy (NCBI): domain Eukaryota; kingdom Metazoa; phylum Arthropoda; class Arachnida; order Araneae; family Theridiidae; genus Parasteatoda; species Parasteatoda tepidariorum. The sequence continues at coordinate 52,648,332 of NC_141762.1, forward strand.
TGCTGGATATTGGGGTTATCTCGGCGTTTGGCGCGAAGCGCCACTAACCGATTCATCGATTCTGTTTTGTTGTATTCTGGGAGGTCCTATATATCTTTGAAGTTGTAGTATGTTGTAACAACAAGTCAAGTCCTTAAGGAGTAAATCTTTAGTTTTGAAGGGAAAATCATCTTTGGATTGGGGAGATCCCCTTGAGTAGAGTTATATGATAAAGTTAATAGTATTTTGATAGTATGCAGTCTGAGCATAAAAAGGCGGTAATTGGGCTGAAATTCGAATTATCACTGATTATATCAATATCGAACAATTTATTGAAATCCGATGTGGTGCATGTCTTTGCGTCGCTGTAAAATTTTGTGGTCAATTTAGCTATAAAGCAATTGATATCATCAATGTTTAAGTCTTTTCTGAGCAATCTATTGCTAATCGCCCTTGGGGCGCCAGTCATTGTGCGTAAAAATTTACCTTCAGTTGTAGATAGCTTCTTTTTTAGGTTGTTGCTTATGGTAGTGAGGGCTGGGCAAGCATACGTAAGAATTGGTCGAATCGCTTGTATATAGATAGTTCTTTTATTTGCTAGATCAAGCTTTGAATTCTTATGCAGGAGGACTTTGAGCGCAAAAAACGCTCCTCTGGCTCTTTTGATTATGTCGTTTATGTGAGTACTCCAGCTCAAATTATATGAGATCGTAACGCCGAGGTATTTAACGTGTTTCACTGGTTTGATCTCAGTATTGAAGAGATAGATATGGGGAGTATTTTGTTGTTTTTTCTTACTATTTATGATTAAGAATTGACTTTTGTCGGGGTGTAGTTTTGTGCGCCATTTGCTGCACATGTTTCAACTACTTGTAGTTTATCTTGTAGCAGGGTAATAGCGCGTTTTGTATTCATTGACTTAGTTATGATAGCCGTATCATCAGCATATAGTGCTACAAACTCGTTTAGGTTATCATCATTAGTCGGAAAATCTGCAGTGTACAGGATGTACAGAACAGGGCCCAGAATTGAACCCTGCGGTACACCCGCGTAAATTTTTTTGTAGTCAGAATAATTATTATTTAATTTAATTCTAAATTCTCTGTTAATTAAATATGAACTTAACAGCCTTAGTATTTCAATAGAGAAGCTCATATTGTTTAATTTTACAATTAGACCCTTATGCCATACTCGATCGAACGCTTTCGCGACGTCGAGCAGGATAAGGGCCATTGTTTCATTTTTATATTTACCATTGCTAATGAATTCTAGTAGGTTAATAATTTGTTTGGTGGTAGACAAATTTTGTCTGAACCCGTACTGTTGTTTGGGTAAGTTATAAAGGTATTTATTAATTCTACTGTAGATAAGCTTTTCGTAAACCTTTGATAGCGTAGGCAAGAGACTAATGGGTCTGAAGTTACTTGGATTTGAAGTATCTTTACCCGGTTTTGGAAAGAGAATTACATCTGATTTTTTCCAGCAATCAGGAAAATAGCAGTGGTTGAAGGAGACGTTAAAGATGTTACTTAGTATTGGTATTATATTTGGAGGGGCATTCTTAAGCATCTCATTAGTAATATTATCATGCCCTGGTGCCTTTCTATTTTTTAATTTTCTAATGATATTAATTATTTCATCATCGTTAGTATTCTGAATGCCTTGAGTAGAACAGGGAGTGTTCATAATTTTTTGAAATTCCTCTTTAACATACTGATCATTGTAGGGGCAATAAGGTTCGGCATTTAAAGAAAACTGATCTTGCATGGTTTTAGCAAACACGTTGATTTTATCATTGTCCGTGTATACTATCGTATCGTTGTTCTTTAATGGAAGATTTGTTGGTGGTGCCTTTTTTAGTGCTTTAGCCATATTCCAGAGGGAGTTATCTCCTGTATTTAGGCTTGTCACTTTCTCGTTCCAAATTTCATTTCTGTATTTCTTGCATTTGTTTTTAATATCCCTTGTTAACCTGTTAATCTCCGTTTTATAAACTGGGTTGAGGGTTCTCTTATAAACTTTTTGAAGTTTGTTTCTATATCTGATAATATCCTTAATATAGTTAGGTAATTTTCTGTTATTTAGGTCTTTCGTTCTTGCAGTAGTGGCTTCACGCAGGGCATAATTTAAGTCCTTAGTTAGCGTCTCGATATTATCATTAATATCAGCAATTGTATCAATATTGGATGGGGAGTTGAGCTTTTTTGAGAGGATGTTGTGATATAGTAACCAGTCGATCTTTTTAGTCGTGATGATGTTTTCTGTTCTGGGTAATGAGGTGGAGATAAAAACAGGAAGGTGGTCACTGCTTAATTCATTTATAACATTCATGGCGAATGGTGTTACCATATTTGTGACCATAATATCTAAAATATCAGGTTTGTAACCTGGGTATGGGTGGTAGTGCGTAGGTTCCAGTGGAGCATAAATGGTTAGTCCTAGGCTTCTGGTGATATTATGCAGGTTTGAGCCTTGTTTATTATTTGCATTACACCCCCATATCTTATTCTTTGCATTAAGGTCACCCAATAAAATTGTGTCCATGTTGGCGTTGAAGATGTTTCTGAAAAAACTTTCCTTTAGTTCGTTATTTGGTGGATTATATAGTGTAGTTATCTTGATATTTCGATCATTGATTTGTAATATGATCGAGGTTTCATCGATATTGTCCGTAGTCTTTAAGTTGTATACCGCCGATTTATAAGCTCGAGTAACATATATAGCAGTGCCTCCACCGTAGTGTGAGAGGCGATCGCACCTGTATGAATTGTAGTTAGGAATTCGCAATTTTTGACTTGGTTTTGCGTGAGTTTCTGTGATTGCGATGATGTCTGGAGAATATTCAATTACGAAGTCCAGAAGTTCAGTCATTTTATTGTTAATACTATTAGCATTCCAAAGAACTATATAGAGACTAGACGATATGTTGTTTCTATCCATTATTTTTGTTAATTTTATCTAAGTCGGCTCTCTCGTTATTTTGAGATTCAATATTTTGCTCGGTAACTTTGGAGATGAGAAATGTTAAATTTTTTGAAGCTTCAATAGCCTGTTTTAGTAGATTTGGTAGGCTGAGTTCATCTTTAGGCAGAGAATTTTTGACTGCATTAGCATAGCTATTAGTATTGTTATTCCCTGTTATTCGAACATTAATTTGTCTCTTTACTTCCATCGGTCTTCTCCTAGATCTTTTATCTTGTATTTTTACCACTATTTTTTCAAATACGGGGCATCGGGAAAAATTGGCCGGATGTTCTCCTTTACAGTTATAGCATTTAACCTTTTCAAAATTGTTTGGGCAATCTTTGGTTAGATGGTCACCTGCGCATTTCACACAGTGGGCGGGATGTCGGCAGTTACTTTGTCCATGAAAGAAACCCTGACACCTGTGACATTGTGTCGGTCTTTCTGCTTTTTTATACTCTTCGATTTTAGGAACTACATTTGCTATGGACCTTATATTATAAATTTCCCTGCTTTTTTCTGTTTTTAGTAGGTCTACTATATAGACTGGGAGTTTTGTTTTAACTCCTTCTCTCCTTCTCTCCAACTGAGTTACATGTAGGACATTAAGTTCATGAGACTGTAGTTCTATTCTGATATCTTCAGGGTCAACTTCTTTTGGGACACCTTTTATAACTACTCTCATAAAATTTTACAAATACAAAGTGGTGAATTGTATAAGCCTACGAATTATTTAAAAATAGTGGTGGATAAAAATCTACTAAATTGAATTTATTAAACTAAGAACCACAGTTGATAAACTACCACTTTAAAATATATATTTGCTGTCCGGAGCAAGTTGGCATCTCTGTAAGGGCTGTTATAAGTTCGTTCATGCGTCAAATTGACACGCGTTCGTAGAGACAGGTATATAAGAAACGTCCGTAAACCTAGTGTTAATATTGATATGATAATTATACTCAAAGTTTATTTTCGTCCTTTTTCATTTTTATTTGATAGACATCTTCATCTCAACTGATTCTTTTTCAGTTTTTGCATGCAATAAAATCAAATTATAAACTAGACTTGATGCTATTTTAGGTCTTTAAATTCAACTGTCTTTCATAAAATTCATTTTCAAGACTAGTGTTGTTAAAAGTGCAGAGAGGCCAATAACGCCTTTGAAAATATTAAAAGTATGAAAAAATTTCATACTTTTAATATTTTCAAAGCAATTAATAAAATTTTAATATATTAAATAATTTCAAAATAAATATTTTCGCATTTGCTAATGTTATATTTCGAAGTCTCTGACTTTCGTTCATAGAAATTTGATCATTTAATGTTTCGTAGGCAAAATAAATTGGACACCGCTGGTCTTATTGTGATCTGTTAATTTTTCCCTCAAAATTTATTTTTAATGTAGTAGTAAAATTTTACATTCACACATTATTTTTATTCGAATAAGTGTGATTTGCATGATTTTGACTACCATTATGTTTATATAATTTATGCTGACTTTCTGAAGATGTGTAATATAAATTCACATACCTGCAAACTTTTTATCTTTTCGCGGATGATTTTTCCCAGTGGTAGTAAAATGGAATTTGAATTACTATTTTAGGCTGAAACATACGCTGTATTTTGAAAAAACTTATGCAGTTAACCACTACTTCATTGCATTTCAATATATATGAATAATTTTTTTAAAAATAGTGGTGGCCAAAACGATAATAAATTAAGTTTATAAATGCAAGGAATATATTGAAAGCATACATTTAACTACCACTTTAAATATAGGAATGAAATTTTACGCCAAACGCGTAAAAGTTTTCAGTTATGAAATCATCTCATGCCTTCCAAATACGGGCTTTTAAATGGTGGTAAATTAAAACAATTACCGATAAACAAGCTCACTCAGAGCGTTATTTATATTTTGGCGAGATTGATATTCGCTGACGTGTAGTCTATTGTGCTTTTATATATTTGTTTTAATTATTTATACGTAGTGGCGGTCAAAATCATTTATAATTATTATTATAATTTAAAAAATTTAATGGGGTAACACGAGTATCATTACCACTTTAAATACGAAAATAAAATCCTTCGAAAAAACGGGAAGATCTGTAACGTTGAAAACATTCTATGACATTCATTAATGTTCATCTGACATTAAGAATACTTCTTTTACTCTATTTACATTTTCACCATATCATCGAATCATCACATCGATCAAGATCAGTATGAATAAGTAAAGAGCCTCAAGCGGCCTCAGGCACCAGGTATTTTTTATTCAGTTTTGAAATTGTGCTTAAATTATGACTAAAATTTTAATGAAACAGCAGCTTGTAAACTCATTTGAAATGGTAATTCTCTACCACTTTTCCACTACTGAGATAAAAACTTTTTATACAAATTACCTTTTAAACGCCTCTGTTCAACTTTTGGAATATTGGAATTTAAAATTGATAAGGAAAACTGATATATTTATTTCATTGTTAGCATTGAAATTGCAGGGATAGTAATTTGCATAAACTAAGACATATTAATTATTTCTTAAATTTTTTTCCAATATCAATTTGTTGTTACATTTTTAAGCGAAATTGGTAGTTAAGTAAAATAAAAATTTACTGATTTTAATTAAAAATGCACCACAATTTTCTTTCATAAAATCGCTTTTCTCCTTATTTTTAATCCATTTCATTTATTTGCTACTTATATTTGCAATAATTCTCCAATAATCACAGTTTGCGGATTAAAATTCATAAAAATAAGCAGATTAAATAAGCAGAATAAACAAACTAGGTATAGCTGCAACTTAAACTTTTTTTCCTGACTTATCAATAACATTTATCTGAGAGCCTAAGGACGATGCTGGATGCTGGATATTGGGGTTATCTCGGCGTTTGGCGCGAAGCGCCACTAACCGATTCATCGATTCTGTTTTGTTGTATTCTGGGAGGTCCTATATATCTTTGAAGTTGTAGTATGTTGTAACAACAAGTCAAGTCCTTAAGGAGTAAATCTTTAGTTTTGAAGGGAAAATCATCTTTGGATTGGGGAGATCCCCTTGAGTAGAGTTGTATGATAAAGTTAATAGTATTTTGATAGTATGCAGTCTGATCATAAAAAGGCGGTAATTGGGCTGAAATTCGAATTATCACTGATTATATCAATGAAAATTATATTATGAAAATTTTGATTTTAAGGTGGTACTTTCTAAAAACTGCAATTCAAAATGGAACGAAAAGAAGAAATAAATATTCGTATTCTAGATAAGGTTTCTCTACTAAAATAAGTAGCTATTGGCATGAAATTTGAGTCTTCTTTCCAAGCTTTTAAATGCAAAAACTTCGTTACCCCAACAATGCCCAACGACAAAAAGTTGTCTATCAATAAAAAACTATCAGAAAAAAGTGTTAGTGGGTATTTCCTACTATTACGTATCACTTTAGCTTAAGAAGGGCACCATGCTCTGACTGCAGATCCAAATATAAATATTTATTCAATATATTATGGTGGACTAGTCTCTGGAAAATAAATCCTAAAAACAAGAAACTTGTGCTATCATTTTTTCTTCTTGTTTGATAAAAGGAGCCGTCTTTTTAAAAGGACGCTAGACACAAATAGGTTAAATACTACAGCATCACGATTTGAGGCGTTTTCAAGCAATTTGTAATTAAGCTAGGTAATATGATGATCCAATTTAAATAATCAATGTTGCGATCTTTTCTTTTCTTTTTTCGGAGAATTTCATTCTGGTAATTTTTTGAGTTTCTACAGTAGTGATGGGGAGATGCATGAGACGAAGACTTCCAATAAAAATTTAAAAAAAAAAAAAAAAAAAAAAAAACGATAATTCAAACTATCACACAAATTAAAGCTAACAAAATACTCAATTTTCACTTTTCCTTTTCACCCCTGTAGCTTATAAACGTGGTAACTAATTAAATGCGAACGGAAATTAGAAAAATTACTACCATTTAAACATCTATGTCCGCCACTATATTTTGTTTTGAAAAATAAACGTATCTGTATCAGAATGGTAACTATATAATCTACTTGCTCTACATCTCAATGAAGCGTCCCATCTCTTCTAGAGAAACTCAAAAGATTCCAGAATAAAATTCTGCGGAAAATAACACAAGCAAGACGGTTTTCTCGAAAAAAATAAAGACATACATCGCTATCTCAACATTGATTTTTTAGAGCATCATATTGCAAAGCTAAATTGCACATTTTTTTTTAAAAAAAGCCATAAATTGTGATACTGCAGGATTTAATTAAATTTTTATTTCTGAAATCTTGAGAGAAGACATAACTCTCAGGTCAACGGCAGCTTATTTTTGCAGCCGCGCACCTTTATCTAAAATAAAAAAAATATTTAGTTTTATTTTCATTTCAATTTGCATTCATCAGAAAGAACCACCTTAAAGTTAAAATCTCAAGACGGATGAGAAAAAGGCTGTAAACGGCCTCAGGCACCCAGGTAAATTTCGACGATATTTGATAACAACTATATAGCCTGTAAACGTTAGCGTAATATCGTAAAAACGAAAATACCTGCAAGTATTAACATAAATTTAATACTGTTAAGACACTCTGGGAAATCTTAACATTGATTTGTCCACAATAGATTCAAACCGATGGCAGAGACGATAACTTACTCTGGATTACAAATAAATATTTTCTACTGTTAGAAAATTTTTTGTTTTAATGTATGATTCCTAGTTTAGTAAATTAAATTTATAGGATTTTTACACACCACTGCATCAAAAGCTTATACAAAACGCCCCTTTGTTACAGTTATAGCGATGCAGTTTGCAAAAGAAAAGTATTTTCTAGTGGTAACGAAATTTAGTTAGTTCAGTTTAGTATTTTTCATTTTAGGTAATTTTTCCTCCACTACATACCAAAAATTCAAAGTATATTATGAAATGCAACTTTATTTCTTTTATCACGCGATTGTTCTTTGAGTAAGAGTACTTATCCTTATTCTACAAGTTTTAGTATTTAATTCGTTACTAATTTATTAAAAGTTGAGCTAAAAGCGGATCAGTTGGCATCCTTGCAGTTATTTAAATAACACTTTTAAAATGTTAACAAAATTAGTCAATAACTCTACTAATTTTGTTTATATTTCTCCATCATTTTTTACAATATTTCTTAGAATCCGGAGCAGCTGGCATCTTCATTGCGTATCCACTCTAGACTCGCTGAGTCATTTGTTTGATTAAACTCATTTTTGGTTAATTAAAGAAAGAAAAATTGAAAGCATTTATCATATGCATTTTCATTCATAATATATTATCTTCCATTATCAAAAGTGATGAATAAAAATTATCTAATAGGACAATTAAAAAGAAAATTAAGACTCCATCCTTATCGAAATCTTGTTTTTTAATTTACTAATTAACTATCAAGTATTTACCCGTAACTACAAATGAAAGTATTAAACAGTTATGTGCTACACAATCACAACAACTTGTTTATTCCATTTGTCTACACAAGCCCCAAGTCGTCCACACTAGCCCCCTCTCGTGGCAATAACAATAACAACTCGTGCAATAATAATAAAGTGTACAGATGAATAGTATCAAGTTTGAGAAATTCTCCTCAGTTTGTTCTCTTTTCCTCTAAATAAAGGAAATTAAAATATTCTTCCTGATTTTATGATAATATTCTTCACGTAAATCCAAAAAGAAAAACAAAATACTTAACTCTCTAAACTTCCTTAAGATTTTAAGATGTGGAAATCAGGGAGGACTTGTTGTCTTTCTTAACTACATTTCTAAATTGAAATATAATTTATAAAATTCTGAATTATATTTCAGAACAATGAAATTAATTTATTTCACTTCCTTCATGCTTTTGAAATTTCGAAGTGAAGAATCAATAATATACAGCCTTTTTTTAATCATCCTCCATATATTTATTGAATTTAATATTCATTTAAGTGATTTTGTAAACAGGAAGAGGAAGACATTGAAGCAATATGATTATAAGAAAAACTTTACTTTTTTATTGATTATCACATATTATTCAAATTATTTAGAGATTATCTATTGTGAGTGAATCTAAAATTTTAAAACTTATACTACAGGAATAATTTTTATTTTCCCGAAAAAATAATTTTATGTTCATTTGGAACTCTGTTTTGTTTTTAACATATGGATAAGTATTGACTTAACGTTGGGCTATGCTACCATAGGTGGGTAGCTAAACTCATTATTGCACACAAAATATTCAAAGCTATTACCATCACAATAAAGCCCTTTTTTTTGTAAATTTGAACCTTGCATACATTTTATCTTAACACTTTCATCGTGGAAATGACGCTCCTTTGTCCCACGCTTACTGTCTGAAATTGAAACAAAACGCAAATTCTCTTAAGAGTTGTTCTGAAAAATAATAATCAATCGCGATCAATAACCATATTCACTAATACAACAACAGAGCACAGCGAATATTCCTGGAATACGAGTTAACAAGTCAGTCGCGATGAAAGAATGAACCTAATTCGGACTACTGATGCGAAAACACAACTATTTTTGTTGTAATGCATTTACACGCTTAGACAAATATAATATTTTCTACTGTTAGCTACCACTTTTCTTTTAAAATATCAGGTTTCTATAATTTAAAATCAAATAAATATATATTTATTGTGAATCGCAATGAAATAAACATATCTTGATTGTATGCCATAGCTGAACATATTATTCTCAGGGAGTTCGCTAATGTAAAGGCTATTATGTTATTATTAAATTGTTATAATTATTAATGTGTACACTGGTGGACAAAATTAAGAGATGGAAAGCATTTTCGCACATGCAAGATACCCGCACACCGCTCCATGTGTTTGACAATGATTCCGTGAATGCCCAGAGGTACAGGCAGGAGGTCCTAGAGCCCTATGTGCGTCTTTTCAGGGGAGCTGTTGGCCCTGAGTTCATTTTTATGGACGACAATGCGCGACCATATAGGGCTCTCATGGTTGATGAGTATCTGGAAAGCGAGAATATTCAACGAATGGATTGGCCAACCAAATCCCCTGACCTGAATCCTATTGAACATGCTTGGGATGCTCTTGGGAGAGCTATTGCGATGCGCTAACCTCTCTCCAGAACCATTCTGGAGTTAAAAATTGCTCTGGTGGAAGAATGGGAGGGTCTTCCACAAGTCCACCTTAACTCCCTTGTTAACAGCATGCATACTCGTTGTGCATGCTGTCTGTCTGTCAGGGGTGACCATACACCATATCTAGATACAGGGAAATCTTAACATTGATTTGTCCACAATAGATCCAAACCTATGGCAGAGACGATAACTTACTCTGGATTGCAAATAAATATTTTCTACTGCTAGTAAAAATTTTTTTTAATGTATGATTCGTAGTCTAGCAAATTAAATTTAAGGAGTTTTACACACCACTGCATCAAAAGCTTATACAAAACGCCACTTTGTTACAGTTATAGAGATGCAGCCTATACTAAAGGCAACTACCTATACTAGAACCTCATACTAGAGGCAACACACACTGTACAAGCCTCACTTTTATTGTCATCTTTTATCCTTAAGTTCAAACTACATTGGATTTATTGGCAATAGGTCTTGCCAGTGAATGACACTTTCATTTTTGTTTTGCATACTTTATTATCATGGAATAAGCTATATCCATACCAAACTTCATTTATTTATATTCAGTAATTTTTGAGATATTTGGGAAAATGTCTTCTATCTCTTAATTTTGTCCACCAGTGTAGTAGTGGACACAATTATTTGTAAATATTATAAACCATTTCGGGACGGGCGAGTCATAAATGTATTCGCACGGAGTCTGGGTCAGAATAGCAAAAAATAACATGCGGTAACCTAAGTTTGGGCATAGCTAATTTGATAGACTTATTTTTGCTTTCACTTTAAATCTGACACACAAGTTTAATTTAAATTGTTATCTGGTTACCGTTTCAGATTGTCTCGGAAGCTTCTAGGTTGGCTTCTATATGCATAAGTATAAAGGACCCCATTTCTAAAAGCTTTAAGCATGATCTTTCAAATTGTGCTAACAGTTTTACCTTCTTCCATAACAATTTGACTCTAAAAGAAATTTAGAGTAGCGCTTCCAAATTTTTGTCACACCTCTACATTTTTAGTTGTTTAAACGGAGCAAATAAAAACTATTTTATTATTTCTGTTTACTACACTATACACAGGGCAAAAAAAAATTTCATGACTGAATCGGGAGCAATTTTATAAAATTTTATTTAGATCTGAAATCATACGACTGCTATTTTTTAAACAATTTCAGAGGTAATGAAATAAAAGTAACTATCCTCTTTAAGTGGTAAAATGTCCTACCACCTTTTTTTTTTTATAAAAATACAACAGTGTAATTATTTAATCAAATTTTTGATGAGTAAATAATCTTTTATAAAGTACAACACATATTTTTTAACCCGTTGCACTCCGATTACTTTAAAATGCTGAACTAATTGTTATTACTAATGCAACTTGCGAATACCAGCAGGCCTGCACCAAGCGGATTTAAGGCAGATGATGCGTTTCTTGTTTTCGGGAGGCCCCATCTATCCTCAAGAATACGACTTTAGCGACACACACACGTCACAGCCCTCTTATAGGGCGGACCCATTCATACACCCGTTCCTTCACTCACAGATCGTTATTCTGACCTGAACCAGAGAACTATCAATCTCCAATTCAGTACCCCCAAAGGTATGATTTGTCATGGGAAAATGGAGGACCTTGTGATCCGACAGATTTAACGTGCACCAGTCACTGTTTAAAGCGCATGGAGTTTTCAGTAGGAGGGGATCGAACTCACGACCTTTCTGGCATGGTACCAACCAGGCTATACCGATCCCAGTTTGAACAAATAAAGGCACGAAGTTATTTAAAATCAATAATACAGTATTTTTTTTATATAATTTTTATAATTCTCAAAATAATGTGGCTACTAATTATTAATGTATGAATTTCATCAATTTTAGAGGGGTGACTGCTGATGTCGTCTGAGAATGCAAAGGTTTAATGTCTGATTCTCGGTTCAGTAAATTAGATTTAATGAAAATTTTAGTAAATTAAACTAGCGTTGTGTAAGACATGGTTACATAAATAAGCTCTCCATTGCTTAGTTTATTAATCAATATTGAAACTGATTTCTGATTGAACTTAATTTTTCTATCCGGCATTAAATAAAATACAAAGTGAAATCTTGCGTTCACGTTTTTATTATTTAGTAATTTAATTTGTTTGCGTCACTTTGTGAAGAATGACATTTATCTTTTACTCATGAAAGGAACAATAAAAATACTCCTATAATGTACTTTGCTTACATTCCTGTCGGCCTCTTACTTCTCTTTCAAACAAAATGGATTAATGTCGCGCATTAAGACAGCAAACCATTATTCACACCCATCAGACTAACTGCAACTGTACCTGATATGTTACGTCATGAAGTATATTTCTATTGTCTCAAGATACTCTTTAATCTTCAATTGTATACAGTTTAAGTTGTTTTTATTTTCTTATGAGTGCTTTCAGGTCAGTTTCAAATTGCCTTTGTGGGAGTCTCATTCAAACTGATTCATAATCTCTTGTCCTGTGCTTACTTCAGATTTCATTTTAAGACATAATTGTTCTTTTCCGAATAGTGTCATTTTGTTTTTCGTTTTGTAAACAATTATTTGCCCTTTGTCTTGTTTAAAATGATATAGCGAAGAGAGGAAATAAATATATATATCACTTTGAGGTTTTTCATTACAGTGACAGAGTTTTTAATTTAAAAATTCCCTGGAGAATTTTTCTAAAAATGATTGAAATGGGTAGAGTCTGTTTTTTTTCTCCAAATATTTTAATATTTAGGAGATCCTTGAAATAAAACTATATCTATAATTTTGATTGATCCTAAAAGTGTTCTATGGAATTTAAATTAGGACGCTGCGAAGACTAGTTCAGTTTTTGAACACCATTTCGTAAAACCACGGCTACTCAAATCTCAATTTGAGAATCGAGCGGTTATCCTGCTAAAAGAAAAATGGGGTTTCCCGGAAATATTGCCATAGAGTTGGGAGGGCAGTTATGTCCACATATATATAAGAGTTTATGCTTATTAAACTAAGTAAATAAAATACACAGTGCAAAACATGAAACACACCTTAAGATTCAGATGCCAAAGGCAAGTTTCACTTCATTAAGTAGATGTCCGGATACTTTTGAAATCGCAAATTAGAAATAAGAAGAAATGGGTCACTAAAAATAAATTACTATATGTAACTATAAATATTGTGCAAAATTATTTTAATTTTTCAATCAACAGAGTAATAGAGTTTTTATATTGTCATTAATATTAAAATACATACAATGATAGATCGTTCGTTCGTTCGTTCGTTCGTTGTAATGCAACTGAGCGTCTGAGGCCTTACGGCCCTTTTCCCATTCATCCTGAAATTAGACTAAGAAACATACATGACGAAAATAAGTTTGAAGAGCAAAATGGATACAATGATCGATGCAAAATTTTCCAGTTTTTATAGGAAAGTTTTCTTCAATATTTAAAGTAGTAGCAAATTTTTTTGCTTTACCATCGCACGCTGGCCAACTTCTTCAACTCTCTTTTGGCGGGACATGTTTCTGAAATATATAAAGTATTGTAAATCGCAAAAATATATAGTCGCATGCATTTATTTCGTTTTTGATTTAATAAATTTGAGTTGCGATCAGTTTGGGTTTTAGTTTAATAAATTTGAACTACGAGGAGTTTTACCACCACAACTTCACAACTTGTTTAAATATTTATATTGTTAAATATTTATAATTTTCTTCTGGATCAATTTAATTTGCAGCAATAATAGCCATACAACCATTAATATATAATCAGAATATGTCACTTAAACTGAAGAAGCTACTATATACAGCAATGATCCGCCCAATACTTACCTATGCCTCACCTGCCTGGACAACGATACCTCAACATCTACTGAAGAAATTAAACCAATGCCAAAACAAGATCCTTAGAGAAATAGCCTGTGCAAGATGGTTCATCTGGAATACCAATATACATACAGACCTTAAAATACCAACTCTATCACAGCATATATGCAAGTTAAACGCAGATTTTTTCGATAAAGCCATAGAATGTAAAACAGCAAATTTTAATGAAATCTTTAAATTGGAAAATTATATCAAAGATAAAAACTACAGACCAATAGCTGCACATTTCACCTCCGACGCCTCATATCATAACTATTAAAACAAATAATTTCATCAACCTTTCTGAAAATAACGTTTCCTCATGCTGATACAATTCTAAACAACTCCAAAATCAAAGTAACACAGTTGTAGAGCAAGCTGCTCATTTTATTTTTTAATTCCTTTTTAGTTATTCAAGCAAAGTGCTTGAAACATTCACAAATGCAACTCCACTTCCTGCTTACCTCAATGCTCAACCAAAACAGTGTTAAGATTCTCTAAATGAATGGGATAGGGGTCGCTTCGCGACCCAGGTGCCCAATTAAATCAAAACTCTAGGACTAAATCAATTTAAGACGAAATGCCGTTTATTTCCCATCCCTAATCCTGTTTGTGTTCTTGTTACCTTATTGACCAACCACAAAATACCAATATTTTACGATGAACGGGAAAAAGTCCCATCTGAGGCCTCAAACTCCCATTTCGAACTTAAGGACTATGACTATTTTGTTCTTTAAATGTTGGCTAAATATCAATTAAATATCTGACAATTTCGATCAGCCAAAATTTTGCAGTTTTTACATATTTTGTTTAGCATTTTAAAAATAAAAAATAAGTCTGGAAAAATTCAAGAGACTCTGCAGTGCTACTAGACTGTGATTTTAATTTAACTCAAAAGAACTGAGGAAACTACCAACTTCGATTAAGTGCGAAGGTACTAGTGATTTTTATTCGTAAATTAATAATGATATAATTTCGAGTCGTCAACTTCACCGTGAGGAAAATTTATATTCTTCATGATTAAGCTATTTTTCTCACCTTTTTAATTACGGATTATAGTGATCATATCATGCGGAAATATTTTTTTTCTCATGAAAATCCGATCAGTTAAAATACAATTGTTGAGTTGAATACTAATTGTCAACTTTCTGTTCGTTCTTTTTTATTTCTGACTATAATCTCGTTTAATTGTTTTTTTTTCTCAATTCAAAGAGCTTTTAGAAAAACCGTAAAAACGATTATTCTGATTTATTTGTTGAAGGAAGTTAACGCTGAAAACCTCCTTGTTGTGCATGTTGTAATTTCATTTAAAGTAGTTTTGCTCAATTATTCCTAACAGTCTCGATTTAATATTATAAAACTGCATCATTATTATTCAAGATTAGATACCTATCAAGATACAAATAATGAACTATAGCATTATTAGTAAAGATGTGATTAATGAATTATTGCATTATAAGCAAAGAATAGTTAAAGAAGAAGGAAGCTAGAGTAGACATTGGATTAGTGTAGATCAATGAAATATTTCTGTCATCTAACACTCAAAATTTCTCAATAAAGCTTGGCAGGTTGTTAAAACTTTCATATGTAGTTGCATGAAGAAACACTTGAAAGAATAAATTAATTAAAAAACAAGGTCTTTATGGCAGAAAAGTAATTTCTTAATTTGCTTTTTGGTTTCCTCTTTAGACTGATTTTATAAAATGTTTTTAATAAAAGAAGAAGTTATTCTATAAATGAATACGTTTATCCCAGATTTTAATTATCACTTTTGATTTATCTTTCTTTAATTAAATGATCACGAGTTTAATTAAATAAACGACTTCACATGACAAGTGTGGACTCATAGTAGTGGGATTACCGTCAATGGTATTAAGAATCTCATGGATTTTAAATAACTTATTTGTATACCATCTTACTTATTAGTATATTTTCGGATTTACCGGAAGATTTTATTTTTATATTTAATGTGATAGCAAAATTTTTGCATTTATAACTGCTTTTTGTTTCAACAAATTCAATTTAATCTACTTTTAGATATACTAGTAAATTTAAATAGGTAAAACAATTATATATAACGCTGAATATATAGGGCTGAATATAAAAGTAAGAGCACGCAGGAGATACACGCAGTGTTCGCTTTTAATCGATTAAATTAATCGCTTAACGATAAAATTTTGATCGATTAAGTTAAGATACTACAATCTTGGAAATTTGTTGGTGGAAAAATGCTAAATTACAATTAACTTAAATTTCATTATTAAAAGAATTTTTTTCTTTTGCAAAGCCGAGCAAGTTGACATCTGCGTGTAATGAAGACCACGAAGGAAATTTAATAAAATAATCTTTTACTCATATTTTTTAATTTTTTGGATTAGTTTCAGCAAAAACGTACTTTCCAGAAATATCTAGTTTATTAGATGTTTAAGATTATCAGAGCCTCTTTAAGAAATCACAGCTAGTGGATATAACAAACATCAGAATTTTTGATATTTGGAATTTTTGTAAAAATACTTTGTGAGTTATGAAAGATTTTTGCTCAAAAATGATGAAATTTTTTTAAAAATTAAGTTTTTAGTTCGGAATTTTTAAAAAAAAATTTTCTGCCAAAGACATGTATTAACTGTTTTCACAGAGTAAACATGTACATGTAAATATTCTGCGAGATAAAAGAAGCAATTTTTTTCTTAGATGCTGAGAAAAGGTGCATTAAAAAAAACCTCAGCTTTAGCATTATTGGTATATGCTTTACTTACTTTTGTTAAGATTATAGTTGTAAAAGGAAAAAAATCTGGATTTTCTGGAATATTTCATTTTTAATATTAATGTGGTAGTACATTTTATGAATTCGCAATTGTATAGTTTTAATAAATTTAATTTAAATTATTTTGTTTGATTTCAATAACGTATATTTAAATCAATATAGTTAAGTATAGTATGATCTTATAGTATGATCTGATAATCTTAAACATCTAATAAACTAGATATTTCTGGAAAGTACGTTTTCGCTGAAACTAATCCAAAAAATTAAAAAATATGAGTAAAAGATTATTTTATTAAATCAACCAACTTTTACTTCGGTTTATATCGAGTTATTTTAGCTAGTTCCATCGTAATTTTCTTTTTACTATATTAAGCGTAATTAATTGAAATAAACAATTTATTTTCTCCCATATTAAAATATTATTAACTTGATTAATTATTTCATAAGACTTCAAATAAAAATATTTTTTAAAAAAAGGCGCGATTTTTTTAAAAGAGAAGGTAGTAACTTTTGAAACTCTTGAATTTACTTTGTGAGTCTTTCGGCTGTTAATTTTCCTTTTCTTTTTGCTTTGTTAAATTCATCGATAATGAAATTAAAAATAAAAATATGTATGTATATTTCTAATGAATACTATAAATATTGGATCGTTTGGAATGTTTGTGTCGATTTTCAATAGGCGGAATTCCGCCAAAAACATTCAAGTGGTAGCAAATTACTCATCAAAGCAATTTTAAGTTTTCCCAATTTCGCAACCACTTTAATCTAGATAATATTCGTATAGCAAGGATCAGACTTCAATACATGCAATACCTTTCCAATTCTTTGTTGTGATCAAGAAATTTGAATGATTCATTTTTGAAAACAAGAAATATATTTTATAGTATAAATTTTGCTACCACTTTTTGGTGGACCTTTGGGAGCTCAGCCTATCAAAAATCGGCATAAGTTTTTCGGACGACCCTATATAAAAAACACAGTGATGCAATTATTTTTCACAATTTTCCATTGCAATCTAATTTAAAAAATTGAGTTACGTATATTTTTACAAAACTGGATTATTATTTAACTGTTCACGATGCATTTATGTAAATTACGATGCATTGTGTAGGGGAGAAAGAACAGATATTGTAAGTTCGTAATTTTGCCTAAAATAAACATTCTTTTTAGTTTCTGATTCTCTCATTTGTTGGATTAATCAATGAATCATCAAAATCTTTGAATATTTCTGTATTATTTCATTAACAGGCTCCTTGATTTTATGGGGAAATAATTTATTTTACTAGATCAAAAATCAACTTTCAAGTTATATTTGAATTACAAGCCTTCCATGCTTTCGAATGTAGTCAAAATAATTATTATTTTAAATGATTTCAAGACCTGACACTATATCATTTAGAAATCATCAATTAAGTTTGACAGAAAAAAACTAGCATCTTTTGCCAAAATATTTCTCTTATAAGTTACATTAACAGAGAGATAACGTTTTTAAATCAAATTTTAAGGATAAAGTCATTGAAAAAACATTCTACATCAGTTCTCGCCATTTTGCCTTAAAAAAAAATAACAAACTGTACGTATTTCACAAAATGCGCTTGCTAAACGGTTCTACTTCAATTTCTGTCTAACCTAAAATAAATTATATTCATTGTATTCAATATTTGTGTTATGATATAAATGCACAAAACTATGATTAGTCAAACCCATTATGCCACTAGCAACCCATTATGCCACTAGTATGCCACATTATACCACATTATGTCACTCACTATTCATTAACAACCGTTTAAAAAGAATCTTGCGTATAAAGAGGGTCCATAAAATTTGTAGTGCAGAAATCCTTAGAAAAGCGAAACAGAAACCAATCGATCTGGAAATTAAAAAACGTAAATGGAAATGGATTGGTCATGTTCAATCCAAACTTGAAGAGCTTAAAGTGAAAAAAGTTTTTGATTGGAACCCTCAGGGCAATAGAAAAAGAGGAAGACCTGAAAATACTAGGAACAGGATGACTGTAAACGAATTGAAAACAATAGGAGAAACATGGAGAGAGGCAAAATGTCTGGCCACAAATAGAGTGAGATGGAAAGCTATGATAGAAGCCCTATGCACTAATTTGACGTAAAAAGGAATATCTGAGTATTATGCCTCTATTTTCTGTCCGAATTCAATGAGAATTTTATGAAATTCCCAAAAGCAATTCTTTAGATATCTATTGAAGTTTTCCACTATAGGGAAAATAATCAATTCAAATATTTAAAGAAATTTTCTTTGTCAAAACACTTAGACATATCATATTCCCATTTATGTACATTCCCGTTTAATTGAGCGTAGGGACACAGGTCAAATGACCGTTATCAATTATAATGATATGAGTGGGTGGTGCAATTAGTGTTGGTTTTACTCGAAAAGACACCAGGATAATATCGAAAATAAAACAACGCAAAAAAAACCTGCTAATTAAAATTATAACAAATATTTTTATACTGTTTCCCACATTATTTTCCCACACACAGCTGAGCGAAGAAAAGATTTTCCCAGCGAAAACAAATTTCTCAAAGCACTTTGCGTCGAATGAAAATGCAAATCAATTCATTTGATTGCCCACATTTTTGTATATCTTTCTTTTTTATTTCACCATACAAAGAGAAATAAATTACTCGAGCGATTCTAAGACAGGAAACACAAACTTGTAATCACTAAAGGGAAAAATCATGTCAACTGTAACAATGTAATTAGCGTGGCTTTGGAGGAAGAGAAAACTGTTCATTTTCTGCTTCATTACTTCAATTATTTATGTCTAAATATATGTGGAAAAAGAAGTTTTCAAGTGATATGGTTTTTATTGTTCGGCAGGTAATGCTCGGCAATTAAGAATTCGAATGCAGATATCATCCATGTTTAAAGGATTCCGGTAGCATGATGCAAATAATATTGATGCCAGGCATCGTTTAGGAAGTGTTCACTAATTTCAAGATTTATTTATAGTTTTAAATTCATTTATTTATAGATTACTTTATGTGAATAAGACTAAAAATAATGCTTGTATTATGAGGAAAGCCTTTGCTCTAGGCGGTTTTAAAATTAAATTACGAAAAGATTTTTTTTTTAAAAAAGGAGATTAAATCCTTGTGTTTTAAAAAATATGAAAACTATTATTTATCAAAGTGATTTTAGATAGTTACATGCTTCAAAGGGGAAAAAGTAACGTCAAGGAAATAAAAATCTTTAAAAATAACAAAAGAGAAATTTTAGCAGTTAACGTTTTGCGAGACGAAATGATTTATCTGAAACATGCTTCAAGTAAAATGGCATGGCGTGAAACATTTTACAAGTAAAATGGCATTATGTGAAGCATTTTACTAGTAAAACGGTATTGTATAAAACCGTAACTAATTACAAAATTTTAACAAATTAACAGTAAATTTGCGATGAAATATGTTTATGGTTTTTCGCTAGTTTAGGTTAATTTTAAAAAGAATTAAAATTTTAAAACGCATTAAAGGCATTGTGTGAAACATGTTTCAAGTAAAATGGCATTATGTGAAACTTTTACAAGCAAAATGGCAATGTTTGAAACTTTTACAAGTAAAATGGAAATGTTTGAAACATTTTACAGGTAAAATGGCATTGCGTGAAAGAGTAACAAATTTTAAGATTTTAATGAATTAACAGTAAATTTGCGATAAATTATGTCTATGGTTTTTCGTTAGTTTAGGTTAATTTTAAAACGACTTCAAATTTAGGGGAGAGGGGGACCAGTGTGCACATGGGGCTAGTGTAGACAAATGGAATAATTTTGATATACTTTAATAAAAAAAATCTCTGTAAATTATGGCAGATTGGAAAACTGTGTTGCACTTTCATATGTAGTTTCAAGACAAAGCACTAAATAATTATGAAGCAAATAAATAAACAAGGTTTTTTTTGGTGGGAAAATAACTTATTGCAATAAGTTATTTTATAATATTAATATTGCTTTTGTTGCAATTTTAGCAGTTTTTATCCATTTCTTTAAAAAAAAAAAGAGAGATGTCATGCATGAATATATTTATTATGCGTTTCAAGAGTCATTTTATACGTTTTCTTAACGTATAAAATTTTTAACGTATATTAACGTTTTCTAATTAACTTAATTTGAAATTAATTAACTATTTTTAATTATTCCTTAAAAGAACAATACAGTTTTCATGCATTTCATGTTCATGTTTATCTTTTTATTGCAATAAAACGTATGAAAAAAAGTGTAAAATTTCGTGTGTAAGTAATTTTTTTAAGTGTATGCTCATTAAGACTGTTTTGAATTTAAAAGGATTAATTCAATTCAATAGGGGAGGGGGTATGTGTTAAATAAAATAAATAAAATACTGATAATAATGTGCTCATGCGCACATTGGGAAACAGCCGTTCTCCCTTCCCACGGAAGATGAATTTAGTTAGCCACTGATGAAATTAGTTGGTAAGATGAGACTAGTTTAAGCCACTATGAGTGGCATAAATTTCATTTTACTTATTCCTTTTTTTTGTGGTTAAATTAACGTTGTTTTTCTGTTTTCTGCCCCTTTTTTATTTTTACAAACCCCAAACACATGGAGCTTTTTTCTTGTTTTGTTAAATAAACGTTGTTTTTCTGCTTTCTGATTTTTTTTAATTTTTACAAACACCAGACAGTGGAGTTTTGGATTGCATATTTAGTGACCCCAGACTTCTGATTCTACTACCATACCTGTAACAGAATCCACAAATTTAGTATTTATGCTATTAAACAATTGTTTCTGGTTACACATGATCTACTTATACATAAATACTCTACCTTTTGATGTTTGTACTATTTAAGAGAGTAAGTTGTATGAATTAAGCAAGCGTTGAAAGCGAAGGTGAGTTTCTTTTTTTAGTGGTGCCATCTATGGCCAAGAATACAACTTTAGACACACTCACGTCACAGCCCATTTATAGGGTGGACTCATTCATTCATACACAGATCTTAATTTTGACCTGAACCAGACAACGATCAATCTCCGATTCAGCACCCCCAGAGGTATGATTTGTTATGGGAGCATGGAGGACTTCGTGAAACGACAGGTTTAACCACCAGTTTTCACCATCCACCATTTACTGCACGGGGAGTCTTCTGCCACCGGCGATCGAACTCACAACTTCTCGGACATAGGCCCAACCAGGCAATCCATATTTGGTTTTGATTTTATCTTCAAATCGTACTACTTGCAGACCGTGCAAGAACAATTAACTTCAAGCACTTGCTATACGAATATTAATCCTAAAAAATAATATAAGTAGCTGAATAACTATATTTTATTACTAAAAAATTTTCATAATGAGATTGTCCGTGATTTGTAATTGACAACAATTTAAATGTGAAAAATGGTATGATTTAGGCAATCTTCCTATATCTGTATTGAATTATGAATTTTATAAGTCGTATTAAAACTGGAAAAAATTCTTGAATGAAATGTTTATTGCTTTAAGAAGAAAAAAAAACTGTCAGCAAATTGGAGTTCCATTGAGTGAGAAAATATATTTTATTTTGGTATAATGTATGCATGCGTCGTTATTTGAAATAGATGTTTAAAGAAAACATGTGTCTTAATCGAATAATTATTTAACGCTTTATTTAGAAACTTAATTTTATTCTAAGATCCAGTTTATTCTGCCTTTGAACTAAATAGCAATTTACTATTTTAGACAACAATAAATTTTTAAAAGTCACACGTAAGTCCAATCTAAATATGAATGTTTAAGGAATATCTTTGTTCTATCAAAAATATTTTTTTTTAATTTTGTAGCCATCATTTTTTTAATGTGAAAATGTTATTTTCAAGAACCACCAGTTAAGGAACGGTTAAAAAAATTAAAAGAGCTGATATATTTCCACTTAAATTGATCTATACTTGTAATAATTGAGTTCTGAACATCAAAAAGCCGAAAAAGTTAAAAATTAAGACATTAATATTCTTTGAATACGAAAAAAATGCTTCAGATTTGAAGAAAATAAATTAAAATTGTTTGACTGAAGAATTAATATCAAACGTGGTATCTTAATGCTTCATTGTCTATTTTTCGCATTTTTTCTCTTCCTTCCAATTTCGTTGAATTTCCCCTAAGTATATCTTTCAATCTAGATAGTTGAGTAAATTATATAGAACAGGAAGAATAACTTTCTCTTCGGGTGAAGAAAAATATCTCATTGTTCTTGGAAGATTAAAACAGGCGTGGCTTTTTCTTTTCTTTGCTCTCATCTTCAGATTGACCTCATCTTGTCAGATCATTTGTTTTGCTCTCCTGAAAAAAGAAAAAAAAAGCAGAGCATGATGGGTAAGGTTGCTTAGCTATTCCACCTGAGTTTGCCGTTTAAGTGAAGAAACTCAAACTTGTGGAATTCTTCCTTGAGCTAATTATCTGAAAATGAAAGTAAAAATAATAAATAAATAAATAAAAATAAACTGCATTTAAAAAAAGTTAGATCTAAAAGAGATTCTACGTATTAGCCAGGCTCATTTTTTTTGTTATTTTAATGAATTCGGAGACGCCAACTGCTCCGGATTCGTCAAATATTTTTAAAAATAGATGGAAAACTACCAACTAAAATGTTCAGATTTTCGGTTGATTTTGCTAAATTAGTAAAAGGCTAAACACCGCTTAATTATCCTAGCATGATTTGGTTATTGGGCACCTGGGCCGTAAAGGTGCCCACATCCCATTCATCACGCACTTTTTGATCTTTGAGTAGACACATTGAGATCAGCTAACCTTTTGGTTGATGATTTGAAAGCTCGAACTCTTTTCTCGAAGAACGGTTCAATTGTGACAAAGTAATAAACTTTTGAATTATTTAGAAGTAGTTGTGTATAAACCCCTTATAAATCGAATTTATAAAACTATGAACAATGCGAGCCGGGTGCAGATTCGCATTGACCAGCCATCGCTGGGATTCGAACCCGGTTCACCTCATTGGGAGGCAAAAGCTATATTTTCTGAGCCCACACGGCTTTCGTGTACTCCTTTAAAAATAAAAGTAAAGACAAAAAAACATATGACCTTAACATATCGCATCATTAACTAAAATGTATTATTACCTTCTTTCCACGACGCCCTACGTTCCAATGAAGTGGGGACAGATAGTAGTCACTCGAGTGAGTTTCAAAAAAACCTTGTTCGAACCTTATTATTGAATTGCATAAAAACTGTATCTGATGGAGAGAATTCAATTGCAGATTTGAAATAAAAAAATATCAGTATTAAATCAATATTACGCTACAGGGATGGAAATTTCCCAGTGTTATCAAATCGGTTTAACTCATTGAAAGTCTTCTCGTGCGTCAATACTTCCCGTGAGATGAAAATAATGAAATTTTGCTACCGACCAGTGACCAGTTCTAGCATTTTTAACAATAACCACTTTTTGAAACATGGGACTACTTTTTCGAAAAATTTAAAATTTGAGATTATAAAAAAATTGTCAATGTTAATACTGTAGGACATTTTTTTAGAAGCATTTCTCAAAATACGGGAAACATCACAACATTCTCCTTAATATAGGGTAAACATTGCATATCTAAAATTAAGAAAAATTTAAAGAGGCAAGCATGAAGTAAAGTAATTTTCAGAATATGACGTAATGTTTATAATAATACTATATTTATATTTTATTTTATAACCGTCGTTAAACAGTAGATCCAATTCTAAGTTTACGACTACCAACGTTGAAGAAAGCACCGAATTTGACGAAAAAAAACAAAAGTGTTTTCTTGAAAGAAGTAGTTAGCGAAATAAAATATCTACTAAGTTTTAATGTTAATAGCTCTATTCTCGTTTTCTTGTTTTAGCTCTTTTCAGAACAGCACTTTAATCTTTTAAATACTTAAGCTGTTTAAAGTAAAATATTTTCAAAAACTTTATAACCCCTGGGTATGTAACTTTCCTGATTCCAACCTAAAACATACACTTTCTTGTTTTTTAAATATTTTTTTTTATATTTGTTAATTTTTAATTTTTTCCAATTTTCGATTTAGTTATTTATTATTAATTTAATTATTTATTATTAATTTAATTATTTATTATTAATTTAATTATTTATTATTAATTTAATTATTTATTATTAATTTAATTAATTAGTTTGAATTTTATCTTGATTTTCTAAAATCACTTTAAAATATTAATGTTAAAAATAAAAACGATTTAAAAAAATTAAAATAGAACATTTTCTTTTTTCAAGAAAATTTAAAAATGCTTCTAAGAAAAAAAAATTAAAACAAATTGTATGAGATACAGGTATTTGAATTGATTCTTTTTTCCATTTTTTTTTAATTTCCTTTTTTTAAGTTTTTATTAATTTATTTTGAGCGTCTGGGTTCCCAAACTTAGCAGATTTAATAAATTCGTAGCAAAACAATTCATCTTTATTTTCGTTGAACATCAACCTCGTATCTTTCAAAATATTACTCGAGCATGCATCAACATTTAAATGCCTTATTGAGAAATTTGTTATCTGTCTTTTGCAAAATTTTTTATGATGGAAAACTTTGGTTTTGTGATCCAATGTCTCAAGAACGAAAAGAGATAAAATTCGTCTTTAGCCTTCTTAAAAAGAAAATTGCTTTAACTGTTTAGCGCAGAATTTACTTAAGAAAATCGTACTCATCACGAATCAAATTTTCTCCTTCACTGAGCCATGCATATAAGATTTCAAGAGCAGCGTAATTTACAGTACCTTATTCTAATAGAGAAAATTTTACGTTGAAGAAATAAGATCACTCTGTTCCCTGCTATACTAGCGTTTATTTCCTTCTAAAGGTCATTGTTAAAGTTTATTTTGATTGTTATCGATAAATATAAATATTGAATAATTTTATCCTCTAATATACATATAACGTGAAACTGTCTGCGTCAAAGAAATGCTGAAAAATCCCTCAGGCAATTCTACAACTCATTGATCCCTCAGTTGGAGATATAATTTTTCTAGCTGTATGGTAAGTTATTTTCGAAGAATAATTGATTTTGTCTGGTTCGATCATTTCAGAGCCATATTTCACTAAATGACTGAACCCGAGTTCTAATTGCAACTACAAACAATAAGACTTTCGATTAGTTTGCCTGTTCTGGGATCTGTATTTATGGAACGCTGATAAACTGTCACAAAAACAGGTGAAATTTCTCTTCTCACTTTGGCAACAAAAAGCTGAAAGGAACTGAGCTTTAAGTAAGACTGTAAACGAAAGATTCATGTGAACTGTTCAGCATTTTTGTTTTAGATGTTCCTGTTAATTTACGAGGGTAACATAAAAATGTAGAGCTATTTTGCTTTTTAATTTTAATGATGTTTATTAAGGAGCGCTTATCAATAGAGATCAACCAAAAATATGTTGCTCAAAATTTAACTAAAAAAGAAAAAAAAACTTCCGCTGCACTCTCTCTATTTTTTTTAGCCTTAATTTTTTTTTTTCAATTTCTAAACTTTCTTTTTGTCTTTTTTAAATACATTCTATCATACAAGTTTACGTCAATAAGACGAAATTAAAACTGTTATATCTCCTAACACTAAAATTTATAACAGGGTATGCAGAAAAAGTCTACAAATTACTATTTGCAAATGAAATTTCCAAGTAACACTGAAGAGTAGAGAAAAGGGGACAGTTTTAAAAAATAGGCCAAAAATATTAATCGTTATTTGGTACACATACCGTACTTTTTTTTAATGAAATTTGATAAACGTTTCTTTTTGCCTTGAATGATAGATAAACTAATTTTGATAACGAGTTTTTCAACAATCTCTTTTTTTATAAGAAATTTTTTTTCTTCCTAACACTAGTCCCATATCATGGACTGGTGAGGACACGTGATAAAACTTATGATTTACTCTGTTGTTGCTTATGCAATCTTAATTTTATGTGTGTACATCGTTAGAATAAATTTTAAGTTTATAAATTAGCCTAGTATAATTGTTAGAATGATTTTTAAGTTTATAAATTAGCCTAGTATAAATATGGTGAGAAATTATAAGCCTAAAAAGGATACTAATCTTTTAGAAAACAAAATTAGTGAATGATTGAAAATTAAAATTTCAGTGTGAGAGCTGCTGCCAGAGCTGTTGGCATAATGTTGTTTACTTAACTTTACATTTTCCCTTAATGAAGTTAAAAAATCCAGCAATAGTAACCCATGTGGGAACTCTCTTATATTTCAGAAGAACATGACAATGAGTTGCCTGATTGCCTAAAATGTATGGCACGATGCAAAGATTTTTGAAAATTTACAGCGTTAATCGTTCTTCCTGCTTTTAAATAAATCGTTTTATTAGCTGCTTAAGCATATCTTTTTGGTTTATTTTTTTTATCTTGATGTCTTATTTGTTAATTACCATTATATAATTATTTTCAAACAGCCCCTTTACAATAAAAACTGGTGATCAGTAATTACCCCAGAAATGATCAAAACCAGGGGTAATTCCTGATCACTAGAAATTTAAAATCTTTTAAATTCTATTTAGATTTTCAAACAAAAGAAGTTGGCATAAGACTCATCTTATATAGCCTCAAACTTCCAGTAAATATTAAAATTCTATTTTGAATAGTTTTTTTTTCACAAAATAGATGTTTGCGTTTTTTGATCAGGAATTACCCCAGGTCACCCTAAATTATTTCCTACAAACCTAATTAAAATTATTTAAATCATTTTTAACAACACCTTGTAAAAACCAAAAAGAACTTTTTTTTACAAATTTAGATACTTTTTGGATATTTTAATGCTATATTACAATTAAATCATGTTCTATAATTTTCAAGTAGAAATGATAACTTTTTCATGAGTTCCTTTTGCAAAGGAAAAAAGATGCTTGATTTTGTTTTACTACAGATATTGCCTAAGCGAATTTTCGATTGAAGAAATCATGTGAGTACATAATTTTCCTCACAATTAATGAAATATTTAAGGAGTTACAAATCCAAGAACTCCAAAAAATCAATGATTTCCCTTCTAATGACGTCAACGATGCACCGCGCATGCTTGTGATGAAACATAGTCCGGTGCATTTGCGGGATTTCTTATCCCATTTTAGGTAAAGAATCTTCTTTTTAAATTCCCCAAATATTTTCCCGCAAGCATGCTTCCATTCAAAATGAAGCATCTCAATATTTTATTCATCCATAATTCCTTTACATAAATATCAGAATCCAAAGCACTTCCAGGATAAATCGGGAAAACATGGAGAAATTCCTGACTATCGTTGCCTTTACATTCATGGGATTCACTTTACATTTGGGTAAGCATATTTGAGAGCTTATGCGATATTTTACTGCTCTTGTGTACCTAATTTTTGCTGTTAAAGGGTAGCATTCATGTTGTGTTATGTGCAAGTAATAATGTAAGCCTATTTTTTTGAAAAGTAGGTCAGTAAGTTACGTTGTGACGTAATAAATGACGTCACGTTTGCAAAGATAAATTTCGCTTGCTACAATATTGCTAGAATTTGATACAAAAAGCGTGACTTGAGTGAAAAATGCATTTAGAGATAGATTTTTTTTCCGAGTAAATAATGTACAAAATATGTTTTCCCAAACAGGAAAGAATTACAATAAATATATTCGAATTTCCTGAAAGTGGAAATATTTAATATACTATTAATCAAAATCAATTACTTTACAATCAAAAGTGTATTTTCTTATAACCAACTGAGATAAAGGTTTTTTTTTCTGAGAATGTAATATTAATATTTCTCTTATCGAATTATATAATCATGTTAAGTCTTGTTTGTTCTTAACTATTTAATTATCATTAAAAACAAACTATTTATGATCTTTTTGTGTAAAGAATTAAAAAAATTTTTTTTTTGTTATTTACCTTTTATTATTTATTTTTTTATTATTTACTTTACTTAAACTGACAACTTTTTATAAAACTACAGAAATCGGAATTAATATTCCATATACCAATCAGAACATTAATAATCAATATTACGATCGCGATTAATAATGACTTTTCTAATCTAGCATTTTGGTTTAAAATATTCTTGCGACAAAGTATAAATTCATTTAAGGAAAAAATTTTCCACATTCTTCTTGTAATTAAAGAAATATTTTAATGAAATTATAAAAATTTTTTAATTTGTCGCTTTTTTAAAATTCTTTTTATATTATTTACTTCACTTCAACTAATATCTTCTATTAAAACTGCAGAAATGGAAATAAATATTCTATACAACGATCAGAACATAAATGATCAATATTACAATCACCATTAATAATGACTCTTACAGTTTGATTCAAGATATTTCACCGATAAAGTATTAAATCATTTGTAGAAAAATGTTTCTAAATTCTTCTTAAAATTAAAGAAATATTTTAATGAAATTATAACAATTTTTTAATTTGTCGTTTTTTTAAAATTCTTTTTATATTATTTACTTCACTTCAACTAATATCTTCTATTAAAACTGCAGAAATGGAAATAAATATTCTATGCAACGATCAGAACATAAATCATCAATATTACAATCACCGTTAATAATGACTCTTACAGTTTGATTCAAGATATTTCACCGACAAAGTATTAAATCATTTGTAGAAAAATGTTTCCAAATTCTTCTTGAAATTAAAGAAATATTTTAATGAAATTATAACAATTTCTTAATTTGTCGTTTTTTTAAAATTCTTCTTATATTATTATATTTTACTTCAGCTAACATCTTCTATTAAAACTGTAGAAATGGAAATAAATATTCCATACAACGATCGGAGCATAAATTATCAATATTACAATCACCGTTAATAATGACTCTTACAGTTTGATTCAAGATATTTCACCGACAAAGTATTAAATCATTTGTAGAAAAATGTTTCCAAATTCTTCTTGAAATTAAAGAAATATTTTAATGAAATTATAACAATTTCTTAATTTGTCGTTTTTTTAAAATTCTTCTTATATTATTATATTTTACTTCAGCTAACATCTTCTATTAAAACTGTAGAAATGGAAATAAATATTCCATACAACGATCGGAGCATAAATTATCAATATTACAATCACCGTTAATAATGACTCTTACAGTTTGATTCAAGATATTTCACCGACAAAGTATTAAATCATTTGTAGAAAAATGTTTCCAAATTCTTCTTGAAATTAAAGAAATATTTTAATGAAATTATAACAATTTCTTAATTTGTCGTTTTTTTAAAATTCTTCTTATATTATTATATTTTACTTCAGCTAACATCTTCTATTAAAACTGTAGAAATGGAAATAAATATTCCATACAACGATCGGAGCATAAATTATCAATATTACAATCACCGTTAATAATGACTCTTACAGTTTGATTCAAGATATTTCACCGACAAAGTATTAAATCATTTGTAGAAAAATGTTTCCAAATTCTTCTTGAAATTAAAGAAATATTTTAATGAAATTATAACAATTTCTTAATTTGTCGTTTTTTTAAAATTCTTCTTATATTATTATATTTTACTTCAGCTAACATCTTCTATTAAAACTGTAGAAATGGAAATAAATATTCCATACAACGATCGGAGCATAAATTATCAATATTACAATCACCGTTAATAATGACTCTTACAGTTTGATTCAAGATATTTCACCGACAAAGTATTAAATCATTTGTAGAAAAATGTTTCCAAATTCTTCTTGAAATTAAAGAAATATTTTAATGAAATTGTAACAATTTTTTAATTTGTCGTTTTTTTAAAATTCTTCTTATATTATTATATTTTACTTCAGCTAACATCTTCTATTAAAACTGCAGAAATGGAAATAAATATTCTATACAACGATCAGAACATAAATCATCAATATTGCAATCACCGTTAATAATTACTCTTACAGTTTGATTCAAAATATTTCGCCGTCAAAGTATTCATTTGTAGAAAAATGTTTCCAAATTCTTCTTGAAATTAAAGAAATATTTTAATGAAATTATAACAATTTCTTAATTTGTCGTTTTTTTAAAATTCTTCTTATATTATTATATTTTACTTCAGCTAACATCTTCTATTAAAACTGCAGAAATGGAAATAAATATTCTATACAACGATCAGAACATGAATAATCAATATTGCAATCACCGTTAATAATTACTCTTACAGTTTGATTCAAAATATTTCGCCGTCAAAGTATTCATTTGTAGAAAAATGCTTCCAAATTCTTCTTGAAATTAAAGAAATATTTTAATGAAATTATAACAATTTCTTAATTTGTCGTTCTTTTAAAATTCTTCTTATATTATTATATTTTACTTCAGCTAACATCTTCTATTAAAACTGTAGAAATGGAAATAAATATTCCATACAACGATCAGAACGTAAATAATCAATATTACAATCACCGTTAATAATTACTCTTACAGTTTGATTCAAAATATTTCGCCGTCAAAGTATTCATTTGTAGAAAAATGCTTCCAAATTTTTCTTGAAATTAAAGAAATATTTTAATGAAATTATAAGAAAAATTTAATTTGTCGCTTTATCAAAATTCTTTTTATATTATTTATTTTACTTCAACTAACATCTTCTATTAAAACTGCAGAAATGGAAGTAAATATTCCATACAACGATCGGAGCATAAATAATCAATATTACAATCACCGTTAATAATGACTCTTACAGTTTGATTCAAGATATTTCACCGACAAAGTATTAAATCATTTGTAGAAAAATGTTTCCAAATTCTTCTTGAAATTAAAGAAATATTTTAATGAAATTATAAAAATTTTTTAATTTGTCGTTTTTTTAAAATTCTTATATTATTATATTTTACTTCAGCTAACATCTTCTATTAAAACTGCAGAAATGGAAATAAATATTCTATACAACGATCAGAACATAAATAATCAATATGACAATCACCGTTAATAATTACTCTTACAGTTTGATTCAAAATATTTCGCTGTCAAAGTATTCATTTGCAGAAAAATTCTTCCAAATTCTTCTTGAAATTAAAGAAATATTTTAATGAAATTGTAAAAAAAATTTAATTTGTCGCTTTATCAAAATTCTTTTTATATTATTTATTTTACTTCAACTAACATCTTCTATTAAAACTGCAGAAATGGAAGTAAATATTCCATACAACGATCGGAACATAAATAATCAATATTACAATCACCGTTAATAATGACTCTTACAGTTTGATTCAAAATATTTCTGGAAAGTATTAATTCATTTGTAGAAAAATGTTTCCAAATTCTTCTTGAAATTAAAGAAACAATTTTTTTGAAATAATGAAAGAATTTTAATATATAATACCAATTCCAATTTTTTCTTGAAATCATTTTCTTTATTTATTTTCTTGTTGCCAACTTAATTATAATTATCGAATAATTCATAAAAATCAAAACATGTGCAAACTTCATATAATTCGTTGAAGGATGAATATGTCAGCAATATCAAATTTCTTTGTGTATTTAATGACGTATTACAAAAGAAATGTCTGCAATGTTTTTTAATCGAATTTACCTATGAATTCGTAAAAAGTGCTTACCAAAGTGTAAGAAGTGCGTTGGATCCGTAAGCTGATAATATATATATATATATATATATATATATATATATATATATATATATATATATATATATATATATATATATATATATATATATATATATATATATATATATATATATATATATATATATATATATATATATATATATATATATATATATATATATATATATATAATATATATATATAGATATAGATATATATATATATAATAAAGTGAGAGAGAGAGATGTTAATTAATTCTATCATATGATACGGTTTTATATCAAAAGATAAACAGGGATGCTACAGGCGGCTATAAAAGTAAAAAGTGGTAGAAACTCAATTCACTTTTATTCAATTATTATCTCTTTAATTATTCAGTCGTAACTATCACTATAACTTAAATTTCAAGTTATTCATATTTAAAGCAAATATATTCCGTGAAATCACTTTCTGTAGTAAACCGCAAAAAAGATGGTATAAAAACTAATTTTTATTTCTCTTAATAAAGCTTTCGATTTTATTAATTAGCTTTTTTGCATTTTTAGTTCCTCGTGGTAACCCTGAATATGTTAATACATATTTTTTCGTTTTTAAGTTTCCATGTTAACCCTGGTATTTATACTTCGTTATTCAAGATAAGAATAAAAAGATTATTCTAACTTTTAAATGAGAACAGATAATTACACCAGAAATGGATACTGCAATTTTCATGAATGTTTTAATTTTTTATGTTATTCAAAGTGGTGAATAAGACGTTGACTAACAATATTCTACGATATCCAGTTCACGTATACTATTCACATTTAGATGGTTTATATTTCATAGCTGCTAAAAGCATCTAAACTAGGTTACACAATAATATTGCAACTGTGTACAATATCATTTAAATTTGTAACAAACTTAATAATGTTCCTATCACCATGATCAATAGATTCGTATCATAGAGCGTAAACAAATGCTATATTCTTTATCTGCTAACATTTATCAATATATTTGTGGACTGTAAAAAAAACTACTGAAGTTAAAATTTTTAAATTCTAAAATGTAGGTATTTAACTATTATTGTTATCAGCAATTTCGGGTGTATTGATGGTTTCATAAAAGCAAATTATTCGCAAATAATCAAATCATATTTACTTACTTATTTATTACAATTTATTTGGAAATGACTTTCTAAATGACAAACTATACCTATGCATTGTACACTTTTGGAGTTTCAAAAGGATAGTAATGTAATATTTGCTATCAAAATAATTTACAATATGTATCCAACTGCTTGACGTTCATAAATGCTGGACGTGGTTCCTAAATTCAAACGAATCGATTAGGAAGACCAGCCGTGGAAAAAAAATTAATGAATTGTGTGGGAATCTTTGCATCACCCAGTACTCACCCAATATTGTGCCGTCTAATTTCCATTTTTTTCGATTCGTACAACATTTTCTAAGTGGCAAAATATCTTAAGATATGGATGATGTTCAAAATTAAATTTAATATTTTTGCTCAAAAATCAATCAATTTTTATCGATACGTCAATAAAAATTTACACACGGGCAGAAGATAATGGAGATTGATTTGCTTAAAATATAAAAATGCATAAAAATTTATGTGTTTGCATTTAGTGTAAAGATATTACATTACATTCCGGTCCCTGTAATATATAGACTTTAAACTTTTTTTTGTAGTTGTTTATTATTAATACGTACTTATGTTAATGAACCTCATCGTTTTACTGTTTAGGTGAGTGCTTATTTATAAACTTTATGATTTTACTATTTAGGTGAATGCCTATGATATAAACTTTATGGTTTTACTGTTTGGGTGAATATCTATGCTATAAAATGTATAGTTTTACTGTTTAGGTGAATGTCTATGTTATAAGCTTTTCGGTTTTACTGTTTAGGTGAATGTCTATGTTATAAAATTTATGGTTTTACTGTTTAGATGAATGTCTATGTTATGAAATTTACGGTTTTACTGCTTAGGTGAATGTCTATGTTATAAACTTTTAGGTTTTATTGTTTAGTTGAATATCTATATTAAAAGAGTTTATTGTTTTATTGTTTAGGCGAATGTCTATGTTATAAACTTTTCAGTTTTACTGTTTAGTTGAATATCTATATTAATAGAGCTTATTGTTTTATTGCTTAGGTGAATGTCTGCATTGTTGGGAATGCAATTCCAAACATGATCCAAACTGTGGTCATCCATTTAAAAGACACACGGTTGCACTCACAGATTGTAGTCAACGATTCATCCCACACAATATGTCTATTGGAGCGACCATTTGCAGAAAAATCACCCAAAAAGGTATTTTTTTCCGCTTAGTTTTTTCCCGATTAAACAAGCAGCCGATCAGGACCGCAAATTTTTGAAAAAGGCAAATACCGGCAGTAAAAGCGTTGTAACTGATAGTAATGATTACCGTAGGTATAGGGTCTTTTCTGCTCTTCTTGTCGGTTTGGGCTGTAATGCATAAAAGATGCTTTTAGCCTTTGTAATTCTAAATTATGCTTTTGATACGTGCGTTCTATACTGTAAACCAAATGTTAAATAGCTGTCCATTAACAGAATAATGTCATCAGGGATTTTGTTGTAATGAATTTATTACATATAAATTTATAATATAATATATCATTTATAATATAATGTATAATTTATAATATAATATATAATTTATAATATAATGTATAATTTATAATATAATATATAATTTACAATATAATATATATTAGGTTGTGGTGCCAGACACGGACGAAAACTCTGGCTACATATAGCATCAGGAGTGCAGTTAGTTTTTTTCTATAGAAGCCTTGAGTGATGTTTTCAATAATTCCAACGAGTTGTTTTGTGGTTGAAAGGTTTTCGAGAGAATCATATTGTTTATCTGGCAGGAAGTCAATAAATGGTTAAGCCTTTTTAGTGTGATCTTTTCAAATAACTTTGAGTAAGCAGTATCGATCTATATAGTTTTTATGTGTCGAACTGAACTGAGCATAATAAGGATATCTGGCTGCCTGAAGTCATGTGGGGACCTTTACACATTCATCCTGATCTTGATCGATGTGTCGGTTTGACCGATGTGATGGCTTGATCGATGTGATAGTTCGATCAATATGATGGCTTAATCAATGAGATGGTTCAATGAGGTAGAGGGAATGCAAATGGAGTATTTTTGATGATATATGAGAGAGATTGATTGATAAGATGAGATTAAATTATGACTATGAGCATAAAATGTGGTGATAAGTGTCCATGTAGCAAAGCTATTAGTTAGCAAGTTAATTATGTTTATAGTGATAGTAAACTTATGTTAATCTTAGTTGCAATTTCTTACTTTAAGATATTAATTTAGGGTTTAGAGATCTTGTTGAAAAAGTTTGCTAGTGAGATATATCTTCTTTGAAATAACTTAATTTAAATATAGAAATAACATATTTTGATGGTCACACATATATATTGAAGTATTTATCTTTGTCTCCTTTATGTTACTATTTTTTAAAATTTTTAAGGCTTGCGGGAACCCAGTTCTTAGAAAAAATGACTTTTTCATATATTAGGACAATGGTCGCTAACAAGTTAAAGCCTCTACATACGGTATCCAAAGAAAACTTTCTCATATTCCATTAAATTTAATAACTCGTGTTTTTTTAAAAAAGTTCTAAAGTAATGAAACATTATTTATAAAAATAGTGCGCTGCTTTCTGTTATGTATTCAAAATATTGTTTGTTTTTTTTCAGTTCGAGGAGAAGAAAGGATAATTAGAAGCTGTGGTTTCTATAATCCAGAAGATGCCGGTACTTGCATCAGTCGTGCTGGTACACACATGGTATTTATGCACTACTGCCAATGTGAAGGAGATGGCTGTAACAACTCCAATCTCTTGCATCCTCAGTACACTCTCCTGAAACTAGCATTTCTGTTCTTACTTCTTTACTCTCTTACATGAAGACGAACAAATTTATACGCATGTGCTATGCGTATTCTCAGATGCTTATTCTGAGCATAAAACACGAATCAATTTAAAACAAAGTTCAGTTTTTTACATCTATACACACTTAAAGTATATTTACATGTTAATTAGTAAGATTTTTCAGAGAAATTTTTAGCGGACAATAGCGTACCAAAAATTCTCCTGTCGGAATATTAATTTACCACTTTGAGAAAAACCACCTCAATGAGCCTTGCGCGGAAATGAGATAAAAACGAGATGTAAAATGATTCACGTTTACTATAACTTTTCAATGGATATAAAGCATATATGTAGGACTGTTTATCGAATTTGAATTGTTTTTTTAAAAAATAAAAAACCTATAATTTTAGCTTTTACTTCAGTCTAAAATTTTTCACTTGTAAATATATAAGTTATAGTTGTAATTAATCAAGGTTGTTGTGAGTATTCAACTCTTCTCGAAAGCAAGCAAGAAACGACGTGGTTTTACTTCCAGTTTTTTCTCATTTCCAGGAAAAAGACTTCCAGCAGGAAGGCGGGAGTATAAAATTATTGTTTTTTTTTTTGTAGGAACTCTTTCTTTTGAACACGATTTGTCGATTTATCGTATATATTTTTTTGTAAAGCTCGTATAATTCTTGTAAAAGAACAGGAAAAAAAAATGCAGGTACATTTAATTTTAGGGTTAGACATTATGATTAAGGTTAAAATTAATAATTTAAAATTGAATTGCCAGAGGGATCTCTAAAAATGTATTTTATTATTGAAATTTTTTTTTTGATAATCAAGATTGTCTTTTGCTTTTTTTTATATCTTCTATAAATTGGATAAAGACGTGGTATATTTCAAAACACTTTTTAAATTTTTTGAGCACAGTTTAAATTCTGTAATTGTAAAAAAATGGAAGATTAAAAAAATTTTTTTTAATGTTTTTTAAATTCATAGGAGAATAAATTTTGAAAGAGAAATTCGAAAGCATAATCGAAATATTCTAATAGCATAAAATTAGTGTTTGAGTTCATAATGTAAAATAATATTTTTTTATTTAACGAACTCTTTATTTTTCTTACGTTGATTTTGTTATTTAATTTTATGTAAATATAATTTCAAATAATTGATTTTTCACCATTAACAAAATTAAATTAAGAATTCCAAAATTAAGAATTAATACTCCTTTCGATTAAAAGATATTACTATTAAACGCTAAAATATTTAAATAATTTTTGAAATAATAAAAATAAATGAAATAATAATTGAAATAATCATTAGAAATCATTTGTTTATTAAAACATTTTGAAATTAAAAATAAACAAATACAATTTTGAAGAATAATTTTTGTAAACAAAAAATAATGTAACTATAATATAAAAATATTACCAATATTCTTCAAAAATATATACATATATTAATTTCTATTTCTTTGTTATCAGTATCTCAATTGAGTTCCTTTTTTAAATGTTTATTTAACATGCAATAGAAAATTTAAAGCAAAGGACGGTAGTACTGCCATCTGGTTAGTTTTAGTCGAACTAATTCGCATAATACTAATTCGAAATCCACGCACAGCATAACTATTTTCCTTCGACAATGTAAATTTAAAATTTTACGTTGCAATTTACGCTTTCTGAAAAAAGTTAAATGAAAAATAATCAGCCAATACTTATTATAAAGTATACTTGAATAAAAAATGAAACTGTTAGGCAAAACTATACAAGAAAATTGGCGTCTATCAAAAGAATACAAATATCGTGAATGTATTTTTGGCTGTGATTAATACTTATATATATTCAATTGCAAAATGCATCTAAATAGATTCTCAGTACTGAAAACACGCGTACATATTTTTTTAAATATGATATTTAATACTTATTCTACATAACTCTTTCATTTAATTTTGTTATAATTAATGTTTGTCTAAGATTTTTTGTCAACGAAAAGTAACATATATTGTTTTAAACTTTTTGAATTCTCTGCACATGAATCTAACTATTTGTCTAATTAAATTTTAGTCAATTAGTTTCTTTTTTGTTTTCACATTACTATTGAAAATAGTAACTGAGTAGGATATACGAATGCTTCTTTAATATTATTGCATTTCGTTCAGAAAAATATGAAGTTAAAAAATCTAATATTTGTATTATCTTTTTGGTGAATTCAATTTGGAAATTGATAATATATATTTTTTTTTGATAAATTGAATTTCAAACATCTCGATATGCAGCAATAAGAAGGTTTGTTTACAAATTATTCTGAGTGTGGAAAACTTGTCCATTTTGAAATTAAAGTGTTAATTTTTTTTTGGGGGGGGGGTATAGACTGCGCTTTGTTGCTTTTAAATGGCTCGAGTGGCACTTGGAAATGCTTCAAAAAGTTTGATATTTTATAAATTCAAAATAACGATAACATATTGAAACTTTAAAATTCTGCACCATAATTCATTGCTTAGTGCACAGTTTCTTTCTACTTGGAACAGTACACCTACCGTGTCATATGCAATTTATTTACAGTGGTAAGATAAGATATTTTATATTAGGTTTTTTGTCAGTAGTAACGATGTTTTTATGCTATGAAGATACAATGTTTTTGTTCATATGTTCTACACAATTGTCTTGATTGTCTATTAGAGAACTTATTTGTTCAGGTAATTGTTATAACAGGGCACTGTGCCTTTAAGAGTTGTGCAAATTAAACAAATAATGATACCGAATCTTGACGAATTATGGTACAGACAATATAACAGAAGCTATGATCAATGAAACTTTATGAGGACAATTTCGGGGAAAGGACTTTTATAATGATTTGGCAGTTCTATTGCAGTACAAATGAGAGCGACAACAACTATTGTCTTTCATGTACACAAATCATGTGGCAAATATAGCTTTGATACTGCCAATTACTCGTTGTTGAAAAAAAATTATAGTTAAAAACAAGTGCATAGATATATAGATAAATTGGTAACTGTAAATAGATTATAATTAGTTTGATTTTATTGTTCCGTTACTCAAATATTTTTAAAAACTTTTAAAGTAGTAGTTGAAAGCTTTGTAGTTGTGGCATCATTGTTAGACTCAATTGGATTATTAGATTGTTGTCAAAAATGATCTCAGAAGTTCATTTTCTGAAATAAGAAAACGTTTCCAATGTAAACTGATCAAATTCAAAGGTCAGCTTACATGAGTTAGAACTCGTTACAATTACATACTATAAAAACTAGTTGTTGAATTACGTTTGGAGAAAAATTTATATTTTTTGTTACAGATTTCCAAACACATTGAACAGATTATGATCAGATTACAGATTTTCTTACAGACCCCTTCTTAAAAAGCAATTTCAGTAACGCCAATCTCTTAATTTCCATCAACAAACTTTAAGATATGATACGTCACGTTTAAGATTCTTTACCTTTCCATACATAAAAACCAATTGATGCCTTACCAAATAAGTGGCACTCACAATAAAATTAATGAATACCTGTATAGGACACTACGCAATAATTAAATAGGGTAAATATTGTTGCGTTAACCTAATCATATAATTATGAAAGTAATGAAAGAGTCAAAATAAGTAAAATAAAAATATAGAATATAAAATTTTGTTAACGCACTTTTTCTAATATATAATTAGAAAAAAAGTCTTATCGTAGTTTCTGGAAGGAAACTTAGTGAGAGGTATCGATTCGCTATATAAGTATTATTCACATGAGAATTCTTCAATATATTCGCATGTGAATATATTGAAGTATATTCACATGAATATACCTTCATAATTTACTTAAAAAAGAATGTTTACATTTAAGTATTTATATCACATCCATTGCAAAGTCCCCGATTAATTATTTACAAAATGAGAAATTTATTATGATGAGATAGTGCCACAATTTTTTAAATAAGACAAATCTGAATTCTCTATTCATATCATATTATTATCATAATATTTATCGTCAAGTCTAAAGACCATGATTTATCGGATCATATACAGCCGTCTTTAAACAGCCGACCCATTTTTGAGTTTACGACTACCAATGTTCAACTCCTTAGCCTTTGTAATTTTAAACCTAATCCAGAAGACAAGGGAACTCCTGGATCAAGTTATGGGAGAAATTTGTCTTCGTGGAAGGCTTTTAGATAGAACTAACCCGCATTTCCATTACATGGAAAGGAAATTCACAAAAACCTCCCATGGTTATTCGGATGGCCAAGGGACTCTCACCCGTGATCCGTCTACCATTGAGGATATTTTACGTCAGCACTGTGGTCAGTGCTATCCGGGTGCGGAATTCGTATCACCTTGGCTGAGATTCTAACAGACCACAAATGGTTCAAGGACCACAAGTTGAGAATCACTACTTTACTTGACTTCTATGTATACTGCATACTCTCCAAGTATGGGCTTCGTTGGAAGTTAAACTTACTGTATAACTTTAGTAATTTTTTCCTTGCAATTCAAAAGCTAAATAATAGATATTTTAAACTATTTCCAAACGTTTGGAAAACTTTGGTTGATTTCTATGAGTTTACTTTGGAAACGATTCTCTTAAAAATAATTCTTATGTAATAAATTTGTACAGTGGATTTTTATGTTAGGAAAAAAACTTTTTTTGGTTTGTTCGTAAAGTGTATTAAATATGTTATAAATAAATGATGCACATTTTTAGATGATTTGTACGATGCCTTCGTACAAAGCTTTTTTAAATCGTTTTTTTAAGCTGTGATCGTTAGAGTTTTACGATTGAAGTAGGGACAAAAGAGTTATAGTGTAAATATACAAATGAATTTCAGAAAAGTGTAATTTATACAGCGGAAGAAGTTTATGTATAATTTTAGAAACTAAATCAACACATTCTTTACTTTTGCAGAATATTACATAAATGTAATAGAAAAAGTTGGGGAATCTCAATTAAAAATGGTTAATTTGAATTTAAACGAGATAAAAAAAAATATGCTCGTTGTTAGAATTTAACATTATGTTTTGCTAAATATAAATGTGTTTTATATTGTAACTCGATTTTCTACTTGGGAAAAGGTTGTAATAAATGGTATTGTGAGCTAATTTTATCACCTTTGCTATTGTGTGGAAAATATAATGAAGTTGGTAATGTTGTAGTTTAGGTACTTAAGTTTTATTTTTTAAAATGATGTCCCTGTATGCAGTGAATAAACTATTTTGACTTATATGCACGATATATATAAAATGCTCATTTATGCATGTTTTTACTTGTTCTGCTACTTTTGTTCCTGTCTGTCCATTGTTAATGGAAATGTAATGAACCATCAGAAGTTGTGTTTTGGAGATGACTACTTAAAAGAGTTGATTGTAAATTTGTCTTTGAAAAGTAAAGTCAAACAATAAAATGATTTATTATATCTATATGTTTCATAATTTATTAGTTTTCAGTACTTTGACGTGCCTAAATTAAGCTACTTGACATGTCCGCACGTCAACTCAGGGTTTTAACCCCTCAACAATTATTTTGCAAAAGACTGAAAAAACTCAAGTTATCTTGGACTTTTAAAGGGTTAATGCTTAAAGTAAAACTTAGGTTTTAGAAACCATTTTAAATTCAAAAAGTAACTTTCAAGAAGTTTAGTGCCAACAATCAAGGTTTTCAAGAAACTGCGAACTGGAAACAAGAAAGGTCAAGAACAACACTTAGACAAGCCAAGCATGCCAGCCATTGGCCTTTGTGAATTAAGTTAGAAAGGTGCGCCTACCGTTTAACAAGAGAGCGCAGAATGGGTGAAAGTATGTCTTAGCTCAGAATCTCTCGGATAGATATCAGCACCAATCATTCGTGAGGCTTCTTCCACAGTTCTGACATAGATTGGAAAGGGAAGAAAATATTCTCCCGATCCTTGCACCCATGGTGCTGTCCAACGACTGACCACAGAACTTTCAATTCCAAAGAGTTTACAATCACGTATATCGCATGCACCCGGTCAGTCTTAGCGGAGTGGTGAACCGAACTCTGACCACTCCGAACCAGAGTCAGGTTCTCTAATCATTAGTCTACTACGGCCCAAGAATCTGATAAAGAAGTTCTAATTATTTTAGAAGTTTTAATGACTCAACTGCTCCATCTTTTCGTATTAAATATTTTATGATAGTCAGATATCTCATTGTAATTTTTCAAAATTTTGCCCTCCAATTTTATTAGGTAGGTAGGTATTTTATTAACGTCGCACTAGAGCTGCACAATGATGACTGCCTGGGAAACATCCCTGAGGATGATCCGAAGACATGCCATTACAACTTCGATCCTCTGCCGAGACTATCCTCTGCCTTAGTAGCCCGACGACCTGCGCGCGAGCACTTTACGGTAGAACAGTTTAACGAGGACCGATACCGCGTACCCCTGCGCAGGCTGACGCAGTGGCCACCCACCCACACACTGACCGCAGCCAGTGATACTTGACTTCGGTGTTCTACTGGGAACCGTGTCTTAACGGTCAGTCCATTGCTGGACCCAATTTTATTAAATTTTTGGTCATCGAATTCAATGTTTGATATAGGCCATTTATTGCAGTGCTATGATTCCTTGATTTTGAAACTCAATTGAGTACTGTGGAGGGGGAGGGGGAGATCTGTAGATTTAAGTTAAAAGCAAATCTTCATTCAATAAATTAACTACATTTGGTTTTGTTCATTCGACCATAGAAGTGAAAAGTGACTAACTCATTTATTATTCTTTAAAATTGGGAATTGTTTTAAGAGTAGGACTTATATTGTAAATGTTACCGGCAAAGTATGAAATCCGGCATTATATATAATGTCTAGGCATTATATATAATGTCTAAAACTAGCCGGCAGAGTATGAAATGATTTATATTTTACACATTGGCATCGATGTTTGACCTGTGACTATGTGAGTTTTTATTTTTCTGATGATTCTGTTTGAGTTTCTTTTCTTAATTTGTTATTTGTATTGCATGTTTTTTTTTCATGGACTTCTATACAAAACCATCGGGGTACTGAGGGAGTTAATTTAAGCATTTGCTTCTCCCTCAATTAGAAATGGTTTTGTTTTTATGGCTACCGAGGCCGGTACCCCCTGAAGACGTCGGCTTCGGTGGTCATATTTTTATTTTTATTTCCTTCGTTTTCTTTATTATCACACATTGCCTAGGCATTCTATATAATGCCGGATGCTATTTAGGCAAAGTATGAAATAAACGTCCTGATGAGGTTATTATGTAAATGATGTGCATGGTACTGTGAATGACCGAAATCGGTGGTTGTAGACTTTCACCGGTGAATGTTGACAATCACATAGTCGTTTTGGTCCGAAATATTTATTACATCCGATTTGATATTAATTTATTCCTGGACATAATTACATTTATTCGATATTTTAATACTTACTGGCGATAGATTAGAAGAAACATCAGTGCAGAGTATACTGGACAAATGTATACCGGGCAATGATACTTGACATTAAAAAAAATATCAGTGTAGGGTATACCGGGCAAATGTATACCGGGCAGTGGCACTGAACCTTAAAAAAACATCAGTGTAGGGTATACCGGGCAGTGGCACTGAACCTTAAAAAAACATCAGTGTAGGGTATACCGGGCAATGGCACTTGACCTCGAAAACCATCAGTGTAGGGTATACCGGGGAGGGACACTGAACCGTAAAAAACACAGTGTAGGATATACCGGACAAATATATACCGGGCAATGGCACTTAACTAGACCTAGTATATATTTGGGACATTTACCAAAGATCTAGTCATACTAGATCAAGTTAATTGCCACTGCCCAGTATACATTTGCCCGGTATACCCTACGCCAGGGATGGCGAACCAATGGCACGCGTGTCATTTATGGCACCCGACACAATATTTCGGGCACGCCATCGATCACACTTGTTATTACACAAATGGTATTACACTATGAAGCATATGTAACAATTAAATTAAA
This sequence comes from Parasteatoda tepidariorum, assembly GCF_982258835.1. NCBI lineage: Eukaryota > Metazoa > Arthropoda > Arachnida > Araneae > Theridiidae > Parasteatoda > Parasteatoda tepidariorum. The sequence continues at coordinate 52,692,395 of NC_141762.1, forward strand.
GTTCACAAAAACAGACAAAAATAATAAACAATTATTAATAAAAAATTAACAATTAATGCTAAAAAAACCAATTAATAACCATAAAAAACAAGTTAACAATAAATAACTAGCAAAAAAAATTAACAGTCCTGCTTAAACTAACATCTTACAACCTAATATAAGTTATTTGTCATCTAATTTGCAACGATAGAAGTCACACTGATGTTACTTTAAATTGAATTACGCGTATAACTGAGACATTGCAAAATGTCTTTTTTTTTCAATGAAAATAAAGAGTTTTGAGTTGATAATATTTAGTATTATTATTTTCCCAATAATCACGAAGTCAAAATTATTTGACGGCACGTCTATGACCTCATCAACCAATTTTTTTTAGAAAAAATGGCACGTTAGTGTATAAAGGTTCGCCACCCCTGCCCTACACTGATGTTTTTTAAGGTCAAGTGCCATTGCTCGGTATACATTTGCCCGATACTCCAAACACTGATGTTTCTTCTAATCTATCATCAGTAAGTATTAAAATATAGAATAAATGTAATTATATCCACGAATAAATTAATATCAAATCAGATGTAATAAATATTTCGGACTTTCGGACCAAAACGACAATGTGATTGTCAACATTCACCGGTAAAAGTCAACAACCACCGATTTCGGTCATTCACAGTAACATGCACATCATTTACATACTAATAACCTCATCAGGACGTTAATTTCATACTTTGCCTAAATAGCATCCGGCATTACATAGAATGCCTAGGCATTCTTTACAATGTCTAGGGAAAGTATGTAATATTTCTCATATTTCATACTTTGCCGGTAACATAAACATCTCGAAACATTAAAGAATATATTTTTATATTAGGACCAACAAATGAAATTACCGAAAAAGGAACGCGTTCTTCAATAATGTAAAGTAGATAAACGACATACACTGCATATATATTTTATTTACACAATTTATTTAAATTTTTTCTTGTTTGTTACATTTTTGAACAATCTTTTTTAGTATTTATTCACTATTTAATGAAATTATGGATTTTGATTTTCTTCAATGTTTAAAAAATTTTGTCTTTACGGATCTGTCTCGTAGCATTTGTAATTTAATATAAAAAAGTAAAGAACAAATAAAGTAAGAGACATTTTATTGTCAAATTTTTCAACTATTCTGATAATTTGATTTAGAGTTGTACCATATATATATATATATATATATATATATATATATATATATATATATATATATATATATATATATATATATATATATATATATATATATATATATATATATATATATATATATATATATATATATATATATATTAATATTAATCTCTTTTTATAACTCTCCAAGTGATAACGAAATAAATTTAATGATGGATTTAATCTATTACAGCAACAAAAATTTTTATAATTCACCTACTCTAATTTGTGGGGATTTTAATGCTCATCATGACTTCTGGGGATATAACAACAGTGATGCCAGGGGCGATGCTTTACTAGATTTCATAACATCTAATGATTTGAAAATTCTTAATACGCAGCTCGCGACACCGACATTTTTAACCTCCTTAACTTCATCATTTCCTGATCTTACTTTAACAAATAATCCAGATGTTTTAACATCCACAACATGGAATGTAATGGATATAAACAGTAATTCTGACCATAAGTACATATTAATCCAAGTAAATAACACATACTCTTTTTCCTCATTCACGCGATTCAAAACGAAATACGGAAATCACAATAAGTTCAGAAAAGTTTTTTCAACTTTTAACCTAGACCTAATAGATGATTTAAATACAATACAAAATCATTCAGAACTAAACAATTTTACGAATAACTTAATTAATAAAATTTTTATAAGTTGTCAACAAACTTACAAAACTAAACTTTTTCATCGTCCAACAAATGCCACTTGGTGGACAACACAGTTAACAATTTACAAAAAGGAACTTCAAGCAATTAAAAGACGCTTTCAAAGATCAAATGATATAGAGGTTATTAATAAACATAAAACAATTTATAAGAAAAAAAGAGCAGAGTATAAAAAACATATTATACAAGCTAAATATAAAAGTTGGCAGATTCTTTGCGAAAACACTAAGAATATTTACGGCGCCCATTATAAATCTTCATTCAGAACAAATTCATATCCAACAATACTCACAAATATATACAACAACAATTCTCAACTTGACGAAGCAAACAGCATTCTCAAAAATCTTTATCCTGACGATAATATTATTCCTACACGTCCACTAATTTACAGTAATAACATACCGGATCCCCCATTCACACACAATGAGTTACAACGCCTAATTAAAACTCTTAACAGCAAAAAAGCACCCGGCATCGATGGAATAGATTACATTGTAGTTAAAATTTTATTCTCATTTTTCAGTACTTTAATACTTAAATTTTTCAACAAATGTCTTGCTCTAAATTATTTTCCAGATCATTTTAAGAAAGGTCAGGTTTTACTTTTTCTAAAAAAAGGGCAAAGATCCAAAACATTTAACATCTTATCGCCCAATCACCCTTCTACCTTGCTTGGGTAAATTTCTGGAAAAACTTATTATTAAAAGACTAAATTTTCATTTGGAAAATGTAAACGCCCTTTCAGATTTTCAATACGGTTTCAGATTCGGCAAGTCAGTCCATTTAGCTTTGGATAATTTTAAAGATAACTTAACACACCTAAAAAATAATTGCAAACACGTTGCAGCTATATCTTTAGATATTAAAAGTGCTTTTGACAACATTCAATATAGTATAATTAATTATGAGTTGTCAAAACATCATATTCCCTCTAATCTTTGCCTTTTCATAGAAAGTATAAACACAAATAGACAAGCAATTGTTTCAACAGATCAAGGTTACGTAACTAAAAACATTTCAAAAACTTGTCCCCAGTGGTCGTGTATTGGTCCTACAGCATGGAATCTTACTATCAATAGTTTGCTTAACATACATTCCGAAAATTATATGATCCAAGCTTTTGCAGACGATCTGATTATACTGACTTTTGCCCACTCAAGGAGAAATTTGGAAGAGATTACTAATAATTCCCTTAATGAAATTCACGCATGGCTTATTCAAAATGCTCTAAATCTCTCTATAGAAAAAATAGTTTACATCCACTTTTATAACACAGATCGCAGTGCAATATTTAAAATCAATAATATTAAAATTAAACATTCTAATCATTTTAAATATCTAGGAGTAGTCATTGATAAAAAACTAAACTGGGGTTCTCACATTAATCTTTTAAAACAAAAATCTAAAACATTATTAAATTCGCTTCAAAAGAATCAACCAAAAATCATGGGGTATCAACCAAAAAGCGAGAAAATTAATATACATTACAGTAATAATTCCCGCATTAGCTCATGGTTGCAGCCTATGGGCTACGAATATCTCTCCACGTATTTATCGCACTTTACAAGCTATTCAAAGAAAATTTCTTTTAAACATGAGTAGAGCATATTATTCTACCCCAACGGCAGCACTTCAAGTACTAACAAATATTCCTCCTCTCACAGAACAGATTATGTCAATATCTTGTTCAACAACCGCAACTCACCTCAAAAAAGATGCCAAATTTAATAATATAACGTATAATACACTAGGCTATGAGAAAAAGCTAAAAATACCACATCGCCATCCTTCTTTTCACACAATTAACAAAATAACTTTAGTAGAACAGAATAATTTTGATTTTAACAGAAAAACAAACTATTTTACAGATGGCTCGAAGACAAATACAGGCACAGCTTTCGCTTTCCTCAATATTACATATTCACAAAGCTACACATTAGACAAGGAAAATTCAGTCTTTCAAGCCGAACAGTTGGCAATCTTTGAATGCATTAAATACATTAAGAGCACTGAAAACTTCAATAATAACGATATTTATGTAATCTGGTCAGACTCAAAATCATCAATATCATCAATACTTGATTTTGGCACAAGTAATAGAATTTCTTTTGATATTCAACAAGAACTACAGCACACATCAATTCAAATTTCCTGGATCAAAGCACACAGCAATAGAGTATTAGGTAATGAAAAAGCAGATGATTTAGCTAAACAATCTACGAGACAACCGAAAAATTATGTATACCCACTTCCAGTTTCATATCTTAAACGACGTATTAAAGATTCTCTTCTAACAAAATGGCAATTTCAATGGAATAATTCAGACAGAGGCAGACGTCTATTCAAAATTATTAACAATGTTACTTTTTTCAAAACAATTCCTCCAAAACAAGTCATCTGGTTCTTGACGGGTCATGGACCATTTCCAACCTTCTTTAATTACCTGCATATAACAGATACTGATCTTTGCACCTGCGGCCAACAAGGTTCGCCTGAACATTATCTCACTAGTTGTTCCTACACTGTCTCCTGGCATAGTCGTCAACCTAGCCCAACAAATTTAGAAATTTGGCAGAAAACTTTTATTACAAACAATACTTTAAACAAAAGATTAATAACAGTAATGAACTTCTTAGCGGATAATGACTATCTATTAAAATTTTAATAACTTCCCATTTCACATGTACAATATTTTTTTGTCTTATTTCTTCTTAAATTCCACACTTTCGGTAAATTCTGTTCTTTTCTTTTTTTTTTTTTTAAATTTGTAAATTTTTAAATTTTTTTAAATATTATGTTATTTAGGCTGGAGTGGAGCTGGACCAGCGGCCAAGTCCTGGGCTATATGGTTAAGGGTTTTCATAACCTAGGTACATGCTCAGGGCTTGGAGGAAGAAAAAAAAAAAGAAAAGTATACCATAGAGAAAAGCTGATCTAGATCCCCACCAACCAAACAACTTCTATGGAGTCCTCAAAAACATCTTCTAAAAGAAGTAAATATCCATTTTTTCACCCCGAAGTTAATTTAATTCAACATGTAATCCCACAAAGCATTCCAGGTGAGTCTTTTCCGGCCTCCGATAATGCAATAAAACAAAAAGCATCCTTTTAATAATTAAATAGTTTTATTATTTTTTCAAAATTTAAAAATATACACTTTCAAATAAATCATGACAATATTTTAGGTGAAAATCATATACTAATTATAACTGAGCAATCAAAACATAGAATCTTAAACAATTGTGATTGAAAAATTCACTTTTAAAATTCAATATTTTTATTTTAATAAAGAAAAATGTAATTTTAAAGAACACTAGCCAACAAAAATGAACACTTTCTAGAAGTAAAATAAGTTATTTATTAAGTCATTCTCGATGATTATGGAAACGACTTGAAGAGATAAATTTTCAGAGTGGCTAACGTCCGAAAAAATTTCAAAAATGGTAACATTTGCTTCATAAGGTTATCGTAAGTTATCTTTTATAAGGTTTCATAGGCCTTAAAATTACGTCAATTTTAGGAATTCAATTTCCCTGTAGTAACAGATATTTAATTTAAGAGTATATTTGATCGATAATGGTTAAAACAACTTGTTTCCTTCATTTAAACTACTTGTTCCCTTGAAGATAGACATTTGATAAATTTATCATTCCTTATCAATGTTATTAATTATCGCAAAAAAACATTGACTTTCGAATATATTACCATTAATACGATAATCAGAAAGACTATAGTTATGAGATTACATTAGTCTAAATTTTAAGAAATGTTATATAGGGTTATTCATAATTCCCTCCTGGGTTTCGAAGCGTTATATTGAAAAAACGAAGACGAAGATGGCAAAAAAGAACAGATTATTCCGAAAGTATTCAAGTTTTAATTTAAGCAGTTGCTGGTAGATGGCAGTAGCATGTACCACTGAACCCAGTTGCAGTAAAGAAAAATGGCAATTACAGGGGGAGGGAAATATGAATAACCCTGTACTTTTTCTGTAACATAAGTAATGAGGTTTTATTGGTCTATAATATTGTCTTTATCATTAAATTGCGCTGAAGTCTCAGGAAAATAAAAATAGCTTGAAAAGCGCTGTTTATTACTATAGAAAAAGTGATGAAAACATTTATTTTATTCCCAGAAAGTTCTTTTTTTGTTGCTAGTGAAAATGTGCATTAAAATTATTTAGCTTTCAGGAACAAAAAATTTTTTTGACTATTTTTAATAAAAAATTAAAACATTTCGTTAAAAAGACGGGAAAAAAACTGAAAATTTTACTTTTGATCTAAATAATTTATAATAATTTCTGAACAAGACATTAATTTAAAGCCACAAAAATTTTCATACAATTTTAAAACTTTTATTTACAATACATTAATTTTAATTTCCATTTTTGAAAATGGCATTCAATTGTATGAATAATTATTTAATCAATTCCTCTAACTAAATTCATTTACATTAAACAATGTTAATTAAATAACTTCCCAAAAAATAGAGTTTTATCAAATTACACATATAAAAACAAATCAAGTATACTTTATACACTAAAATATTTGTTGCAGATACAGGTCAAGTTAAAAACCAGAAAACTAGTTCTTAAGTACATAAATTTTTTTTGTCGAAAATGGCTAGCTTTTAAAATAGCATAATGGGTTGATACAAAATAGCGAGTCTACTTCAATATTTATTTCATCCATTCATATTGAATAAGCAGTATTATAGTCATACGCTAATCATTAATATCTTCTTAGCACTTTGTTTGCTTAGACAACAATTTATAATAGTTTCATCATAAAAGTTCACTAAAGTTCTAAAATTACAAATATATCTAGGAGTTATCATTTTGATATTCTACATATCTGTACCTTCTTCACCTAAAAGAAGAAGAAAAAGATTATTCACTTTATTTACAGTCAGTGGAATTTTTACAATGCAAAAATAATTTAATTATTGATTTTAGCAAAAAAAAATGCCTTTCAAGTAAATATAACAAAAAACTAAGTGTTAGAAATATATATATATATATATATATATATATATATATATATATATATATATATATATATATATATATATATATATATATATATATATATATATATATATATATAGAATTTCATTGCCAACTTTTACTTTTTTGGTGAAAGACTTTTCTAAACCTTGGGAACAATCAAATTCCTCCAAAATTTAAACACATCGCCACTTAATTGCGTTGGTTATTGTTAGTATAATTTGTCTATGGAAAGATCACCCCTCGCGAATAAGTTTAAAGCAGTCTGCTGCTACGGAAACAAGAAATAGCGCATATCAAAGAAGGGAGCTTATTTCTCCCCCGATTTCTTTTCTCTCGCCTACCCGACCCAAAACCTATCTTAAATTATGACCCAACACTCCTATTTGAAGTAGTTAAACCTCGCAACCCTAGCCACCGACACTACTCCAGACGAATGGCTAGGGGAGTTCTTTACGTAAACAAACTATACGTCAGTCAGTCGACTGACTTTTGTCAGATAACACATTTGAATTATATGCCAAGAGGGTTTCCTATCAACTCCATTCTATTAAATAAAACATAATTAACACTGAAGCATAAATTTAACCACAATCAGGAAGATGTTTTCGCAAAAAAGCGTAGTTATTCACAGCTGTGTGACGTACTGTTTGTCTAAGATAAGTACTCTGCCAGACATTCGTCTGGAGCTGTGGCGGTGACTATGGTAACGAGGTATGATTATTTTAAGTAGGGGTGCGGGGTCCCTCTTTAGGACCGGTTTCGGGGAGAGAAAAGGGGACCTCTTCGTCGAAGCTACCCTCCCTAAAATGCCCTCTTCTTGTTTCCATAGCACCAGACTGCCGCAGACTTAGTGGCGGTCAGAGTACCTATCTTAGTACCATTACCATTCACTCAAGTAATATACTAATTCTTTTTTTTAAAGCAGTAAGTTTTCTGATTCAGCAATACCTAAATTTAAATATTCTACGCGTATCAGAAGTCAAATTTGTTTATGAGTGCCTGAGTTACCGAATTATCGATGATAAAAAAACGTCATGATGATATTCCTTTACCTTTTTACCGCCGCGTATAGGTATCGGTCAGCGTTTGATAAATTTACAGAGGCCAGCTGAGGAGAGTAGGGAAGAAGGTTGTTTGTTTATATATTACATCATTTTGATTTAATGATTTTAATTGTATTTAAGCATGTCTTCAAAATATAATCAATTACATGCGTGATATTGGTTTTCAGCTTTAGGTAAACCTCTCGTCCATGGAAAGTCTTACAAACACGAGAGAAATACACCACAGAAAATAAAATGGAATTAATTTAATGTTATTTGGACAGCCCGATACCATTTGATCCACGAACCTGTACCGGTCCGGAACCTCGGGTGGGAGCAGCTGCTTTTATGTATAAATTACAATATAAGATGTATTACATGTATTCTGGCGTATCACTGGGAGCTCTGAGTCATGTAAAATCACAATATTGTTTTTCAAATACGAAGTGGTAACTGGTATTTGAACAGAATAAATTTAAGTTTCTCATATTAGTAAATAATTTTGTCTCAAAACAGTAAACTGGGATGGAATAATTCCTTAGACACCTTGATGTTTTTGAAAGGTGTTGTAGTCACATCGATTCTCATAGTGGTAGTTTAACCATAAAGCAACATTGTCACCATTTACTGTTATATTTTTTGAACAAGAGGTTTTGCTTTGATTTTTTAATACAGATGCAGTCATTAACATATATGGAAGATCAAAGTGATGTTTAAAGTTGTGCTTGGCTACCAAAACTGTCTATTTAGCAAGCATTTAGAACTACTAGACCACAAAAAAATGCTCTTTCGAATGAAGCTGTTCACTTTGTCAGAAAGATCAGGAAAAAGACACTCAGAGGACTTTATTTGCTATATAAACTATTACAGAGACTTGCTCCGGACAGCAAATATATATTTTAAAGTGGTAGTTTATCAATTGTGATTCTTGGTTTAATAAATTCAATTTAGTAGATTTTTATCCACCACTATTTCTAAATAATTCATAGGATTATATAATTCACCACTTTAGAATACTTATGCCAACCTATACCTTTCAGAAAAGAAGCAAAAATAGTCAAATATTTACAAGATTTACCTAGTAGTTATTTACCGTTTTTTTTAAAAATTATTTTGGCGGAGCAATTGGCATCTCTGCTATTAGCGTGACATTTTTATATGATAGCTATAAATCATAAAATAAAGTGGTTACTAAATATTTAAATTTAAGAGTGGTGACTGCTGATGTTTTATCCAGTCAGGGTGGAAAGAAAGACAAAGAAAAAAAAATCCATTTATTGCTGACCTTTGGAAGGTGTAAAAATTACCAATTACTTTTTTTTTACACTACAGCATTTTAATGATTGAGAAGTTTAAATGAAACGTCACTTTGTTCCAGCTCTTAAGGTGGATCTTTAAAATGTTAGCAAAAATTCTGAAAGCTTTAGCTTTAAATGCCTACCACTCTTTAAAATATTTTTCAGAAAGCGTAATAGTTACATGTATATTACTTAACTGCTGTCACTTGCACCAGGGAATATTTTACAAAATAATTAAAGTGATAGCAAAAGGAATTTTTTTTTAAAATTATTTTCCCTTGACAGCAGTTAGTAAAATCACCAATGGGCTATGCCAGCTGTCGGCAACTCTGCTTTAAAACCTCACTTATACACACTGAAACCAAATAAAAGAAGCTCTGAAATCGCAAATATCAGGTGAATGCTACTAGCATGTAGTATATCAGTAGCATGTGGTTCGTGTGCGACAGTTGATCGACTACTAGGTTAAGCCTTAAATGCATGATTGAATTAAGTTTAGATAGTCATACTAAATTAATTTAGTTTAGTTGTTTTGTTAAATACTTGCAAATCAAAATTATTAAAACAAATAGCACAACTTTTAGTACCTCAGGAATATAAATTAGGCTGAAATAGAAAAGTAAACTGCTAAGTGTATATACGCACCAAATAAGGTTTCATTTGGAGCTGAATGGATAGTTTTTGCGAAGCGTTATGTTTAACCACTTACTCAAACCTTATTTCAGCTTTACTGTGCATGAGCGAAAATTTCCCCCAAAACGCTGGTTCACTAATGGAAAAAAGTCATAAAGACGCAAGAAAGACGCTATGTAAAATCTGTCAAAGATCGTTATTGCAAACTGCCAATTTAGCTATTGTAATTCAGCAGCAATGTGTGTTTGTTGGTTGTTTGTTTGACGTTTGCCTGTTTGTTGTTGGTTTTTGCCATTTGTTAACTGTATTTTGAGTCATTATCGTCAGTAATATTTCAGTTGAATACCGTGATTTAACCTTAGTTTTTTCTATATGAAAAGTAAAATATTGATGAATCGAGTTACCTTGGCCATCTGCATTTTCCCCGGTCATTGCTTGTAGCATTCTGAAAGACCTTGACGGTATCTTTCCTCCTGTGTACATTTTAGGACCTTGCTCGGACGCTTGTTGAGAAGCCGGGACTTGTGGTTGAGGAAATTGTTTAGGGGGAGGTGGCTGATTGATGTTCAAATGAAGATGCGCCGGTGGCTTTCGTTGTTCTCTCTTTTGTTGAAGTACTGATGGTACAACCGTACCTGTGGGAGCTGAAAGAAATGATTATGAGTACAAAAATATATCGAAACAGAGTTTAAATTTCGCAAAATAGTCAATATTTTAGGCAGGAAGTAGTTGTCTATATAACTCGAATATATATTTCTGCTATAATCAAAGAACTTAATCGAAAACCATTATTCAAAATTACATTTAGAAAACACTGCTTCTATATTTTCTAAGACTGATGCTTCAAAATTCATTCAGAACTGATCGTATGAAGGACCCTTAGGTTTCTAAATAACTGATTTATAAAATTAATTGAAGACTTTATTTGGGCTGAGATAGCTTGGTTGATATGGCGTTGGGTCACAATATTTTATGAATTTTAAAAATTAGGTTAAAAAAAAGTATAGCATGCATTTTTAAGGATTTAGTGCTTCCATCAGTGCTTAGAGCTTTTTTAAGTACTTTCAGGGCAAAGAGTTGAACAAGGAGGTACCCTCTAAAAATTTCAATAACCTTTTCTCTCTATGCTCTTTTATTAGAATCATAATAAAAGCCTTTCTAATGGAACTAACTTGTTTTCAAATCTCTGTTACTTATTTGATAAACGTAAAAAAGAAGAAAAAAACTGTAGGAAAAAGTTTATATTTTTAAATTAGGTATTTGGAAACATGTGAGAATTATATTTCCGATTAATTTATTAATGGTTAAGTAGAGAATACTAATCCAAGCAAAGAGATTTTTTAATTGTTTCATTACGGAAGAAAGTTTTTTTAAAAAATGAAGTCATTTTGAAATAATTATTTAAACGCACTTCCGTCTTCGTTCATTCCTGTCATTTCTTGAAGCATCTTGAAAGATCTTCCAGGGATGTATCCACCCTTGTATCGAATGTCCACTGGTCCATCTTGATTAGGATCTTGAGATTCATCTTCTTGGTAACGATTATCTGAAAAAAAAATTTTTTTTAGCTAATAACGATATTAGACACCTGTTTAAAAGCCTTTTTCAAATGGTAGCAAACTGCTCATCAAAGTTTAAATAATATTAATTATCAGAATATGTGCAATAGTTTTCTAAATTTTTCTGGTGATCAAGGCAATTAAATGATCCAGTTTTTTTTTAAATATTTCATAGTGTAGTGTATCTACCACTACGAAAATGCAATTGCAATTCCCTAATATATAGGACATGTTAACTCTCCTGTGTTTTGGGTACCTTTTCATAGAAGAAGGTTGACATTTCCAATATCTACTCTCCCACATTGACGTTATGTGAACACGCCTATTTCGATAGAACGAAGACTGAACGGTTGACATTGAACGGTTGACTTTCTACTTGTGACTGCAACATTGTCCTTCTCACGCTGTTGCTTCTCGGTCTCTATCACACACAACGTAAACACTCGACTGCTATGGGCAACACAAGAGTGACTGTAAACTTTATACAGCTCTCACAATCAGCACTCAAGAAGTACTGAGATCTCAATACAGCTCTCCCGGCATCTCACAAAACAGCAATGAATCAACTAGTGGTATCCCATTCATCGAATTCTATCACAGATAAAATTCTGGTGGGGGAGTACTCTTGTATCTACCACTGCAAAAATACAATTGCAATTCCCAAATATATAACACATATTAACTCGATTCTATGTTGGGGATAACTTTTCATAGAAGAATTTTGACATTGCCAATATCTACTTTCCCACAATGGTAAAAATATTGCTAAAATTTGAATATTTTTGGCGGTCCTTTGAGAGCTTCCCCTATCGAAAATCGGTAGAAACTTTCCGGACAACCCAATATGACGCGTTTCTTTTTCCAAAAAGATAAGCAATGCTTTCACAATTCTGTCATTATTTTATTACATTTAGGAGAGGGTTATCATCATTGGGCCATTCAAGCATTACGCACGCATATAATATAGGGGTTTGCTAATTTTTGTAAATAAGTGGGAGGAGAGAGGTAGGAGTAATGTTTACGAAAGTTTTTGAATTTTCCCTTTTCCAAATTCAAAAAAATACATAAACAACAAAAAATTGGAAAAGAATAAAATTTTAAAAAAATCAAAATTTGAGAAAATCGTTAAGTTTGAGTTAAGGTAAAGAAGGAAAAAAATTTTTTCCGAGAATTTCAGAGGGCCGTGAAATATTCCTTTCGAATAAAGAAAAACAAATATTCCTTTAGAAAATACTATTCGAAATTTTATAGAATGAATTAGTATTTAAATGTTGTTTTATGTTTGGTTACATCCTTTATTTTTCTGAGTAACCTATCATCTTTTGAGTGAAAATACATAAATAACAAAAAATTGGGGAAACAAAAAACTTTAAAAAATTTAAATTTGAGAAAATAGTTAATCCCACATTTAGATAACTGCAGCAAAAGATAAAAAAGATTTTTATGACTTTCTAAGGTAATCATTGAAGCAGGTTTATGATTTTTGCTCACAAGTCTCCAAAATTGCCAAAAACGTGTTTGTGTAACATATTATGTCTTCCATTAATAATTTTTAAAAAAAAAGAGTTAAAATAATTAAACATTCTGCCTTCAAAATAAACTCACCTGATGGTGAATATACAGCAGATTCATCACCGCCAGATGTCATCTTTTGTAATGTTTGGAAAGCTCGAGAAGGAATGGGATTATCCGGCCTTCTAAGTCCGGTAAATCGCATCTCGTCATCTTCTCGTTTGCCAGGCCCTGCAACTTGCTGGGGTGAGGCGGAATCTGAAATCAAAGAATAATTTGAAATTTATAAATCGAAATTTTCTTGCAATACTGTATTTTAATTATTTTGTTTCGATTAAAAAAAATTTTTGTTTTAATACTTTAGACGTGTTTGATTTTTCAAACAGAAAATATATTTCTAAACTTTTATTATAAACGCCGCAGTCAAGTTTATAAGAAACACATAATTCGAGTAAATTTTTAATGTTTTTAATTTTTTTTATATTATTATCGTTACTAAAATGGTTTGAGGAAATTAATGCAATACATACTGAGAAAAAGTCATTTTAGCCAGATGGGCAAGCCATGCAAAATTAGCGTGGCATTCAATGTGTTAATGTAATAGGGGTTAGCATAAATGTTGCAGCAAGCTTTTAAGGGAGTAAGGGCACATCATTAGGATAAAAACTGAATATGCCCGGAAATCTCATCGTACGCGGCTAGGTGGGCTTCCCTATTATCTGTTCAGAAGCACACAAAGTTCGTAATTGTTTTCTAAATTGTTTAGTGCGTGTTTTAATTACTGCTTTTTGAATTGTCCCTTATGGAAAATTTCAAACATCTAAAATCTTTTCTTTTTAGTTCTCTTACAATTTCAACTGTAAAAAAATTTTGCCACTACATTATTTTTAACAATTATGAGTTCCACGAGGAATTTTAAAATATAACTGATAAATAATAAAAATTGTTAACATAATAACTTTTTTTAAATTATCAGGAAGAGCAAAACGTTGGCATCCATGAAATGTGTAGATCATTTAGCCCACAAAACCTCAACTTTTAGATTGATTTAGATTTTATAATTCTCTGATAGAAACATTGTAATTTAAAATAAAAAAGCATTTCCCTACAGTGTTATGACAACACCAGTAAAAGACAGTTCAAAGATTTTTCTTTTTTAAAGATCCTTTTCCAAAATTGAGTTAACGACACCGTCTTCGGTATCGCCCGGGGAGCGACAACGTCTTCCTCCGGCACTGATTGCAGGGAAAATCCACTTTACAGGCATTCCGTGTTTAATCCCTCAGTGCATTAAACGCATGCTGGTGAATCACAACAGTTCATTCTTTGTTTCAGCTTACAGCTTACGTATACAAAATATAAAATTTTTATGACGCTACTTTTCAGACTATTATGTTTTAATTAAACAACTAAACTCCGAGTCAGTGACAAAATTTTAAAAAGTTTTTTTATACTAATTGCACTTCGATGTATCATATTTTTTAATCTAATGACATTGAAACAGTAGCTTTTTTGTGACCGACGATACTAACATATTAATTTCCTCTTTAGAAATAAAATGATTCCCAGCTACACAAGCCTTTTTGTTTTCAGACAATTTAGAATCTTGAAGTGGTACATAAGTAGATCCGCGTGGAAAAATGCAGTCTGCTAGGCTGTTCTCCGTCACTTGTTTGAAGTGTTCTTTACTTTAATATTACACAAGCATACAATTATTTTTCGAAAATAACTTATAAAAGATTTGAATTTAGCAAGATGTACATGATTTAGATAGAATATTTTGAATTAGAAATAACATACTTCTTGAGTGCAAGCTACACAAAAGAAATTTTTTTCCCATCATTCCTTCTGATGCAGAATTTGTATTTAAATTTTTTCACTGTTTGGTATTAATTTAGGTCAAAATAATTCAAAAATATTATATTTAGCATTTTAATAATTTATGGTAATTAAAATTAACATGAAACATCGTTGTTTTGTCTGCGTTAAAGGTGAAATCTTCCTAACACCGCTCACTTCCAGACGATAATTTTTCAAAATTGCCGTTTCTCAGATATAAGCCAAACAGTTATTTATCATTGAAACTTCTCTAATTTTTAAAATCAATTATTGATAAACTGTGGAATCTGAATGAAAATTTTCTTTCTTACAAATTACCTATTTTGGATTCTATATTTTTATGCAAATATACTTTAATTAATTTAACAGATTTTTCAGCAACTATTAGACTGTTGTTATGATTAAAAAATATCAAAATATATTTTTTTCTTAAAATTAGAGTGTGAGACAAAATATATAAAAGGGGCACTGGTGGCCCACCAGGGCCCAAAGGGTTAATCAGAATTTTTTCACAACCATAAAAGTTTTATTTTAAACTGTTATAAGCGAGTTCTAAAGCCAATTTTCGAAAACGTGGTAATCACATTAGTAGTATTTATCCAGGCAATAAGAAATGTAATTACCTAAAAATTTTTTAGTTTAAAAACAGCTATTTAGTTTAAAAACAGCTATTACTTAAATTTCTGTTTAAAATATGCAAAAGAAAATAATCATTCAATTTAATTCTTTAGAACCATGAGCTACCATTTATTTCTACTTTTAAAAATATCTTATTATGCAATAGCAAAAACCAAGCCTTTTAATTAATGTTAAAAAGCGCGGCAAAAAAATGTAATATTTTAGATTTTCTATATTAATATATTGGAAAATTTAATATATTGGAGTGTTTATATGTAATTCAAAAACACAATTATGTTTTTAAAATACAGCGAAAGCTAAAGCTTAAATATTTTGTTAGTTAAATTACAAATTTGTTAATTAAATTTAATTTAATTAAATTTTGATTACGGCACTTCTCAAAGGGTGGGAACTATAAAATTAACTTTATACTTATATTTATACTTATTTTATATACATTAGATATTCTGTTTATGTAAAACGGCTTTTTATTTAAAAAAAAAATTTTTTTTTTGAAGAACTTAGGGTTATTAATAATAATGAAATTATGGGACTATAATTAATCCGAATTTATAACTATAAATTTATTACTGTAGGAAAATTATAAATTAATATAAATTTATGGGAAAACTATTGGCGTTACAATTATTCAGTAATCTGAAATGTTTGCTGTTTCACATGTCAGAAAATAACTTTTTGTGAGAGGAATTGTGAGAATTGTAAAAAAATGTTTTAATTCATTTTTTCAACAATGTTTAATAAAAGCATAGGAAAACTTTTTAATTCTTTAAAAAATTATTTTAAAGATTTATTTCTATTATTTATCTTCTGATAAAATAATAACGCTGTTTAAATCCTTACATATAGACATGCATCATAACTCCAGATTACATTTTTTTTAAGCTTTCGCAAAACTAAATAAAACTTATCTAGGGCTGCCATTTATTAAATATGTTATCAAATAATCGTCCTATTTAAGTTTTGGAACCTTATAGTTTTTTTTAACAAATTAAAATTATTTAAAAAAAAAATTTTTGGTGTTAATTTGGCTTAATTGACAGAATGGCTGTCCAAAATTCACTCTTCTTTATGTAGCGAAAAAATAATTTTTGAAGATATTTGCAGAAACATTTTTCAATAATTTATATTAATTCTTGACACCAGATAAAATTATGTCATGAATGTTCTCAGAAAACTTTACTGTAAATTAAAACTTAATTATTGCCAGAGTTCAGGTCCGTATTATGCTTTCACTTTTGAGCCCATAATACGTTGTTGTCCACTAATAATAAGTGATACTCTGAGTTCAAGAAGTTCACTAAGCTACCAACCACTAGCTACATTTCATAGTTAACATATTAAATGCTTGTAAAGCATTATTATATAAGTAAGACTTAGACTATCTCACTGAGTCATCGGGATCTAACAAGATTCAAAGAGATAAGATAATGACATGGCTAAGCACTTATTCTTGTATATGATCGGCACAACCATTAACACTAAACGTGACATAATCGGACAAAAGACCGGTTATTGTATGATGTATTGTATTGTAAAGTGTTTGTATGTTTAGTATTAATATAGAAAGACAATGACAATACATGTGCATGTCCGTTGGACCTGCCAACCCCACGGCTGTCTACAGTTTTTGGTGGGTTGCTCACCGGTTACGCCAGTCTGATTGATATGAATGGTAATAAAAAAGCTGAGTACAATATTTACACTATTTACAATACCCCCTCCTGTATATATATATACATGCACACACACATTCATGCACAACGAATCAGCAAATATTGCCTCTGATAATGTTTTTTTTTTTGTATTTTCTTGATTAAGAAAATTTAGTATAAATAACCTATATATAATGATACTAAAAGAGTACAAAAAATATATATATATAACGAGATATAATTAAAATATCGCAAAAATATTTTATATTTGATTATTTAAACAGTTTATGGAAGATTTTCGTATTTCGCACTATCTTTAAATAATTTTAACTCTTATTTTTTGGTACGGAATCACATACCATAATTTTCTGTCAACTGTGGTAGCGAACAGAAGAATTGAATTCTGAGCATAAATTTACTCCCTCTTTTTCCCTTATGATGGGGGTTGATTGTCACCCACACTTTTTAAATTTTTTAAATTATATAAATATTAGTCATTTGAACGTAACATAATATGACATGCAGTTGCTTGCAGACATTGACAATTTCACAAGAAGAAATGAATGGAATATTAGAATAATTATAAATGTACTTACCTGTGGCATCATCACCCCCGGTCATCATCTGTAGTAGCCTGAATGACCTAGATTGTCCATAATTCCTGGGGTCTTGACTGTCAGCCGATTGTCGGCGTTGGTTTTGTACAGCGGTCGCCATCCCGCTCTGATCATCGACTAAGTTCAACCTTGTGAGAGGAAAAGGAATGGAATTAGGAGATGAAGCAAGCAAAACACTTCAACCGCGTCATTACTAGTCGAAAAGGGAGAAAGGAAAAAAAAAAGGGTCAAGAGAGAAAGTTCTGAGCGAGCATTTATAATCAACCATTTGAAAAACAGCTGGGCGACATTTATTACCACAAAATCTGTCAACATTTGATACTGATTCCAGACGTTAAAGTTATGCAACCCCAAATCCATCATCGGGTGCTTTGCTGATACATTTTGTGTTTTTTTTTTCTGTCATACGAATCGAAGAAAAACAAATAATCTTCATGAGATATGGTGACTTTTAAGGACTGTCAGTGGTATCTGAAAATCATGAACCATCAATAATGAAACCAATAGATTTTCCTGATTGTTTATAAAATTAATAAAATTGATGAACTTTAATTTCGTCTCCTCGTCGAGGCACAATTGAAGCTTATTCTAAAATTCATAAGTCGCCCATTGGCCAAAGAATGCTTTCTCTTTTTATTTAAATATTTATACATTTTTTAAATTTAAAAACAACGAGAAAGATTAAAAATTTAATTTATTGAAAAAAATTTTAAGTTAACTGGTAGTTAAAGTGAAAACATTTAAATTAAATCTACTTATAAATTTTATTTTTGTTAATATACAATCGGACCAATTCTATATCAAATGAGCGATATTTGCATATCTATATACCTAATCCATGGGTTCCTAACTCATAAGTAGTATATAAAAATAAAAAAAACTGACAGAATAAATGTTTTATGAAATATTTAAAAAAAAAATTTATAATTATTCCAAATGCAAGATGTTTGTATCGAGAAAATCAAAAAGACAAACATGGCGCTCGAGTGAGCTCAGCATTTAGGTCTGGTTTTTTTATCGGCCAATGTCGTCATTCAATCTTACTTTGCCGATAGAAATATCCAATGGCTCAGACACTTCTCTTTATGGTCAAGTACGATATGAGGGAAAAAGTAGAAAAAAAAGCAATTAAACTTTTGCACGCGCGCATTTATTAAATTTGCTGACTAAATTAGCTGCATTGAGTATTGTTTCAAAAGGTTTGTTTATTTACATGTTTTATCATTTTTTTCTTCTAAAAGAGATCTCTCAAGATTTAATTCATTGCAATTTAAAATGATTCTATTTACTTTCTCTGTCGAACAAAATGTAAAACTAAGGTGTTTTATAAAAAACCATCTTGGATTTTATCTTATATTTTTGATTTCTTTTCGTTGAAGATTTTTTTTAAAATACTTTTTTTAAATGGCGTCAAAGGCTTCACTTAATCAAATTGAGAAAAATAACAATTGATAACTTTTATAACTTCAATGAATTTTTTCACAAAATAATAAATTGTTAAAATTATACATTTAGTAACTTTGGATAGATAATTTAATATTGTACATTTGCCGGTGAATTGATTTTTCAAAAACTTTACTTTTATTTTTGTTTATTAGCTGTTACAAAACCCGAATAAGGTGAAGTTTTCTTATAACTTGAATTACGTTCAGACAAAGATATTTTTCAAAAATTTAAAACTAGACAAAAGTGTCATGCTATTCTTGTTTATTAAAAGTTGATTACGAAATTGCATTTTTATAATTCTGTACGAAATTATCTATTGATATTCTAAAGTACGGAGGTTTTCTACAAATCTTGAATAATGAAATTGTATTTTACGTGCTTCGAAAAACAAAGCCGAGAATAGTTAATAATATTTTTCAGAATATTAATTTGTGAAAATCAAGGCCTCCACTTTAATTTTCTTTTGGCCTCCACTTTAGTTTTCACTCAACTATAGTCATTATATTTTTGTCAGACATGATGCATTCCTCCATTATTATAAGTAACCAAAATTTAGCTAACATTCGGCACAGCTTCAAGCTTTTCGCGAGAAACTTTTTCCTACAATAGCGAAATGAAGCAAAAATTTTGTAAAAGATATAAATTATTTTTAAGCATCACTAGTATTAAAAAACATCTCCTATTGCCTATCAAAATCTTTAATTTGTTTTAGTTTTTATATGCCATGGTGTTCAAAGGCATTTTAGATCAAATTTAAAAAACTTAGAGTAATTTAAACACTTATGAAACTCTTCCTCAAAAAATGTAAAAAATGACAGATACAAATTTTTGATGAGGGAATTTAACAAAATAAAATAACTTTTAAGAAAATTCGATATTTTTAAAATTCGATTTCTCAGAAACTATTCCACCCGATTTCTTCAGATTTTGTATTTTGCCATATAAAAATACATTCCTTAAAACGATTTTAGAAACTTTTTACCTTATAGTTCAAACTTGTTTTGAAAATTATGAAATAAAATAATAAAAAAGGTAATAAAAATTTACTAAAAGATATAGTTTACATTATTTTTGGATAAATGAATTTTAAAATTTTTGGCAAAAATGTTTTTTTAATTCTCTTCAAATTTTCTCAAGAAAGGGCAAAACACGCAAAAAGTAAAATTGGCGTTAAGGACTCCAAACTTTGGACCGATACTTTGGATGTAAGCGAATTTTGAATAGCCACCAAAAGATGGTGCTGGAAGTCCAATCCTCATCAACGTTTTGATGAAAACAAAAGGTGCACAAAAGCAACTTATGACAGCGACGTGAATGATAGATTGGTAGGGTAACTACTACAGACAATGAATTTTTGCCTTGACCACCACGATTCCCAGATCTCATCCCATATGATCTTTTCCTGTGGGGATCCGTGAAATTCCGAGTCTATGTGCCTCCAAGTCGAAGAACATGACTGATTTGAAACCCCGGACCACAGTTGTTATCGTCAGCATTGATAAGGACATTTTGCTCTAAGTTAGGCAAGAATTGCATTTCAAACTACCGTATAATAAAAGAAGCGCGTGTGGAATATTTATGAGGAGTAGATTTAAAACTTGTATTAACGCTGCATGCAAGGCTGCCAACTGCTTAGCTTTCTGTAAAAAAGTTTAATAAACTGATAACGAATTAAATAGTGTAGCCTGTAGTATAAGCATAATTACGCTTACTCTTTTAAAGCGTCACTATGAGATGACTGCAATAAGTTGGATTTCATATGATACTTTAAATTTTTGATATGTAGTGATGGAAAAAATTTTCAAAAGGAAAAATACTTAACTAAAAATAACTGAAATTGCGTTACTACTTGAAAATATATTTTTACATAACTGAGCAAAGTTCGCATTTCTGATGCATGTATATACAATACAACATATACAGTACGTACATATATATATATATATATATATATATATATATATATATATATATATATATATATATATATATATATATATATATATATATATATATATATATATATATATATATATATATATATATATATATATATATATATATATATATATATATATATATATATATATATATATATATATATATATATATATATATATATATATATATATATATATATATATATATATATATATATATATATGCATTTTGCGTATTGCACCAATGAAATTGGGGCATTGATTTTGATTTACTCTCACGTCATATCAAATTTTAGTTCATTATAATAGTAGGAATTACGTATATGTGAAATAAATTTGAATGTATTTTGTAAAAGAAAGGAAAATACGAGTATGTTTGTAAACGACAAACAAAATTTTGAAATGAAATACCTACCTATCGAATTGGTTTTGAATAGGTTGGGCTGGTTGTTGAGGCTGTAACAGTACTTGCTGCCCTGTACAGGACGGTGGAGGAGGTGCATGTTGCTGGTTAGCAATAAGCCTTCGCTGCATCTTTGGTGATCGGATCTCTGAGAGGTCCAGCCCCCCTGGAAGATACGTAAAAGGCTTTTTGTCTTTCTTCATGCTACCGGCGAGGGCGGCCGGGATTTCTGGAACCCCTCCGGGTGTTCCCGGAGTTTGGGAAGGAATGCCTGCAGCTGCTTTGGCTTCCTTTGTTGCCTAAAAAAATTATACATAGATTTAGTATTTCTTTTCACAAACTAACTGAAAGTAACTATCTACTTTCCTCAACCAATTGAGACTAAATCACCAAATTTTACAATTTTAAGTAAAATAAAAAAATTAAAGTTTGAAACTCCAAAACCATTTGAATTTGGCTTTTATCTCAATTAGAGCAGAGGTTATGGAACTATTATTAAATTTAAAAACGTACTATACATTAGCAAATATACAATTGTACTGTCTGTTTAACTTTACATCTAAAATTTGTTTTTTCGCTATTTCTCCTGTTTTCAAATATGATATCTTAAAATCTGCTTCCTCCACTCACTTATTTTAAATTTTGCATTATTATTCTCTGCATATACGTTTTGAAATAGACTACGCACTAACTTATCGAACAACTACTTAAAATTTTATAGCCAAATTAAAATATGAACTAGTATAATTTTTTGATAATGCTGATTGCGAAGCGATATTAACTATAAAATTTATGAAGGGAAAAAAACTTACTTTATGCTGTAAACTACTTGATTTAAAAATATATAAAAAACTTTCTGCATTTTCTTTAAAATTAAAAAATTCTATTTGAGTTTCAAAAGCAATTGATTTTTTCTCATAGAATTATTAACAAGTAATAAACATTAGATGCAAGGTATCTCAAAAACTCCAGGACAGTCAAATATTTTAAGAAATTCACATTGTCTCAAGAAAAGACTTTTTTACCAAAAGCTATCCAAACCTAAACTTTTGCGGGTTAAGGGGCAAATTCAAAATAGTAACTAAAAACACCCAATTTTAAATGTAGTTTTAAATTTTTCAGAAACAGCATCCCAATCGGACCTACAGATTTTTAAATTTTAATTCATAGATGACACTGTAATTTCAAGAGAAAATGGAGTTTAATCTGTTTAAAAATGAATATTTCCTGGGAAATGCATGTTAGACCGAAAAAAAGCTAAAAATAGGCAACTCGATATTTTTAAAAGACCTGCTTAATAATACCAAACTTGATCCCGCCCAACCAACTGAAGTTAGGTTGATTAGCAGGGTGTGAGAATCAAGAATGGTGTCATTACATAAATTTTGATCTTAGTATGAAGTTTAGAATTACATTTAATATAGATATTTTCTTTTTAATTACCAGTTAATTTTTAAAAATTTCAAATACAATAATTTTTTTCAAAATTAATTTTGTGTATTTAATTAACTTTAGGAAATTCAAAAATATTTAAATTATTTTTTTATTTAAGAAATTTAAAATAGATTCAATTTTTATACGAAAATAACTAAAATCTATAAGAAAAATAAGCAAAAATTTCGCACAATGTAGTACGAGTATCTTTACTTAATGCCATTAGTTTGGTTAGAATATCATCAAGGCAGCCATAAACCGGGAGAAATTTAAAGAATAACAGTGGAAGATTGCAGACAAAACACTCTTTTTAATATTTCCTATCAACGAAAATATATTTATAAATTAAGGGAAATATACATAAATGTTTAAACTGACAAATTTTATTCCTTAAATTAAAGTGACTTTAAAGATTCAAAAATTTCCAACAGCCTCTGTTAAGTTAAACTGTCGGTAAATAAAGAAGAAACTGCAGCATCCTAAAAACACTCTGAAAAAAAATAGTAAAATGGTTCGTTTTCGAACCACAATATCCGTAAAAATTGCAGCAACCTTAAATACGTGTTAAATTAAATCATGTTTCCATGTAAGATGAACTATAATTTCCTGTGTCAAATTTAAGAAAAATTCATTAGAACGATAATATATTTCTTCAACTGGGCACGACATTGCAACAAATGTTCAGAATATTATGGACCAACATGTATCGAAATTTCCAGACGTCTACAAAGCCTGACTAATTTCTCCTATTTATCTTATAAATATAATTAAGGTATTTATAGAGTTTAAACAAGTTTGGTCATTTGTAAATTTAAAGCATTAACAAGTTTGGTCATGCAAAACGTTAAAACCCATACTCTCTGAATTTGACAAAATTTTAGAGAAAAAGGGATCAGAATAGCGTGAAACAGTTATATCTTCGAACAAATTTGCAGTGTTGACTCATTTTGTCGAAATTCAGAATGGACATTTTGCATCTAGTAGTCAGCGGATAGGAGAGTATGTCTCTGAACATTTTCATTTATAGAAGTGAAATGTTTGTAATAATTTCGTATTGTTTTCGTTTTTTCCATTGATAGTATTTAAACAATGCGTTGTAGTAAATGCGCAGGTGAAAGTTAAATATTGTGTAATTTAACTTGCGTGTCTTTCCCTCGACCATTTTCTTAACAAAAAACTGAGTAACTGCCAAAGATCTGTCAACACGGAGAAAGTTACGATTAAATAAACTTAAATCCTCATAAACATCCGATTTTCCAAGAACTAGGTATTTCGGTCAGCAGAGTGCAGGTCTTAGCCTAGATAAACGTCTGCTTGAATTTCTGTTGATCAGTAAAAAGTTTTTGTAAAAGAGAATTCAACGAAACTTTTCAAACCGAGAGCCTCACCGTTTGAGGCTTCTAAATTTAGAATCTTGAAACTGAAAATAACATCATCGCTCATGAGGTTGTAATGACTACTGGTGTGGTGTAACCTCCTTCTATATTGGCTTGCCTCCAAAACGGATTCCGCGGCTTAAAAATGAATATGTTTCTCATAATTTTCTTCAAAGTTAAGATTCGAGCCCCTTACTACTTCAAACAGAAACCGAAATCGTTACTTGTTATTATGAAGAAAATACCAAGGGAATAGACTGTAACAAACAGGGATGAAAGTATGAAAATAAGCAAAATATATAAAGAAATAAAGATGCATGAAATACTAAAATTCTGATTATCTTACAGGTAATAAATTTGCATAAATTTTCTGAATAGGTTAAAAAAGTCAAGTTAATTAGTTTTTCGCTTTGTGAATAAGGTAATTTATAAAAAGTAAAATGAGTTACATTTTTGTAAATTTACTTTTTTAAAAATGTTAGGAATGCATTTAAAAATTGAACATGAATTAAATTTAATTTGAAATTATATTTTAAAAATTTTTATGAAATAAAAATTACATTAGACAGAAATTTTGTGTAATTAAAAAAATACACTTATTATTTACACAAAATTTCTGTCTAAAATAAAATCAAAATGGAAGAAAAAATTTAATCACTGCTAATTTAATACAATCATATCAGACATAAATACCAAAAATTTTGTAAAAGTAGGATTTTGTACGAGCTCACGGAAATGTGTAAACAAGTGCTAATGCGCAATACATTTTAACTAGTCAGAAAAATAAACGCGATATCATTAAAAATGTAATTAGCTTTTCTTATATAACTTTAATACGCACTTTTTGAAAATGTAAAGAATATATATATTATATAATGACGTCAGGTTATAGCAATATTTTACCTTTACTGGTTACTTTTGGTTACTTTTACGATTGGTTACTTTTTTATTTGCATTCATTTTCGTTTTATATTCTAATCGCCAAAAAATTAGAGGGGCCTCCGATTGTGAACTATTACTTGTATTTCAAGGTGAAAACAACAAGTTTTCTTTTATGTAAAAAACAAATCAAAAATTCAATTTGTAAAAGTTTTTTTTCTCCAAATAATTCAGATCAAACAATGGGAGCCCTCACGTCAATTTGTATTTAATAAAAGCATAAAATTTCTTATCCAAAATGATTACCTAAATATGAAGAAATATCTACTCAATCATACTTATTTAATAATTGTTCAGTACCATTATAGTTGAGAATTGTTACAGCTGTGAAAAAAAAAGTTTCTATTCGTCCTATTCTTCAAAATAGTACCTAAATATAATCTACTGGACTTCTTATCTCAAAATCCATGCGAGTAACTTCTATAAAATACAATTTTGGAACATAGTTGAAACACCTCATTAACAACCAGACTAACCAGAGTCCTAATACACGATAAAGGGTGTCTTAAAACAGAATGTCCAGATAGAGGGTCTTCTGAAACACATGCAGGGTGCCCTGACGATTTTTATAAAAATTTATGACATCTAAATGGCTTAGGTTAAAAAATAAATTTTGCAGAAAAGTAATGTCATAATTCGTGTTCAGGAATTCCGACTTTATTCCATTTCTTTTAACAGATGTCGCGGTATATAGTGGACGCTTCAATAAAGAATAATTTAAAAATCCCAAATTTCAAAATTTTTAAATATTTTAAGTTATAAAAATCTTATTACACTATTTTTGAAATATCCATCATCAGTCAATATTGTAATCAGGACGCAACTAACACACATTCTTTGTAAAGTGACAAATGAAATGGCTGGGCATTCGTCACTTTATTATTTTGTCAAGTTCAAGGGTTCGAAAATATTCATGTTGTTTATATCTACGGTGGTCAGTTCAGTATATTCGCTTTCTTGTGAAGCTTCCGTTATTCAAAGCAATTAAACAGTTACCACTGTGTTCATATGAAAACTAAAAACTTCAGTATGAACTAGAAAGTTACGGATGACTCGACCAAAAAAAATTTTTTTTAACAAAACGTTGCAACATTTAAATTTTCAAGTTAGATCATCGGGAAACATTTTATTCTGGACATACCCCAGCCTGTGTGTTCAAGAAAATGAACATAACCCGCCAAAAAGCATGTTTTGGAAAATACACAGATAATTAGGACAAAGACAAAATGCCTATTTAAGAAAAGGAACATAGCTCACTGCCAACCTGCATCGTCGCCAATAAATAGCTACAGCTCTCAGAATCTGCCAAAGAAAACAAAGTCTGGAAAAGTGTAAATCGATCAAACCAACTTTATTATTAGACTTCGTAAAAAGATTTAAAAATCTAGCATTAGTATTACTGCTATAAAAACACGCCACGTGATGATCCTTTTTGCTTAAATATGTCTTTAAAACACTCCATCAAATGATAAAGCAACTGATGCGTCTTCAAATGTATATCTTCATTTCAAGACAATTTAAATGTACATCTTCATTTGAAGATTGCGTCTTCAAATTTATTGTCCTTTCAGTGTCAGTAAAGTATTTTATGTCTGTTCTATAATAATGATTGACCGTGCTTAATGGTTCAATAACAATTCTGAAATACAAAATTTCAATGGGAATGGTGTTGTAATATGAATGCAGTGCAGATACTATTAATTGATATAACTGTTAGCTTTTCAGAAAAACAAGGATAAAAAAATATTTTTAAAAGAACTGATAAATTCTAAAAACAACGGAAAAAAAACAATGAAATCTTTCTCTCTCTGAAGGTTTTTTGTGTTATATAGCTATAAGATAAGTATTATGTAGCTGTAATAATTGCAGAGAAATAATTTTCAAGTCTTGGATATACAAACGTATAGATGGTTTTATTCCCTAATAGTTGCATAAAACTAAATGAATGATATACCTGAATTTGTTTTTTCCATGCAGGAACTTCTTGACTAATACCAGCTGAAGATGGCATAGGTGGTGGAGGAGGTGGTGGCGGTGGTGGAGGCGGAGGAGCAGCTAATGGTGGTGGAGGTGGTACAACTTGTGCAGATTGAACAGGAGGAGTCGGCGGAGGAGGTGTCGGTAAATCGGAAGAGGAAGGCCATGCTATACCAGCATTTTCTACTGAAGGCGAAAATGGTGGAGGTGTCGGAAATGAGTCAACTTGTCCGGGGGACCAGGGCTGTGGTTGAGATCCAGATTGTTGTCTAAAAAATGGCTTTGGTGCACCCATTATTTGGGAAGAATTTTGGTTAAAATTTGGTTGTGGACTATAAGAATTTTGGTTAAAATTTGGTTGTGGACTATGGGTAGGACTTGGAGTGTAAGGCTTTGGAGATGGTTGATATTGAACTGATGACTGTCTTTGTAAGCCTGGAGTTGAGTTTTGAACAACGGGCTCATATCGAACAGCATTTTCAGGTATTTTGGGAGATGGTGAGTTTTGATGTGAAAAAAGTCCACCAACAGACCCTTGAGGAGCTGGTTTAAAAGTTTCTGTAGATACCAGAACAGGTGGACTGTTAAACGAACTTTGTCTACTGGTTGGATAAAAATCGGGATTTGATGAAGAATCTTGTCTATACATGACTGGCACTGGTTCGTTAAGATAAGTTTGTTGCGAGGGTGAGTACGGTGAGCTGACCTGCGGTGATGGCTGATTCCACGAACTTTGTCTGGATGGTTGTTGTTGGTAGGGCGAGGAATTTTGATTAGACCAAGAATTTGTTTGATTTGAAACAGGGCTTCGTATTTCAGCTTGATGAGGGACAGAGTTTTGTCTTACATTATAATGAGGTACTGAAGTTTGCCTAGTTGTTTGAAACGAGTTAGGACTTTGTTGAGGTATGAAACAATTACTTCCGTCGTAGCCATTGTTTTGATTCTGGTAATAAGTAGGCGCTGCAGGACTTTGCACTTGAGGAGAAAATTGACTAGAGTTACTTTGATAAGAATTTTGTCTCACTGGCGCCTTAGCTTGACTATTTGTCTGGTTTACAGTCGGAACTATGATTTCTTGAACATATCTTGGAGACGTCACTGATTCTTGGCGAGAAGGGGACTGGTTATGATGCCAAGAAGGTGAAGCATTTGAGGTCACATTTTGAGGTAAGGGATCCTTTTTTGGAGGGCCAAAGGTATGTACATAACCACCTGACGGATCAACTTTTACAGAACCTCGTATAACGTCCTGCTCATTATTATCCACATTTGGTGAAGCTTGAAAAGGTTTCCATGATGGCTGTGGAGCTCCAGGTGTAAATTTAGTTGGAGCAAATGTAGGAGTTGCTGGTGTGACTGGGGACCAATTAGAGCCCTGAGGTCTCCTGAAAGCATAAGTATTATTTGTTAGAATTTTAGATTACCAATTTAAACTTTCTTAGATTGCCAATATGACACTGCTAATAGTTTGACTGAAAGAAAAGTTTATTAAAATATAACAAAATAAAAATCAGTATACCTGTCTATATGGTAATGTGAATTTATTTCGAATTATATAAAAATGAATTAAAATTATGTATTAACCAAACTTATACAAAGGTAATTCTGAAGATCTTTAATGTGGGTAAGGTAGGCACGCAACAGGGAATAGGAGCTTGATATATAGGTTGATGGGCACACACTTAAATGCATAAATTCAAACTAAGCAAGTTAGCTGCTAATTTCACGCTAAATTGGAATGTTACTTATGTGACAATTATGCGCTGGCTCGAAATCAACAGCAAACATGATAAGAGCTTGTAATCTCGATTATAAAGCACACGACCCATGAAATTAATAAACATTGCATGTTATGCATTCAATTCCCTTTTCTGCCTGTTGTCTTTATACAGAAGTAGACTTTTTGGCCTACTTCCTAATTAGAACAAATATTAAGTAACACTTTACTTTATAAACATGCACATAAATACGAGTTTTGGCAGTGTTCTCCCAAAAAATAAAGCCCTACTAGGCAGTATCAAGCAGTAGTCGGAGTAGTAAAATAATAATAAGTAAACAGAAGTTGTAGGAATAAAATGATTTACGTAAGCAACTACACCGTTATACCTTCCAACAGCCCGGAATTTCCACAATTTAAGAAAATATTTTACTTAGTAGTAACAGTAGTAGTTTGTTAATAAATTGGTATTAATGATATCATGTCCAACACTGTGTGTAAATAATTTTAAAAAAATAGGCAGATGGTGATTATTTCAAATTCTGGCAAAAGTTTTATAATAATTCTATTAATGTTGAAACTTTCCGCAACATTACCACAGGAAATAATCTTTTACATCGCGGCACACGTGAGAAGTATACAGAGGTGTATTGTAAAAATGTTTTTGTTATTTACTTTTACGAGAGAAGAAAGATGTAGAATAATTGGACCATTTTTATATTTCAGCAAATAAAAATAAATATTTATAATAAATACTGAGTACATACAGTGTTGAAAAAAATTGCACACTGAAATAACTTTTTCAAATAAACATGAAAAAAATATTGTGGATATCAATTACATTGTATTGTTTCAATTTCAAGATATAAATTTATAATAAAAAAAATTAAATTTCCTGAATTTCTGCAACTTATTAAAATTGAAATTCTTATTTATAATTTAAAACCACAAACGTCAAAAAGAGCCTTTTACTATTCTATTGTTTACAGTTTTGCTTGCTACTGCAACATAAGTTTCAATTTTTGAGAAATTGCTTTCATATTGGTATTTGCATCTAAATGATGTTTCTAAAATAGTTTTGGCGAATTTATTATAGCTTTATGATTGATTTCAACCAGTATTTTTCTCATTTTAGCACTCAAAAATACGAAATATTAAGATCTCTTATTATTATTATCACAGATTATATTTGATAAGCCATCAATCAAATAAATCTGACTCCTGTTATCTATTATCTAGCCTCTGGTTGTCTAATTCATATTTTATTGTTTAGGAAAGAAAAAAAACGGAGTTATAAACAAATCATATGAAAAAATGATATCTTCTTTCACAGTTTTATTCCATTTTAAAAATAAATATTCCGATTAAAAGATATTTTTTAGAATGATATATCAGCAAAATATTTAATATGCAACTTAGAAACGGTGTAGTCTTAAAAATGAGTTACGAATATATTGAATTTTTCGGAAATTTGACAAAATGTAAAGTTTTTTTCATTTTTTGATCAATGAATCCAAACCTAATCTTCTCCTTTTATTTATAGGTAAATTTGTGAAAGAAATAATATTTTTGCTAACTATAATAATTTGTATAACCTCAAATAGTTTGAACAGATTTTTTGAAATTCATTAGTCAATTTAATATCCAATTACTATAGTAATTGGATATTAAATTGACTAATTAAAGTGTATTCAGAAATGTAACTTATTTTACATGATTTTAGATTTCAGGGGAGTCTACACAAATACTAAAAATAGAGTTTCAAAAAATGGAAAATTTCATACAAATTTCGATCTTGTTTTTTTAAAAAATTGCGGCATCATAATAACATTACTCATATCTGCCAGTCCAAACTTCTACTCCTTCCAAAAATGATTTTCCCAATTAGTGAAATAAATAGTGAATAAAATTCAATATAAAGAATAATATTTTTATATTTTAACAGAGATAAAACACACCATCAACCGGCTTTCATATGCATATTTAAGTTATATGTATCAGGGGCAGAAATTATTCTAAATTAACTTCATAAGTACAAGAAAGAAATCGAAAAAGAATGCAATTTGCTATCATTTTATACATAAAAAATAAAATCTTCCCGAATATCCGAAAGAATTTGCAACTGTGATTATTACTATTACATAGAACAAATATTTAAACTATTTATAATTAAGTTAAATAATTAGACTAGAATAACAACATTACCTAAAAGTGTTCAAATCAGTGGATTTCAATTTCATCGTGTATCTCACTTGCCCCAAACGGAAGAATACCAGATTAACATTCTCTCTGAATACCACAAGGGGGAAAAATATTTTTTTAAAGAATTGTTAGAGTATTGCGATGACGGAAGTGACGTCATTTCAAGCGAATTTGTAACCCTGCTACGGAATGAACCATCAGATGACATAATTGTTTAGGTTTCTATCACGTAGTCAAACAGCAAGATAAGGTTCCATAAGAAGTCAATGTACTGCGAGACTGGCATTTAATAGGCTATTAGGTTGAACAAGTCTTTTATTTATTTGATTATTGGAAGTAGTAAAATAATTCCGAAAATGAACAGTAAGTAAGGAGAAAAAATTTAAAACGGGATTTCATAATTAATTGTTAGTATATGTAATGATTTTTTTTATTCCTTATTGTAATTATTTTTTTTTAAATTTAAATTATCAAATTTCGAGAAAGGAAGATCCAAACTATCAAATGTTTCAACCTAGAGAACAGAATTTCGAGTAACTGATCAATTAATTTTTGTTTTTTAAATAGAGGTTTTGTCTAAATCTATATATATAAATGAATGTGTCCTTTGTAGACTCCTAAACCATCTAACCGAAATCGATAAATTTTGGCATACAGATAGTTTGATGCACGATGAAGGTCACTGTCGACATTAGAACTGTCTCAACATTATATATTCTTTGATTCCAGTGGGGTGCGCGAAAAACTATATGGAATTTTCGGATTGGTTAAAAGCTAATCATTGTTTTAAATTTAACAATGGCCGATTCAATTTTTCACATATTTTATAGATAAGATCAGAGATAATTGCTAGCTTATAGCTGTATTTGATAAAATAAAAAATAGTTCATTCCACGTCTTTAAATATCTAATTATTTTAAAATCGTTGTGTCAGATAAATTCAATGACATTACGTAGGTAGCAAGCATGGTCTACGCCACCAAATTTATACTTATAAAGTTATCTGATACCAACATGGCTCTCATATATATTAATTTAAATAAAATAAGCTATGTGTTAAAAAGCAAAGTTAACGGAAAAAAGGTCAATGGGCAGTTCGTAAAATGGTAAAAGTAATGGGAAAACCGTATGGTTGGAGCAGTGTTTCCCAAAGTGTGGTACGCGTACCCCCAGGGGTACGGGAACAGTTTTCCGGGGTACGCGTTATTATGCAAAATATCTTGCAACAAACGAAAATTTCAAAAAAAAAATTATAGAAAAACAAAACTAGCCATGAAAATTTACTATTAGGTATTTTTCTATTGGCTATTTTTTTGCAGAGTTAACAGTTAATAATTAGTGGTGTCAACAGCCAGTTGTGATTTGTAACTTTTGTGCAATTTTTTTATTGCAAAAAATACATTCAGTTTTTTATTAGTGGTACACAGCGTTACGAAAAATTTAGAAAGGGTACATAAAAGTCATAAGTTTGGGAAACACTGGGTTGGAGGAATGCAAAAGGGGAATGGAAAAATGGGAATAGAAAAAGTAATTGGAAAACCGTAAAAAATCATTAATTACACATGACGCTTAATTAATATGTACTACTGGTATATGGTAATCGATGTGGTTTTGTTAAGAATTCTACAACAGGTTTTTTGTCGTTTCAGAAAATATTTTTTCCTGTGGTAGCAAGGATAGTGTATTAATATTTTAATGAATTAGAATTTTAAAGAAAACTTTTTCCACCACTACTTATAAAATTTTAACAGAAAAGTAAAGGTCAGATAGAGAAATGGCCGTGTTCCAAAATCCTTATTACGTTCAAATAAGAATTCTATTTTAGAAAAAAAGTAGACTTCAGTTGGCTGCCGCTGACTAATGTATTTTCCGAAAAACTTAAATGCTGAAGGGTTATGTAATGAATATCAAATTTACTAATATAGGCATAAAATATTATAGTTATATATTTGGTGATTATTAAAGCTGATCCAATACAAACAGTTTTAATACCGATACCTTGGAAATAAATGTTTTTTCGTCTCCTCGAAAGGGATATTTACCGGAGAAAATTACTTGATGGTGGTAAATTTTTACTATCATGAGTTGGCAGCGAGCAATAGCATCATGCCAAGTGATTCTAAATACATTTAATCTTTATTCCAATGGTATGAATTACAAACAACGACCTTTGTTTACTTCAATAACGTAGAGCCACCGAATATTACAACATATGATATTAAATAAAAAAATGAAATTATTTTAAATATATTAAATGAAACACTTAGAGGAAGAACCAGGTAAGTGACAAAAAATGTAGTATCTGAACTATTTTATTAACAATTGATTTGAAGGAGGATCTAATTTTTATTTGCCTTATTTTATTTACCAGTGTCTAATTTGAAGCGAAAATCACGCAAACATACTAAAAACTACTGTAGATTAGTTATGTTAATATGTTATTTTCTCAGATTCATTAAATTTCCTAAAAATGTTACTTGCCTAGTTCTTCCCTCAAGCTCTTTAATTGTGACAGTATATACCTTTCAGTTTCGAGTATGATTTCGTAGTGTTTCTGAGTACTGATTTATTGACTCTTTACTTTTTTTTATTCTTCTCCAGCAAAGAACAAGTATTCACTAGTATTCAATAAAATAGAAAAATTTATGTATCAACATTAAATTTTAAGTAATTTTGGTCCCTACAGCATCAATGCAAAGATCTGTATAAAAGAACTGATTACATGGTTATGATGGTTTTAAGAGCTGGTAAAATTCTAAAAATATCTATTTTCTTAATTGTTACTTTACAAGATTGCGACTAATCGAGGGAAATTAAAATATCGTTAAAAAGAACAATCTATTTGTATCCTTTCACGGAAAACTAAACTATATTTGAATCTTATGACTTAATAACAATATTACGGTTTGATAAATGCCACAAATTAATGCATGCTACCACAGGAAAAGTAAGAAGGTAGTTTACTAAAACTCATATTTATAAACAGAATTTGGTTATGATAATCCTATGTAAAACGACGTGCAAAGTTAGTAAAATTACTATTTTTGTTACTAGAATGTGAGGATATACAAATACATAAAACTTGTTTTAGGTATCATAGCAAGTTTAAGTTTAGTGTGCACATTAATGCTCATTAAAATATTAAACTATGCTAACGAATAAATAAAATACAAACTGGTCTCGAAAGTATTACGAAACAAACGTGACTGTAAAATATTTCAGATATTTCATAGCTTCTACACAATTAATATTTTTTATTTAGTATAAACTTGAAACAATCTAATAGTACTAAAAAATTTAAATATTTTTTAGATGAGACTTTTTTTTTACTCTGGCATATAGCCACATTCATAGTAGTTGCATAATTTTAAAAGATGTATCCAATTAAAAGTCGTTATTCTCATTTGTTTATTCAACTCTTTGGGCAAAGATCAAAACCTATATTTAGTTCAAACGGAATGCGAATCTCCTAAAATTAACATATAACTTTGACGGATATGCTGTTCACCCTAGGAACAAAAATATTTGAATTATTAGGTGTGAAGAACAGCAATGAACGATGGTATTTTTTTAACAAAGTTAATTTTTATACTTTGTAGAATTTCTATATTGCTTATTGAACTATTGATCCTTGCTTGTTTATACAAAGAAAAATAAAGAAATAAAAGTACTTGAATTATTTATAGCAGAAATAAACATTTCTTGGTTTATATTTAGAAAAGCTTATTTATATACTTCTTTCCAGTTTTTACGTATAATATTGCTTTCTCGTGAAAAACACTTAATATTTTTATCTAAAAATTAATAAACGGAACTTTTTTTTCACAGTTTTAAGATTGACTCTACATATCAGTTTTTTAAAATTAAAACTAAGTTTAAAGTTTAATTTAATTAATTTAATTAAAATGTAACTTTTTAAAATTTAAATTAAAGTTGAAATAAATATTTTTTAACCCTTTAACGCAGATGGGACGCTGGTGCCCCTTTTATATATTTTCTGCGCTCTAATTACAGGTAAAAATATATTTTGACATTCATTATTTACGAAAAGCAGTCTAATAGTTACTAAAAAATCTGATAGGTTTTCGGAATTATATTTGTACTAGAATATAAAATCCAAGAAGAGTTGCATAAAAAAAAATTCTTTTCATTCAAAAATTTATCAGGAAGTGATTTTGTAACTTGAAGAAATTTCAATGACGAATAACTGTTTCTCTTAGATCTGAATAACTTCGAATCTGAAAAATTGTTTAGAAGTGAGCTGTGTTGGAAAGGTTTTACCTTTAAAGCGCAGTAGAAGACAACAGTGTTTTATGCTGCATTTCCATAAATCATTGAAATTTTAAATATAATATTTTTTACTTATTTTGATCTAACATAATAAAAAATAATGGAAAAAGTATAAAAATATACGTTGAATAAATGTTCTGCTTCAAAGGGCAGAAGTGCGAAATTACCCTTTTGCATTGTGCATTAATGTATTGTTCTTTTGGTTTAGATTATTCTTTTTTGTATTATTCTATTGGTTTATAATCTGGTTTAAAGTTATTTTTCACATCACTACAAGTAAATCATTCAAAAGTTTAGGTGAAACGCCACTTTGTACCTGCTACCTCTGGGTGACGCTATTAAATGATTGGCAAAATCACCAAAAATTCTAAAATCTTGAGTTTTTAGTTGTGTACCAACCATGCTATGAATATTTTCCAAACGGCGTAGTAGCTGACAGCCCTGTGAATTGATTCTTGGCGAACATTACCAAGAATACATTTGATGAAAAAGGTCCGTTGTTGAACTTGAGTCATTTTTAAAAAAGATTAATGTAAAACACTAATTACTTTTTAATGATGTATACATCTTTATGCGAAGTTCAATTGAGTTTAATAATCTAAGTTTGTTTTTTATTCGAACTAGACAGTTTTTAAAAAAATACCCGAAAATAAGGCTATTATATGACAAATGTTGCTTTAAAATTAAAATACTAGCATCCAAATTTATTTCGTAAACCTACGTTCGGACTATTGTCGAAAAAACGTAAAACTTAGTAGTAATGCAAAAAGCACCTTTTTAAAAAATTTAGTAAAGACTAGAAAAATTTGATAGACTAAAAATAATTCGACAATCAGCAATTTATAGAGTTCATTACCAATTAATAAGTATCAACAATTGGGCTAATCATTAATATAGAGTCAACAACTACTTAATAAGGACCAAATATTTTTAAAAAAATTTACAATGCTTAGTAATTGTATAAAAAAATTGTAGTGATTTCATTAAAATTGAACTGTAACGTAAGAATAGAAACATAGAGGCTATATTATTCAGTCTTATGTGCCAGTTTTTACGTTATGAGCGACAATGACATGATTTTAGGACTTCCATTTTCTCGTGCTAAGTCCTAACTACTAATTAAGAAATTAAATCAGACACAATAACGTACTTTCTCTAAAAAAAGGCATATAATTTAATTTAAAAATAAAAAAATCTTTAATTACTCCATTAGTATTTATGAAAAATTTTAATTTCAAAAAATATTAACAATTTTAGGTAATAATAAAGGTCTTATCATCAGTGAGATATGGTTTATCATCAGTGAGATAATTTAAATAAATGGTTTATCATCAGTGAGCACTTTCAATCAGTTATATTAACTTGCTTTCGTATATATGAGGGTGAAATCTATAAATTAAGATTTTAAAAGTGGGTAAAATCAATAAAAAATCGATATTTAAATTAATAAAATTTAGGAATTAAATATTACAAAAATTAATATTCAAAAATAAAATACTAACATATCTTTAATTAAAATAATACTTAAATAATTTTATAAACAAAGAAAAAAATGTGTATCACTCAAAAGTTCCCTTCTTTACCATGATTAGCTATTCTAAATATCAACTTCTACAAAAAATTATTTAAAATGAAGAATAACATGTTTTCTATGAAAAAAAAACATGTTAAATTAATCCTTTTTAAAAAGGAAAGAAGCGAAATACGTCCCACTAAAAGTTCTATTCCCAACAGATTTCTCAATTTGAGTAACCTTTTTTTTTTTACCAGGATCCTATTTACCGGTTTCCAGAGACCCTTTTAACCCGTACCTTTTTTACCGTCTACCAAAATTTCAACCATTTTTCGACTCGCTAGAACCCTCAAATTTTCATTTAGGCTTTTCTCGCTTGTTTTCAAGTTTTTATAGTTTCTGATTACTACACGCAGAATTTATCGCGTGTCAAAAGTTCACAGTTAATCTAAATTCCGTGCACTTTCTGACCAGCTAGAATGCCCAAACATTAACTGGAGCAACTTTTCAAGAAGCAGGCAAGTTTTAATTGTTTCCTGAATTGTATAAATGGTATTCATTATCATTTTTGCATCATTACTAAAGAGAATTTATCGTTAAAAAAAATTCCGTACATCTTTGTCTAGCTTAATGTCCATATGTAGCTCTGTACTTTATGACAATTCAAATTATAATACAAAAATAGTTATAAAAGCTAATAGGAGAAAATAAAAATTCTAAAAAATAAGTTTTCAAGTAAGAAGACAAAAATATTCATTTTTATAACATCTTAAGCGAAAAACGTCGTGTGCATCACTTTTGAAATTAACTTTCATCATTGCTCCGAAAAACCACCTTCTACGTCTTTCGAAAGTGATGCGCCCTCCATTATTTGAGTCGCTCAGAAGCCAATGCGGTTAAGTCCAAAACACAGAAATTGAGAAAATTAATGTTTTCTGATACATTAGTTTTTAAAATTCTTGGTTTAATAATTTAATTAGAAAAGTGTATAAAGTCTTTTTTCGAGGTGTAAACTCTGCAAAAAAACAAGATATGTACAGGATGTCTAAATAAAAACGTAAGTATTTATTGAAATAATGACAGCATCTTGAAAATTTTAGGACTTATACCTTTTGGCAGCTGAAAAAGATAAGAAATTTATGTAAAAAAATACATATAAAAAGTGGACTTATTCACAATGGCTTCTGAAATTATTGTACAATATATTCAGAAGCTATTAAAAAAAGGGCTGTCTAACCTAGAAAAAAGTAACCAACGAGTTAATCCTTTAATAACTTAGAAGATTATTATTTATTTCATCAAAATTTCCAAAAATCAGAAAATATCAAAAAATGGACTTAACCGCATTGGCTTCTGAGCGGCTCATTTGTTTTCTGTGTAAAAAAAGTAGAAATATTTTCTTCTTTTTAGTCCACTTGAGAAAACATAATTGTTTAATCTCTTTATTTCATTGCATTAGTTAAGTTTTGCCGTTGTAAATTCAATCTTGCTAATGTAATGATGTAATTAAATCTTTTTCAATTCTAAAATAATAAAACTGGCATTAGTTACTTTATTCGCTTGATGGAGGAAAAAAAATAAACGCTAAATTGTTTTGTTTCCATTTAATAAAAGAAAGAAAAAAACGGTTTTCTCCATTTAATAGATGATAATAATAAAACTTACGATGGTTTTTTTTTCTGTTCGATAAAAAAAATAATTTTCATCGACTTTCTTTTCCGTTCGATAAAAGAAAAAACAGACTTTCAGTGAATTCATTTAACGTTTGATAGGGAAAAAAAAACTTTCAGTGAATTTCTTTTTCTTTTGATGGAATAAAAATAACTTTCAATGATTTCCTTTAAAAGTTTGCAAGAAGAAAAAATAAATTTTAATAGTCTTATTTTCCGTTTGATAAAATAAAAAATAAATTTCAGTGAATTGCTTTTTTGTTTCATAGAAAAAAAGATACCTTTCACTGATTTTCATTTCCGTCTGATAGAAAGAAAAATAACATTTAATGATTTTTTTTTTCGCTTGATAGAAGGAAAAATAACTTTCAATCAATAGCCTTTGTTCCGTTTGACAAGGAAAAGGGTATAAAATTTACATTTTGCATATTTTTGTAGTGTGTTTTAAATTTGTAATAATTTTGTTTAACATTTCTCGCTATAATCTATTTGAAACTAATTTATATCGAGTAGCAGTAAAATAAAGTATCTATATTCATATAAATACATATCACATAATAATAATTAGTACTTACTTCATATCAAAATGTCTATCCATATTGTGTACAGTATGTTAATAATGGATATTAATACACATGAAAACAGACACTTCAAGCACAGCAAAAGAAAATTCTAACCTCCTCCCAGACTTCAGCGTAAAAAGGAAAGAGTCAAAGATGAGTTTGTGGGATATTTTGAGATCGACCACCCCTACCCAACTGTAGTATCCAATAATAGTGGAGGTAAAGTACCTCAAGTAAGACGTTTAAAATATGTTCCACTAGAAAGATGATGTAGATTTCAAGATTTGTAGGTTACAATCTTTCGGTAACTTCAACTGCAAAGTGTAAAAATATTTGTGTAAAAAGTTTCATCGCGGTTTCAAGTGCAATGGGTAGCATTTCAGTTTTTTTTTTATCTTGCATAAACGTACATTTTGAAGTTTCAAATAAAAAAGAATAAACGTTAACTTTGAGAACAGATGAATATACCGCTAGGTAGCCAAGGCAGGCAATAAGGCACAGTTTTAAAATATTTTTACCAATTCTGACAACCGAGAAAAACAATATTAGTATATAAAATATAGCATTATATATAGCTTTCTAGTTTTTCCTCAATATTAATTATTTTTTATTTTTTTATAAGCGGCGATGGATCTTAATTTGCAATTTACGATTATCCACGTTCAAATCCATAACCTTGTAATTTTGAACCTAACCCAGAAGACAAGGGAGCTCCTGTATTAAGCACTGAGACAAACTAACCTTGAGGAAGACTTTTTTATAAAACTAATCCTCATTTGTGTTATATGGAGAGAAGGACCATGAAATCCTCCCACGGTTAGTCCGACGGCGAGGGGGTTCTAACCCATCATCCGTCTACTACCACTGAGGATATTTTATGCCAGCAGTGTGGTCTGTGTGAGCCGGTAAATCAGAACTCGTATCAACCTGTCATCTAATCAGATGCACAGTGCGCAAAATAAAAAACAGACCACCCTGAATAACTTTTGATCTAATGATGGGATTCTCACATTCTAGGACTCAATCTGAATGGTTTGTGGGGTGACTTTAAATACGCTTATCAATTAGTGAAGACGATATTTTATGTTATGAAATCAGACACAAAAATGTACTTTCTCTGAATAAACATTAATTTTTTCAACGGATTCCGATTTCTGGCCCAAACATCATAGGGGTTAGTCGCAATCGGGAAAGTATGGTTCCAATAGTTTGGCTAGCTATTTGGTATTTGGACCAAAGTTTATACCCCTTAGTGTTAATTTTACTTTTTGCGTATTTTACCATATCTCTAGATCTTTTTACTCACATTTATCTCAGAAATTTTTTCTCACATTTATAAAATTCGTTAATTCAAAGATGAATCCATATAAAATATAACTTTTAATAAATATTTTTTTATTATTTTAATTAATAATATTCGAAAAATTTTTGATTAGAAAGGTAAACTGAATTTTTTATCATTTTAAAGAATGCAATTTTGAATTTCAAAACAGAAAATTTGAGCGAAATAGGTCGAATAGACGAGAGAAATCGAATTTTAAAAATATGACTAAATCAAAATTTGATTTCTCACGAACTATTCGACTGATTTTGCTCAAATTTTGTATCTTACCATTTAAATTTTAATTCTTTAAAATGCTGTAAAAATTTGTATACCTTAGAATTTAAATTATTTTCGACTATTAATAAATAAAATAATAACAAATAATAATTAATTAGTATACTGGAGGTCACCACCTCAAACCATTAAGATTGAGTCCTAGAATCTGAAGATCATATTATGAGATCAAAAGTTATTCAAGGTGGTCCGTTTTTTATTTTGCCCTCTGTACATCTGATTAGGTTTCGGTAGTATCAAACAGGAATGACTAAGAGTACAAAAATTTATTTTCTTTGAAAAGAATTCTGATTTATGAACCACAATGAAATAATATTCAGAACGTAATGACAATTTGCGTTCTACGTACCGACTTGTTCCAGTCCTAATACACTTTATAAAATCATTGATAGCCGTTGCCATTGATAACTTTTAAATTTACAGATTGTCTGTTTTCATAAATTGATGAAATATGCCCGTCACAAATGCAGATTTTGGTATGTTCTTCAAACTGCTGTATTCATACGATTCTCAAAAAAATTAAAAAAGTTCTATTAATATTTTAATAAAAAAGTTACGAATTTCTTTTTATTAGCTTTCAATTTAAAGTTAAAAATTAGATACCGTAAATTTCACTTCTAGACATATTTATTTAATAATATAAGGCGTAGTGGCGAATAAGTCTTTGTTAAAATACACTTCATCTTCTTAATTTTATTGCTATATTTTAAATATATATGGATCGTACTGACTCTGAAAAAGAAAGTTTTGCCAAAGATAATAACGAAGGAAGAAAAAAAATAAAGAAAAAAAAGAAAATTAAGAAAAGAAAAACCAATTTCATTTCAAAATAAAGAGGTAAAAATCCTGAAAAAATCTTTTTTCAAGAATAGGGTATAAAGTAATTTTATTAACATTCAATTTAATTATCATTCATTACTGATATCAAAGTATCAATCATTTAACGTCATCAAAGATAGATTAAAACTTGCTCTTCGTAAATTTTTAAGAAGGAAATTTTGCTAATTTTAATCTATTTTGATTGATTTCAAGATGTTTTCGTTCAACTTTTTTTACATTTTTGATATACTGACAATGCATTGAAAGAGTTGCTCTTTGGAGAAAAAAAGATTTAAAAATTAGGGTTACAGCGGAAACCTCTTAAATTAAAAATGTAAAAGTCACTATTATATTTATTTGAACATTTTTTTAAAAGACAAGTTCGAAAGTAAAATGTATTTATTAGAATACTTGTCTTTCATATAAGAATTTAGAAGCAATGAAAATAAATATTTGCCTTGATAGGAATTACTAAGTTCAGTAACATTCATCACAAAATTCAAATCTAGTCATTTTTCTTCGAACATACGTGGGCATTTTCCTTCTATTCTCACGAATAAATTTATAAAGGACCAAGAAAAGATGTTTTCGGTTAATAAGTATAAGAATTCTTCATTTTTTTTACTTAGTTAATTCGCAAGAAAATACTTTGTTAGAATTTTGAATAGGTCCATCACAATAATCTTTTTAAATTTCAATTCTAAGCAGATATTCATATTGAATAGTTACATTTTCATGAATTTTTCCTTACTTTTATGCTTTTTTATTAGCACTTTTTTCCATTAAATCATTTGAAGTATATGTGAACACATGGTATATAAATGCATAATAATTAGTAAATGGGGTGCTTCGAAACTCTAACAAGATAATAGAATCATTCTCTAAAAAAGCAGAGATTTCTACAACCTGATATTTGAAATACAATTTTTTATTGTTTAAAATGTGTTATTAATTTTAATACAATAGTTGGAATACATTGAACCATTAAAAATAAATAAAAAGGAATAAATTTAGTAAAATTTGAAAATTTCTCGCAGATCTAATTTGAGATGTCTGTACAATTACAATTTAACTTTTAATCTCGTAATTAAGAAGAAATTTTTTTTTTCATAATCTCAATAAATAATATTTTTGATTGATTCAGTATTTTAAATGCAGGGCTCAAAACAAAAGACTCTATTATAATCTCTTAATTGCAAATAAATGCTTATCCCATAGGAGTTTGTCTCGGCTTTGGACAGAAAAAAAAAGTAATAAAATCATCCAGTCAACAGAGAATACGTTTTTCACCGTTCATGAGAAATTTCCTCCAAGAGATATTATAAAAAGAGCTACGAAGAATGGAGTTTACTTTGTGCTTAACTATATTTATTTAGGTAAATGCAGAGATCAACATGTCACCTTTGTAAACATGACATAACATACAGATAATTCGGCGAATTAATTAGGTAAATCAATGTATCCAAAGGTTTAAGTAATCATAGAATTGCTTACAAGAATTGAGTTCATAAAACATAGTGTAAGATATAACGTTCGTTAACGTTCGTTATCTTACACTAACGTTATAACGTTAGTGTAAGATATAATATTCTATTAAAGCTAAACATAAATTGACTGCCATTTAAATTTTAATATTTATTAGGAGACTACTGGTGGTAGTAGAGGAGATTGCTTTTCAACGCTTGTTTTTTCTAAAATGATCAAATACTCCCTGAATTTTCCGTCATATTAATTTAAATTAAGAAAATTCAGACTACATCGAGAAAAAGAGTAAAACTAAGATGCAATGTTTCATTGCTACTGAAAGTTTCTCATTTAAAAAAAATCATATGAAATTTCTTGTTTGTGTGTAAATAAAATAATTTAAGCAGTTTTGCCAAACCGTCTTATACATGCCAACATTTACACTCTTTAAAGAAATTTTTTTACCTACTGATGCAGATATTTTCAAACTGCCCTTTTTATTCTTTACAATTTAATGTTATTATATAATACCTTGGCATGAATATTGATTCCACTTTAAAATTGAAAACATACGTCAATCAAATTTCTAAAAATACGCTAATAAATTACGCTAGAAATACTAACAAACCTAATTATAAATCCTTAAATTTTCAATGCCTTTTTCCGAATAATTTTATACCTTTTTCAAAATGAATCATCTTGTGAATTATAAGAAAAAAAGTATTTCCGGTAAACACCCAACTAAAATTTTGGAATTTGAAATTTACCGAAATTATTTTCTTTATTTAACTCCGAAATTATACAATAATTTGCCATTTGAATAGCATTCAACAACCATCATCATCTATATATATATTTCTCTTACACGGCGTCAAAAAAAAGCCTCATTACAACTCCCCGAATGGCAACGTTAGAAAATCGACCAATGATTGCAGCTAAAAATGTCACATGCCAAATCTAGATGAGGTGGCTTAACATATAGCGCTTTTAAAAACGGAAACTAATATAACAATTCAGCTGCAGCAATCTCATACTATTAAGCTAGGCAGCAGTGAGTAGTCTTTGTCGATAGATCTCTATTTTAGTATTTTGTCGAAAGCTCTTTTTTTCACGAATTTATATATTACGAATTTATTTGCCGATTTTTGATTTATATCACGAATTTTTCATATTTAAATTTTTTATTAATTTGTTTATGAACTTTATTATTTATTATAATCAAGTTTTCACTTGAACATAGATTTTTTAAGTACAAATTTATTATAATCTACACGCATACGCTTTTAACACTTCAGAATTTTCGATTTTCTTCCTTACTTGTATGTAACTATCTGTGCATTAAATTTTTAACCTGAAGTATAATTTTTTTGTTTTTGTTTCTGTATCATTTTTGTAAATGTTTTTGCAGTCACATTTTACGTAACTGCATAACGATGCAGTGACTCTAATCACTGATTCGAATCAGTGATTCAAATCACAAAAATGAACTGATTCTATCACTTTGATGATTCATTTTGTTCGTCTCTAATTTTCTGTTATTCTAAAAGCTTTAACCTCAGTAAGGTCAA
Organism: Parasteatoda tepidariorum; assembly: GCF_982258835.1. Taxonomy (NCBI): domain Eukaryota; kingdom Metazoa; phylum Arthropoda; class Arachnida; order Araneae; family Theridiidae; genus Parasteatoda; species Parasteatoda tepidariorum. Next base: position 52,737,024 of record NC_141762.1, read on the forward strand.
GAAAATCTATCTAAAAACGACTAAGTAAAATTTTTGAACTGTTTTACAGTTGTTTAAAACATTTTAGTATTAGTGAGACAGGAAAGTAATGTCTTTTCGATGCATTAAATATTCGTTAAGTCTTAAAAACCAATTCATTTTTTTCGATCCATTTCGATTCATTTTCGATCCGGCATTGAAAGGTTGTTTCTAACGAGGACAAATACAGTGATTAAAAATAAAATCTTGATGACAAATATCAAATGCACCGAAACGACATTACTTTCCGGTCCTCCTAATATCTCCTAAAATCCTCTTATAAAATAACTTCTCATCTACTCAAATCCTCTTATAAAATAACTTCTCATCTACTCAAATCCTCTTATAAAATAACTTCTCATCTACTCATGTTTAAGGTTTCTTTTTATTTGTTTCATTCATCCAGAATTGAAATTTTCTGGAAATAAATATGTCACTAAATGAATTTAAAAAGATTTAAAATTTGAACATTTTTACAAATAAAAATAAATAAAATTTGAGCAAAGGAAAGTACGTTTAATTTTCCAGTACAAGAAAAGATTCTATACATAGAAACCTCTCGTATGATATTTTCAAGGAAACAAAAAAGGGACGGTTAGCAAAGAATATTATTTTTGGATCCCTTGGTCGACTCGAAGGCAATGACGTCATATAAGTCACATGACCCGCGTAGGAGGTGTGGTGCAACGTGAAACATTAAAATAATGCAAAAATTTTGAACTGAGAAAACCTGTCACTGATGACATCTAAAAAAGCTGCCCTTGGATTTTGTCCAGATATTGAATTTAAATAGCTTAGTTTAATTTGCTAAGATCTCTTAAACTAGTTTTGCATACGTTTGATTTGTAGCCAAATATTGACACTAATGTAGGTAAATGAATGTTTTTCATTCATTATCAAATCGAATCATCCAACCTAAGATATATATTTAAAAACAAATTCACGCCGAGTGATAGAAAAGAATAACTTTTCCAGGCATTTAAATTACGGAAGAGATATTTGTGAATTTGATTTTTTTAAAAATATTTTCACAAAGTACAGTGCGCAAAATAAAAAACGGACCACCCTGAATAACTTTTGATCTAATGATTGGATAATGTCACGATTTAGGACTCATTCTCAAAGGTTCAAAGAGGAAACCTCAAAAATGCTAATTAATTGCTACGGACGATATTTTAAGTTACGATATTTTGTGTTATCGAATTTTAAAAAATTCGTATTTTTTAAATTCTGTTTCTATGGTATTATTTGATCTACTTCGTTCAAATTTTGTATTTTGCCATTTAAAATTATATTCTTTGAAATGATGTAAAAAATTGTATATTTTACTATTCAAGAATTTTTCGACTGTTATTAAATAACAAAAATGAATATTTTCTAAAAGTTATATTTTGTATGGAATTAATTTTCTTTGGATAAACCAGTTTTGCAATTGTGTTCAATTTTTTTTTTAATTCTCTTAAAAAGTTCTTGAGATATGGTAAAATACGGAAAAAGCGAAATTAACATTAAGAGTTCCAAATTTGGGATTGCTCTCCTGACCAAATAATTGGGACTATATTTCCCAGATTGCAGCTACTCCCTAAATTTTGGGAGTCAAATTTCCGAATTCATCCAAAAAAACACATTTTTATTCAGAGAAAATACGTTTTTGTGTCTGATTTCGTAATTTAAAATATCGTCTGCATAAATTATGTAGCATATTTGAGGTCACCTCTTCGAACCATTAAGATTGAATCCTAAAACATGAAGATCCGATCATTAGATCAAAAGTTATTTGGGGTGGTCCATTTTTTATTTTACGCACCGTACGTAATTGATGTCTCACTAAAAATGAATGATTTATTTTTAGGAATTTTTAATTATTTTTAATATTTAATAATTGTCATATGTATTTGAAAGATTTATTTCAAATTTCACGTTTTTGTCACTTAAAAACAGATAATTTGAGATATATATATATATATATATATATATATATATATATATATATATATATATATATATATATATATATATATATATATATATATATATATATATATATATATATATATATATAAAATCATTATTTGTTATCATTGTTATAAGCACGACATTTTACAAGTAACAATTTAATTTTATTAATAGTTTACAATGGGGGGTCCCTTTTATTTTTAGCGAATTGAATACAAGCCACAATAATTGAAAATAAACCAAGAACCAATCGCATAACGGTAAACAAAAGTTGAGATAACCCGAAGGTGACGTCATTGAAAGCAACGAACAACATGGTCATGAGAGATTAAAAGCGAACTGCTTGTGAACAAACGAATTGTTTCGTTTCTTGTTTTAAATGTGGTTATTAGTTTACGCATGAAATATAATGATTTGAAGTTAAAGTAACTTTAAATAATAATAATGCTTAATAAATTAAAGCAAAAGAGATGTTTTTTTTTTACAAGATAGGTTTGAAGTTATCAATTTTTTTAAAAACTATGGTAAGCTTTCATAAGATGAGCTGACAGCACCATTTATAAAAATTTAATGAAATTTTTATAAATTAAAAGTTTCAAGTACATATTTTTAGAACTTAGTTTTCAAAAAAGTACCACCAGCCACACAATGCTAGACTGAAAAACATCAATATTCAACACCTCTTAGAAGAGAGAAGGCCTCAGCACTGATCAATTTAGTAGTCCGACATAACGAGCATAAAATGCTCAGTGGTGAAAAATAGAAGATGCCATTATGTTTGGACCACTAGAGAATCAAATTTCTTGTTTATGGTAACCCGTGCTGAGGCAATCTCTCTTCTAGAAGGTATTTATTAAATGCACAAGTGTGCTCGTGCATTTTCATCAAGTGTGCTAATTAATAATAAGTTGAATAAGTATAGAATAAGTTATCATTTTTATATCGTTTTTACGAACTCTTACAAATTTTAGTATTTCATAAATTACTATAAGAAAGCGCTGATTTTGCAATGTTTGATAGGTTTCGGGCGAAATAAAAAAAATCGAAAGTAAATGGTTTCATATAAAGTGTTCCATTCATCGCCAAAAATATCACAAAGATTTTCTGTAGATTTCAAACGATTTTTTTATCTTAATTTTGATTGGACAGTTTTTATTAACTAGGATTAAAAAAGCTAAGAGGTAAAAGTTGTTCAAAATATTGCAATCAAAATTTTTTAAAGATTCTTAGCAATTTTTTTCGGGCCTAAATTTTAACGTCACATACATTATTAGCGATAACTGATTAAAGAACTATGAAGTTGAAAGGAAATTTTTTCTAAATAACACATTGAAATTTAAATAATTCAGAGATTTCAAACGATATTTTTCGCACCAAGTTGTAATTGAACATTCTCATTAAAAAATAACTGATAGAAGAACTAAGAGTTAAAAGAGAAATTGTACTCAATTAAACTGTAATCGAAATTTTTACAGATATCAAGCAATTTGTTTTCGAACATAATTTTTATAGGACAGTTTCATTATAGATAACTGAATGAGAGGTGAAAGCGAAATTGTTTGAAGTAAGTAATAGAAATTAGTTTTTTAGAACTTGTTATTGCTACTTATTCGTAAGTGTTAACTTGTTGAGAAATTTTTCATACTGGTAGTAACATTAACGTATAAATTTTAATTTTAAAAGTTAAATCTTAAATTGTTTTGTCTAACAAATCCTTATTTCAAACAAATGTATTTAAAATTTAATAGTTAAGTAATTATGTTTTTAAGTTTTGCCAAAGTAGCTTTATTTTTTAGAAAATTCTTAGTACCTTAAACATTATTATACTACCATTTTGTAACAGATTGTAATGGAAATTTTCTAAAAATTTGGATTGATTTCTTTTACGAACCAAATTTTCACTGGACATTTCTGATTGACGATAACTGATCGAAGAACTGAGAGGTTAATAGGAAGTTGTTCTAAGGAGGAAAGGCTTAAAGAATTTAAAATTAGTAACTCATCCATGAGTGAAATATGCGGTGGGCGTTGTTAAGTAATTCTGTCTGCATGCCAGCCGCTGAAAGATAAGCTCGCTAATTACTAAGATAAACATTCAACCTTTCTCTACGTTTAAAAAATAAGATAGCTTTATTTAGGTTATGAGCATCGAAAAAAAATAATAATTGTTAGGAGGACGCCTTCCTAAAGAATATATACAGTCCCTGGCCAAATTATTAGACGCCCTATAAGATTCTATGTAAAATCTTAATTATCAGGTGATACTATACAGCTTTATTGTTTTTACGCTACTGAAACCGGTTTGTACTTGTTTACGTTCGTGTGGTTAAATGAGACAATATATAGCATAAATTCGACGATTGGATAAATTAGACGATATATCATATAAAAATAGAATATTTATTATATTAGATATTACATTAATGTATTATAATAATTAGAACAAATTGCTAGACGCACTGTAGTGTTTTAATAATTACATGTTTTGAACGATTTATATGCAATACTTTTAATTTTAAACATGCATGTAATGGGTTTTTATTCAGGAGATTTTTTATATACTTCCTATTTGTATTTATTTTTAGCGTATTGCTTTACAATGTTAACCAATTGATACACGAACATAATTAAGTGTAAACCGGTTTCAGCCGTGTCAAAACACTAATGCTGTATAGCAGGGCTGTCCAACTGGCGGCCCGCGGGCCGTATGTGGCCCACCAGCACATATTGTGCGGCCCGCCAACTTCCTATTCAGGCTGATCAGGATCAGTTTTCTCATTAAAATGTAAGCAAATTGTTTTATAATCCTTCCATTCCATTGTTTTATAATTAATAATTCAACTATTAATTGTTATTGTATAAGAGGTAAGAGGGTATTGTTCAACTTTTTCAAACTGCGGCCCGCCAGGTGATCAGTGACCGGAATTCTGGCCCGTGGGCTCCTTGCAGTTGGACAGCCCTGCTGTATAGCATCACCTGATAATTAAGATTTTATATGGAATCTTATAGAGTGCGTCCAATAATTTGACTGGGGACTCTAAGTGAGTAAGTACTCACATTAAATATTCTTTGGCTATACCACAGGAGAAACTTTTTATCGCAAATTATTTTTCCCCTCCGTATCTAATTTAAAATGTAAATCAAAGAGAAGTGAGTTCAAGCAGACCTAGAGTAGGCCATGAAAATTCCATACTAGAAAAAAAAAATTTCAAAATATCTAAATGAAAGCAAATTATTGGAAGGGAACTTACTCTTTGCTTTATCCTAAATTATCATCTCATAACTTGTTTTAATTTTGATATTTTAAAATTTTCCCATCATTTGAAACTTCATGGCTTACTCTAGGTTTGTTTGCCTGTTTCTATGCTTTAAGTTTTAAATTACTTTTCGCGATGAAAAAGAATTGGTGATGAAAAGTTTCTCCCGTGCTATGGCGCCCTCTTAGGTTGGGATAGACTGTATAATACACGGTGTTATATCAGAATAAAAATTTTAACTGAATATCAAAATATTAAAAGCAATCGCATTAAGTAAATTTATAATTAATAATTTATAATTTATAATATAATTTAAAATTAATCTTAACTAGTATAGGTTATAAGCGGGGAGGGGTTGAAACAGGAAATTTGAAATGCTAATCTAATTTTGCCCTATACAGGGTGTCCCAAAAGGTTGTTTACAAACTTAATATGCTGGTCTGTCATATCATGATGAACAAGATTTACATAGGAACTTGTGTCCGAAAATTAAAACTGAGACCGCTAGAGGGCGATAAGTGCAGGTTTGGATGAGGAGAAAAAAAATGATATCGATAGCAGTGTTAATATGATTTTTATTATAAAACATCATTACATCACAACAAATGCTCAAAATTCCTTCCATTCGCCCCAATGCACGTTTCACAGCGTCCGAGCATGGATTCACGAACCCGTTCAAATTGCCCAGGAGTGTCACGGGCACATGCTGCCGCTTCCGCGATCCTGGCGATAAGATCCATGTCCGATGTTACAGGTGTCTCGTACACTATGGACTTCATGTGTCCCCACAGGTAGAAATCCAGGGGAGTCAGGTCGGGGGATCGCGGCGGCCATGAGACTGGTTCGCCTCTACCGATCCAGCGATTAGGATAAATCCTATCGAGGTATTCTCGAACAGCGTAGCTAAAGTGGGCAGGCGCTCCATCATGCTGAAACCAGATGGTTCAGCGTGTAGTGGTTGGAACGTCACTCACGAGATCCGACAAAACTCTTTCTAAAAAATGCGATAGGTATTTCCGTCGAGGCGTTCAGGTAGAAGGTAAGGGCCAATCAACATTGGCTACGTGCTACGAAAGCACCTGATTCACATAATCTGCAGTGCAATCGTCCAAACAAACCATGACTTGGCTGGCGTATGTTTGGGAAGCGCTCAAGGTACGTCCGTGCCGCGGCTCGTCCATTTTTATCAGCGGCGCCGTATACGTAATGCATGCCGGCCATTTCTGCGTTACTAAACTCATCCATCCTTCTCCTTCAACGACCAAGCCTGAAATGATTGTTTTTCCCACTCTCCCGTTTTCGTGCAATTATCGCCCTCTAGCGGTCGCAGTTTTAATTTTCGGACACAAGTTCCTATGTAAATCTTGTTCATCATGATATGACAGACCAGCATGTTAAGTTTGTAAACGACCTTTTGGGACACCCTGTAGGGGGAAATTAGAAAATTTCGATGTAACAACTGAGGAAAAATGTAAATGGATGTAACGATGTAAAGGCTCTGGTTGGAACGGACTATGTTGCTTCTATAATTTAAGCGAATAACAAAGTTTTTTTTTTCTTTTTCTAAAAAAATTGATATAGGAACATGTGTGAACGACAAAGCTCATAACTGATGGTAAATCAAAGCTGAAAATGTATTTGGTTGGCTCTTTCATTTTTTTAACATAAAATTGAAAATAACTGCGCACTAATTACTTGATTTTAAGCACGAAGACCTTTGACTAGAAAACAAAACAAAAAAAAAATACCCGACTGCCAAGTATTAGTAGTAGTATAAGTTTTTTATCTGAAATTAATTTCTATTATATGTTTTAAACTGTAAAGTGGATGGCAGCGAAAAGAAAAAATTATAAAACGTTTTACTGCTATTAGTTAATTTATTATTTTTTTTAAACATTACCACGAAATGAAATTCTACCTGTATGAAAGGACGGAAGCCTCTACGGAAACTCAGCTCTTTTAGATTACCAGAATATTTTTTTTACCTTACTTTCTAAAATTTTGCAATCAATTTATCACATATATATATATATATATATATATATATATATATATATATATATATATATATATATATATATATATATATATATATATATATATATATAGATATATATAGATATATATATATATATATATATATATATATATATATATATATATATATATATATATATATATATATATATATATATCAGGTTGAGTAAAAAGTTTTCCGCCAAAAAAAACTATCCTGTAAAATGATAAATACATAGAAAATCAGCAAAGCTATCTCCATTCAAATCAACAATAGTCTGCCAACGTTTTGGCAACTTTTCAATCCCTTCTGCGAAGAACTGGGGGGTGCGCGAGTCCAAAAAGCGATCAACCTCATTTATGACCTCGTCATTTGAACGGAAGATTGTGCCATAAAGATGCAGCTGCAGATGTGAAAACAGATAGTAATCCGAAAGCGCCATGTCTGGGCTGTAAGGTGGATGTTGCATCAAATCCCACTCCAGAGTGTAGAGGGTCCAGCCGGTCATTGCACTGACATCTGGCCGGGCGTTATCTTGATGAAAGAGAACCACCTTCCTTCTGAACTTGTTTTTTCGTTTTTCGCGAATGGCATCGCAAATTTTGATTAGCATATTGCTGTATATTGTACTGTTGATAGCCTGCCCGCTTTTCAGGTACTCCTTGTAGATAATTCCACGACAATCCCACCAGATACAGAGAAAGACCTTCTTGTTAGTTAGCGTTCATCTTGCAACCGAACCTGCTGATTCCCCGGGTGCTGACCACCCTCCTTTACAGCTAGTATTGTTGTAGTATACCTATTTTTCATCACAGGTTACAATTCTGTCCAGAATGTTCTCTTTTCTTTGATCTCTGAGCAGAACCAAACAGGCCGCTTTTCTTTTGCTCTTGTCTTCAGCAGTCAATTCGTGAGGCACCCAGCGGTTAAACTTAAATGTTAGATTTATGCGTTTGAGGGCATTTACTATTGTTTTTTGGCAAACGTCAAGATCTAACGCAATGGTTCGTGTTGAAACATTTCTGTCTTGATCAATAATTTGCTTCAATTGGTCACAATCAACCTCAATAGGGCGGCCAGAGCGTGGTTCATCTTCAATGTAGAAATTCCCATTATTAAACTTTCGAAACCAAACTTTTACTGTATCGTAAGAAACAGTATTGAAACCTAAACTTTCACACATTTTCTTGTGGCATTCAGTTACACTGAGTTTATTTCGGAACTCCTAGTACATAATTGTTATGATCTGCCTGCATGAGAGCTCCATTTTAAACACTTTTTTGGTGCACAAGATGATAAAGTTTTGACAAACAAATTACACACTTGTGTAGTTCCAAATTTCAGCTTTAAAATGCAAAAGCCTGTTTCAGAAAAGGGTAACTACCACGGGAATGGCTGCTGCTGGCACGGAGGTATCTCGCCTTGGCGGAAAACTTTTTACTCAACCCGATCGATATATATATATATATATATATATATATATATATATATATATATATATATATATATATATATATATATATATATATATATATATATATATATATATATATATATATATATATATATATATATATATATATATATATATATATATATATATATATATATATATATATATATATATATATATATATATATATATATATATATATATATATATATATATATATATATATATATATATATATATATATATATATATATATATATATATATATATATATATATATATATATATATATATATATATATATATATATATATATATATATATATATATATATATATATATATATATATATATATATATATATATATATATATATATATATATAAGTAAATACAAGAAAACACGAAGAAAGTTAAGAAGAACAATAAGTTTCATTTATTGCGCTTAAGCTGCAAGTAAACAGAACTCATTAGATAAGTTCAAAATGAAGAATAAAACAAAGAAAAATTAAAGACATATGAAAAAAAAGGGAACTGTTGTTTGTTATTTTTTACTTATTATTCCTCCCCCCTTTTTTTTCATATGTCTTTAATTTTTCTTTGTTTTATTCTTCATTTTGAACTTATATATATATATATATATATCTTTAGAAATACGGATTTAAAGCACTACCTATTAAAATAGTTGATAGAAAGGAAAGATAATGAGTAAAGAATCTGAAATTCCTAACTCTCGTACAATTAGAATAGATTAAGAAAATAAAATAAAAATTCGTTTCTCCAGAATTTAAATAAAAGAAATAATAAAAGACATTGTTTGTTTAATTTTGTCCGTCCACCAAAAATTACGAAACATTAAAAAAAAATAATAAAGATTAAAATAGATGTCAGTTAACATTTTTAGTGTTTTCGGGGAAAATCTTTTAAGTATAAAATTCGAACATTAAAGTTAGAATTAAAACTAATGAATAAATCAAAATCTTCAGTATTTGAAATATCTTTGTTTTAACACCAATCGTTATTTTTCAGTGCTGCCCTCTATGTTATAAAATCAAAACTCCAATACAGACCGGTATTTTTTTTTTAAATCCTTAATAACTAAAACTAAACCATCGGATAATACTAATGAACTTCTCGATTTTGCTAATAACTTCTTCGATGATAGATTGTAAATTTAAAATGTTTTCAGTTATCTTTATTTTAATAAAAGTCACAGCATTTTAGAAGTTATGCTAATTTGTTTGACCTAAACAGAGCAGTAAATATAAAATGAAGTACTTATTTAATTTGTCGAATTAGGAGTAAAATTGATGAAGTTTAGTCCTTGATAAAATCTCTACTGTTTTGTTTTCTAGTACAAAAAAATATCCAAAAATCTAAAAGCCGGATCATGTAAAAATTTCTCATATGACCTTCTGGACATGTAAATATTTAATCAGAAATACCATAAAATATTGATTAAATGCCCTTTAAAATTTAATAAAGATTAATTATATTTTAAAAGAATTTAACAGTATAAATAAGAAAATTAACAAAAAAAGTAAGTTTTTTTTTATTTTTAATTCTTCTAGTCATGAATACTTTTATTTAAAAAAAATAAAGATTTACCTTAATCGCTATGCATAAGAAAATAGCGAATATAAAAGTTGAAATTACACTGAGGAAACAAACACGAGAGCTACATCATTTTTGCAATTTAGTTTTAAAGCAACCACGTAAAGGGTATGCACAGTGGGATTCCAAATTCGAACCCCTTAATGTTTATTTCTCTTTTTGCGTTTTTCTTCATGTTTTTAAAACTCAATTGGAAAAAAAATGCACCCACTCATAAAACCCATTTATCCAAAGATAATTTCATGCAAAAATTAATATTTATTACTTTTTATTATTCAATTCAATTGAGGATGAAAAGATTTTGAATTATGAGGTGGAAATTTTTTTATACCATATTGATCTACCCATTTTATTATTGTTAAATCTAAAGTTTCAACCGCTTTTAATTAGTAGAAGCCGGGGGAAATTAAAATTTATTATTTTTAAAAAAATAATTTGGAGACAGTGAAAAAATATTTAAATGGAGGCGATTAATATTTAAATGTGGTTAACTTACGAGGAACTTGACTTAGAGCACGAAGCGTAAAATTTCATTCATATTTTTTTCGCTAATAACCGATTGCCAATCTCCTTTTTATTTTATTTCTTATTTATAATTTACGATGTTTCTTTTCTAGTCGTCTAAAAATGTATTCGTTACTTAAATAAAACATAATTTATTTAAATAAAACATTTTATTGATTAAAAAACATTTTATTCAACGAATGTCGAGTTTTATAAAAACATGTTTCTGATAGAATATGATTACACATCAGGTTGCGATTATATTAAATGAGGTTAGATTTTATTTTTTAGTTTTATTTTAATAATTGATACAATTTCATTAATATACACACGTATGCATAGATTCGGATTAATATATTAATAAATTGCTTCAATATATATTTTATATTATTAATACGAATACGTAGTTTACATTTTTAAGCATCTTAAAGTTTCTCAAATCTTTTATACAGTCTTAATTTAAAAATAATTTTTGATTTAACATTTTTAAAAATCTTATTCTTTACTCTACCAAGTATAATGTGTTTTCATTAATCAATTTCTTTAGTACTTAAATTTATGTTTTCCTTTAAAGTAAAATTCCATTTTAAATTACTATCAACTTTTTATATTAAAAGAAAACTTAGAATTATTACCTGCTAGTTGAGAATAAAATCTTGTTTAGAAATTAAAAAAATTCTGCTGTTAAAAATTATTCGAAGCAAAACAGCTGACAATTTACAAAGCATACTATTTTTTCGAAAAATGAAAATAAATTATTGTAATTATTGTTTCTTGTGACTTCAGCATAGAATATCTAAAATAATGTTGATGTCTTATAAGTCACTACAAGGAGTACAAAGATACCGAACATAAAGAAATGTCGAATACGTTAGCTAAAATTTTCAAACGTCTTAAAATATCTCAGTATTTTAAATGAATTCCGAATATCTTAATAGCGAAATTAAATTTTTAATTACATGGCCTCGTGTGATTGACAGAATTATTCAACTAATTATTTCATTATATTTAATCCATTTTACTCTTTCTTTATGCTACAAAGCAGAATTTTTTCAGATAATATACTAAACTGTTTTGTTTAATTTTTATTGATACTTAAAGTTTTTCTTTAAATTAACATTCGTTTTAAATAATTGCAAATAAGACAACAAAGAAATCATAATAGCGGTATTTGGTGATAAATGTAGCATATCGTAATAAAATAACATGTTGTACGACATTTTATGGTGAATTTGCGAAAATAAGTTTCAGAATGTGTTGAAACATCAGGATGCTATTTGCAAATCATATTTATCCTAAGAAAACCATGTAATCTAAATATCTGGCAGAAAGAAGCGATTTTTTGAATAATGAATCATACAATATGCAACATTATTATTTCAATATATTATTATTAAACATAACATATTTCAATGATTTTAAAATGTCACTTAACATTCAGCAATTCTTTCAGTTATAGAAAAAAGAAATATCGTAAATTATATGAAATCATGTGACTGTGCATTAGAATTACTATGCAATCTTAATACTTTCCATACACTTTTTTTTTTGTTTCTTTAAGCTATTTGTCCTAGAAGACTCGATCAAAACTTTAAAAATGATTAACCCCAAAAATTTTGGATATAGTTATAATAAGTTATGTAAATTTGATTTTAGTATAAATGAAGTAAAAACAACAAAAACCAAATAATCTTAGATATAAAGTTCATGTATTCAAATTTTAAAAGCTTAGAAAATCATGATTAATTTATCGATTGAGATTTTCTTTTATTGATTGAGATTTTTCTATTATATAGATTGAGATTGAGACTATTAAAAGAAAAAAAAATTTACTTTTTGGTTAGAAATCAGCTTAAAAATTGTCTATAGCCTAGAAACTTCGAGTTATTTTCTCATTAATAAATAAACTTCTCCGAGAAATCACAGACCATTATTTAAATTTTTTAACAGTCTGAACTTGGTTGCTTAGCAACTGAGTAAAATTAAGCATTCCTCTCTTAAATCAGTGTAGGGGTTATCTTAAAATATTAGTTTGCAGCGGTAACTTTGCTTGACTGTTTTTTTTTTTTTTTTTTGGACTATCGCCAAATATATATAACTTATTAGATCCCCCCCCCCTAACGTAACTTAATGTCCCACTCCTCCCTCGGTGTTTCTGCAAAGACCACCGGCATGCTGTCGCATAGCATTTCGCATGGATGACATTCTGTCTTGCTTCCAGTCGTCTAACTGCTCGTCCATGATCGTTAGAAAGCAAGTGATATCTTGATAACTTTGTGCACTTAATTATTGCAACACCACACTGAATTTCACAGAAATAAGTTCAACAATCTATGGTGCTATTTTGATCAAATACTAAACATTAAGAATTTTTTTATAAATGATATCGTTAGTAACATAGATCTATGGAAGCTAGACATAGATCTAAAGTAGAAGAAAATTTTCATCAGATCCCCTGTACCCATGGTACAGATCAGTGACCGGCTACAGGGCTTTTATTTCTACGGATTACACTGGCGTGTATATAACATGTACTCGGTGGGTTTAGCGAAGTCGAGAATCGAACCCCGGCTGTCCTCCGTTCCGAAATCAGATTTTGCAACCACTGGACTATCACGGGCCACAAATATCAATATAAGGTCAAAGCAATTATATCTCATTATTGCAACGACATTTTGAGCAGCACTCGTACATACTAGTCCATACATTTTTAGTAAGGTTTCCAGAAAACACACATTAATGAGAGTGGTCATTGCAGGACGCCATGTATTTTCCAAATCTGTGAAATTACTCCAGTCTTCTAACGATCACTTTTAAGCAACTTACCCACCATTCCCAAAAATAAGTAAATTTGCTATAGGTAGTAATTTTAAATGTATGCATGTATGCTTTTTGACAATGAAATAATATACACAGTAAATATGACTTCAAATTAACAATTTCTTACGCTTACTTCATCCGGAAAAAATCATGAACAAGCATCTTACAATAATTGATTACAGTATTAACTGAGTTAAGTCAGCACATTAAACAATATTAATTTCAATACTCCTGATATGATCGATTTTGAAAATATTTATGTTTACTCACTTTTCTTTTTTGTTTACAGAATTTTCTACATTTGAATTCTTTAAGTAAAACATATAAAAACATTCCGCCAGATAATTAGAAAATAGTTTAAATTTTTCTCCATCTAAAAAGACAACATTTAACAAAGATAGGCTAGTTCTATTTACATGAAACCTTGATCCCATGACACCCAAACAATTTAAAAACATACCACCGAGAAATACTCAATGGGAGTTAACTCAAAAACCTCGCAATTCGTGTAAATTTCCTTTGTTAGAATAATCACATACCTTGAATTTTGATTCGAAACAAGGCATTTAATTCCTTATGGGAAAATATCTCAACTTCGAAGCATAGAGATAATACTGTAATAAAAGCTCACTTACTCGTACTCAAATAATTAATGAATTAACTAATTAAATAATTGTTTGTGCAACAAAATTCACTAGTAAAATTATTAAGAATTTTAAAATAATCATAGATTCCAATTTTTATGGATTTTTCCCTCAGGAGGTAGTTGTGAAATAAAAAAACACTTATGTAGAATTTCGTTGAAAATTGCTTTACATTACCAATACGTCAAACCCAGGCAATTCATATACGTTATAGATGTTTTTTATATGACATTGTAGTAACAATCCTTTTTTTGAACAAATGATAAATAAATATTTAAATTTTATTTAAGAAAAAGATATTTTTAGAGACACTTTTAAAAACACACCGTCAATTTTCAAAAACATCCCGAAAATTCTGAAGTACTGGTTATAAAAACCTTTCATTTCTACATTAATTTCGAAAAAGTAAACTTCACAACTATAACTACATATTAACAACTAAAACACATGTATTTGGGTTATTTTCAAAATAGAAGAACATTTTGATAGTTTTTTCTTAATTAACTAGTTTTTTCTAATTTAAATTTCTACATATAAAAATTTCAGCGATAATCGGAATGTTTCTTATCCATAAAACTTAAAGCAGCAGTTCACTTTCTGATTTTGAATTATAAAGTAATAATAATAATAAAAACATTAACTTAAATCTGTATTATGTTCGTCTTCGCTATCAATATTCAAAAATATTAGAAATAAGTCACCTGAAAAGGCAAGCAGCTTACACTTTATTCAAATTTACACAGTAAAGCACTATAAATTGCTTTTTTATTAAATTTTTTGATAAATAAAGCTTAATAAATGGTAAGTAACTGAGTGGACATAAGATAACAGAAGTCTGACAGTAGAGCTAAACTCAAAATACTTCTGCATTGCACATTACTGAATTTTAGTCCTACAGAAATTGATAGCAACCCATATCTCTTTAATAAATATAATATTGAATAAAATACAGAAATAGGAGTCAATAAAGTTGTCATTAACATGCTAACAAAGTGGGAGAATAACAGAGGAGGAAATGATACGGCAAATCAATTTACTTAGACATCAGATTCAATTGAAAAAAAATGCTTACGCTAAACTAAAAAATGTGATTTGATGTTATAAAAAAATCAGATGAATAAATTATAATAATTTTTTTAAGAAATATACTAGTAACTGAGCGAAAAAGCAAATAAAGCAGCCTTATACCTTGCCTTATCTAAAAATGTACCACCCAGAGAGCCATATGACCAATTTTTACCTACTGGTAACAACAAATTATAATAATAGAAAAAATCTTTGGACATAATGGTTGATTTTTATTCAAAAGAAATTTTAAAGCTGTATATCAGATAAACTGAGCTATATCATACAAATAAAAAAAATTTCACAACTAGATAAATTAAAATTATTATCAATTAACATCTAATTTAATTGCAATAAAGTAAGATGCAAAAAAAAAAGCTGGGACTCATCAATTTAGTTCTATCTGGCGCATAAAAACGGTGCTACAAAGGCATTATTTTTAAACTACTAATTTTTATGCATCTACATATACTAAAAACTTAGAGTAAGTTAATTTGGGTAATAAGAGTAATTTTATTTGGAATAATTTTAATTACATTTTTATAATAATTTTAATTACAAGTCTTGGGACATTAAAAGTGCAAGTTTTTTGAAAATGACCCTTTGACAAAAAATTATATTATAGCTGTAAATAAATAGTGATAGCTACGAATAGTTTACTCCGCCAAAAAATTAAATGTGCATTCTAACTAACAGCATTTTGTCTTAAACGGAAATCAGCAACTCTGCTGTTGACATCAATATGATTAGTACTCCTTAATATAATTAGTATAATATAATTAGTATAATATAATTAGTGTAATATAATTAGTGTAATATGATTAGTATAATATAATTAGTATAATATAATTAGTATAATATAATTAGTATAATATAATTAGTACTCCTATAACAACTCCTTAAGATGATCAGAGTATGTATTTGAGGTTAACAACATTGTGAATTCTTAAATATAATTTAAAATCACATTTTACGCAAGTTAAACACTTTGTACTAAACATTTTGAATGTAATAGCCTCATATTTTCCGTTTAAATTATTGAGAAATATGCTTTTTAAATTAATTTGGTATCTGACTAGAACCTATGACAAAAATTGTCAACTCCTGAACTCCTTCTCAAATGTTGAAATTACCACAAACATATTTTTTTTTCAATTGAGATATCTTACGTATAGTAATGCAGTGTTCCCCAAAGTGTGGTACGCGTACCCCTAGGGGTACGGGAACAGTTTAGTGGGGTACGCGTTCTTATACGAAATATCTTGCAACAAACGAAAATTTCAAAAAAAAAATTCATTTGAAAACAAAGATAGCCATGAAAATTTACGATTACGTATTTTTCTATTGACTATTTTTTGCAGAGTTAACAGTTAATAATTAATGGTGTCAACAGCCAGTAGTGATTTTTAACTTTCGTGCAATTCTTTTATTGTAAAAAATACATTCATTTTTTTATTAGTGGTACACAGTGTTACGAAAAATTTAGAAAGGGTACACAAAAATCATAAGTTTGGGAAACACTGTAGTAATGGATATGTCTTAGAATCATGCAAAAAATTTAAGACGCAAGGTTATTTGGATTATGAGAGAAAGATTATTATTTACCATAATTATAACAATAAATCTTAAAGTATTTAAGGGATTTAAAGCAAATAAATAAATCGTTCGTGCATTATTATTACATAAAATTTATAATGCAGGAACGTTTATTATATAGCATGGAAAACTTATTTTTCTAATGAGATTTATTATAATAATTCTTCATTAAGAAGACATTAACAATCAAAAACTGCATACAAAATATAATAATTTTGACATGGAAAGATTAAAATTGGCAGCTCATTAATATTAATTATTCTCCAAACTTTCGAGAACCTAAGGCTAAGATTGTCGAATCCTGATTAAAAAGATAAGATTGCCAGACACCGATTTTCATCTTTTTCACTGGACTTATATATCCGTGTAACACATATTGTTAAGATATCAGTGTCGTGCAAGAAATTTGAGACACATGGCTATTTCGGTTACGCGAGAAAGTTTATTTAACATTATTATACCGGTAAAATTCGAAAAGTATTTTACATTATTCTAACAAAATTCGAAAAGTATTTAACATTAGTATAGCAATAAAATTCGAAAATTTAACAGCTTTTAACAGATTTTAAATTAAAAAAACTCATTCAAGGCAATAAAGTTTGCATAAAAATTATTTATTCTATTTAAGTTTATAATATTGGAACGATTACTATATACAATGGAGAAATAATTTATTCCAAGAATTTTTCATTAAGAATGCACCAATTATCAAAGACTGTGAGCAAAATAATTTTGACATGGGAGAAAGATTAAAAATGACAGCTCATTAAATTCAATCAGACTCCAAACTTCCTAGAACGTTAGACAAAGGTTATCAAATTCTGATTGAAAAGGTAAGATTGACATAAACCGATTTCCATCATTTTCAACGGGTTTGTCTTAACGATATGTGGTATATGGATATGTCTTAGTATCGTTAAAAAAATCAAGCAAAAGAAGCACGTCTACTCGGATTGTGAGAGAAAGATTATTTAAAATTATTGCAAAAAGTATTGAACAGCTTTTAATAGATTTAAAATAAATAAACATACCGTTTATGCACTGTTATTACAAAAATTTACTATCATAATATTGGAACGATTATTATATATCACGAAAAAATTATTTATTCTATCAATTTTTCATTAAAGCTCTAACAATCAAAAACTGTCAACAAATTCATTTTGACATAAGGAGAGGATTAAAAGTGACAGCACATTAAACTTGATCTGTCTCCAAACTTCCGAGAACTTAAGACAAAGATTGTCAACTCCAGAATAAAAATTGCCACTTACCGATTGCCATCTTTTTCAATGATGGTAATTCTCACATGCATCATGTTTCGACGGAAAAAATGTTCCTACTCTGGGTCAGTGCATTTAAACCTTAACATCTTAGATAAGTTAATTATGAAGTTAACGATGGACTTAAGATTTTGTTGTTCACCTTGCCCCTCTTTTTTTTTTCATCGAGTCATGCAAACGATAAAGGAAAAAAGAGTCTTACGAAACCTGGCAAGAAGTGCGGAATGCGGGAAATCAACAAATTCGCTTTTGGATCGCTTCCGATTCTGTTCTTTATCGCACCTGTGTGCGCAGTACTTTGTTTAGGGTAATTAGTTATTCCGAAACGAAAGGATTGACATTATTTTGTTAACAAAGAAATAAGCTTTTTCTTCGAACTCAAATTAAGAGAACGTAAGTTGCAAATCAGAAACATTTGATTTTGATCGTTTAATAACAATATTCCAGTTTTAGTTTTATAACGATAATGTTTTTTTTTTCAAGGGTATGGGAATAAAACTAACTTTATGATTAACTGAAGATTCTAAAATTGAACTTACACTTCACGTTAATCGTGCTTGAACTGATTTTAACAAAGCTACCTTGTAATTAGAAAATTTTTTTAAAAAATTTGAAATTTGCAATAGCAATAACGGTAATAATTTTAGTTTTCAGTTGATATAGTCTTTCTGTGGAATTCCAACTTGTAATTGCGAACGTTATGTTGTGTATGTAAAGGACTATTTGTTGTCGTCGTACTGCACTGGGGGTTACTGGGTGTGGGATTGTTCCTGTTTTCCAATGGCGTCATCTATGGCCAAATTTGACTTCTACCACTCCCATACGTCACCCCCGTTTATAGGGAGAACCTATTCATACATCCATTCATGTTTCCACAGATCGTAATTTTGACCTTAACCAGAGAACAATCAATCTCCCAATCCAGCACCCTCAGAGGTATAATTGGTTTTGAGAATATGGAGGACTTTGTGACCCGACAGATTTAACTTGCACCACTCACCATTTAATGCACGGAAAGTCTACGGATGGATAGTTTCGAACTTCCGTTCTCACGAACGTGAATCCAGCGCCCTACCAACCACGCTCTCCCGGTCCCAAAAAAGACTATTAAAAACATTTAATTAGAAAAATTAAAATGTTTCATCGCTTTATCATTAATAATCTTAAATAAGATTTTATGTCCGACAGTTGAATTCGCAGTCCTTGTTCTATATCTAGTCTAGTTATGAATTTTTTTTTCTTCTGCATTTACTTAGGCTGAAATGGATTAAAATTAGCCGAATTATGGTATATTTCGAAATGAAAATTTAAAAGAATTGCTACTTGAAAATTGTTATTATGGAAACATATTTCTTTATTAAAGAATTGAGTTATTTCGATTTAAAAAGTGCGATACGAAACACTAATAGCATAATACGTAAATGATTGCTTTCCATAATTTGTTCAATAAATTGTGGCTAGAAATTTTGTATTTTCCCTTTAAAAATGCCATTTCTATTTCTTTAGAATTTTCTTTTTTTTTTTTTTTTTGGAAAAAATTCATTAAGTCAACAACAGTAAGATTAAATAAATTAGGAATTATAGTTTTGATCTAAATATAATCAGAGATTTCGAAACTCAATATAACAAGTGCTGATAGTTATAAAAAGTGCTGAGTCGCGGAACCCTTCAACTCTTCCACGGAACCATAGCATTCCACAGACACCATTATAGAACCAGCTGGTCAAGTTTTCAAAATAAGTTTGTTCTTTACATAGAAAATAGAATAAGTGGAAGGAAAATATAAAAAGGGAACACATCAGAATCGAGATGCGCATTTATTTCACAGAACTTTAACTGTCTTTCGTAAAATAAAAGTGACGAAATATTTTTCGTTTATTACAATTATTATATTTTCTGATCCATAAGAAAATTACATTAATTAAGAAGAAAATTGACATTAAGAAGATTTTAATCTAAATTATCTATTCATCTCTTTATCAGAACTAAGTAATCTTCAAAACAAATATTTTAAATATATATATATATTTTTTTTTTTTGGTTAATGGCGGGCACTTGGGTCGATTTCCCATTGGCCTCAGAAATGCCAGAATTGCTACTCTCTAACCGTTACCCAGTGGGCACCTATGGCCATGGCTAAGCCACGGCGGTGGAGTAGCGTTGCCCACGTCATACAACCACAAACCCGTTTATAGGGCGGGTTACAATCACACAGAAGAAAGGACATAGAACACACAGAGAGAGAAAGAAACATCAATGCCCTGAGCTGGTTTCGAACCCGTAATCATCGGTTCCTAATTCAAATATTATATCACATTTTTACATTTTATTTCAGGAAAAGTTTAAAAATACATTTAAAGAGTGCAGGACGAAAATGATCTCAGTGCGCTAGAGAAATTTAAAGAAAAGTAATGGAATAGCTGCAAGTGACGTACTGTGGGTACCTCGATTCAGATAGGTAGTTGAAACATGGCATTTGTTAACGTTAGCAACTGTTCTGCACATTCTATTTCGAGTAAGCCAAGCCCGTCAATTATAAATTCCCCTAAGTGGCACATTCTATATTCTTTCACAAAGATTCTTTCCCCAATATTTCTATTTTTTCACCACATATTACTTACTTAACACAAAAACAGGTACGAAGCTATGTTGGAACATAAACAAATTATGCATTCAAGTTATCAGGTACACAAAACAAAAATACAACAAAGTTTCAATAAAATACATAGACAATTAAAAGACTTCAGTTAAGTAAAAGACGCAAGCTAGAAATAATTATATGTTAACAAATTTGATGGACGATGCGATGTTAAGGAAAGATCATAATAAGGAGAATTTTTTTAATGAACTTACGAAAAAATGTTTCAGTTTAGATTGGGATACCTACAAGTGACGTAATGTGGGTATCTCTGTTCTGATTGGTTGTTGAAACGTGGCATTTGCTTAGTTAGCAACCGCTCTTTTTCATTCTATTTCGAGTAAGCCAAGCCCGTCAAGCATCAGTTCTCTTAAACGACACATTCTATATTCTTTCACAAAGATTTAAATCCTTTCACTAAATCTTTCTAGCTTAACACAAAGACAGGCGCGAAACCGTGTAGAACATAAACTAGTTATGTATCAAAGTTGCCAGGTACACCAAAATATAAATAATAGTATTAACTTATTAATAAATTTATTAGTAAATTTATTAATAATAAGATAATTATTAAAATAACATATTAATACATTTATTAATAATAACATGCAGTTAACTCAAAGATTTTATATAGAGTTTAATTACTTGAGTATCCGTTGTTTTTTATAAAATTTTGAAAGAGTTTATCTATTTGATTTTTGGTTAAACAAACATTACTACATATTCTTTTAATTTTATTAATTTGATTGAAAATGATATTTAAATAGATGTTAATTCCAAAAATAATTTGCATTTGATATTTATTTACTTTCAATAATTTTAAAACTTACTTTTTAATAATTATTTCCACTGCATTACCAGCTTGTCTTATAAGATGATATGCCTTATCAATGGTCATTGCTTTTGTGCTGCGACCAGCTACCTGCAGCACAGAATCACCAGCGTCCATATAGAAACTGCATAAACTTCCATCCAACACCTAACAAAAAAATAAAATATAAAATAAGAATTACTTTTTAAACTTTTTTTAGAAATATTAAGAGTTAAATGCAAACGCTCAGCTGTCTTTTTTAACACCTCTAAAAAAATTCATATAACATTTTCAGTATTAGTTTCTAAGCCTTCACCAACCAAAGATTAAAAGACGTAGTCTTTCTTTGGAAAAATCAAACACACTCACACACAAATAGTAAATAAAAATAAAAAAGTAATTTCATCCAAAAACCTTTGATGGATGTATGTACATTTTTAGCTTGACTTTTGCACAGAATTTGCCTATAACGCAGAAAATGAAATTAATCAGCAAAGTTGTTCGTTTGTCAATTCCGATAATTTGCCTATTACGCAGAAAATGAGAGTAATCAGCAAAGTTGTTCGTTTGTCAATTCCGATTAGTTAAAATCAGAACTCTAGAATGAGTAGTATAAATGTTCGACATGAACTCAATAACAGATTAGTTTAAATCAGAACTCTGGAGCCGGTAGTTTAAATGCTCGACTGCAAATCCGGACTCTCCTGAGAGCTCGACTCTGACTTAAACTCTAGGAATATATTTTTACTAAATATTGAAGTTACACTAAAGTATTATAAGAAAAGAGCTAGATTTAAATATATCTCACACACGCTGGCACATATACAAGCATCTTATGACATTCTTTATTGAACATTCATGAACAAGATAACTATTAAATATCATACATTAAATTCATTAACCTATCTTTTTCAATTTGCCCTGTAATTTAACCAAATAAAATTGGTTCTGGAATTAATAAATCAGAAGATAACTTATATGTGTATTAATGCTTATTTTCCAATAGGATCCATTATTTTTTTCATAATTGGTTTCTTTCCAATAGTTTAATCAAACATAGGCCCAAAAAAGTTAAGATATTATAAATTAAGCTTGCGATAAGTCATAACACAATATATATTAAACTAATTTACATATCTGTCTTCATTAACCTGTAATTTAACCAAATAAGATTGGTTCGGGAATTCATAAATTAAGAAATAGCTAATAGTTTTTTAATTAATGCTTATTTTCCAATAGCTTCAATAATTATTTGGGTTCTTTTACAATCAAGCATAATCTCAAAACCTCTGACATATTAGAAACTAAGCTTGCCATAAGTTATAACTTAAATTTTTATAATTTTTATAATTCACTTAATATTTTTATCCAAATAATAATAAATATTTACCTACATAATAATCATTAAATCAAAAATTCATTTTCTTTTAATTACCAAGTCTTAAACCCCAACTCCAGCAAATTTTGTATTGACACATATATGTTTATTTCACACATATATTTTCATGCGCAGTTTATTTTATTTTATATTTTATAACCGTCGTTGAACAGTCGATCCAAGTTTTGGGTTTACGACTATTAATGATCAATTCCGAAGCTTTGTAATATTGAACCCAATCCGGAAGACAAGGGAACTCCTGGATCAAGTATTGGGAGAAATTTGCCTTTGTGGAGGACTTTTTGATGGAACTAACCCGCATTTGCGTAACATGGAGAGGAAGACCACGAGAACCTCCCACGGCTAGCTTGACGGCAAGGGGACTCTAACCCATGATCCGTCTACCACTGAGGATATTTCACGTCAGCACTCTGGTCGGTGCAAGCCGGATGCGGAATTCGTATCCACCAGACATCGCCGGGATCGAACCCCGGTTCACCTCATTGGAAGGCGTGCGCTCTATCCCTTGAGCCATCGCGGCTCTACATGCACAGTTTAATGACAAGAACTTGAATAGGTCATACTACGTCAAACTTACGATAGCACATTATTGTAGGATGTTATATTTGCCTTTTTAAGTACGGGTGGGAAAATAGTGCATTTTATTTAGATAAAGCTAAAGCATTTTTAAAAAAAAAGTATTTAGGTAGAAATTATGACAACTAAACACCAATATCATCTTACAGACTGCTTCTTGAGCCATGCCATTATTTCCCACAAGTTGTTAACTTCGCTATAAATGTGTTACATAATAGGTGTAAGCATACAACTGGCGCCACAAAAAGTTATCTGCGAATTTTACTACTGATAAATTTAATTTGGAAAATAAAAAAAAATAATAATAAAATTTTCTCTCAGTTATAAAAAATGTTTACGAACTAATCAACATTTCAACATGTTGACATCCCAAAAAACTTTTGAGACGCTGGGGTGGAGTTAGAACGATGAAAGAAAAATGTGGATTATGAGATATGAAGATAATGAAGTTCCTTATTTTGGTTCTTCTAATTAAACTGTATCCGAATGTAGCTTTTATTATTCTGCAAGGTCAGAATAGAAGATTTAAAAAAAATTAGAGTAGTTAAAGCTGACGAATCGAGGTTATCTTAATAATTAAATTAGTTTTTAATTAAAAACGGAGAGAAGTGTTTATCAAGGTCCAAAATACAAATGTGCTGCTCGCACTCGTAATTGAAAGTAAGTAGTTTTTATTTCTCTCTCTATGTGAGACAATAGGCTTATTCTGCTACTGGTAATACTAGCAACTTCAGAAGTAATTTTCTCCGAAACCGTTAAAGATGCATACGCGCTACTGTAACAGTGTGTGTTGTAAATTTATTTAGAAAGCTGCCGATCCTCAATTAAGACTCTAATTGTACGAGAATGAATTTTTTTTACTATGGTCTCTCTCACGTTCTTAAAAAACGTTATTGCTAAAACTACTATTTCTCAGAAATTAATAAAATGAAATTGTAAACATATTAGCTTATACATAAGCATTTCTCAAAAGGTGAGAACAATAATGTTATTAACAGCAAATTTTGAATTCTATTAATATTTCTACTATATGCGCTGATTATTTATTATGACCTAACAGTTGCAAAACATTAATTATTTTTATTTAAATAAAAAGTAATACTATAATACTTTTTTTCATTGAATTTTAGTGCAGAAGAAATTATTTTGAACAGTAAATTTATGGAAAAAACTATTAGCGGTGAGCAGGTAAAATAATTTCGTACGTCACATAATTATAAAAAATAGCATTTTGTCACAAAAATTTGTCATAAAAGATGGAGAAAATAATTAAATGCTTAAAAAATTATTTTGAGTATGGATAAATACATTTAAAGAACGTACTTTAATCGATTTTCTGTTAAAATAACAGCGTGTCTCCTTACGTTCCTATTTCTCGCATACATCAAATCATCTTTTCATCAACAAAAAAAAAGTAATAATAAGTAAAAATTTCTACAAAATCCTAGAATAGCCTAACTCAAACGGACAAAAGAACCAGTTTTGACATTTATATTATATAAAACATCATGATATAAGTAGTGCTACATTTTTAACTGAATGTGAAATTTAAAGACAGAAAAACAGGAAGTGACCCTACTGCGCCAGACAGAGACGTTTTTATACATATCAATATAATTAAATCCTATGTAAAAATAAAAAGGAAAATTTAAGGAAAAGATAGTTAGGATTCACGGAATCAGTTTTTATTTTAAGCAATGTGACCCTCCTCTAAATTAATGTTTGAGTAACCAAAAAGTGTAATTTCTTTCAGAAACATAAAAACAATATGAAGAATTTCTAATTTTAAAACACTGAGAGTGGAAAAAGTTTAATATTGCAGCAACCTCAGTATAATGATCAGTTGAACCATGTAATTATCCTTTTTAAACTTGAATACATAGTAATATGGCTAAATTTGAAAGGAAGCATGTTTCAATTCAACACCTTATAATGGTTGCAGCTAACCTGCTTCGCAAAAAAATTCACAGTTGTGGGTTCAACGTTGACACCACTTTTCAAACGATGCACGATTTTTCTCTTCTGCAAAACTTTATTTTATTTATTGACATCTTATTATTTATTTATATCTTATTATTTATTTATATCTTATTATTTATTTACATCTTATTATTTATTTTTGTCATTTATTTTTTTATTATTTCCTTTTTGTATAAAGCTGATAATACCTGTCCAATAATTTTCAAACAAAGAAAACTTCATTTAATTATTTCCAAAGAATGATTTTTTTTAAATTTCTTCTCAATTCTTTGACGCAGATTGAACACCAGTTTTCCTTTTATATATAATTTTTTGATGCTCTAATTTACAGGCAAAAATATATTTTGGTATTTTTTAATCGCAAAAAATAATCTAATAGTTACTAAAAAATCTGTTAGATTATTTGAATTATATTTGTACTAAAACATAAAATCTAAAAAGGTAGTTTGAAATTTTTTTATTCATATTCAAATATTTATCAATAATTGATTCTGTAAAATAAAGAATTTCTAAAATTTCTGAATAAAAAATAAGGAACAATGAATAGTAGTTTCTCTTAGATCTAAATAACTGCGAAGAAGTGCAAATTTGAAACTTTACTTTCTGAAAATAAGCTGTACTTGGGTAATTTTACCTTTAACACAAAAAAAAAAAGAAATCGGTATTTCATGCTGTATTTTATAACCATAAATTATTAAAATGCTAAATATAATATTTTTCATTTATTTTGATCTAAACTAACACAAAATCATGGAAAAGTTGGAAAAATATGTTGAATGAAAATTCTGCTTCAAAAGGTTAACGCTAAATAAACTAAAATCTATTCTTTTTAAATGACATATATTTTTCATGTTAAAGAATTAGATTTTTATACGCAGTAAGTTTAGGACCTAATCCCTCACTTGAAATGTGTTATTTCTAAAGTTTTCAATCAGGTTAAAATAACACTTCTTCAAACTGCGTTCACAAAAACAATCTATTTTTTGTTTCTGAAGGAATCAACAATAACACTTACAAAAACGCATTACTGGATTAAGTTCTAAATGAGCTTATCCAGCTTTTAACTGCTGCTCGCTTGTCCAAAGAACTCGCCATCTGTTTCTTTTGTATGCCTAATGTCTGTGCTCTTTTACTGGAATGTTTTTCTTCTTTGTAAGCATAAATTTGATCAATCAGACTGCACTACCTTAAAAACATTATATGAGCTACTCGTTTTTTTCCCCACAATTCACTAAAAATAAATACAGTAGTTTGATGGCAACAATCATTGAGGATGCGGTTGGCAAAGGGGGAAAAAAGAATGGCTTATTGCAAAGAAGTTTGAAAATGATTCTATATTTACTCAAATCCCTCCGATTCCATTTATGGAAACTCCTAAAAAACTAGAGAGCGGCACATGAAGTGTGTTTTTAAAAGGGCTTAGATAACGAAATTTTCCCCAAGCTTCTTATCAAGTCAATGTTTAACCCTTAACGGCAGAAAGGCACCTATACAAGGAACTCTTTTCAGAACAAAATAGCCTCCAGTTTTTAATCTTTTCACTTTACTTTTAAAAAAAATCTTACATTTTGAATATTAAGTAAAAAATCACAATCAATATTTCCAAGTATAAACCAATATTCAATTTAAAGCATAAAATCATATTCTGGTTTTGTGTTTCAAATTTAGTTACACTTAAGGGACATGTATTCAAAAGCTGTTCCCAAATAATGTTCTGCAGAACCCTAAGGGTTCCCTGTAGAGAGTAAAACGGGTTCTGAGAGTAAGAACTTGTTTTTACCCCACAGTAATGATTTTTGAAATCTGGGTTTATAATTAGATCTAATTAATAATAATTTTTTATTTAATATTTTGATTCTTTTCATGAAATTAAAATGTCACTGAATAAATAAGTTTTTTAATTAGTATTTTTCTAATTACTAATAGATTAAAAAAAGGATCTGTATTTATGAAAAACTGCATTAGTATTTTCCATCGAACTCTTCCAATCAAAATAAAATAGCTAAATTCGTTGATAAAGAAACATATTTCCCTGGTAACCATTTTTAATGTTAATAGCAATTTTTTTAGCTTTCAACGAAAACTTTAATTCGGTTTATATCTTTCAGTTTCAGCTCGGCATATGTACTTACACAAAAAGCTTACGAACTGTTCTTCCTCTACTAGCGAAAATAAATTTCATTATAACGCTTTACAAAACAACATTTAAAATTTACGTAAAGCAATTTTATGATTCAGATCTAAAAATTAAATAAGTAATTCAGATCTAAAAATTACGGAATAGTATTTTTTTAACAGTTGCTATTTCCCTCTTGAATCACGAAATTTTCAAAACGCGTATATTCTATTACTAACATAAATACCTTTCAAAATACCCTTCAAAAAAACTAATAGGTTTTATCTAAAAAATTTTGGCTTTCTGGAGAGATTATAGTTTTAAATGTTAAAGAATAATTAGGCAAAGAATAGCAATTAAAAAATGTCTGCAAAATACGAAGCCGTGCTTAATTTCGAGTAATTCTTTGATTAACTTTTTGTAATTTATACTTAAGCAACCAAGAAAATCGCCGTGATTAAGGTTAGAAAATATTGGGTTTGCAAGAAACTAATTTCGATTTTTCAGTTCAAAGTAAAACTCAATTTATTTCTACACAAGAAATGAACTTTAATCAGTCAAATATTTTCCATTCTCTCCGAAGATTTTTTACAATGTTTCTTGCAACTTCATGATCCAGCATTCAGAGAACTTTTAGACCTTATTAGCAAAAACTCAAGTGCAATTTAACATCATCGTTATTATTGACATTTTTACCGTTCAAAAATTCTGTAACTTTCAAAATATATTACAATCCAAGGCTGCAAAGTCGATCTATAAGAGGGATCACAAATCGTAAAGTAATGGTTTTCCACTACGATAATGTAAATCTAAATTTCTTCCTACTTTTCACAAGTTCATCGTTAAACAGTTGATTTTTCCATAACTTCCAGACATAATTTTCACGTGACACCCTTTATTTAATAATTTTTTGATCAATATTTTAAATATTTCTATCATATATTTAAACTACAAGAAAAAGTTAAAAACTTTAAGAATAATAAAATACAATTCCCGATTTTTACAAACTTAGGGAATATTCCTACTGAATGTGGTTTGATCGTTCTACTTGAAAACGCACCAATCAACTTTTCAATTTTTTAAATGTACATTTTATTTTGATAAGAAAAGACAAAATAAATATTGTCGATGCAACGAAAATATTTTGTAGTAAAATGAAAAGTTTGTTTTCAAAACATTTAAATTCTACACAAAATCGCTTATTTATAACAAAAGGAAACTGAAGGAAAATCTCCACTCTTCTCTTAAGATGGAAACTGATAAAACTTTTCAATCTGTTTTCGAACGGCATCCTCAGAACAGTTTGGTGCAGGCTCCTAAAACTCTGTCGAGGAGCTGGCCTACGAATTTATAGATTTACTTTTTTCACCCCTTACGGAGAACGGGATTTTAACTAATTATATGCTCTTTGAACTACACGACATTGAATTAAATTAAAACTCCAAAAAGCTTGAAGCATAAAAAATGCTTGATTCAAAAATTTTATTTGTTTCAAACTAATGAAGATGGAAATTAAAATCGACATGTTATGAGAACTCAAAAACAGCAAATTAGTGTGAAAAATGCATTTTACCCTAATTTTCCTCTCTTGGCCACTGCAGGTTTTCTAGTTTTTCACCTTGATTTTGCATTTTTCGTTGCTAACTTTCCGTTTTCTGTTTCAAATCACTTTTGTTTCCTCTTTCAGTTCTGGTAAGTTTTGTAAAATGGGCTTTTCTAGCACTAGAAATATATCTACTTTTATAACCATCGTCATTGTTTTGAAACAAATGTAAGTTGCTTCAAAACAAAGAATGTAAGTTGTTTCAAAACATGTGCAGCAGCAGTTTCATTTGATGCTTACAAATGCCACCAGAGTCTGACTAAGGGGCATACAGGTCTGCCCCGGGCCTTCACAACAGTGGGGGCCCCAAATTAAATAGAAAGTTTATTTTAAATTTTCTTCCTGAACTTTTTTTTAAAAAAAATATCAGTAAAGTGTTAAAGTCTTCAGTTTTATGTTAAATAGTTGTTCGTCAGTTTTTATTCGTCAGTTTTGTTTCATTAATCTGTCGTAAGAACACAGAAAATCTATATTTCGTAAATCAATGGCTTTCTAGGGCGGAATTCAGCTGAATTTTCGCAATTTCGATGAAGAAATTTGCCCAATCAAAAACCTATATTTTTACACATCGCAAACTGCGATACGGTTACAAAAATACGGATTTTTGTAAACGTATCGCTTTTGATTGGCTTAATTGAGCCATCATAACTGCTAATCGCAACTACGAAAAACTCAGTTGCATCGTATTTAGTGGATTCTGTTAGATTTTCGCAACACTGAGAAATCACAATAATCAATTATAAGTTGTATTTTCTCAAAATTCTCACAAATTGTCAAATATTTTCTTGATTAATTAATTTCATTTGCAAGACTGTGAAAATTGACCCAAATATCGAATGATAACGCATGGTGATGAAAAATTTAATGTATGATGAGGTGAAAAATTTAAACCCCATCATAAAGTTCGGTTCTTCTTAACTAAAGTAGTAAAGCAAAGGAGGGCCCCAAGGAAATTTTCACCCCGGGCCCCAATCAAGCTAAGTCGAGTCCTGAATGCCACTTTACAGTGTGTAAGGTGAACGTGTTCTTTTATCTCAAAATAATGATTAATGATACATTTCCATTATTGTTTTCATTTATCTTGCCGAAGTAAAAACATTCCTATCAACTATAATGCATCAATGCACTGTTCCACCGTAAAGTGCTCGACTTGGCGTGCAGGTCGTCGGGCTACCGAAGCGGGGGTGCCATCCCCTCAGCAGAGGATCAAAATTGTGATGACATGTCCTCGGATCATCCTCCGGGATGTTTCCCAGACCGTCGTCAATAGCCCATTGTGCAGCTCTAGTGCGACGTAAATGAACAACAACAACAAACAGGAACAATCGCATCCCCACTGCCTAAACACGCATACGACAAAAAAAAAATACAATGTAATTGTTTTTTTCTTTTTAATGTAAAGAAAATGATTGACATTCGTTGCGTCTAAACGATGTAATATATACGTTACTGTGAACGACCGAAATAGGTAGTTATTGACTTCCACCGATGAATGACGACAATCACATAGTCACTACGGTAAATATCCGAAATATATACTAGGTCTAGTTAGGGCCACTGACCCCCGGTGGCTGAGTAGTAGCGCTTCGCGCTCCCGCGCCACAGGTCCTGGGTTCGATCTTCGGGCCGGGCAAGGTTGACTCAGCCTTTCATCCCTTCAGTGGGTCGATAAATGAGTACCAAGCATGCTTGGTAACTAAACACTGGGGGGTTCCTCATTCGGCTTACCACCTGACCGGAACATCTGCTCCTTCACCCCAGAGCCCAAGAAAACTGAGATGGGCACAGTAGGCCTTGGCCCTCTATGGGCTGTCGCGCCACTGAGTTTAATTTAGTTTAGTTTAAGGGCTCTAGATAAATAAATACAAAACTGTTTTAAATTACATGATTAATGAAAATAATACTCTTTTCAGTTGAAAAACATAAAACTTAAAAATGGAAAAAAATATTTTATGAAATATAAACTACTTTAATCGTGTTATATGATGAAGTGGCATTTTCAATTCCTTACTTAATTTTTTAACGTATTGTAGAAAAAGGAAAGAAATAAAAAAGAATTATTTCAGATTAAAAAAACTAGTAATTAAATCTCTCTAAACTAAATTTAACTTGAGATTGACCTTGGGTCAAATTTGCATATCATAATGAGTATACATCAATCAATACTGACACAAATGAATGTAAACATGCTTTTATCAGACAGATTGCGGCGATCTTTTTCTCTTCAACTCTTAAAGATAGTACACAGATGGTTATGTAATCGTTTCATTGATGAAATTCTACGCACGACTAATTAATATTAAAGATAAAAGCAACTAATGGTATGTTGCTTTTGAGAAGGAGTTTTTCGAGCCCTGGTGATTTTTAGTGAACAGAAAATTTAAGAAAATTACATTATCAATAAAATTAAAAAAATGGAATTAGTTATATATTTGTATAAAAAATATATAACTAATAGATTATAAAAAGGAATTGATTTTTTATTTCACTATATTTAATTCGATTTCTTAGTATTAAAAGCCAAATTTAAACACGGAATTTTACTATCGGTGCCTATATCTGATTTGGTTACAGGATTGAAAGAAAAATCCAAGAATAATGAAGGCAATCCGAGAAGGAAGATGAGCAAAAGAACCTGATTTATTATATTTTTTAATTCACGATAGCGATTTTCATTTAATTTTTAGCTGAGTAGCATTTTAAAACCTACTCAATTGAATTGCTGAATTACTCTAAAAACTGTAATGATAACTGCAAGCAATCATTATCTACTATTTCAAGTAATCTGCAAAATTCAAATTGATTTGAATTAAATTATAATTGAAATGAATTGACTTATGATTTCAGTTACAAGACTAAATGAAAATTCCAAGAATAAAAAATGAACGAAACAACCTGATTTATTAAATTTCTTTTTTATTCACTTTTGTTATCTTGGTAGCATTTTTGAAACTTACTCAATCAAATTGCTGAATTACTCTAAGAACTGTAATCATAATTACAAACAATCCTTATCTACGATTTCAAGTAATCTATAAAACTAAAATTGTAATTTGAATTAAATTAAAATTGAAATTCATTGATTTATGATTCAGTTGTTAGATTAATGGAGAAATCCAAGAGTAAAACATAAATAAAAGAGCCTGATTAAATATATTTTTTAATTCAATATTTCTTTTATTTTGATAGTATCTTAAAACCTTCCCAATTAAATTGCTGAATTACTCTAAAAACTGTAATCATAACTACAAGCAATCATAACTGAGATTTCGTTTAATTTACAAAATTAAAATTTATTTGAATTAAATTAAAACTGAAATTGATTGATTTATGATTCAATTACAGGATTAAATAAAAATTCCACGAATAAAAGTTGGACAACCTGCTTTATTATATTTTTTAATTCACTATTTGTTATCTTGATAGCATTTTAGAAACTAATAATTAAATTGTGAAATTCTAAAAATTGCAATCATAGTATAAGTAATCATTAGCAACGGTTTCAAGTATTCATGATTTAAGAGTGCAAGTCAATTGATCATTTACTATTACAGGTTGTAATGATTAAGATTATAAGTAATAGTCTTCTACCTATAGCATATAATAATGACATATAATTTTAATTACAGTTATAATCATAATTGCATATTAGCATAAATGCAAAATTTTATTTCATTATAACCAACAACATTTTGTACAACTCTCCATGTTATGATGCAGCTGGAGAAACCTAATCTTTCCATAATACTGAGTGAATTTGTATCATTTACATCTCAAATTTAAGAGTATTATGTAGTTAAAATATTTCAAAACATTTTCATCTAATTGGAGTTTGTAAAAGTACAAACAATTTTCACGATAAATCTAAAAACTTATCAACGGTACAACTGATTTATAAAAAAATTAATGTAGTTAAGTTCTTAAAAAAATTTGAAAATGGTATAGTTTTTTTTTTCGGAAATTTGTTTTAAATCATAAATATAATATGTTATATCAATTTTAAAGTTCTTTTCATGAAAATCTAAAAGTGGGCTAAATAAGAAAATTTAAATTTCACTTAATCTTAAATTTGGCACAGTAATGAAATTTTTGTAGATTTTGTCAGAGTAGCCAATATTGTTTATACAATATATCCGACATTATTCACAGATATTTGATTGTATTTTAACTTGATTATACATTTCAAGTTATTTATATTATAGAATATACAAACAAAATATAAAAACTAAGATGTAGAAATATTAAATTTTGAAACTAAAACAAAAAAAATATATCGAAACAGTTTCGAGTTTTAACCTCGTTCACAGCTTTATATCTCAAAATAAATAAATGCATGTTATCTTTCATAAACTTTCAGTGTTTATACTGTCAAAAATTTGGGAAATAAGAGAGTTTCGATAAATAATTCGTGTAATTTTTATATATTTAGAATATTTTCTTTTATAACTTATTTATGCTATCTTAATGGGAAAAAAAGGAAAGAATGAAAAGTGTGTAATAATTTTAATAGAGATTTGCTGCTTTCTTGCTAATCTTTATTTTTATAATATTGCTTATCTTATACATTATACTGACTATGTAATATCAATATATATCTAATACTAATGCAAAAAATACATAGATATAAAATACTTATATTATACAAGCGTTTAAATACAAAACAATGTTTTAGCTTGGACAGAAGTGTTGAAGAGTAAAATGAAGCTTAATTGAAATGAAAAATGTTGACATTTACTTTCAAATAAACATATTTAATGCCCTTATCTTTCAATAAATATCCCTAGTGAATAAATTAGACTTTTATATATTATAAACAACAGAAATTTTAAAATAATAGCATGCACTCATCCCATTCAAAATATTTGTTTACTTCTTATTTTGACGTGAAAAGTAACGAACATTTAAAGAATAATCATTTTTAGTAGCGCCAATGAAGAAGTATGTGTTGAAAAGTACTCGTCACACATTTGTAATCAGATAAAAAATCAAACTGTTAAATGAAGCATGGTAAAATACTCACTTCTTTGATAATCATCTGATTTTCCAGGTCTGTAGCCAAAAGGAATCCCCAATCCACAGTACTGTCATTTTTCTGTAGAAGAATATTAACTAAATTTGCCATAGCTTGAATTGTCTCAAATTTTCTAGAGATTGTAATTTGGACGAAGTAAGTAATATTTATTTTTCCATTTCAAAAAATAGTTTTTGTTCTCCCCGATCGAACTGGACTATCGTGTCATTCTATTTTGAACTCTTCGCGGTTTAGACTTTCTCTGGAGAACCATTGGAGAGGGTTGCTGTATTGACTGTGATAATTTGATAGCCGGTTTGCCAATTTTGGCGACAGCTTTGAGATGATATTCTCAAGCTGAATGTGAATAAAGAAATAGAAGGAAATATTTTTTTTTAGTTAGTGTGTCATTAAACTTTAGTTTCATTTGTTCAATTAAATTTTGTCTCATGTTTCTCAACTTCTAAGTCCTTAGAGAGAGTAAAGAAGAGAAAGAGAGGATTTTTGAAATATTTTTTCCGGTTGAATTATTTTTAATGCTTACATGATTGTTACTAATATTATTCAAACAGAATTTAAGTCATACGTTTATTGTAAATCAATTATTATAATTTAAAATAAAATTATGAATGAGGAATCGACATTTGATAGAAAATACTACATTTACCAATCAACACGCAATTTTCATTTATGAAATAACCATCTGCTTTTGTCGAAATTCCAATTTCTTATAAGGTTATTGCAATTTCAAGTGCTTTTCTCACGAATTTTTAAATTTTTTTTTGTGATTACAACTCTATGGAAGAAGCAAATGGCAAAACCCTTAAG
This sequence comes from Parasteatoda tepidariorum, assembly GCF_982258835.1. Classification (NCBI taxonomy): domain Eukaryota; kingdom Metazoa; phylum Arthropoda; class Arachnida; order Araneae; family Theridiidae; genus Parasteatoda; species Parasteatoda tepidariorum. Next base: position 52,772,212 of record NC_141762.1, read on the forward strand.
TCCATTTGAGAAAATGCCTCACATGTTTTTTGTTCTGACTTTCAATTTAATTCGCATTTCTAAAGATAGATGAAATTTTGAATTTTTCAAACACCCTGTGTATGTTGTCAACTTAGCTATATTTATTTCATTGCACACAATAAACGACAATAAAAATATTCAATATACTGTTAGGTAGTGGCCGTCTGGAGGCTTAAAAAAACTCTGCTTTCTTCAGGAGAATATTTTTTCTCTCTGACACTTTACCGAGTTTACTGTGGGAAAATGTTGGTATCAACAGGAAAAATCGATTGGAATTATCTTTGGATAAACGAATTTTAAAATTTTGTATCTAAATTTTTTTAATTCGTTTAAAATAATCTCGAGATATAGTGAAGCCCGCAAAAGTAAAATTAACATTACGGGATCCAAACTTTGAATCGCTCTCCTGATCAAACTATGAGGACCATATTTCCCATATTGCGGCTGCTCCTTGTGCTTTGGGGGACAGAAATCTGAATCCATCAAAAAAAAGTTATGTTTATTCAGAGAAAGTAGGTGTTTGTGTCTGATTTTCTAACTTAAAATATCGCTTGCTATAATTATAAGCATATTTGAGATCACCCCATCGATCGATTAAGTTCGAGTTCTAGAACGTAAAGATCCGATCATCAGATTAAAGGTCATTCAGGGTGGTACATTTTTTTTCCTACTGCAATTTACATTATTCAATTCACCATCCATTTCCAATATTTTGAAATAAATACCAGCAACTCTAATTTAGTTTGCACCCTTTATTTTAACAAGATATGTTGGTACTTTATTTACGTCACGCTAAAGCTGCACAACGGTTTTTCTGATTTAACATTTTTAAGATCCATTTTTATTTAACCGGCATAGGTTTTTCGACTTTCCAATTCATTGGACTATGTTTAACTTGAAATATAGATATAAAAAAAGGGCTAAGAAGTAATGGAATCAAGCCTACTATTCCCAAGCTCCAAAGTATGTGGTGGAAAGACCAAGACAATATCATATTAGTTGCCACTCATCTAAAATAGACTTAACTATGAAGGTTATAGGTTTGCCTCCAGTTAACGTTAAAGATCATTTGAACATCCCTGCGAATATTATTTCAAGTTGAATTTTGTAATTATGCAAACTTTTAATTTCTGTATATCTTCTAACAACAGCTGCAATCGCATTCTCGGCACCACAGGAAATATACGAATTTTTAATTTTCGCAATTGACATATTCATGATTTTTGCGTAACCCTAGAGAATTGTAGAATCTTAATTGATTGATTTGTTCATTTACGTCGCACTAGAGCTGCACAATGGGCTATTGGCGACGGTCTGGGAAACATCCCTGAGGATGATCCGAAGACATGCCATCACAATTTTGATCCTTCGCAGAAGGGATGGCGCCCCCGCTTCGGTAGCCCGACGACCTGCACGCGAAGTCGAGCACTTTACGGTAGAACAGTTTAACGAGGACCAATACCGCACACCCTCGGTCTCTACGCAGACTGGTCCAAGTGGTCACCCACCCGCACACTGACCGCAGCCAGTGATGCTTGACTTCGGTGATCTGCTGGGAACCGTGTCTTAACGATCAGTCCACTGCGGGACTGTAGAATCTTCGAATAAGAGGATAGTGAGCCGCGATGGCTCAGGGGACAGAGAGTTCGCCTTCCAATGCGGCGAACCGGGTTCGAATCCCTGTCGATACGAATTCCGCATCCGACTTACACCGACCACAGTGCTGACATGAAATATCCTCAGTGGTAGAAGGATCATGGGTTAGAGTCCCCTTGCCGTCAGGCTAACCATGGGAGGTTCTCGTGGTCTTCCTCTCCATGTAACGCAAATGCGGGTCAGCTCCATAAAAAAGTCTTCCACGAAAGCAAATTTCTCCCAATACTCGATCCAGGAGTTCCTTTGTCTTCTGGATTGGGTTCAAAATTACAAGACAACGGAGTTGAACACTAGTAGTCGTAAACCCATAAAATTGGGTCGGCTGTTTAACGATGATTATAAAATAAAATAGTAAAATCAAAAATTTCCTTAGAAATCATGTGGTCGGTAAGTAAAAAATAAGCTTATTAAAACGGTTTACATAAGACAAACTTTATGCAAAAACCTTCTATTGACACAGCATAAAGCACTACAAACTTTGTAAATGCGCAAAAAATAATTTGAAATACACTGAATAACTTTTGATATAATGATCGAATTTTCGCGTACTAAGACTCAATGTCTCGAAGACCTCACCTTAAAGATGTCAATTAATGCAGACGATATTTTAATATACGGAATCAAACACAAAAAATGTACTTTCTCTGAATAAACACGCCTTTTCTTTCAATAAATTTGGATTTATGACTCTCAAAAAATGGAGGTAGCCGCAATCTGGGATTTATGGTCCTAACAGTTTGGTCAGGAGAGCGATCGAAAGTTTGGACCCAATAATATCAATTTTATGTTTTTGCATACTTCTCATCGCTTATTGGCTCTCGAGAAATTTTTAAACAAATTGAAATATGTTTGCTTACAATTATAAAATTCGTTTATCCAAAAATAATTTAATGCAAAAAATATTTTTTAATAATTTTTTATTATTCTTTTAACTTAATAGTTGAAAAAATTTTGAATATTGTATGGTATGCAAATTTTTTACGTAATTTTAAAAAATGTAATTTTATGTAGCAAAATAGGAAATTTGGGCAAAATTGGTGTAGTTTCTTAGTTATTACATTTTGAAAAGTCGCAGATTTAAAATTTAATTTTTACGAAACTATTTGACAGATTCCTTCAATAAATGTTTTTGCCATATAAAATTATATTCTTTACAGTAATGTAAAAAATTTTATGTTTTATAATTCAAAATTTTGTAGACAATCATTAAATTAAATAAAAGAAATTCTAATCAGTACAAATTACTTTTTGCATGGAATTACCTTAATGCAAACAAGTTTTATAATTGGAAACAAAATTTTTTTAATTTGCCTAAAATGTTCCAGAGATATGGCGTAATACGCAAAAAGTAAAATTGACATTAAGGGTCCAACTCTCGATTGCTCTCTTTACCAAACTATTAGGACCTAATTTTTCATATTGCGTCTACCCCCATATTTTGTGAGTCAATAAACCAAAACTGTCGAAAAAAGGGTATGTTTATTCAGAGAAAGAAGATTTTGTGTCTGATTTCATAACTTAAAATATTGTCAGCACTAATTAATATATTAAATTGGAGGTATTAATTAGTAAATTTAAGTTTATTTAATATAGTTAAGGTTTTAGATTAATTGGTATATTTACGGTTAATATTTTTTTTTCCTTTCAGTAGCTACTCTTACACGAAATAATCATACAAGGTCAGTGATATTAAATAATTTAATATAGATCAATGATATTTATCACATGGTTACATAATTTGGTTTTTCGCTCTTTTGTTATTTTAATAGCAAAACTAATATTTGTGTTAGAATTAATATTTTTATTTAAACAGGTTTAGGCTCAAAATATTTTTCATTATAGGGAGTATGTGAATGATAATTTTGTGTTCGTAAAAATTATTACAATAATCCAAACCTTTCCGAATCACGTAAAAACAGGTCTTTCGAATAAATCGGGTTGAGTTTAGTCAACTGTTTGTTACCAAGTGCTTTTGAAAGCTTTTTCCACTCCAAAAACACTCAAATACTGTCACTTAGTACCTTTATTGACTGAAATTTAACGACTAGGTTAAATAAACTAATATTTTTTTAGTTAGATAAAATGAAAATAAGATACCACTTATGTGAATTTCTTAAAAAATTCCGCTAAGAACCTTCATCCACTAACTAAACTCTTCAATTACCCACACACATACGCAGATATATTTACCACTACAATCTTAATTATAAATAGAGAATCAAAGCTCAAGCAATAAGCATCAATTTTTAACAAAGACAAGAAACAATTTATTATAAATAATTATCACAAAAATTCTTTGAGAATTCAAATAAACATGTTAAGTGTATATTAATTACATATTACTGATTAAAAATAGTTAAAAGAAACTATAATCAAGAAGAATCACTAAAAGAAGATGCAATCACATTCACTACTGTTATAAGAAAGACACCAATAACAGTTAAATTGTTTATAAGATCAGCTCTTGTATGATGGGAAAGTCTGTTGATGTCATAGCGAGAATTTACGATTAACATCACACCGACGACGATCTAAAAAAGAAAAATACAGTTACGTAAACAGCAGGTTATTAACAGATTAATTTAAAACAGGTTATTAACAGAATAATTGCCACAAGCCGCGAATCAAACTAAAAAAAAAAATTATAAAAATTGAAAACTATTTTTTCAACCATTTTTCTGCAAAGATTATCTAAATTCGATTCAATTTCTTGATAAAAAAAAATTCGGTAAATGCATACTTTCCATACAAATTTTATTAAAACAAGTTATTGATTTAGACATACTTATAATGATAGTTATAATAATCAAGTCAAATCACTGAAATAGATAAAATACTGCTTACACAGGATTCTCCATTAGTTCAAGAAAGGTTTCATAGATACATTTAATATATTTCTATAACTTTAAATACAAAAATTTCTATATATTTTAATAGACATAGTTGTTTACTTTCTAATGCATATTTTGAACTTAGTTTACGACCATTTTATAGTGTCTTCATATTACAAAATGAGAAAAAAAAGTAATGAAGTTTTCATATCTTTTTGATACTTCTTATGTTGAATTGCAATGTTGAATTGGTATTTTAACATTGTTCATTATTGTAAGAGCGTAGCTACATTAAAAACAAAGTATTAAAACACGTTTGTTAGATTCAACATTCATTTTCTTTATTAATTCGGGTACTTTATTGGAATAGTAAAAATAATGATATCGGATTTGTGATCCATAGATAAACCCCAGGAAGCAAATTGACGTAAAATTACTAACATTAATTAAAGCTTACTAAACTTTCAGTTTAACCCTCTTATAAAGATTTCCATTTTTTTAAAGAAAAAGAAAAAAAACGTTATATACATCAGAATTTCGATAACATACAAATAATTAAGTCACATTTTTTAGATTGAGTTAAAAATTCAACAATAGCTCGTCTGTTCATCCTAAAAGTCTTGCAGTTTTCATAAATATAGTTACTTACGAGGACAAAACAAATAAATTAATAAAAAAGTTGGAAATTTGAACAAATTTATTTGCAAAAAAAGACAAACAATGGATGATAGAGGTAATTAATTCTAAAGGTTTATTTATAACTTAGCATTAAAAAATTTTTATATTCTGAGATCTTCCAAAATTAAAAAAATTACACCACACCAAATAGAATAAATAATGTTACATTTATAAATATAGTTGTTGAATAGATGTTTACGAAAATGTTGAAAGATTCTAAAACTAAAGATGTTCTAAAACATTTCTTTAATTAGTTTTTATTGATTGAAATTTTAAGAGAGAGGAGATGATAAATGATTAAAATCTGTATGATAAGCTATGCAAGCAGAATGACTTTTTGTCCATTGTTTAGAACAAAGACATTTTTATTCTTTTTTGTTAAGACCACCTTAATCATGCTTAATGCAAACGTGTATTTTGTAATCAGACTGTTTTGAACTACAACAAAAATTTCTATTAATAATAATACCTATTTTTTATTGATTCGTATTCCTGATCCTGATGCAGCGATACTTATACGGAACCCCAATCTAAACTGCATAAACCAATTTTTTTTTCAAGCCAACACACAAAATCTTCCAAGTTTTTCTTAAGAAGAGTGAACAACTAAAATTCCTAGTCTTTTCTTGCCATATTTTTAAAAAATATATATTCGACGAATAGTTTCATTAAATAACCTAATTTTCCATCACAGGATCTAGTTTCTAAGAAAATAACTTCAAAAAAGTAGTTTTAATAAATTTAAATTAAAACTGTTCTGTTGATTTTGCTCAAATTTCAGATTTCGCTTTTTAAAATTAAGTTGTTTAAGATCATGAAAAATTTGAATACCTACCTTACAGTTCAAAATAATAAAAAAAAAACTAATAGGCTTTTGATTATCACTAAAGTAGGTAATTATCAATTAAGGTTAAGTTTCAGAAGAAATTCAAAAAATTTTTTATTTGTACACAAACTTCCAAATATGCAACAAAAAGAAAAGTTAAACATAAAATTTAGGGGCATCGACCGCTCGCATGGCTAAACTATTCTGTCTATATCATTCAAAGTGCAGCTACCTCTCAAACATCCAGAATCAGTCTAGAAGGAAAAAAAATCTATACTACATCCGCACCCGGTTTGCACCGACCACAGTGTTGACGTGAAATATCCTCAGTGGTAGACGGATCATGGGTTACGAGTTCCCTTGCCGTCGGGATAACCGGGTTAATGTTTTCATGGATTTCCTCTCCATGTTACGCAAATGAGGGTTAATTCCATCATTAAGTCCTCTACGTAGTCAAATTTATCCCAATACTTGATCCAAGAGTTCACTCGTCTTCTGGATTGGGTTCAAAATTACTAGGCTACGGAGTTGAACGTTAGTAGTCATAAGTCAGATTGGGTCGACTGTTCAATGACGCTTATTTAAAAAAAATCAGTCAAAAATATAAATGTTTAGTATAAAAATATTACTTTTTTTGCGTCTTTTTTGTAAATAAGTTATCTTTTGCGCTAAATAGTTAATTTAGATTGTTTCTTAATAAGTGAAGTTCCTATCATTAGAACAAAAGTTATGTAGGAAGTTTCGTTGAATTAGCTTGCAGATTGCATATACTTAAAAATCATATTACCTGTAGAGCTATGGAGATGCAGATACAAGAGACATGAATGAAAAAAATAGGACTTTTATCTTGATTATATTTTAAAAGCAGTTTAAGTTGGGAAGCATTCGCAGTAAGTAAAGCAATGTCCATCATTCCTTGGGCAACAGTTTTTTTCGTCGAATAAACATTGTTATCCAATGGTTTTCGCAGCTTAGTTATTGGTACATTCTGAAAAAAAAATTTAAATTTTATGAACGTAAGTATTCAATAAAAAATAATAAAGATTTTCTTAAATATGCAGACTTTAGTTATAAGGTGCAGTTGGCTACACAAGGTTTCCCGTAATGTGCAAGTATAATATTGATATTTAAGTTAAGAAAATACAAAACTGCTATCAAAATCTAAGGAATCGCTAACGAGGAAAGTGGAACAAAATTTTAAAAAAAAAAGCAGCTTGATGTTGTTTCTTATGACACTTGAGCAAGCTAAGCACACCAATTATTGGTCTTTACGAATTAAGTCAGGAAGGTGTGCCTTTCGTATGACAAGAGAGCGCCGCAAGGGTGAAAGTTTGTCTTAGCTTAGAATCTCCGGAATAGATGGCAGCACCACTCATTTGTGATGTCACTTCCACAGTGTTGACATAGATCTAAAGGGAAAGAAAATTTTCTCATGATACTGCTCAGCGACCGATCACAGGACCGATACCACAGATTTTACGAGCACGTAAATCTCAAGTAGTCGGTGGGTCATAGAGTCGAGGATCTATCTCCGGACTTTCCTGACCCAAATCAGATTCTCAAGCCTACCTCAGTCCCAAAACTGCTTTATTCCCGGAGTAAATCGAGAGAAGTTGTAGGTAATTATTGAAAATACCCCCAAGTTTAATCAGGCAATCAATCTGATTTTATGGTTTTTCATCACGTCTTTCCTTCTTGCAATTCAATGTCATATTTGTTTCTCCTTCGCTTAAATATTCATTTGCGGCCCTAATTCTGCGTAAAACTTATATTTTTATTTAAAACTGGTAACTGCTCATTTTTAACATAAAGTGATTGTTGAAATTTAAATATTTTGTTATTTTTAAAGATAAATTTACTACCACTGTTTAATTTTTAATAGTGAGCAGTGACTGATTAGAGACATCTTCATGTTCAACCTGGAAAATAAACTGCTCTTCATATTTTTTGTAAGTTTATAAAATATTAATTTGTTGCCCCCATTGTGAAAATTTTTCTGGGAAAGATTCTAAAAATGTATACTTAAGGGGATCAATACAGAAAACGCAGTATAGCTCTTATGTTTCCTGAAAAAATAAACAATAAAAAAAATTTCATTTCTCAGAATACAACTTCTCTCCTCCCCCCAAAAAAAAACTCTTTCAATTTGAGATATAGATGCAAAACATTAAACTTCCTTCACAGTTTCTTACAGTTAGAATTAGTGATTGAGAACCGGTAACCATCTTATTCCACCAACAGTAAAAAGTAATAAACAGAATGGAAAAAATAAAGAAAGAAAAGTTATTGCTTATTGTTTATTTTATTAGCAATGGTATCGAAATATATGATTTTCTTTTGTTATTTCCCATTGATATTAACCCTCGCAATATTACGCATTGGGATATATATAGCGTTTTTTTTTTGTTCTCTAAAATGAAAAGCTGGCACATTATTTTAAGCTTTAAAAATATTGTGATGACAAAAACGTAACAAATACTAACGGAAAAATAAATTAGTTTCAAATATCAAAATTTCTGAGCTAAGCGTAAATAATATTATAATCGCCTCGTGAAATTTTTTTTTTTAAAAAAGATTTTTTTAAGTTAAAAAAAAACTATTTTCTAAAATAAACTTGTAACGACAGAAGCGTTACAATAACATTATGAACTTTATGAATTGTATTAAAATAAGCAAAAATAATAAATTTTTGAAAAACATTACAATCGTCACGTGAATAAACCTGAAAGTAAGATTCTTTTTTCTAAGTATAAGGTATACAAAAACTATTTGAAATGATTTGGAACGGTATGGAGAACTACTAATGATTATGAAAGATAAAAATCCTTGACTGTAACAGATGGTCGTTTCAAAAAACGAAGTGAAACTTGAGAAACCTATTTAATTACAGTAATAAGGCATTTCACTACAAGGAAACGAAACTAATCACAGAATAGACATTCCACTACATTGTTTTTTTAAACAAGAACATTTCTATTGATGCAAATAAAATTTTCACCCAAAAACTCTTTTGGATATTTTTAAACAAAACAAGTCAAACTTATATCTCATAATTTTGTAAATAAGCATTAAGAAAACTTGAATAAATAACAATAATAAATATAACTTTTTGGTAATTACACAATTTTGTCATTTAAAAACTTCACAAGTTTTGCGCATTAATTTTGAAGTTTTTTTTTAGGTTCTCGATAATAGATACCAAACATTTATCATATTTTATAAACATAATAGTAATATTATTTATATTTTGCCTTGATATTAATTCTCGTGCGTTATTACCGAAAGAAGTATGCATTAGGTGCTTTGCAATTACTTATCTGCAGTGTATATTTTTATACCTTTATCAATAAATAAAGTGAAAAAGTGTTTACATATTTTAAATAGCAAATTAATAAGGAAATTTATAAAAAAAAGCTATCTTAATCTGTCTAATCACTAGTAACCTCAAAACCTCAATTTCAAGCTCATTCGCTATCTTAATCTGCCTAATGACTAGTAACCTCAATTGCAACCTCATTCGCTATCTTAATCTGCCTAATCACTAGTAACCTCAATTGCAACCTCATTCGCTATCTTAATCTGCCTAATCACTAGTAACCTCATTCGCTATCTTAATCCTGTCTAATCACTAGTAGCCTCAATTGCCACCTCATTTACTGAAATTCTTCACACCTCAAATTATATGTGTTTGCTTGAAGTGTATAAAACGTAATTGGTGCACCTCAAAAACAATCTCTCTAAACTGGTTGCTCTAAAGTAGATTTCCATCCACCTCAAGTGCGAGTCATAGTTTCATACACCTTGGGGCCTCAAAGCAAACCTCGTATAAACCTCAAAAATACCTTAAATTTTTGTACGTTATAATCACATTCCTGAGTGTTATGAATTTCATTATTCATTTAAAAAAATTTTAGTTGAATAAGAAACTTTGCACAATATACGTTAACAGTTATAGTGCAAAGAAGAGGATAGATAAATTGTGGTAAAAAAAGTTAAGAAAAAAGAATATTGAATAAGTTATTGCCAAATTTTATTCACTCAAAACTTAATATTAATATATTTAAAAATTAATATTGATGTAAATTATAATTCAAGTTTAATTATGATGTTATATTTACTAGTAACAGTTTTCACATATTGTGACAATGGAAAAGAAAAAATTATTACCGCTCGATATTCCATAAGAAATGAGGTATCAAAACAACACTTCTAAATCACACATTTGATTTAAAATAAATTTGTTGTACTAAAGCAATTTAGGCCCACATTTGTATATTTCATTTCAACCCACGTTAGCCCCTATTGTATATTTTCAAAATATATTTAATTTTAACCTTTTGACGCAGAATTTTTATTAAACACACTTTTCATATTTTTTTCATTATTTTGTATTAATTTAAGCAAAAATAAGCTGAAACTATTATATTTAGTATTTAAATAATTTTCGATTATGAAATACAGCATGAGACACCAGTGTCTTTTTCTGTGTTAAAGGTAAAATCTTTCGAACACGGCTCACTTCCAAACAAATTTTTAAATTTGATATTATTTGAATTTATTTAGACTTAAGAGAAACAGTTATTCATCATTGAAATTTCTTAAATTTACGAAATTACGATTACGTATAGATAAATTATTAAATAAAAATATAAACGAAATTTCAAACAATTTTTTTCTTTTTTTTGGATTTTATATTTCAGTACAAATATAATTCTGATTATCTAACATATTTTTTAGTGACTATTAGACCGTTTTTCACAATTAAAAACACCAAAATTTACTTTTACTTGTAATTAGAGCGTCGGAAAGAAAATATGTAAAAGGAAACATCCGCTTCTAAATTGCGTCAAAGGGAAAAAAAGGATTTTTCTTTTTCTAAATTTTACAAAAAAAAAAGTATTTTATATGTATTTAGTTTCCGCAATGAGGAGGAAAAGTTTTCTTAAATTTGAAGGAAAAAAAATAAAAGCTACTATCTTTATTCTGTGATTTAGATGGGTTTTTTTTTCAAATGTAAAAATTAAAAAAACTAAATAACCAAAACACAATTGTTTTCACAAAAATAATCAAAAGAAAAATCATAATCTGGTATATAAAAAAAATTTTTTTAAAAGGGAGAAGCTGCTTTCTCGGTCTTAAAGAATGTTGGAAAAGTGTTGAGAAGTAAAGAATAAGTCGAAAATTTTAAATCGCATCTTACATCAAATTTATGAACGCTCATTAGAGCTGTTTTGCCACTATAAAGACTAACAAGAAATATCCTTAATTTTTATTTTAATTAATTTTAAAATTTTATTCTATAAGAACTTTATTTGGAATTCAAATTTTATAGTTTGCCTTACCGGTTTCCCTTCACCAGCAATTGGCATTGTTTCCATTTCATGCTCATTTGTTCCATTTCCATCTATACAATGTTCGTCTGTGGAAGCCCCGGTGCTGTGGTCCGCCCTGCCGGAGCCTGCATCGCTAGGGCTGACGACGCCCATTGGACTAAAAAAACGAAACAAATAACTCTTCTACTTTAAAAATGTTTATGTAAAGCAGAAGACAGTCTTTTTTTCAAACAAACTTGTTATAAATTTTAAAATACTTACTATCTTGACCAAAGAATAACAAATTTTCCTCCTAAAATACGCAGACTTCCATGACAAAGCTCAATTAAGGAGTTTATTTATATTTTAAGTTTACGATAGCGACCTCTCGTGTCAGAAATTGTCATTCTCAAGAGTGGATTTCATAATAAAATGAGTCATCTAATAAGTAGCTTGTGAAGCGGAAAAGCATTGAATATTTTCAATTTTTTATTCTGATTTTTGATACATTGTACGTAGGTGAAAAAAACTTGTTTTTTTCTGTTTTTTTAGATTCGCTTGTTCTATAACTGTCATTTCACTTGTCGCATCTTGTTTCTTTCAGCGATGTTAAGATAACTTTCGGTTCTTTACAATAATTTAGTTTTTTATGAATATAAATCATCTTTATATCAATTGTGATCCTCGAAGGACAAATTGTTCAATTGTTCACTCGTTGGAAATAATTTGATAAATTGTTTCCAAATTTTTTCCAGCAATATCAATTTCTGGAAAAGTATCAAAGCGTTAAATTAAATTATATTTGATATAAAAATAAAGTTTGTATTCTGAAAATCCATTTCATCTTGTTGAGAATTATTTTCTACTTTTTACATCGAATCTATACACAATATATTTCTCATAATGTAATTTGTCTCTAAATATTTCCACTCACTCTATAGCTGCCGTATAACGCGTTAACTCTCAATTAATAAGCTTTTATCGATGTATAAAATTTACGAAATTTATGAAATTACTTATAAGTTAAATAAAGATAATTTTTTATAAATTAAATGAAGCAAGGTCGCAAATTAGGTGATATCAACGAAATAATCAACTGTAGCCAACTGAGAATCTGATTAATTTTTTAAAATTTTTTTTAATTTATTTCAAACTCATTTCGAATTACTTCAATTTTCAAAAAATTTTGAGTGTTTCAAAAATATTTTTAAAAGATACATAATTGTAAATAAAGCTTTATATAGGAAAATTTATGTGTTTCAAAAATGCTTAAAAATGAAAATATATGATTTTAAAGGAAATTTTAAATAAGAAAATTACATAATAGGTGTGCTCAATATATAACAGGTGTGTTAAAAAATAATATTTAAAAATGAACATACACATTTTGAAATTCAATTTTATGGAGGAAAAAACTGTCTAACAATGGAAAATTTATTTACATGTCGACTTAATATGGAATTGTGAATAAAGAAATTCTACGTTTGAGATATTTATGAAACAAACTTTGCAAACTAATCAATTTACGAGAATCCGTTTTATTTAGTAAAACACAAGGAAATTTTAAAATATTGTTACTTAATAGAATCTAGTACACAGTTTTGAGATTTTATAAATAGTGCATTTGCTTTCTCAATTATTTGTGCTATTATGCAAAGTATCTGTTCCAAATTCTTCAGCGAGATTCTTTTTTTTTTAAATAAAAACTTTAGGAATGTGATTGTTTCAATTTTCAAAATAACAGAAAATATTTTGCTTTATAAATATATTTTTAAATTATTTTTATCACATTTAAACAACCTATGATTTGTCTTCAGTATCTTTTGTTACTAGCATTAAGAATTCAAAACTTCCCATTTTGAAATTTTATGTTTTTTGTTTTCCGTAAATTTTTAAAACATTATACTTCAAAATTGAAAAAAGGATAACCCAGCTTTTTAATATTTCTTTTAAAAAATTCCAATTTGTTGTCACGCATTTATGAATTCATCGAAACTTGTATTATATCACCACAAGCCAAAATCAAAATTATTTATACGTAATAATTCTTATCTAAAAAATCTAATTGCGTGAAAATATTCAACTTGATTTGCGAGTGACATTTGTGTACCTACCTTTTAAGCCTTTTCCTCTTTTTTTATTTCACATTCTAATTCCCATACATTTTAATATGTGTATACATTTACATTTTTGTTGTTGTTAATTTACGCCGCACTAGAGCTGCACAATGGGCTATTGGCGACGGTCTGGGAAACATCCCGGAGGATGATCCGAAGACATGCCATCACAATTTTGATCCTCTGCGGAGGGGATGGCACCCCCGCTTCGGTAGCCCGACGACCTGCACGCGAAGTCGAGCACTTTACGGTAGCACAGTTTAACGAGGAACAATACCGCACACCCTCGGTCCCTACGCAGATTAATCCAAGTGATCACCCACCCGCACACTGACTGTAGCCAGTGATGCTTGACTTCGGTGATCTGCTGGGAACCGTGCCTTAACGATCAGTCCACTGCGGGACTTACATTTTTGTATAATACATGCCGATACATTTTAATTGCATTAGTCTTTACTAATAAAAAAAAAATTTAAAAATTCTCCTCTTATAATGAAGTTTTTTTTATTATATAATTTGGTATAAAAGTAATACTTTCCACTGTGAAAAGCCTAAAATGTAAATTATTTTTAATAAGTTGTTTTCTTCTCATATTTGTAAAAAGTATTTGCATTGTTAAAAAATTTTAAAAATTTAAATAGTTAAAAAAAATTTTAAAAAAAGATCATTTCAATAAAAAGTACACACATCTAACACAAAAAATCAGAAAAAGCGAATAAAAAGAATTCAATATTTAAATATGATTAAAAGTTTGTTTCTTATTCAAGTAAATTGTTAATGTTATAAGCAAATGCTATAAACAAATGTTAAACAATGCATTGGTGTAAAATAATAGCAAATTCTCATGATAATATTTAATATAAACATATAAAAAATTATTAGATTTCACATTTCCAATCATTTACTTCCGCGTAAATCGAAACTTTAATATAGTCAAAAATATTTAATAATCCATGTATGAAAGAAAATTGCAATCAGTTTGTTATGATGAAAGTACATTATTATAATTTAATATAAGATTCTAATGACAAAAATACCTTAAAAATTCAATTTTAAAAAAAAATTTTGAGGTCGAATGTATTGGAGAAATAAATTATTCTCTCTGATGAAGATGTCTAGAAACACTATAATTAGAAATATATAAAAGAATAAATAGTTTTACAAAATACTGATATTAACGTAATAACACAGATTAAACATAAAAAATAAAACTTTAGCTCTTGATCATGTACGAGAAAAGGAATAGCTAAAATAATTCATTTTACCTGATATTATTGCAGCTATAGTTATTATTATAGCTATTGTTATTATTACTTACAATCCTAAATGACACGATGGAAAATGTATAAGTAAACTATTTATCGAGAAAAAAAAATCAAAATATTGAGGTAAGACTTATACAATTTTGTTTTAAATATTTGGATGTTTTAAACTATTATCGTTTTGGTGCTTACTATAGTCAATTATAATAAAATTTCTTGCAAATAAGCCAGAGTTTAAAAAATCAAGATTCAAAATCATTATTTTTAAATAGAAGTATTAGCGACAAAACAAATAATTATTAATTAGATAGTATACAATTTAAAAAAAAATCCATACCTTCGTATAGGCAGTGAGAATATGAAACAATTTGGTAAGTAGATGCTATTTCGCATTCAAATATGAAGTGATTGCCGGAAATATTAAGTTAAAAACAACCATTTGCGAAAACTAAGGAAATCCGTTTAGTCTATTTTAATTCTATGAACACATTTCCGGTAAAAACCCGCGAAATGTTTCCCTTCATGTGAAAGTGATCAATATTTTCTTTATCCTGTTAAAAATCTAAACATTATTTTACACATTTAGCAAGATGAACCTTGTAACGTTTTGCACCAGCGTGGCCTAAATAAGAAAAAACAAAGGTCACAAGTTCGTTTTCTGAAGTAACAAAAACAAATGAATCCTCAAATAAGTGCTTAAATCTAGGGCTAGAATTTTTACGGTGAGCCGATTGTTATAAATTCTAGTTCCAATGATTTAATTTTCACATCAGTAGTGACTTTAGAACACATTAAATTCGTTGAATTGATTAAAAGCTATTGTTCTGGGACAATGTGGGTGACAATGTAGATCTTCGATTCATGTCCGAAAAGTCACTTAAACATGAAAACGTAAATGTAGAACTACTACTTTCACTCCATGTCATTTGTTTTACATTTTAGTTCATAAATTTCAGTCCCATGAAGTCGGACGCGGTCAAACACGGCTCCCAGTAGAACACCGGAGTCAAGCATCACTGGTAGTGATCAGTGAACGAGTGGGTGACCACTTTGATCAGCCTGTGAATAAGTATTGTATCATTGTATGCATCCTTTGAAGCAGATCACCGAAGTCAAGCATCAGTGGTTGCAGTCAGTATGCGGGTGGGTGACCACTTGGATCAGCCTGCGCAGGGACCGAGGGTGTGAGGTATTGGTCCTCGCTAAACTGTTCTACCGTAAAGTGCTCGACTTCACGCGCAGGTCGTCGGGCTACCGAAGCGGGGGTGCAATCCCCTCCGCAGAGGATCAAAATTGTGATGGCTTGTCTTCGGATCATCCTCAGCGATGTTTCCCAGATCGCCGCCAATAGCCCATTGTGCAGTTCTAGTGCGACGTAAATAAACTACAACAACAGCAAACAAAGCAACAACTACAACAAAGTAGTAGATCAATAATTACTAAGCCATCTTGTGCTCAATACAAAAAAATAAACGCATGGTAAGCTTTTTCCTAATTAGCATAGATTTAATGTGCCGGCAAAAATTGCCAGAAAAATTATTAAATCTCAAAGTTCGGTGGTTTTATAAGCAAAACGAAGCAATTTCTAAGTAAAAACTAGTTTCAATAATATTTTTCAAAAACATTACATTTTTGTTGTTGTTAATTTACGTCGCACTAGAGCTGCACAATGGGCTATTGGCGACGGTCTGGGAAACATCCCGGAGGATGATCCGAAGACTTGCCATCACAATTTTGATCCTCGACGGAGGGGAAAACACCCCGCTTCGGTAGCCCGACGACCTGCGCGCGAAGTCAAGCACTTTACAGTAGCACAGTTTAACGAGGACCAATACCGCACACCCTCGGTCCCTACGCAGACTGATCCAAGTGGTCACCCACCCGCACATTGACCGTAGCCAGTGATGCTTGACTTCGGTGATCTGCTGGGAACCGTGTCTTAACGATCAGTCCATTGCGGGACATTACATTTTTGCATATCTAAATCTACATTAAGTTGGAATGGTTTAAAGACTAGTATTCTGGAAAGCGGTAAAAAAGGTCAAAGAGGCTTTTGTCCGGATAACGAGATATCACATTAATAAAGTTAGTAAATTAATAAATGAACAATAAAATTAGAAATTAATAAATAAAATGATGAAACTAGCAAATTGATAAATAAATAATAAAATTAGCTAATCGTTAAACAAAATAATAAAATTGGTAAATTTTGAAAAAAAAATTTAAAAGATTTAATACACAATTCATCTTCATTTTATTTGTGATGTGATATAATATAATATAAAGCTCTTTTATGTTAATGTTTGAAAAATTCAATACATATGTTCTTTCTAATTTCCACTGTTCTTTCTCATTTTTCTTTCTAAAAACAATAAATGACAGATTTAGAAACAGTTTATCAATTAGCGGATATTTTATCATGAAATCAAAGAAAAAATATTCACTACTGACCGCAATAACGCTTAATTCGAACAAAGATGAAACTAGGATAAACCTCCAAAATAATGTCTAGGCATAAATGAGATTAACACGCTCATATTTAACTAATAAGAGTTATTGTTTTTAAAGGATTTTGCGTGACCAAATACTGACTAGAGTGCCGAAACACCATAAATCATCTAAATAATACTTCATTCAATATCACATAAGACAATCTATAAACGAATAATTCCTGGTCAAGTTGAAGAGATGAATATATGAACGTGATTGAACAATGAGACTGTAGCACAGGAATCTAATTTTTGAGAAACTCATTCCCTGATGAGGAAGCTTAAATTGAAGTTTTGTAGTGCTACAACCTAACGAATGAAGTTCAAAGATTAGGTCACAAGATGATAGTACAATTCAGTTTCAGTCGCTTTCTCTTTGCGTTTGGATTGTGACAAAATACTTGGATAGGAAATCGTGATGACTCGGGAAGCAGAGCCATCGTTTATCAGTGAGGTGATCTGGATTCGAATCCCAGCGATGGCAGATCAATACGAATTCTACACCCGGCGAGCCCCGACCACATTGCTGACGGAAAATATCCTCAGTGGTAGACAGATTATGAATCCTGAAGACAGGGGGACGATCCCTTTGCCGTCAGGCTAACCGTGGGAGTTCATGGTAGTTTCCATGTAACGCAAATGCGGGGTAGTTCCATCAAAAAATTCTCTACGATAGCGAATTTCGCCCAATACTTGATCCAGGAGTTCCTTTGTCTCTTAGATTAGAATCAAAATTACAAGGCTACGGAGTTAAACATTGGCTGTCGTAAACTCAAAAAATTGAACAGACTGAAATATTTTTATTTAGAAATGCACAATCTTGCTCTTTTATCCAAACAATAACGATTCAAAATACAGATGATTTAAATAAGTGCTTATTACATGAAATATTAATTTTGAAACTTATGTATCGTCAACATTTATGTATTCAACTTTTTAGTTCCACAAAAAAAAAAAAAAAAAAAAAAAAAAAAAAAAAAAAAAACTTAAATGAAAGGAAAATAAATAATCCCAAGGAACTGAAGCGGTATTAACGCTATTAACTGAAGCGCTATTAACGAAATTAGATAACGAAATTATTTTTCGTCGTCAGCTTATCGTTTCTCTTTCAAATCGCTTCTGTTTCTTCGTATTTACGTCTGGAAAGTCTTTAAAATGGGCACCTTTTTTTGAGCACTTATAGCATGTCGACTGTTATTTTCCAATCTGTATATTATTTAACGAAAGTTTTTTAATCAAATAATAAATGAAAGTTGTTACCTTTACCATTTCAAAATTTGAAATTTTCTTACAACTTCAATGCATTACGTTCACGTAAAAAAAACGTTAGATAGCATAACAGGGTTGCTACTTATCCCAAATGCTGGTAGTAATAAAATTTTGCTTCGCTTTCGTTCGTTGTTGTAGAACTGGGCATCTGAGACCTAAATGGCCCTTTGTTTTGGGTTAGTCTGCTTGAAAAGAAATTATGCATTAAAGCTATCAATTAGTAGTGGTAATCATGGATATTTAATCTCTTCTACATAAAAGAAAGAAATGAAATATTTTTACTACCAACATTTTGTATTTTCCGGATAACTAACAGATACCGTGCTTTAATTGCAAGTGGTAATGCAAATAGGATTATGCTGTTTTTACTTGATGAATTCAGCACATTTCTTAACCCCTTGGGGACGGGTGATTCAGAAAAGCATTCGTACAAAATCAGAATCAGGATGTAATTAAATAAAAAACGGTAACTTAAATGTAGTCGTGTCCAATTTGACAGACTTACTTTGCTTTTACTTTAATTAATCCGTGTTAATTCAAAGTATAACTAAATAGTTTTATTTTGAACAAAGTAATGGAGAATTAAATAAATCAAACAATTATAACTCCTCCCAAAATAAACTGCTAAAGAATTACTTTGATTTCCAGTTTTATATTTTTACCCTGATTGATACGGTTTTATGCTGGCACGTATTTGTGACAGTCGGCGCGAAAAGGTTAAACAAAAAGAAATATCGATATTTATTTTATCTATATACTACTTTAAATAAACTTAGGGTTTAAGTTCTGTCCAAGTACTGCCAGCCAGTACTGTTTTGTATTGTATGCAAGCATTTTGATTTACCAAAAATACTAGACTTCCATGTTTTAGTATCTGAAGTATCAGTACCTCAATATCAGACTTTAGTATTTGGAGAAGAGACTGAATTATAAGGAAGTTTATTTCTACATTTTTTTAATTTTTTGGCACACTTTCCATTTTTAAAAAAGTGTATATTGTCAAAATATACCTCTTTAAAAAAATCGAATTAAAGATGTTATAATATATTTTTTTCTAAAACAAACATTTTCATGCTTTTCAAGAATATATCATCATGTGATAATACATTATAATCGTATACAAGACATTTGCTTCAAAAACAGATAAACAAAACTTTGTGCGATGAACCGTGAAATTGGAACAAATTGGACGCAGATAAATTATTCCGAAAGTGGTCATGAAATGCAGAGTATAGGTAGAGGATAAAAATATAATTTTGTAACGTGCAAAAGCAGTGTACGTGATTTGAATTTCATAAACCGTTATTAAACAATGCCATACGATACATCAATTGTTTTCCCATTCTTATTACTGTAATAGAATGGGCAAAACAATTTTAAAAAATTTTAAAGTTATTTTTATCTATTTTTGTATCTGTAGATGAAAGTAGAAATTGTCCACGAAATTAAATTATTTTTTTTGAAAAATAATGTATGGTCATAATCCTTCCATGGACGAAAATAACTTTAGTAAGCAAATTTAATGAAATTATAAAACTTCCTAATTTTGCTCGAATAGAGTTTTGTAGCTGCCAACTCTTCCGGTTTTTCCAGGAAGATTTTATTTTCATGTTTAAAGTGGTAGCAAAACTCATGTTATTCCATTAAAATTTCTGAATTTTAATAATAATTATAAATGAGTTGACTATTATTATATATAAATAATTACAACAAATATAATAATCTGCACAGGGTTCCCGCTGTTCTTTAAATTTTAGTAGTAGTTTTAGTATTAATTTAAATTTAGTTAGCTTCTTAAATTTAGTTAGTAATAGTACAAAAATTTTAGTAGTAGTAGTAAATTTGTGCTAATGCTAGGAAATATTTCTTATTTTAATATTCCACCTTAACCACTTGGGGACGGGTGATTCATAAAAACATTCGTACAAAATCAAACTCAGGATGTAAATAAATAAAAAACTTTAGTTTAAATGTAAGCTTTGCTCATTTGACAGACTTACTTTGCTTTTACTTTAATTACTGTTAGTTTTTTCCTATTTATAAGCAATGTTAGTTCAAAGTAGAACTAAATAATTTTATTTTGAACTAAAGTAATGGTGAATTAAATAAATCAAGCAATTATGAGCCCGCGCACAAATAAACTACTAAAGAACTACTTTGGTTGACAGTTTTATCTTTTTACCCTGATTAATACGGTTTTATGCTGGCACGTATTTGTGACAGTCGGCCCGAAAGGGTTAGAAGTTGGAAGTTATGGATATATACTTTCTTTGGAAAACAATTCTTAGTGGTGTTTACACAGAAATTAAATTATCGACATTTGTTTAATTTTCGTTACCACTTTTCAAAAGCCCACTGGAACCCTGCTTCAATCTAGGGAAATACTTTACTGTCACTTAGAAAATTCATTCACAAAAAGAGTGAATGTTTACAGATATGGAGTTTATTTTTAAAATGTTTTAGCATTAGATTTTAAGTTAAATTTTAAATATATTCACAAATTAAGATCTATTTTTTTTTTCTTTTAGCAGAAGTCCATAATGATATTTGTTTAAAAATAAGTTTCATTTCAATATATATATATATATATATATATATATATATATACATATATATATATATATATATATATATATATATATATATATATATATATATATATATATATATATATATATATATATATATATATATATATATATATATATATATATATATATTTTAATTATTTAATTCATTTTCAAATTTTTAAGAATCATAATGATATTGGAATGAGGGAGACTTCCATCTTTCATACACTTTATTTTTTATTCTAGATAAGCTCCCAACAATAAAATCCCTGAGTCATTTAACCCATTAAGTATCTATTTCTATGGCATATGTCCTTGGGTTCGCCAAAATTGTCAATTTCCTTCGCCTTGTTTCTCTTTTTGTTCAACTTTGTTATGGACATGTTTCCACTTTGGGCACATGTTCTTTTTAAAAAGGCTAAAGAGTGCAAATGTAATTATTACATTCTTAACATTTGTTTTGAAAAATTAACACGTTAGTGTCTACTTAATCATCATCTTCAAAATTTATCTAGGCATCTAAAGGCGCTTACAGCCACGTCATTACATCGATGTTAAAAATTAAAGATGGTTGATAATAGAAATATCCACATCAAATGTCCAAACGCTTCAAAAATGGGGGACAACTTACTATTTAATACAAAATGCTGCATTTACGCCCACCCGACAGAGAATGGATTAAATTATTATAATTGCTCATTTAACTATGTGTTTTGATAATAAAGTGTAAAGGGCATTTCAAAGGTTTTTTATAAAATTAAAATGGCGTTACTATTTACTATCTGTTGTTACTATTATATTATTAAACTGCAAAAGCTCTAGAATTAGAAAACCGAATCAGTACCTATGAATAAGGGGATTTAAAAGCATCAAAACCTGTTTGATTAGCACGTTCAAGCCGGTTATTTAAGCTAGATTGTCTCATCTTGGCAGAGCACCGGAGTAAAAACTGGTAACAATAAATTTCATTTTTTAGTTTTTTTCCGGGAATAATAAAAATCCATAACTACCTATTGCTTTTAACGGATGCAATTTTTATATTGAATTGCTTCTTCACGGTGATAAATTTCCTTACAGTGAATTGTTATTGTTGAGAATAGATTAACTCCTCCCGAATATTATCTAATATTGAAATAGTTCTTCTACCAGTATTTTCTCTTTTCCCGACGTGAACGTGTTAAAACAGAAAGAAATTAAAAGAAGTTGTACGAGAATCGTGTTTTTCATTCATACATTTTTAACTACCTGAATTTGTTAATAACTTAAATTATAATACACTGAAGAGCCAAAAAAACTGATATACCTGCCTAATATCGTGTAGGGAGCCCGCGAGCACGCAGAAGTGCCGCAACACGACGTGGCATGGATTCGATCAATGTGTGAAGTAGTGCAGGAGATAATTGACACAATGAATTTTGCAGGGCTGTCCATAAACCAGTGGGAGTAAGAGGGGGGGATATCTTCTGAACATCACGTTGCAAGGCATCCCAAATATGTTCAATAATGTTCATGTCTGGGGATTTTGGTGGCCAGCGGCACTCTTCTGAATTTTGACACTTCCGCTGGCCACCAAAAATTCTCCCCAAACTTTATTTTTGTCATGTATGTTTCTTAGTCAAATTTCAGGATGAATGAGAAAAGGGACTCCCAGTTCCACTACAACGAACGAACTTTCTACCCTTTGTATAAAAATTTATTCTAGTGGTACTTAAGTTTAAGTTTTAATGTATTAATTTTTATTCATTTAAGCATATTTTCCACGTCACTACGCATAAATGATTTGAAACTTCATATACAAATCCACTTTGTTCCAGTTCTATCGTGTATGGGATTTCAAAATGTTGGCAAAATTATTAAAAATTCTGAAAGCTTTGGTTTTTAATTATCTACCACTCTATAAAATATTTTGCAAAAAGCATAGTAGTTGGCAGGGCTGGAAGGGCCACTTTGCTTAAGCTCTCTCGTGGTGCGTCATTAAAAACGTTGGCAAAGTTAACAAAACTCTTGCTAACTTTAGTTTTAATATGTTTACCACTCAATTAAATATTTTGTAAAATGCCTAGTAGTAGGCAGCCCTGTTAATGTCCCTCCCTAAATGTAATCCATTTATGAAGAACAGCTGTACGAAAAAAATAGCATATTTATTTTTATACCATGTGGATATTTTCTTCTATTACCTACTACTCTAGTTTCCAAATTTAAATATTGATAATATTAAAATATTAGAGTTAACAGAATTACTTCACTTTTACAAAATAAATTCGCTTTTACAAAATAAATTCTAATATTTTTTTGTTCAATACTACAATAACTCTAAACGTATTCTTAAATAAATATCACAATCCTATAGAACGATTTCAAAATTGCTAGTATTATAGCTGAAAGGAAAATATTACCTTCTTCTCTTTATTTCAGACGATCCTATTTTTGCATGGGTAAAAATGACTCTATTTCTGAAAGTTTCTCGCATATCTCAAATTGTGGCAACAGTTTTGCCTTGTAATGGTTGCGGAGGGACCAGGTATTGTTTTTATTTTGCTAGAAATTAATACTTTCATAGTCGCGATGGTGAGCGTTTGTCTCACTCTCAGCGCCAATTTTCCACAGTGCTACAATTGAAACAAAATGCTAATTTCTTAAAAAAAATTTCATTTTACTTTAAAAAATAATAATCAATTACAATCAGAAACAATACTTAATAATTCAACAATAGAGGAATGTAAATATTCCAGAAAGACCAGTTTTCTCCTCTGCCGTTATGAAGGAGGTAAATTTAATTTATAAATGTAAGAATAAAAAGCTTACGTTTTGCTACCACTTTAAAGATTTAAATGAATGTGACCAAAAATTTTCACCTACGTTCTAAAATTTCTAATGTTATTAAAGAGAGGGGAAAAAAACAGAAGAGCGATCCGTAATGAGCTGCGTAATGATTTTTTTTTCACTCTTTCGCGCCGACTGTCACAAAAACGTGACAATTTAAAACCATATCAATCAGGGTAAAAAGATAAAACTGGTAACCAAAGTAGTTCTTCAGCAGTTTATTTATGGACGAGCTTATAATTGTTTGATTTATTTAATTCACCATTACTTTAGTTCAAAATAAAATTATTTAATTATACTTTGAACTAACATTGATTATATATATGATTGAATTAACTATAATTAAAGCAAAAGCAATGTAAGTCTGTCAAATTAGCAACGCCTACATTTAAGCTTTCGTTTTTATTTTTGTTTACATCCTGATTCTGATTTTGTACAAATGCTTTTATAAATCACCCGTCCCCAAGGGGTTAAAGAAACACTAACTATTTCGTCATGTAAAATATTAAAAATATAAACTAAATGCAAGTTTTTTTCTTAAAATGTTCCATTAAGTTTAATAATTTTGCTTTTTTTTTAAAGTTCCTGATTTTTATCAAAACTGCTTAAGAAGGTAGAGAGTGATTAAAAACTTGAAAAAATATGTAAAAAAAATATTTATTTTTTTCATTTTCCATGCGAAAAATAATAGCTATGAAATTAATAAGTTCTCCACTATTCCTTCACTCAACTTGAAACATTGTATCTTTCTTTCCTCAAAAAAGGAAAGATCCTCAAAAGAATGCGGATGGAAACTGTCTCTTCCACATCACTTCATCCCTTTTGGTGGTATGACTCGTGTGGCCATCTCGTGGTGAAATTTATTTCTATTTAAATAACGCTAAAACGATAAATATATTTTTATAATAGCTTCCTGGTATTTTTATATAACTTTTCAAACTTACATTCTGTTTATATTAAAATGTCATTTGACATGTTTTGCTATTTTTTCTCAATTTAGTTTTTTTTTTTTTTTTTTTTTTTAAACTTAGTGCACTTTGGATTTGATATCATAAATATGAAAAATTTCAATGAATGACAATATAGGTAAGTATAGTTAGGGGGGGAGGAAATGTAGTGAAATGTAGTGAATTACATAAATTTGTTATTAATCCATTGAATATCGATTTATTTAAATACCAAACTAAGAGGAGACAGCCAAATTTAAAACTGGTAGCACGATTTTGATAAAAAAAATCATAGGATTTTATTTTAGTTCATTAGTTACCACAAATCTAACTTGATACCTACAATAAATACATTGCCATTTAAAAGATGTGGTCATTAAAAATAAATTATTTCTTTCTGAAATGGATTGATACAGGGGACCTAAAACTTGGAAAAAATCAATGATAAGATTTTTCAAAACTGCGAAAAAATGCTTACATTTATCTTTCATTTGTGAATTACGAAATAATTCTCGATTTATTTTTGCACCCTTATATATTTCCTTTAAAATAACTATTTATATATTGATAGCTTAAAACATATAGATGTATAGCGATTAGGCTAGAGCTTTAAAAAAAAATTCCAACCGGTGGGAACTCTGTGGCAGCAAAATATATAAGCCACCACTTTTCGCTTATTTGAAAAGCATGCGTTATGAATATTCTCTTCAAATGAGACCCCCCGAATGGGTTGAATCCATTTTATTGTAGTGTGTTAATAAAACTTTGTCCCTTCATTAAAGGTTGTAAATTTTAAAAAAAAAATGGCAAAGGAATTTTGTTAGCCAGTTTGCAGTCATTCTTATAATTGTAACAAAATGGTGATTTAAAAAACTTATTCTTAATAAGTAATTCAATCACAATATGATGCTTTAAAAATTTACATCTAAATAAGAAAATAAAGAATTCAATCACAATATATATATTTTTTTATTATGCTCTCTAGAATTTATTAATACGATACAATTATTACATGATTTTTAGTTTTATATTTGCTCATAAATATATGGTATCCTTCCTTCATAATTTCGTCACAGGATTCAGAAAAAGGATGTGCATTGATGTTACATAATATAAACATTTCTAAAATAGATATAGGTAAATAAGGCAGAAATGTAAAATGGGCTTTCACGTCATTATTAATTTCGTCAAATGAAATTAAATGAAAATAAGCATTAGTTTTTAAACTCTTATTATTCCGAACACAAATACCTACTTTATCTGAAAATACCCCTTTATTAAAAGTTATTATTTTTTCTTACTTTTTTTTGTTTTTTATTAAATTTATAAGTTTTTTTTCAAAGAAAAATTTTTTTAAATGAATCTAAACTTTTCTGCACGCAATTATAAATTTCTTTTATCGAAAGATAATTCCATATAAAACATGATTTTTTAATAATTGCACATTTTTATTTCATTTAATAGTAGTGAAAAAAATTTTGAATTGTAAAGTAAAGAAATTTTTACATCAAAGAATTTAATTTTATACGGCAAAGGGCAAAAATTTAACAAAATTAATCAAATATCTCTTGTAAAATTAACTTTAAAATATCCGACCTTTTTAAAATTTGATAATTCAGAATCTATTCAACCAAAGATTCAAAGGCGTTATTTGGCCAAAGAGTTATTCAGGGTGTTATTTTTTTCCGCATTGTTGCATTTCTTTTTGTTAGCAACAACTTACCAATTTAGCTTTAACAAAACACTGTGCTATGATTTCAGATCCAAACTACACGCTTATATTATTAATACATTAAAGTAGACAGAGCTGCCATGTTTTTGAAAAATTAAACCTTAATAAAGAGACTTTTAAAAAGTAAATAAATCAAAAATGTCCACTGAGGCAGGTCATAATTTAAATGACATTAATTCTTCAGAAAAATAGAACATTTCCAACCTTCAATAAATTCTTAACTCTCATTAGAAATTATGTTCTAGATTGGTTTCAGGATTAACTTTTCTAATGCCTGCCTTCTATACGCTACGGAATGCTACAGAAGGTATTTTTCAAAAGTAGAATAAACTATTATAATAATTTATTTCTGTATAAGTTTTTAAAAGTGCTAAAAAAAGTGAAAAGTGGTAATTGAAGTATTATAATATTGGGATTTATTTCAGAAGAAACAAGCCAGCTCTATCATAATTTTTATGAAAATAAAAAAATTTTATATTTTAGCCTGAATTCGAAGTTGAAGAAGTAGGATGCAAAGAAAATATCCATTTGATGGTGGATGCGGGCACATGCTCATATTTTACTATTTTTTTTCTTTTCTTTTTTTTAATCCGTCGTTGAACAACCGACCTGATTTTAAGTTTACGACTACTAATGCTCAACTCCGTAGCCTTGTAATTTTGAACCAAACCAGAAGACAAGGAAACTCCTGGATCAGTACCCCCAGAGGAATTGATTTGTTATGGAAACATGAAGGACTTTGCGATTCGACAAATTTAACGTGCACCAGTCACTATTTACTTACATCGGCCGGCAGGGATCAAACCCACGAACTCTTTGCCACTCTCTTGAACCACTCCTCGCCCACTGCCCTATTGTCTTATAGTCATTCAGTTACTCTTGTTTATTAGTCTTGCTCACTTTATATTACTCTAAAATTTTTGAAACGAGTTTCGTCAGTCGCTTTAATTATATTATCGAAAAAGGAATAGCTTCAAGTTAAAAACACCAATTCATTTTTTTTTGGAGAGGAGAGGGGATGTCAAATAAGAGATTCTAACTTGCTTCACTTTCTGAGGAAATTTCTTGTGGTAAAAAACGTTATGTTTTAGTATTTGATCCTTGGTTCTTATTATTTGATTTTAAGTAACCTTGGTCTCTCATCACATAAAATTTCAAATGTATAAATAAAATATTCTATTTTTGTTATCATGTAAAGATACTTTAAAATCCGGAAAAAACGAAAATCCTCGGAACTCCTGACATCTTAAAACAAGAAAAACTATTTCGAACAATTATTGAAACAATATTTTCCTCTAAAATCGACAAACATTTTTTTTAACTTTATTATATTAAGGCCATAAATGCATTAAATTAACTAACCAATAACTAACATAGTTACATGTACACCCATTTTAATCTCGGGCTTACTTTTCTATATAGTTCTTTTTCTTCTCTATATAGGTTTTTTTCCTCACAAATCAAAAGCATCGAACAGAAGAAGCAGATCGCAGTGAATTTTTATAACTAATAACTTTTGCATTTTTTAATACTTAATAATAGGGCAAACGATAATTTGAAAGTAGTGAGATAGAACGAAAGTTTGTAAACATTTTTATCATGAATCCTGACTCACCCATTCCCCAATATTTTTTTTTTCAGTAAACAAGCTCGTTCCCGCGATTGGGCCGGGCTCGAACTGTGCCCGTCCCATCTCTAACTCCCACCTGTTTAAAATTCGATTCCTATTATCATATTAACTAATTTGAACTCGAACATCAAAGGAATAAATTACAAACAGGAAACACTGTAGCAACGTAACTACCCTTTATAACGATCCACATCCTAAATGTGAAGCAACATAGAACAAATCAACTAAAGAAAAAATCGTGGACATAAAGAAAAACAAAAGCTTGCAAACACAACAACAAGCAACAAGAGGAGAAACTTGGGGAACGGAACTCTGGTTACCGATTACTATTTATAACCACAAAAAAGTTCTCTTTCTTCCCTTGTATATTGTCCTCGAAAAAACGAACGAGCGAAGGAAAAACCGCGTGAAATTTCTGGCTCAGATGCATTCTGACCTTCTTCCTATTTCAACTTATAGAAACACAGAATCTTCTTCCTGAGGAGGAGAAAGCTCAACTGAAGAACAGTTCCACACCGATGCATGTTCGATAGTGCCAAAGAAAAAATATTATGACATATCAACAAGTGTCCTTGGAACTTCTAAGGGATGGCCAGTGCACTCCTTTTGGATTTCGGATGACCGGGGGAGCAGATATTGGAACGCCACTGATCGTACAGAAGGTCAGTAGTCAAAGTGTTTTGTTTTCGTGTTCACACAAAATAACTAATTGAGTTTTAATATAATTATCAAATACTTTCTCAAAAATTAACCACTTCTTTAAAGAGTGGGCGGAGGTGCGCTATTTTGAAATGATGCTAATTCTCTAACTTCTACGGAATTTTAATAGTTTCGGAAAATATTTTTCTAAGTGAGAGCAAAGATATGTTTAAATATTTTTATAAATTGGAATAAAAATAATCTTATCCTCCTCTACTCATGAATAATTTAAACATATGATTCTATTAAGTTCTAATAAAAGTTTAATAAAAGCTCTGATTGTTTTCAAAATTCTGCAGTTCAAAAAACTACATTAAAAACACAGCAATTTTTAAAAAAAAATATTTTGCCTATATCTCAAATGTTGAATTTCATGGTGTAAAGTATGTCTTTAAAAAAAGATGGTAGAACTGTTACGATTGTGTTTAAACTAAATTTAAATATGCAAATATTCTAATGTTAACTACAACTTGATATCAATTTATTTTATTTTATTGAAATTACATACATTTGCTGACTTGTGTGCTCAATATAAACTTATAAGTCATTGTCAAGTAGAAAATACAGATAGAACAATTCAGAGAAAGACTTCACAAAGAATACATCCAGGGTTACGGCGGGATTCGAACCCGCTACCTACACGCTTAACAGAGCGTTTGGACCGGCGATACCGCTCGGCCAGGGAGGCCCCTTTGATATCAAAGAATATTATATAAAATATATGCCGGCCAGGTGGCCGAGCGGCTAGCGCGCCTGACTGCGAAGCTATAGGCTGTGGGTTCGAATCCCGCTCTGGGCATGGATGTTTCTCTCTCTCTCTTTGTGCTGTCCTCTGTTGTGTGTATGATGTGGGAATGTGGCCCACCCTATAAACGGGTTTGTGGCAGTGTAGCGTGGGCAATGTTGCTTGCCTCCGTGACTTTGGTTCACAGGTGCCCACTGGGTAACGCGAAATGAGCAACAATTCTGGCATAGTATAGGCAAAGATTCAAATTCAGTGCCTGCCATTGGAAGAAAAAATATATATATATATATAAAATATGTATATACTACTTTTTAGCTACCACCTGATGTTTAAGATAGTTAATTTATATTACTAGCAATAAAAAATATTTCGATCTACGTGAGTTCAGATCGAAAAGAAAATATCCATGTTTTTGTCACATCGTATGGGCCTCGAATGTCTTGTTTCTCCATGGCAAATTGTAACAGCGAAATATATTTACTTTTTTAACAAATTTTTTTCATTCTTCCTTCTTTCTTATCAAATTGCCTTGTCTTTTGAAAACTTCTTCCGTTGGACCACCTTACAGGTATTGTATCTTACTCTAAAATGCTGAGCCATTTTTTCTAAGTTATGACGTTTTATTTAAACATTGATGATGGTGAATATGATATAACCAAATGATTCTGTTTTTATTCAGTGCAGAAAACTTGGACACTTAGAAAAATTTCAGATTAATGTGACAGGTGAAAACATGAATAGTGGTTATGATAAATAACACTTATAATGAAACAAATATGTAACTCAGATTTATAGTTCTCTTGATATTTTTAACAATTTGCACTCAACCATAGCCATCTGTAAATTACCTTCCACTCTAAATGTTAAAATTTGTGTGTCTTAATATTTAGCGACCACCTTATCTAGTGGATTTTTGACATAGATTGATAAGTGTGTAAGCAGTGCGTTTTAGAATTGTAAACTATTAGTGGTAGAGGCCGTTTTTCTTACCGTTGGAATGACGTCGAATGCAAATGGTTAATAGAAGTGAGGAGAGATAAAGAAGAATAAAGCTAAGAGAATAAAGCTATCAACTACATTTCATCATAAACAAATCACTGTTTTTTTTTTTTTTAATTTTAAGTTTCTGACTTATCATTGCTTTACAATGACTTACTACTATTAAACCTCATTTTTGATACTTTTTTAGTCCTTTCGATATAAGAAAAAATGTATAGCACAGTTTTTATAACCATAAATAACTTCTTTATAAAGAAATTAAAGTCAAAATTTAAAATCATAAAAATTTAAATTTCTGAAAATTTAAATCTCTCATACATTTATGCATACACTTTCCACAACTTCTTAATTCTACACTGCTCCCCTTTACATATCTGCAAAGCTAAATTTGAATAGAATTTTATCGGCTGTTCTCTACAATTTAACATTGAAAACAGCTTTGCACATTGCCACTGTAGGAGAAAAAATTGACCACCAATTCAACATTGAAGGGCATGCTGTTTGAACGTTGATGACATGCAAAGTCCTGATCCATACATGACTGAAGGACTCAGCGTGTAGCTTCGTTAATTTGGTGCCTACCTCCATTCGGTGCTTATTATTGTAATTTAAAGCTTCAGTCATTTCATTTCTTATAGTTTAGTTTTCATTTGATTTTATAAGATTTTTGTTTATTATTGCAAAGATTCTATTGTTGCGTTGAGTATCATCAAATTTAGAACATTCTACACGGAGTTTTGCGAACTTATAAAAAATATTTTTCCCCCTCGATAATTTTTAACTGATTATTTCCTGTATTCCTTAACCAATCTTGGGTATGGAAACAATTATTATTATTCACTTTTAAAAAGCATGGTGTGAAGTAAAATAATTTAAGATTTCTTTCTTATCATAGCTTTAGACAAAGCGCGGTTTTAAATTTCGAAATAATATCAGCGATGAAGACCAAAAAAATAAATAAATAAAGAGTTATAAAATTCCATTTTATTACTTTTTGTTTACTTAATTTAACTACTCATACGTGACTGCCAACATATATTAACTTAATCAACGCTATATGTTTATATTAACGTGATCAACGCTATATCAAAAGGGCCGTGAGTCCTCAGACTCCCAGTTCCACTACAACGAACGAACGAACGCTATATCAAAAATTTTATGGTCATCCCTTTCTTAACAGGAAAGTTAATAAAAGAAGTGGGAAAATTTTGCTAGTTTTATTTTTTCTTGATTGATTAATGCTTTTTGTTGTCACTACTTTTTACGCTTTTAGGCTCACGTTCCATAACTGTAATATGTATTACACATATCAGAGTTTTCAAAATCTAGAACATTTAAACAGTGGTAGAGAAAAATTGGAGAAATAATTTTCTAATTTACTACCAAGACATATCTGTTTACTGAGATATATTTGTAAAATTGACCAACTTCATTTCTAAAACTGCAAGGAACTTGAAATCCTTAAAATTTTCAATAACCATGAAACACTTGTTAGCACTTTTTACATTCTTCAGGGTTATGGCCACACTGCATATGTGAAAGAGAGCTTTTATTATATGAGAGAAACTCTTGCTTCGATAGATCAAAGAAATTATTTTTCACTAATTTCATAGTTTCAATGATTTGATGATGAAAAAAAATTTTAAATGCCAAGAGCTCGTAACTTTCCTAAAGAGAACCTTTTCTTTTTTAAAGATTCGATAAATTTTAATTTAACAAATATGACTCATGAAGCAAAAGTAAACCAACCTTTCATAGAGGTTGAACTATTAAAGTCGGTATTTCAAATTTTCGGCTCTCTCCCCTAATTTTTGGGTGATAAAACCGAATTTGCCGGAAAGAAATGTATGCAACTTCACAGAAAAAAGTGTGTTCCTGCGAAAAGTTTCAGACAAATTTATCTGTTACACACATTTCAAAATATCCCTTTGAGAGATTGTCATGAAATTTTGCATAATAAAAATCTGACCAATAGTTCAAAAATTATAAGAATGATCCTTTTTTTTCGCCGATTGTACATAAATTATGGTAAACTCGTGTATACATTCCTTCTACTAATCAAAAGAAGTAAATATATTCATAGTTAAAATAAATAACGAAGAATTTTTAAAAAAATAGAAAGATAGGTTGAATTGTTGATCATTTCAAAATTACAGTAGCATGTTTTAATTGATTCTTACGTTACACTTTTAATCTAAAGAAAAATAATTTGCACTTTTAATTTGAGGGGGGGGGGGAATTGAACGAAAATAATTTTATACTTTTTGAAAAATAGTTTTAAAATTTAATAAGCTGTATTATCTTTATAGCCCCAAAAAATATTTCAGTATTTCTTTTACGTCTCTTATAGGGCTGAATTCTCTAGTGGTAGCAAAGTTTTTTTTATTTAATGTATGATTCTTTGTTTTGTAAATTGAAAAGTTCATATAAAATGCCACTTTACTTTTGCTCTCTCATGGTAAAGCTTTAAAATTGTTGGCAAAATTTCTAAATGTTCTCAAGGCTTCAGTTTTTTATTGTTTACCACTTTTTAAAATATTATGCAAAAAGCGAAGTAGTTCACAGTTCTGCTTTAGGAATATGTTAATACTTGCTAGCTGTCTCCTCAAGTTACTACTACGTAAGTTATTTCTTGAAATAAAATAGCTGCAATTTTGCCTAACCACATCGGATTATTTGAGTTTTTCTTCTAAGTGTCGCAATATAAAACAATAGGTCGAGATTTAATGTGGTAAGTTGACGAAAATCAAGAATCCTTTTGGATGCTTGCCACATTCTTTGGTAGTGTCGAGACGTCCTTTTGTCTTTATCAGATACTGTTTGATTTAAATGTTGTAGAAACAAAACTAGGAAAATACAGTTTTACTAATTTAGTAGCTTTTGATAAGCATTTACAATTATTAACCCTTCAACGCACAGATTTTTTGAGAAAAACTCACTTTAGAACAATTGTCTTTTCTTTTGGTGGACAATTTTGATATACTGCCCTTTTGATCCATGGAAAAACGCTATATTCAAAGATGCCAACTGCTCCGAACACGCCAGAATAATTAAAAAGAAACAGTAAATAACTTACTTTACTTTTATTTACAAAAATTGGGCACCTGGGCCTCTTAGCGGCCCCTATCCCATACATCTAAAAATTTACAGAAAATTTATAGTAATAACATTTTGAATTTAGCAGTCGATGTGGTAGCTAATAGAAAAACAAGCACTTTGCTTGAGTAAATATAACATTTGAATATCTGATTCATCGAATCTAAGTTGACATATATAAATATAAACATAATTTGACATATATATACGTAAGTTGACATAAATAAATATTAACATAAATTTATACATATTTCACTAATTAAATTTCAATATTTTAACTAGCACATATTTAATTATGACATACATTGAAGTTCATTCGAATACATTGTGGTAGCCATAAAAAAAAATCAAGCCGTTCGCTTGTGAAATAGTAAAACAATGAAAAATTCAAAATGACAAATTGACGTTTTTACATAACATTAGAAATATTGACTGTAGACTTTAATTTAAAATAAAGATATAACATGATTTGATATGTACAATAATTGATTTTTGAAAAATGAAGAACATAATTGATGAATATAGATAAATTATACCTTGATTCATGATAAAATAACATATTTGGAGAAAATGCAGTAAATATATTTTATCAGAGAAATATTGTTCCTTAAATACAATAGAATTTGCAAAAGAATTTAACGTGCATAAGTTGATAAATACATATGCATTAATTTGCTATATTTTCAGAAAATAAAATTTGATGTAATTTAATTTAACATAAGTAAAAGTCTACTGTGAAAAGTTCAGTGAATTTAACTTGAGAGTCTTGGAAATAAAAATAGAACTCACTGTGATTGAGATGTTTCCCCGATGATATCCCGCAGAAGACGTAGCACTTCTTCATTTTTGAGCAATTCCTGTAATTCTTTGATTAATGACACTAATCGGTGAGCAAGTTTAGGCGTTGAATTTGATGTTGCTCGAGGGCTCCTTCTGCTGGGGCGGGTCTCGCACCCAGTATAGTTGGCTGTGTGGTTTTTGTAACAATTACAGCATTTTGGAGGCGTTGTTCTGTCTTTGTTGCATTCATGAGACCTGTGGTTTTCAGCGCATTTTACACACCTTGCAGGCGCATTGCAGTGGCTTTGCGTATGTCCATAATTTTGGCAGTTGTAACATTGTGTAGGTCCTCGACCTCCTCGAAATCTTTCGATTTTGATCGGGATCTGCTGTATGTTGTTGACTTCGAATATTTTTTGGTGATTCACCGTTGATGTTAGAATTATGAGAAAGAGTGGAAGGAGCCGATAGGCCTCTCCCATTCTCTTCTTAAACTGCACTATTTTAAAGGTTTCAACGTTGTTTTTCTGTAATTCTGTATTGATGGCATCTGTATCAAAGTCCACAGGCAGGCCACGGACCAAAACCTTAATAAATCTAGCTTGCGGTGTTATTTCAGGTTTGCTGGGCGGATCCCGTACTTTGTCGGTATCCTCCTTAGGTTTTGTTGTCGGCAGGATAGTGACGTCATGTGTTGAGTTATGTTGGCTAGAAGAAGGACAGCTGTTTGTAGACATGAGTGTAGAGTTATCTACAATTGTTTTGACTGTATTTTGCTTTTTCTTCTTCTTTTTTCTTTTCTTTGCTGGTGGTTCTGTATTATTGTTGGTATTGATGTCCGTGTCAGTTTCTGTATTTGGTGTTGTATTCAGGTTTTCATCTTTATTTTCCATGGTTATGTCGCCAGTGCTTGGATTAGTTTCAGTCATTATTGATTCGACTTGGATGGATTTTTTATTCATCTCCTTGTTTTCTTCTGCTTGAATTTTCCTCTTCCATCTGACGTGATAAGCTGCATTTGTCAGTTTTAGGAAGTAATTGTATTCGTAGTCTCCAGGGTAACTTGATCTTATTTGAATGAGCAGTTTGCTAAATAATTTATCTAAACGAATCAGCTCCTCTGTATCAAACTGAGTGTAAAACTCTACGAGATCGTCAATATGTTCATGTTCAACTGGTGGAAAGTATTTTTTTGATATCCCACAGATAGCAATGATTTCTTCTAATGACGTGGATTCTTTGCAATGCGACGGTGAATTACGACCAGAGAATGAGACCTTTCCTCCACGAGCTGTTTTATGATACGGCATGACTTGAAAAAACAAAATGGCGGGCTCAAAATCCAGACATCAAAATGGCTAGTTGACAGTATTATCTCTCCCTACTCCAGAATCTGACGAGATCAAAATCAGTATCACTCACCTTGTAAAGTTCAGGATAATCAGCATCAATTCAACATAACCGGCATCACAAGGGAGAAGAGGACATCAGTAGAGCATCACCTTTGAATGAAATATCAGGATAGTGAAGCACCATGACTTGAGGAGACAGTTATCGTCGCAAAGGTCTCGGCACTCTGTGGTTCCAGCTGACCTATTAGCCAAACAGTAAATAACCAGGGATGCCAACTTGCTCCGCTTTGTAAAATAGTATTTTCTAGTGGTAGCGAAATTTAAGTTACTTTTAGTTTACAATTTTTCATCTTAAGTAATTTTTTCACCACTAAATATCAAAAGTTATGAGTATCATATGAAATGCAACGTTGCAGCATAATTCTACTGGAAATGCTTGATCAGATGATTGGGATACCGATATACGGTCATGAAATAGGTTGATGATCAACCCGCATAAGGTCCGACAGTGAATTCTTGAAGGATGATGCTCTACTGATGTCCTCTTCTCCCTTGTGATGCCGGTTATGTCGAATTGATGCTGATTATCCTGAACTTTACGAGGTGAGTGATACTTAATTTGATCTCGTCAGATTCTGGAGTCGGGAGAGATAATACTGTCAACTAGCCATTTTTGATGTCTGGATTTTGAGCCCGCCATTTTGTTTTTTCAAGTCATGCCGTATCATAAAACAGCTCGTGGTGGAAAGGTCTCACTCTCTGGTCGTAATTCACCGTCGCATTGCAAAGAATCCACGTCATTAGAAGAAATCATTGCTATCTGTGGGATATCAAAAAAGTACTTTCCACCAGTTGAACACGAGCATATTGACGATCTCGTAGAGTTTTACACTCAGTTTGATACAGAGGAGCTGATTCGTTTAGATAAATTACTTAGCAAACTGCTAATTCAAATAAGATCAAGTTACCCTGGAGACTACGAATACAATTACCTCCTAAAACTGACAAATGCAGCTTATCTCGTCAGATGGAAGAGGAAAATTCAAGCAGAAGAAAACAAGGAGATGAATAAAAAATCCATTCAAGTCGAATCAATAATGACAGAAACTAATCCAAGCACTGGCGACATAATCATGGAAAATAAAGATGAAAACCTGAATACAACACCAAATACAGAAACTGACACGGACATCAATATTAACAATAATACAGAACCACCAGCAAAGAAAAGAAAAAAGAAAAAGAAGCAAAATGCAGTCATAACAATTAACGATAATTCTGCACTCATGTTTACAAGCAGCTGTCTTTCTTCTAGCCACCACAACTCAACCGATGACGTCACTATCTTTCCGACAACAAAACCCAAGGATGATACCGACAAAGTACGGGATCCGCCCAGCAAACCTGAAATAACACTGCAAGCCAGATTTATTAAGGTTTTGGTCCGGGGCCTGCCTGTGGACTTTGATACAGATGCTATCAATACAGAATTACAGAAAAACAATATTGAAACCTTTAAAATAGTGCAGTTTAAGAAGAGAATGGGAGAGGCCTATCGGTTCCTTCCACTTTTTCTCATAATCCTAACATCAACGGCGAATCACCATAGAGTATTCGAAGTCAACAACATACAGCAGATCCCGATCAAAATCGAACGATTTCGAGGAGGTCTGGGACCTATACAATGTTACAACTGCCAAAATTATGGACATACGCAAAGCCACTGCAATGCACCTGCAAGGTGTGTAAAATGTGCTGGAAACCACAGGTCACATGAATGCAACAAAGACAAAACAACACCTCCAAAATGCTGTAATTGTTACAAAAGCCACACAGCCAACTATACTGGGTGCGAGACCCGCCCCAGCAGAAGGAGCCCTCGAGCAACATCAAATTTGACGCCTAAACTTGCTCACCGATTAGTGTCATTAATCAAAGAATTACAGGAATTGCTCAAAAATGAAGAAGTGCTCCGCCTTCTGCGGGGGATCATTGGAGAAACATCTCAATCGCAGTGAGTTCCATTTTTATTTTCAAGACTCTAAAGTTAAATTCACAGAACTTTTCACTGCAGACTTTTACTTACGTTAAATTAAATTACATTATTTTCTGATAATATAGCCAATTTATGCATACATATTTATTGACTTATGCACGTTAAATTCTTTTGCAAATTCTATTGTATTTAAAAAGCAATATTTCTCTGATAAAATATATTTACTGCATTTCTTCCAAATATGTTATTTTATCATATATCAAGGTATGATTTATCTATATTCATCAATTATGTCTTTCATTTTTCAAAAATCAATTATTGTACATATCAAATCATATTTTATCTTTATTTTTAATTTAAGTCTACCATCAATATTTCTAGTGCTATGTAAAAACGCCAATTTGTCATATTGAATTTTTTTCATTGTTTTATTATTTCACAAGTAAACGGTTTGATTTTTTTATGGCTACCACAAATCATTAAAGCATGCTAGATGGCGCCACTAAGGCTTTGCAAAATTTATGTAGAATCTTCATGATTTTGAATCCCGATTTTCTGTATATATGCTATCATCAATTTTTAATGCTCAATTCCAAATTTCTACTGCAGTTAATGTAAATTTCACAGATTAAGCTCGCATTTCATGTATATCCATCTAATCATGGCTGTATTCATTTTTCAACGGCAATTAATGTAAATCTCCGATCAAGTTTGTACATACTTCTAATCATGGTTACTTTATTATAATGTTACCACATTGTTACATAATTCAAAATGTTTTATTCACTGTATATAATTTTCATGATGAATGGGGTAGGGGAATTTGTACAGCCGAGCACAGACGTGCATTACGGCTGATGGGGATTACTTCGAATAATATTAAATGGCTATGTGTTTAATTTTATTTTCTTCTGAGTTATTCTATGAGTCCTGGAAATTAATAGCCGG
The DNA here is from genome assembly GCF_982258835.1 of Parasteatoda tepidariorum. NCBI lineage: Eukaryota > Metazoa > Arthropoda > Arachnida > Araneae > Theridiidae > Parasteatoda > Parasteatoda tepidariorum. Next base: position 52,810,990 of record NC_141762.1, read on the forward strand.
ACCTTGTATATATTTGCTGTCCGGAGCAAGTTTGCATCTCTGTATATTTTCTTCTTGAATAAATAAGTGTTATAGCTTACAATCCTATGTGAATGATAAATATCAATAAAACGATTTTTTTTTTCTTAGCTTTCGCATTGTTATTTTCAATTCTCGATTGTATTCGAGTGCGAAAAATTATAGCAGCATAAAATACAACGCCGCTCGAATTATCTCCAGTGTGCATAGTTTGACCTGTTTAGCGTGCTCGAATTAACTCGAGCACACAAGTTAAGGGGTTAATGGGGCAAAAGCATTTTCGTTTCGTTTTCGTATTTCCGAAAAGCAAAAGCCATAGATGTTGGCATCTATGGAAACACCTTTTAGTGCATAAAATTTCTTGTAGGTCGAAATAAAAGATTTCAAAATGGAAAAAAATGGATAGATGTTACTTCACTAACTACCACTTCAATTTTAAAAATTGGAATAAATTTATTTCTGAATAAATAATTAAAAAGTACTTAATTATAATATTTGTATGGCCTTAATAAATGTATTAAATCGTATAATGCTTGAACCCTACTCATATGTGGTGGTTATCTTAACATCAGCCCCGCCAGGGGCTCTAACTAATTCATCTGAGTGGGAATAAAAATAAATCGCCGAAGCGCAAATGAATGGTGAAATAATGCTTTAACCACATTTATTCTTCTTAGTATTTACAAAAAATTTATAAAAATAATTGGTACGAAAACACACACGCTAAATACAAAATTTCCGTAGTTTTAGACAATACTTTTCCTAGTGGCAAAGGTAATATACTAATATTTTTATGAAGTATAATTATAAGAATTTCGTCTACCACTACATAAAAATAATGTAGACAGATATAAACTGTTTATACTAACGTTAAAAGTTTAATTTATTTTAAATTTTTTTGCTATGTTCAGTACTGCTGGAAAATATAATTTGTTGAAATCTCAAATGTTGGAAGATTACATGAAGGTTAATCTTATAAAAATGACTGCGAAATTTGGTTCAATGCATTTTAAAATAACATTTCAATTACAATATATACAGAGATGCCAACTGCTCCGGACACGCCAAAATAATTAAAAAAACGGTAATTAACTACAAAGTAAATTTGACAAATATTTAACTATTTTCGCTTGCTTTTTAAAAGGCATAGCATGTCATAATTGCTGTAAAGTGGTGAAATATATAAGCCTAGGAATTATTTAGAAATAGTGGTGAAGAAAAATCTGCAAAATTGAATTTATTAAACCAAGAATCACAATTTATAAACTACCACTTTAAAATATATATTTGCTGTCCGGAGCAAGTTGGCATCTCTGTATACATAAAAAAAAAACAAAGGATTACTAAATTTGATTAAATTTTCTGTAGAAATGTCATAATACATAATTGGGAACTTTTAAAGTTATTGGAGAAAACTTTTCAATGTGGTTCTAAAATAATAATTAATGATGATTAAAAATAATAATTAATAAAAAAAATTAGTTACTTCGTCAACACTTTAAAGCATAACTGCTAACTTCTTTATTGTTTGAATTGTATCGATGGAGATACAAATGATCGTTAGAATACCATTAAGCAATCAAAGATACAAATATTAGATTCAAATAAATACGTGTTTTAAAATTTAGACTTCAGGAACACGGCACTAAAATTTAAATTTAAGGAACGCGATCTGTTATCAAGAATACGAGAAATCATCAATTGCAGCACATTGTTGGAATCTTAGACATAAATAAACTTCGACAGTGCCAACATTATTTCCACTCCAGTCCTATCAGCTCATCTTGGTACCCTTGTTTTCCTCATACGATTGCTGATTCCCTTGTCAACGACATTAGTTCCTCATTACCTCTCGAATCGCGTGGAAATGCATATTACCCTGATTTGTCCCTCTCGGCTACTGTGGATTTTCTTGTTCAGTTTTTTCATGCTTATTTTTTCCTCTCTCTCGGCTACGGATTTTTGTTTTTTAGTTTTTACTTGTATCTCACATTTATCTTCCATTTCTCATTGACAACTTTACGTTTTATATTTCAAATATATTTGTTTCTCCTCATCTAGGCTGGATTACCCACCCATTAAACCAGACTATGGCCTGGGGGCCCCCAATGATTAAGGGACCCCTTAAAATGGATTTTTTGAAAATAAATTTTTAAAAATTAAGAAAAACAATGGCTTTTAAAAAAAAATTTTAAATGTTATGATTATTTTTCATTTCTAATTTAATAAAATAAAGTAAAATTTAATTTAATATTATTTATTTTAATTTTAAATATGCTTTCTTAAATGAAAAGATGTATAAATACTTTTATATTTGAATAAATAAAAAATATACGAGAAAAAAAAATTTAATCTAAGGGCCCCAAAAATTTGAATGGCCTAGGGCCCAGCGTACGCTTAATCCGGCCCTGCTCCTCATTCACGTCTGGCAAGTCTTGATAATGAGCGCCTATTTTAGAGTGTCTTTAAGACATGTCGACTGTGTTATTTCCTATTTATATATTTTTGAAACGAATGAGGTTTTTTTTTATTAGGTAAATATTAGATGTATTGATATTTCATGATGTAAAGTTTTTTTTTTTTTAAATCAAAAAAATTTATACATTAAATCCAGAATGTTGATATCACTGATAACACTTCACGCCTCACTGATCGTGCAATTCAATTACTATTTTAATTACGTAAACGATACATGAATAGATGAGAAAATTAAAAAGTAACACAAGTGTGAGTATACAAAGTACCACAAGGTGTGAGTATAAAAAGTACCACAAGTGTGAGTACTGTTGCCAAAATGTTAAGAAATTTGAAATTTTATGAGTGTCATGCAGTTAAAAGCTGATCATTGAAACAAAATTAGTTCAAAAACAACCGTTACAATGATGCCAAAAGAAATATTTTCCACTAAGTCTTGAGATAGCGCTTTAAATATTTTAGGCCGGAAGTCTTGTCAGCTGTCTTTATGCTGCTTAACGGTATCCATTAATCTTAACTAATGAAAAAGAAAGTTAGTTTCGTTCGCATTTTAAGTGTTTTATTTTTTTCGTTAGAAATCCTAAAAATGCCAAGAGAAAATCAAAATAGATACGCGACACTTTAAAGCTCAACGAGAACTATATTTGTTTTTAGATCTTCCTGCAAATTCTCAGAAAGTGTTCTCTTTTCCCATTTGTTTTAAAAGTCAACACGTGAAAGAATTTGCTGATATTTTTTCATTTATTTCTTTTTTGCGGATTTATATATTTACTTATATACAGACTTTAAAAGTAACCTATATTCGTACGAATTTTAAAATTAATGAATTTTAGGAAATTGAAAATCTTTTATTTATACTGATAATTTTTAAGTGCAAACAGTACCTTTGTTTAAACTCAAATTTTGCCCAAAATTTTTAGATTTCTTCAATTTTACAACGAAAAAAAAATATGTATATTTTACAGTATGATTCATAACTAAAATTTCAAATGAGATCTGTATCATTTTATAAATAAACATATATTATAAACATATTTCAAAAAATTTTAGAATCTTTTGCTAGAAAAACCATTCTTTAGCTTCAGAGACCGTATTAGACTATGTAATTTAGTATATTTTTTGCTCAGTGTTTGACTTGGGATTTAATTAATTTGATTTGAAATAACAGAGGCAGACCCCCTACTAGAAGGCTCAACGACATCAAAAATGATTTGAAAACCCTAAAGATTGGAAATTGGAAGGGAGTTGCCATGGATGGGAGGAGCTGGCGTTTGTCAGCTGTTGAGTCAGCCAAGGCCTGCAAGGGGCTGTTGCGCTGATGAAGAAGAAGATTTGAAATAATTCTGACCATCACTGCACATAAATCGTTCAAACATATGTATTATTGAGCAGTGATGGACTTAAATTTCATAACAAAATTAAACATGTTTCTACGAAGTTAGAGCACTTCAATGCTTCACTACTACTTAACCGTTTACACATTTTTGGTACATTTGGCCTATGGTACATTTTTGGAACATGTCCCTTTTTTGAAATGATTAAAACTGGCGTAATTGTAAACTGGCATAAATGGTGTAATACTTAATTGTAACATTATTCCTGGATAGGCAACACATTCGTATCCACTAAAATATTTTAATTATACTAAATCCTATATTTGGTTATGAAATCAACCACTTCTTATGTTTTTAAAAAAGGGGTAACTGGAGAAATAAATTCTAATTTATCCTGAAGCTTAGATTTCGTAATTCACGAATATTCCTATATTCCCAGCTTAAGCCTCTCGCTATCAATCCTCCCCCTTTCCACCCCTTAATGTTTTTTTGTTTGTTTGTTTGTTTTTTCAAGGAGTAAATAATCCCCAGGATTAGGAACTCTGGTCTCACTATTATAGTCAGTCTATTACTTAATTTAATCGAAAATGTGCTACCTATTTTTTTTTTTTTTTTTTCATGGAGGCACTTTTCATATTACTACAAAAAATGAGTTGGCATGCAGGATGTTCACAGATCTTTCGCCTATATTTGAACTCTTCTTCAAAAGAGCATGCCTTATTTTATTTTTTTTTAAAAGGGTAAAAAATGGTAGGATGCCAGGCATTAGTAGTTAAATACATAAATAATTAGAGGAAAAGTGAAACCTTTTTCAGGAAAGAACTTTAGCAACCGTCATATATTTACTGAATTAAAAAGGGGGGACAATTAAATTAAAAAATATTAAAAGGGGGACTTGAACATTCCTGCATAGACAAGTAAAATATTGTTTCTGATGTTTGTTTGTTTTTACACTGACAACAAAATCAAGTCATCGACAAAAATAATAATTTAGAAGTTATGAGAGATTAAATGCGTATGCAGTATATTAAAGAGTACGAGTTAAGATTATACCTAGTTACACATCTGAAATACCTATGAATAGATCAGAGGTCGCCAAAGTGGTCTATATAGGACCCCCAGGGGTTTATTTAACAAAAGCGGGGGTCGATCTGAGCCAGGGGGGTGAATGGGGGTCGATCCGAATCGGAAGGGTCGATTGTGGGTCTAAAAAAAAACAGTTCTCAATACGCAAATCACACATACCTAAGTAAATATGTAAAATTTGTGAATTTTTTTTTATAATTGACTCAATATCAGTTTCTTAATAAAACATAAATTAATAAACGTATATTTATTGGGGTGAAACAAGTATTTACGTACCACCGCGCAGTGGCACTCAGCGCAGTTTATAAGTCATATGCATATGTGCGCTTGTCCAAATGTCACGTGTGACGAACATTGACATTACAAATGCAAATATCATACACAGTTTCAGGTATCTTTGCAAACTATGTTGAATATTTGCAGTGTCATTATTAAAACTTTTATAGTTTTGGATAATTAGTTATTGTTTCGATAAAACCATTCGTTTAGTTTAGATATCAATTTCAATTATCAATGCACAATAAAGAAGGTAAACATTGATAATATGGATTAGTACAGCCCGCGAAAAAACTATAGCACACTTTGTATTTTTTTACGAAAATTACGAAATTGACCAAGTTTGACGAAAATTAAAATTGACCAATTTTGAACCCAATATAGTGAACCTAGCAAAAAAACACCAGGCACACCCATCTCATTGATCAAGAAGTAGTAAATCTTTAGTTACTTTACTTTTTATATCTACTTATGCATAGTTACTTATTATTTAATAATAAGGCATTCAAATTTCAATATTAATATATTTTTCATAAAACTATTGTTACACAATGTACTATTACTTTAATAAATGTTTAAAATCATGAACAACACAGTATCTAATAGAGTTTTATTTTAATTAACAGAAAATTACTTTTGTGGGGGTCGATGGAGATTTCGAAAAATTATATAGGGGTCGATGATCAAAAAAGTTTGGCGATCTCTGGTATAGATAAATGAGGAATTATTTACCATATGTTTCTTAAGCTGAGTTGAATGAATTCAAAACAGAATCAATGCAATGAACATTGAAAGATAATTTTTTTTTTAATTTATAAATTCTAATTTTTTTAAAGTTAAAATTTATAAAAAGCACAGTTTTGTACTTATACCTACCTTTGTGCCCGATGTACTATAAATTACTATGCATTGCTTTGGGTCCTATGTATTGTTTTTTTTCTTCTTTGAATCGTATAAGACCAAAAACTGGCAGATATTGCTAATAGTTTAGAATTACAGGAATTATTAAGTTTCCATGCATGTAAAGTACATTTTTTCATATGAGTTCTATACATGAGTTTTGTATTTATATCTATATAATATGTTGTATTCATATCTATATACAGTTATTTCAGACGTTTAGAGAGGTAAAATACAAAAGTATGCTTTTTTATATTTTTTATATATTAAACCCCTAATAACTTCTAAACTATTAGTCCCATAGATTTTATTTTGAAGTTTTTCGATTCAGTGTAAAAAAACACATTGTTATAACATATCACTTGTCTATATGGGAAAGTTTAAGTTTTCTTAGTATTATTGATCTCCTTTCGCCTTTAGTAAATTCAAAATGGCGGTTAAGGCTCAACGTAGAGAAGGGAGCAAACTTTAGGTTTTCATATTAAGACCGAATCTCACCTTTTTAGAACAACTTTCATCTTAATTACTTCCGTATTGAGCCTTTTTTATGGCGCGGGAATCAGCCTTTGATATAATTATTTGATTTTTAAAATCTCTCAAAGATAAACAAAATATCAGATCAGTCTTTCAAAAAATTTTAATAAATCTCAAACAAACGATTAAGCAAAATCCCCCAACCCTTTTCCATCAGAGATATTATAAGAGTTCGAAATAGATTCCAACCATTGTTATTGGCAAGAACTTCGCATGTCTCAGCAACAGACACTAAAGGTCTGTAACAATGATCTTCAGGTGTAAAGGACACAAGCGCCAAATTATTTTGGCTCCTTTCCCTGCATCCAAGCATTTTTAGTCGGATGCCCATTCATTTTTAAGTCATGAGAGAACTACTGTTTCAGTTTTTCTCTTCTACAATCAACCACTGTTTGGCTTGATATTTTTCTCACCTTCTATATTTCATTCCATAATGGATTCCACACTTTTAGAAATAACCATAGTCAATAATCTATCAAAAAAATATCAGAAAGAAATTTTAACAGGCAGGTTTTATACCATGAAGTTTTTTTAATTATAAATAATATAAATTTAGAGCAGTTTTTAAAAAATCTTTTTTTCATGTATATCCATAGCGGCCAACTTTTACGAATTTTTCGTAAGATCTTATTCTTATATTTAAAGTGGAAGCAAAATGTATTCTTTTGTTTTAAAGTCTTGAATTTATAAATTTTATTTAACATTATTTTAATCACCCCTACACATAAACAAATTGAACATTTATACAAATGCCTGATACACACATGATGGTTTGATAAAGCTCAGGCAAATCAGAGAATTATTTCTGTGTACAATTGTAATTCAGTTGTCATATCACTACCACTAGAGGAAATCATCTTTGAAAAAGGTAAAAATTCGCAGGTATGTTTACAGCAGAGCATCCTTAACCCTTGACTTCTTGCTTATAGTTTTAATCGTCTATAGATAATTTACAATAGCTATACCTGCCAACGTATACAGATTTTCCGTAAGAATTTGCTTTTATTTTTAAACGTGATGATCATACAATAGTATGTTTAAGATCTGACCAAATAAAAATGTCTATCTACATTTTATAATTTTATTGTCATTTTGCTGCCACTTAGGGAAAAAAATCATCTTCTGAAAGATTGTGAGATGCCAACTTGCTAAAATTTGAGGGGAAATTTATTCTGGTAATAAAAAAATCTAGGTTTTAAAATATGGTTATTGATTTCGTTCATTTGATTTAATGTGAATGTACTTATTACGACTTTGAAAAAACTCAAACGTAAGTATAAAACACGAATTTATTCCAATTACGTCATCGTGTAGCTCAAAGCATGGTGTGCAAGCGTCAATTTTTATTCTCTACCACTTTATAAAATATTTTAAAGAATGCGAAGTTGTTGACTGCCCTAGGAATGGATAATAAAAAATCCTAACTACAAATAATATTGAACAGCGATTAAAAGCAATAATGATCTATGGTTACAAGAGCTGGGATAGCCTGGTTGGAAGGGCGTTGGGCCCACGTCCAAGAGGTCGGGAGATCGATCCCCACCGGTCGATGTAGTAAATGCTGACTGGTGCACGTTAAATTTTTTGGGTCACAAAGCCCCCCCCCCATGTTCCCATAACAAATTATGCAATCTGTGGGTGAATGAATAGGTCAACCCTGTAAACGGGCAGTGACGAGTGTGTGGCTAAAGTCGTATTCTTAGCATAGATGGAGCCACTGAAAAACAAGAAACGCACCCTTTGCCTTAAATTCGCTTGCTTTCACCAAGCAGGCTTGGTGATATTGGCAAGTGTCATTAGAAACAACAACAGCAATTGGGTATACTATAGCCTACGTCAGAGATCGTGTTATTCCTACTAAATTTAACTAGTAAACAGCATTTTCTGCGAACCTGATTTCTAGCAACAAGTAAAAGCATCAAACGAAGTGTCTTGTTATAAGTCGCTACTCGCCAGGTTGGAATTGTATTAGTCTAGTTCCTTTGGAAATAATTTATATTGTTGTTTTACCGAAGTTTATGAATTTAGTAAGCATATTTAAAACTCAGTTTATTAATTAAACTAAAAGGTAAATGTTATTCCTAGGAAGTGGAAGTAGTTGTGCTTCTTTCATATTATACCCAATTACAAGTAATTATGATCTACATTAATAATCCATAATGTACTAATGTGACATTTTTTAAATCCAAAACTAATGTTGAAAAACTATTCAAAATATCTAGAACACATTTTTTTTTTTTGAATAACAAACACGTATATTCAGAATTTAAAATTATTTTACAGCAACTGTTAAATGGTTCAAAAATTTTTCGATATAGCTCATTTCAACATATGCCATTATAGAAAATATAAATTAAGACTTTTTCATTCAATATTACATATGTATTGAAAGACATATAAAACAAAAATTAGAAACAAAAAAAAAGCGTTGTTTGTGTATAAGAAGTGATTTCCTATTCATTAGATGGCAATAATGCTTAAGAAATCACTCGAGACTGCTAAGTAAATTCTTGAGAAACACAATTTAGTTGTTTACACTTCTTGGGAGTGTTCGATCTCCGTGAAAAATCTTGACCCTGAGCAAACATGATACACGATACCCTATATTTAAAAAAAAAGAGCTGAAATTCTCTTATCAATGATGTCTTTCATGCTTTATGTGACTGTCTTTTATTTTTAATTATTATTCTCTGAGAGATGCAGAATAATCTTTTTAAAAAAGACTTTAAATTGCTGTTTCTCTGTTTCTATTACTTTTTTTTAATTAAACTCTGACCGATTCGTGCATTTTTAAAAGGATGGTTCCTTTCTTCAAAACAAAATATAAATAATTAAATACAGGGTTATAGCACAATTAGTTCATTATTAGGTTTTTTTTTTCAAACCATAGTTTGTAGGAGGGGAGCAGTGGTGAAAGCGAGACGGAAAAGAGGAAAGGCTGGTAGTAAAACAGGGATGCCAACTGCTCCGGACACGCCAAAATAATTAAAAAAAACGGTAAATAACAGCAAACTAAATTTATCAAATACTTGACTATTTTTGCTTGCTTTTTTAAAGGTTTAGAATGACGTAACTACTGTAACGTGGTGAATTGTATAAGCCTACGAATTATTTAGAAATAGTGGTGAATAAAAATCTACTGAATTGAATTTATTAAACCAAGAATCACAATTAATAAACTACCACTTTAAAATATATATTTGCTGTCCGGAGCAAGTTGGCATCTCTGGTAAAACCATTTCAGTTATAGCTAGTTTTGGGGAGGAGTTTACTTATTCTTTTTTTAAATTTTTCAACAATATCTACTTTATCTTGGAAAAGAAGCAGTTTTATATATATGACAGAATTATAAAAGAAATCTTGATAGTTACAGATATTTCATTTTTTTCGAAAAAAATGCTGGAATGAAATGTTTTACGTACCAGGTTTTTCTCTTTTCCGTCTTGCTATATAAGGGCTTTCACCCATGGAGGGGAGAGTGGGGTCAATTGTAACATTTTTTACTTAACTATTTTTAACTAACAAAAAATCCAATATATTAATTATTAGTATTAATTGACAGGCGAGTAAAGTAGACTATCCTCTACTAGAAAAAAAAATAAATACCTTAAACAAAATGTTATTATATTAGTTATTAACAATTTTTGACAGTCGTGCACTTGTTACAATTGTCCCCACTTACGGAGTCAATTGTAACAGTTCATAAATTCAACTAAAACATAGTTAATTATACATATTATCATACTTGTGATATATTTTTTATTGATCAAAATAGTAGTGATATTTTAGGAGTAAAAATAATAATGAGTAGAGACCTAAATGGTTAAACTTTTAACTTTAAGGGGTTAAGAATTTTAATTTATGCTGTGAAAGGTGACAAATAAAATAATGCACATGCAACATAATATGAATGATATAGGAAACTATTGGTGGTTCTTAAAGAGTTAAGTAATGGTTTGTAAACATAAGATTATTTATTTTCAGCTCTTACAATCGTTCCTTTACTTATTATTACAATCGTCCCCAAGACGCCATTTCAGCTTCATTTGTTAAAAACAATGCTAGTTAATTAACAAAACTAATCTTTTTTTTAAATGTTAATTAAGGTGTCCACTTACATATCCGGTTAATAATTTTTATTTGTTTAAACAAAATTATTTTGTTACAATATAACATTCTAATACCAAACAAAGTACTTACGTAGCGTGAAAATATCTTTTGTGACGTAACTCTTTCAAAAGTACATAAAAATGGTTGCCAGCAGGGGTGTACATGTAGATTTATTAAATACACCTTGTGCGCCACCTAGGAACCAAATATAGAACCCGACACTCGAAATTTTTGCTCTGTTACAATCGTACCCTGTTGCAATTGACCCCACTCTCCCTTACTCATAAAATTTAGATTGACACGAAAATTTAAAAAAAAGCATGCTTCAATAAGTTTGTATTCACGACTAAGCCTAATAAATCCAAATAAATGTATTTTAGAAGCGAAATCTGGAGTAAAGAATTTTTAAATTTAAAGTGAAAGGAAACAAATAGTTATTAGACTTAACTAAAACTTAGTTATTAGAATATTTACTCCACTTTTTAAATCTCATAAGGACTGTAAGAACCTTTTCAGAAACAAAATAAATCTGCTTACTTTGATAAATTAATGAAGTAAACATTCATAATTGTATCTCTAAATCTGGTCTGGTATGTATAACTGGGCATCTGAGGCCTAAATTGGCCCTTTTGCCATTCATCCTGTGTTGATGAACATCTGCAAAAAGCTGGTTACATAAAGGAACACAAATGGCAAAATAGAGAGTTAAAAGAGAAAATGGCACTTTTCCATAGTAATTACTGAATTAAGACATGCAGGTACAAATAGAACTATTTACTTAATTACGAATAGAAAACAAGTAGAAATAATTCACAATATTTATTTACAAGAATATTAAAGCTAAAAAAGTAAATTCAATACAAAGACAAGATAAATAAATACAAAATTCTTAAAAAGTAATAATTTACTAATGAGCCAGTCATTAAATAATTGCAAATTAAATTATGTACCTCTGTTAACCCCTTGGGGACGGGTGATTCATAAAAGTATTCGTACAAAATCAGAATCAGGATGTAAATAAATAAAAAACGGTAGCTTAAATGTAGGCGGTGCTAATTTGAAAGACTTACTTTGCTTTTACTTTAATTATTGTTAGTTTGATCATACATACAATCAATGTTAGTTCAAAGTATAACTAAATAATTTTATTTTGAACTAAAGTAATAGTGAATTAAGTAAATCAAACAATTATAACCCCGCCCACAAATAAACTGCTAAGGAACTACTTTGGTTACCAGTTTTATCTTTTTACCCTGATTGATACGGTTTTATGCTGGCACGTATTTGTGACAGTCGGCGCGAAAGGGTTAAAGTAGGACCCGGTCGTCCTGGTAAATACCACTCTTGCCGGGTTGCGTCCTATTCTAAAGTGATTGCGAAATCAAAGCACAATTTCTTTAACCCTTTCGCGCCGACTGTCACAAATACGTGACAGCAAAAAACCGTATCAATCAGATTAAGAAGATAAAACTGGTAATCAAAGTATTTCTTTAGCAGTTTATTTGTAGGCGGAGTTATAATTTTTTGATTTATTTAATTCACCATTACTTTGTTCAAAATAAAACTATTTAGTTATACTTTGAATTAACATTGATTATATATATGATTAAACTAACAATAATTAAAATAAAAGCAAAGTAAGTCTGTCAAATTAGTAACGACTACATTTAAGTTACCGTTTTTTATTTAATTGCATCTTGATTCTGATTTTGTACGAATGCTTTTCTGAATCACCCGTCCCCAAGGGGTTAAAGCAAAAGTAGTAAAAAAATTGAAAAAAAGTGGTAGATATTGTAATTGTTTATCTTCCGTCTAAAAACAAATACCTATTATCCCATTTTTCATATAAGTGTCAAGTCGAATAACGTTTTCTTTCCAGGAATTAATTGGTAAAATCAAATTTCTTAACCTACTAAGGCCAAAGTTCCCTTCAACTTTTTTCATTTTCCAAATAATTTTTTTTCCTCCTTGAAACTATATCTTGAAGTAACATCTACTAGTGTACTTTTTACAACATTGTTGCATTTTCGCAGAGGTGGTTAATAACTTCATGCACTTAGAATAACGCTTGAAAACATTTATGCCAACTATATTTATCAGAGATAGCAAATTAAAGCAGATATTTTTAAAACAAATAAATTTCTTAACAAACATAAAAAATTTCATCAAAATTACATTCACGATGATTGCTGAATGATTTGGTATAAACAAATACCTACTATCCCATTTGTAGGTATCACGATGATTTGCTATAAACAAATACCTACTATCCCATTTTTCATTTAGTGTCAAGTAGAATCACATTCTATTGCCATCAATTAGTTGGTAACATCGAATTTCTTAACCTACAAAGGGCTAGAGTTCCCTCCAACTTTTTTATTTTTCAAATCATTTTTTGTATCCTTGAAACTATATCTTGAAGTAACATCTACTAGTGTACTTTTTACAACATTGTTGCATTTTCGCAGAGGTGGTTAATAACTTCATGCACTTAGAATAACGCTTGAAAACATTTATGCCAACTATATTTATCAGAGATAGCAAATTAAAGCAGATATTTTTAAAACAAATAAATTTCTTAACAAACATAAAAAATTTCATCAAAATTACATTCACGATGATTGCTGAATGATTTGGTATAAACAAATACCTACTATCCCATTTGTAGGTATCACGATGATTTGCTATAAACAAATACCTACTATCCCATTTTTCATTTAGTGTCAAGTAGAATCACATTCTATTGCCATCAATTAGTTGGTAACATCGAATTTCTTAACCTACAAAGGGCTAGATTTCACTCCAACTTTTTTATTTTTCAAATCATTTTTTGTATCATTGAAACTATATCTTGAAGTAACATCTACTAGTGTACTTTTTACAACATTGTTGCATTTTCGCAGAGGGGGTTAATAACTTCATTCACTTAGAATAACGCTTGAAAGCATTTATGCCAACTATATTTATCAGAGATAGCAAATTAAAGCAGATATTTTTAAAACAAATAAATTTTTTAGCAAACATAAAAAATTATATCAAAATTACATTCACGATGATTTCAGAATCTTGGAGTCTGACGCCGAAGGCGGCAGTTACCAATTCTTGGAAGTTATGAGTTGATTGGTTGATGGAGATATAAAATGTGAATTAAAATGAAGATCGGAAAAAAGGAAGAGAAAAGGGGGAAATGTACGCTATCACGATCCTAAAGGTCATAGACTACACCAAAGGTGTGTGCATAAGCATCCATAGGGTTATTAACGGTATATGAAATAGATAAACAATTAACATAAAACCGATTAAATGATTTTAGACACAAAAAACGGGCTGTGTACAGGGCAATGTAAAAGATATATACAAAAGAGTGAGGGAATAAATAATGCGTGAGAATATATACTAAATTGAGGCTAAGACGAAAACGCTAGGATCGGGCTAAGCGTAAGAATGTAGGCAAACGACTAGCTGCGGTGAGATAGGGAACTAAAATGGAGATGCTTCATACCCGCAGCTTCAGTTAAGGGTTACTCCCCGCCGAAGTATAAAAACAAAAATTAAATCGAAGATGAGTTTGAGCAACTGGACTAAATTTAACGTCGTCTTCCATTAAATCCAGATTAGCACTAGGTTTACGGACGTTTCTGATATACCTATGTCTACGAACACGCGTCAATTTGACGCATGAACGAATACATATAACAGTAACAGAGATGCCAACTTTCTCCGGACAGCAAATATATATTTTAAAGTGGTAGTTTATCAATTGTGATTCTTAGTTTAATAAATTCAATTTGAGTAGATTTTTATCCACCACTATTTCTAAATACTTCGTAGGCTTATGTAATTCACCACTTTTCTCAGATATATTATTATATTAAAAAAGCGAATGGTGCCCATTGGGCCCTCAACTCCATGTTAAACTCGAAGTCATCTTTAGACTTAAAATGCAAGCGCACTGTCTATCTAATGGCAATTAGGCCAATCCTAACTTATGCCTGCCCCGCCATTAACACTCTAAGTGATCATTTAAAAAATAAACTCTCTATGGCAGAAGGGAAGATTATTAGAAGACTAGTCGGCGCACCTAAATGCATTAGCAATAATAGTATAAAAAGGGATCTTAAAATTGATGACATCAACGGCTGTATAAAAAATTTAAATAAAAATTTCTACGATGAAGCAAAAACCTGTACCAACAGCAATTTTAACTCACTCCTAGATGTAGAACTAATTGACGACAACACTAAATTTAGCCCCATCACTGCCTTTTTCCTTAGGGATATGTTGCCCTAGCACACGAAATACACTCAGCCCCAGCCGACTCACACGAACCCCCTCTCGAACTCCTCATCATCGATTTATTACTACAGATGAATCGGTTAATGCCGCTTCGCGGCAGCGCACCGAGATTTATGTGATTTCTACCATTTCTAATATTCAGATATATTATGCTAAACCTTTTAAAAAACAAGCAAAAATAGTCAAACATTTGCAAAGTTTACTTAGTAGTTATTTACCGTTTTTTAATTATTTTGTCGCGTCCGGAGCAGTTGGCATCTCTGCACTTAAAAAGCAATGTAATTATATACTATAAGAAAAGAAATTAAAATATGGGGTACATATTTATGAAATATTCTAGTATTTTATTTTTCAGTACTCGAACTAAGCAACTAAAACCTTCAAAATCTGACATCAATTGACATTCTGCGTTTGTTCTTTCTATTATTGCTTATCGGCAACAGTTGTTTATCGCTTGTTTCATTTGAGATAACGGATCGGAGTATTGTGGGTACATTCCTATTTATTATTGATGTGATGCTTGCATGTTTAATCAAAATTTTGTCTAAATTACGATCTCATCAAATTGACGGATATCCGTGGAGATAGGTATACCACAAAGAGAATTTCAATAGTTCAACGCTTTTGAAGAAAATAGACTTCAATATATATTTACCTCGATCAATGGATAAAAGTCATTACAAGAGATAAAATAAAAATGCAAACGGGTTTTGTAATTTTCCTTGTAAAATTCGAAACGCGTCAAAATGACGCGTCTCGTAAACCTAGTGTCAGAAAGTACAAGAATCCAAAAACACAATAAGTAATTTTCTGACCTTTTCATATATCTATTAAAATTATTTAAATATAGTGGTATTTATCCTAATATGCATCTGAATGGTAGAATGGTAGAAATCACATAAATCTCGGTGCGCTGCCGCGAAACGGCATTAACCGATTCATCTGTAGTAATAAATCGATGATGAGGAGTAGTGAGGAGGAATGGAGATGGGAAGAAGAGGGGGTGCTTAGCACCAAAAAATCGAGAGGGGGTTCGTGTGAGTCGGCTGGGGCTGAATGTATTTCGTGTGCTAGGTGAACATATCCCTAAGGAAAAAGGCAGTGATGGGGCTAAATTTAGTGTTATCGTCAATTAGTTCTATATCTAGGAGTGAGTTAAAATTGCTGTTGGTACAGGTTTTTGCTTCATCGTAGAAATTTTTATTTAAATTTTTTATATAGACGTTGATGTCATCAATTTTAAGATCCCTTTTTATACTATTATTGCTAATGCATTTAGGTGCGCCGACTAGTCTTCTAATAATCTTCCCTTCTGCCATAGAGAGTTTATTTTTTAAATGATCACTTAGAGTGTTAATGGCGGGGCAGGCATAAGTTAGGATTGGCCTAATTGCCATTAGATAGACAGTGCGCTTGCATTTTAAGTCTAAAGATGACTTCGAGTTTAATATGGAGTTGAGGGCCCAATAGGCACCATTCGCTTTTTTAATAATGTTATTTATGTGTTGTTTCCAACTTAAATTAGAGGTGATAGTAACTCCTAGATATTTTGCACTCTTTGTGGGTTTAATGATCTGCTTGTAGGGGAGAATATTAGGAATATGTTCTACCTTTCTTTTTACTATTGAAAATAATCATTTGGCACTTATCCGGGTGTAGTTTTATCTTCCATTGTGAGCACCATTTTTCGATATTGTAGATCTTCTTTTGCATGTATTTGAAGGCTTGTAAATGGCTCATAGATTTCGTGATAATTGCTGTATCGTCGGCATATAAGGCTGTGAATTCGTTTGGATTATCGTTATTAATAGGGAAGTCAGCTGTGTATAAGATGTATTGTAGTGGCCCGAGGATACTACCTTGGGGCACTCCGGCTTGAATGTTTTTATAAGCTGAGAACGAGCTATCGATTTTAATTCTGAACTTTCTATCAGTAAGGAAAGAGTTAATTAAAGTAATAAGGTCTAATGAAATATTCATTTTATGTAGTTTTACGATAAGTCCCTTATGCCATACTCGGTCGAAGGCCTTGGCAACGTCGAGCATAAGCATAAGGGCGGTTTCTTGTTCAAATTTAGCATTACTGATGTATTCCAGGATATTTACAAGCTGCTTGGTAGTTGATAAGTGCTTCCTGAAGCCATATTGTTGGTTTGGGAGTAGGTGAATATAATCATTGAGTCTTCGTTGAATAATTTTTTCAAAGATTTTTGATAACATAGGGAGTAGACTAATAGGCCTGCAGTTTTCAGGATTAGAGGCTGTTTTACCGGGCTTAGCGAGTAGAATGATGTCTGATTACATCCATTCCTCGGGAAAATATAGGTTTTTAATGGAGGCATTATAAATATTAACAATTTGGAATATTTTATTTCGAGGGAGATTTTTTATCATGATGTTCGTAATATTATCGCGCCCAGGAGCTTTCTTATTTGCGAGGGTTTTAATGATGCAGGTGACCTCGTCTTCTGATGTCTGTTCGATGTTGTTCTCAATATGGTTGTCATGGTTTATAATAGTATTGATGCATCTGAATTTTTATTTTAAAAATATACTTTTTCTTACAAACACATTAAAAGTGGTAACGTAATTTTTTCATTTTTAGCATTATCTTTAAAAATTAAGACATTCGTATTCACCATAATATATTAATAAAATAAATATATTACTAATAAAGATTTTAATAACGATCTAAAATCATTCGATTGCAATTTTTAACTAAAAAAATTAATAATAATAGAAAATACGAATTTCGTTTAAGCAGAATTGTTCTACCACCTAATTTTTAATATAAAGGCGATTTTTTGGTTACTACAGAACGTTTCATTTATGGCTCCTCAATAGGTAATGGGTAATCAATAGGTAATGGGTAACCAACTGTCATATGATTTATCAACATGTTCCTTGCCAGCCGAGTGCATTGGTTATATCTATCATTGCAGAGGGGTGATCTATAAAGATAAAATTAATAATTTAAAGATTTCAGCTTTAAGTCTGTTTTAATGAGTTGTAAATACATTAGTTTAACAAAACAACTGTTTTCTCACAAATTATTTATTTTTTTCTGAATAATATTTAATAATTTCAATTTAAGCTCTAATTTTTTTTTTTTTAAAAAATAAGAAAGTTACATTTGTAAGAAGCACGTAATACAAAAATCACCTCAAACAATAAAAAATGGTACAAATGACGCTGAAAGACCATAAACAGTTGGCAAGTATTGATGCAATCATAAAACAGCAACACCCTCAAACAACGAAGATAAACGAAATGAAGAAACAAATGCATAGACCTGTTGTAAAATATTAACCTATTCCGCACTAACATTGCGTTTACACGACAATTGTAGCAATGCTGTAAATGTACCCTTTCAAAAATGATAATAATTTAAAATATCATTACCATTTTAGTTTTAAGAAAATATTGTAAACTAATAGTTTATATTTCTTTTATATATATGATGCAAAATGTCATTAAACCGAAAAATTTTGAAAATAAAATAATTAAAATATTGACAGGTAAATCAATTATTTCATTATTAAAATTTATATTATGGAAAGCTGTGCTCTCTTTATTATGATAAGATCATAAATAATATTTATTTTAATCTGAAATTATGCCAATATATGTTTTGGTCTAAGATTACGCCACTGTAATATTCTAGAACTCAAGAGGTAGCCAACATTAGAAAGTATCAAATTTTTCAAAGCATAATTTTTTTACTACTTATAGCATCACTACAAATTGTTATGTATCGTAACAGTAGTCCGGATTGAGTTGATTTTAATTTATTACATAATTGTATTATAATTAATAGATTGATTTATTAAAAATTAATAATTACAACCAATTACGCATTAATTTTCAGGTGACCTTTGGGAGCCCATCTGAAGGAGAATTACAGAAAGGTGACATAATCCTACGAATAAGAGACACTGATGCAACACGTTTATCACATAAAGGAGCCACCGATCTTATCTCAAAAGCTGGCAGCACATTAAAAATTGTAGTTGCCAGGTAAGTAACCAAATAAAAAGTGCATTGCATAAAATTTGGCTAAAAATTTTGCATAATGCATTGCAATAAATATTGCAAATAAACATGTCTTTGTTAAAGTGACTAACTCTTAACGCTAACACTTATACAAATAACACTTTTTTGATATTAAGAGGAGAAAGTAAAAAACGCGTCATGTCGGAATACGCACAAAACAAATTCACATATTTTGTGCTCTAGTGCGCTTTCATATTATAATTTTTTTTTAAATATTTAATTTTAAAAATAAATTGCTTTGATATTATAGTGTATATTGTAAACTGAATTTTAATTAAAAGTATATATTTTTCAACACAGTCAAACATGTTATGAATTATAATTCATTTTCACCAAATATTTTTTTTAAAAAAACGTAACCTGCTCGAGTCTAACCAGAAACTCTCCGTTCAAGTTTTAAATTGCAATATAGTTTTTTATTTGACTCAATAAAGTCTTGTGTGCACAGAATTCTTGAAAATACCACTTTGAATTGCACTTAAAAAAATAAGAATTTTTAAAAAAATAAATTTTAGTCTTAATAGCATAAGATAAATGCAAAATATTAGTACATTTTTGGCATCTACGAACTTGCAGTAGGATTTAGAAGAAGAAAAGGTTCTAATAAACAACTAAAAGATATATCAATCGATTAAAATTTTAAATTAAAGCTTACGAAATTTTTAACTTCTAATAATACAACTGAAATCTATTTTAATCATTAAGTAGTAACAATTGATAGAATTTATTGTTTTGGTATAAATGAAAATTTTCTACCATTTGTTTCATAAGGACAATTTTTATATCACTACAAAATGATGCGTTTACGAACTTTCGAAGATGAATTAAAATCAATAAATTATGCTGCAATTTCCAGAAAAACGAAATAACTATCATTTTTTTTTTCAAATTGAATTACATTAGAAAAAATAACCTATAGTTTTATATGACGCAACAACGAACATGAATATAGATTAGTCTGAGAGCAATTAATTACAAAAACAATAATAATTAAATAAATAAATAAATAAAACTTTCTATTAAAAATAAAATCCTTCGTCTTTTTTGTCAAATGTTCCACCTATTTCGTAATTTTCGAAATGATAAAATTTAATATAGTTTCGGGTAAAACTTTATTTTTATTCTCTGTAACTAAAAAGAGTATTATTCTAATTTTTTAGTACACCTTATAAAAAATCTACGATATTTTTCAATTAGAAATGAAAGTCTACTTATGTTTTTTAATTAGAAATGAAAATTCTACTTATGTTTTCGATTAGAAATGAAAACTACTTATTTTTTCAATTAGAAATGCTTCTGGCATGCAAATACCTGCATCACCCACACCTCAACTTTCAACCATGCCATCTGGAGGAAATCCATTTATTTACAAACCACTGCCAACAACAAATTTCGCAGCACAAAGGCAAAGGAGATCTTCGGTAGAATCATTCACCAGCACAACCAGTAGTGATACAGAAAAAGAAGCCATTATTAACCAAGTAATACTGATTTTAACGAATAATCTGTTAATTAACACGTTGAGCGCCGCGTCAGCCATCGGTGGTTGACACTGGACTTTCCATTTAGGTCGCGTCTGCCACCGCTTGCTGACACTGACCTTTCAGCATAGGCAGCGAAAAACAGCTGACTGACAGCGTATAACATGATATAGAACTATAAAATTTACACTCTTTTATGGAATTGCGGAAAATTTATTCAAAATTTACTTAATTATTGTGATTCTTGGTTTAATAAATTCAAGTTATTAGATTTTTATCCACCACTATTTTTAAACAATTCGTAGGCATATATAATTCACCACTTTTTTCAGATAAGTCATGCTAAACCTTTTATAAACTAGCAAAATCTGTCTATATTTGCAAATTTAGTTTGTAGTTATTTACCGTGTGGCCAGACGAGCAGGCCATGTAAAATTAGCGTGGCATTCAACGTGTTAATAAAAACCACTTGAACCATTACGCTAAGATATGCTCCACGCAAGGCATGCATACTTGATTTAACACCGACTAGTCAATTTAAACATGAAAAACTATCTGATAATCATTGATTTAATTTCAGGTGCTGGTGAAATTTATGCTCACAGTTATTGTTGCAATTTTTACTTCACAACGACTATATAAAACTTCTTAAGAAAACGCAAATGTTAGCAGTTAAGAAATAATTATGATATGTCTGATATAATATTAACAAACGAGCATAATTTTAAAAGTCATTATCAAGTATACTGACAGCTAAAAAAATTGATTTTCTACAACTTAAATTAAATACTTTTTATATATAAAAACCAATAGAACTTTTAACACTTTCATTTAATTAATCGAAAAACGAATAATGTGATACTTAATTCAGCAAACGTGGCCGAATATTGAATATAAATTTAGTGAAGTCTTTTAAAAAATAATTATTTGTCAAATTCGAATAAGTAGAGTAAAAAGACGCAATCTTTGTAGAACTAAATACATATTCATTTGCTTGAAAAAAAAAGTAAATTAGTTTGTTGCTAATATTAATGAGCTAACTCTTTCCATCGTTTTCATACTTAATTCTAGTCAATTCAATCGAAGACAAACTATTTGATAAATAAATATTTTTAAAAAAAAGTACTTAATTCGCAGATAAGGTAAAGATATAATTTTTTTTTTCTATGCCACAAATCGAATAACAAATAATTTGCTCGCCGAATAACGAATATAGTATTGATATTCAACGGTAAATAGATCGGTAGATCAATCCCCAGAATAGAATATTCTAGGAATCAATCCCCCTCAATAATACAATATAATTGTGAATGTGACCCGCCCTATAAACGGGTTGTGGTTGTGTGAATGGCATGGTAGAAGTCGAATTCCTGGCCATAGATGGCGCCACTGAAAAACAGGAACAATCGCATCCCCATTGCCTAAACAGGCATACGACAAAAAGAAAATACAATGTAATTGTTTTTTTCTTTTTAATGTAAAGAAAATGATTGACATTCGTTGCGTCTAAACCAGTGTTTCCCAACGTGGGGCCCACGCCCCACTGGGGGGCAATTTGATTGTTATGGGGGGGGGCAAATTGAAAATGGACTCGACACGAGTTTAACCCTTTTGCTCTGGGCCATTTGAATGTAATACTAGATCTCGATGCCAAAATTGAAAGAAAAAAGCAAATTCTTAAATAATTGCTTATACTAGATTTCGATGGCAAAATTGAAAGAAAAAAGCAAATTCTTAAATAGTTGCACCCAATTAATATTATAAATTCGTTTGACGAGACCAAAATATCAACTGGGTTTTTGGCGGCGTCAAGTTGACCTCCCTGCTGCAGGCTCCGAGTGAACCCTCGGACGCTTTAAAATCTCGCTAAACAATGCAGTTGTTTGCATCTGAAAAATAGACGATATGAGTGAAGATATTGAAAAACAACTTGTTGAAAAGCTGAAAACAAGAAAATTCTCAGTGCTAATGGATGAATCAACTTAGATAGATAGTGCTGCAGTATTGATAACTTAAGATATATTGATAAAGGGCATTTTGCTGAAGAAATGTTGTTCTGTAAAAGATTAGAAAGCACCACCCAAGACAAAATTTATGATGGTACCATCAAAGGATTTTGATGGTTTATGTTGGTTTCAACAAGATTCTTGATGGTCCAACATGTTTTGATGGGCACCATCATACAACAATTTCCATCATGGTTTGTTGGTTTTTGATGGACCAACAAATTCCAACATAGCAAGATGGAAAATGTTGCTGTATTGCTATGATGGTAAACCATCAAGTAATGTTGGATTTTTCATGGACCAACAGTAGCCATCATATTATGATGGAATATGTTGTACTCCCTTTATGATGGTCAACCAACATGGTATGTTTACTATTGATGGACCAACAGCACCATCAAAATATGATGGAAATTGTTGGTTTATATTTATGATGGTCAGCCAACATGTTATGTATGTTAATGTTGGCCCAACAATAACCATCATATTATGATGGAATGTGCTGTATTCCCTTTATGATGGTCAACCAACATGTAACGTTTATTATTGATGGACCAACAAGATCCATCAAAATATGATGGAAATTGTTGGTTTATATTTATGATGGTCAACCAACATGTTATGTATGTTAATGTTGCCCCAACAATAACCATCATACTAAGATGTATTATGTTGTATTCCCTTTATGATGGTCAACCAACATGTTACGTTTATTATTGATGGACCAACAAGAGCCATCAAAATACGATGGAAATTGTTGGTTTATATTTATGATATTCAACCAACAAGTTACGTATATTAATGTTGGCCCTACAATAACCATCATATTATGATGGAATATGTTGTATTTCCCTTATGATGGTAAATCAGCATGGTATGTTTACTAATGATGAACCAACAACAGCCATCGAAATATGATGGAAATTGTTGGTAAAAAATAGTTATTGCAAATAATAGCAATAATTATTTTCATTAAGGTGAATTTGAGAAATATAGAACAATTAGGCCTTATATCAGGACTAATAAAGTTAAGAAATATTCATTCATAAAATTTTTATGTGCACGTGAACTGCTTGAGCTTTGTGTGTAACATTTTACTGAAAGGTTTAAAGTTGTTATTTAAATTACTAAATATGTGGTGAAAGTATTCTTATGAAAGTTAAAAAATAAATGGTTATTGCTATTTAGAAACACAAAACAATGAGGCACACGTCGGGTTTAACTTAATTAAGAAAAATTTAAATAAGATAAAATTTTTATTCGCGTGAGTTATAGTCGAATATAGTCTTGTGATATTTTGCAATATGGTAGAAATTTGTGGTTTTAATTGCAAAAAATGTAGTAATATGTTGTTAAAGGTTAAAAATTAATAGTAACTGCAATTGATAACATTAATTTGAATTTTAAATTCAGAAAATAATAAGGCTTCATATCAATATTGATGAGATTAAAAAAGATTCACTCATATGGGTACACGACTGAGAAATTATGAGCACGTGTAGTATTTGAGCATCGTCTCGCGGCATTTTATTGAATGCTTAAAGGTTGTGGTTTAAATGATCAAACATGTGGTGAAATTATAACGAAGGGTTTAAAATAAATGGTTATTGCAATTCATAACATTATGGAGAATATTAGAAACACCAAACAAGAAGGCTACATATCAGGATTAATTAAATTAACATAGATTCAAAGAAGATAAAGTTTTTATTCACACGTGCGGTATAGTCGAACATATTTTTATGAAACTTCACGATAGGGTCGAAAGTTGTAATTTTAATAGCAAAAATCATAGTAATATGTTGTTAAGGGTTTAAAATTTATATTAATTGCAATTAATATCTATAAGGTAAATTTAAATTCAGAAAAACAATAAGGATACATATTAGTATTAATATGATCAAAAAAGATTTATTCATATGGGTATACGACTGCGAGATTAAATTATGAGCATGGTTTGGTAATTGCAATTTAATTACCATTTGCATAAATGGTAATTGCAATTCAAAACATTATGGTGAATTTTAGAAACACAAATCAAGGAGGCTATATATCAGGATTAATTAAGTTAAAAAAGATTCACACGTGCGTTAGTTTTATTCACACGTGCGGTATAGTCGAACATATTCTTATGATACTTAACAATGGGGTTGAAAGTTGTACTTTTAAATGCTAAAAATGTAGTAATATGTTGCTAAAGGTTAAAAATTGATAGTAACTGCAATTAATATCGTAAAGGTGAGGTTTAAATGCAGAAAATAATAAAGCTACATGTCAGGATTAAGTTAAGAAAGATTCATTCATATAGGTACACTAGTGATAGATTAAATTATTATGTACACGTGCACTACTTCAGCATTGTCTGGTTACTGAAAGGTTAAGACTTGTGATTTAAATTATTTAACATGTGGTTATTGCAATTAATAACATTATGGCGTTTTTAAAAAATACAAAACAGTAAAGCAACATATCAGAAATAATTAAATTTAGAGGATTTAAATAAGATAAATTTTTTTAGAAATTCTGCAATTTGTATAAAAGTTCTATTTAAGGTTAAAAATAAATAGTTCTTAAATATAATAACATTGAGGTAGATCTTCAATTTAGAAAAAATTATACGTATTCACAGAAATTAGAACGATTCGTGGATTTAAGTAAACGAGTGATAGATTAAATGAGAGGAACAAAAGCCGTTATTTGTACTTTTTCTTAAATCGTGCATATTCTAGTAATATTTTACAACGGCGTGGAAATTTACTATTATAATAAATAAAAATTATTATATATATTGCTTTGGTTGTCGTAGGTCATTAAAATAAGGGCTGTGTCATTGTACTTGTTTTCCAGTCACACAATCTAGGGCCTAGAATTTAACTTCTGCCACATCCATACATCACACCCATTTATATGGCGGAACCCATTCATAAATCCAATCATTCATTCACGGATCCTAATTTTGACCTGAACCAGAGAGCGATGAATCTCCATTCCAGTACCCCCCCCCCCACCC
This sequence comes from Parasteatoda tepidariorum, assembly GCF_982258835.1. Lineage (NCBI taxonomy): Eukaryota > Metazoa > Arthropoda > Arachnida > Araneae > Theridiidae > Parasteatoda > Parasteatoda tepidariorum. The sequence continues at coordinate 52,836,569 of NC_141762.1, forward strand.
CAGAGATTTAATCTGTTATGAGATCATGGAGAACTTTGTGACCCAACAGATTTAACTTTCAACTGTCACCATTTATTACACGGGGAGTCTTTAAGGGATGGATTCAAATTCCCGTTCTCACGACCGTGAGTCCAGCACCTTGCCAACTAGGCTATCCCGAACTATTATATAAATGAAATAATATTTAGTAATTGCAATGATTAATATATTGAATTTTAAAGTTGCTAAGGAGTAGGTAAAAACTTACAAAATACTTATTAAATTTATTATTTAAGTATTTTGATGGTGATGTAAACACACAAAATAACTCTGAATAACTTTCGATCTAATGATAGGATTTTCAGATTATAAATTTTCTCTATATCCCTGTACCCATGGTATAGCTAAGAGACCGAATACAAGACTTTCGATTTCTCCGATTTTACGAGATTGTACATGGCATGTACTCTCGGAGGGTCTTGGCTGAGTCAAGGATCGAACCCCGAAAGATATTTTAATAGAAAATGAATTAAAAAAAAAAAAAAACACGTTATATTGCTTTGTTAAAATTCCAGAGTATACTTTAATTTCTCACAATATACATTCGACCCTGCGTCAATCGCAATCAGGAGTGCAGTGTGAATGGTACTTAAGTGTTCTTTTCAAATTTTGCGTTTGGGGTGAGCAGCAAAATATCAGCTCAACTTCTTATTGTTTGTTGACTGTTCACCCTCGTGAGGGTTGCAATCACGTAAGTTTTTATAAAATTATTTATTCTTTTAATTATTATATTTTCAGTACCTTTTCTTCTAGATAATTTATAGGGGATAGTTCCGTATAGTGATCTGTCGTACCAACTGCAATTGCCAAGGTACCAAGTAGATTTTAAACTTGTTAATGTTTTCAAAAATAACACGTAGATGTTTGCCCGGGGATGTCTATTAGTAGGACTGGGCGATATAAGAAATTTTATATCGTGATGCATCGTCAGTTTTGCATCGCGATATAGTATTTTTGAAATTCATTTACTTGTAAGGTGCAGAAAGTCGGATTTCTATCAAAACTTCATACTCAGATTGATTTAAATCAATTTATGAATTTGATGTATATGTTTTACTTAAGAAAGATAGGATTTTCTAAAAGTGATCGCACAAATAACGAAAGATTTCTTAGTTTAAAAATAAATAATAAAAAAAAAAAATAAAATTGAAATTTATCAATATATTTACCTAACAATATAGAAAGAAAATTCAAAAAATAAGTTCGTGAAAAATTATTTGTATGCTTAAAACAAAGTGCTAAATAAATTACACAAAAAAAAGCACTTTTAAAACAACACTACTTTTTGTCATTATTATTTCAAATAAATAATAAAGTTAAATTGAATAATTACCGAATTCTGAACGAAAAAACAAAGTAAGGTTTAATTTCTTAAAAATAAAAACAAAAGAATTATGATATTCGATAATATAATCAACTGACAATATTGAAAGAAAATTAAAAAACATGATTATACTCTTTAATAAAACGAAGTGCTAAATGATTTTAAAAAAAGAAGTCGTGGAAAAATAAGTTTTGTCATAATTTTATTTTTAAAAATGAAAACAACTAAAGATTTATAAATTTAAAATCAGTAATAAAAACCCATTAAATTATTATTTTATCCAAAAAGTCTTTAATAAATTAAAATAAAGTAAAAAATAGCCTAACAAATTTGACTACTTTTTAATTTAATTCTTTATGGGCACCTTAAATTAGATTTCCGTTTGTAATAAATTTAATAATGTAAAATAATACTTAAACATATAATATCAAAATTAATTTTCACATTTAAAAATAAAAAAGAGTTTTGTTTAAAAAAAAAATTTACCTAATTAATACAGAAACACTTCTTTATAAATTCTTTTCAATAATAGATTACGTTCAGAACAAGGTAACGACGGCGATTACCAAGTCTGAAATAATCTACAAGAAACGATCAAATCACGGCAAAGAAGAAAAAAAAGTAAGAGGTGCGGAAAAGAACATGTGAGATCACGATATATGTTCTCAAAACTGATTCTGATTCTACCGCTCAGCAATCAAGGCCGTTTCAATATAACGATACGTACATCGTCTTTCCCAGCGCGAGTTGTCATCGAAACGTAAGAGATCCTTGCGTGTCTTGTATCGCTATATCGTTCGTCTTCTTTACGCGACGCTTAAATCGGATTTCTGATGCATCGCCTGGAACGAAAGTCGCTGTATCGGCCTGTCGATGCAGGCGTTAAATCAAAATGTCGCGATATATCGATTAATGGCCCAGTCCTAGCTATGAGTTATACCTTTCGAGTTGGTCCCTTTCAGTGATGTTTTTTTTTGTTTCTCTCGGGACACCGCCCGGAAATTTCAAGACTTGGCGATTATACCCACAGATCATGGTACGGAAATCTCCATTTATTTTTATTCTTTACCTCGTGTAAAAGTGCAATGTTTATTAAAAAATTATGTGGAACTCGAGCTATAAATTGGCTGGGGACAAATCATAAATTCTATTATTATTTCATCTACCATCAGTATTCTCCCTAATCGTTTTTTGAAGGCTCTGCCTGAACTTTGATACCAATAAATCAACCCCTTTTCATAAAAATAAACCGGTATCTATTCAGATTCTATCTAACCGCTATCTATTCCCTAATTTATTCAGATTCAATTTTGAAAACAATTGATTCATTGTTTAAAATAAATATTAATTAAACATTGATAAAATTATCTGTCTTCAGAGGTCTGTCCAAGCCAAATTTATTACCGTTCAGGGGTACCTTCAACAATTCAACTTCAAAACAGTAGTTTCACAAAATACTTTTTCTTAAAATTTTGTTTTTGTGTCTCATACGAAATGATAAATCCATATTTTTATGTTGATTTTTTAATATAATTTGTAATTTTTACTAAATATATCTAAATTTTCACGAAACAGGTACCTCTCAGAAAAACCTAGACAGTCCTTTGGTCTTTAACATAAACAGTGGGAATTAAAATAAATAATTTTTTTATTGATGTTATCTTAAAGATATTTGTAACATAGAAAATGATGGATAAAATAATTGTGATTAATGCTGTTGAAAGTCTTTTGAATTTAGTCTCTGGTGTAAGATCGTCACTCAGAAGCGAATGCAATTGCCGTACGCAAACACTCGGTGCATATGGCAAAGTTCCAAAATCCTGAACCTCCGTCGCATGGAAAGACATATGTTCATGCGTCTGACTGAATCTCACAAGATAATCTCTTCTGAGATTGAGATTCGAAAGGGGTTTAGGTAGCCCAAAGTGTTGCAATAAGGCTTTGTGTCCCGAATCTTAGAATTAAGTCGCTGAGCACGTAACTTTTGAGACTAAATTTTAAGACTGGTATCCTACAACACTAGTGATGCTCTATACATTAATAAGCAATTTTGTTTTTCTTTCATTTTATTGTTATGATCTTCTGTTTTCCCAGTCTTTTTTGATAGTTTGATGTGAGCTTTTTTGTTATCCACAATGCACACATCTATATTATGTAAAGCAGTTAAAGATAAAGTATCTAACAATTAAACTACTTTAAATTCACTCCTGCTATTTTATCAATTGTATGAAGGACAAATGTTCTGATAGCGATACCCATATTCACATTTTTGTTTATATTCTGTAAAGTGACTGAAAATTTACTACAATTTTAAGATTATTTATTACCATTTTATTATCCTTATACGAGCGTAATTTGCTGAAAATTGTTGTAAACATAAATATTTCTTTTAAAATGTTCATTCCATTCTAAACAAGGTATTTCGTATTTAGGGCAACAAAATGCAATTTATTTTTTTCTATTAATTGACTTTCTTTTCAGTTCATTACTTTGGATGAGTTAAAAGGAACATTTGAACGTAGAATCTGTTGATCATTAGGATTTCATTTCCATTCATCTGTTTGAGAGGATGGGTAAGTTTTGTTAGTGCAAAAAATAATCATTTTCATTTTAAAATTTAGTTAGAATTAAGAAGCTTTTTTAATTTTTCTTCAATTAAATGGGTAAACTTCTTTTTATAATGTCTAACTTTTATTTCATAACTATTTTTATTTCATAATCTGGAGTGATTTTTGTGTATCTAAAAATATCAAACTCGAAACTTTCTAAAATATACTAGATCCTGGAAAGCACTTTGTTTACAAAAATTAAAAAAACCTGAAGTAATTAAGGTTTAAAAATAAGGTTTCCAATTTTCTTGTCGCCATCGTACTTGTGAATCAGAATTTTGATATCTGACATAAGTATTAATTTGAGTTTTTGCATAGCATTAAGAGTTATTTGGAAAATTTTCAAAAAATTGCAAATCACAGTCACATAGTGGTTCGGGCCAAAGCTGTAGCGTTACTGAAGCCTCATTTCATTTCTAATAATTTATTAGAAATGAATTATTATGTTTTTGTTTCTCAGTATTCAAAATGATTTTTAAACTAAGATTTTTAAAAAAATGTTTGTGCGTTTTTTGTAGCATTAGAAACAAAAAGAAAATTCTGTTAAAGAAATTATAAGCTGAGTCAAACGCTTGACATTTCTTTTGGAAATAAATATTTTTAATGTGTCCTATTTTTTCTTACTGTTGTCACTACCACTGCTTTTAGTTTTTTTTACTTATTTTGTCTTTTAAAATTTTCTTGAAAAAGTCGAATGTAGTGACAATTTTGTCACCAGATAATTAGTTGAATATTTTGTATTTAGTTAACTGATTGTTTGCTTTTTTGTTAGAGTCTTCGTTTAGGACAACCTTATTATTTTATTACTAATAATTTTTGTAGCATTGAAGTCATTTTTCCGGCTTACTGTTATGGACTTAAGAATTTGTATTTCTAAGACTTCATAATTTGTTAGAAATTTAATCTTGCAAAAATTAACAAACTTAGTAAGAATTGCATCTCACATAATGGACATAATTATACAATGAAAACCTCTCAGGAGAGACCATTCTCTGTTCCTCGATAAAATGGACTTGGGAGTGGAGGTTGGTCGTTCTTAGTGGTGTTACCTTCTTCGACTCAAAGTTACGTGATTTTTCGCAAACAATTTTAATTATAGACTGTCATTCTCTTGGTATTGAAATGTTCCTTGTGTTGATGTCGTGAAAACTGGATGGGTGAATAAAATTTTACGTTAATAGAAATTATCCCTTCTAATATAATTATGTGTGAAACGAAATGTACCAACTATGTATGGTGTAGTTTTTTTAAATAAATAAAAAATTATGTTTTTAAGTTAGCATTTAATTTTTTTTTTCTTCATAAAAATCAGCTGTAAAAGATGAGAAGGGATTTGTTTGTTTGAGATGCTGAGTTTTTTCCAATTGACTTTTTTTATATACTTAAAATAACTAAAAGTAATCCAACAAAAATTACTGATTAATCAAAAATAAATCATTCAACTCTGATTACTAAATTATCGTCTTTAGTGCAATTTGACTACAACATGAAGTTGTAGATATCTGAGAGATCATCAGAAATAATTCTTTAAATAAAAAGCAAGCAAATATTTAGAATACATTTTAAACTACTTATTTGTTTTGATATTTTATTGTGTTTCCTTATTTGACCTTTTCCTCATCTTGTGCAGAGATTTCGACCAATTGCTGGGAGAGGTTTTTATGGTCTCTGCTAAAGTCCATGGAAAAAATACCTTGCCTCCCTAAAGTGGTTGTAAATAGAGATCGCTACATAGAGGTGATCTTTCCTGGAGGTTTCACTGTATATGGCATTTTAATGCAGGGCAACAGTTTTATTAAACAGATGTAGAATTGTAATTTATTGATGTTTAATCTTTAACTTTCTTCCAAGCAATAGCAATAATTATACCTATTATTTTCATATATTCAACAACTTTTAAGAAATGTGTTTTAAGATTACATTTCGTCCGTTAAATTTCTATCTTATTTAAAATAGGACACAGTTGTAAAAGCTTAAATATTATATTTTATTTTTTCCATCGAAAATAATTTTTCCTAATTGCTAATATTTATTGAAGAATAGTTAATGTATAATTTATTTTATAGTAATTTTATTTATTTATTTTTGAATAAGAGAGAAATCATATTTTTCTACTGTTAAACTTCTAATTGTTTTGTTTACTGATTACTTTTTTGCCTTAAAACAATTTTCCCTTATAAATTTAACACTAGAAAGACAAAAGAAGCCAAATTAACCCCTTTCTCTTTTTTTTTGGTTTCTCTATAATAGACAATTACAGTCTTTTTTTTTTATAATTTAATTCTTCATGCATTCAGAATTCCTTGAAACTCCCAAAAAACATTTTATTACTTTACTTGTACCATTTGTAAAGTTTTTTTTACGCAAAAAACATGTACTTTCCGTAAACATAATTTTATTATACCACACTTGTCCATCTGCCGTTCATTTACAATAGCTGTGCTATGAAAGCCAATACATTCTTGCTTTCATTTGATTTTTTGTGATTAAATCCTACTATTTCACATGGTCAATAACTATCTGTATTATAAATTTTGCCCTTATGTAGCTGAATGAAAATGTGGGTTTGATATAATGTATTTTTATAATGTTAAAATTCAATGGTACCCACTGAAACATTGTTAATAGTTGACAAAATTTTCTAGTTCTGAATATTTAAGATTTTTTAGTTCAGTAAAAAAAAGGTGTTAGAATGGTATGATGTAAGTGATATCAAAACTAAAATAGCCTTAGCAGATGGAGGCTGCACATGTGGCCTCATAACGAATCAGGAATCGTTTTTGATTGCATTACTTACAGAGGCCTTTTTTGAGTTAAAATGTTTAATAAGTAAACATTTGGCAAAAGAAAACAATTTTACTTTTGGTTTTAGGAGAGAATTTCCAATAAGTTAGGATTGAAAAAAAATTAAAGAGATGCTGTACTTGTTTATTCAAACACTAACTTACTGAAAGTGCTGAGTATTTCTGACCTTCCATAAATTGTTCCAATTTAAGTGCTTATTTAATCATTCATGCCTTAGCAATATAGAAACATGTTAAAAATACAGTGTTTAGTTTAATCAAATATTTAGAATGAAATACCACAGAATTTCAATGATCAAGCCTATAATATATTTTTATTAAATAATTATATTAAGATTTTGGATGTCTAATCACTAACCCCCTCAGTCTTTTTAAGGTATACAGCAATGTTCAGTTTTTCTAGTGTTAAAAATTATGCAATATTTTCATCCAGGACTATATTTATTTTATATGTTTTCATTATTATTACAGGATTGTCAACTTTCTACGCTTTTTTTTCCAAATATTTATTCTAGTGCTACATAAGTTTATGTTTTAGGATATTATTTTCTATTTATTTTAGCCAATTTTCCATGCCAATTCTCATAAATTCATTCATTTGCAATGAGATTTTGTTCTAGGTCTTTTGTTTTAAGGCTGTTGGCAAATTTAACAAAAATTTTTAAAGCTTTGATTTTTAAATGTCCACCACTTTATAAAATATTTTTTAAAATGCGTATAAGCTGGCAGACCTGTTATTATTTTCAGCATAAAAATAAGCAAACAGCTACTGTCATTTGTTTATCTAATGTGTTTTAATTTGATTTTTTTATTTTGCAGTTATAATTCGAGAATTTATGGGAATAAAGTTCATCAATATTGTATATTGAAATTCAACATTTATGTATGTCAAATACTTTTGTAGATTATAGGTGTAAAAAAAATTATTAAAAGTACTATAAATGTATTAAATGTATTTAAATAAATGTTTTCAATTTACATGTTTGTCTTTATTTATCAAAATTCTATTTTTTGAAATCTATTACATATTTTTTGTAAATTGTACTTATAAACTATAGGAAATTTTTTTTCCTCTTCAATCTTAATGTTAAATTAAAAATAAATTATGGAATGCTATCTTGTTTTAAATGTAGGAAAAAACTTTCTGTAAGTTAGGGTCCGCCAAATGATTAGAGTCTCAAGCTTTAATTTTGCTTAATTTAATTTCAATATTATAATGAAACTTCTACATAATCATAGCCGATATTGACATAGTATTCCATACAAAAAAATTTTTTTATATATTATTTTCAAATGTAAATTGGACTAACATAAAGATGTTCGAATCATGCTTATTAAAAAATACATGGATTGTGGCGAAAAGTTATGGTTGTAACCAGCCAATTTTGTTTACGATGTACTTAGTGGTTCACCATAATGAAAACAGCAATATATATTGGTTTTTTATGTACCAACAAACAAGCTGAAATATGGGTAATGGCTAGTCTTCAAGAATTAGTAGAATAGTATGATCATCAAGAATTAGTATGATTGTTGTTGGAATTCGTTCATTTGTGTTTTGTTAAACCATGGAGCAAAGTTGGATTAGCTCATATCTGTTCAATATAGGTTGTTCCAAATTCTAATATGAAGTGATGGTCTATATTGATGGTACCAAAGAATAAAATGGTTTTTTTGTGACATTAAGTTGGAAACCATCAACACACGTAGGTTTTCTAACATGGGGTGATGGTCAGTTTTGATGGTGGCAGCAGAAATTAAGCTGGTTTTTGATGGAATGTAAGTTGGAAACCAACAAAATATGTTGGTTCCTGATTATTTTTTGTGTTGGACCATCAAAAAATACCATCAAACCATGTTGGTTTTTGATGGATTGTTTTGTTGGATTATTGAAAAATACCATCAAAATATGTTGGTTCCTGATAAATTTTTTTGTTGGACCATCAAAAAATACCATCTAACCATGTTGGTTTTTGATGGATTTTTCTTTGTTGGACCATTGAAAAATTCCATCAAAATATGTTGGTTCCTGATAAATTTTTTTGTTGGACCATCAAAAAATACCATCAAACTATGTTGGTTCTTAATGGATTTTTTGTTGGACCATTGAAAAACACCATCAAACTATGTTGGTTTTGTCTATGTTGGCCCAACATAAATTTGTTCCAATTCCTAATATGAGGTGATGGTCAGTCTTGTTGGTACCATCAGGAATTAAGATGGAATATAAGTTGAGACCAACAACATATGTTGGTTCCTGATTAATTTTTAGGTTGGGCTATCAAAAACTACCATCAAACCATGTTGGTTCTTGATGGATTTATTTGTTGGACTAACGGAAAATACCATCATACTATGGTGGTTTTGTTCATGTTGGTCCAACATAAATTTGTTCCAATTCCTAATATGAGGTGATGGTCAGTCTTGTTGGTACCATCATAAAATATGATGGTTTTTGATGGAAATTCATGATGGTTACCATCATATTCATGTTGGTCCATCAAAGAAATACCATCATAAAATTCAAAGATATATATAATGAGCCAAAAAAATACTTAGATATCAATAATATACCAATAAAAAATATAACATCTTGTGCTGCTGATGGTGCTCCTAATATGATGGGCAAAAAAATGGTTGCTTAAAATTGATGAAATATGAGAATCCAGAAATGATTCTTGTGCATTGTGTTATTCATAGGGAAAGCTTGGTAGCTAAAAACATCTCGCCTGTTCTAAATAAAGTACTACATTCAGTAATAAAGTGTATCAATGCTATTAAAGCTAATGCCAAATGCGAGCGTCTCTTCAAGCTATTTTGTGAAGAACAAAATGCAGACCATGTGACTTTTACTTGACACTGAAGTAAGATGGCTCTCTAAAGGGTGCTGCTTGAAGAGATTTAAGCGAAAAACCTGAAATAAAGTATCTGTTAACAGTCGATGGTAAAGCATTTAAATGCTTTACCACAATTGTGAATTATTTAGCAGACATCTTTGAAAAACTAAATATTTTAAATAAGCAACTTCAAGGAACAAATAAAACTCTTGTTGATGCAAAAGCGAAAATATTTTGTTTCATTACCTTATTGAGTTATGTCAGAAATATATTAACAACAAAATCTTCGAACAGTTTCATTGGCTCCAAATATGAGAAGTAAATGATACTGCTTTACTTGTTATTGTCGATCAACTGAAAATTGTATCGACTGATTTGAAAGAAAGATTTTCTGATTTAAAATAAATTAATTTTCCAACATGGATGATGCAGCCAATGTTAGTGGATTTGTCTGATATATCAAATATGCAGTATCAAAAAGAGCTCGCAGAAATGCAAAATGATGAGTCAGTTAAAACTTTATTTAATATAAAAGGAGTGATGGCACGGCTATGAGAGGAAACAGAAATCAAATACTCAAATTCAACCAAATGGGCAAGAAAACTATTGTTACCACTTCCATTTTCATATTTAGCTGAATGTGGATTTAGTGCTGTAAATGATTTACTGGTAGAAAAAAGAAATCGTCTGAATATAACACAACGGGGAGACTTGAGACTGAAGCTAACCAAATTGGAACCTAACATAAAATCTCTGTGCAGCAAGCATCAAGTGCAAGGATCTCACTAAATTAAAATATTAAATTACTGTAGAAAAATTTTGATTAAAATTATTTCGCATTTGAATTTTAGTTTTTCAATATACGTTTTGAAAATTTACATACTGTGTTTCGTTAACAATTTCCTAGTGATTTCTTCCTAAAACCTATCATTTAAGCTTCTTAAGTGAACAATTAAATTTTTTAATGTTAAAAATAATGTATAGGTTACATAGGGGGGCATAAGAATTTTAAAAAGGCTTAGGTGGGGCATGGCACAAAAAAGGTTGGGAAACACTGGTCTAAACGAAGTATCATACTGTGAATGAGCGGAATTGGTAGTTATTGACTTCCACCAGTGAATGACGTCAATCACAGAGTCACTTCGGTAAATGTCCGAAATATATACTAGGTCTAGTTAGTGCCACTGACGCCCGGTGGCTGATCCTCGGGCAGGGCAAGGTTGACTCAGCCTTTCATCCCTTCAGTGGGTCGATAAATGAGTATCAAGCATGCTTGGGAACTAAACACTGGGGGTTCCTCGTTCGGCTGACCGGAACATATGCCTCTGCACCCCAGAGCCCAGAGTCAAGAAGACTGAGATGGGCACAGTAAGCCTTGACCCTCTATGGGCTGTCACGCCACTGAGTTTAGTTTAGTTTAGTAAGTGCCACCATCCGTTTTGCCATATATGAATGTTTTTTAAAGGCCACTGCCCAGTATGCATTTAAAAGATTGTAGCAAATTTTGATTAAATGTTGTAAGGAATAATACTTGTATCTTAAGCTACCACTTCAATTTTGAAAATATTACGTATTTTTTTTAATATCGTTTCAGCCTTATCGATCTATTCCTCTCATTTTACCTGGTGCCAAGGTTACAAAAGATATTCCAGTTGGTTCCTACCTGAGGTTTGATCCCTTAAGCCGAAGTAGTACAAGCTCACCTTCTAGCTATGATTCTAGACTGGGAGATCCATACATGCTCAACAAGGTTAGCTTAAAATCTGTTCGCTATTATCTATATAATAAAAAGGAAGAATTTGTAGGTGTGTTTCTTATGACTTCCGAATCATGGGAACAATGAACAATTTTAGTCAAAATTGTTTAAAAAAATTTCACACAGTCCGATCGGCATAGTCTAATAGACGCTTGAAAAACGAATTTTTCTCCAAAATTTAAAAATATAAGTGTGATTTTCTAGCTCACAGCTCTATTTAATTTTAAAAGGATTTTTTTTCCTTCTATTTATTCATCGCTATGTCTGGTAAGCTCAATGATCAACATTGATGGTATGTGAGGACTATGTCACAAATTAGTATTTAAACCGCTTGTTAGTTTTATTTGAAGTTACGCTTTTAAAATGTGCTTCAATAAAATTAAGTAATTTAAAATTAAAGGTAATTTAAATAAAAAGTAATAAGTTGTGTACCGGAAAGAAAATTAATTGAGAAATGGTAGTAATTCGTTTAAGAGAAACCGTAAAAAGTCGCCGTACAATTATTGACACTGAAGCTTCATTAATTTTGGTAGTAGGTTCTACTGGTGCTGTTGTAATAGTTGCCAAATAAACTAAGATAAGTACCAAGATACTCAATATAAATACTGTGGTTGTGGGTTTTTTACGGCCCTTGAAAAGAAAGAAAATAGCTTGGCTGTGGTAAATTTTGACTATCATGAATTGGCCTTAAGCAACACCATCATGTCAAATAACACTTCTTCATTCAATCTTTATTTTAAAGAAATGAACTTCAAAAAACATGCTTAGTTTAATCTAATAACGTACAACCACCGTGAAGGGCAACAAATAGTAATAAAAAAAGGAATTATTTTAACTACAATAATCGTGTAGGTGTGTGTCTTTTAGTTTCGTGTATGATTTCGTAGCTTTTATCAATACCAATTGATTGCTTACTTTTCTTACCATACGAAGAACGGATATTCAGTTAGTACTTTTTTTTTTTAAAAAAAAACGACTGTGAACGCGAGCTTTATCTCTTCAAATTATTTCGTTTGTTAGTAATTTCACGTGAGCATGCGAGAGATAATTTAAACACGTTTTAAGGCAAGATGCCAAAATGCCCAGTCAGATTTATTTAGAATTCAGACAAATAAGGATTAACTTACTATTTATTTTCTACAAGCTAGAGAAAAAAAATTTGCACAGGTTTTAAACAATTCATTTAAGATAGTATAAAGTTAATTCCTCAATTTTGAGATATTTATCAGAAAAAAAATATTAGATTTACAGCTTTTAACCTAAATTTGTTTTTTTAGGTACAGCAAGCTATAATGGAAGCAGCTCAAACATCTTCTGGTGCATCTAGTCCAGGCAGAACACCAACTCCTGATTTTATTAATCAAAATGGAATTCCTGTTTACTTGAAGCAATACAATACACCCATCAACATGTATTCTAATCAAGCCATTGTTGAGGCTCTGGCAGCTCAATCCGTTAGCTCAAGAACACCCCCGTAAGTGAATTGGAAAGAATTTAACTATTAAAATTTCTTCCTTGTGGGATCTAGAACCTTAAAATAATAACTATAAATTAAAAAAACTATAAATTTTTTTGGCTAGGATTGATTGAAAAATGTACTCTGAAATTCAAAATTTAAATGAATTTTTTTATACATATATATTTTATAAGTTTCCCACAAAAATTTAAAGAACAAAGTGATGTTTAAATAAATTTGACAAAATCAATATCAGAATGCTTAAAACTTAACAGGAAGCTATAAAACTAATTTTTTTGTTAAACTACATTATAAAAAAATTTATGGGATAAATCATTATTTCATAAATAAATAATCATACAAAATCTAATATATGGGTGGTGTTTTCGACACTAGGGAGCGCTGCAAGCTGTATGCCACTTATACTTCCGGGTTACTGTTTCGGGTGTACTTTAAAGCCATTTGGCTCACAACGTGATCATTGTGTTTCGAGTTTCTTGCAAACGTGGTGTTTGAATACTTATTACTAAACTTAATCTTGCTCTTCGAACAATATGCTAACTCTAACGTAAGATGGTACACAGCTTGCAACGCGAACAAACGGTAATAAACAATTGGAAAGGGGCCAAATCAAGACTGCCAAAAAAGTGACTTATTCAAAATCTAGCAACCATGTCACCTTTTTCAACAATCTATATTATATAAAACGCTAATACGTACGTATGTATCAATAAAACCGATGATATTTCTTTTCTCGCGCTGACAACAGTTTTCATTTTTAATTGATTGGATTCGGCGCGCAAGAGCACGTAGTGAGCATCATATGGCTAATCCATGTTATATAAAACGCTAATACGTTTTAATTGATAGGCTTCGGCGCGCAAGAGCACGTAGTGAATATCATATATCTAATCGGGTGAATTCTCACCGAATTATCAAAAACATTTTCACAAAATTATCTTCATCGAAGCCGATGCTTTACATCCGGCGTTCAGTACTATTTCATAATGCGAACTGTTTTCAATTTCAAATTAATATTGAAATGCACTGGTTTAGAATTTTCTACAGTGAAAAGTTTTCGGAACTTCAGTGTTCAAAAAAGTATACAAAAGCTAGACGTTAAGAACGTATCCAATGAGCGAGCATCAGATTGCGAAGCAATCCGAAATGAACTGCGAAAGCAGAGCGAGCGTTAGCGAGCAGGGGGCACAGCCCACTAGTATAATATATATTATGCGCTTATTCAATTATTTATTCAGTATTTTTTCAATTATTATTATATTCAATCTATTATTATTCAATCTATTAAAAGTCTTAATTCTGATGACAAAAAATTTTTAAAATATTTTCTGGCATTTAAATCATTTAAATTTTTAATGATTTAATTAAAATATGAAAATATATTTAAGAATAAACACATTTAGATAAATACAGTGCCTCAAAAATGACAGACGATATGAAAAATCTATTAAAGATAAGCAGAAACATATGGTTTGCTAAATTCTGCTTAGGAAACGAGCTTTTTCCCATATATTTTCAAAAGTAGCTGTTAATTTAGTAAACAGGTAGCGCTACTAGCTGAAAACTATAAAACAATCTTCACTCATTTGAGTGGAAAAATTTGCACAGATGTCAATTAATATTTTCCTGAGACTGTATCAACGCTATTTTTTTTTCCTTGAAAAGGGTGGTTATTTTTAAAATATTCTGTTATAGTAAGTTTCAGTAACCATCTTTGTTTGCATCAATGCAATCTGTTGGCATATTTTGTAATTTATTTAAACATTAGGTGAATAAACTTGTATATTTTCCTAATAAGAACGTAGAAAAATATGCATTTTTATTCCCCATGCATTCCTTGATTTTTTGGAGGCCTCAAAAAGTCCTGCCGCCTTCAATTTTTTTCTTAACTTAATTTTATTTTCAGCCTGAATAATGCAGATATGTTGGAAAATAAAAAATTAACAAACATCACTCAGTCGCCGACCTACCAAATGATACATGACGAAGAATGGAAAAGAGGGAAAGTGGAAGAACATGGTCCTTTAGAAGAACATGTCTACAATGTTGTTCCTCACGGCGGTAATTCTTATAGACACGAAATCCACCAATCAGAAAGCTTTAAATCTATCATGCATGACTTGAAGGGAATATCTGATATGTGATAGGGAACAGTTTCCTCTGTCTTACGGAAAAAAATATCAAAAATAAGAAGAAAAATCAGAAGTAAGACAAAAATTAAAACGTGCCAATTCAAATGGTAAATATGGTGTATAATTTTGTATAATTTGAAATGTATTTATATATTTATTGATTTTAAGTTCCAGTATATAAATAAAACGTATTTAATATACAACATACCATAACCATGTGGTTAAATATTATGGTGGTTTTTCCTCCCATGTAGATGGTTAAGTAATTTTTATTAAAGTCAAAATTATTAGTCAAACTATTAATTTTAATTACTACAAGCAATAGCCAGTGTTCGTTAAATAGTATGTGGTTTTCTATCCCGTTGTAGATGGTTCAGTAATTTTCATTGAAGTCAAAACCATTAGTAGAACCATTAATTTAAATTACTATAAGCAATAACCAGTTTTGGTTAAATATCTTGGTGTTTATTTCCTTCCCTGTAGGTGTTTAAGTAATTTTTTTAATAAAGTCAAAACCATTAGCATTTGATCTAAAATAAAACACATGATATATCCTATATGATTTCCTATTTTAAAATCTAAAATTTTCCATACTATTTTAAAGAAGAAAAAAAATTCCACTGGTACAGTAAAAAGAAAACTTAAAAGACAAATTACTTATAAATGATAATAAACAAGCATTTATTAAATAATCTTCGAGAAATAAATTTTGGGCAAAGATAAACCTAGCTCATTGCTCTATTTCTGTAACAGAATTGTTTCATAGTAATTTTAAGAACATAAATGGAAAAGGACTTTAAAAATATAAAGAATTAATCCTTAGGAAATAAAGAGTTTCCCTCAGGTACAACTGTCACTTTAATTACTAAAAACTCTAAATGTTACAGTTTTTATACATTAATGTTTAGCAACCATTTTATTCAGAGATTTCCATGCAAACCATAAGTATACAAACCATAGGTTTTGTCTTGTAAATTTATAGTGGTTGTGCCTGTTTCTTAAATCATTGAAAGAAACCTGAGAGCAATGGGTTAAAAAAAAAAATGCAACAAAAATTTATAAAAACCAGTTTCTCTTTAAGTTTAAACTCCAGAATATAAAGAAATCAAACAAGCTTATGATTTGAAATGTCATTAAACTACAGTAACCTTCAGCATAGATAATAAAAAACATTTTTATCATTATTTTAAATCCAGATATTTTATCATCGTTTTCGTCCTAATGAAGTAAAATATTTATTTTATCACACTTTGCTGTATCCATGTCAATAGTAGATACATAAAAGAACCAAAATTCAACAAAAATTTTGTATTATAGCCCTAACATTAAAAACTATGTCCAAATGCCTTATGCTCAAAAATTACCTTTCAAAAACAAAACATATAAGCTTTTATTGTTTACTACAATCAATGTTATGATTGAAAGAAATAATGTTACGTGACATTTTTTTTACGCTTAACTTGAAAAGGAAGTAAAGTTCACACACTATAACAGGATATTTAACTTTGATAGAAAGCAAAACTTTCCGAAAGTAATAATGCTATGAAAAAATATTTTTACACAAAGAAATGAACTACACTATTGTAGTCAACAATGCCTGAATGTTGCATTCTAGTAATCTATAGTTTTTTTTATTAAATGACTGCACTAAAAAATGAAATTATCACTGCAACAGTTGATAAATGGTGATATACATTTAAGTTTTGAATTGTGTTTTATTTTTATAGTTGCGACTTATAATGGGTTGTTCTCTTATAAATATATCTATTATGTACAGCTATCTATTTGAATAAAATTTAAAAAAACTCAGTGTCTTTGTGAAATTCATTCCACCAATTTTCCTGAAATACGAACTGAAATACCAAAAGTTTTAAAATGGTATTAAGGTAGTTATTAAAAAAAATATATCAAATTATCATCAGGAAAAGAATGCTTATCAGGCTTATATTTTCAGAACTTATCAATGATATGTTAAATATTCCAACATAATCATACCTACAGTATAGTTCTGATAATATAGAATTTTTCTTATGACACTGTTAAATGCTTCAACTAAAGAGAAATCAATTTCATCAAACAGAAAGATTAGTCAGTCAATTGATTAATTAAAGAATATTATAAAACTATGTTACAGTAAAAATAATGGTGAAATGTGTTTTCTAACAACAAACAAACCAACTTGAAAAACTTTATTACAAGAAATGAATAAAAAAACGTTTGATTTTCAAAATGAAAATTTATTTGAATGCAAATAAACAACAATAACAAATAAATATAACATATTTCAAATTTATAATTTTTTAACAAAAATATAGCAACTGTTATAAAATGATTATATTCTTTGAAGACAAAAAAACATATTTCAGTTAGATGCATAACCTTTTTTTTTTTATATGAATGAAATAAGATTTTTTTCAGTAACTCATTACCATGCTTTTTTTTACTAAGCTGATTTAAGTATTATCTATGAAGTATTTGTTTTAGACAAACTTGTTAAGTTTATATAGTTTCTTTGATCAATTACTTTAGCTCTAACGATCTTTATTTTCTTTTTGACTAATTAAAGGAACATCTTTTTAATATAATTATCCCTTAAATCATAAATATAGTAATTATTATAATTTTATATATATATATATATATATATATATACACAGTACGACCTCGAAAATCCGGACTCATACGTCCAGTTCGTCAAAAAAAATTTCAAAATAAAAAGTTTAAAAAAATCGCTCAAAATAAAAATTTTCATGCAAGAGTGTGAAACCACAACTCTTCTCCAACAATGAAGCAGTAGATGAAGAGGTAGGGGTGGGGAGTGAATGAAAGCTCATAGCTGATAAGGAAATTCCAGTCATTCTTATCAGCTCTGTATAGATAACACAGAATATAAAGGGGAATCCCCTCCTCCTGAAGGGGAATCCCACAACTCTTCTCCAACAATGAAGAGGTAGGGGTGGGGAGTGAATGAAAGCTCATAGCTGATAAGGAAATTCCAGTCATTCTTATCAGCTCTGTATAGATAACAAAGAAAATAAAGGGGAATCCCACAACTCTTCTCCAACAATGAAGCAGTAGATGAAGAGGTAGGGGTGGGGGTGAATGAAAGCTCATAGCTGATAAGGAAATTCCAGTCATTCTTATCAGCTCTGTATAGATAACAAAAAATATTAAGGGGAATCCCCTCCTCCAACAATGAAGCAGTAGATGAAGAGGTAGGGGTGGGGGGTGAATGAAAGCTCATATAGTCCATTCCACCTTAAGTTGGCACTGGAGAGAAAGGTAGGAAATGTAATACTCCGCCTTTGAAAAGTAGTTCTTCGCTATTTTGGAATTAATTGCAGTTTAAATGCGCTTACAAATATAAATAAATGTTGCGTAGTAAGAAAAGTATATCTTAAAACATTCATTAGAAGTTTTTCATGTTTAAATGTATTTAACTTATAAATACCTTCTCAGTAAAGCGAATGTACAACGAAGAAGGAGGTGTTTTAGTTTGGCGCTGAATTAGTTTTCAAGGACAAGGAATTGGCTCATTGGCTATGTTTCTACACTGGTCAGTCAGCTTTTCCATTCGCCTTGGCTTTGCTTAAGTGTCCTATCTCTTGTGTAGTTCTTATTTCGTTTTTTTTTTTTTTTTCTTTCTTTTTTTTTTTTTTTGTATTTGATTATTTAATTTTCTAAATATTAACCTCATCTGTACAATATTTAATGAAAAAATTTTTCCCCTCAGAATAAATGAAAAGAAAAAAACAACAACAACACCCCAATAGACAGGTGAATATTATTAAACTGATGACAGTTGAGCATATTTGCTGTGTAGCTAATTCAACATGTGATTTTATTATTATTTTCTTACGACAAAAGAAAAAATTGTTTTCGCTTTGATCGATCTCTGTAAAGATTCAAATTTTGCGTCTTTTGCGCCATGTTTAGTTCTGAAGTACAATTCGCTTTTTATAGGAACTTAAATAATGTAAAAATTTAAGATTTTTAGTTTGTTCAATTAAAGGGACTTTTAAATATTATCTGAAATACAATTTCCATAATAGAAGTGTTAATCCGTTACTTATAAACTAATAAAATGTATAGGAATTGAAATAATTTAAAAAAAGACGCAAAATTTGAATCATTAATTTTTTTTAAACATCGAAAGGTTAATTTAAACCAATCAATATTTTAATAATTATTTTTGAAATACAAAGCCCAAGAAGCTGAGAAAACCTTTCCCTTATGTAGAAAATATTAAGATATTTCAGTATCTGACAAAATATTTCGAGGCTAACTAATTCTACTGTACTTAAATAACAAATTATACGGATTTTTCTCTTAAGCCTCCTTTCACCTGCAAAGGTCCTGAAAAGTAAAGTAAAGTTCTGATATTTCAAAATATGTATTTTCTTTTCAAGAAATGCGCCTACCCATCCAAGTAGAATTTCGCCTGATGAGAAATTGTGGATTGAATTCAATTCAGGGGCGACCCCACAAAGAGTTTGCAGAAGGAACTGTCAACTGTTAAAATATTAAATGAATAACATGATAACCACCAGGATAGGTGGTTATCATGTTATTCCCCACCCCCCATATGAATAATACTAATTATTTTTTTCAGGTAAGTTCTATTGTCTCTTAGAAGCAAATATATTTCAGAAAAAAAAAATTTTATAGTAAAAAAAAAAAACTTTTCTGAAAAGATTTTTTAAATTTTTTATTTATAAAAAAAAAAGAACAGTAAATATTAAAAAAAAATAGGTATGATATTTTTCATGATCAATGATTTCCTGCCTATGTTGACTTTTTCTTCCCCAACAAAACACCAATGAGGGATAAATTAATGTACATTAATCTACAAAAAAGAAGCATATAAAATTAAATATTTAAAACAAAGTATTTATGCGCATCTATGCATTTCGTTTTTTTTTTTACTTAGATTTCAGCAAAAAAGAATCTTTTCAAATATATTTTTTTTTGTTTAAAATTAGTTTCGTTTGATTAAAAAATTATAATAAGAAAAAAAACAGTAAGTATTAAAAATCATAAGTATGATCTTTTTCATGATCAATAATTTCCAGCCTATGCTGGCTTTTCCTTCCCCAACAAATCACTAATGTGGGATAAATTAATGTACATTAATCTACAAAAAATAAGAATATAAAAATAAATATTTAAAACAAAGTATTTTTGCGTGTATCAAAGTATCTATGCATTTCTTTTTTTTTTTTTTTTTTTACTTAGATTTCAGCAAAAAAGAATATCTTTAAATATATATGTTTTTTTTTCTGTTTAAAATTAGTTTCGTTTAGTTAAAAAATCATAATAAGAAAATCTGCTTTTTAAATACTATACTTACAACTTACAACTAGTGCTTACTTTACTTATTACTTACAACTAGTATCTTAAAATAATAATTATGAGAAATGCTCTAAAAAATCGTGCTCTTTTCCGTATTCTGTACAAAATTTTAGAACGATTCTTGGTTTTAAAAAAAAAATCGGCGTTTTGCTTTCTTAAACGCCAATACTGGCCACTTTCTCTCCCTTTGTTGCTACCTCATCCCCGTACTGACTTAAAGAGTAACCCAGTTTCCATGTAATCCGGTCTACCTACCTTTCTCTCCAGTGCCAACTTAAGGTGGAATGGACTATAGCTGATAAGGAAATTCCAGTCATTCTTATCAGCTCTGTATAGATAACAAAGAAAATAAAGGGGAATCCCACAACTCTTCTCCAACAATGAAGAGGTAGGGATGGGGAGTGAATGAAAGCTCATAGCTGATAAGGAAATTCCAGTCATTCTTATCAGCTCTGTATAGATAACAAAGAATATTAAGGGGAATCCCCTCCTCCAACAATGAAGCAGTAGATGAAGAGGTAGGGGTGGGAAGTGAATGAAAGCTTATGGCTGATAAGGAAATTCCAGTCAATCTTATCAGCTCTGTATAGATAACAAAGAATATAAAGGGGAATCCCCTCAGGAGGAGGAATTCTTCTACCACTTTGTTTTTCCTCCTTGTGAAGAAAGAAAACTGGTTCTTTCTTAACCTTGAAGCTTAGGAGGCGGGGCCAAGTTCTTTCATCCCCCAACAAAAAAAGGATTAGTATCAGCTGGTACAGTCTAGTCTAGAAGCATCTGTTTCAGCGATAAGTTGAAATTCAGCTCGCGTTTCAAGCCTATATTTTTAGTTTTAATTGCTAATATTATGTTATCTAAACGATCGATTACGGGGAAAAATGACGAAAGTTTGATTTTTAATGTCTTTTATTTATTATTTAAAGAGTATATTTATGTTAAAATTGATGTCGATTGTCTACACACGCGCGTTTAATCGCGAAATCGGCCTGGCAACTTCGAAAGTTCGATAATTCTATCAATTTAAGTAAGGTATCTAAAATCCGGAAATTTCGGAAATCCGGACCTTCCAAACCCCCCAGCAGTCCGGATTTTCGAGGTTGCACTGAATATATATAGTATATATATATATATATATATATTGTATATATATATTATATATATATATATATATATATATATATATATATATATATATATATATATATATATATATATAGTACTTTTACCTGTCATATAATATTTTATTTAATGCATACACAATTAAAATCATTTCACAAAAATTTTAACACAAGCGATGATAGTCAATAAAAAAGTATATTAAATCATATAAGAAGTAGGTTTAATATTACAATATACAATGCATCTGAAATACTTCAAAGTTATATAACAATAACCCTATGTTAACAAATTTCTATTTCCAATGCTGCTCAAATGTTTATAAAGAAAAGTATTAAGTAAAAGTATTTGTACTAATTGCTTAATTATAACAATATTGTATAATTATATAATTAAGCGAAATTTGACAACAGAGAGAAGTACACAATATTTAGGAGATTTTACATAGAGAAAAAATAATTAGAGTTTTAATAGAATAATATATATACGTATAATATTCATTCAACAATAGCAATTATAAAAAACTATCTAGTCTCAATAAAAAAATATATTCTTTCATATTGACAACTATATATAAAAAGGCACCATAGAAATTACTAAAGAGTTTATATTCCTCCAACCGAAGGACCATATTTTTATTCCATATTGAGAAGCAAAAATACTCAATACCTGATACGAAAAAAAAAAACAATAATTAGTATCAACTTAAAATACAGATTTAAAATTTGTCACGAGACAAAACAAAAAATTTACAGTTGAAAGAGTCATTAACATTGAAAGTTTGTTATTTCATTTTAACTTTTTATTTAATTAGTTTAGTTTTCGTTTTTCCTTCTAAATAAATTACATAATAAATTCTTAACATATAAAGAATATTTTAAATGAAGCTTTGTTAATAGTAAAAATATGAAATTGCTTTTGTAGCTATTTAAAATAAATGACATTTAATAACTGCTAAATATTACAGCAAATTTTGAATAGGTATAAACAACATATGTCAATAATTTAACATCAAAAACAGCATTTTTTTTTTTACTGTTAACTTTAATTTCCTTTTTATTTAGCAAAAGAAAGGAAGCACTTTTTTTTCAATAAAATATGTAAGGTAGTATTTTTAGATAGCTGCCTTCAGCTAAAAATATTCCACAACCTCCATTACCTTAAATATATTTATTATCTTTCCATCAACTTATTTTTCTGATAAATTATGTCAAATTATACTTTTAAATAACTACCTTTAACTAAAACTATCCTACATCACCTTAAATATTCTAAAATATGCAACATTTAGAAAAAAAACTATAATTTTACAGGAAATCAAAAAATATTTGCCTAAAACATGCATTTTGCAATAGAATATTGATTTTCTCAGTTAAAATTCATTTAAAGCTATCAAAATCTTGCAACATTATAAATAATAAATTGATTTTAAATAGAACAGCTTTCTAAAATTGTTAATTCAAGATTAACAAGAGATATGAAACTGAAAACGTAATATTACCTAAGAATATTCATTGTTTAATGCCCTTCCAATCAGCATACGTCTTATTTCACTAGTTCCAGCACCAATTTCATATAATTTTGCATCTCTCAAATACCTCCCAGTAGGATAATCATTAACATAGCCATTTCCTCCTAAAGGACAAAATTAATAATTTAAAAATCTTCAATTTATATAATATTAAATCTACCTTTAAAAATTTTATTCTTCAGTTTGGCCTAGAAATGAATTACAAGATTTTTTAAAAAAAAATCTTTAATTACATCAGATAATATCAATCTAATTAACCTTGATTTTAATATAATTTAAAATCATGTCATTTTGCAAAAGAATTCATTTTTATTAGACATAGTCTTATATTAAATAATACAAATGAAAAAATTATAGTATTTTTTGTAGCTTTAAATATAAATTCAAAATTTGAGACAGAAAGTAAAAATTTACTTATAATTTATAATATTATTTAATTTATGTATTTGCAAAAAATGCATAATAAAGTGGAAAATGGTGCATAATAGAATACTTTTGAGCATTACAAAAAAAAAATTTTAAAAATTTAAAACTAATTTTTTTTAAAAAATGTTAATAATTTAGAATATACTTCAATGATTTGAGTTCACCAATATTTTTGTTCTCAAAGCGCAAGATTTTTTTATTACAGTTTAATTTTCAAAGGTCTATACACATTAATTAGCTAGTAAGATAAGAGTTTGCTTCGTCATAGATGATTTAAGTATTCCATGACCAAAATGCTACCATTTTCTACAAAATAATATAGTAGGTAGATACTTTATTTACGCCATACTAGAGCTGCACAAAGAACTAATGGCAACGGTCTAGGAAGCATCCGCAAGTAGGATTCGAAGACATACCATCACAATTTTGATCCCCAATAAAAGGGATTTTAAAGGAAAAAATAATATACAAAGTTGAAAAAAGAGTTAACTATATTTTTAACTTAAAACAAAAAACTTTTTTTTTTTTAAATTTTATGTAAAAAGACATTTTTACCATTAAATCAGCATGCAAGAATTGATAAAAAATTGACCTTTATCTTTATGATTTAAAATTAATCAATCACTAACATCAGTTGCTCTTAGGCATTAAATTTCTGTTAAAGTAAAGCTCAGATGCTCTTTTCTAGATTTTCAAGAACCTCTAAAGAATCTAGAGGTTCAAAACTATTGATTTTAGCCATAAAATCAATTTGATTTCTATCCTTTATGTAAACTGTATAAAAAAAAACTGTAAACAAAAATTAAAAAGAAACAATCTTACCAAGACACTGAATTGCATCTAAGGCAACTTGTGTAGCTTTTTCTGCACAGTATAAAATGACCCCAGCACAATCCTTAAAAGAATTTTTTTTTTTAAAAAATACAATCAGATAAAATGTTTGTTCCATTTTTATCAGAATTAACTAAACTAAACATTTCAATAGCTGCTTAATTATTTTGGCATCAATTTGGTCTTTGTTATTGTTCCCAGAATTGTTTATTATTGTCTGTTATGACAGAAACATTTTATAGCGCAAGTGAAAATCGCTACTTTAATAGTGCTCCTAAAAATTTTTAACAGTTTGAGACTTAGAATCTTCTTTGTGAGTTGTCAACATATTTAGTTACTTATTTTCATTTAAATTAAAAATATTTCACTTTAAAATCATTTGTGAAAGCTTCAGAAGCAATCACCCAAATATCTGAAATCTCAATGCAATTCCAGATTAACCCATATACGTGTGTTAAAATCGCTCATTTATTGGATTAGAAAGGCTTTATCAGTTATTATTATATGGATAATAATGGTTTTATGATTTTTAAAAATCATTTTATTGGATAGTAATAGTTTTACTGGTTAAAGAAAGCATTTTATTTTTAATTTTCAGAACTTAAAACTTTTCGCACATAAAAATTAAACATTAATTAAAAATTTTAAAAAAAGATGTCTAGTGTCAAAGCTCTTTTACAAATGATAAATTAATAATTTCAATTATAATAGATTTTTACTGGCTCTGAAAATTAAATTCTGCATAATATCTCAAAGTTCTCAATCAATTTTAACTACATCTTCTTTGGTAAACAATAACTTAAATACAAAGGGACTATATTAGATTAAATTCTCAGTATTATGAAACTAATTCAATAGAACAGCTAATTGGGTAAACAATGCCTTCCGTAACACTTCATTTTTACAGGGAATTATTCTCAGTAAAAGCATATTTCAGAAGGTGGTAAATGGTTTTTCTGAATGAAATCAGCTCTTCAATAGAAAAAGTTGAAGTAGTAGTGCTTTTTTTAAATGATATACCTCATTGAACTCGTGATCTGCAAACTGACCTTACCACAGAATTATACATTTTATCATGCAATAAAAATGATATAAAATAATCAAAAGACAAATCTAAGCAAAACAGACTTAATTCAGAAAAGCACCATTAAAATTAAAGGTCTTTTTATTTCCTAATGTATAGTGTTAACTTATACTAACAGTGTTCCATTCTAACTATGTTGTTCCAGAATAAATTATTAAGCATTAAAATTAAAATATGTTTCGATATTATTATATTAATTGCATAAACAAATAAGCATAATTAAAACAAAAATATAGAACAGTTAATTTGCTTTTATGAAGAATGTTTACTTTTAACCTTTAATTCCTGCCTAACTCATAGCTCAGTTTGTTTCAGGTTTTTGTTGTCAACAGAAGAAAAGAAATTTCAGCAGTTTTTGACATTAAACACATTTTTTTTTTTTTCATAATATAAATATTCTTAATGCATTCTCAAAAAGCTGCTATTTTGCTATGAAAACTAACAATTATTTGCTATGAAAGTAAACATTTCAATTGTTTTACAGAAATCTATGTCGCAATAATTTCTCATACCAATTGTTATGTTTTAGGTTTCTAAAAGCTGTGTATTTTATTACCTTTAAACAAAAACATTTCATTTTCAAATAAAAATTTGTGTAGAGTTTCCTCAAAAACAAATTAGCTTTTTTTTAAATGAGCTCTTTTTATATAAAAAAATTAGAAGGACATCATTTTGCAATGAGTATAATTTTTCATCACCCTAAAATACAAATGCTTAACAAGATTTGTAATAAATGTTTAAACATTATAAAAAATAAAATTAATTAATTAACAGTTTATATAAATTACCTTTGAGCTTACATGTCCATTATCAGTGGCTCGAGCAGTATTATATAAATAGGATCGGCAAGCATTTAATGTAGTATACATATCAGCCAGTTTTCCCTGAATTAGCTGCAAAAAATTTCAAAATTTAGAAAATATATGATAAACTTAAATAATATAAATATATACAGAACAAGATATACTCTCAGCGGAAACTGAGAATTTTAAATTAAAATTTTAAAACCGTTCTATAAAAAATTTATTAGACTGTAGCAATATAACTCATATCAACTTTTCTTGCAATATACAGTTCTTGCACTTAAAATTATGCAAATATTAAAATAAATAACTCATTTATATCTATTATTAATTAAATTTTTTTTAAAAAAACTTTTCATATTTTACAGATTCCTTTTTTGTTTTATTCAACACTGTTAAAACTGCATATTAACTTAAATTAAATCCTTTATTAGAAATTGTAACTTAATTTGGACCTAAGTCTAAATTAAAATCACTTATAAGAGCCCCTAATTCCAATGACAAATGCAACATTTACTTTATTTAAGCTTAAAACCATTAAGTAATTACGATTTCATTAAAAAAAAATTAATTTTCAATAGACTTTTCTTGATCTTCTCAATACTGTAAAATATGGAACTTTTCAGATTTCATTAGTTATTACCCCAAATGTTTATGCAATTTGAAAAAACACAAAGTATAAATGAAAAGAATGATAATTACATGTGAGCATAATTCATTCAATGAATAAAAATTAAAAAATTACTAAGAATGAAATATTATAATAAAAATACCCATAAAAATTGAATAAATAAATATATAAAAACAATTTTATGATCATTCCAAAGAACTTGGGATAATAGCTCTGCAATGGATTAATAAAGTACAAAATCATTTACCTCAGAACTTATCTAGGATAAAAATAAAGAGAAAAAACTTGAAGTCAGCAATCTTGTTTTAAAATTAGATATTTCAATAGATAAGATTTTAAAAAAATTGAAGCAACAATGCAGTGCACAAAATATAAAACAGAAACTTTGATTCATTGATACCTAACTTTTGATTAAATTATATGATTTTCACCAATAAAGATGGAATCATAATGGATTAAGGTTCCAATTTTAAACATACCAATTTGTTTATACTGATGATATTTGCAGCTATAAATGAGACATAAAATCTTACTTTCCCTAAGTAAACTAAACACTTTCGTTTAACTATTTAAATTTTTGACAGTCAAAATAAGGGAGGCAGTTTCAGTCAGTAAAATATGGTTCCAATATTTGAATCAGGAGAGTGATGGAAAATTCAAGCTTCATAATGTTAATTAGACTTTATGGATATTTCATCTTTTCACTTAAATTATTTGAGGAAACCAACATTTTTTGCAAACAATTATAATACATATATAATATAATACATAATAATTATAATACATATTTTGCAAACAATTATAATACAATTATAATACATATTATATTTAAAGCTTCCACTGAAAAAAACTTTTTTATAATAATAAATTTTTATTTTAAAGAATAAATCATAATTATAAGATATATAATAATAATAACAATTCCATAATCATAGTAACAATAATAATAATAAATTGAGAGTGTTTTGAAACATAAAGAATGTAAATTCTTAAATTTTATTTTATTTTAAAAATCATTAAACCTCAACCTAATTTTCCTAAAT
Source organism: Parasteatoda tepidariorum (assembly GCF_982258835.1). NCBI lineage: Eukaryota > Metazoa > Arthropoda > Arachnida > Araneae > Theridiidae > Parasteatoda > Parasteatoda tepidariorum. The sequence continues at coordinate 52,864,364 of NC_141762.1, forward strand.
AATTTTAAACTAAATTATTTTATACAGAATAAGTTGAATAGTTCTTGAAAAAAATTTCAAAACTTAACTTTTTCTTAAATATTATTACTCAGAAACTATACAGCCGATTTCATATAAACTTTGTGCTTCATTATTGAAATTTGCAACATTTAAAATAAGGTAAAAATTTGTAATTAACTTTTCAATTCATTCCATCTTTGTAAAATTAATTAATTAAAAAATAATAAGTAATTTTAAAAAATTATATTTTGCATGAAGTTATCTACAAAAAAAAATGAATTTTACAATTGTGTGTAAATTTTTTTTGATTATTTTAAATGATTCTAATGACAAAGCAGAATACATACTGCAAAATTTCAACCACTTTCCCAACTAAATTCCAATTTTTTAAAAATATAAATGCATATTTTTTGTTTCACATCACAATTTATGTCTCTAAAAATAAATCAGTCACTAATATAAACAAAATATCAACTACACTAAAATTAAAGGAAAGCTAATATTTTTCCTTACTTATAAAATACAAATCCCATGGCTTCAAGTGGCAAAACATGGTTTTGGAGCATCTTTGGAGCAACAAAAAAGCAATTTTGGAGCAGCAAAACAAAGATTTGTAGTTAATAAATAGAATAAAAACAAGAATTTAATAACAAGAATTTTTAATTTTGTTCATTAATAACATATCTTATTTTTTACACTTTTCTGAAGGTCCCTGCATTAACAAATTAAGTTTCTTTTTGGTACCTTCCAATGCTGTTAAATATTCTGCTATCCTCGACTTAGCCTCAGATAAGAGGATCTGTCCGCTTTCTATAATCAATATGTCTATTATTTTACCCATCTTTAATATTTTGTTCAGCTGCGGCTAAGAGATCCTGAGAAGCCTTCAATTTTTTTTACAAATCAATTTCAGCAGCTTTCAATCTGCTTTCCTGTCTCAGTGTTTTTCGCTTTTTGCTTTCTTTTTTCTCAACCTTTAATCGAGCAGAATAATTTTTAAATGCTACACGAACCACTTTAATCATATCTTTGTCAACTTTAAAGTTATTTAAACCCCTATTTTGTTGATATATCTAGTAACAAAGTGATCATCTAGTAACTAAGATGCCTCTCCAGGCTATATAATGGATGGGGTTACTGTTGCCAGATATCTTATTGACTTAATAGAAGCTTCTTCCATTCTCATTACAGGATGCAACACTTTAAGATGGTACAGTAATCTATTTTTAAGAGGCAATACTTTTAATAAATTTTCTGCGCATGCCAAGTAAAAAGACCTGGCACCTAAATACATAATTTTTTTTCTGAAGAAGATAAGGATGTCATCGCCTTTGGTATCTAGTCCAACATCTATTAAATTCTAATTTTGCCAAATTTCTGCATTTTCTACATCCAATGATTTTAAGTCCTTTCCTGACAAACATGAAAAGCAGAACTCTTCAAGAAACGCCCTAACAATGCTTTAACTAGGAACACCATTTCATCACACAGCAAGTGAATCAATGGTGTTTCAGTTTTTAAAAGACCTAAAAATTTATTTAATAATGCCGAAATATTTCTTTAAAAAAAAGAGCTTTTGTCAAAAGAAATTTAAATAAATTCAATACTGAATGGCTCATACTATTTTTTAAATTAATAATTGCTTTATTTAATTCTGTAAAAGGTAATTCAAAACTGTAATTAATTTAACTATTATTTAAGGTTATCGAGTGTAATTTTCTTAAAATTTAAATAAATGTTATTTGTAATAGTACATTCAACAAAACATTAACAAGATTAATATTGATCATACCAAATTTATAAAAATATGTAAAGAATTAAGCAAATTAAGCAAACTTTAATAAATTTATATTACAAATGTAAATTAGTGAATGGCCCCTAATAATTTTTTATTGAATTTTAATTCAAATTGGTTACTTATAAAGTATTTCATTAATGAAATGATTAAAAAAAATTTAATAATTTTTAAATGCAAATACAATGAGTATTGAAGCTAAAAAAAGTTTGTCAGAAGTAAATTATTATATTGTCTCTACACTCATAATATTTAACAAATCTGTGACAATTAAAATTTTTTACATCAATTGTTTTAAATCAAATCATTAAAAGATGAATTGAAGTACTTTTGAATGAAAAATCTTAAAAACATAAAATTTTTTGCTGCATTTAAAATATTGAAACCCCCTCTCTTCATACTTATTTAAAATCTTGCCCCTAAATATTATTAAGTAATTTCCTAAAACAAAATAAGAGCACCGAAAATTTTGAAGGTAATAATACAATAATAAAATACAATAAGTAAAAAAAAAAAATATATTAGTAAAAAAAAGTAATAAAGTAAAATAATTGTTTAAAAACAATATGCAATTAGTGGATGGTCCCTCAGATAAAAAATTTACTTTATGAAACTCAATTAATTCTTATCTTTATTAAATGAAATGAATAAAAGGGAGATGGAAAGTTTGAGGTTATGAAGCTTTGTGATTCTTGACTGTTCTGAGGATCAACATGAAAATATGTACATAGTGGATGGTCCCCTAGTTAATTTAAAGATCATGGTACTAATCTATAAATAGAATAGCGCAAGAAGGCTATTAGCTTGCCGTTGACGAAGATGATGACACTTCAATAACGATGAAATCAGCAAGAGAAAAAAATTTTCGTATGCTATTAAAATTTGGCAAAGTTTAGTTGGTCCCCGAAAATTTTTTGGCGCAGACTCGGCGCAAATTTAACATAAAATGCCGTTTCTGCGCAGTAATACCGTAATGCGCAAATATACCGATTTGGCTTTGAATGTGCGCAGCACTTGAAGCCCTGAAATCCATGAATCATATATAAAAAGTTCAAAATAAGAAAATCAAAAGAAAAAAAAAAAGACGATCTCACTTTGCATTATCTGATGCTTACTTTAAACTGTCCCCTAATACTGAAAAAATGAACAACTAACAAAAATGGCTCTCAGTTTGTAGTGCATGCTTTACAATGTGCAATTACTATGGAAGAAATGGTATTTAAAAACTTCTTATACTTTATTAAAATATCAAAAAATAAGTACAATTTAAAAAGAAAATAAAAAATTAGTGTAACCTAGCTACTAAAAAAATCTGATATTGTATGGACTAAAAAAATCTCTAAATAAATGAACTATTCACTCTTTAGATTAATACACAATGACAATTATTTTAATACACATCATTTTCAAAACTATAGCTTATCTAAACACTAAATTTTACTCTTGATGGTTGGCAAGAGAAAACAGATGAGACTATTTACTAAACATTTAACAAAAACTGAACAAAATCTAACTATAAAGAATTTTCATAAGAATTTCAAGTTGACATAAAAAATATATATAAATAATAAATATGAAAATGCTTAAATCAGGTCAACAAACCTGAAATTCACCTATCCTTTGTCCAAATTGCTTTCGCTCGTGAACATATTGGAATACAATATCACAACAGGCTTGCATAAGTCTAAATAAAAATTTACAGTAACACTTAAAAGAATAAGAATAGAATAACTAAATTTTCAGTTAGAAAATATAAGAAAAGTAAATTCTTCATTTTTATTTAAATATCAGAAATATATCGTGTATCATAAGAAAACCTAAAAATACTTATAGTACACTGAAACCTCACGTTATGAACGCTCCTGCAAAACTATTTCTTATGAACCTTCCATGAAAAAACTATTACATTCTCTATCCTCAAAATGGATACTCCTGCATGGTTGGCATGGTTTAAACCAATAAGTTTAAACCATGGTTTTTTCCAAAAAAACTGGTTGTTTTTTGGTTTTTCGGAAAAAAACAAAAAATTGTTTTTTGGTTTCTTCCCAAAAAACCTGATTTTTTGCCAACCCTGTACTCCAGTGACCAGAGGTGGACAGCCATTTATACCCTAAACATTGCTTTCAATCTCTTCAAACCAGACTCTACTTCTTCTAAGTTTGAAAAAAAAAACTTCCTACTTTAAATTCAAAAAAGAAAAAAAAAGAAATATGCATCTTTAAACCATTTCCTTAAGCATGTACATTTTTTGCCTTATTCAGTACTAAAAAGATTGTTAAGCTGTTCTGCGACTAAATAATAGTAAAAATGCGACTAAATAAAAATAAAGTATCTGCAGGCTCATAATATTTTTTGAGTACAGAATGATTTGATTACATTATAAAAATGACAAAAAAATATTTAACTATTAAAACATGAACACATGTATTTTTTCCAGACAAAAAAAAAACGATATATACACGCAGATTTACAATAAGAACATTAGAAGAAAATTAATATAAACAGTAATAAACAAAAATGAAATTAAAGAACGGCATTCATATTAACTGCATTCATATTATTCCATTACTGTCAAAATAACCAGTTATTATATTGTAAAGTGTTTAGTGTTAAGTAATTATTATCATATCAAGAATTAAGTAATATTAATAATATTTCTTCACCACAAAATCCATATTTAACTTCATATGTCAAACTTGGGGAACTATGTTTCATTTTTATTAGAAACAAAATTTTGTTAAAGTATTTCCTACTGTCACTGTAATTGTTTATTTTTGTTGTCAAGTGATAATTATGTCCAGTTATTCATTTGACCGCTAACGATAGGGTCACAAATTTTTGGGCTTAATGAGCAACTTTATCATATTTCTTTTATCTCTTTGGTAGCAGCACACATAAAACTAAACAACCTTTTTCCACCTTGCAATAAATTATGATTATGTTGTCCTCTGCTTCTTATTTTATTTTTTCCATAAAAAACTTTTTTTTGTGGATACTTTTTTTAATATATATATATATATATATATATATATATATATATATATATATATATATATATATATATTTTAAATGGCGGGCACTTGGGGTTTGTCCCAGTGGGCACCTGTGGCGAAGCCATGGCGGTGGAGCAGCGTCGCCCACGTCACACAACCACAAACCTGTTTATAGGGCGGGTCACATTCACACAAAGAGGAAAGGACATAGAACACAGGGAGAGAAAGAATCATCCATGCCCTGAGCAGGATTCGAACCCACGGCCAATGGCTCCGCAGTCAGACACGCTAACCACTCGGCTACCTGGTCGGCTTTTTTTTAATATATTACAAAAATATATTTTAAAAAACGTATCCACAAAATTGGAGAATCTTTGCCAATGTACCCGTACAAGGCGTAATGAAAAACAGTGACAGAAAAGTTATGAAAAATATGCATAGGAAGTTGGATATTGCTCCATTAAATATGGTATTACTTCTAAACAATGTAAGTCTCAAAATATATTCAAACAATAAAAAATTTTTACAAACTTATAGATAACACAATATGATAAAGTATTTGAATTAAAATAACTGAAAATAAACTGAATCTTTGAATATCTGTAATTATAAAAAGTGAAGTCCTCATTTACTCAAAGTCCTCATTCATTCATTCAATTACTCACTAATTCTCCCACTTTCCGTGAAGTTAAAAAGCTAACATTTGGAACAAGAGTTCTTTACGAGATAAATAGAAAAACTATAAAAGTTTCATTTTGATATTTTGTAAGTACCATGGTAATTAGCCAAATTGATGGTAATGCAGGTTTTTACCAAGATAGAAGTCTCAAATTTGGCTAACTAACTGGGAGTCCTCGAACAGGATGTTAAATACAGCTAATCTTTATTTTGATGAGATGAAGAATGAAAAGCATGTTTTGCTTAGTCTAATAGCGCAATGCCACCAGCAAGGACAAAATATGGTAATAAATTTAAAAATGCAATTATTTTAACATTATAATTTATGTTGGCAAATATCTTTCAGTTTCGTAATGTTGTTCAGCATAGATATAATAATTTCTTCCTTTTTTCCTCCTTGTATGAAGAACATGTATTCAGTTGGTAATTCATAAAAGAGCAATAACACTATAAGAGGATTGAGATGGGTCTTACTGTGTGCAACAACAAAAATTATCACAGACAAGAAAATTGGTTAAATTATTTCATTATATAGATTTTTATGACTAGTATCAGCAAAATACATGTATTAATTATTGCTGCAGTATCACATTCATATTGTGCTTGGCTTTATTAAAATATAAATAAATTCATAAATTTTATAAAATTTACAATATCCTAATTTATAATATCAAAAATTAATTAAATGTTAAATTCAATATTGTAATTATAGAGTTACAATTTTTGTAGACTTCTTACAATTTTTCAATTAAGATAATGGACGATGAGAAGTAGACAATAACAATTTTTTGATTTCCTTACTTATTTAAGCACCCATAATTCATAAAATTTAAAAACACAATTAGTGATAGTTGCTTTTCATTAACATATTCATTTCTTAAGATTTTTTTTGCTTTTATATTCCTTAATTTTTTAACTATTATCTAGAGCAAATAGCAACAACTGTAATGAATTAACATTACAAATGCTTACTGAAAACTTTTGAAGATATGTAATAGAAGAAAAAAAAGTATCTTGCACATAAGAATAAGTAATTTTATTTCCAACTCATATCTACTTGCATTTTAGAATTTATATCACATTGAAAATAATGCCAATTAACCATAGCTTACCCAACTGGACCAGCTGCTAATACCAATCTTTCATAATCTAATCCACTCATTAAGACATACACCCCTTTCCCTTCTGAAGACATAATATTTTCAGCTAGGGAAAAAAAATTCATAAAATTTCAAATTTTATATTATTAAAAATTTCAACTATTAGGCAAACTCATATCAATACAGGAACATCAAAAGGAATGCTGTGATTTTAAACCTCGTTACAAATTCATTTTGAGCATACAGAAATAATCCTTGTGTCGAATTCAAGTAAACAAATAAAGGTTTTGTTAATCTTCTCAAGAATGGCATTAACGGTTTTCTCACATAAAGCAATTTTTCCAGTCTAAATGTGTTAAGCCAAGAGTTTTAGATCCCTCAGAAATAAAAAATAACTACAAGAAACTTTATCAAGATTTGGTGGAAATTAATGTTTTTATCCAGTTTGATGTTTTAGAAACCGTAACCATAAATCATGTGATTTCTCTATATCTTTGCATGATACTTTAAATAAAAGGCTGTCCCTGCGATGTATTGATTGGAAACTAAAAGTCAGTAGTCTCTAGTACGCTTTAATTTGACCCCTCAGAGCTTTCTGGGCATAAATTAAAATTATTGAGTACAGTGATATAATCACTGATATCAACACCCTAAAAAAAAACTTAGCATTTGAAATTTTAACATCAGAGATGCTTCACAAAATATGATAGGAGATTGAATATCTTTACTTGATACCAGTTAGGTAACTAATTGTGTCCATATTGAAACACGTGGAAATACTTATAAAACATAATAATATATTTTAATATCAAATTTATGTTCATGTTTATTTATTAAGTTGCATAATTCTATTTCGTGGTAACTCATTTTTTTTATGATCCTGTATACATCATATAAAAATAATTTTATTAAAAAAGTAATATACCTTAATAATTCATAGCTGAAACTTTGGTATCAAAATAGAATTCAAACTATATTTTTTTTAAAAAAAATAGATAACTAGCAATTAAGTATACATGCTATTCAGGTAAATTATTTAATTTTCTGTTCAGTTATAAATAGAAATTAGTGAAACTAATATTTGAGTTTTTTGTTACGAGAAATTTGTAACATGAATGTATCTTTGAACACATGAATGTATCTGTACAATTGTAAAACTAACAAATTCAAAACAATACATTATTTTTATCGTTAAATGTTCTACAACTTGTTACTATTTTAGCATATATGATATTTTCCATGAATTATAATCAAGGAAACAGGTTATGTATGTACATAATAAACTTAGATGTATGTATGTATGTTATGTATGATATATATATACACACATATGCAAGTAATATATATATATATTTCAGCAAGTTTGTTTTCTTCAGGTTAATACAATTAAGAGAAAAACCATTTCAAATGTGAAATACTGGTACATTAATAACCAGTATTTTATAATCACCAGAAATTTGAAGGCAATCACGCAAACGAACAAGCACTGTGTCATACAGACGCTGTATGCTATTTTGTGGAATGGAGTTCCAGGCCTGTTGCATGCCGTACAGCAGTATCTTCCCTTGAAAACTGCTGACAACACTCATGCACAGGGATACATTTCTCCCGTCTTTCTGCAACGTCGCATCCACCTTCTAACTGCCTATTGCACGACCAAGTTCAAAGCCAGTTAGCTGTTGATAATGGCTTCTTCGTCTTCTTAAATGTGTTCTTGACTAACAGCAACTCACCCTGTCAAAATTTAATGAAAAGTAACGTATATGAACTGTAGAACACAAATTTAAAGCAATCCTGATTTGCATGTTCACAGTGGCACTACTAGCGCTTATGCGCCAAGCACGAAGTTTGAATAACCATCATCTTCTAGTTGTATAAACAAATCTACCAAATTTAGTTAATCACAACTCATATTTGATGTTATGATTTTTTTTCCGCAAGTATATATATATATAATGAATTAGTACTTAAAAAATATTTTGAAATATTTTTTAAATTATAAACAGCAATTATACTTTGATAAACACGTGCAAAAGCTACCGACGAAAATTAGAGCAGATATCTATTATACAAAAAGATAAAAATAATAAAACAATATGTAATAAAAAGTGTTGTAATTCATCATCAGCAGTATTACATATCTTTGAACAAAAAAAAATGCTTGGTTTCGTTTAAGCAAAGTGGCGAACAGTAAAAATTAACAGTTGCTGTCATATTATATGGCCGTGTTGCTATTACATTAAAAAAATATTTGCGCTCTCACACATAAAAAACAATTGCACAGTATCTAAAGAAGTAACAGCAGATTTTACGCATTTAAGAATCTTACCGGGGACCTTGCAATTTTCAAATATCAATTCACATGTAGGTGATCCTCTCATTCCTAATTTATCAAGTGGTTTTCCAGTACTAAATCCTGGCATTCCCTGTGAAACAAAGATTGTATAATTGTCTAACCAACAATGTAAATGCACAAAAAAAACCTAATATTAACTGCATACAATAAAAAAGAAATTACTACAATGAACACATTATAAGTTTTAAAAACCCTGCAAGAAAAGCCTCATAAATCTAAAACTGAAACATTTAATGAGAATGAAACAATCACAATTAAAATCAACTGTTAGAAAACTTAACTGTATTCACCACAACTTTACTACAAAATATTAGTAAAATACTAAACAACAATTGTCGCAATCATTAAAATTTAGAAGGAAAAAAATAGATAAGACTTACTTTTTCAATTAAAAATGTGGTGATTCCATGTTGAGGTTTGTCAGTATCAAACTTAGTTTTGGCATATACAACAAGAACATCAGCAATTGATCCATTGGTTATCCAGAATTTTGAACCATTTAATACATAATGATCTCCTATTATAAAGACATGAAAAATTAGCTTCATATGATAAATTTTTTTAGAAACAATTTTGAATATACTTCACGAGATAGCACCCAATTAGTTAAGCAATAATCATAAACATTTATTTTTTCCTTAATAAAAAGCAACTTTTTAAAGAACTGTAAAAAATTATAATCAAGATAGATTTTCTAAATTTTCCTACGATTGCATAGCCATTTCTAAGGAAATTTTACTAATATTGAAATTTTACTAATAATTTTTCATGTTGCTCGACTCAGAAACAAAAAATTTAAAAAAAAAACATTACTTGCAAAGTCATTGGCTAGTAAAACAATAATTGAAAAATTAGCCATCCTATCAAACAAAACCAGTAAATAGAGGATAAGCAAAAAGTAATCATCTTAGACACAATTATAGTATTTATCTTTAAAACAATTGAAATTACAGTCAGGAAATGCATTACATAGCTCTAGAAAAAGAACAACTTTCGAAGCAACAATAGATGGGAAACAAAATACTCAGCATACACAATAATTCAGCTAAATCAGGGGTCCACAATCTGCGGCTTGTAAGCCGTGTGCAGCTCTTTTGATGTTAAGTTGCGGCTCTCCAGTTATATGCGAAAAAATTAGTAATGTATTCTCAAAACAAAATATTTTAAGAAAAAAATATTTTTAAGTGCCTAATTTCAAAATAGCTTCTATTTCATAATCGTTAATTACAAACCACTACACTTAACATGACCGTAATGAGATAAAATTGAACTATTGTTTTGTTCTTAGAGATAGAATACATAAAGGGGTAACATCAATTCAGCAGAAAAAAATTAACCAAGAAATTCTAACTTTTCACTGCATAATTCAGCAAGAAGTGCTTTGTGCCCGAACATTTCTAGCCGAAATAGTTGAGGTCACGAATTTGGTAGTTAAGATTATTAACAGCAACTTCACAAAACCACAGTAAGATTGCCAGTTTAAAGATTTCCTCGAAGAAATAGATAGCCAATTTTCTAACCGATTTCTGCACAATAAAGTGCGATAGCTTTCCAGAGGTAACATATTGCAAAGTTTTGCTTTGTGCTTGAGTAATATAAAAACATTCCTTAATTGAAAAAGCATTGAACATTACTAATTGGAAGAATACAAAGAGCTGCAAAAATTCAACTTCATGGTTGATACTAAATGAAATAAATCTAAAACTGCAAGGAAAGGGCAACCCAGCCTACGCCTTGCTTGCAGAAGTAGTTTGCTTTGGAAAAAATTAGTTATTTTTGTTGAAGACATGGATAAGCAGTAAATTAATTAATTTTGAAAATTATAAGACAAATAGATATAATTATAAGACGAATTCCTTCAGCATAGGTTTAAAAAACATGAAGGATGGATTCGCTGTGAGTTTCAAGCAATCCAAAACAAACAAAATTTAAACAACAAGTTATAAGCCAGATTTAATTTAGCTTTTAAAAGGCATCTAAAGCCAAAAGCTCTCAATGATGTAACTATCTACATTTGTGTTTTTATATGAATAAATATTATTACGCAATTAAAGTTGTTTATTTTAAATCAAATACATGTAAGTAAATACTATATTCTTAAATCGAAAATTTTTAGTGGCTCTTTAACCCACTGACGGTTCTGCATGCAAAAAGTCTTATTTTAACCGACAGTCTTCACCGCACAGCAAAACCAGTTTTTCTATGTTATTAGATAGGGATATAGAGTATCGGGGAGAGACATTCTCCTAATCTTGCCCTTTTGCTAAACCGCCAGTGGGTTAAAAACTGGAATATTTTGTAAATTGTAACTTTTAACTCTGACGTTTCAACAGGTTACGGAGCCTTGAGCTAAACACATTAATTCAGCTAAACACAATAATTTAGCTTAAGAACAAATATAAAACAAAATTATGACTTAAATACACAACATATTCATTAATGAGAAATTGATTAATAAACTCATGTTTGTGAAAATTGCAACACCATGAAGGACTTACGCGAGTGAGCTGAAATTTTCAGGAAATGCAAAGTAGAGCATAATATGTAAATGATTAGAATTTCAGACCCGTAGCGCATGCGTATGCTGAGCAGCGCCCTCTGAACGGCGGTTGGATCCAAATAAATAGACGGCTGTAGCGAGGCGTGTATGGTTATCGGTGGTTATCTGCTAGTGGTAAGCGCTAGCTCAGACATTACTTATGCCTCTTCGACGAAAGAGAGCGAGATTTCAACAACTTACGGAGTTTGAAAGGGGGAGAATCATTGACCTTCGTGAAGCTGGATTTTTTTATCGAGCAGTAGCCGCTCGTGTGCAGCGTAGCAGCAGCACAGTGATGCGTGTTTGGAAGCAGTGGACGGACGAGTGTCAGACAACTCGGGAATCTGGTAGCGGACCCCGAAATGTCACGTCAGCTTGCGATGATAGACACCTGGTCCGTATGGCGCTGACAGATCGTACGGCTCCCTCTAGACAACTGGCAGCACAGTGGTCAATAGCTACAGGCGTTTCATTGTGTGCTTCATCAATTCGTAGACGTCTGGGGTGCCATAGCATATCATGGACGACCTCAATTGCTACAAATTGTGGGTAATCTGAACAACAACCGGTACATCAGTGAAGTTTTACAGCCCCAAGCTGTTCCCTTCCTTCAAGCCTTGCCAGGCGCTGTATTTCAACAAGCAATGCCCGCCCTCATATTGCTAGGATTGTTCAATCCTTCCTTGCATTGCGGCAGGTACAGCTTCTTCTTTGGCCTGCGTATTTCCCAGATATGTCACCGATTGAACATGTGTGTCATTTCGTTGGTCGGTACCTCGCTCCTGATCTTCGTCCTATTGCCTCTACAGACGAACTTTGGGTACGCATACAAACTATATGGAATGCTCTTCCTCAGACAGACATTCAAAATTTGCCTGACTCCATGCCACGTCATGTAGCAGCGCTTATTGCAATGTGTGGTGGCTACACAAAATACTGATTTCGATCTCTTGTTATTGTTTGTTTGCTTTGAAAGTTTAATCATTTATTTGTACCACTACCACTCAACTGTGTAGTAAATTTCATTCAATTATGACGATATCTTCATGGTGTCACAATTTTCACAAACATGAGTTTACTTCATTCATTAATAATACTTCATTCATTAATAATACTTCATTCAATCATAGTTAATTTAGAATTCATTAATGCTTCATTCGTTAACAAAGATTCTGAAGTTATTAATACTTCATTAATGAGAAAGAAAGGAGCATTTTACCTGATTTCTCAGCTCTTAATTTCATAGAAACCACATCGGATCCAGATCCAGCTTCACTCATAGCTAATGCACCAACATGCTCTCCACTTATCAGCTAAAAATTAATATGGACTTTAAATATAAAGATTCAAAATGAAATACAGTGACTAAAATTAAAAAATTATTATAGAATATCTTAATTTCACTAATAACAAATAATAATAAATAAATAACCATTATTAAATAAAAGCTTAACACTATTATTCAAAAAAAAAAAAAAAAAAAGCTGTTTGAAAACTATCAAAAATGTTAAAAAATATTAGTTCATGATATAAAGTTATTAAAACAAAATAACTAATAAACTATTATGGCATATAATGCATTTTAGTACATTTGATGCAACTCTGAAAAAGACTGTCATTAAGAAGTGTCAGAATAAATATAAAAAAATTTATCATAAATATAGTGTAAGTGTTATATAAACAATGTTCCATTTATCAAGTAATTGAATGACATTCAGAGCTAAAGTTGAATTTAATGAAATTCACAGCAGAACATTTAAAGCAAACATATGATCAAACATACTTTATGTGTTTGATCATATATTTGCTTGCAAACACACTTTATGTGTTTGATCATATGTATCATGCCAGATAATCACTTTTACTTTACGGGGAAAAGCTCATTTCCTAGAAACTCTTTGTAAAGACTCACATTCTGGATAATTTGTTTAAATTTAGTACCACTACACAAAACAAATATAATAAGAATCATAGTACCTTTGGCAAATACTTGGCTCTCTGAGCCTCATTTCCATTCCTAGCAATTTGGTTAATGCACAAATTGGAATGAGCACCATAGCTAAGAGCAATAGCAGAAGAAACTCTAGACATTTCCTCCAGGATGATAATATGGTCCAAAAATCCCTGACCTGAACCTCCATATTTTTCTAAAATCAATTAATTTAAATGAACAAATTTAAAAAAAAAATGATACATTCAATTGTGCCTCATAAATTTACTTTAATGCTTACCAGGTACTGTTATTCCATGAAATCCTAAGCTTCCCAGCTTTTGAAAAAATTCCTGATAAATAGTTCGGAATTTTAGTGAATAGATAAATCAACCAAAATAATTACAAAAATATTAAATAAACATATTTATTCATTACAAACTTAACAATCATAATCAATCAATGTAAGTATAAAGCAGCTATAAAATTGTTCTAAAAGTAGTGAACATTTTCTTAATTATAACAATATTTAACAAATCAAAGAAATTAAAAATTTAGTTTTTCAAATATATCTAAGTAATTAATGTAAAATAAATAATTATCTAATGCAATCTAGATAGAATTTTTAGAAATTACTAATTACAGTATTTACATTATTTATGCTCAATTTATAAATTTATGTTGAAGTGCATATAAATGAAAATCCATTATAAGTAATTAACTTTTTTCTAAATTACTTTTTAAGAATACATATAACAGAAGTTATTGTTATCATTATTTTATTATTTTTTTTAAATAGCTAACGAAACACATCTGTTCACTTTTTTTCCTTTCTGGGACAAATTTGAATTCCAATGAAAGAACATTTTGAGGCTACCCTACTTTCCCATGCCCAATGTGTTAAAACTTGAATATTGTGCAGGCACAATAATTTTAATCAGTTAGAAAGACAAAACTTGAAGAGAAAAAAATACTGTGTTTTAAAAAGTTTAAACAATCTAAATATTTTATTAATTTTAATGAATTTTCTTATTTATTAATAAGTCTTAGAATATTTCTTCAGAAGTATAGGTGCTAGTAGTACACTTTAGGATCAGGATCATGACAAGTTACAGAAACTTGTAAATTTCTAAAATTTAAATCTTTATACTTGTGGCTGTTACAAGTGTTTTCATTCAATATATAAACTTTTGATATGACTTATACCCTGCAGCAGGATTTTTTCGAACTTTCCGAGACAATTCTCTCTAGTACTAATACCTTTCTGAGAGACATTTTTAATAGTAGCAAATATATTTGTGACTAATTTAAAATAACACAAGTGCTTTCTGTTTATAAAAAGAAAAAAAAAGCCTCAATTCATAGAACAGTATATAATTTTTTTTAATTATAAATGTAAGTTTTTATTTATTTTTTAATCTACACATAAAAGAATACGTATTCTAATACTATTGGCGATATTCTCCTGTTCTAAAAAAATATTTGTATAGTTAATGTTTTTAAAATTTTTGGTGTTTGGAAATATTTTTTTATATTAATCTGAAATTCCAGATAAAACCAGCAAATGTGAAATTTCTTACTATCAAAAGAAAGTAGGAAAAAAAAAATCGCAAGCGTACGCGAAAAAGCTATTTTTTAAATAAAACTCTGCAGAAAGAGGAAAAAAGTTCTGTGGAAAAAAGTATTTCAAAAACTTCTGCAGATAAAAAAAAAAAAAAAAAACGCCTTTGCTTCCCAAATAAAAAATCTTTCCACAAGAACTCTGTAATGTTCTGCGACAATGTCGCCACAATTCTGCTTCGGAGAACTTATACAAGTAATACTGAATTTATATAGTTAACATTAAACTTTAATTGTAGTTTATTATATATTCATCACAATTTGGAATTATATAACTTTTGAAATTCATAATTTTGATAAATATGGAGAACAAGAACTCTTACAGATGTTACATAAATTACAGCCTCTAAAAAAATATAGAAAAAAAATAGCACTAATGAAATACATTATGTTCAACTAACACTCGCCACATGCTTTATCAAACAGCATGAAAATAAGGTACGACTTGGACAGTGTGTTAAGTGAGAGGAGCATGCATGGTTGCAATTACTGGAGGCCAGCACAATTGTATGCAAATCACGATTTCAGACACTTGTGATGATGTAAACATATCATTTTTAAACATAACACTGTGTATTAAAAAATATGACAAACATTCAAAAGTAAATATAGTAATGAATTAAGTCTGCGATAATGGAAAAAAATCCACCATTATAAACAAATATTCGGCAATAAATATCAGTACTGAAATACAAGTGACAACTCTAAACTTTAATTTACATAATATATAATGAATGTTTACCCACACAGGTGTAGATAAAACCTCAATTGTAAATGAAACATACGATTTTTAGCAAATAATGTCCATTGATCAGCACAATTTGTATCATTGATTAATGGAATGTTACAGAATTTGATTAACTGATTATATAAACTATATTATATAAACAGATACTAAATTAACCTTTACACAACTAATCTTATAAAATTTTCTATATTTTCAAAAAATATTTTTTTTTAATACGAGACCTTCCTAATATCAGGGATGAGATTAGCTAAAACGCAAAAAAGCTGAATTTCCACGATAGTAAATTTTACGCAAGCGCAACCCTTTAATAATAAATTCCAGACAGTTTAAGGTAATAAATAATGTGTTGACATACAATTGTGTACTAATCTATTATTATAAAAACGATTACATTGATACTTAACATTTAGTGAAAAAAAATTACCAATTGAAAAAATAAAGCTGGAAATTATATTTTTCCTCAGTTCTCATAAGAGACAATTACTACTTGAAAAACTACCTGGTTTAGCAAATTAAAACTACTGAGAATATATATTAATATTTCATTTTTTTTAATAAATACTGTTATGTGATTTATAGCAAATATATCAGTAATATTACTTTTTAAATTATATTGGAAAAAAAACTTTAACAATGGACCGAATCATTATGTTCATATTATAGTCTAATCTAACTACAGCCCTCTGAAACATATCAATAACAGTGAAGTAGAAATATATAGTAACTCCTTAACATACAAAAATTGCTATTTTAGTTTGAAAATTTACATGACAATCAGCAACTGTTTAGATAATTGTTTTTTATTTGATAAGAATTTTGCATTTTATAGCATAAGTAACAGCAATTATAAATAAAAATTTGATGATGAGTTAATTAACTCTTTTTCCCCAAAAAGAATTTTTTAATTAAATCCCTTTTTAAGTGATTGCTTTTGTTTGCTATATTTAGTCGTTAGTCCATCTTCAAACATCTTGTGACAAATCCTATTTTTTCTTCTTTGCAAGCACAGAATGTAAGTTTTGAATATATTCCCTTCCAGTTTCTCTGATGTTGTAACACTTACATATACTAATAATCGTCGTTAGAAAAACAGTCACCTTTATAGTAACTAATTTTAAAAAATATTTACCTCTTACAGGAATCGCGATAGTTGATCTTAAAATTGCGTGAATATGAATAACAAATATGGATTTTGAAATCACATGAATATGAAACTAGATATATGATTTTGAAAATGAGAAAATACAAACTGGGATATGGAATTTTTAAAACGCGTAAATACAAATCACGATTCATAATTTTTAGATCGCGTAAACACGAGATTTACGCGATCTAGATTGCATAAATAAGAATTATGATGCATAACTTTTGGAAGGCGTGAATGCGAATCCCAATGCCTTATTTTAAAATCATGTATAAATACGAAAATCAATGTTTGATATTATAAACCGCATGAGTAAATCAACTCATTGAATTTTAAACTTTCGTGAATATGAATCACTACATAGGTTTTTAAAAAGACGTAAATACGAATCACAATATCGTATTTTTAAATCTCGTAAATAAGAATCGCAACATACAATATTCAAATCGCGTGAATAAGAATCGCAGCATGCAAATATGAAAAGCTATGTTTGATATTAAAATCGTGTGAATAAGAATCGAGATATTAGCAGATTCCAGGCTTGGGACCTCTAAAAGGCTTGTCAGAAGCAGCGTCGTTTGAACTACGAAAATCGGATCTATCTGGAGGGCGGGTAAAAAATTCGGAAAATCTTATCTGCTGCGTGTAAAAGGGGAGAAAATAGGTAAAATAAGTAAAATTGAGAAAGGATTGATAGCTATGTAGTTTGAATTTTCTATTTCTCTTTGAAAATCGGTAAATTTTTCCGAAAAAGCGGAAAATCTGAATTTATGATAAATAAAAAAAAAAGCTGAAATTTAAGAGATAAAGTGAAAAAAGCGGAAATCTCATCCCTGTAATATATATAACTATGTTTTTACTGTTCCAAAAATTATCATTATGCTTAGTGAAAGGAAGTAATTAAATAGAATAGGAAGATAAACAAAAATATAAAAAAATTAAGCATGAAATAGGATCTATTAAAGATCTAGAAAAGCTCTAAATCTTTGAACATTTTATCTTCAAATAAATGGCGTTAATGATGTTTCATGAAATAATAAAAAATTATGAATACTCATACATATCAGAAAGGACAACTATTGCAAAACAATTTTCAAGAAAATATAAGGAAAAAAATTGCCCTCCTTGCCATATGAAGATTAATAAGATTTAACAAAAAAATTTATGAATAATTCAAAAGTCTTACCTTAAACTGAGGAAATGAATTGTTTTTATCAATTTCATAAACATGTGGTGCTAGTTCTTTTTGGCAGAAAATAAAAGCAACTTCTCTTAACTAAAGTAAATGAGAAAAATAATCAGTAAATCTACACATAAGAAAAACAATCAATAATCATGTATACATTCATGTCGTTCTTATTTTCATACTATATAAAGAATAAATATACTAGTTATATTTTGCTGATGTCATATATATATGGCTCAATTTCTGGTTAGAGTAAACTGAAATGCAGAAACCCCACAATCCCAAAATTTCATGATTTGAGTAATACAATTTACAATTAAATTAACAATAATTCTCACACGCAAGAAAGCCAGTTCAACTATTTTATATACCAGCAGTGGGGAACCTACAGCCTCCATGAGTTTCTTGTGCTGCATCTAGCTCTTTTATTAATTAGTATTTAATTATATGGATTACAACAATTAGAAAACTAATAAAATTAAATAACAAGACATTGAGGGGGTAGGTTTATTGACTATATCAACCTTCATCTATTAAAAGGTACCTCAAGATAGAACCAAGTTAACACGTTTTATATATACTAGTGAATTGATAATTAATATTTGTAGTGGTATTTAATATTTACTCCCCTTCCAGAATTTCATCTTTAATAGAATTCGATGAATGAATCGGGTCAGGTGGGGGAAAGTGGTGGTAAAATCAAGTTTTTTTTTGGAAAAAGCCTTATAACAGTAAGTTTTAAGCACTAGATATCAGGTTTTTAGTAGATATTATATACATTAGACTTATATAGGTTAGAAATATTGTGTTTATATAAAATTTTGCCAAGAAAATTTCTTGTAGATTCATTTTACAGGGTTCCCACTCTATGACGAGATTGAAATTCAAGGACTTTCCAGGACTTTTCAAGGACCTCAACAAAATTTTCAAGGACCTTAATCTAAGACCAATTTTAAAAATTATTCTCTTCTATTTTACTAGAAGCAACAATGCTTGTTGTGGCAATAATTAATTTCAAATATAATACCTAAATGCTTTGCCTATATAGAGAGAAGAGAGTATATGTATTATGGACTAAAATTTATATTTTTTTAAAAACAACCCTACTGGTTTTACATATTAATTCACAAAATCATTTTCAGCACAATCTATAACTAATGGTAATGAGGTGTTAATGGTGAAATCCTTTAATCCTGTGCATTTCCATGTGAAGGCTGCATGAAAGACAGAGCTAAATCTTAGGTATTCCATATTCCATGACTATTCCATAACCCCCTCCTCTCCTCTATTAAACATCGTTTCTGAAATTATTCATCCATAATTTACACAACCTTCTCTAAATGTTATGCAGCAACAATTCTTTCTGAAAATAAAAATTCGAAGGAACATACCCAATTTTCACCATGTTTAAAAGCATTATTCGTTATGTGTAATCCACAACTGCCAATGAATATGACCTGGTGGGAATATTTCTCTTTTAATTCCCACTGAAGCTTCTAATAGAATTTTCAATGAACATAGGGTCCATCCATGGATAATTGAAGTATTTTAGAAAGCTTTTAACCATCATCCATGCATTTGTAAAAAGAGGACAAAATATTTTCTGCAGTTCCATGACCCATAAATTGGGAGGTAAGATACTTAGTGCAAACTTTATTATCAATTCCTTACCATAATGTCCATCTGCTTAGATTGTAGAGACTGATTTAACGTCTCATCAAAGAGTACAGTGTAGCAATCAACATTCTTCAGCTCATTTATAAGAATCCCTTTGAAGTATAGTGCCAATCCAAAGGAGCCCAAATAGGCTCACTTTGTGGCACTACAAAAAAATTGTCTCGCTATACAGCTATCAGCAAACATTTTGGATAACAATTTACTGATCCCTTCACAGGAGTTACATGAATAATTACTAGTGATGCACTTCAGACTCCAGAGAATTTCAGCATCAAGCACATTCCTTTTGACCAGATAAGAAGACAATGTTACCTCGGCCACTAAAGTTTCTGTTTCACATGGGGCACACGATGTTGAAGGAGTATTTACACCAGATGAATTAGATGTTCATGTCTTTGGAAAAAGAGAACTCAGGGCATGAGACTGCTTTTTTGTTTTACCTTTCTTTGATGTGTGATTTCAGAGCAGATTCTTCCATTTTTGCGATATCAATCTCCTTCATGCACTTGGCTCTGAACTTCTTTTCGGGCATCGATAAAATCCATTCTTTATAAGCTTGATTATCCATCCATTGGGGATTAAAATAGCACTTCCCAGGCATAACTAGTCTAAACTACATAACACAAATACGAAGCCATGCCTTTGCGAATACGCTTTACAATAAAGTTTTGAAATGACGCAAACGTAAGGACAAGTGCCAGGGATGAGAGTAGTCAGAGAGTAAAAAAGAGGAAATCCAAGAATATATATAGATATAGATGTATAAAAATCGCACTTTTTTTGTCAACTTTTTGTTTAAACTTGTAATACATGTGATTATAAATCCCGAATGAGGCTCTTAAATCACGTGAATATGAAACTCCAGATCGAACTTAAAAAATGCGAAAATACAAATCATGATGCGTAATTTTTAGATCAAGATGCATAATTTTAAAATCGCGCGATATTACAACCGCAAAAACGAATCACGACATTGGATTTTAAGCTCGCGTAGCTACATTGGGTTTTAAAAGCTCGTAAATACAAATCGCGATATTGGTTTTTTAAATCTCGTAAATAAGAATCGCAATGTACAATATTTAAATGGTCTGAATAAGAATCGCAACGTTCAACTTTTAAATCAGGTAAATACGAAAATCGATGTTTGATAATAAAATCGCGATTTTAAAAATGCAAAAATACAAAACACGATATTAGATTTTTAAATCTTGTAAATACTAGTCATAATGTGCGATATTTAAAAAGCGTAAATAAGAATTGCAATGCACAACTTTTAAATGAGGTAAATACGAAAATCGATGATTGATATTAAAATCGCACGCTCTGCAAATATCTCGATTTTTAATCGAGATATTTGCAGAGTCTGGACTTGGGATTTCTAAAAGGCTTGTTTTAATTGTTTTTTGTTTACACAATAAATAAAAATTTACTATATTAATTGAATGAGCAAATAAATATTTTCACCACAAATCCACCTCTATTTTTTTCGCTTTTTTTGTTTGCTTTCTCTCCAGAATACAAGAAGCAGCGAAGTCTAAATTACGAAAATACGAGCTATCCCGCCGATGGATAAAAAATACGGAAAATCTTATTTTCTGTGCGTGAAATCGGAGAAAATAGCTAATATAAGTAAACATGCGGAAGGATTAGCAGCTAGGACGTAGTTTGAATTTTCTGTTTTTCTTTGAAAATCGTAAATAAATATAATAATTTGACTTCAACGACTGAATTTTTTTTTAAAAAAACGGGATATTTATAAATAAATAAAAAATAAAAAAACGAAACTTTTAAAGAATCTGATTTTTTGATAAAAAGGCAGAAATTCGAGAGACAAAAGCGAAAAAAATTTCATCCCTGTATAAAGATCAACCAGTTTTATCCCAAGGAAATGATTTTTGGAGAAACTTCAGAGGGAGGAATGAGGACTTCAATAATTTCGCTCCGCGGAAAATTGAATTCCTCATAAAATATTTTAACTTGAGCAAAAAAAAATTTCAGCGGAAATTAGCGGGGAAAATGGAAAAATCTGAGAAAAAGCGGAAATCCGCGGAAGAATCTCATCCCTAAAGTGCGGATGGTAAAACGGCAAATTTATTGAAAACTACAAGGTACATATTGTTACGAAATTCGAGAGTATTCCAGTTTCGATAAGAAAAAAGAAGATCTAAGCATATGCGACAGAAGATGAAGTGGAGTCTCGCCCCGAACGCATTGATTGTCTGCCGTGCTCCGCGCGCTTGGCAGACACCAAGACGCTAGACCCGGTTAGAAACGGTGGCGTTAAAAACCACGTGAGAGAGCTCTGGAACAAATCAGAAAAATCCGCGGGTGTTTTATAAAAAGGGCCGCCGGCAGTATTGGACAAATTCAAGGACCTAAGACGTTTTTCAAGCACTTTCAAGGACCTAAATTTAGCAACAAAAAAAATTCAAGGACTTTCAAGGACCGTGGGAACCCTGTTTTAAAATAGGCATGTTTTGATACCACCACTTTCCCCCATGGTGGGGTAAAGTGGGGGTACAATATGTTTTTATTTATTATTTCTTTAAAATTTAACTGTGAAATAAAGGAAACGCTATGAGATTTACATTCAAATCTATATTCAAAGTATCCAATTTACATAAAATTTCTTACATAGTTTTTATTATAATTACTGATTAAAAAAATAATGTCCACGACTGTCAAACCTTGGTTCATCTAAAATGCGAATAATGCTGCTAACTTCCACATTATCTTCATCATCTAATTCTGGGAAAATAAAATAATTTCCCAATTTAGATTTAGTAAGATATTTAACATGATATAGATCACCATTTTTCTCAACAACTTGCCCGATAAATGAGCACATCATATTTCTTTTGGAATTGTATTTTACCTCAAGCCAAGAACCTTGATTGATTTTTCTGGTATCGAGAGGGGTAGTAGGACTGGTGACTTTTTTTATTTTTTATCAGACTTTTTTTGGTCTTTTCGTTTAGGAACCTGGCCTAAATTGCATTTTTTCTTTCTGTCTTCTTCTTCCATTGCTAATCTTTTTAAAACATTCTCTTGAGTTAAAATTTCCCCAGATTTGCTTTGCACCCTTTTTCTCTTTCTCTTAGAGTTATCCATAGCTAGAACCGTGTTTGCAGATGGTGTAGGACAGGGGTCGGCAACCTGTGACTCGCGAGCCACAGGTGGCTCTTTTGATGTAAAGTTGCGGCTCTCCAGTTCTATACGAAAAAAATTAATGAATTGTTACCAAGACCCTTAAAAATAAGAAAAAATATTTTTAAGTATCTAATATCTCAAGAGCTTTCTATTCTTATAATCGTTAATTAAAAACCGCTACGCTCAGGCCCGTCGTTAGAGGGATGTCTCATTCCGACTCGATTCCGAGTATTCACACAGAAAAGTGGCAAGTCTGTTGTCTGTTTGAGCATGCCGTTACCGGTCCGACGCTATGAAAGGGCACAAAAAAAGGATGGTGCCGGCGGCTGTGATCTTGTGAAACAGCAGACAAAATCCCGGAAATTTCTGTCGTCTTGAAAAATCAAGAGTGCTTTAAAAGTATTTAGCAGGGAATGCCTTTTTCTCACGCTTTCTCTTACTCTTTCAAAGAATAAAGACAATATCTTTGTCCACTGTCTTTAAGAAGGGGAAGGAAAGGGCTCAATGCTCATATAGCTGTGGTTTTCTCTATATGACTGTCCAGTTTCTTTTCACTCACCCCACCAGTTACTTCACTGACCTGTCTCTAACTGTCAAGTACCAGTTTACAAGTAGTACTTAGTTACTGAAAGCGTATTTTATAAATTATTATTATTATTGAATGCAAGTATAAATTTTTTATGAATATTTACTATTTGCAGTCTTATTGTTTAAATATTAAGGTAAAATTAAATTACATTAAATATGTTGTTATTTTCCATGTAAATTAATTCCTCAATTTTAGCTTCAAAATTTAGGTATAAGACTTTTTTTCGAAAAAGAAAAAAAAAATGTTGTTTTTTAAAATATATATGAGTAAAAGTTGATTTTTATGAAGTAGATAAAAAAATTTTATTTCTACAGTAAAATGATTAAAAGAAAGAAAAAAGAGCAATTAAATTTATTTTATGTTATTTATATTCATTAGTAGGAGCTTGAGATAGATAAATCACATTTAAATTCCAAATATAGAAATTAATTTTCCTTTTTTTAAATAGTTATTTACTAAGCTTTTTAATTTTGTGTAATTTATCTTTAAATTTAATTTTTTCAGTTGAGATTATTTTTCATAGATCTTATTTAATTGAAATTTCGAAAATCAAATTCCATATTTGTTCGCAGCATTTGTTTTTATAATAAGTTCAAACTGCAATCCTTTATGAACAAAACTGTACCAATGCTTATTTTATTAAAAATGTAATGTGTTTAAAAATATAAAAGCTTCAGTTTTTTTTTTTTTTATAAAATTTTTCTTTAAATCTTTTTTGTTACTATGTTGATGTATTTCGTATATATTTAATATTTAATGTTTTTTTATATTAAATTTTAGACTTAAGTTAACAATTTTCCATTTGTTTAAGTTAGTTATTAGTAAAAAAAGAAACTTAATATTTTTGTAATTATGTAAAAACTCAATTCACAGTTTTGTATTAAAAGGCAGGATAATTAACAAAATAAATAATTAACAAAATCGTACTTTAACTGCCTTAACTAGAAAAAAAATTATTTTGCTATTTAAGGGTTTTTTTTTTATTTTAAAAAAAGACTTAAACATTCTTCGGTAAAGCATTTTTAGGTATTTACAAATCATCAAATTTTACAAATATTTATTTATGATTTATCATGCTACAATGTTTGAATACATAGTTAATTTTTTTTTAAAGTTTTATTTATTATTTATATTGTGTTATTTTTATTTAAAGAAATATTCGAATAAAAAATTTAGCATTTTACAAATTATTTAAGGCAAGAATGCGTGAAAAAATTTATCTGTACTTCCAAAACTAGTTCATTCCCCCCCCCCAGAAAAAAAGGAACTATTTCTGTATCCCCATTCAAGATTTTAGTCACAGCTCTTATATTAATAACAATGTAAATTATGACACGAATAATAAAAATGAATAAAATTAATAAATAAAAATGAAAAATAAAATTCTAGTTATAAATAAGCATTAAAAATAATTATTCGCAACTAAAATTACTAAAATTAAATAAATACGCATATAATATTTGAAATGCATCAAAAAGAATCATACTTAGATTAAGAATTTTAAAAAAAATGCACGAGCCATAATTGATGTCTGATAATTTTTCAGTTTAATGCTTCAGTTTAATGAATAAATACTAATTTAATTTTCATCTACATTTTTTAAAGCCTTTGATGTGTATCACATGTAATTATTATGTAAAGCATGATGTTATGAAAATACCACCCTTTATTAATACCACATCTTATTTTTATAAACCTTGTCAAAATTAAAGATAAAAATCTACTTCAGTGGATGTAGTAAATTAAAATTTATAAGGGAAAAAACAAGCATATGAATTTAAAAAATATCTAATACAATATATTGATAATAATCTTTATAATAATAATAATAACAGGCCTGCTTAATTGCTAGGTGAATGTTAAAGTTTTTAATTTATAAAGTTATTTAATTTGATAAAAAATCGTTAATCGCCTTTTTACACTCTTTCCTCAACAGTGATTTGTTTTCGATTGTTAAAATTCTAACGTGTGACCTCTATCTGTTCTTTTTCGCGTTCACTTGAAACAAAATTTCTTTAAGTGCATATTAAGAGCGGTCATTCCGAATCACCTGCATATTATTAAACTACATATTCAAATACATTAATGTTGTAATTTTGCGTATAAAAGATATTTAAAATAATAGAAGATCGTTACTTTCAGTGACTTTTATTAAATTAATTTTTCAAAAATTTTAAGTTATTTGAGTTGGAAAGCTCGAGGCTCTATAAATTTAAAAATTTTTTACAATAAATGTAAAGAGTATGTGACCATCATTTCTAGCACTTCATCGTAAATCGATTTAACGTTTACTTTGACAAAAAAATTTAAAATTTATTTAAATGTTTAATAATTAAGTGCTTAAAAATTGTTTTTAACAATAACAAGAATAGACGGTACATATTTCTTAAAAAAGGAAAATCGTGAAAAAATTCTGATATAATATTAAATTAATATAAACTATATAATATAAATGAATATTATTGCGGAATGGCTATGAAAAATTAAAAAAAATTATTATAAAATCTATCTGATAAGATTGTGTTTCGTTGCACATTCAAAAAAAAAAAAAAAATCGCGTTTACTGCTGAAATTTTGACAAGAATTAGTAAGAAAATTTACAATTTTCATCGAATTTTAATGACTCAAGTATTCTTATCTCCCCCCCCCCCAAAGAAAAAAAATAATTAAAAAAAAACTGAAAATTAAATAAAAACTAAATTTTAAAAAAATTATTAACATATTTTAAAAATGAGGAATAAATATTATTCTGTATTCAAAACCGTTTTTTTAATTAAAAATCAAATATACATAAAAAAAAATACCATAGTATTAAATCAAAATTTTTAGTGGCTCTTTAAAAACAGGAAATTTTGTAAAATTGTAACTTTTGGCTCTTTCATTTCAAAAGGTTGCCGACCCCTGGTGTAGGAGATACTGTCAACCGAATTGCCTCTTTCAAATCTTTCATAGGTGAATCTAGTAGTGCAGAAACTTTAGAAGACGCCGAGCTCTTATTTGTAGCTGCAACTGTTGGATTATTTTTTGTAGGAATTATACGATGTTGAATGGCATTTCTATTGAGAGGATAAAGGCCAGTCCCTCTAAATCCATTTACAGCATTTGTTGCCTTCATTTTTTTCAAATAATTTCTTTAGAAGAAATGGAAAAGTTGCTTTGGAAACATTTTGCAATCTGCTCTCTCGATACCAAGTTTTTAATACGTCCCTCCACGAATTTTTCATTGGTGAAAAAACTCCAACATCTAGTGGTTGAAGTGCATGGCTGCTATTAGGTGGGAGGCATAGTAAAATAATACCATTATCCATGGCTAACTTAATGGAATTATATGTTAGGT
This sequence comes from Parasteatoda tepidariorum, assembly GCF_982258835.1. Taxonomy (NCBI): domain Eukaryota; kingdom Metazoa; phylum Arthropoda; class Arachnida; order Araneae; family Theridiidae; genus Parasteatoda; species Parasteatoda tepidariorum. The sequence continues at coordinate 52,891,206 of NC_141762.1, forward strand.
GACTTCCATGGCCATCATATATTAACAATACCGGCTTTTTAAAGTTTTTGACGAAATCAATAAAAAACTTCATCCACGTTTCAAACAAAAAATCCTGCATCCAACCAGACTCTGTGCACCCGTAAAGAGTTCCTTGTGACCCTCCAGTCATCCAGGATTGATATAAGTTCTGTCCTTTGTAGATAACAAAAGGAGGTAAATATTCGCCAGCAGCAGATATGCAAAATAATACTGTATACATGGCCTTACCACAGTCGGCAGACTTTAAGTAAGCTGTTCGACTTTCTTTCTGGACAAAAATCTTGCTTGATCTAGGATCAGTAGACAACCCTGTTTCATTCAAATTGAAAATCCTTCCTGGCTCATTAAGCAAACCATTGCTAAGCAGTACATTTTCATATATGTTAAAGAAAGCATTTGCTGTTTCTTCGCACATGTCTTTAGCTCTGGCTTTCGTTAAAAGTTCTGGCTTTCTTTTACCAATTTCTCCTTTCCATCTCTTTTCAAATCCTCTCACCCATTCGATTCCTGGCTTTCCATTAGGAAAGAGATTGCTGAGCTCCTTATTGCTTAGCAAGTATGTTTCAACAACATTAAGAATATCTTTTTTGTCGAATGGAAATCCACATTTTGACAGAAATTTCACAGCTTCAACGATGCATTTCTCTTCTTCCTGACTAAGAAAGGGCGATCGGCCAGGTCCTTGATGCGATGGACTTTAACAATCCACCTCCTTAAAGTTTGTTCAGGAATACCATTTTTCTTGGATGCAGAATAAATCGATGCTCCATTTTTAACTTCTGCTATAGCCATCTGAAGATCATTTTGTGTATACTTTGGACCACTAGTCTTTTTTATGTAGTTTCTAGGCATACTTAAGCTGGAAAAAAAAATTACATGTCAGTGAACAGTCACACATTAAAATTATCTAAATTGAAAAAAAAGAATTAAATTTATTCTAATGATCTTAAAAAATATTCTAAATCATGATTAAATATGTAAAAAATAACTTTTAATTTAATTGTATTATCATATTTTGATTAAAATTTATAAATAAAGCCTATTTTTTTTAGAATAATACTTTTATTACAGCCCATTTTTAAAAATTAATCACATCTACAGTCTAAAATTGAATCATTTCTCTCATCATACAATTCATCATACAACATTGAGCTAAGCCTAACTATACCACCACTTTCCCCCACCTCAGAAAAAAAATCATAAAAAATTGAAATAATAAAATAATTCTTACCTTGATGCATGAATCTGTTTTTAAGAAGTTCTTCTACTGAAATGTATCAAAATATACTAATTTTTTCAAGTGAGAAAGGATCAAGAACAAAATTTATCAATACCATGTGTTAAGAACAAACTGCACATATATGTAAACAGGAAGATAAACAACAGTAAACTGGTTGCCAGATTTACAAATCTTAATAGAAATATTTGTCACAAACTCCAATTATGTATTAATTGAAGAAAAAAAGTAAAAATATGTACATTTATTGTGAAAAAAGGGCATTTTTTAGATTAACATCTGTCCACTTTCCCCCATCTGACCCTACCACTAGTTGCTATATTCTTGTCTGGGAGAATTATATTTACTTTACCGGATTTTTGAGCGACATTTTATGAGCAAATCAAATTATTTAAAGTGGGCCATTCATCGATGTTGGCGAAATCAAATCACGTCAGCAGGTCACCATTGTTGGGATTTAATTATCGACTATGTCAACCTTCATCTATCAAAAGGTACCTCTTGACAGATGAAGGTTGAAATAGTCGATAAATATATCTCCTGAATGGTGATAAACATTGCATTGAATAATCACAAATTTTTTAAATTTCGTTATTTGAAACATGACAAAATGAAGATTAAAATATGTAAAAAGAGATTCCTAAAAAAAATCGGCGAAAATTCTTAAAAAAAATCTTTTCTTAAAAAATCCTTAATTTAATAAACAGTAACAATAATTTTTATTAAATATTAAAATTATCGTTTTAAAAAATAGAAAAAAGGGAAATAACATACTTGTCTTTGATCAGAATTTAAACCACTTATGTTATCATCGACACGATAAAAAGATGAAGGTCTACTAATAGCATAATTCAATTTATTTGCATGAAATCTTAATAAGCATTTAAAATTATTAGTAACAATGTTCATTTTGAGAATGTATTTGACAAACAAAATTAATTTCAGTTAATCTCTCAAAATTTTTCAAATGTATACTTCAATCTCTAGCGAAGAGATTGAATATTAAATATTCTTTCATGACCTCTGCTCTACCTCCGGTCAGAAATTATACAGCCGCTTCTGGTTGCCTGTTATTGCGAAACTTAAGCTTTGCTCTTCAGCACAACCCTGAAAATTAAAAATAAATATTATGTAGGTGGCGCACTTCAATTACACAAAATTAAGGAGGTTCAAACTGCAAGTGCGGGCATATGAATGAGAATCCGATTGGTGAAATATATCTACTTGCGAAACACATATCGATGCTGTTGTCTTTCGCTTGAAGTTCTCGATCCATTGTATAGTGTACAATGCAATTTACGAAGTACTGTCATTCGGAAAAATAGCTAGACACCTTGACACTTAAAAAAAAACTTCAAAAACATATATCGTAACATTCAGACTTGCATTTGACCCACATACTCACACTTTTAACAAAAAAAAATTAAGACAAGGGACAGAGGATAAAGATTGTGGTAGTAATTACCAGCCACCACACCCCTCTACAGCCACCAAACAGTACGTGGATTATGATTCCTTTTTAACTTCTTATAGCTTCATTTGAGGTGCTTTATTCCTGACTTAGAAGTTTCTGGGAACGTTATATTATAAACACCTAGCTCAAAAGTCGTGGTGAGTAGCAAAGAAGTTATGAAGGCATGTTTATATAAATATAATGCAGATCAAATTACAAAGGAGAAGAATTTATTAAATGAAGCTGATACTGTTCTGATTACTTATTTTATTTACTTCCGTAATTAGTAAATAAAGTATACGTAATAAAAGTATTATACGTAAATAAAGTATTACAACAGTCACTTCAAATGAAAGCTGAACACCCTGACTCTTTCAAGAAAAATTTCTAAAGCATATTATGATTCCAATCAAACTTGCTCGGGATCAGACAATTTTCACAAAAAATAAAGAATATAGCACCATTGTTATTGGTGTTCAGATTCTTTCAACGAAACCCTTTTCAGGTTGAGTTGTGATTGAAAACCTTTTACATAATATTTTGCACAATATTGCAACGTGTCTGCAATACGCAACTCACGGAAAAACGATAAAATAACGTTCTTGAGTCAGAAACCCCGGAATGGGTAAACCATCGGCCTCAGCACCCGAGCGTGATACGAACTCCGAATTTGCGTGGCAGCCCAGAGAATGTTGCGTATTGTAAACGATACACAATTAAGTCTACCACGCTACGAAAGTTTCTAGCCCAACAGTCGAAAGTTCACCCATAAATAACCAAGGTCAAGTATTATTTTCAGGGAGTTGGTGGTTGACCGCTTTGACAAGTCTGCGAAGAGACCGAAGTTTCGAGGTAACGGTACTAGCTAAACTGTGCAACAAGCAGAAAATGAGGTAATTGAAAGTAGATAATATCATTAATAGAAATTTTAAATAGTAATTTGGAAAAGAGGTCAAATAACCCAGATGGTGCAATCAATAAAAATTTAAACAAAGATTTTGAATGACCAATGCATTGGTCATTGAACAAAATGTTTTTAATTATGTTATTTTTTAAATTAATTTCGGAATAAGAAAATATTATAGAATTTTTAAACTAAACATTTATGATACGCGAAAATTATATTTCATCTTGAAAACTAATTTCTTATAACCTAAGAAAAGCTAACTGAAGGAGGAATAGTCATTAAATTGAAGAACATTTCTTAACTTGTGTGGCTGATTAGTCGGTGAAGCAACTATAGCTGTACGAGGAACTGAAGGTCGGGTATTTGATTGTACTGATCTTTCTCCAACCAAGTCTAAGTTGTTCGAAATCCAAACTAATGTTAAGTACCTAACAGTTTTAGAGCTGGATGTGTGGCACAGAGGTCAGGTGTTTAATACCACCATCTGTCCTCAAACTAAACTGTGGTCGGTTATTAGTGTTCAAAATAAGATTTAACAAGCATAAAAAAAGGATAATTAAAAATGTATTAGTTTTTTGTTCATCATTTTCAATTAAAATAATTAAAACTTTATTCTCTGGAATTAATTGCAACTGCATTAATTATTATCAGAAGGGTTAAAACCTTGTGTCAGAATAAATACAGACTGTTAATTAATAGGTACAATTAAAATATTTCAGAAGTCTTTTAGTTGTTTCAATGCTTTAATCAAGTAGGAAGCACCAATAATGTCTTAATCAAATTGAATTTATTTATTTTTAGAACCAGTGATCAAATTTGTCATTATCCTGACTTATGAATGCCAGGACATTGACGTGTTACTAGAAAACTTTTTAAACAGTATATTGTAAAGAGGGAAAGCAAATATTAACCAAATACCAAGTTTATGTATGATTGTAATATGCTTGGATGTAATCAACGTTATTTATTTATTTAATGACTGATTATTATACACAATTTTATTCTGTATATATCAGCAACAAAATTTTTTTTGATTCTTTCTACAGTGGATAAAAAGAATTAATTTAAGCAATTTATGGTTCATCTAACATAAAGTCTCATGTTGAGTTACAGGATGGCCACTCAAATCAGATTTCAAATTTCCCTGATTTTTCCAGATAAAAATCTTAAAATTTCCAGGTTTTTGTTTCTTTTTTCTTATAAAGTGTAGGATGTGTACAAGAAAAGTGTCTATATTATAAAATATTTTATTCAAAATGTTATTTTTTTAACATATCATCTTGAAAAAAATAATTTATTTTGACAATTTGGCAAGATTTTATTTATTTTTTAATGTTTTGGTACAAAATTTTGAATCAAAAATCATATATTGACCAACAAAAGAGTAAAATTAAATATTAATATATAATTGGTTCTTAAAAACACCTTTTTTCAAAATTAAAATATGTTATAAAAGGTTAAAATGGAATAGAAAAAATTAGCATTTATGCAACAATTGTAACGATTTGTAGACAAACATTGCTGTGACCGATTGTAAAAAAATGTGATTGGTTGGTTTGCTGAAAAAAATAATTCACAGATTTCTTTGAATGGGAATAGAAAAGCTTTCAGAAAAAGAGTGCAATATAAAATCTATTATTATTAAATTATAACCAACTAATTTTTGGAGAATTTTACAAAGTTAAAAATACAAAAATATTTTGTCAAAATAGGAAGAAAAAAAATTACCACCAAAGCATCAGAACAAACATGAGCCATAAATGGATTCAGCCCAAGGTCAGAATTTAAAAACAGAAGCTACTATCCTAATCCCTTTTTCCACCAAAATCTTTCTAAATTGCACAGTCCCTCAGCGGTAAAAGGTTTCTACGTTCATTTAGCAACCGTGGGAGAATTTTGGCATTCTAGTTTAACCAAGCTGCAATGGAGCAAATTTTGATGCAAGCGAAGTATCGCTGAGTTGATGATATTTCAACTGTTTGGCGATACATTTCCGTTTAAAAAATGTGGGTATAATGGATGAAATAATTTAAATTAAGAAAACTAGTAAATAATTTAAAATAGTGCAATTAAAAAAATTATCAAAGAAAAAATTTCCAGCTTTCCCTTAAAATTCCCTGATTTTTCAAGGTTTTTATCCAAATTTCCCTGATATTTCCAGGTTTTTTCCAGTATAAAAAAAATTCCCTGATAATTCCAGGTGGGCGGCCACCCTGAGTTACTTACTATTAACTTAAAATGACTGTTTTTTAAACTTCCAAGCTTTAATGTCATTTTACTGGCATTCAAGATTTGGTGAATTTCTATTTTATTTTTTTTCTCGAGCAAACGTCAATAAACTACAATGCTGTCTGTAAGATATTAATAAATGTAACCAAAGAAGTATACAAAAAAAAATTTAGATTATTTTGAAGACTTTAAATCTGAAGAAATTTTTTAGTCCAAATTGTCATGTTTCCAAAGAATCACCCTTGTATTATGCACTAAAAAAAAGTGTTTTTCCTTTTTTTTTCTCTGTAAAACCAATTTTTACAACAATAATCTGTGATTTAATTTATTTTAAAATCTCTTTTCTATCGAAGTAGTGCATATTAGGAAATCAGTCTTCACACTAGTATTATAAGCGACTTTAAGAGCTGTTATACAGAAATTTTGTCCCACAATTTTACCATTTTGTTCTCTCCAGAAATAATGATACTTTTTTTTTCTTTTTGAAAACAAGTTATTTTTTAACATTATATTACTTATTAAAAGTGCACAAGAAAAAGCAACTTTTTTTTTTTTTTTTTTTTTTTTGCATTTGATGACTTAGCAAAGCTACCAACATAATTACTGGAGTGTGCTCTTGTCACATGAAATGATTGAGATATCTTATGCCATGCCTGGTAAATTGGTTTAACCTTCTTTATTCCTAAAACTGTAGATTCCTAAAACAGAAATTAACAATGTTATAGGCAACCTACAACAATCTAAAGCAGGGGTCGGCAACCTGTTTGTCCTTAAGGGCGCAATACTAAATTTGAAAATCACCGAGGGCGCATATTTTGCAGATAATCATGCACAATCCTAAACTCAGCTGACTACTTGCTGTATATCTCCGTTTGACAAGAGTTAAGTAAATCGCTCTGGCTATTAAACATTTACATTAGTCCAGCGAGGGCGGATTAAAAATCGATCGCGGGCGCCGCGTTGCCTACCCCTGATCTAAAGCAATAGACAACTACCATGCCTTAGTGAACTGTGTGTATACATTTCAGTCAACAAAATTTTTTTACAAATACAATTTTTAAGTTAATACAAAATTCTTATAATTCATATTGTTAATATTTGAAAATTACAAGTGAGACAACTTTCAAAAATATTCACACAAAAAAAAAAGCTACGGAGAATGAAAATCAGTTACAACTGTTGAACAAAAATTATGAATTAAGTTAATATGAATATTATTTTAATGTGATAGGTATGATCCCATAATAGCTTGAGTACACATAATTCCTTCAAAAATAATAGTAATTGGTTCAAATTTAAATGAGTATACCAAAAAACTCATGAGCTAATAAAGCTTTATCAGATAAATCAAGTAATTCCTCTTTAATTTAATCAAATTTTACCATCATTACATTGGTTTATTAATGATGAAATTAACCGAATTACAAGTGAAACAATAAGTTCTAGAAATTTCAAACATAATAGTAAAATTTTGCATTATGATCCAACAAAACAATCTGACTGTCCCTGTAAAAAACTGAAACTAAATAGAAATATAATTTTTCTTTTAGAGCATTTTATGTGCATAATTTAAAATTTTCTAACTCTTTCATTAAAACTCAACAGTTAAGAAGAATCTTGGTTTACTCTTTTCAAGAGTTGCAAGCCCAGTTTGTCGGAATCAAAAACTATGAAACTTTATAATTTTTAAAATTGAAATTAATAATTAAATCTAAGAAATGAATGACTTTCATATTAAGTTCTTGATAAATGAAGATGGTATTATTTAGAGCTGAAGAAATGTTTTTTAAAAAATAAAATGTTCACATAAGAGATATTTTGAAATAACTAAACCTACAAAATTAGAAGTTTTATTTATGTGTCATGAGATATAAAAGGATTAGGTATAGATTCCATTCCATCTGTTGGACAGATAACAACAACAGCTGTACCACGACAAACAACTAGTCCCAGGGATCGTCGATCATCAGTTAATTTGTAAGCATCATCAGGATCTGGAAAAGATTAAAACAAAAATTGAATATATTTAAACTTGTAAAGAAAAGATTTTATTAAAACAACAAAAATTTAATATAATTAAACTAGTAAATAATAGATTTTATTACAACAACAAAATTCATAAAGGGCTTTTTAGAACAATTAAATCATCCAAACTTTTTTTTCTTCTGGTCTTTATTAGTCTAATCCTCCTATTAATTCCTCTGTCCCTCACTAATTTTTTGATTGGACAGAATAATAGTTCAACTCATAATGATGACATTCATAGACTTTTATTTTTACATTCTTTTTCATATAAAAATAGCTTAACTTTTACTAACAATCAGAAGGAAGAAAAATTACAGAGTGTAAAATTATTCAATACTGTGTTAAACATGTCTTGGAAGCCTCTTGCATACCAATCATCAATTTTTTGACTAACAAGTTAAAATGTGTCGTATATAGTAAGCAATATATACAATGCATAATTGATGAATTCAGTGACAAAGCAGTAAATTATTACTGCCTAGTTTAGCACACTAAACTACTGAGAACATACATTAACATTTCATTTTTTTAATAAATTCTATAACGTGATTTATAGCAAAAATATCAGTAACATATTCTCATCCTGTTGTAATGCCCATATATATACCAATAATCGTCGATAGAACAACTGCCACATTTATAGTAACTAATTACAAAAAAAATAAACTTATTTCTTATAAGAATTGCGATAAAGGATTTCAAAATCACGTGAATACAAATATCGATCTAGGATTCCACAATCGCGTGAATATGAATGTACCAGGGTTGGGGTTTTTGACGTCCTAAACTGGTTTTGGACAGGACACGTGGGTTTTACTGTCCTAAACTGGGTAAAACTGTCCTAAACTGGGTTAAACTGTCTTAAAGTGTCCAAAACCTTGAACTTTGGAAAAAGGTAAAAATTCTATAGGTGTAACCATTGTACACATAATAATTACATGTATCAATAAATATTTGATATTTTTTATACAATTTACTTTAACTTATTAAAAGAAAATAATATAATATAATAGAAAAAGGTTTAAAATTTTTGAAGCTCCACAATTCATTGAACAACAAAAGTGAATACCTAATCCTTTAAATATAAATATGCTTTTAATACTGATAAATAATATTTTTGCATAAGGATAAATATGGCAATATTAAAAAATAATAATTTTTCTTAAAAAAAATACTAAATTTGTTCAAAAATTAACCTTTCTTTTTTTACAATATTTTTTTTTAAAAAATGTTATAATTTCTGCATCACAGATTGATAAAAAAAAGACATCTATTTTAAAAAAAATTGTTTTTAAATATAAATATATTAGTTTAAATTGAAAATACAAAATAACTGAAAAATGTATTAACAGTTTTGAAGAGCATAACATCAGTTTCAGTTACTGACACTGGTGATGTATCACCACTATGCTAAAAGAATTGAACATGAATGAAATAAAAGTATTCTTGAATAGTACTATAGATAAATAAACCTGTTTATGACGAACCAAGCACTTAGTCCCTAATATTTTAACCTGTATGGCAAGGCCAAACTTCAGTTATGTACTATTGAATGAGAGGACCAATTGAACTTGATTACTGATTTATCTTCCTTTGTTTAAATTGAAGAGTCAATCAATATTAATAAAACATTATACTTTTAAAAACAAATATTCTCTAATACATTTAATTATCAATATGTTATTAGTTCTATGTTTATTTTACCTCTTAAATATTGTTCAGATAAAATTGTGACATAATTTGAGTAAAAGGGTTTTGGACAGTTTAAGACAGTTTTGGACAAAGGGGTTTTGGACAGGACGGTTTAAACCAGGGTTTAAACCGTGGATTAATCCATTCTGTCCTAAATCTTGCCAACCCTGGAATGTACGATATTGAAATTGCATAAAGAATCACATTGCATGAAGAATCAAATCGCTGTTTGATATTAAAATGCAGCGACGTCTGAATTACGAAAATATAAGCTATCTGGCGGGCGGGTAAAAATGCGGAAAATCTTATTTTTTGCACGTAAAATCCCGTGAATAAAATTATTAAAAATGTGGAAGGGTTGGCAGCTACATATAGTTTGAATTTTCTGTTTATCTTTGAAAATAGGAAAGAATTATAATTATTATATTTCAACAGCTGAATTTTCAGAAAAGCGGAATATTTATTAAAAAAAAAACTTTAACTTTTAGAGAATCAGAGTTTTTAATAAAAAGGCTGAAATTCCAGAGACAAAAGTGAAAAAATCTCATCCCTGATAAAGCTGGAACAAGAAAAAGAAAAAAAAAGAGAAACAGTGACCCCCATAATATCAGAACTGTCTGAAGCAAACATCACAACTGCTTTACAAGCATATACAATTTTTAATCTTCAGCTTGCAAATACTTTTTAAATAGCTACTATTATAAGTTAAAATTTGCTTTAATTTAAATTCTTTAAAAAAAATACTTAGATAAAAAAAATGTATAATCAATACTCAATATAATGATCCCTGTGGTCTGAACAAAAATAGACATAACGTGAGGTCCTTATAACAGGAATACACAAAACTTAGCAAATATTTATTTTTTACTCATAAATACCGCACTTATTTTGACTAAAACATCAGTCTTCTATACATTTAATTAAAAAAGTTTAATTTCTGTTCTAAGCATACAACCTTATGCTAATTAAATATAAGCAAATCTGATTTAAATAAATCTATTAAAAAAAATAGAAATTAATTTATGTAGAAATTCTACAACTTTTTAATTACTTAATTAAAATGTAAAAATATTCTATAGACAAATTGTTTGAGAGATCACATCTTTGATGATATATTTGATGCTCAGAAACAAAAGTAATAGAAAGTAATAAATAAATAATACTTCAATTAAACAATTACCTCTTAAATATTCTGTAGTATTATCTAATACAAGATTCAATAGAGGGTCATATCCCTTCAATATACCAGATGCTATATAAATTAAAAACAATATTAATTAATAAAACATATATTTTTTAATATTTTCCATTAAAAAGAATTCACAAATAATTAAATAACACAATTTCTTACAGCTAATATATTGTACAAAAACTCTATATGAATTGCATTTCAGTGATCATGTTATTAGTAAGATTGTAATAGAGGTAACAAATAATCGTTTGACTGGAATTGAATATGTAGAAAACATCAAATTATCAGTTATTTGATCACTGAAAAATTGGTCTAAAAAAAATATGTATGCCACTTTAGTCTAGAAATTAAATATGGCTTACAATCTGCACATAATTGTTGTATATTTTTTAATCAAAATAAATTATTTCTAAAAAAATATAACTTTTTTGTAGTTATAGTTTATACTTAAAAAAATTGATTTTTAGTTACTATGGCTTAAAAAGCATCAAAAAGGAAAACAAATTACATCAAATCTTTTTATGATTTCGAGTTTTGTACATAAAAGCCTAAAATTATTTTATTTCCCCATTGAAGAAAGCTTTCAAAAATAAGAAATAATAAAATATTTCTCAGTCTATCAAACTTAATATCTCAATTTTTTCCCCCTCTTCTTTTTTATTTTGTAATTACTGCCTGAAATTAATTTTATATAATGTAATTAATTTCAAAAACTCAAACATGAGAACTATTTCTTAGATTTAGAAATAATAGTAAAAAAATTTGTAAATTTTCCTTCATTTTATGGTTGCATAAAACAAAATAAAAAGTTTTGTTATGTTACGTTATAAAATTATACAATAAAATTTGATATATAATTTGATTTACCTTCTCGTCCACCTTGAAATTTAACACGGATAGGCTTCTCTAAATATTTTGAAAGATCAACAATGCTTTCTTTTCTCTTCTTTTCTTTGTCAGCTCCAGCACTACCACGCTCCCCACCACCAGATTGCTATTAAAAAATTATAAACTTTGGCTAAGTTTTTTTTTTACAAATATTTATAACCCTTAAAAGGGGAAAATATTTGAGATTCAATAATTTACTAAATTAGATGGTCAACTGTCTTTTAGTTAGTCAATGAAAAATACAAAACAATACAAAATACAATTTAACAATAAAATATTTTTATTTATTTATTTTGTACACAAAAAAAAGTAGTAATAATATAATGTGGTGTTACTGTCTCTATATTATTGAAGCCGTTCAGCACAGTAATAGATATTTATTTAGATTTTTATTGGCGAAACAAAATTTCTGATGATAATAATTAGCTTCATTGATGAAAACCTAATTGTTCATACTTTATTTATATACTCATGAAGCAGAGCAAATACAAAAATAATAAACAAATCATTAAACAGATAAGACTTTTTTAAAATTTGATTTCTCAGGAACTATTCAACCAATTTTGCTTAATTTGGTATTTTTCCATTTAAAATTACATTCTTTAAAATGTTGTAATGAACAGTATACCTTAAAATTCAAAATTTTTTGGAGCATTATTATATCAAATAATAAATACTTGGTGAAAAATATTCTTTGCATGGAATTATCTTTTGATGAACGAATTTTATAATTTTATACATAATTTTTCAATTCACTCAAAAAGTTCTTTAGATAAGGCAACTATGCAAAAAATTAAAATTAACTTTAAAGGGTCCTAATTTTGGACTGCTTTCCTGACCAAACTATTGGGACCATATTTCCCAAATTGCGGTTACCTTTACATTTTGGGAGTTAGAAATCCAAATCTGCCAAAAGCAAAGTATGATTATTCAGAAAAAGTATGGTTTTGTAACTTAAAACATCATCTGCATTAATTAGTTAATATATATTTCAGGTCACTCCTTAGAACCATTAAGTCCTAGAAGGTAAAGATCCTATCATTAGATCAAAAGTTATTCAAGGTGGACTGTTTTTCCTTTAACGTTTCATATAATCTGCTATGCAAAACATAAAAGCGAACACAACACATATAACATTTCAGCAAAAAATAAAAAAAGACTATCTAAAGTAACTCACTTTTACTTAAAAAAAAAAAAACTGATTCAAAAACTATTCATTTAAGTTTCAATTCAATTTTATACTAAACTAAAGATAAAAACATAGCTGAAAATTTTTGTATTGATTCTTTACATATTTTGAATTTAGTCATTTGTGCAATATTTTTCTTTATAAGATGTCATTGTCGAGAAGCTAAAAGGATTTCAAACTTAAAAAATGCAGAATTTTGACAGGGGTGGGGTATAAATTGTGTCCCTTTCATGCTTTAATGATATTAATTTTTAGCTTCTTATGGGCTAACGCCTGGAAGTCGTAAAAAAAGTAGCGATTATTTTGGTTACAAGGACATTTTCCTTTCTTATTAAGCAAATTTTTATTTACACAGCCAATCAGGTTTCTAGATAGTTTGGTGAAGCGTTGGAGCCGCAGTGGCTCAAGGGATAGAGCCTTTGCCCCCAATGAGGTAACCCAGGCTCGAATACCTACCAGCAGTGGCTGGTTGATAGTGATAACAACAGAGTCAGATACAAAATATCCTCAGTGGGTAATGAGTTAGAACCTATGTTTTTTCTACATGTTTTTATTAAAAAAAAATTTCCATTTAAAATCAATTTGGAGCCTTGGCGATTGCAGTTGGCATGGCAGATCACAACACGAAATATCCCCTTTGTCTTCTGGATTAGGTTCAAAATTACAAGGCTATGGAGTTCATTGATAGTAGGAAGTCATAATTAGGTCAGTTGTTCAAAGCCGGTTATAAAATAAAAGCAGGGGTCTGTCTAGGTTTTTCTGAAAGGTAGCTATTTTGTGAAAATTTAGACATAATTTGTGAAAAATTAAAAATTATATTAAAAAATCAATACAAAAATATGGTAAAAATATGGATTTATCGTTTCCTAAGGGATACAAAATAAAATTTAAAGAAAAAGTATTTTGCGAAGCTACCGTTTTTCCTAAAGTTGAATTTGTGAAAGTACCACTAAACGGTAGTAAATTCGGCATGGACAGACCCCTGAAAAGTCACTGGCTATATTTACTAACTAGCTGTGTGTACTTTTGTTAAGATTAAGTCAGGATCATCGACATTTAGGTATTTTTGAATAGAATTTATTATAAATTTATGCTAAAAATTTTCTAAGCATCAATTTTCATGTATTAAATATAAATCTAATCAATTATATACAAACATATAACCACAGTACATTATAGATATACCAAGAAGGGTACAATTCCTAACAGCCTGCATGCAAACTAGTACAGATATGGCGCGAACAGGTACTGATAGGGAATTCTCAAAATTACTAGGATTGGACATAAGCACACAGCAATTTTCTTAAAAGAGATGACAAAAAATTATCCATATTTTATGATAAGTTTCAAATAAATAGCAATATTATTGAATCTTTTGTATTTTTAAAAACATTATCTTTTATTCCTTCAGGTATTTTCGCAACTGGAGAGAAAATAATAATAAACAATGACGTCTCTTAGGCAAATAAAATTTAACTATGACATCAAAAATGTAAATGAGTTTTATAATTAGGATTTCCATACGTACGTTATACATTATTGAGTAAAATTAGTTAGTAAATATCGCACTTTATCTCACAATGATTAATTTAATCCAAGAATTTGACTTTTCCTTTTACGGCCGGTAAATAAATAACGTTTAGAACGCATTTAACTACTTATTTCTAGTTAATATAAAACATACATAATTTCTACCAAAAAAGATTTTTCGAACTACTCATTATATTTAAAATGCATTAAATATATATTAAAAATAATTTTTTAAATGTTTTTTCTGTTAAATTTTCCAAATATTCATTATAATAAAACTTTTTTTACAGTTAACTGTAAATTTCATATCGGAATGAGTGCTGTTCATATATTCAGATGAATTAATCTCAAGCAACTCATTGACAATCTAATATATCAAACGTTTTAAACTTTACGTATGAAAACTCGAAAAATCAGTTGTTAAAAACCGACATTTTATTCGGAACTGATCCCATACAAAAATTTGTTGATCCTCTCGTGAGTAAGCAAAATATCAAATAAATTTCAGGATAGAAGCCAGTTTTCTGTTCTCTTTTCGTCAAATTCACTTAGATTTGTAGATTTTAATCATGGTAAGTGACAATAATGAAGGAGTTTTTGTGATTAATGACATATCTTCGTTTTTTGTGTATTTTGAAAGATAACTAGAGTGCATAAATTTATTCACTAATAGTTTCCCTCATGTTGCGCCCGGCTTTATTCAGTTCTATTTAAATTTTAACTATTTACAATTAAATTTATATTAATTTAAAGCAGTTTATAAGCATGCTAAATAGTATTTCAATTGCAAATAATAT
This sequence comes from Parasteatoda tepidariorum, assembly GCF_982258835.1. Taxonomy (NCBI): domain Eukaryota; kingdom Metazoa; phylum Arthropoda; class Arachnida; order Araneae; family Theridiidae; genus Parasteatoda; species Parasteatoda tepidariorum. Next base: position 52,906,366 of record NC_141762.1, read on the forward strand.
CTCCTTGCTATTTTTCTAATTTAATATTTGACACATCTCCCTTAAAGGTAAACATGTTATACTGATCACTATTTTCTTTTATGTATAATATAATTTATGTTTATAGAAAAAAATTTAAATGTTTATATATCAGCAGAATCTGTAAATATCGATATGTTGCAATTTTATAGGTTTATGATAAGATATTTTTCAATGCTATTGTTTTGCTTATAAAGAATACTATTTCTATGTCGGTATCTGATCACAAAAGCTGCTGTCGCCAAGAATCTAAAGAATTTTTGTTATTACTTAATTTTTGTTGGAAAACAAAATATGTAATTGGCTGAGGGGGGGGGGCAAGCTATTTGTTATGATCTTCGAGTTCGTCCTCTTCTGTTACCCATAACTTTTTCAGGGCTGGAACAGCTGCTCGAATCGCTCCAAAATGAAATTTCTGCACCAGTTTGCTCCAAAATACTGTTTGTTTTTTTTCCAAAATTGCTCTAAACTGTATTGTTATTTGAGAGCCAAAAGTGCTACTTTGGCGAGAAATTTGTGTGCAAAAATTAGTTTTATGGCTCCAAAACAGAAGCAATTTTCGTTTTTATTCTAAATGTCTCCTTTAGGAGAGTTCCTACTACCCATCACTTGGAGTGCATTAAAAATTTAATATACTAAATTATGGATTTCACTTGTTATAAGAATGTATTAAGCATTGGAATTGTAAATGCTGTGTTAAAAGGGTTGACAAAGAAATCTAAATGTAGGATTTACTATAAAATTAGTGCAAATAGATCACATTCAAAAGTAATGCCTTAAAATTTGACAAACAAGTATAGTAATAATATCGTATTGAAAAAAAAATTAGTGGAAGTAGCCGAAAAAAATAATTGTAAATCAGAAAATTTCTTTGAAATCAGGAGTGTCAAAAAGTTATTTTCCAGTAAATTCTAAGCAAATACACTAGGGAACTGATTATTCGGAACGATCGGGACCATCGCTATTCCGGATAACTGATTTTTCCGGTTTTCTGAATTGCTACAAAAAGCCGTTTTTTTCATTGTTAAACCCAACTAAAGGAAATAATCTTAAAAAGAAGAAAAAACGATGAAGTAATACACTAATGATTATTTTCAAAATGTTGGTAAGGTAAACATCTTTCAAAAAAGAAAGAAAAATCCTAAAATCTTATGAGTAAGAAAAAAAAAAATTTTTAAATGGCGGGAAAATTTATCAAATTCCTTCCGGTTTTCTGATTTCCGGATAACGGGTTCCGTACTGTAGTCGTTGCTCCAATCCGAAATTTGGGTGTCTTGATAACATTGTGCATCATATGTAATTAAAAATATGAGAAACCACAGAAATATGTAAGAACAAGATCAGAAAATGATGTGTATTTATAATAATATTGTCACAAATTCAGCCGTTCAAAAAGTGATAACTGAAAATAAAAAATTGTATATTATAATAACATCATATTAGCAATATCGTAATTTGAAAAACCATGTTAACAGCAAATAGGGAGGTGCGTCCTGCAATCCCCTTTTAGGATTTACTCTGCATTGATAATTTTATTTCTTATGTTGGTATGTTTTTTATTGGTATGTAAATTTTTTCAGTTATGGAATTTCTATTAGTTAAGCATTAACCATCATTTTAATTAAATTATAGTCATTTCTATTTTTTCAAATATTTTAAGGTAAACATCAGTGGTGTTTACTATATTATAGTAGCTCTATTTCATGTAAAAAGGAGTTTATTGCTTTGTTAATATATTAGAATTCTTTAGTTTCTTAAATATTTTTTAATTTTTAGTTGTTATAACTGGTAAACTGAATTATCAGTTTGAATGTGGTAGCAAAGGCGGGTGTAGTGATAATAGTAAAATAATTTATTTGAGGCCATGTGTTTTATTTATTTATTTGGATTCGCATGTTTTATTTATACATTTTTCGACAGTTTTATACATGGATTTCTAAAAGCTTTTAAAAATCCTGATATTTATGAAATGAAACTATTAAGGATCATGAATAGTGGAATGCTGAATCAAAAATTTGAGTAATATGGAAAAAAAGGGATTTTTTTTCTTCTCAGATGATTGTTAAAAACATAGACTAGAATAGGGGGAAGGAATATCGTTTGAGCTGAATTCTCAGACCAATTTTTTTTTAAGTATAAAAGAATGTCATCATAATTTAAAAGCTAAAAATATTGTTTACACTCAAAATTAATTTGTTGCTACTAGTGGCTGTGTTTCACAAGCCCTACTTATCACTGTTTTTTTAGATATAGCTACCTACAGGAGGTGCATCATCCTGAAATATTAGATATTTATTGTTAGATAAATGAGTACTGTAAGGGGGTTTTCTTGGTTTGATCGATTGTATGGAAATTTTAAATCTTTCTCCTTTTGTTTCGTGAAACCAGTTTTTGGTGACATGACATTTTTATGCCTTCAACTTACATCAGCGATGTCATGAACTATGAATGTATTTGTTTTGTTTTTTTCATTTGCTGTTGGTAAGTTAGGCATTAGTCATGACATCCTTTCTTATCTGCAGTGCAACAGTACTTAAGCCTGAGTTGAAGATGGCTATGGGCATCAATATGCCAATTATTATGCATTACTTTTTGCAATTAGTCTTTTTCTTGTTGTCTAAACTGTAAATAGTCTTTCCATGAATTGTCTAATGAGCAGTAAATGTATGTAATTTGTATTTAATTGAAATTGAGCTCATTTTATTTTAACTTAAAAGTAATTAGATCATATGTATAAAAAAGTTATAATGCCAAAAGAATAATACTCAAACTGTATTGATATTTTATAGTTTATATTTTGAAATCAAATTTTTAAGAGATGATTATAGACATTCTATGTGATGTAGACAGTCTATTAGGTTATTAGACATTCTGATTTTTAAATCATAACAAATGATTTTTCGTGTGGTAATTAGAAATGTGAAGCCAGAAACATCTTACTCTTGAGTATAAGCATCTAAAAAACATGAATTCTTTAAATTTTGGCACCTTTTCAAATTTAATTGAGAAATTTTCTGTGATTTTGACTAAACCGAAAAAATAATTTTTATTTTTTGAGGAGGCACTCTTTAAGTCTTTATTATTTTAAGTTAAATTTATAAATGATCTTTTCCTTGAAAGGTTTGAAATTTTATTTCATAAGGAAACTTAATTTTGATTTTTATATATGATTATAATTTGTTGTGATTATTTAGATGGAAAAAAAAATTTTTTTTTATTGGAAATAAAGAGCATTCTTATATTTTAGGCTCGGCGTTATGATTCTAGAACAACAATCTTCTCACCTGAAGGTAAAGAAGAAATTTCTTACTGTTTTATAATCAGAACTTTGATTTTTCTGAAATGTTCTACTTTTCTGTGCTGCATTTTGCATTTGTACTAAGATCTTGCGTTGTATACTTGTTTTAGCTTATTGAGTTTTATAATTTTTTGGATTACTTCTCAGAAAATAATCTCATTACTTAATGCTAGAGTGTTGTGTTGCCTATTTACCTATGAGTAATATTGTCAAAGTATGTGAATCATTTATTTGAATTATGCAATATTCATGTTTAAATTAAATATTTTATGTTAAAAATTCAACTATAATTGATATTTACAAATAAAATTCCTAGTTATACTCTAATTTTTTTCTAACTAAATAAATTTTAGTTATAAGATTATTTACTGATAATTAAAAAAGGAAAAAAAAACTCTTAAAATAACTGAAGTTAAGTAGTTAAAAAAGCTCACTTTTTTATTAATAATATTTATCATTTTATTTTCACCATTAACCATTTGTTGAACCCCCGTGGCAGAATCGCAGCGACACGGCGACATTGTCGCAGAACGTTACAGAGTTCTTGCAGAAAGATTTTTCTTTTGAAAAGTAAAAAAAATTTGTTTTCTTTTATACAGAAATTTACATGCAATCTTTGAATCATACATAATTACGCATTTGACTCGCTCAATTTACGCCGATATTATTGTAAATCGAAGTAATGTTTCGATTGAATTTTCGGCAGTTATTGATATTAATTTTTACATGTTTTTAAAATATCCCTATATATTTCAAACAATATGGAAAATTCGAATCATGCATTTGAGTATTTAATTTTTAAGGCAATAATTCTATCAAATTTTTAGCAGTTATTGCTATTAATTTCTCCATAGATTTTAAATCCGATATTCTTTATAGAGTGATTTCGTCGTGGATCTTTTTTCCGGCAACGCATTGCAGGTTTTTAAATTATTTTTTTAATGTGATGATCAATTACAAAATGCAAAGAGGGAAATAAATAGTGTGGTTCCCCCCCCCCCCAAAAATGCGAGGATATCACCCCTAATATTAGAATAAAAATTATTACGTGTTCAATTTTAAAAAAGTTTTAGTTTTTGTTATTTTAAATTAGTAACATATATGTTTGTTATGATTAAAAGTAGCTTGAAGAAAGATATTAGTGCTAGAGAGTTTTGTCGCAGATAGCTTGAAAAAATTCTGCCATAGGGTGTTGAACTATGTATTATTTTAAATTATTTTATTTTCCATATTTCAGGAAGATTATATCAAGTTGAATATGCTATGGAAGCTATTGGTCATGCTGGAACATGCTTGGGAATTTTGGCTAATGATGGAATAGTTCTTGCTGCTGAACGTCGTAATACTAATAAACTATTAGATGAAGTTTTCAATTCAGAAAAAATTTACAGACTGCACAAGTAAAAATTTTAATTTAATTTTTGCTACTTTTAATTTTTGTTTATGCTTGAACTCATTCTAGAATCTTTTTTAAAAGTGTATGAAATTCAAAATCAAATATTTATTTCTAAAAGGCAATGTGTTACTATTTATAATTATGATGATGATAAAAAAATTCAAACAGAAACTCACAAAAGTTCTTCATGTGCAAATCAAAACTAAATTGTTTTGCTGACTATATATGAACCATTTATAAAATTTCTTACTCTAATTTTTCACTTTTTGAATTTTAAAAATAAAAAAATCTTAAACCTAACCTGCATTATTCTTTTTGATATTTAGAGTTTTCTTTTAACTCTTCTAGAAGATTGTTTATTTTCACTTTTATTGTTAACCAAGTCTTCCCTTGTTAACAGTTTCAAATGTGGCAAAAAAGTGAAAATTAGTTTTCATATTAATTCATTTCTAAAAAATGACCTGAAGTGTCACCATAAGTGAGATTTAGGTCACTTATGGTGAACAATAATATCAGATTTTTTTTTTTTTTTAACCAAAGTTTTTATAAATTATATGTATTTAGCTGATATTATTTACATATAACTAAAATGCATGATGTTTATAACTAAACTGACTAAAATTATTATTATATAGCTATTAACAATATAATCTCTGCCTAAATAAAATCATATTTAGTTTTATTCAACACTTTCGTAAATTTGTAAAGGCCAGAACCAAATTGTCAGTTTGATATCAAATGAAGGAAAAAAGTAATGAAGACCAGGAAATATCAATAATTCAAAATTATTCTCAGTATATTAAGTTTTAACATTACTTGTATTTAAATAAGTATAAAACTAAATAAGCATAATTTAAATGTGTTTATTAAACAGCAAATTGTTTTGCATACAGCTGACGGAAAATTATGATTTAAAAGTTTTACAACAAGACCAGTACTTTTGAGTGCAGTTATATTACTTAAAAAAAATATAGTGATTTAAATCATACCACACAATGTGAGAAATATCTTTGAATTTTGTATCATGCAGTTATGTTTTAAACTAAGTAATTTCAAAATTTCCCTTTTATTTAGTAATTTTTTTCATTAACACTTTGTCTCTTCTCATTTTTTTTAGTGATATGTGTTGTAGTGTTGCTGGTATTACTTCTGATGCTAATGTCTTGACTAATGAGTTGCGGCAAATTGCTCAAAGGTATGTTAAATTGTTTACTTTTTTAAGCTATGATCAATTTAGATTTGATCCTTTTCAAACATTAGTGTTGGCAAAGAAATTTAGATTAAATAATCCATGACATTTTCAAAAACTTAACTTTAGACCTATCTAAAGAAGGAACTTATTGCTTTATTCAAAAACCCGGGAAATCAGGAGACCTACGAATGTTTTTCACCACAATAAAGGAGCCACACTTTATCTATTGCTCTTGACTTGCAAATACTGTGGCATCTTAATTTATAACAATTCAATTCTATCATGAAATATTATTTTTTTTTAACCCCTTTAGTATAAAGGAAAACTTATATACAAATATTTTTAAATTTTGAAATTATATTCTTTCAAAAATTATCTTAATGTTGCATAGAGAGAACATTCTTTTATTTGAGAAAAAAAAATGTTTTAAATATTCAAGTTAAAATCTTTTTTGAAGTTATGTAAATATCCAAATAAAAAAATTAAAAACTGTTGCAAGAGATGCCCCCAAAGAGTAAAAAATCTCATTCCATTGAGTTTTATTTATTTATTTATTTTTTTTTTATCTTGACTAGGACTGGGCGATATTAGAAATTATATATCGTGATATATCGTCAGTTTTGCATCGCGATATAGCGATGTATCGCGATATAGTATTTTTGAATTTCATTTACTTTAAGGCACAGAAAGTCAGATTTCTATCAAGACTTCATACGCATATTGATTTAAATCAATTTATAAATTTGAAAATAATATATGTTTTGCTAAAGAAAGATATTAAATAAATTGACTAAGATGTACAAATCTTACTTAAAATATTTATTGAAAAAATGTGTGTAGATACAGAATGAAATATTTGCACTTCTTTATCGTTTATAAGGTATAAGCAGTCTTAATTTAAGTTCACCCCTAAAACACCCTTAATGAAAAAAAAAAATTGTTATTAAACAAAAGCTGATTTCAAAATTTCAAAATATATTTTAATTAAAATAAAAGTTAGATTGACTAAAAGCCGAAGTTTAAAATTAAAAATGTTCGAATTTTAAACTAAAAAGTAAACATAAGATTTGTAATAATTTCTTAAAATTTTCGTTCTCTGAAACATTTCTCAGTTTAAAAGTAAAAAGGGAATTTTATAAAGATATCTAGCTGAAATTATTGAAAGAAAATTTAAAAAATTAAAAAAAAAGTTTGTTAAGAAATTCATTATACACTTAAAACAAAGTGTTAAAAATATTTTTTTTTTTTTTTAAAAAAAAGAAACTTTTTTTAACAAATCAATATTTGCTTGTACTATTATGCGTAAATAATTACAGAATTATTAAGTTCGATCGTAATGTTCAAATTCTTAATGAAGAAGTAAACACAAGTTTTGTTATATTTTCTAAAGATGATCACGCAAATAACAAAAGATTTCTTAGTTTAAAAATAAAAAAATAAATAAAAGTGAAATTTATCAATATATTTACCTAACAGCATAGGAACAAAATTTAAAAAATAAGTTCGTTAAAAAATTATTTGTATGCTTAAAACAAAGAGCTAAATAAATTTTAGAAAAAAAATGCTTCTTAAACACTATTTTTATTATTATTTCATATAAATAATTAAATTAAATTAAATAATGACCGAATTATAAACGAAAAACAAAGTAAGGCAAAGTTTCTTAATTAAATTCTTAAAAATAAAAACAAAAGAATTGTGATATTCGGTAATATATTTAGCTAATTAACTAATAATATAAAACGAAAATTAAAAAAAAATAATGATTTTACTCTCTAATAAAACGAAGTAGTAATTGATAAAAAAAAAAAAAAAAAAGAAATGAATAAAATTCGCAAACTTTTCAAATTCTTTTGAACAAATAAAGTTTATTGACTTATGTCCAAAAAATAAGTTTTGTTTTAACTTTATTTCTAAAAATAAAAACAACGCAAGATTTATAAATTTAAAATCAGTAATAGAAGCCCATTAAATAATTAGAAGTTTTATCCGAAAAGTTTTTAATAAATTTAAAAAAAGTAAAAAAATAACCTAACAAATTTATTTACTTTGTAATTTAATTCCTTATGGGTGCCTTAAATTAGATTTCCGATAATTTTCACATTTAAAAATATAAAAAAAGTTTTGTCGGAAAATAAATAAAAAACTTACCTAATTAATGAAGAAACTTTTCTTTATAAATTCTTTTCAATAATAGATTGTGTTCAGAACAAGGTTACGACGGCGATCACGAAGTTAATCCCATTGAAAATAATCTACAAGAAACGATTTCAAATCGCGAAGGTGCGAAAACGAACATGTGATATAACGATATAAGGTCTCAAAAGTGATTCTGATTCTACCGCTCATCAGTCAAGGCCGTCTCAACATAACGAAACAATATCGTCTTCCACAGCGCGAGTTGGCATCGGAACGTAAGAGAAAGTCCTTGCGTGTATCGCTATATCGTTATATCGTCTTCTTCACTCGACGGCTTAAATCACATTTCTGATGTATCGCTTGGAATGAAAGTTGCTGTATCGGTTTGCCGATATAGGCGTTAAATCGATATGTCGCGATATATCGATTTATAGCCCAGTCCTAATCTTGACTAATTCATTATCGCAACTAATTTGTTTTAAAAAAGTATCAGATAGTGAGAGAGAAAATGTTAAAAGAAAAAATTCGTTGAGCCATGCGTCGCATCAATCATGACATTTTGCAGTAAATGGAATAATATATTCTTTTAGATGAACAGAAAAGATTATAAGAACAGAAAAATGAAGAAATACTTGTTTTTCAAAGGTGTGGTTAGTTTCCCTTATGGCATTTATTTCTAAATATAGCTTAAATGATTGGTAACATTCAAAGCTGAGCTAGTGTGCATTTTAGAACATGAAAATATGTTAGAGCACAGACCAGCTACAATGATTTATTAGTCAAGAAGAATTAATGCTGGGCTTTTAATAAATAGGGTTTTAACTAATCAGATGAATGACCAAATCAATTATTGGAAAGAAGTATTGAAAAGAATTGTAAAAGTAATAATAAAGTTTATGCTATTACCTGGTCTTGCATTCTTTAGAGATGATCAAACAATTGGATCGCAGCTTAATGGAAATTATTTGGAAACTTAAAGTTAACTATTAAGTAAACTCGACCATTGTCTTGCTGGACTTATAAAACATTATGGGAATACGAGCAAAGGACATGCATCCTATTTATTTATCAGCTTTGATTTGTAATTAGTTTATATTGATTATGGGATGTAAAGTAATAAACAAAATAATGGCAGAACTAAAGAAAGCAAAATATTTTTCAGTAAGTGTTGATTCAACACCTAATATTTCCTACATAGATTGGCTGATATTTGTCATCCGATATGTGAGCAACAGAATTTCAGTGGAACGTTTTTTGGATTTTATTCCAATTGAAAGGCATAAATCTGAGTACTTGTCTGATATTGTATATTTTTTCAAGGACAAAGACATAAATATAAGTGATTGTTATAGACAAACATATAATAACTCACCAAATATGGTTAACATATTTGGTGATACTATGCCTAAGCACATAGCTTAAACTTAATTGGTGCACAAGTTGTGGGATGTGTTGTAGAGGATTATTTACAAATTTTATAGAAACTTAACTCTTTTTTTTTCTCCTGTTCTCATCAGTGGATTGCCTTAAGAGAATGCTTAGAATCTGAACTAGTCATAAAATATCCATCAGATACTTTAATATCCATCAAATAATAAGTGGTCCGTCCATCCATGCTCAGTTACAATAAAGTTATGACCATTCTTCAAATTTTCGAAAAGAACAAATAAGAGCTTCTCAAAACTAGAATAGATGCTTGTGGCCGTTTAAGGAAATTGAAGCCGTTAAAAAATATTTTGTTGGGATATGTTATGAAGAATAAATCACATTTTAATAAGCAAACAGAAAAAAAGCCTTTTTCTTGATAGTTTGAAATTGATTGAATCCTCGATTGCTTCTGCGAGTGAACGGAGAGAGAATCTCTGCTTTTGAAACCATTTCCTAGGAAAATTTCCTGATTTTAAATATAAAGATGAGACGAAGCGTAAGTTTTTATGGTTGAGGTCCAGAAGACATTATATTACATGGTAGCAAAAGATTTAAAATTAAAGTTTATCTCCCAGTAATTGTCACATTCATTAACCAATAAACTCTTGTTCAGTGGTGTGTAAACCAATAACTGGCTTGTTCTGATCTTTTTCAAATTGCAATTTTTTAAAGTACCAGATATTACTGCTTCACTATAATAATTTTTGAAGATTATATGCTAATGATGTAAATGAAAAATAACTAGCACTGAATAAGTTATGCCAACTAGACTTAGATGATATGTATAAAATAGTACAAAATAATTATCTCAGAGACACCTTCCAAATATTGACATTTCACTTCAAATTTTTTTTTTTGTTAATCATGATTACCAATTGCAGTATCCAACATTCATTCTCAGACTAAAATTAATGAAATATGAGCTAAGAAATAGTATGACTTAAGAATGTTAGTCATTTGTCAATCATGAGCATTAAATAGGGTGTCTAGCAGTAAATTGATTTTAATGATGTGAAAAAAGACTTCACCTCTCAAAAAGTGTGAAAGGTTTTGCTAACATAAACTTTATATGCAAATAATGTATTAAGCTTTTATAATGATTTATTTGTTTTTCATTCTGAAAATAAAATTATTTTTAAAAATTATTAAAACTAAGAAAAAAATTCTGAAATTATTCGTAAAGGTTCCCCAAATAAAGATAGGCCCAGGGCCCCTAAAAACATTAAAACTGCTCTGGTGATGACTGGTTGTTTCCTAATGTTGCTGGTTGTTTCATAATGTTGCATGTAATTATATTTGCTATTAAAAGTATGTTTCAAATTTTAAAAAAGATTAGTTGTCATTTTATTCGTCTGGCATTTAGAGTCCTAGGTTGAAAAAAATAGTGTTTCTTTTCTTCATTTTAAAACTTTTTTTTTCTTGCAAATTTGTAGTAACAAGATATTTTTTAGTACAATTTGGTATTATGTAAAAGATGTGTAAGCCAATTTTAGCATATTCTTTTTAAAAAATAAAAAAATAAGGCGTTTTTCTATGTTTTTTTAATAGGAAGACAATAGCCTCTTGCAAAAACAAGTTCTTAAAGATACCAAAGATTTTCCAATAAGACCTGCTTGCTGAATATTAATTACATATTTTTTGCCCTCTTAATTGGAGAAGAAAGTGAAAGATAAAAATTTTTAACTCTTTCATTAACAAAGATAAAAATTTTGAGGTAGACTAAAAAGGAAAAAAAAGTCCTTCATTGTATGATAGATTTCGTACTCCAATTTTGAGCTTCAAATATAATTATGAAACATCTGGGTTATGATTTTTAAGTAGATTTTTATATTTTATTTAATATCTGTTGCTTGCCAATTATTATTACTTTTCAAATCCAGTTCTCAACTAGTTTGTGTTATATTATGTGTATGTTAAGCTGTTTTCTTTTGACACAATTTTTAATTTTTGAGAATTTCAGAGTTTCATTTGGCATCAAAAACTAAAATATTCTTTTGTTATTAATTATATCTAGATACTTACTTCAGTATGGTGAATCTATCCCCTGTGAGCGATTAGTTAGTTGGTTGTGTGATTTGAAGCAGGCATATACTCAATATGGAGGTAATCTATCTATATGTATTTTTCTAATTTAAAATCTTCAGAACTTATCTAAAGTGCTTTAATGTTTGTAGAGCCACTTTCAATCAATCTTTATGATTGAATTTATATTAATAGTTAATTAATCTATTACAGAAAATTAGATTTCTTTATACTTTACATAGGTCTTATTAATATGATTCTAATATCTCAATATTATTAGTGTATAGTACTTAGATATAGTATATATTATTAATCAGGCTTTAAAATTAACAGTGATCTGATGATCCAGGAGCACTAAAATTTGACTTGGACCACCATAAAGTAGATTATCAATGTAAAGAAATGAAATGCTGTTTCGATCTGTGTTTTTTACACAAAATAGCATATTTCACCAAAATCGTAACCATTACACATTCTCTGTATTGTAATTTTTCATTTTAATTTACTTTATTGACATTTAAAAAAAAGAGAGAGAAGATTCCTAAACGGCTATTGAAAATGTAAACAGACTTGTAACATCTTTTTGAGTTACTGGTCCTTTGGACTAGTGATTAGGTTTTCTTAATTTCTACCCCGAATAATATTGTTTAATGTAATATTTCCGCAGCATTTAAAAATAAACTTTGTCAAGGTGTGTCAATTCATGTTACTGTAATCTTAGAAGCAAAAAAGAAATGTTTATAAGCTTAAGTACTTTTCCTTTGAAGGAAGTAATATAGTGATTGCGTGCCTTTTGATTGTGTATTTCTTCAATCTGCTCTAAGTGTTCCTAAACAAGCATTTTTTTCCCCAATGAAAAAAATTTCCTTAAACCGATACCAGTCTTGATGCAATAACTAATGTGGTTTTTTTTTTCTCTGTTTTCATTTTATTGAGTGTATAATAGTGTGAAATAATAAACTAGTTCAGGCTTATATTTTATTACATGCCTCAATCATTTGCTGAAATCTTTTAAAATAAATCCTTCTCATTTCTGCATGTTTAATTATGCTGAAACATTGGAATATTCAGATTTCGGAAAAGTATGCTGTATTACTCTCTCTAAGCTAACAATGAGAAAATTAATAACTGTAAAGTACAATGAAGCAAACTTATAATGATTTTGGTTACAATTATAGTTTATTTTTTAATTTACTCATTTATATTGGTTTCTTTCTAACTCAGACTTGAAAGTAATAAACTACAGTGGAGCATCGTTTATACGACGATCACTTATACGACGTTTACATTTATACGACGTTTTAGTGTGGTCCCGAATCATTCCTATTCATTTTAATGTAAAAATATATCGTTTATACGACGCACAGAATCGGTTATACGTCGATTCTTAGATTTTGTTCTTTATTTAATTTTTTATTTTTTCTTGTGTATTTTAAAAAAGGGCGGAATTTGCCAACATGAATGATACAGAAAAGGGTGCCAACAAGAATGCTTGGATGACGACCGTAATTTTTACTAGATGACTGAAAAAACTAGATAATGTTATGAAGAGGAAAAAACGAAAAATTTTGCTATTCATCGACCAATGTCCAGCGCACCCATCGATACTAATTATTTTGGAAAATGTGAAAGCTCTCTTTTTTCCTGCAAATTGCACAAGTGCGCTTCAGCCATTAGATTTGGCAGTGATAAGAAATTTAAAATTGCATCATAGAAAGCAGTAAGTTCAACTCGCTATTCAAAGCATTGTAGAGAATAATAGCAAGAAAATATAATTAAAGGTAACATACATTCAAATGGCTCACTGCAATTTTTCTCCTTTGGTTATTTGTTTGTTTTGCTTTGTCTAATTTAGAAATTTATGTAAATCAACACGTTAAACATTAAAATTAACTGAAAACAGAGTTAGTTTCAGTTTTAGAAGTAAAAATCGATTATACGACGTTATCGTTTATGCGACGTTTTTCGGTGGTCCCTTCGGCGTCGTATAAGCGATGCTCCACTGTACTTACATACAGGTGATTTTTGTGATTCTACAAAAAGTTAATTTGGGAAAATAGTTTTGTGCAAATTTTATAATTGTTTGTTCTTTTCCTGAATGTATTTTCAATTTTTTTTATATGATTCTTTAAATCATTTACATTAAGTTTACACTTTCAGGCAAACGACCTTTTGGCGTGTCCATTTTGTACATGGGGTGGGACAAGCATTATGGTTTCCAACTATATCAGTCTGATCCTAGTGGTAACTATGGTGGATGGAAAGCTACTTGTATTGGTAATAATAGTGCTGTAAGTATTACAGTATATATCTCTTCATGTGTAAAGCTAAGAATTGGAAATTGCATGAATTATATAATTTATTTATTTACATACTGTTTAACTTAACATTACTTGGAAAGAAAAAAAAATATTGTTAGGTGATTTATAAAAATAATATGCAATTCTTCAATAGAACACTTGAAAATAATAAGTGCTTGTGATATTGCATTTTTGAACAAAGGGATTTTATGTTACAGTTGTAACATAAAATCCCTCTTTTACTCTTTTAGTCCCCACATTTACTCTTTTCAGTTGTTGCAGATCTTGCCACTTACTTGGTTTTTAGTTTATAAATTCACTTTATTTCCTTTTTATACTAGCAATTAACTCTCAATGTTGCATTTACAGTATAAAGATTATGAAAGCAGATTGGAAAGAAATTTATCATTAAAAGTGTTATTTAATTTCTGCTACAACAAATTATCTTATTGAGTTGGCACTTTTTCATTTTTACTTTTAAGAAATATAAATAATTTCTAGTTACTGTTCTTGGTATCTTTAGAAGCTTCTTTTTAGCCTGCATTTCCCATTAAACTGGCACTTAAAAGATTCAGAGTAAAATGTCATTAACAGTGACCTTTCTTGCGCTTCAATTTATTTTGTGTGCTGAATTTCATTGCAGTCATATGAAAAACATCGAGGCATACACGAAACAAGCAATCATTCGTTTTTATGCATATAAATGGGTCGGTCTTTACAGATACTGTTCTCAAATTTAAAGTTTTTGGTATAATTGATTAGATTGTTGTCACTCTTAGTAAAGAAAAATACTGTGAAAGGCTGTTTGACAATATGAACAGAAGAAATATGCAGATAAATGAAATATTTAGATCTTGCTATAGAAGGGTATATGATAATAGGGAAAAGATATTTAGAAAATTTGGCATATGAACTATTTGACTAAGACCAGCAGGCTAAATGAATCCTGATGGATAAAAAAATTTAAATTCTGCTAATTACTTTTGAATGTTCGATACACAAAATTTTTATTTCACTGAATTTAAGTTACGTGTGATACTATACAATATTTACATATTTCGTAATTTATTGTTCCATGTTTTACGTGCAGACTATCTGCTCATTTTCTTATTTTTATTCAAATGCAAACCATTTTAAATGTTGAATACTTTTTATTTAGTTCAATAATATACTAAAATATAAATTTTACTCGTTTTTTTATTTATTTATTTTAAATATTTAGTGTATGCATAAAAGAGATTGGAAGAATAAATGCCAAAAGCTTATAAAAGGATAAATACTAGTCTTTATTGAATTATTCTATCAATATTATTAAATCAATATTTCTTGTTTACATATACCCAAGCTCCATATTTTGGGACATTAAATTTAATATGAAATATATTATATTTTAGGCTGCTGTATCTATTTTGAAGCAGGAGTACAAGGAAAATGAAACTTCTCTTGCAGATGCTTTAGCCTTAGCTGTGAAAGTGCTTAGTAAAACTTTGGACATGACTAAGTTAACTGCAGATAAGTGTAAGTGTTTAGGGTGTTTTTATAATAACATTGTTCATTTCAAAGAGTCATTTTCTTTTAGCGAAAGTAGTCTGTTATTCATTACTTTATCATTAGTCTGGTTTTATAGGTTTCTTAAAATGATATTTGAAATTTTATTCTCATCTAGATAGCATGAAAAAATTTTTTAATCCTTCATAAAGGAAAGGAGAACATAACCATATCGAACTGGAAAAAACAATCATTAAAAATAAAATTATTAAATTTCCTAAAGATCATTATAAAGTTATTAGAACAAAGGTTTTAATCACAAATTTAATGACTATTAATGTGCTCCAATATTAAAATTTATATACTTGTAAATTAAAGTAATTTATGAATTTTCCTTTTTTTTTCTAATTTGAATTTATTAATGTATGTAGTTCTCAATAGTATATAATTTGTGTGTCTTCCTTCATCTCCCAATCCCTTCTGAACATACGTAAAAAAGTATTCTACTTTTTCATTCTCTCTGGTTGGTTTGTCTGTACATATATTTGAAAATTGGAAGCAAGTATTAAGTAAGTTGAAATACTTGGTTAACATCCCGGGAGACAATAAAAAAAAATTTTTAACAAGTTAAAAAAATTTATAAAAAGATGGAATGAACTGACGTACATGGCAGCTTAATCAGGAAGATTTTGCCATGCAGTTAATGCAGCAGCAGTTTTTGTTGGTTAGTGGCATATAACCCAACCTACGCCCCCTTACTGCTCCTGGATAAAAATGATTATGCAAGGGAGAGAAGATGCTAATCAGATGCAGCTGAAATATTGAAGTTTAGAAAGACTACATAACTAAGTCTTCCTGATAAAGCTGTCATGCATTTTTGTGCATTCCATTTTATTATTGTATTGTTAACATTCTTTAGAGTTCCCAGGTATTTTCAATCTAGTATTTAATCTTATTTTACATTTGCTTCTAATATTTTATTTTAGTTATAGCATGCGACTTAGCACTGTTTCACTTTGATTTTTTTTTTTTTAATTTTATTGTCTATTTCTGCAAATATGTATATAAACCAACACAAAAGCAATATATATTACTTATGTACTCATACAAATGAAATAGATTTTTATCATTAACTGCATGTAATTTGCAGTTGATATCCAGCTGTTTAGTTCTTCAAAATTGCTGCATGTCTCCTATCAAAAAGTAGTTATGTATTTAGGATTCAATTTATAGAGTTTGTAGCATATGAAATTTAGAGGGATTGTATTCGTCACATTCTCAGTTGTGTCTATAAAATTGAAGTTCAGCTTAGTTTATGCTTCCCCTGGCTTATAAAGTTCTCAGCCTACCACTTTTACCAATTTAATTTTCGTCAATATAACTGTATCATTTAACTTATACAGGGTTATAAATTAAGCATTGACAGTTATGTATTCTAGTTCAAAAGCGCTATAACCGGAAAATTCTCTACTAGTAAACTTGACTGAAGTGCAGTGTTATAAAACCTAAGTATCTCCTTTGTGAGCAGGAACATATTTAGGTTGTTTTCTGTAAGAAAGTGTAACACTGAATAGGTTGAAGTAATTATCTTAACCTACTGCAAATATAAAAATTCCAGCTAATAAACTTGTTGTTGATAGTTATGCAAAGTGCAAAAAAATATTCTATATGTAAATAATAGTTTTAATTCTGACCGGATTTCTCAAAAAATTCAGTAATAATTAACGGAATCTGAAGAAAAATACCTCTTATATTAATTGGCTCTATTTCAAACATTGATAGCATTGGTGCAAAAGGGTAATCAACCAATTTTCTAAAGCTAAGTAACTGATTTAAATAGATAATGAGTATTTTGAAATATCTCCCAAAAAAAAGTTCTTATTGCACCTCTTTTTTTATTTTCTCACCTTTCAATTGTTTAACATTCCCTCTGAGCTTCAGTGTGGGCAATGATAATAACATAAAAACAGAGAAAGAAAAATGAATAGATGTGGAAGAAATTTTTGTTTTTATATGATTTATCTTATTTATTTTAAAGTAAGGACTTTTAAGTTAAATTACAATTACATGTGAAACATGAAAATAAAACAGCCTATCAAAAACTACTTTTTGTTACAGAGCAAAATTTTATGTAAGATACTGTCTAATTTCCTGTGAAACATGGTACTAACCACTAGAGTACGTTTATATGTCTATAGTTTTGATGTGAATGGTGTAATTCTAAGTCTGAGAGAGATTACAAAAAAATTGTTGCTATAGATCTTTGTCGACGCTCAGGTAAAAATGAACTCACTCAATAAACAGAAAGAAGTGGACTGTAGGTTTGCACAATATTTATTTGGAAGAGAGCTTTTTTTAGCTCTTTGCGGCTCTCCTTCCACACACACACTCTCTCTCTCTGCATGTTTTTCTAGATGGCGCTACAAAACTATGTGGATACAATCTTATTATTTCATGTTATTTATTTATTACTTTGCAAAAAAATTTTCAATTTATATTAAAATTTCCTTATCACTGCTTAAAAATTATGTATTACAACTATGGAATCAACTTTTTTTTAGTGGAGATGGCAACACTTACTCGGGACGACAACAAAACAAAAATTCGAATAATGCCCTCTGCTGAAGTTGAAATGCTAATCAAAAAGCATGAGGAAGAAGAAGCTAGAAATGAAGCTGCTAAAAAGGAAAAGGAACGTGAAAAATCTAAAAGCTAAGAGGATTCTAGAAACGAAGAAATAAGGAAACATTGTTTTTGTATTTAACTTTATGTATCTGTTTCTTTAGTGTTTTGTAATAAAAAAAGTGTTATTTTGCACTACACGATGACTTATCTATTTCATTCATTATCTGAAATTAGTTTCTAAATTCGTTTCACAGTGAAAATCAAATTTAAAGAATGAATTTTTTTATGATAGAAATTTATATTAATTTTTGCATTTATATAATTTGGAGCGTGATATCAAAATATTAACTCTACTTAAAGTATTAATTTTTTGTTAAAAAAAATGTAAAGAAATAATTAATTTTATCTTGATTAAACACAATTGTTATTTTGATCATATGTGAGATTTTTGCGAAGCATTTAAGTAAGTATTTTCATGATATAGATAGTTCGGGGGGGGGGGGAATCTCCACTACTTCATGTAGGTCTAAGACTGAATTTTACTAAGCATTTCTGTTCATGTAAGTAATATAAATTTTTCAAAATGGTTGATTCAGCATAGCTTTATGAATAATTCTTTAAAACAATATTTCTGTTTAATGTTTATGATTTCAAATTTGTTCAGACGTAGTGGCTCAAGAAATAGAGCACCCGCTTGCCTATGAGGTGACCCAAGTTTGAATCCCAGCGATAACTAGAATTCGAATTCCGTACCGACCACAGTGCTGACGTAAAAAAGAAACCTTAGTGGTAGGCGAATGGGTTAAAGTCCCCTTGCCGTCAGACTAACTGTGTGAGGTTGTAACACAAATGTGAGGAAATGTAACACAAATTAGTTCCATCAAAAAGTCCTCCACATATGCAAATTTCTCCCAATATATGATCCAAGAGTTCTCTTGTCTTCTGGATAGGGTTCAAAAAATGACGAGGCTACGAAGTTGGATATTGCTAGTCGTAAACTCAAAATTGAGTCGGCCGTTCATTGACAGTAATAAAATACATTTGTATTTCATTATATATATAACTTTCCCCGGATTTTTATCTTCAAAAAATAATTAAGTGACTTTTATGTCTTGCGTGCTGAGTATAGCTCACATCACTCCTTCCCCTTTTTCAGCAAATTGCAAAACCTCTCCCTCGTTAGGAGCTTACGTAATGTTTTAACGGTCCATTAATGAGAAGTGCATTGTTGTTCTGATCAGCAAAATAAGATTACATTTGACTGACGTTCATACAAACGTTGTCTGGCGTTGCCTTTATCAAGATTTTGTTTTACCGAATAATGTTTGCTCCGCACGGAAAACTGAAGCAATAAGAGCTGACTTTATTTTTATGCAGTTAATGTTTTCATTCCTACATCCAAATACGGAGCTGTGTTCAGTAGTCGGAAGTAGCAAAACCACTGTTCTTACTACTTTTTTTCATTGATTGTAACGATTTCTAGCAACTACTCTTCTCTTCATGTTAGTTTAGTAAAGAAATGAAGTTCAAACGCAACAAATTTTTCTAATCTGATTAGTACAAATCTTAATAATTATATTGTGATTGAGACAAGTGGAAACAATAATTTTTTATTCGCGTGTGAACTTTGCCAAAGTTGTTGGCTAATCTTCAAATGCGATTGTACAGTGCGTAAACGCAACACTCTGAATAAATTTTGATCGGATTTTCACGTACGTCTTGATGATTCGAGGAGCTAACCTTATATTCTACTTAATTATAGCACAGGATATTTGAAGTTACGAAATTAGACACAAAAGCGTACTTTCTCTGAATAAGCATACTTTTTTTCGGTGATTTCCTAACCCTCAATCTGAAAAATATGGTTCCAATGTCCCGCAGTGGACTGATCGTTAAGACACGGTTCCCAGCAGATCACCGAAGTCAAGCATCACTGACTACGGTCAGTGTGCGGGTGGGTGATCACTTGGATCAGCCTGCGTAGGGACCGAGGGTGTGTGGTATTGGTCCTCGTTAAGCTGTTCTACCGCAAAGTGCTCGACTTCGCGTGCAGGTCGTCGGGCTACCGAAGCGGGGGTGCCATCCCCTCCGCAGAGGATCAAAATTGTGATGGCATGTCTTCGGATCATCCTCAGGGATATTTCCCAGACCGTCGCCAATAGTCCATTGTGCAGCTCTAGTGCGACGTAAATGAACAACAACATATGGTTCCAATAATTATTAAAGCAAAATTAATTATACTCTTTACATTATTTCGCCGTATCTCAAAAACTAATTATGCAAATTAAAATTTTTATGCTTATAATTATAAAATTCGTTTGTTTTTCAAAGATAATTTCATTCAAAACATAATTTTTAATAATTAATTATTTTTTTTTTAATGATAATCAAAAAAATTTTGACTTCCAAGGTAAATTTTTTTTTTTTACCTCAATTTAAAGAATATAATTTTTGAAAATTTAAACGAAATCGGTCGAATAGTTCTCCAGGAATCAAATTTTTAATTATGCGTCTTTTTGAAATTCGATAACTCCGAAACTATTCGAACAATTTCGCTCAAATTTTGAATAGTCATTTAAAATTACCTTCTTTAAAATGATATTTCTGTGAATCAGGATCTTTTTGTGTCGATTTTGAAAGATTTTGTGTGACGCCATCAGTGTTGGAGGGGTGACGATTTCCCCATCTCGTCAAACGAGATTATACATTTCCTCCTGGGATCCCGCTGTGAACAGTGTCGGAAAAATACGCTTCATAGTAGAACATCGAAGTCAAGCATCACTGGCTTCCTGTCAAGGAGTGGGTGGGTGACCACATTGATCAGCTTGCGTAACGTAAGGACCGAAGTTGCGGTTCTTGTTAATCTGTTTTACGGTAAAGTGCTCGACTTCACGCGCAGATTGTCGGGTTTCCAAAGCAGGGCAGCCATTCCTTAAAAAGAGGATTAAATGAGTGAAGCTAAGTCTTCGGATCAGGATAATCCTCAGTTATGTTTCCCAGACCGTTATTAATAGCTCATTGTACAGCAAAGGTATAAAATACTTCTATTATTCTTAGTACTACTACTATTTCACCAAGAAAACAAGTAAGGGATGTCATTTATCGAACATAAGACAGAGTGCACGCTTTGATTTTCGAGAAATAGCGATGCATGGATCCACGTAGTCTATCACTAAGTGTATTCTAGTGTATTAGTGTAGTGTGGTTCTAGTGCGATGTAGGTTAGCTACTTAATTTACTTCACACTACAGCTGCACAAGGACTATTGGTGAAGGTCTGGGAAATACCCCGGAGGATGATCCGAAGACATGCCATCACAATTTTTATTGTGAGATCACTTCCTTAATTTAGACATAGATCTGAAGGGGAAGAAATTTTTTTCCAGACCCTGTGTCTATGGTGCTGCTCAGTGACTCATCACAGGACTGTGGGGATTTAATTTTAGATTATGCCAACCTTCATCTTTGTTTATTGACAGGGAGATTTTATTTACTTCACCGGAATTTTTTTCTTTCTTTGAGCAGTATATTTTTTTTAAGAAAATAAGCTGTTTTAATGTGGATCATCCATCAATAACAAGTTCATATCACGTCCACAGGTCACCACTGAGGGGAATTATAAATGTTAGCCTTCATCTATCAAAAGGTACCTCAAGATAGAATCAAGTTAACATGTTGTTGTTGTTGCTAATTCCCATCTGGTAGACCAGATCAATAAATCCGTTGACATTTAGGAAGTCCGAAATTAAAAGGGGAGAGGAATGAATGTCGTTCCAATCCAGCCCTAAACAGTTCAAGGTGTGCTCAGGTGATGCCTGGTTTTGTTGGCATTTAGGGCAAAGAGGAAAGATCTTTTGATTAGCAGAAAATGTGAGACTTTTCAGTGTCCACTGGCCAGTCGGGATAAGCAAGTGTTGGTCTGCCTGTCACCGGGAGGAGATAGAGAGAGTCCTGGTCTTTTTAAGTTAACATGTCTTATATACTAGTGATTCGGTATTTAGTATTTATAGTGGTAGTTACGTCCCAGAACCTTCAGCAGATTTGACGAATGCATGATTGGTCTTAGAGTTGTTGAGGATCGAAACCTCCGGCCCGGAGCCTGACTCTCTAACCACTGAACCAACGATGATATTAAAGTTCATTCCTTAAACAAAATTCTAGAAATGGATCTGAGACTGGCTGTTGAATTTTACTGTCAATTTGAATCTTTTACACAGTGTTTCGAACCTTATATCTCAATCATATCAAATAATTTGTCAGACAGCATATCACTTTTTATAGAGGTTCCGAGATTTTTCAAAATGCTTTCTCTTACTTCTAGCCAATCATAGCAGGGAATTGAAGACGTCAATGTAAACAGAAAACTTCACCTTTTTGAAAGTTTCTGATTGGTGAATATAGTATTGTTGTGACTGCTTCGTGAATCCTGTCAGGTGAACAACAATGTTTTTGTTGCTGAAATTAAAAATGTTAATTTTTATGTAATTTTCCCTACTGGTTATGATTTTAACTACGAAAAAATGATCGTCTAATTTGAGTTAAATTATTAAAATCGTGCTTTTTTTCGAAAAAAAATCGTGTCTGAGAATATAAATAAATTAGGTAACTATGCAAATTTTAAACAAAATATGTGACGGTATGTTAATCTTATGTAAGTTTATAAGAATGTAGAATTGTTTCTCTTGAAGATTAGTTAGAAAATTTCTTTATTTGCCATTTATATAATTCCGACTTTTCTTTCCATGATATAAAAGTTAATGAATTCTGCTTTTTAATGAAAAGTATTGTATGGGTGCATCAAGATTTAGTTTTTTTTTTGATTATTAAAAATGGATCGAGACATTACCAGTTTTTTAACACTGACGAATGTATGGTTCTATGATGCTTCATTAAAGGTTTTTATTTATATAGTGATCATGCTTTTCTTCTATTAAATATTATTATTATACATATTATGTTTAATGTATGTTTAATGTTATGTTTAATGTAATTTACTTGCTTACCTGTTTTCTTTCTTAGCATTTGGTGATAATTAGTTCTTTGAAAATAAATTATTTTATTTTTATAGATTGTTAAATTTGTAAACAGAATATGCCATTCCGATAACTTTATATTTATTAAGTAGAACATTCATAATAATTTTGTTTGTACTTTTTCTTACCTTATTAATTCTTTATTTATCACAAAATGTAAACATGCTCTTCTCTTGTAAAGAATAAATTGTAAGCTTTTTGTGCCATTTTTTTTAAATTTCCCATTTGAAATTTTTATTAATTAGGTGCCATTTACATTATTATTGTATTCAGATCTATTAAAATGGGTTACAACCCAAAACGTTCTCACTTTACCTGCAATGTAATATTAGGAATTAAATTGTTTGAATGCAGTTGTGCTCATATATAGGGGTTATTTAATTAATTCTGTTTTTATTTGAAATGAAACTGCTATGATTTTGTTTTTGGAATAAATTTAAAAAGAATACCTATGTAGTGGTTTGGTGAGGGTGGCTGTAAGTTTTACCTATTTAATTTTCAATGTATTCTTGAATGCCACTGTTTAGTTTTGCCAACATTTAGTGGTTATTTTGGCTTAGGTACCAGTTTAGAAATCTTTCTGAAATACCCTATGGCAGAATTTTTTCGAGCTTTCTGCGACAGACCTTTCTAATACTAATATCTTTCTGCAAGATACTTTTAAAAATAATAAATATATGTCTTACTAATTCAAACTAACAAAAGCATCTTCAAAACTTCAAAAAAAAAGAACTTTTTGGATTAAATTTTTTTTTTTGTTGTTAAAAATGTATATATTTTTATTCTAATATCAGAGGCGACATTATTGCATTTTGTAAGGGGGAAAACACACTGATTATTTCCTTTTTTCGTATTTTGCAAATCACCATCACATTAAAAAAAAAAATCATTTAAAAAAATCGTGAAATCCGTAGCAGTAACTAATGTAAAAGGAGATCGACGACGAAATCACGCGAATCGGATGATGAAAAGGGATACAAAATGCGTGTTTTCATTTTGAGATTCGGTTGTTGTAATAAAAAATATCGGATTTTTAAAAACTATGTGGAAATCAATAATAATGACTGCATAAAAAATATTAGAACGAGAATTTCTGAAGAAAAGAAAGTGAATTTTTTTACTTTATTGACAAATGAGAATAGAAGAATCACAAGCACTTTTTCCCACTCCGATGCACGAATAAGTTCAGAAGAAAAGATAAAACTTTCTAAAATTTCTGCAGAAAAACTTCCCCAAAAGAAAACTCTTTCTGCAAGAACTCGGTAACGTTCTGCGACAATGTCGCAGTGTCGCCACGATTCTGCCACGGGGCTGAAATATGATATAAGTTGGAACATTTTTGTATCCAGTCTTGATCCCCAAAGCAATGTCTAGGTACCAAAATACCATTGCCTAGTTCAGGTAAAAAATTAAAAGTATATGTGTAGTTATTTATGCATAGATGGCTATGAATTTTATTCATGAAAATTACTTCTTTCTGTCCATATAGCTTTTAGTCTTACATGGGCCACTTATGGTTTGCATCAGAATTTTGTTTTGAACTGGATCGGATTGTGAAATCGTCTTCATAAGCTTTATTTTTGATCTTTTCTACCATTTTAATAAAATATATAACAACTCTTACATGCTTATGTTAGTTTTTTTGCAATAAAATTTTTCTTTTTAAGAATTTGATTATTTATGCAACATACAAGGGAATTTTAATAACAAAGGGAATTTGTGTCTTGGATAAATGTGGCGATAAAAGCATCGTCATTATCTGCAAAAATACCCAAATCATCCCTATAAAGGTGATACAGGGGGACTATTGTTGAACTAAATGAAATGAAACATAAATTGATTAAAAACTACTCAGTGTGCAAACTTTATTCAACAAGTAAACGTCACTACATATATTCGGATTTAGGCTATGACATGTTCGATATGCCTGCCATCTTGGCTATGATGTGGTGCGGATGAATAGCGAAATTCTACATGACCCACTGAAGTGTCAGAACATCAATGGTGTCGATAGCCTCCTGTGTTCAGATCTGAAGAATATAGTGGCTGAGCGAATTCCATATTAGTTGCGTCTGGGTACCTCAGGGCCAGAATTCGGTCTCCTAAGTTCTCCTTGAGGATATAAAACATTCTCTTGGTCCAATGGGGTTGAGCTCTTTCTTTCATGAACTACATCTTGTCAAATTTAGGGGCTCTTTGAATAATGGGGATGAAAACATTTTCTGAAACCTTAACGTATCATTCAATGGTCACAGTGCAGTCAAAGAAAATCGCACTGATTATTCTGTGACTATTCATTACACACTACACAATTGCCATTTAGGGTGTAGAGACTTCTTGATCTCTGTTATTGTTTGCATAGAAGGTGTTCACAAGCGATCTATGCTCAGACATGCTGCACCAACAACGAGTTGTATATGCATATTTATTTTCTTTTTACCCTGTGCTTAACCACGAAGTTTGAACTTCATCATGCAAACCACTCAGACGTTTAGAATTTATGACAACTTTATTTCTTTTAGTTCAATAATAGTGTATTATATGAACCATCCCTAATTTATGGTATAAAAACACGTAATATATAGACTATTTCTCTTCAACTTCAAAATATTAGTTGCGAATGAGCCGTGAGCACACACATATTTTGCATTGATGTATTATTTTTTTTTTTTATCCTTGCTATTCTTTAAAGCAAATTTGATGAAGGAAGAGAGATATACTAATTATTTGTTCTTTTTTTAAAAAATATATTGATATATATTAATTAATATTGCATATGTCATTTTTTTCTTTTTATTAAACTATTTTTTAAAGTAAAATTAAATCTTAGACAAAATTAATTGATTTTAGCAATGTTTTACAGAAGTCAACAATGGTTTGCCTTGGGCATAGAAAGGTCTGGTTATCTGGTAGTAGGAAATGATTTTATTGAGATAATTTAACTTATTTTAACCCTCTGCTGTATATTTAACAAAATTTGTCGTTGCAAGAAATTGCTGTTGTAGAATCAAAAGTTGAAATGATTTGGTTTAAACTAATAAGACCTGTTCTACTTACAACTGAGGCTTGTAAACTGAACTTTGAAAATTAATTCTATCTGCTTAAGTAGTTTAAAATTTTGCAGCTGAAGTTTAATTATATGATGATACATATTTATTTCTCGTAATGATTTTTGTTTGCTTTTTTTTATCTTATGCATTTGACTTAGTTTTAAAATTATTGATTCTTTTAGTAATTTTTCCTTCCTTTTATGGATATCTTTTTAGGTTATGACTGGAACTGGCAATGAATATAATACCGAAAGAAGCTCCATTTTATGTAAGAGTTTTTATTACTTTTAATATAAGGTTGTACTTTGTTTAAGTTTTTTTAAATTTTTATTTTGAATCATGTTATAATATTTAATATTTGAAAAAACGTGTGGATCTTTCTGTTTGTGAGTGTTGCAGTTTTGTTTCCTAAGTTGACTTTTTGGTTCAGTCAAAATTGTTCTAACTAATATGTTGTTGCTGTATTTGGGTTGACTATCTTTTTTTTGTTGTGGTCCTTTTATATATATCTTCTTACAGGTCAAAATATTTTATGTAATATTTCTGGAACTGCCTTATAGTAGAATTTTGTTCATTTGTAGAATTTTGTTGACTATCTTTTTTGTTGTTGTGGTTCTTTTATATATATTTTCTTACATATCAAAATATTTCATGTAATATTTCTCGAACTATCTTAAAGTAAAATTTTGTTCAAATACACTATTGCATAAATCTCATTTAAAATAGCTGTTTAGATATTTCTTGAGTCAAAATAAGTTTTTAGCTTTTAATTTAAAGTTTTTAAATGTTCGTTCCCATTATGAGGTATAAAATACTAACTGATCATCAATTTTAATAATAATCTGGTTTAATCACATTTTTTTGTCATTTTATATAATTAAAACTTTATTTAATATAACAATGTTACATTACAACTACATATAAAAATAGCAAAGTGCGGATAATTAACATTTTATATAATAGTATAACAATGTTATGTTATAACTAATATCATTGCTATAATCAATTTAAAATTTGTAATAACTGCATGTTTTATAACAATTACATATATTCTAACAATGTACGGATGATTGACATTTTATTAAAATTATTTATTTTCTTAAATTTTTCTAGAGTGTGCTATTTTTAATAAGTGTTCCATTACATATTATATGGTATGACCTATATATCTTTAATGTAAAACATTGAATATAATAATTTAAATTGCTATCATTTTCATGTTAACTGTTGGTTGCATATCTATATTATGTTATAGATAATTTAAAATATTTGAAACCCTTACACCTCATACATTATTAAACCTCATTTTATAATGTAGGGTTGGTGTATTTTAACATTTGCCTAATAATTTTACCTCACAAATGATATAATTTTTGATGAGTTATGAAATGATTTTTATTTATTCAAAATATTTTCTTCGAAATATCTTTAATTTTGCTTACATATTATTTCATATAAAATTTAAATTTCCTTGTTTTATAATTGTTAAATTTAAAATAGTATTATATTAATTTGAAAAATAATATTTTTTAATATTTTTTATCATAAATGAAAAATGTTTTTGTTACAAAATGTGATTGATGACTCCTAAAATGAAAACATTCACATTAGAGATGAGTTCGGGCTCGCATTTGGTGGTACAAGCCCTCTCAAAGAATTTTAATCCGAACCCTAGAAAGGTTATTTAGAGTCTGAGATATGCGTCGAATAAAGGTTTTGTGGTCTCTCTCTTAGACATTTTTGCTGCCTAGGAAATTTGTCGATAAAACCTTTTTATCGCATTTTATTAATAAATTTTATATATTTTATACTTAATAACTGTACTAAATGTTTGTTTTAAAGTATAAAAAAATTTAATCATGAGTTCGAGCCCACACAAGCCTTGAAACTTTTTTCATTAAAGAGCTTGAGCTTGTCTTACCTCTAAAATGCATGGGTAAATCCTCATTATTCAGGTGGCAATCTTTTCTGAAATGCTAAGAATTAGTTTTTTGTATTATGTAATTAAAAGTTAATTTTCTTATATAAGTTTTTTCTTATCCTGAATTTAGGGTGGAGGAAAGATTACTATTGAACTTAATGCAAGTTATCATACTAAAGAAAAAAGGAACTATTATTTATGTTTTAAGGGGTTAAATGAAAGGCACACTACTATTGCTCACCCTACATACTTAGATTCACACCTACAACTGACTGCTACAATACCGGGTAAGTCTTTTCTGCTTATGTTGAACTATTTTTAGAGTTGTCCGACCATAGAGACCGGACTAGATAACTTAAAATTGAAGCAATTGTCGTGTTGTTGTGGTTGTTGAAGTCAACAAGATATTTACACAATTTTTCTTCCAAATATTGTTTTTGTGAAATTTTAATTCACTATTGATTTTTTTTTCTTACTTCGATTGATTTCTTCTGAGAATTAAAACAGACTATCAATATACACTCTTTCTTCAGATAGTCCAACAATAGTTGTTGTCCAACCATAGAGACTGAACTAGATCTCTTAAAATCGAATCAATTGTTGTGTTATGGTTGTAAATGCCAAAAAGATCTTTATACAATTTTTCTTTCAAATATTCTTATGAAATTGTAATTCATTTGTGGTTTTGTTTTCTTATTTCGTTTGATTTCTTCTAGAAATTAAACTAGACAATATGTACTCTTTCCTTTGGATAACATGTTAAATTGACAAAAAGTGTAGAATAATGTATATTTGATTGTTGGTTGCTACTGGTAACTCAGTGATCATTGATGCAATAGATATAGTTTATAGGCTCATGCATCTTAGTTATTTCTATTGTTAATGAAAAATTGAGTTTGACCAGGGTTGAAAATTTTTACGTCGAAAATATGTGTTAGCAAAAATTATTTAACGTTAGCTTTTTCATCACTGGAAATATAATTTTTAAAACTATAATTTTCAAAAATAAAATTTAAAATTATTTAGTGTGGGCAAGCTTTATTCGACTTTTTTTTTTTTTTTGGAACTGAATTAATGATTAAAATTGGAGCAGTGCAGTTGGTAGTTGAAATAATAATTCATTATTAACATTAATTTTTCAATAGTTTCAATAATTTTTTGCTTTCTTCTTCAATAGTGCGATTAAATATAGGTTTATAAACATTCAAAAGGATAAAATTAAGTTTTTAATAAGCTCATTGAATAATTGTCTTATAATATTCATTCAAGTAATATTTTTGCCGAGGTTGTCATTTCACCACCTAATTTTTCAGATGAAGTGTTTTTTAATATTATGATTCATAAATATACTCTTTAGAACATTTTTTTTAAAAGTCTGATTAAATTGATATTGAAATTTGTATCTTGAGAATTAATGGAAGAGGAATATATGTAAATTATTATTTGATGTTTAAAGTAGACTAAAGTAGTAGAAAGTAGATCAAGATAAGAGACTAAGTACAGATAAAAGTGATGTGAAACTCTTAAATTATATATTTTTATTAGCTGAAGGTAAAATATAATTATGCATCTCTAGTTTTATGTTTATTTAAATAAAATTGCTTATAAAATTTACTAAATATCTAGTTTGTGTATATAATTAGTGATGAAAGACTTGTTCTGCCTAGAGAAATTGTTAGAATAATTGATCTTGTTTAATATGTTTCGATTTGAATTAATTTATTCTTCATTGGACATATAACTTACAAATTGGGTCATAACTTATAAACTCATAGTTGATAAATTGGGTCATAACTTATAACTTATATATTCTTGACAAATTTATCACATTATGCTTGGACAAATAACCATGATTATACTCTTTCAGTATTTAGTTTGTAACAATTATATTTTTAACCGTTTTAGTTTAAAAATATTAAGTATTAAGTCATAGCACTGTTTTTAAATAATATTAAGCATTATTAATATATTTTATCCGAATTGTGGTTTAAAAAATGTCAACTGCCCTTGGAGTCGAAACAGGCACGTTCCTCGTAGCAAAAACTACTGAAGTCGTTACTTTTTTTTCATAGTTTGTAGTGTAGTGTGCTACCATTTTAAAATAGTAGTCTAGTGAGTAATGTGATGTAGAAAAACTGTAGTTTGTAGCAAGTTCTGACAACTATTTTTAACGTTAGTTTAGTAATAAAAATTATGTTCAAACGTAAGTCATTTTTTTATATGAGTGATGCAAATCTTCAAGTCCATCACGAGCCTAAAGAGCATTTAGAATTAGCATAACCTTTGCTTTTAAATAAGAAATTGAAACAACAAACAGTTCAAAAATTTGAGATTTTCCCTTTCTCCCATCGCAAACATAAAACAAAAGAACATCTAAAGAATGCAAAGCAAACAATTTTTAATGAAGCTACCTACATAATATTTTTATAATAATTTTGCTTTTCTATAAAGTGTCACTGATTTTATGGTAATTAGTTTCATCTACTCAAAAGAAAAAATTTTACTTCCTCTGTGTCACTGCAGTTCTTTTTCTTTGTATTTTTTTTACTCTTTTTTTTCTCTTTATTTATAGAAATATAGTTTAATAATAAAGTATTAGCATTGATTTTAGAAAAATTTCTTTGCCTTACCCATAACCGCTGAATTAGATGTATATATCTTTGTGTTTTACAAAGGAATATGAAAAGAAAGTAATTTTTAAATGATTGGTAGGTAGGTACTTTATTCACGTCGCACTAGAACTGCACAATGTGCTATTGGCGACGGTCTGGATACATTCCTGAAAATAATCTGGAGATATGGTGTCGCAAATTTAATCCTCTGCAGCGGGGATGTCTTTCCTATTTTGGTAGCCTGACAACCTGCGCACAAAGTCGAGCACTTTACGGTAGAACAGTTTAACGAGGACGGATACAGCACACCCTCGGTCCCCACACAGGCTGATCAAAGTGGTCGCCCACCTGCTTACTGACCGCAGCCAGTGATGCTCGACTTCAATTTTCTGTTATGAACATTGTCTTTATGATCAGTCCACTGTTTGAGGTTTAGGGACTGATTAATTAGGGATGTAAATGATTAATTAGATTTGTTTTATAGAATGTTTTCTATTGTTAAATAAGATATTTTATTAAAACTTTAATTTTTATTACATATAAACATTAACATACTACTGCCTTTTTGTATGCAACATCAATTTTTTTCGCGTTTATATATAATGATTATGGTCTTGCGGTACAGAGTTTACTTATACAATGAAATCATATAAGCAAAAACTAGTGTTTAAAAAAATAATTATTCTGTTGTTAAGTTTTTGATCTTTATTTGAAAAAACAATTTCCTGCTTAAATTTTTGATTTTCATTTAACTAAGCAGTTTTATCATTAAATAGTTTTTTATGGAAACTTAAGGGTGCTTTATTTCTGTTGGTAACTAAATACTAGGGTACACATGTAATTTGCATAACTAATCTTTTAATACAAATACTCTAACCTTTAATTGAACTCCAGGAATACATAGTATTTTTTATCTGTAATTTTTGGATTTTGTCCAATTCAAACGAAGCTCAATGTGTTGATGATCATATCCACAAAACTGAGTGTTTTTAGTAGTTGCAACTATACTCAAAATTTATAGAACTCAGTTTTATTGATTGAAGTGCTAAAGGACAATATTTTTTCTTCTTATTTGACTTATTATTATTTTTCCTCCACAGAAGATAAGACTAAAGTTGTCTGAACTGAAAAGGCTAATCAAATTGCTAAAGAAATGTTTTAGAATAATAAATTAGTTCTTATAAACAAGAATAGATATTTCTTTCATAATTTTTCCTTATAAATAAACAGATTTATTGCTCTAAACCGCTTTTTTCCGAACTTTTTCTTCCAATTTTTAACATCTATTATATTTGACATGAATGTAAATTAAATCTTCTAAATGAGATATTTTAAAAATAGTTAATTAATGACTACATTTTTAAAGTAGTTTATAATCACTAGTTTTAAGAGAAAGTAATTGTAAATACACAAGTGGGCGACCTTTGTGCTAAAATACAAACAGAGGTAAACAACGTTTAAGAGCACAAAAAATATTAATAAATGCAGACAGCTGTTTCGGATGCTCAAAGGGCAACCTTCATCAGTGCAACAGAAAGAAATGAGATCAAACAGGGTAAATATATAGAGAAAGGTGACGTCACAAGGGAGGGGGGTGGTTAGAGCAACGGCCAATAGTGATGGGTGAATGGATGACGGCGAATGGGAAGCAAGGAACAAAAAAGGGGGGTTAGTTAGGTTTAAGGGTTTGAGCATCCGAAACAGCTGTCTGCATTTATAAATATTTTTTGTGCTCTTAAACGTTGTTTACCTCTGTTTGTAAAGTATTTGTAGTTAACTATATTTTTAGTAAAGTAGTTGAACTTGTAAAAACAACAACAAAAAATAAATATAATTTTTCTGACCACTGACTCTCGCACAATCATAGATATTTGCCTTAGTAGTTTTCATTTGTAAGATACTTTTTTTAACCTTTAAACTATGGGATCTTACTTTTAACTAAATTAAGTTACTGTTAAGCACATTTCTCTCACTTCAACTCTGTTTTCTTCAAAACTTTTGTTGTGTGATTTTTGCCCTGTTGCTTATATGAAGCTGTATCTTATAGTTCCTGCACTTTTAATTGTTTAAAACATTACTTGTCTTCGTTTTTAAATTGTTTAAAGTATTACTTGGCTCATGTCACTGGGATGTTTCTGGTACTCCTCCATAGCATTACTTCAGATCTATAATTTTTCTTGCTTATGACTGTAATTTTTAGTCAACATTAAATGCAATGTTTACTATATTGTGAATGCAATGTTTCAGAAGGAACAGTGGTAGTATATTCATGCATATTTTTTGTTTATTCCTTTATAATCTTTCTCATTTCCGTGAGGATTTTACTTTTTTCAGGAAATAAAATGGTTAACTACCATTGTATTTTGGTGGAAATGTTGAGAAAAATCTGCAAAGCTCTAAAAAAATCACATTGCTTTTTAAATAATTATAATGCAAGCAACCAGAACATATGAATAAAATGGAGACTATGTTTATCTATTCTCTTTATTTATTTCGAAATCCCACATACATAAAATTATAATTTTCTGCAAATTTCACTTTAATGCAAAATAAAATAACAATAAAAATAATTAAAAAAATAAACAAAAACGGAAAAAATGCTTAAAATTTAATATCATAGATATTAAGATAATAATATTTTGAAAAATAATTTCATAGCAATTATTGTCTTATTATTTTTTTAAAAGAAATTACGATATCGCAAGTCCTCTTTATTTCAATGCAAGAACGAAAAATAAAATGACTTTTAAAATTATAAGGTAGAAATTTAATGTTTTTTTAAAACTGATTTATAAGGGAAACTATTTAATTTAATGAATGAATGTGTCTCATAATAGGCTTTCTATTATTGTAATTGTTGCAGTATGATCACTGTTGAAAACAAAAGCATCTAAACCGTTAGTATTGCTTTTCTTCAGTGAAATAATTCATTAAGGTTTATGTACTTTTATTTAAATATTTAACGTAAGAGAATAGGATGCATTGTTAAAGAGAACACTAAAGTGTAAAAAGGAATTAAAAGCATGACACTGACATAAAAAAAAGATTTATTTATTGATCTTTACAATAAAATATAAAAATGTGTCTAACTTATTAAACTGTCTTTGCAAATAAGCTGAAAGTATTTAGTTGAAAAAAGTAAAGACAAGTATATTATCGTTCAAAGTAAAATAAAGGTGAAGGAACTTCATACTGAATGTTTGCACTGGATCTTGGACCAGGTAATGGCTAACTTTGTTTTATAAAATTAGAAGATATTGCTTGATATATCTGGCATGGAAGGTATGAATGAATCGAATGATTTTATTTGTTGAGCCTTTCACTATCAAATTTTGGATTGGTAATTAATTCTGTACTTTTTTATGTTGTTGCCTGATTTAGATTTTTTAAAAACATATTTTTATTATCCTTTAAACTAATGAAAACCAATTTGGATTATTCTGAAAAATTGTCCATATGCTCAGAATCATCCAAAAACTTGCATCACTTACAATTCCCAATGCACAACACTACATATTTCATCATATATTTTCACAGACACAAAAACTAAAGATATTTATCAAAAATCAAAAAGCAGGTATATTAATACTAAATTATCTTTGAAAAAATGCTGATAATGAAAAAGTATAATAAGCAGACAGGAGAAATGTTTAAGGTTAAAAAAAAGTAATATACTTAACATTTTAAGGAGGAAAAAATAAAATGTGACATTTACTACTAAAGTTTAGACACTAGAGTAAATAAATGCAATTTTTTAGCAAATTTAAGGCAGAAAAAAATAAGACTCATAAATGAGCATGTAAAACAGTACTCAGTAGTACTGGAATCAGGAGAAGCTATTGAAACAGCCTGGTTTAATGTGGATGCAAAAAACATGCAAGATCTTGTCTTGTGTGTGTTTTCAGTCTAATAAAGAAATGATTATCACAGCAATTAATAAAATTTTGTATTTTATTTTTCTCTGAATAAATGTAGGCATTTGTGGCAATTAATATTGGTAGAAATGTGATTTTTTTTTAAATTTTTTATTTTTTAGTTATTACGTTTTCTTTCTGAGGTATTTTTAATGCAACAGTGAAAAAAAATCTATATATTGATCTCAAACTATTATTGATCAGTGTTCCTTTAATAAAATTATGCTGGAAACTGTTAAAACTTTGTTCCAAACAAAGTAATTTTAAAATTAAAAAAATTATTTTTTTGATATTCTTTTGCAATAAAATTTGCTTTTATCATATTTAAATAGAGCTAATTATACTTTTCTTAGTTTGACCTTTTTTTAAGGGTGGTACATGTTATGCACTTCCAAAAAAAGATTTCTTTTTTTTCTAAATGAAAAAGGCTGTTTTGATTTTTTTTCCTTGGATCACTACGAAACGAGACTTGCATTTGTGACTTTTCTTTGTTACCACAGTAACCGCCAGCATGTAAGTTTTGTATCTTGAGGAGTTCTCGTGAAAGCCAGACAATACTCAACTCTGGTTGTTCGTAAATATTGTAATTTCTAAATATACAAGCTAATATGCCTAGTAGATAATTCATCACTCTCTCTCTGATAATATACATTTAGTGAGGTAGAAGGAAAAAAATGTCTTTATAATTCTCTTTCAACAAATAAGTATAAGTCACTGTGATATTTTGTTTAGTTTTTTTTTTATAAAACGTTTTTTAAAAAGTTTTTTTTCTGCCCACTACAGTTCAAAAGCCCTTCAATTTACATTTTTTGATTTCTGGAATATTGATAGTTCATAAGTGTTCAGATTAAATTTTCGTTTGACATATCGCGACTAAAAACTCATTAAGTATTAACAGAGTGATAGATTTTTCTCCTTAAATTATTGTTGCCATATTTCCATACGCAGTTTCAGAAAAATTATTTCTTGCTTTAATTTAATGTTGGTACTTCGAACCATTGTATCGTACAAATTTTCTTCAGTGTTAATAAAATTTAACTTGCATCATGTTAAGGCATTTCTGATTAAATATTTATGTGCCAAAATGGGCGTGTAAAGTGTAAGGGTAAAAAGTACATGCCCGAGCATGTCAGGCAATGTAATTTTTGAGTCTGGTATTAAGAGTCCGTCATAAAACTATGTAAGTTTATCTTAAGAATGTTTCTACTAAATTATAATTCTTTTTTTTTATGTCTCATAAAATACTCTCGAACTATTCTTCTACTAAAAATAAATGAATAAAAATCTAAAGTAGGAAATAATGTAAACACATGAGTTGTTTTCTATATTTTCAATGAATATTTAAACAAAAAATTTACTTTATATTTTCCCATTGGCATCTAAAAGGGAAACATCGCTTCTGACATTTTCCTAAACAAACAACTGCTTCTTTGAGCTTTTCGCCGGATGATGCCACTCAACCTTTCGAACAGATTGACAGTGCACTCGATTTGGTAAATTACCAATTATTTAAATCGATATCTCCGCAGTACTCGCTTATGTTGTAACTCCTACACATATTCTTGAACCTTAAAAATTCTATTAGATGTCATGAGAATTTGATGATTATCAAATCAGCAAACGGTTTTTTATTAAGTTTATTCTTGAATTTGGTGTCACTAATACGTTCAGAGCAAGAGTTCTTAAAGTATGTTCCGCGGCTCGAACTTGACACGCGTATTCTTTGGAAGAATCGTAGATCACCAAAGGTTCTCAGGAAATGCTGGCGCTAACTGGGATGCCGTTTATTAATGTATTTAAAATAAGGTATGAACGAAATTGAAAGTTGGGGATATTAAATAAAGCTTAGGTGAAATGAGCAAATAATTAGAAATAACTATACAAGGAGTAATAGCGAGCCAGCCCTATCTCCCTTTACACAGCTTGTTACTTCACTTTTCTATTTCATGTTATTGCTTATTGTTCATGGAAAAAAAAGATATTTAAAATTTATCTAAATAAAATATTAAAAAAAACTATATTAATGTCTGAAAGTATATTTCGAAATAGACTTCTGGGTCTTGAAGCTGATCTGGTTGTCTATTTTGTGTCGTAGCTGAAAAAAATGGTTGGATAACTCCTGGTTTACAGGATATGACGAATACTAAATTCGAAAAAAAATCTTTCTTTTTGCATAATATCCTTATTTGACTTCCAATATGTGTTAATTCTTTATTAACATAACTATTCGTGAAACACATTTCTAAAACGGAAAAAAAAAAAAAAGATTTGTCAACATTGTTGCTGAAAATCGGATTGATATTTATGTTTTGAACATAGCTTTGTTTAAGTCGCCAGTTGAAAAAAAAAGAGTTTAAAAAGAACAAAGAGTGTTTTTTAATAACAATAAAAAAAAGTCGATAAATGTTGTTTTCATGAGAAATCTGTCGTTTCAGGATTTTTTGTGGGTCAAAACGTGTTTAGGCGGAAATAGGTCATGCGAGAAGTTATTGTCGCTTTTACTTGTAGTTAAATGCGCCCATAAAAAGGTATTGTTATCATTATATTTCAGACCTTTTGCGACCTTTTTGCTTTAAGATTAATTTCACTACCCGCTTGTGGTTATCACGTTAGAATTATTTCCACTACATAATCTTACGCAATATTTTACTCCTCCCTCTACTCTCTTTTTTTCACTTCATAATTTAATGTAAGTGATAAAGTGTAAGTAAATGCCGTGATATATTTTAATTGTTTTTCTTTTAAAGAGAGATTGACAAGCGTGATCCCATTATTATTTGTTTACATATTTTTTAGCCTCATACAACGTGAGGCGTTTTTGTTTTTAAAACCAGTTTGATTCAGAATTCTTAATGAGGTAAATTTTGTAAAAAAATTTTAAAACATATTTTTACAGGGGACGCATTTTGCAGTGAAGCCTTAAATAATATGAAGATTTTTTTGTTTTTAAAATCAGTTTGATTCAGAATTCTTTACGAGGTAAATTTTGTAAAAAATTTTTAAACTATATTTTTACCGGGGACACATTTTGCAGTTCACTGCAAAATGTGCCCTAAATAATCTGAAGATTTTTTGTTTTTAAAACTTGCATGGTACAAAATTCTGTAGGAGATAGATAAATTTTGCTAATAATTTTTGAACCAGGGGGCACATTCGACAGTAGAGCCTTAAACAATATGAGGCGTTTTTGTTTTTAAAAACCAGTATGATGCCGAATTCTATCGGAGATAAAATTTGTAAATAGTTTTCGGTCAGATATTTTATGACTTAAACAATGGGAGACTTTTTTTTCTATTTTATTTTAAAACCTTAAAATTCTATCAGAGAAAAATTTTACGGGAAATTTTCGGTCTTCAATTTTACAGGGTAGATAGTTTGCTTTAGATTTCTGTGATATGATTTTTCCCCCTTAAATTTTAAAACCAGTTTCGGTTTCAAATTTTATAAGGCAGGCCTTTCACAGTCGATACTAATACAGCATGCGATGTTGTTCTTTTTAAACCAGTTTAATGTGAAAACTCTCTAGAGGAGATGCATTTTAAAGGACAGAATTTTACAATGAAGACTTAAACAAGGCTTTTTTTTTGCTTTTAAAAACAGTCTAACAGAGAATTTTATGGGAGATAAATTTTACAAGAAATTTTCGATTCAGAATATTTTTTTAAAAAGGGTATTGAGACAAATATTCAAAACTTTTAAATTGAGCATATAATTATTTTTGGAAGGTTTGAGGTTCACGCTTGTCTTAAAATATTATACGTCATCGATAACATTATTGCTAACATTTATTTAGTTTTTGATAAGAACGGTTATTTGTGAATTTTCATTTAAAATCATCAATTGATATTTGGTGTCCAATAAAATCAATAAATAATATTTTTACCTTACATCCTTCTTCCTATAGTCTCTGTTCATAAAAAATAAACAATGTATTATTTAATTGAAGGAGGTCTAGTTATAAGTGTTGCTAAATAAGTTATAATCGAAAAAAAGGTGCGCTAAAAAAGAGAGGATTAAATAGATGTCAGGGTCAGGACTTAAATAATACATTTTAGCTAGGCTGGAAAAACCATATTTATAAAGAAAACAAGATCGCCTGCATCTCCTATAACAGAAACGTCGCGTGTGTATTTTATTTGTTTTTTAGAACAGAGCGAGACTTGCTCTTATTTGAAAAGGTTGAGATCGGTTTTGGATGTTTTTTAAATGCAGCTCAATAAATGGATATTTTTTAAACTGTCTTTTCTGTTTCACAAACACATTCAAAACGCATTTTAACCTCTATTTTTGTCCCTGCTTTTTTGCAATATTTAATATTATTTTTGGTATTATTGAAAATGTAAATAATGAAAAATTCTGTTGCATTGCGTGTGTAGTGCTAATCGTAAATTTGGCAGTTTGCTTCCTTCTGAACTGTGTAAATTCCAATTCGCGATCGCAACGAACTATAGGGGGCGTTGTTGTATGAGACGCATACCTGCGATTTCTATATGAACCGTCATTCAGTTACTCTGGAGACGTCTTTAATGTAGCGTGTAGCATTGCAACGTTCCTTCTTTAATGTGGCTTATTAAATTTAAAAAAGAAAAATGCTTGATATTCTTTCTTGTACAACCGAAAACAAAATGGTATCTCTTTTTATTAGAGAAGGAATATCCAAAACACATCGGAAAAATATTTGTACATTAACAGAAAAAAATATGTATATTCTTAAAAGAGTTAAAACCTAATGCCCGAGAAATAGTATTACTAAATTTAATGATATAACATGAAAGGCCCATTTAAACTTTACATTCTATAGTTTTAAGAATCATATTACTTCAAAAATTAAAATGAACAAAAAGTATACATAAGCCTCATAATTTTATGAAATTTAATTTTGTAAACAAAGTTTTTTGACAACAATTTTTATCAAAAAATTTCAAGTTTCAATAAAAATCATTATTTAGAAACTAAGAAACGTAAAATAAAGAATGCTGACGAAACAAAAACAAAAAAAAAAAAAAACAATTCTTTTTTGTCGCCATTTTTAGTGCTACGAAAATTCGTCTTTGGGATTTGCCAAAAACAAAACAAGATGCAATTTTATTTTTTCAGGAGGGAAATATTTTACCGAAAAAACGAAAATGTACCAATTCCCACAACATGAAACTTTATCTTGGTAAACGTACGTTTTGGAAATGTTATTTCATTTGGAATCTTATTTATCAGAGTTCATATGGCGATATGATTGTTTTGAATCTATGCTAAACTCTATATCGGCTCATTTTCCACCGAAATCCGATTGACTATTTTGATTTTAAATAAAGTGTTTTATTTTATGAATTGTCGCAAAAATTTTAAGTGTAGATTGGCGGCACTTAAAAACCGCCAAATCTGTAGCGGCGGTGGCGTTAATACGTAAGTACCGAATTTTTATTCCATACTTTTCTGAATCATATTACTTCAAACATTGGAATATACAAGAAGTATACATAAACACATAATGTTATACCATTTAATTTTTCAAAAAAAGTATTTTGAGAACAATTTTTATCAAAAAATTATAAACTAAAAAACGGAAAATAAAGAATTCTTAGGATAAAAAAAACGATTTTAAGAATTCTTTACATTGAAATAAAAACTTTCATATTGTTTCTTTTTTTATTATTCTTATAGTTCTTAATCTGACGTAAA
Source organism: Parasteatoda tepidariorum (assembly GCF_982258835.1). NCBI lineage: Eukaryota > Metazoa > Arthropoda > Arachnida > Araneae > Theridiidae > Parasteatoda > Parasteatoda tepidariorum. The sequence continues at coordinate 52,946,477 of NC_141762.1, forward strand.
AAACCATTCTGTAGAGAACCATCATCAAATGAAAAAATATATTTACAAGCAAATTTTTTATTGTAAAAATCATTGCACTTACCTGATTTATAATTCCTGGAGAATTCCAAAATGATAAGTTCCTTGTTTGAAAACTTTATTCTCAAATAATAGATACATAGTTTATCCCTTCATTACTTTTAGATAACATACTACACAGCAAAATTTTATAATATATATGAATTTGAATATGTAGCTGAAAACAGAATAGCTGAATTCTAGTTGAACTTATTCTTTCAAAACTAAAAAATACTTACCAAGAAAAAAAATTCTTAATTATTAAAATTAATTAAGAATAAGCACAAATGGCACTATTTCAAGTAACTTGGATAATTTTTTATTGTTGTTTTCCGAATTATATGGATACAGAAATATATACTATTCTATAACGAAGAAGAATATGCTATAACTATTACAATTCTGTATGTTCTGAATTCATATTTATTCACTGGAATGACGAAAGCAATGTTGACTTCACTTTAATTCGTAATGAATTGAAGACAGAAGAAATGCATTTTACCTTAATACACACATCTGTAACAGTATCCGAAATCGGAAGTCATCAGTTGCAAGTTTGTTGATAATAGAAATAAAAAATTATTGAGGAATTTTTCTTCAAATGTTTGGCGTGTTCTGTTCCTGAAAGATTTACTAATATTCTGGAGATTTTTTTCAAGTTCTTCGGCCTTTTCCTTAGGGAAATTTTGTTTTATTTGCTGCTAAAAAATGGCGTCTGATTCTGTCAATGATTTCGATGGAACTAAATGAAAACGTGATAAATTAATGTCTGATATTTACAGGCTCCCGCTAGACGGCGTACTCGAGCGTTGCGATCGCGAATTACTTAAAGATGAATTCTCTTTTAAGGTACAGCTTATACCCACTAAACTTTTTTGACTGTAACTTTATGGCAATTAAAAAGTGCAGATTAATCATTTTTATTTATGGCACAGTGGGAAAAACTTGTGTACATATTTATGTTGGTAACTTCGTATCGGTCTGCCAATCCCCTTGCAATTAAAACTTTATCATGAAATGTGAAATTGTCTTTATTTCTTTTTATTTTCTAAATTTTTGTAACGTCTCTGTTTATTTAACGGATTATTTATATTTATTTGTCTCGGTAAACTTATTATCTAGATTCTAGGCGAAAAAAAGAAAAAAAAAACTCCATAAAGTGGTAGTTTTAAAAGAAACGAATAAAAAGTTATATTTCAAAATAGTTTTTATCCATCATGTTAGTTATGTGTAGTTCTTATATGTAAAAATGAAAATCTGTTTATTCTGGGCAGTTTGTCTCTTAGAATTGCTATCTCGTGGCATCTTGAACCGAAAAACATGTTTGCTATTTGTTTTAGTGTTATAGTAGTTTTTTTTTTGTTCATGTTTTGTTAGTTTAAAAGATTTGAGTTATATATACGAACGTCAAATTGTTTATTATAAAACATTCACAATAAAATCCACATCACAACTTTTTTACTTTATTCTTAGTCTGAGATATGATTTAGTTTTCCTTTCCCGTTAAAAATTTCCGTGGAGAAATGAAATAAAGTTTTTTTTTTTTTTTTTTTGAAAAACTTATTCTTTGATTGAAGGAACTAATGTCATTCTTTCAGATGTCGGAAAGAAGTAAATAAATCTTCCTTTTTGCTTATTCGAACAAAAATCGAACAAAGGAGGGAGTTTTCAAAATGGGTGTGTTGTGCAAATTTCTTTTATTGGGAAAAAAACTATTCCACTTTCAATCATTTGGCTGAATGCGACAGGATAATAAAGCTGCCGGACAGCTTGCGAGGTGGGGTTCTGGATTTTGAATCTCGTCAACACTTTAACCTGTTTTCTTGCGGGGGTGTTTACAAGAATAGCGGCCATTCCATTTTGTACTCCTTTCTTTTATTTAGATATTTTTTCTCTTATGATAAATAATAATGATAGTTTCAACTTTCAATATCATTTTTTTTTTTTTTACCTTTAGGGCGGAGAGAAATTGCTATTTATTTTACAATGCACCTATCAATAATATTCGAACAGACATAATGTATAAGTATTTTAAATAAATAACATACACAGTGCCATTATATTAATACTATTGTATTAATGACAAGCTTTCGCTCTCCAAGATAACCAGAAGGGGAGGGGAGGCGATGTGATTATAAGAAGCAATTAATTTGAATTGATTTTTGTGTGTGCGCATATTGCCAGCCTTTTTTCCGATCGTAGATTGTTTAATCTAGCTATTTTATTACCGCTTTAATTTTTTTTTTAAAAACCCATTTTAATTTCTTTATTTTTAATTAATTTATTGCCAACATTTTAATTTGAATATCATTGGAACTTCTGTATTTTTGTGTGTTCTCTGAATATCAAGCGTGAGGTGGTGCGCGTAAGGTTTGCCGTACGTAAATTGGTTTGTAAACGGGAAATAAACACTAAATGGTAAAAACACATTTTTTAAATTTAATGACTCGACGGCCCATTGTGGCCCAAGGCCTTCATCAGAATCTTTTTCCATTCTGCTCACTTTTCAGTCTGTTTAGAATGAAAGGCTTCGAATGTTACGGAGGATGGTCCATTTAGCAGATGTGTCAAGCAAATTTGATGCTGTTACGTTTATTTGATGTGCTGTATACCGTCTGCCTCTTCTGTACAGCTGTTATTCACTGCATCGTTGCTATTCACTGCACTTAGAATGCTTCTCAAATTTTTTTTCTTCTCGAAAATAGCAAGCTAAAAGCACTAATAATAAAATTGCTTCATTCATTGCTTCTTCATAACTTTGCTTCTGAGCATTTATTTTTATCGGTAATAACAATAATAAATGCTCAGAAAAAATTTGTTGTAGCGGCATCCACATTACATACTTTTTAAAACTATAAATATATATACACAATTGATTAATTAAATACTTCTCAATCATCATGAATGTAATTTATTAATCAATCATCAATGTAATTTATTTTTTTTTCTTCTAAATTTTTGTAAATTTGGGATTCTTTTTCTGACACAAATGAACTCATGACAAAAATTCGTTAATTTGTATTATACTACAATTCACCCTCATAGACTTGGTCATAAAATATATATTCTTCTTCTTCTTCATAAGCGCAACAGCCTTTCACAGGCCAAGGCTGACTCGCAGATTTTCCTCCATATGGCCCTGTCCGGTGCGACGGTCCGCCATCGGTTGACTCCCAATAGCTTGAGGTCCTTTTAAACGTCGTCTATCCATCTTGTAGGTGGTCGTCCCCTACATCTCGTCCCTTCAATTGTGGAAAAAGTCACTTTTTTGGCAGGGACGGCATCAGAATTTCTGAAGAGGTGGCCCAGCCACCTAATGCGTGATGCTTTAATAGTTCTCACAATGTCGGTCAAACCGTATTTGTCATATTTTTTGTAAATTTCGTGGTTGTAAAGAATTCTCCTTACGTTATTCTCTTGAAGAGATCCAAAGATTTTCCTCAAAATTTTCTTTCAAAAATTAGCAGTTTTTCTTCCTCTGTTTTGATTAGGGTACAGCACTCACTTCCATATGTAACTATAGGCCTGATTAAAGTTTTGTAGATGTTTAACTTTGTCTTCACACTGATGAACTTGGATTTGAGTTGGTTTCTGAGGCCGTAGAAAATTCTGTTAGCCATGAAAATCCTGTTATTTATTTCGATTTTCAGGTTGTTGTGGCTAGAGATCAAGGTTCCTAAGTACTTGAACTGGTTAACAGTTTCAAAAGAGTAAGTCATTATCTCCAGAGGAGATCGATCAGGAGTTTTATTTGTTGCGATCAAAAACTTGGTTTTGTCTGCATTTATAACTAGTCCCATCTCCTTCGCCGCACTCTCAAGCGCTACAAAAGCGTCAATGACTGAGCGTTTTGTTCTTCCAACTATGTCGATATCATCAGCAAAAGCGAGTAGTTGGACAGTTCTTTGTAAGATTGTTCCATTTGTGTTGATACCAGAGTCTCTAATGACCTTTTCCAAAGCTATGTTAAATAGCAGGCAAGAAAGGGAATCACCCTGTCTCAGTAAAATATATATAAGCAGATAATAATTTTTATTGTTGGCTGGCTAACCGTGAGAGATATTCGTTATTTCCCCCTTCTCATTATGGAGATTCGGGAAATTTGTACTAAATTAGATTCGGAGCTATAAAAAAGAGAAAAACAAAACTTGTGATAGGGAGAACGAATAGACATTTTCCCCAGAGAGGGAAAAACAAACAAGAACTGTTTTTCTTCCTTTTTAGATTGGTATACGTAGTGCTTATAGTCTGTCTATGGAAAGAAATCCCCTCGCAATTCGCCTGGAACAATGGTGGTGACTATGATTACGATTGTTAACTACTTCAATTACGGCTGTTAGGTCAATATTTAAAATAGGTTTTGACTAATGTCAGTGAGAGAAAGGGAATCAGGGGAAAGAAAAGCTCCCCTCTATGAAGCTATTGTTTCCATAGCAGAAGACGACCTCAGACTTTGTGGCGAGGGAATTCTTTCTATAGACAAACTATATGTTGTGCTCTTATAGAGATGTTATATTCGTGATTTTCACTTTATGTTTTTATTTTTATTTTTCTATAACGCATTCACATTCTGATTCACATTCTTGATTGCATTCTTTCAGGTAATCACGAGGATCGCATTTCTTTCTTTAGTTTTTGCATTAGGCTTAGTTTGTAACATCTTTTCGATACGTTATCGTGAGTGAAAAGCAAGGTATCTTTTCAGTTCTGGATAAGTTCCATTAATAAATATTAAGTTTTATTACCGATGTTCATCCTAAATTGTTTACTGTCCATTATACTCGAATCTTCAGTTAAAACTAAAACTTTTATGTATATATATATATATATATATATAAATTCAAAAATTAGAGAAAATATTGAAAAAATTGCAGAATAATGAAAAAAGAGAAATTTTTTTTAAAATAAAAATCCGGGAAAAAATATCTCTTCATCAGCTCACACGATTATATCCGCAAAAAAGAATGCTTTCTAATAAAGTATCAATATAGCGAAAGCAAAATATATCAATAAAATAGTGTGAGGAGCACTCTTCAGATATATATATATATATATATATATATATATATATATATATATATATATATATATATATATATATATATATATATATATATATATCGGGTTGAGTAAAAAGTTTTCCGCCAAAAAAAAAAATCCTGAAAAATGACAAATACATACAAAATCAGCAAAGCTAATGAGAATAGTTATCTCCATTCAAATCAACAATAGTCTGCCAACGTTTTGGCAACTTTTCATTCCCTTCAGCGAAGAACTGGGGGGTGCGCGAGTAGAGAAAGCAATCGACCTCATTTATGACCTCGTCATTTGAACGGAAGATTGTGCCATCAAGATGCAGCTGCAGATTTGAAAACAGATAGTAATCCGAAGGCGCCATGTCTGTGCTGTATGGTGGATGTTGCATCAAATCCCACTCTAACGTGTGGAGCGTCATGCCGGTCATTGCACTAACATGTGGCCAAGCGTTATCTTGATGAAAGAGAATCACCTTCCTTCTGAGCTCGTTTTCTCGTTTTTCGCGAATCGCATCGCTAACTTTGATTAGCATATTGCTGTATATTGTACTGTTGATAGCCTACCCGCTTTTAAGGTACTCCTTGTAGATAATTCCACGACAATCCCACCAGATACGGAGAAGGACCTTCTTGTTAGTTAGCGTTCGTCTTGCAACCGAACTTGCGGATTCCCCGGATGCTGACCACCCTCCTCTACGGCTAGTATTGTTGTAGTATACCCATTTTTCATCACAGGTCACAATTCTGTCCAGAACGTCCTCTTTTCTTTGATCTCTGAGCAGAACCAAACAGGCCGCTTTTCTCTTGCTCTTGTCTTCAGCAGTCAATTCGCGAGTCACTCAACGGTTAAACTTAACTGTTAGATTTATGCGTTTGAGAGTATTTGCTATTGTTTTTCGGCAAATGTCAAGCTCTAACGCAATAGTTGGTGTTGAAAATTTCTGTCTTGAACAATAATTTGCTTTAACTGGTCACAATCAACCTCAATAGGGCGGCCAGAACATGGTTCATCTTCAATGTTGAAATTCCCAGTATTAAACTTTCGAAACCAAACTTTTAGTGTATCCTCATAAGAAACAGTATTGAAACCTAAACTTTCACACATTTTCTTGTGGCATTCAGTTACACTTAGTTTATTTCGGAACTCATAGTACATAGTGGGTCTGATCTGTTAACGTGATAGCTCCATTTTAAGAATTTTTTTGGTGCACAAGATGATAAAGTTTTGACAAACAAATTACACAGTTGTGTAGTTCCAACTTTCTGCTTTAAAATACAAAAGCCCGTTTCAAAAAAAGTTAACCACCACGGCAATGGCTGCTGCTGGCACGGAGGTATTTCCCTTTGGCGGAAAACTTTTTACTCAACCTGATATATATATATATATATATATATATATATATATATATATATATATATATATGTAAGCTCAACTTCCAATATTTTACATCTTCGCGATTTTTGTTAACTGTTTTATTATTGTACTTTTAAACTTAAACCGCATTTTAATTCACGTCGGTAAGTTTGATTTCTTTTTACATTTTTCTTTTATTTCATGATTTTTTACAACATTAGGTTTTTTGTGATATCGACACATATAAAGAATAATTTTTATTTTCGGATAATTATTCTTTATTCAGAAATATCGCATTTATAGCAATAGATGTGTCTTGATAACGACTATTTGCTTTTACCATTCTTATTTCTCTACAATTTAGTTTTTTATTTTATTCATGTTTTTCATGTTAATTTGTGCTTATATATATATATATATATATATATATATATATATATATATATAGGGGGGAGTTTCACTATTTAATAGATTTTTTTTCTAAATATCTTGTATATATTTTTAAGCGATAACCAATGATGCAAAAGAGTACAATTGGAAATTTTTCTTTTCACTTTTACTTCTGAAAGATTGAAATAATAGTTTTTTTTTTTCATAAACTGATAGAAATTTTTTTTGCTCTTCCTTTTCTCATTTTGTAGAAGATTAGTATAAAAGTGAGCGGCTGCGCAGGTGTCGTCTCGACTGGCTGATTTGTCCTTGAAGAAATTTTCAAACTCATTTTCTTGTTTCTGCTTGAAAAACTTTCACTCTCATCACCCCCTAGGACAAAATTGTAACATACTATAAAAAAAATAAATAAAAATAAAAGCAAGAGTAGATTCCAGGCATGTTAATGAATTCTAAACTTGGAATGTGGCATTTTTTTATTTCGTGATTTATTTTTTTCTCCAGAAATTACCCCTCCATTTGTTACGATTTTTTCATTCGATTTTCTGCTTGAGTGAATTGGCGCAATAAATAAAAATACATTTTTTTTTGTTTGATGCTTGATGTAACTTAGTGTAAGCACTGTTGACCGAGTTAGGTATGAGAGATAGGGCAATAGAAAACTGTGGAATTCTTTTTCGATGGTTGAATCTCACGCAAAGAAGTTTTTCGGCAGTTTGTCATCCCCATAAACCACTCTGCACGCGCCTCTGGGATTAAATTAATTGAAGAATCGGGAGGTTAATAATTCTTGCCTTTTTTTTAAAAGTTTTATGAACAAATCAATATTTTATTAAACCCCTACTATTAACGAGTTTAACATCATTACGGGTTCGATTATGGCTTTTGCTCTCAAACTAAAAAATGGTTCAGAAAGCGTTGATCGAAATTGGGATATAATTTTGAAATCCTTATAACTGAAGTGTAGAAAATGCATAATAAGAGTCAGAAAAAACAAAAAACGCTATCAAAATCTGGAGCAGAATTCGTATCAACCAACCACCATTGGGATTCGAACCTAGTTAGGCGATTTCTATCTGCTGAGCCACCACGTCTCTTCTTACTTAGTTTATTTTATTACCGGCGTTGAAACGCTTATCCAATTCTAACTTTACGACTATCAATGATCTACACACCCCTGAAACACCGCGCCTCTCATATTTTTATTCTGTAATCTGTGTCGAACAGCCGACCCAATTTTGAGTTTATGACTATCAATATTCAACTCCGGTTGCCTTTTAATTTAGAATCCAGCTTAGAAAACAAGGGAACTCCTGGATCAAGCATTGGACAAACTCCCATAGTTAATCCAAGGGAAAAAGGATTCTAACCCATGATCCGCCTACCACTGATGATTATTTACAAAGCACTGTGGTTACCGATTTTTGCCTTCCACTATCTCAGAAATAGACCATATGACAGCATAGATAGGTTCAATGGTCTGGGTTGGGCTCTTGCTGAATTTTCTGCAATGCGACTACAAAATATTCATCTGGTTGATGTTTTTCTAGAAAATGAAAGTTTTTGGCAGTTGAATTGACCAGGCACATCTTTAAACCTAGACCCTATAGAGTTTGTCTGAAAGGGCAATTGGAACTAACATTAGGTACCAAGTATTGGGAGATCTTTTTTTTGTGAGGTTTTTCAAAATATTGTGCTGTCTTTAAATTTGAAATAATTTTAACGTCTGTCTTTGTACTATGCATAAAACTGATTTTAATTTATAAATTTTTTATTTTATTCTATTTTATAACCGGGGTTGTACAGCCGTCACGATTTTGGATTAACGACTAACAATGTTCAACTCCGTCATTTTGAATCCAAACCCAAGAGACAAGGGAGCTCTAAGTTCAAGCATTGGGAGAAGTTCGTTTTCGTGGAGAACTTTTTGATGAAACTAACCCGCATTTGCACTGCATAAAGTGGAAAACTACGAAAACATCCCACGATTAGCTCGACTGCAAGGAGATTCTACTCGTGATCCGTCTACCTCTGAGGATATTTTATGTCAGCTCTGTGGTCGGTGAAATCTGGATGATGTAGGAAGGTGCGATTAAAAACTTCAAAACGTGTTAGATTGTTAGTTTAAACTGAGAGGATTATTTTAAAGGCATTTAATAGAAACATCAGCTAATGAATCAGGTTTTGTTGGTTTTTAATCTTTTCTTCTGCAGTAATGATTATTCGATTCCCATTTTACTTCTCTTTCGCAACCACTAAAGCATATACCAATGAAGCGTACAAAGCGCTTCGACTTCTTTTTGAGAAGAATTCAAGAATGTATATATAGGGTGAGTATTACGGAACACCTTATATTGTGCGATTTATAGTGACTGTTCTCGTCTTGAAGAGGCCGTTTCCTGTCTTGTCGCAATAATCCAACGTAAATGATATATATTTTCTTTCAAAATTAATTATTGTTTGGACGCTGACCAGACGCTGATGTGTCGAAATCGCATAACAATGTTGATGTTAATTTCCATTCTCATTTCGTCAAATACCCAAATGAATATGTTGTGGGTGGGGGAAATTACGCCAAGAATCACGTCAAGAATCAGCAAATTTTAATTATGGTAAAATCTCTAGGCTTAAACTGTAACAAAAAATGTAATGAGACTGCCATGTTTTATTAGAAATTTATATACGTATTTTACAATGACAATTACAATTTTAGTTTACTCTGCTATTATATTTTCTCCTGAAATGGGCTCTATTTCCCTTAAAATTAGTCTCCTGATGCCCCAAATTGTTAGTTTTTTTTCCTGTCATATCGGTGTAAGATTACCGGCTAATCGCTAAACCTTGAGCAAATCAGGCTTATATAACATTTAGTTGGTAACTTCAAATGGGAATGTATTTTCTTGACACAAAGGCTAGATTAACACACCTGGGGGGATATATTCCTGTGCGCCATTTCAGTAAAAAATTTGAAATGGTAATAATTAGTAGGAGGTATTTATTCATTGTAAGCAATATGCTGGTGCATTAAAAAAAGTGTCTGTTTTTTCGATTTTTTCACCTTAAAAACAGCAATGAGGGGAAAAAAGAGAAAGAATTACGTGATTAGAAGAACGAAAAAACAACTAATTTATAGTTAAGTTTCACTGTTTTTTTTAAATTTTTATTAAATATTAACTTTATTTCGTGTATTTCATTTAAATGAACTTAATTTTACTAAAGCATCATAAATATTAATCAGTAATGAATAAGCATACATCTCAATTTAAATAAAGTCAATAGCACATTCAACTGCTAAATTATAGAACGTTTTTTTTTTTTCGTTTGATTGTAGATATTATTCAAGATTTTTTTCCTGAATTTAAGTAACTAGAACTTTTAAAATGAACGAATTTTTTTCCCCTTCCTTTTCTGAAATCTTTTTATAATTTCTACAATTCATATTATTAATTTTTCTTTTCCAAAATTTCATTCGTAATTAAAATTCAATAATTAAAATCCACACCCTATTAAACATGTTTGTGAACATACTCTTTGAATATGTTTGTGATTCAATATGCTATTTATAATCTTTACCAACATTTAAGAGGCATACCGTTGCAAATCTTGAATTATTTCGTTTTCTAACCGTTTTTCAAATATTACTTTTAAATTAAGGTAAAATTTCGTGGCAAATAATATAGCTACTAAAAAGGCTAGAATAATATAGCTACTACCCTTATTGTTATTTTTTAGTTTTGTGTTTTCAGTTAATTTTTAATTTAGAAAACATTTTGTATCATAAGATGTAAAAACTTTTTCTTTTGAATATATTGAGTGTAAAATTCATTAATATTGTAAAATTTTATGCCGAAACCCTCAAGAGTGAAAAATAATATCTCAAATACTTTTCAATAAATATTTATTATTCTTATCGTCGAAGCTATAAACAACCATTGGAATAATATTAGCCTTGTGTCTAATTTTTGAAAAAATAGTAATGAACTGATGTAATTTTTTTTAATAAGGTCGGGGGTATAGAACGAACTCATCAGCTTTTAAAAATGTAAGGTACATATTTTAGTTTTTAGAATGCAAAAGCGCATATGAAAATTATAAATCAACTTCCCCCTTTATTTAATGTCAGTCACTGATCGTTTTGAAACTATCTGCATTTGACTTTTATATATGAAGATAGATGGCGCAGTATATATGATTTTTGACTATCGCTCACTCCTACTGAAACTTCTTACATCTCTTAATTTTCCATTTTTGGCAAGAAGAAAATTATTGAACAAAGGAATAGGAGTTAAGAATACTCGGAAGTATTCTCGTAATATCAAATTTTTTTTATAATTATAATAACATTTTTAATCTTGAAATAAAGTAAATTCATGCTTAGAACTTTTTTTATTTATTTATTATTATTTTTCGGGTAAGATATTTCCTAAAATTTAAAATATGATTAATTTTAAATTGAAAAAACTCTGTAACTTAGAACTCATTTGTAAAATGTGTTTTCTCTAATCAGTGGATTGTGTGGGGTGGCGCGTGGAGTGGAATACTGGGGTACAAGGCTGGATACATGTTTTGCGGGCCCCAAGTATATGTAGTATTTGAATGCTCGGGGTTGATCAACCAATTCCTTGATTAGATGACTCTGAAAATAGGAGTGTAATCATAGCAGGAAAAAAAATAATATTTTAATTGAAAAAAAAAAAGAATTTTCTGCAAATAAGCATATTGAAAGAAAAATCCCAGTTATTGCATTAAAAGTTGACCTGCCATTGGTTAATTCTCGAATTTCAGAAATTCTTGAAAATGTTGACCTTTTACTGCAGCCGCTTTACCTAAGCATATAAATACTATTTCAGTGTCTTGTAAATTCTGTGTTTTGTAAAAGTGAAAAGTATTCTACAAATTACATTTGTTAAAAATAAATAAATTATTGAATAAACTTAAAAAAATTTAAATTTATTTAAAAAAAAATCGGAAAGTCTAACACTCTCAGAGCTGCATATTTTGAAGTTCCAGCTTTCCTCAATACTTTAGTTTTAGTAAAATTGAATGGTAAAATTTGTTTAAAATTATGCTAGTGTTTATTACCTTCCCAGCATATTTATTAGATGTCTTATATAGTAGGGGAGAGTGGGGTCAATTGTAACATTTTTTACTTAACTATTTTTAACTAACAAAAAATCCAATATATTATTAGTATTTATTGACAGACGTGTAAAGTAGACTATCCTCTACTAAAAGAAAAATAAATACCTGATTTTAAATATTATATTAGTTATTAACAATTTTTGACAGTCGTGCACTTGTTACAATTGTCCCCACTTACGGGGTCAATTGTAACAGTTCATAAATTCAACTAAAACGTAGTTAATTATACATATTATCATAGTTGTGATCTATTTTTTTATTGATCAAAATAGTAGTGATATTTTAGGAGTAAAAATAATAATGAACAGAGACCTAAAGGGTTAAACTTTTAACTTTAAGGGGTTAAAAATTTTAATTTATGCTGTGAAAGGTGACAAATAAAATAATGCACATGCAACATAATATAAATGCTATAGGAAACTATTGGTGGTTCTTAAAGAGTTAAGTAATGGTTTGTAAACATAAGATTATTTATTTTCAACTGTTACAATCGTCCCTTTACTTATTGTTACAATTGTCCCCAAGACGCCATTTCAGCTTCATTTGTTAAAAACAATGCTAATTAATTAGCAAAACTAATCTTTTTTTTATTGAAATGTTAATTAAGGTGTCCACTTACATATTCGGTTACTAATTTTTATTTGTTTAAACAAAATTACTTTGTTATAATATAGTATTCTAATACCAAAAAAAGTACTTGCGTGGCGTGAAAATATCTTTTGCAATGTAACTCTTTCAAAAGTACATAAAAATGGTTGCCATCAGGGGTGTACATGTAGATTTGTTAAATGCACCTTGTGCGCCACCTAGGAACCAAATCTAGAACCCGACACTCGAAATTTTTGCTCTGTTGCAATCGTACCCTGTTGCAATTGACCCCACTCTCCCCTATATATTATCGAATTGTGTACGAAGTTTTTGTAACGTCAAGCTTGAAGCTAACTAGGTAGAGAGGGACAAATTTGGTGTCACTTCATTTAGATATGTTTAGATAAACAAAACGCTTTAAATATTTTTTGTTTTATCAATTGCTGTATATATAATATCAATTGCTCTTATAAATAATTAGATAATTATAAATAAAATACGTAAAATTGTTAATTTCTTTAATTATTTAAAATAAAATTATAAAAACAATAATCTTATAAAAAACACTTCTTAATCATCTTGTTCATCTATATATATAAAAATAAATGTCTGCTGTCTGTCTGTTTGTGTGTCTTTTATAGACTCCTAAGCCATCCGACAGAAATTTGGCATACAGATAGTTCGAATCAAAAGGAAGGTCACTGTCGACATTAGAAGAACATTCTACGACAAACTGTTCGGGATGAGAGAAAAACGAAATGGAATTTTTTGACTTGGAGAAGACATGTGAGTTCTTTCACCGATTTTGGAAGGGCAGTACACCCCTAATTCGGCGATCCAACTCGTCCCAGAGGTTCTCGATAGGGTTCAGGTCTGGGCTCTGGGCAGGCCAGTCTATTCGATTAACCCAATTAGCACCATACCAAGCGTTGGTGATCTGAGATTGGAAAAGAGCCTATTATCGTAATTCAAGAAAGAAGTTATTTAAATAGAATTTGTAGTTTCAGAAGGTTTTGTTTGTATTTCTTTAGGGTTTGAGCGCTTATCTTAATTTAGCTAAGGCGTATTTGGAATTGAACCAGTTATTTGAGGTCTTAAAACTTGCTTTTATAATTGTATTATTATTCGATATAAAGTTTAAAAACTTCGTACAGTTGATATATATATATATATACGATATTAAAATAATATTGCAGGGTTTTAAATTGGATTCATGGGCTTACAGTGCTAAGATATGGTATTTTTTTAAGATTGATTTTGTTAATCATAGATTTCAATAGCGTATTTTTTTAAGCTGAAATATAAACTTGTGATTCACAATTTTATTTATTTTTTGAAAATAATTTTAAAAGTATATAATTGTCTTACTTTTGGGGAGATTTCAGTATCCTGATCTGTGGCAGAATAATCGCCAAGTCTTGGCAACTTGCCGGCAGCCAGAAACTAAAAAACATCACAGAAAGGGACCAACTCGAAAGGTATAACCTCCGGGCAAACAATTTTTTTTTTTTTTTTTTTTTAAATTGCAAATTTAAAATTTATTTAGCACCTTGGCGATTGTAGTTGGCGCAACAGATCACGATACGGAAATATCCCTTTACTTGTTACCAAAATCTCTGATACTTCGCTATTTAAATTGGCAACAACTATTGTGATTAATTTCAAGACGCACAAACTTGTTTTTAATGGAGAATATTCTGTAATTGAAAGAAATAGTTTTGGGTTTAAAAAAAGTGTTTAGTATTATCGCATCTGAGTAATCCATGACTTGTATTATTCTTTGTTAATATTATAATTTATATTAGCATTAATATCTAAATATAAAATTTATTTTGTAAACTTTTCGTATAGAAAGTATTCCTATTTTTCTACAACTCCTTTAAATTATGGTAACATTTCTCGTATTAAACTATAATAAAATTGAAATTAAACGTCTTTTTTCGTGTTTTTTTTTTTTTATTCAGCACAGATTTTATTTTCTAATAATCAGTTTTATTTTGACTCATTCTAAAAATAACTGAGATAAAAATTAAAACATACATCGCATACAGGTTTTCATTTCACAAGGGGAAAAAAAAAAACAAGCACCGTATTTACTTTCATTTCTGTTTAAAACAAATTAATTTTAATGTTATGAAAGTTTATCTCTAATACAAATAATATCACGCTGTTGCTGATGCCAGCATTCTCGAGATATCTCGAGTTATAACTGACGCATTCTAAGAAAGAAAGTCTTTCTTTTCTCTAATCTGTCACAAAAAGGTAATTGTTGTCTTACCGTTTGATGCACTTTTATTGGACAGAAAAATCGCATGATATGATCATTAATAAACAAAGAAAAGCCCGATATCTCTCTTATTAACGTAAATTTAATAAGTTTTATAACTTTTATTTACCTGTTAATTTTATTTATACATCATTTTACGGTATTTTACAGTAATGTTTATTTACCATCACTTCTTAATGTTATTCTTTGCTATTGTTTTTTGATTACTGTAAAAAATTAAAGGCTTTAAACTAAAAGTGTTGTTACTTATAAATAATCGCATTTATCTTATATGCCGCATTTGATCCCGCAGTGGACTGATCGTTAAGACACTGTTCCCAGCAGATCACCGAAGTCAAGCATTACTGGCTGCGTTCAGTGTGCGGGTGGGTGACCACTTGGATCAGTCTGCGTAGGGACTGAGGGTGTGCGGTATTGGTCCTCGTTAAATTGTGCTACCGTAAAGTGCTCGACTTCGCGCGCAGGTCGTCGGGCTACCGAAGCGGGGGTGCCATCCCCTCCACAGAGGATCAAAATTGTGATGGCATGTCTTCGGATCATCCTCCGGGATGTTTCCCAGACCGTCGCCAATAGCCCATTGTGCAGCTCTAGTGCGACGTAAATTAACAAGAACAAGAACATATGCCGCATTTGTATTTACCTTAATATGCAACATTTTATAATAAAAATTATTGTTAAATGGTAAATAAGTGAAATTTACATTTTAATATGCTCTGTTCATCTTTGTATTAAGTTTTGTGTAAAACTATTTTTGGCCAACGTATATTTATTATAATGAATACAAAAAGGAGAAGAAGGTACTTATATTTCTGAAAGAATTTACTTTACTTTTTGCATTATTGCTGAATAATTTTTTTTTTTAGATAAATATGTAACGAGTTTTTATATAAACCAAAAATTAAAGAACCACTGAAAAAATAAGTTCGTGGCTTGAGTTGAAAGTAATCGAGCAAAAAAAGTTTGGGATTAAATTTTATCCCAATGGAATCTAGGAAACTAAGTTTTTTGAGCCAAATCTGTACTTAAAATCGGAAAGAAGAAAATGGGATCTTTTAATTGAGTTATTTTTAATTTCGGTGTTGCAATTTGTTTATTATCAAATAATAAAATAAGTTACGAATCAATCGTTGTCTGGGGAGCGAAGCTAGTAAGGACTCGAGCCCTTTTTAACTACTGTATTTGTTTAATGCAATTTACATAATTATTAAATGAACAGATTTGATCTGGAAAAAGGTAATTCTTCGGAGTCAAGCTTGAAAATAAAATCTCCATTATAATTATAAAAACAAATAACTATTGTTGTAATTGTGCTATGTGTTACTTTATTGTTATATTATTTTAATATTGACGAGAGGAAATATTATGCGATCTTGTCATTCTAAATTATTAATAAAATATAAAACGTGCTGAAGGTGAAGAACCTGAAAAGTACTATCTGTACTGAAAAGTAAATTTATTTTATTTTTTATTGCACTGAACTTTTAATGTATCGAAACGACTTTATTTTTATTCATTTTCTAATACATTTTTTAATTTTCTATATTTGTTTAATTTGTCTCTTGAATTTATTTTCAAGTTACCTTCATTCATAATATTAATCGGGCCATCTTCAGGACCAAATAAAAATATGAGGATTGATTATTGTTGTTTCATTTGCCTATTGAATTTTATCTTTGTGTTATCTTTTTAATAACAATCAAACCATTTTCAGAACCGAAAATTTTTTTTAGAATTAATTATTGTAATTTTATTTGTTTGTTGAATTTATCTTCGCGTTACCTTCATAATATCAATCAAACCATTTTGTGGAACGAGGAAAAATTTAAGAATTAATTATTGTGATTTTATTTGAATTTATCTTCGTGTTATCTTTATAATAACAATCAAATCGTTTCTTAAAACCGAAGAAGAATTTAAGTATTGATTATTGTTCGCCAATCATAACTGTTCTAGCTTGTGATGATTTTTCTTTTCTTTTTGTAAACGAAGCGAAAGTTCATCGAAGTGAAAGCTTTGGACGATTGCATATAGGTCTTTTGTTTAGGTTTTGCCTTTTAAGGTTGGTGAGCGTCAGTGTGCAGGGGAGGGGGATCATCTAGTTATAACAATAAAATGTTTAGGATAGGAGAAACATCGGAGGTTTCACTCACTATATATTTTTCATATGCCAACATTTAGGCCGAGATAGTCTGGTTGGTAGGGCAGTGGGCCCATGTCCAAGAGATTGTGGGTTTAATCCCCACCGGCCGAAGACTCCCCGTGCAGTAAATGGTGACTGATGCACGTTAAATCTGTCGAGTCTCAAAGTCTTCCATGTTCCCACAACAAATCAATACATCTGGGGGTACTGATCCAGGAGTTTACTTGTCTTCTGGATTGGTTCAAAATTACAAGGCTACGGAGTTGAACATTAATAGTTGTAAACCCAAAATTGGGTCTGCTGTTCAACGACGGATATATAAAATAAAATAAAATCTGTCAACATTTTATCCACGGTGGCTCAAAAGATAGGGTGTTCGCCGTCCAATGAGGTGAACCAGGTGACGGATCATGATTTAAAGTCTACTTTCTGTCGGGCTATACATGGGTGGTTTTCGTGGTTTTCCTCTTCATAAAACACTAGTGCTGATTGGATCCATTAAAGTCTTTCATGAAGGCTAGTTGCTCCCTATGCTTTATCGAGGAACTATCTAGTCTTCTGGGTTGGGTTAAAAATTACAAGGCAACGGGGTTGGACATTGATAGTTGTAAACTCAGTATTGGGTCGGTTGATCAACCCCATTTATAAAATAAAATGTGTAAGCTGAGCCGCTGTGGGTCAGCGGATAGAAAGTTCGTCTCTCAATGAGGTGACCTAGGTTAGTTGATATGTATTTTTTCTCCCAGGTGACGCTGACCACAGTGCTGTCGTATAATATCCTCAGTTGTAGATGGCTGATGGTTTAGAATCCCCTTTCTGTCGGGTAAACCGTGAGAGGTTTACGTGGTTTTCCTCTCCATGAAACGCAAATGCCGGTTAGTTCCTTCAAAAAGTCCTCCACAATGAGTAGTTTCTTCCAATACTTGATCCAGGAGTTTCCTTGTCTTCTGGGTTGGGTTCAAAATTACAAGGCTGCGGAATAATGCACCGATTGTCGTCTGATTGATTAGTAGGGGAGAGTGGGGTCAATTGTTACAGGGTACGATTGTAACAGAGCAAAAATTTCGAGTGTCGGGTTCTAGATTTGGTTCCCAAGTGGCGCACAAGGTGTATTTAATAAATCTACATGTACACCCCTGCTGGCAACCATTTTTATGTACTTTTGAAAGAGTTACGTCACAAAAGATGTTTTCACGCTACATAAGTACTTTTTTTGGTATTAGAATATTATATTGTAACAAAGTGATTTTGTTTAAACAAATAAAAATTATTAACCGAATATGTAAGTGAACACCTTAATTAACATTTCAATAAAAAAAAGATTAGTTTTGTTAATTAACTAGCATTGTTTTTAACAAATGAAGCTGAAATGGCGTCTTGAGGACAATTGTAACAACAAGTAAGGGGACGATTGTAACAGCTGAAAATAAATAATCTTATGTTCACAAACCATTACTTAACTCTTTAAGAACCACCAATAGTTTCCAATATCATTTATATTATGTTGCATGTGCATTATTTTATTTGTCACCTTTCACAGCATAAATTAAAATTTTTAACCCCTTAAAGTTAAAAGTTTAACCATTTTGGTCTCTGCTCATTATTATTTTTACTCTTAAAATATCACTACTATTTTGATCAATAAAAAATATATCACAACTATGATAATATGTGTAATTAACTGTGTTTTAGTTGAATTTATGAACTGTTACAATTGACCCCGTAAGTGGAGACAATTGTAACAAGTGCACGACTGTCAAAATTTGTTAATAATTAATATAATAACATTTAAAATAAGGTATTCATTTATTTTTCCAGTAGAGGATAGTCTACTTTACTCGTCGGTCAATTAATACTAATAATATATTGGATTTTTTGTTAGTTAAGAATAGTTAAGTTAAAAATGTTACAATTGACCCCACTCTCCCCTACCTAAGCATTGATTGAACTTAGAATTGGGACGGCTGTTCAACGCCGGTTGTAAAATAAAAAAGCATTTTCTTCTTTTTCAATTTCAAAGTCAATAATTTACGTAATAAATTTTTTTTATCCAAAACGTGTTTTACCTGCATTTAGTTACATGTCTCGGAATTGATTTAAGATTATTTTTGACCCTGAAAAAATAAATGGAATTTAAATTATTTTAACTTGTCATCGGCATTCGTTGGCGGAGCCTTTAACTCGGACATCTACAATAATTCCATTTCTAATGATATAGTACCCGAGAATGGATTGTAATTGGTACACCATCGGCTATTCATCTCGTTTCCCCCCTACCTGATGAGAGCCACAAATGATGCTTTTAGATGAATTTTCGTCGATTTCACTGATTGTTTCCTTCTGCAATTCCATTAGTCTGTGCATTAATTCTGAGTAGTAAAACGAATTGATTTTATTGTGCATTTATATTATTGCCTGTTTATAAGTAAACTCAATGATGTATGATTATAAAAGAAGAAAAAAAACACCAACCGAATTTTAGGTTTCCTGTCCAAAAATATAAAATCATCAAAGAATGAAGGAAGAATTAAAAAAAAAAAAAAAAGATTTATTAGCGATCAAGTCAAGTTAAAATTGAAAAATATAAAATTTCCAAAAAATCGTATTATTCATAATTAGTTTGCACATATTATACAAGATGCTACTGAGTTACGAACGGCTGAAGCTTAAGTTGTAAAACTGGTGTCTAGGTTTAGTAAAGTCACTATGCACTACAAGACGAGACAGCTTTCAGTGCCACCTAGTGGAAAATCGAAGGTTTTAGCATTTCTTGTCTAGAAAACGTTATGAGATATAAGAAGTAAAGTGAATTACAGGTTTTATTTTATTTTATATTCGTCGTTGAACAACCTACCCAATTTTTGGGTTTACGACGACTAATGTTCAACTCCGTAGCCTTGTAATTTTAAACCAATCCAGAAGACAAGGAAACTCCTGGATCCGTACCCCCAGAGGTATTGATTTGTTATGGGAACATAGAGGACTTTGCGACTCGACAGATCTAACGTGCACCAGTCCCCATTTACTACACGGGGAGTCTTCGGCCGGTGGGGATCGAACCCACGAACTGTTGGACATGGGCACAGCGCCCTACCAACTAGGCTATTCCGGCCTAGAATTACAAGATTATGGAGCTCGAATAGACACTCTGTGGGCGTAAACTGTTAAAAAAATAAGTAAAAAAATGCCTAAAAAATGCACTTATTGGCTCGCCGTTCTTTACACAGTGGCGTAACGAAAGGCTTTTGAAAAAAAAAGGGCAAAAACGAAAATATTTCCCACAAGATACCTTTCTTTTCAATGTACAGTACGCAAAATGAAAAGCGGATTACTCTGAATAACTTTTGATTTAATGATCGGATCTTCACGTTCTAGGAATAAATTTTTAGGTTCGGTGGCAGGGGATAGAGTGTTTGCCTTCCAATGAGGTGAACTGGGTTCGATCCCGGCGATGGCTGGGCGATACGAATTCCGCATCCGGCTTGCACCGACCACAGTGCTGACGTGAAATATCCTCGGTGGTAGACGGATCAAGGGTTAAAGTCCCCTTGCCCTCAGGCTAACCGTAGGAGGTTCTCGTGGTCTTCCTCTCCATGTAACGCAAATGTGGGTTAGTTCAATCAGGAAGTCCTCCACGAAGGCAAATTTCTCCCAATACTTGATCCAGGAGTTTCCTTGTGTTCTGGATTGGGTTCAAAATTACAAGGCTACGTAGTTGAACATCAGTAGTCGTAAGCCCAAATATTGGGTCGGCTGTTCAACGACGGTTATAAAATAAAATATGTTGATTAGTTAGTGCTGACTATATTTTAAGTTACTAACTCAGACACAAAACGTGCTAGTGCAAAAACGTCGTATAAACATTCCTTTTTTTTTCGACGGCCTCCAATTTCTGACTTCCAAAATATAGGCAGTAACAATCTGGTAAATATCGTCACAATAGTTTAGTCAGGAGAGCGGTCCAAAGTTTGGACCCCTTAATGTGAATTTTACTTTTGCGTATTTCACCATATCTCGAGAAATTTATAAGCGAATTGAAAAGATTTTGCACACAATTATGAAATTCGTTTATTCAAAGACTATTCCATGCAAAATATTACTTTTATTAAATATTTATGATTTTTTTTTTATTTTATTTAAAATTATTGGAAAAATTTTAAATGGAAAAATACGAAGTTTGAGCGAAATAGGTTGACAGTTATTTAGATATAATGATTATAAATAGTTAAATAGTTTTTTTTATATATATATATAAAACAGAAACAGTTATTCATGATGGAAATTTCTTTAATTTACAAAATAAACTAATAACGCATTTGTGAACATGAATAAAAAAAATTTTTTTTTTTTTCAATCTACTTTTTTTTGGATTTTATATTTTAATAGAAATTTAATTCTGATAATTTAGCAGATTTTTTTGGCATCCATTGAACTGTTTCTTATAATTAAAAAAATCTCGAAATATATTTTTTCTTGTTATTAGAGCGTCAGAAATATTATATATATACATAAAAGGGATACCGTTGTCCCATTTGGTTAAAGTATAGGAAAGGTGAGTAATACCTAGAGAAAATCATGTAGTTTTAAATGCTAAAAAAATATTTTCAAAAAATTTACGCAAATTATTGTAGGATTACGTTCTCCACTGCGTAATCCTGCCATAATTTGTTTGTTTTTTGATATTATGATAATTAAAAACTTAGCGTTTGGAACTTCATGGTTTGCTTTAGGTTTACCTGATCTCATTTTTTCTACTCTTTAAATGTTAAATTACTTATGTATGTGAAAAAGAATTCGACATGAAATGTTTATCTATGTGGCTTGTACACCGAAGAGCCATTACATTATGACCACCCTGCTAATAACATTTAGGACCACCTTTAGCCCTCAAAACTGCTAGCACCCGCCGTGGCATTGATTCCACAAGGTGTTGATAGGTAGTCTGAGGTATCAGGTACCAAGCGCTCACCAACTGGTCCTGCAATTCCTTCACATTGCGAGGGGGTAGCGTGGCAGCACGAATTTGGTTTTCCAAGTAGGACCACAAATGCTCTATTGGATTATTTGGGGGCCAAGACATGACTTGAAAGTCACTGGAATGTTCCTCGACGATTCGAACCTCATGACATGGTGCATTATCCTTTTGGTAAACACCATCCCCCGCAGGAAAAACTGTTGCCATGAATGGGTGAACCTGGTCTGCAACTATGTTCAAGTAGCTTACAGACGTCAGGGATTGTTCTATGAGGATTATGGGTCCTAATGTGCCCCATGAAAACATTGTGCCTGGGCGAGAAACCATGAAAACCTGGACGAGCCCATTGTTATAGATGGAGGGTGGTCATAATGTAATGGCTCTTCGGTGTATAAGTTGTGCTTTTTAGATATCCATCGCGATCTTGTGTCTTCTTAAGAGGACGCCATACCAAGGGAGAAATTTTTCGTCGCAAATTCGTTTTTGCTTCCGTTACTAATTTAATATTTGAAAGGAAGAAAAAGTGAGTTCAAGCAAAAACCAAGAAATTTCAACTGCTAAAACACTTTTTTTTAAATATCAAAAACGCAAACAAATTAATGAAAGAAAACTTCACCTTTACAGAATCCTCATAATTTATTTTCATTTTGATGTTTTAAAACCTTCTTTCTATTATTCGAAACTTCGTGGCTTGTCTCTAAGTTTGTCTGAGCTCACTTTTTCTATACTTTAAATTTTAAAATAAGTCAAGGATGTTGAAGAGAATTTGTGACAAAAAGTTTCTCTTGGGGTATGGCGTTCTCT
Source organism: Parasteatoda tepidariorum (assembly GCF_982258835.1). Lineage (NCBI taxonomy): Eukaryota > Metazoa > Arthropoda > Arachnida > Araneae > Theridiidae > Parasteatoda > Parasteatoda tepidariorum. The sequence goes on from NC_141762.1 coordinate 52,969,250, forward strand.
TAAGATAGAATCCTAAAACGTTAAGATCCGCTCGTCAGATCAAAAGGTGATCTTTTTTTCTCTCCTTCCGTGCACTGTATTATTGTCTTTGCTGCTATGTTACTGCGCTTATGTAAAAAGGAAGAAAAAAAAAAGAATACTTTCGTGAAATTACGCTCACTTTGGTTTATGGATCTTTGATTTGCAATAGGTTTTTTTTTCTCTGTGCTCTGTGCATGCTGGGATAATGAAGATAACAGTTGGCCATAAATCATCCGTTTGTCACGATTTTTCCAGCATTATTTCTGCTTGTTGTCTCTCTTCTGTCGTTTTGTTTGTTTCTTATTTGACCTCCATTCCTTCTCCCCAATCGATGTGATCTCACTGCTTCATGAAATAATCGAATTCTTCGAATATATTTTATTCCGATGCCATCTTGCTATAAATTAAGGGTCATCACAAATTCATTCAATATTTCTTTTCTACAAAGTAAAAAACATAAATCACGTGGGGGTAACCACGTGATTTATGTTTTTGGCATTGATTCTTTTTTAAAGTAACTCATATGTTACTGTGGTGTGGATAAAATTGTGCAATGCAAAATCTACCTCTTCGATTATTGGATAACATTTTTGAAACGTGAATTTTCAGTTGTTGGTCTTTTCTCGTTTTAATATTGATAATCACGTCGGGTTAGAAATGCACAAACTACCAATTATCAATCTATAATTTTTTTCAACAATAATTTCCATAATATAATAATAATTTGCATAATAATTTTCAACAATAATTTCCATGTAAAACATTAATTCGTATATTGTTGCAAAATTGATGAGTTTTTTTTTTCATGCTGCCAATAAAAATCTTTTTTTTAAAACTAAATTTTAAGTTGCGCGGAATTGAAAGTTTTATGTTAATGTACCGATCAAAAAACAAAAAAAAAAAATTACACTGCTCATTGATTAAATATATTTTTTCTAGGGTAAAAAAAAAAGAGCGTTAGTACAGTACCTACTTTTTTATAAAAATACATTTTCTTACCTTTTTCTTTGGTATTTATATGTTTTACCAGTTTATGTTAGAATAAAGAACTAAACTGTCATGTCTCCAAAAAACTGAAATTTATAATTTTTTTTTCGAATTATTTATTCCAAATGTAATTTCCGAATAGTATCGAAATACATGTAAATGAAATTGTAATGTATATAAAGTGAATAATAAATCAAGAGTTTCACAGGATTTTTATGTTGCATATTTTTCGAATTCAATGATAAAAAGAATATCAGCATAGAAACTGGACACTTAAGTATCCAATGAGCGAGCGGAGCAAGCACGAATTGTGAAACAATCTTAAAAAAATTAAAAAAAAAAAGGAAAAAAAATGCGAATCCAGTACTAGGGATCGGTGAAAGCAGCCCTTTTTATATTCTTTGGTTTGGGATCTCCTAGTGCAGCGATCACCAATTCCTTTTAACTATGGAACTCTAAATGTCTACTCAACCTGGCTTAATATAAAAAAAGTTCATTAGTGCCAATAAAAAAAAAGGAGATTAGATACTAGCCAATTAAAAAAAAAAAGACTACTTAGTATTTTGTAAATATTTAATGCCAAGAAAAAAAAATATTTTAAACTCTAAATTAAAATATTCCTGATTTATGCATGTACTGAAAAGAAATAAAATTAAGTTGAATCATGGTTTTCACTGTTATAAATGTCGATGATAGTTAAGAGAGAAAAAAGATTCTTAACTTTTGAATTTGGTCATTGTATTTTCAATGAGTAATAATTATGGACGTTTTTATAAATGCATAATCGTTCCATAATTTAATGAATAATTTGTTAATGAAAAAAACCTTTTTTTTTAAATTTTGTTATTTTTTGAATTGCATTTTGCATAAATAATTTCGTTTTAACAATTGAAGTGTGGAATAAATTATGGATTATTGATTTGTTATAAATATAATTATTACTGGTTAAAAAATGTCCTAGCTTTTGGATCCTCTATGATCTTTCTACGGAGCCCTAGGGCTCTGCGGAACACCATTTAGGAACCGTTGCTCTAGTGATGTATTAATTTTATGTAATTTCCAAACATCTCTGACTCGATATACATGAATGTTGTTCGCTACGAGTTATGTTTACTGCAAAATGATGAAAAGAGAACACCATTTAGGAACCGTTGCCCTAGTGATGCATTAATTTTATGTAATTTCCAAACATCTCCGATTCGATATACATGAATGTTGTTCGCTACGAGTTATGGTTACTGCAAAATGATGAAAAAAGAGCACCATTTAGGAACCATTGCCCTAGTGATGCATTAATTTTATGTAATTTCCAAACATCTCCGACTCGATATACATGAATGTTGTTCGCTACAAGTTATGTTTACTGCAAAATGATGAAAAGAGAACACCATTTAGGAACCGTTGCCCTAGTGATGCATTAATTTTATGTAATTTCCAAACATCTCCGATTCGATATACATGAATGTTGTTCGCTACGAGTTATGGTTACTGCAAAATGATGAAAAAAGAGCACCATTTAGGAACCATTGCCCTAGTGATGCATTAATTTTATGTAATTTCCAAACATCTCCGACTCGATATACATGAATGTTGTTCGCTACAAGTTATGTTTACTGCAAAATGATGAAAAGAGAACACCATTTAGGAACCGTTGCCCTAGTGATGCATTAATTTTATGTAATTTCCAAACATCTCCGACTCGATATACATGAATGTTGTTCGCTACAAGTTATGTTTACTGCAAAATGATGAAAAGAGAACACCATTTAGGAACCGTTGCCCTAGTGATGCATTAATTTTATGTAATTTCCAAACGTCTCCGATTCGATATACATGAATTTTGTTCGCTACTAGTTATGTTTACTACAAAATGCCCCACGACGAATTGACGCAGAGCTGTATGTATTCTACCAAACTTGTAACGCGAAGTGGATGTTACAACAGCTACATGCCGGGCGATCTGTGCACGCGATGTGACGAGCTATGAAGAAAAACTTCATTCATTGCCAGAAACTATGCAGGATAAACAACTATCTGTATTTCCATCCATCTCAACTGGAGGAGAGTCCCTGTTTTTAGAGTAGGCGGAGTTAGATGACGTTTTAACTCAGTTGCTTTTTCGTCTTCCAAATCCACATCTTGACTAGCCATATAGGCACACCTGTCTTTCCAGTGACTATTGCCAGGTCGTCTCGCTCATAAAACGGAAGACCTGCTTTACTTCCCCCCAATAACCAGTCCTTTTTACATTCTCGAATTCATTTTTCCACCAACTATTCCAATCTTATTACCTGCTGACGGATATATGTAAATTTGTGACACCTGGATAATTCCCATACCTTTGACGTTGCAGTGCAAATTTCGAAAATTTTGCTTGTGTTCCTCGTTTGGTGTTTTAAAGTGTTGTGAATTCTGTTCGGACCCTGTGTATAGTGGCTGTACAACTGTTTTTATTGGATAATGGAATAGCATCTTAAAAGTTCAAGGTGAAGGGATATTTCCGTTACGTAAGTTTTTGTTTGTTTTGTGTGTGTTACTTGTTGAATATTTGTGTGAAATAACTCATTTTTACACTGCAGCGCTTTAAATGTGTCGCTTATTTTATTAGTTTAACAATAATAGCAAAAAGATTTTTTAACTGTAACTTTTTTAAAATGTCATAATTTTACTCGAGAATACGTCATTTTTGCTTCACTTCGGGAGCTTTTATCAATCATTAGAGCTTTTTTAAAGAGTAACTAAATGTTTGACGTCATTTTTACTTCACTTTGGACGCATTTTTTTACAATCATTAGTTTATGACGAGCATTTAAAAAAACGTATCTGTTTACGTAGACGTCAGTTTTACCAATTTTGTTTAATATTCGACAATTTTTTAATCATTTGTCCACGAAGTATTTAAATGACGTGCAGTGTAATTGAATGTTTACGCAGATGTCATTTTGGAGGTTTTCTCAACAATTTTGTTCATTAAGGGCATAAGATGTACTACATTGTAACTAACTGTTTACCTAGATGCCATTTTACAATGTTTGTTGTTATGGAAGATTTTTTTTAATCATTAAATCATCGAGGATTTGAAAGATTTGCATTGTAAATAAGTGTTTGCGTAGACGTCAATTGTACTAATTTCGCCACATTTTGAACATTTTTTCGATCATCCGATCTAAGTCATACGTTTCAATTTATTTCTTCGTTTCCTGTCTCATTATTATGTAAATCTTTACTATTGTGTGAATATTCACATTATTATTATTATTTTTTTATATTCAGAATATTTTCTGAAAATATTTTTTCTTCAACTGGAAGAGTTTTTCATGCTGCAATCCTTCATGAAACGTTTGCGTGTTCAACTTTTATGCGGGGGGAAAAACAATTTCTGTGATATTTTACAAATCTGTGATTCAAGTTTAATTTTAGGAATGAAGGAACTACTTACGTAGCCTATGCTACACAAAATTGTGTGACATAGTTTAACAATTTTCTTTTTTATAGTAGTACTTAGAATGAATGAGTGAATTTTTTTTAAAAATTAACTTAGTAAAATATTTGTATGCCAAAATTAAAAAGTAAACAATCCAATATATAAACTTTATTAAAGAGAAATTCACCGTAATTATATAGTGTTCAAATATCAGTTACACTATAACCAAAAACTAATAAATAAAATAAAATATTTGGAATTTTTCATCGATTCTATAAAGACTGATTTCTGAAATATTAGCTTTTCTGTTATAGGGGCGAAAGTTTTCAGTTTTATCTTGGCATGAGTTGTTTTTTAAAAAATAAAAACTTTAAAATGGAGTGTGATAAAGCAAGAACAAAATTAAAAAGATATTAAAAAAAACTCAAAATAATATTTGTTTCTTGAAATTTGATTGCGTGTTATGATTGAAGATATTACTTTTGTCATTTGTTAGTGAAATATTTACCTTTATCATTACATTTTCTCAAAGTATTAATAATTTGAATTAAAAAATTAAATTTAAATTTTATTACGTGATAAAGATCTGTGAGAAGCTCAATTAAACTAGGTTTTTTATTGATCTGCATTACATAGTTAGAGAAAACTAAAATTAATGCAATCATGAAAAAATAAGTATTCTTATATATAAAGTGAGATCTTTTGTTAGAAAATTATTTTCTTAGCTATCATTATAAGTCTTTAGTGTAGTATTTTATATTTTCTCCTTTTGATTTTAGATTTTTAAAGTCTAAAAATCTGCATTTAGGTTTTTGTTTATTTACTTTTAAAATTTGGATGGCATTCCCTTTTTATTTTAAAATATTTTGACATTACTAATTTTTGAAAATTAAACATGATACGGTATAGAAAAGTCATTTATGTATGTGGTATTGTTAGAGTTGTATTTTCACATAATAAGCAAAGAGTTACGACGCTATTAATTATTATTTTTGTGACAAAGGTAACCTTAAAGCATTACCAAGTCTACGACACCCTATTTACATTATTTTCAGATGGTTCTACCGAACAACGCTTATCATCGTTATCTTTGGTGAATTTTTTATAGTTGAAAGGATTCATATTGAATACACTAAATTAGAATAGAACACTTTCGCTAAATAATTGTCAAATTTGAATCAATATTAATCACTTTAATTCATCCCAAACTGCACTTTCTATAGATATTTCATAAATGATGATAAATATCCATAAGTAGCAAGTTTGAGAACTTAAGCTATGATTACTACGAGAACTATCATAACCACCTGTTTTGAGAATAATAAAAATGTAGCTATATGATTCACTCGCTCTAAAAAGTACTGAAATAGACGAAAAATACTTATTGTGATGAAATTATATTTAAAATTTTCTCTCAAGAAATTCAATGGGTCAGTTCTCCGACACTGATCACTTGGAGCCAGCTCCAAACTGTTCTGACCCTACCGTTCGGAAAAAACTGAAAAGTTTAATCGGTTTTCATCGTAAAAGAAGAATGGAGATATTCCTTCCTTCCTTTTGTGTTATAAATAAACGATTTTATATATAATTTAAGTGTTTTGATGACATACTTTTCGTTTTAATACAAAATATTTTTGCCATCGAAAATATTATTTTTGTCACTTTTTCATCAAAATAAGAATTCATATAAAATATTAATTTAGAAATTGAGAATTTGTAATGCGGCTTTTAAGAAGACTGATCATCTACATTCAGTAGGATAGAAATGTCTCCTGTATTGTATTATTCTTCAAGATATTTACTTTTTTATTGTTACATTTTCTGATAGAAATATTCAATATATTGATAAAAGATTTATCATTAAACCATTATCCACTAAACGATTGACTTTTTAAACGTTGAAGAAATTCAAAAAAGTTCTGTGCCGCAGAACAGACCCATTCGAATATTGTAAGAACATTGTATACAATTCATAAAACAATAACAATGGAAATCATTATTCGTTTATCGTCTGCTGTAATAAATTTGGGAAAGGAAAAAAAAGAGTTAAAATATTTTTAGTACTAAAAATCTTTATTCGTTTACAGCTACAAAAAATTTTATAAATGTTTTTACTTTTTCTATAATGGATAAAAAATATAAATATATATTGGGCGAATAAAAAAAGCATTGATATAAAGACAAATTACATGTTGATAAGTGAATCAAGCTGATTTGTCTTTTTAATTTTCTCCAGCGAGCATTAATGTAACTTAAATGTAAAGGAATTCCACATTTTTTCTAATTAAATCCTTCATAATTACTACTGTTCTTTATCGATAGAATTTGCATTTCTTTGTTGCTTTCTTTTTGAATGAGATTTAAAATAATATTAATGCGAACTATTCTATAGTAGCATATGGTGCTATATTCAATGCCTAAAGAATAGATTTTGTCGTGAATGTAATGTCATTGTTGGAAGGTAAATTTACTAATGATTTTATATACCTAGGGAGGTGACATATTTTTGATGTTTTCCGCACTTATAGTGCATTATTCAATTTCGATGGGTTAACACTAAGTGTTCCATATTCTAATTTCTTATGGGTTAACACTAAGTGTTACATAATCTAAGTGTTCCAATTTCTACCTGTGAAGATAAATGTATAGCATTGAATTACTTTAAAAGAATTTAACTTGAATTATTAAAATAATTTGACGCATTTATTTTTTAAAAAAATTTATAACTTTAAGAATGCAAGTAACTGTTAGAATCCTCAATACCTAAACAAAAACAAATACTTTTCGGAAAATATTCATTTAGTTCATTTGCTGGGTATGTATATTTTCGCCTAATAATACATTCACAGTAATTCAATTTCGTTCGTAAAGTAATTCCCATTGTTGCTCAATAATAGGACTCTCTGTATAAAATTGTATTGTTTTAAGAACTCAGTCTTTGATTAATATCTACCTTGTGATGATGCATTTTAATGAGTTTATTCTTAGAATTTTTTATAATGTTCTTTATTTACTAGAAGTTAATAATTTCATTTAAATACGTTCAATTTTGAATCATAGGTATTATCGACATCCTGATCTTGTTTTCGTTTAGTTTTAAATGTGTTTTCGTTTAATAGAGTTCAAGATGAATTAATTTTCCCGAATCGGTTCAGCGTTGAACCATTTTATCGTTACCTTATTTGATCTTCTTAAACGAAGCACTGAAGCAATGTTTTATTTAGATTGGATCCTATTATCGTGTAATCAAGTTCAAGAAAGATTAATTTACTCGATGATATAGTTCAACTGGGCACACATTGAAGATTCGGCAAAATTTAGTTGGGTTCAGAATTTCTAACATTATAGAAATGCACCTGCTGAAATTCTGAATTAAATTATATGGGGCTGAAAAAGTGGGGTTCTTGGGCTTGGACATTTTCTTATGAGAATTCGGTTAATCGAAGATGAACCATAACTCATGAATTCAGTAACTCATTTGCTAAACTAACGATAGATATTTATAGTTATTCTATGATTAATAGTTATTCTATTATTTATATTTATTTATTATAGTTATTCTATTATTTATAGTTATTCTATTATTTATAGTTATTCTATTATTTATATTTATTTATTATAGTTATTCTATTATTTATTTATAGTTATATTATTTATAGCTATTCTATTATTTATAGTTATTACAGGGTTGGGTTTTTGCCGTCAAAAACTGGTTTTTGACATGACAGTGGTATATGACAGTAGGTATATGACAGTTTTTACCGGTAAAAACTGTCATATACCTACTGTTTTCTTTAATTTATGGCATATACCGGACAATATATTATTTTCACTTAATTGCCTTTATAAATGAATGTTGTAAACAATTGCTATTGATTTTGCAACTATATACATGTATTCTTATAGAAGGATATACATTCATACAGAAATATTGTAATATACTTATTGAAAATAGTGATACTTAAGTTTTATCATTATAGCTTGATTTGCAAAGGATTAAAAATTTTGCACTTCTTAATTGTTAGAAATAAACAAACAAACAAAAAAACTTGGAACTATTAATAAATTCCAAAACTAAAGAGAAGAATTTAAAATTTGGCATTTCTTAAATATTAGAAATAAGCTAAGCAAAACTTTCAAAACTTGTAACTACTAACAAACTCTAAGTCAGGAATGACTTGACATTCTTCAGTAATGTAATATGCCAAACAAAATGATGCTTGGAAATGTTGAAAATTTTGTTTAATATCCTAATATTTTACTTTAAATTGTATGATTTGATATAATCATGTTGGGAAAATGCAAAAATCTGTTCTTAAATATCTTTTAGCAACTTTTTTTCTAATTTTATTGCCCAAAAATGAATTAATTTTAAATCATAAGCAGTTAAACTCAAATTAAAATAAAGTTTTATCAATACTATGGGTTTTTGACAGTTTTCGACGTTTTTGACAGAGGGGTTTTTGACATGACGGTAAAAACCATGGTATAAACCGGTAAAAACCGTCATGTATCAAAAACTTGCCAACCCTAAGTTATTATAGTGATAGTGGTATTATTATTTATATAGCACATTTTGGCAATTTCTTCATTTGGATGCTTGTGATCTTAATGCTTTTTTTCGGTTATAATTAGATTTTTCATTATAATGCAAAAACGGCAGACGGTTAGAATAATAAATATATTATTTGAATTCAAAACTAAAATGTGGACACATTTTGGACATAGACGTTTATGGCATATGAGTACAAAATATGGGCATAGATTTTTTAAACGAAAGGCAAATTCATCGCTCAATGAATGAAAAAAAAGTTCTCACTGTTAGTAATCTTTTACAGTGTGTAATTAAAAATGCAATTAAAAATGCAATTAAATTTAGCTTTCACATTCTCCCCTCAAAAAAAAAATATATAATAATAAATGATAACTACAATCAAAATAAAAACTATTAGTTTTGATAAAATGAACTTAAAAAAATATTTAAATTTTTTAAATTCTTTTTTTAAAATAATTTCACACAAATGTGCAAAGCATTTTTAACTTAAAACCTGTGTCTTATCATTATTAAATCTTCTAAAATGGACTTAATCTTAATCTCAACATGTCTTCCATATGACAAGGCATCATAATAAATTGTACATTTTTTTTTCAAAATAAACACATTCTTAAACCAGTTTGTACTGAATTTAAATTTAGGATTGTTTTTGTGACTTTGAAATGATAAGACTTTACTTAGTTTCAATTAATCCCAAGTTAATTCTCAGTTAAAAGAAAAAAGTTACTAGGAAGTCAAAGTTAAGGAGGTTTATGAACTTTATGTAACTCACGATTTTCATGGCTCTTATATTCATTGTTTCGCGATCACTGTTTCGCGTAGTCTATGTGCTTTATTTCTAGATTATTCTTTTATACTTTAAGGGGCACGACTGAATTAATCATCTTTTTAAAGAGACGCAGCACATTTATTATTCTCATTAAGTATCTGACGTTTTTCTTCCTGCATGGTTGTCGTTATGAATATGACTGTATCGAGTTATTTGAAATGCATTCAGGAAAAAAGTTATAATTTTTAAATCAATTTTGATAAATTTGATTACATGTATGAAATATTTTTAAAGCATTTTATTATTAACATGGTATTTCGAAGTCCTTTCGCCAAGGAAAATAAAATAAAAAAGTTTTAAGTGCCTTGCACTTCTACCAAAGCTATAATTTCAAATTGTATATGTCATCTTGCTGTTATGAGTTATTTAGGCTCCAGAACGTACAAATAATTAAAATGTTTTAAAAGTTATTAAGCTTTTTTTTAAGATCGCCAATTCGACAACATCCCCCCCCCCTAAATAAAAACTATCAAAATCAATGCCTTATTCGTATTTTTTGTAAATTTTTATAAGCCCAGGTAATACAGCATTGGAGCAAGTTTTTAAACATAAAAAAATTAAACTACAGACGCTTTTTATTGTTTTAAAACTGTGGGTTTTCTTTTTATTCACATTTTGCACCATTTTTAAAATAAACATAGAGGGCGCTGGCTAAAGATAAGTTAACGGGATCTCACAGCCATGATTAACTGTAACAAACACATATCAGATATGAAAATAGCATATTATTCACAAAGATTCATCATTTCATGCGACTAGTCTTCGAAAAACAGCCCTAACGCGTGGAAGTAAAATAATGTAAAAAATCCAAAGTGGTAGGAAATGTGCCTGAAAAAAATAAAGTAAAAAAATAAAAAGGGTTTTAATAAATCCTTAACGTAAGTTAGTATTTTTTTAAATAAATAACAATACGAAAATACAGATAATGTAATCATTTCGGCGAGGAAATATGTTTTCGTGTTTCATTTCGTACTTAAATTATCGTTTGCACGATAACTTGTGCGATAACAAGCCCTTTATTTATAAGTTTGTGTTTATTTAATAAAAGAATAAAAATGTAAGTATGTCCTTTAATGTAATCATTTTAGGGAGGGGGAGAGTATTTTTTGAGACTGATTTTGTACTTAAATTATAGGGTAATTTAATTAGTTACAATTAAATACTGTCCCTTGAGATATTAAAATCGCATATATCTAATCTAGAAACTTTTTTTGAAGTAATTTGACAAAAAAAGAACAACAAAAAAATTTCTTCACGAATTATGCAATAGAAAATTGAAATAAAATTTAACATTTCCAGAAACATTAAAAAAAAAAAAAAAAAAAAAACTTGTTTTAGACCTGAAAATAACTACTCGCCAAGTGGCAAGTTTATATATATATACTTAACCATTTCTATATATATATGTATATATGTAAATGGTGATTTAAGTTAAATAAACAATTGGTCACTTTTTCCGGTTTTTTTCTTTTTTTCTTCGTTTTTTTTTTTTTTTTAAGGTCGTTAAATGATTTAAGTACATCAATGTTAAAAAAGACTCCGGAATACATAATTTTCATTCAAGTGTCCAAAGTCACCATTCAAAATTTTGATTCTTCAGAATCTATCAATTTGTAATGCAAATATTCAAGCAGAAAGAAACTTCTTTATCATTTCACATATTTGAAAGTTGTAATGGATACATTAAATGTATTTTGCCTCCCCAAAAGTTTTTTTTTTTAAGTCAGTATGTTTTAAATAAATTTTGTCACACTTTATATTACTATTATATTAAAGGCTACTAAATGACAAGGACATATCGATATTGGTCACCAACTCATTCGGTTTGATGAAAAAGTGGTTACTAAGTCACTAAAAGAGTCTACCGTCCACTGGCTATGGACTAAAAATTTTAAATTTTGGGGCCTAGCTTATTTTAAGAACGTACCTTCAAATTTAGACTACCAGGGGTCTGTCCAGACAGTTTGTGAAAGGTCCGGTTTTCGTGAAATTGTGAAAAAATTACTCACATTCTTTCAACCAGGATCCGCTTTTATGAATTTGTGCAAATAGGGTCCAGTTATTGCAAAAAACTTTTTCAATGAGTTTTTAAATTGTAAATGGATACAAGATTATGCTCGGCACTGTAAAATTATAATTAAACAAATTAAATTTTAAAAAATAAACAGCAATTGCAGCTTCTAAATTAGAGATGCAACATACAAATATTTGGTATTTAGCCTATACTGCTGAACGCAGAATATTCATTTCGGACGAACAATGGAAGAATCGTCTACCGAAGATAAAACTTAATTTGTTTACATCCATCTTTCTTGTTTTCTGCCCTGGGAAGGGTTTGTTTATTCGATGAACAAAACAATAATGAAGATAAACAAATTTGTGAAGGGTCCGATTAAAAGAAAAATCATTTTGTGAAGGGTCCATTTTTAAGTTTAAATATTTTGTGAAGAGTCCGTTTTTATGAAAAGATATTTGGTGAAGGGTCCGTTAACGGACCCAAAATTCTTCTAAACAGACCCCTGACTACTATACATCTTCTCAACAAAACTTTCTTTTTTTTAAGTGACAATATTTATGTTAGTAAATGATCCATGAATCAAGTAATTCAAAGTATCTTCGTTTTCTACCTAAGTTTTCGTTAAGTCGATCGAAGGCAGGAATGATTATTTTAATATCAGGAATATTTTTTCGCCGGATGTAATTTTTCTCACGCAGCTATTGGGTGAGTAAAACAACTCACTACTTTATGCTTTCCTGCCTCGCTAGAGATTTTCTTTCAGCATCATTAGTTTTTATTATTTTTCCTTTTTTTTTATTCCTAGCTAAGGAACCAAGTGGAAATATAAATTCGCTATTTGAATGCAGCATGAAGCCAACAGCAGAAGGGATTCAATCTTGGGTCTTGTAATATTACTTATATGCCCGTGGCTGTGAGCGGCGGCGATTCTTATAATATAATGCTCTGTGGGAGGTCTTTCTTAAATGCGCTGTTCCTTCACCCATCTATGCCTTCAAATCGGCTGAAAGGTATGAAAGAAACACGAGAAAATGCGAGGAATGGCACGTATGATTGATTTGCATTGAATGCATGCTGCTGACATTTTTTTTTTTTATTACAAGTTGTTTTGAGTAAAATAAAATAATTGAAGTTTTCATAAATTGATAGTTTTTTTTTTATTTGTTTATAATAGACTATATACCTGGGGTTTCCAACTTACATGAGGCAGGGGGTCGCAATTAAAAACACCGCAAATATTTCTGTCAGATTTTTATCAAGTTGTACAAAACAAAGGATTTGAATTACAAATTAAAGTAAGAAGTAGATTTTAAAAAAATATTTAATTGCATATTAAAAAATCCTGGCTACAATAACTTTAATGTGCACCCATGTATTACACAATTAATTTGCAACAGATATCAAATTGTTAAGATATAAAACTTTAAAGTATTTAAAACCCATACGGATTTTTTATGAAAATTGTCCGCAAAAAAATGACAACTAATATATTTTTTTGTTCACGGGCCACAAAAAAAAAAGGATCGCTGGCCGGATCCGGCTCTCGGGCCGCCAGTTGGTAACCACTGCTATATTCCAACCAAATGTAATGTACAGCCTCCATACAAGTGCAAGATGCTAGTGCAATTTTAATATCGCGATATACAGCGTTATTTTAATATGCATCGTGATATTTTCTTATTTTCATTGGTTTCAATTTGATCAATATATTTGTTGCTCTTAGAAATTTTATGTCACTTTATATCGTCAAGGAATATAGGTATTAACGATACATTGCGATATTTTTAAATTAAACTGATTAGCATTGTTTTTAGTTTGGTTAGTATATATTCGTTAGCTGACTGAAATTTATCAACACTCGAAGTAATATCGTGTTCGTTATGTATTATTGTGATATTCTATTGTAATAACCGGGTTATTATCGTTGTCTATAATTATCGTTATATTCAATAATTGTAATAGGCGATATTCATGTTTTGATTATTTCTTTTGAAATATTTTTAAAAAATATCGTCATTTCAGGATAATAAGATGTGATGTATTGCCGAGTTCACATATAAGTAGCATATAAGTCAATATTCGCATATAAGTCAATATTTTAATTTGTTACCGCTTTCAACTTAATTTCCTTTCGTGTCTGTCTGTTTATGAGTGGCAGATCAAATTTTGTAATTTTTGACGTACTCATTTCAATAAATATGACAGACATTCATGATATGAATACTCTTTAAAATAAATATGGCATCTTTATATTCACGAACAGAATTCAAAATGTTTCAAGTAAGTATAAGGCACTGTTTTATTGCTGCCTGTTATATTTTTTAAAACTTTTTCCGTGACATTTTCATTATTTTTTCTTGTCATCAGTGCTATTCTAGAAAATAATCAATAAAATTGATAATGAAATTTTTTAATACAAGTTATAAAAAAAGGCTAAGGCATTTATTTTTTTATTGCATTAAAAAATGAACACTTTTATGTACAAAAATTAATAATTGTAGTTAAAAAAAATTACTAATTTTTGTTTGAAGAACTAATAATTTTTTTTGAAAAATTAAAAATTTTTTTTTATGTATTTAAATTATAAGTCTTAAGGCATATAAATTATTACGTAAATCACAATTAAAATTATGTTAATTCAAATCATGAAAGTGTGCGAGATATTTTTTTTTCCGCAGGAAATTTGCTTTTGTTTGTAGAGTGACTAACTTGTTAACATTGAAGTAACTCTTGAAGTAATGTAATGATTTTAAACTATATATATCATCCTGCCATAAAAAATTATTTGGGCTTTAGAATAGACAAATTGCTTAGATATTTTAAAAGTTATCGAACACTTTTAAAAATCGCCAATTTGGTGACATTTTTCCATTTAAATGAAAAATTATCAAAATCACTGTCTTGCTTTCAGTTTTTGCAAATTTTTATGGGTCCAGATAATGCAGCATTGGGGTAAATTTTTAAATATCAAAAAATTAGACCACAACCTCTTTTCATTTTCTCAAAACTGTGGTATTTCGCCAATTTGACGTTTTGCGTCATTTTCAAAATAAACATCAAAGGCGCTTTCGTAAGATAGGTTAAACTTGCTGTTATAAAAATAGTATATTATTCGCAAAAAAGCATTCCATATGACAACGGAGCTTTAAAAAAACAGCCTTATATGAAGTCAATGTATATTTTTTAGTGATGACATAGGATGGAGAGAATTGCCTTTTTTCTCCCTATAAGTTTCTCACATGTACATACATGAAGTTTTACTTTCGTTACACGTAATTTTTATCCTAACAATTTTTTTAAAAACGAAATCAACATACGTAAATTACATTATATGAACTTTCTCATTCTGTCACAATAGAAGCATGTTGATACCAACTCCATGAGACAGTTAAAAACATTTAACGAAGATCGTTAAAGAAAAAAGAAGTAGGAGTTAATGTAGGCGCACTTAATATATTTAAATCATTTCTTTATATTTTATTTTTTTGATAATGCACTTCACTATTTTTCAAAGTAACTTGTATTATGCCGATGTCAGCTTCTGACCTTTATCGCCAACACTGAATCCTTGTAGGCTTGGCCAGTTGAACCTGAATCATTCTTCTACTCAGTTTGCCCTTTGGCCTTTTACATTTGATGCTGATGAACGTTTTCCTTGGGGAAACATATAATGGGAGTTTATTGAAGATTAATACTTACTATCAAACATGAATAAGATTTTTTTTTATCGTTGCTTCCGATATGTAACAGAATATTTTTAATAAAGTTAACAATTGGGCACTTACAGCTCGTAAAAGAAGTGAAGTTATTATGCCTAACCATGTGATTTAAATCAGATTTAATTGGACACCTGTATGCGACATCTCGCTTGAGTGTTGAACCCGATTGGTTTCTGTAATACCACGATTTACCTATGATGACGTCACTTGTAGATATTCAATCATAAAGTTCACGAAACGTGTTCGTATCCTACATATATTATTTTGGACAAAAAAGCTGTGACCTTTATTACTTAACCTTTATCGCTGAATTTTATGTTTAAGATGACGAAATAGATTTAAAAAAAAGTGTCGCCAGTGTGGTAAGGTTTCCTCCCATGTAGGAAATAACATACACGGCCGCTATCATTTTAATTACCAATTGAGCAGAGTAATTGTAAGTAACTTAGCCAACATATGACCCCCTGTGAACTATACCGATTGAAAGAACGTTATAAAACTTTTTTAACTAAAGGAGTTCAAGAAAAGTGTTTAGGAAAAGGATTTGCATCTCCCTTTGGTTACTGTAACATAATATCGAAATTTCTAATTGTCATGTTTTTAGTTCAAATAGTGACAGCTCTAGACAGAGATGCAGAGAATGAGATGAAGCATGCAAACATTCTGCCTTTTTCATCTTCCTTTTTCTCCCCGATCATCAGTGCTCTCTCAGTAGAACTGAATCGATGACATAGGAAATTTAATCTTAACTTTTTCCTCGTCTCTGCCTAGCGTTTCTATTTTTTAACCCTAAACTATCGTTCCAACTCAATTTTAATTGTTTGCGGTTGTAAAAACAAGAATGGGTTTAATTATTTACGGTTGTAAAAACTAGAATGGGTTTAATTATTTACGGTTGTAAAAACAAGAATGGGTTTAATTATTTACTGTTGTAAAAACTAGAATGGGTTTAATTATTTACGGCTGTGAAAACAAGAATGGGTTTAATTATTTACGATTATAAAAACAAGAATGGGTTTAATTATTTACGGCTGTAAAAACAAGAATGGGTTATGATCAATAAATGACATGAATCATCGTTTTTTTACTCCGTTTTAGAGAGCATTGATGCTCTCTAAAACGGAGTAAAAAAACGATGATATATGATGATATAATGATCATTATATAGGAGGTCTTGGCAAAATTATTTTATAAATAAGCATGTATTTTGTAACCGGCCTTATGGCGCAAATTTGGCGTGAATACTAATGCTGAAATGCATTAGTTTTTAACTTTGAAACAAATTATTCTATATTTTTACTTGATAATATCGTTATTAAAATTTTTTTTAAATAATTTTCAGAACTTTCTCACACTTCGAATATGTGTTACCTTCATATCCTGTTTGAAACTGTAATGCTAAATGCAAACTAGTTTTAATATACACGCGGTTTGTTTTCATTTTAAAAAAAATATTATGAATGAATTCAAAAATCATGAGTGTGTTGGGTAAGGGGTTAAATAAAATGTGTTAAGCTGGTGAGAACGACCTTATACTGTGAAAATAAATGTACTATATATGTATGTTTTTTTTTCAATGTTCTTTTTTGAATGTTTTCTGCATAGTTGGAAAGAATCTCGAGGGAAAAAAACTCCCTTCTACCTGTGCTGGAACGTGGGAAGATGGGAATCGCTTGAGCTAACAGGTGGTCCCTCTCCCCCTCTCCTCTCTCTTCCTGGAGAAAAAACTTTCACATGACCCTCCCTCTATATTTTTTCTTCGTTTTTTTGTGTATTAATTCATTGTGTATTCTCACACTGGGTTCTCCAATCGAAAAATTTGCATTGTTATTACATAGAATCGGTGGTCTTGTATAATTATTTTTTAGATTAAAGTTTGTACGATTTTAAGCGTATTACACCTTTGATGTTACCGTAAAACAAGTTGCCATTTTTTATTTTTTGAATAACTCTTTAAAATATTTTATTTAAATAATATAATGAATATTAAGCCTAAATTATCCTCTCAATTGTTCTTTAATGTGGTATGTAAAACCTTATTCTAATTTCTAAGGAAAATAAATTATAAAGAAATTTTCTGTTGTAAAAAGTCACCACCTTGAGTAAAATAGCTTCATGCCATTCAATTTGTCCCCTCAAAATGGCACATAGAAATCGAATCACATAATTCTCCCTTATTCTGACACGTATCAATCGAACAACATACTAATCGTCGCTTATTTCTGGCACATAGTAATCGAATCACATAATCATCCTCCCTTATTCTGGCCCATTGTAATCGAATGACATAATAATCCTCGCTTATTTCTGGCACATAGTAATCGAATAACATAATCATCCTCCCTTATTCTGGCCCATTATAATCGAATGACATAATAATCCTCGCTTATTTCTGGCACATAGTAATCGAATCACATAATCATCCTCCCTTATTCTGGCCCATTATAATCGAATGACATAATAATCCTCGCTTATTTCTGGCACATAGTAATCGAATAACATAATAATCATCCCTTATTCTGGCCCAAAGTAATCGCAATGTACACCCTAAATTAAAATATCTCAAAAAATTTTGTTTAATGTCTAATGTTTTTTCCCTTACAAAAATACAAAATCCAATTCATATGAAATATTACTATTATTATTATTAATTATATTGTTAGTGTTTATAAGTTTAAATTTATAAGTTAGTAAGTGTGTTTAGTTTTAGTACAAACAAAAAAGTATGATGACAATAATTTTTTATTTGTCCAAACGGGAATTTTAATTTCGCTGTAACTAAACATATAATAATAAATGTAATAATAATAACAAATCTATACTATATAATAACACTAAATATATATAATAATCATTATATAATAATAAATGTAAATAAATGTTTAATGCAATAATAAATGTAAATTAATTGTAACAAGTTCTAAGTTGTATAACATCAGCATGAGGTTATGTTATTAATATGAAGCAAAAATTAAATTAAGAAGCTTAATTTTTTTCCCCTGCTTAAAAAAATTAAATAATTGTGAAAGAGAAAATGACCTTAATATTTGTATCACTTAACTTTTTTTTTTAACGTGTTGCAAACAATGAAATGAAGAAAAATTATTTTAGTTTTCACACATATATGATAATTTATAAACAATATCTAGCAGCAGGAACTCTGAATTTAATATATTTTTCTTTATACTTTCAACCAACTAACGTCATAAATATAAATGTGCATACTTTACGGGAAAATAAGAATAGCTAAGGGTGTGAGAAAAAAAATGTCGTTTATGTAACTTAATTAAGCGAGACCCATTTTACTAAACTTTTGCTACGTAGGGTTTATCTTTATCCAGTGACCTTGATGGTGAGTGACGTCACCTTATGGTGCTTTATTTGCATAAGAAAGAAGTGTAAAAATGTTATTCGCCTAGAAACTGTAGAGTTGGTTAGGGTGGGGAGTTCTAAGCAATTATAGGACATTTGATGGAGGTAGAAAGTATCTCCCTCATAATACCCTTTGTGCTGAAAAAAGAAAAAGTGATAACCAAGGTCTGTCATGTTTTTTTTTCTTTATTATTATTGCCTGGCAGCGATAAGGTGATAAGATTATGTTGACTGACTGACACATAAATTTTAATAGTGCGAATAATAAAATTCATTAAAAAGCACTTTACTAAAATAGGTTTAATAATAAAATGTCTGATATTTCAGAGTGTATGGATTTTCCGTTGTTACTGTGCGGAAAAAAAAAATTCTTTTGTTTGGGGGAGATTGTTGTGATTAATATTTTTACACCACAATCACGTGATCGTAAAAGTTATTATTTTTAAGATGAAAAACATTAGTAGTTTAGCGTTCAATTGAAAACTGTAAGCAAATCAATTAACCTCATGTAGTTTTTAGCTTGATTAAAAATCTAGCTAGTTATAGTAACTAACTACTAGTTATTTCATAACATGCTATTTCCATAGTTGCTAAGAGTTTGCAACAGTCATTCACGACTGTTAGGTCAAGTTTAGCCTATCTATAGCCAGTGCTCTTTTATTTATTCTGAAAACGGCGCCAAACAAACATCAATATGGAGAAAAACGACAGTTTTGTAAAAGTGAAAAACTTTTGTGCTCTTAATTTTTTATTATTTAAAAACTTACTCCAATGCTGCTTTATCTGGGATCATGAAAATTTACAAACATCGAGAATGAGTTAATAATTTTGATAAATTTTAAACATCTAAGTGGAAAAATGTCGCCAAATTGGTGATTTTTAAGAGATATTTAAGTTTTTTGTCCGTTCTAATGTCCGTTCATAAGATAATTCTTCACGGCAAGATGGTATATATAGTTTAAAATTATAGCTTTGCTTCAAGTGAAAAGCTTTTAAACTACGTGTGTTTTTTAAAAAAATTTCTTTGGCTGAAAAGCTTCGAAAAACCATGTTAGTAAAAATCGATGATTACTATAATTACAATACCCGATAAGGGTACATTAGGGAAAACACCAGACATTTTAACAACAAGCGAATTAGCATTTAATTTAATTTTGCTCTATTTTATAAAACTCATAATCGTAATCTTGAACTCATTATCATACTTGTTTACAAGTATAGTCGATATGAACTCATTCTACAATAATTCCATACGCAGGAAATTTCAATAATCTAAGTTCTCAGATCGTAAGTTATGTTTAAAACTTTAATATTTTGCCCAAATGGAAGTTTGTTTTTAGACCTTCACTATTTTTTTTAAGTGAGTTATAAGTGTTATTGTTAAAATTTTGTATCATTCATTTTATATTATGTCTTAACCCTTTTAAGTAGATGTCTCTTTTTTCTCTGACGCTCTAATTATAAACAAAAATATATTTTGCTTGCAATTATGCTGCCGCAATATTATTTGCTTGTAGTTATGATTTAATTAAAAAAAAAAAATCAGACTACTAGTTACTAAAGAAATCTTTTAGATTATTCGAATTATAGTTGTACTAAAATATAATCTCTCCCCCCCCTCAAAAAAAAGTAGTTTGAAGCAAAAACATTTTTTCATTCATATTCAAATATTTTTCAATGATTGATTTTGTAAATTAAAGAAATTCCAATGAAGAATAACTGCTTCTCTTTGATCTAAGCCAGTGTTTCCCAAACTTATGACTTTTGTGTACCCTTTCTAAATTTTTCGTAACGTTGTGTACCACTAATGAAAAATGAATGCATTTTCCAGAAAAGTTAAAAATCGCAACTGACTGTTGACACCACTAATTTTTAACTGTTAACTCTGCAAAAAATAGCCAATAGAAAAATACGTAACCGTAAATTTTCATGACTAGCTTTGTTTTTAAATAAAATTTTTTGAAATTTTCTTTTGTTGCAAGATATTTCGCATAAGAAAGCGTACCCCCATTAAACTGTTCCCGTACCCCTGGGTGTGGGGGTACGCGTACCACACTTTGGGAAACACTGATCTAAGCAAATAAGTGCAAAATTTAAAAATTATTTGTTTGGAAGTGAGCCGTGTTTGGAAGATTTTACCTTAAACGTAGAAAAAGACGCATGTATTTCATGCTGGTTTTCATAACCATAAATTATTAAAATGCTTAATCTAATATTTTTCTCATATTTGACCTAAATTAATACAAAGTAATGAAAAAAATATGTTTAACAAAAACTCTGCTGCAAAAGGTTAAAAAAAAAAAAAAAAAAAAAATAGCGAAATGAGAATGCGTTCGTTTTGGTTCGTTGATCAAACAATGGCATTAAACGAAAGGCTTAAAATCAGAACTGAATTCACCTGGGTTCGCTATAGAAAACGTTCTAATGATATCTTCAGAGATGTGAATAAATAAAAGTAAGAAAAAGTTACTCTTCTTAAGGTGTAGGGCAAGCAAAATGTCAACAGAGTCAGACATAACTATTCAACCTACATGAAAGAAAACGGTGACCAGCAGGCCCCGTCAGACTGGTCTTCTGGGAGGAGGTTGTGGCCCTAGAGATGGCCTCCACCGTAACCTGAGAAAAGGAAAGATCGGCCTACTACTCTCATACCTGATTTAAAGAAGCAGCCAGCCGGTTTTGAAAAAATCTTATTTGATTGCTCGTATCGAACGAATATACATCGTTTGGGTATTATTTTGTTTTATCCGCCTCCATGTTTTGTTCTATATTCTAGTTGAGAAATAAATCGTTTTTTTTTTTCCACTAAGAAAAGGATTGATTTCCTGCTTGGAAAAACCTGTTTTATAAATCTATTTAGATCTACGTTTTTGATCAAATGTGTATTAAATATTCTTAGCTAAGCGTATATACTGCAATATACTATAAATACAATATACTTTTATTCACGTTCAAATAACTACTAAGCTTTGAATAGTGTTCAAAATAAAAAAGCAAACAATTTAATTATTTTTTTTTTAATCCAATAATCTGATGTTTACGCGTGATTAACGCCTAACGTTAAGTATGCTAATTAATTACTGCTGACGTTATTTTAATCTACGAAATCAGACAGAAGAATCTTATTTTCACATAACACTTTACACATCTTTTTATTTCTTTCCTTTTCTCGACGGAGTTAGATTCTAGAACAGTGGTTTCCAACTGGCGGCCCGGGGGCCACATCCGGCCCGCGAAGCCCTTTTTTGTGGCCCACGAACTAAAATATATTAGTTGTCATTTTTTTGCAGACAATTTTCGTAAAAAATCTATATGGGTTTAAAATACTTTTCTCTTTAATAAAAACTTAATTTCTTCGTTTCTGTGAAATTAATCATGCCAACGGTGCAAAAAAAATTATTTCTCAGGTTTAGCATCCAAGAAAATATTTATTCAAATACAAAAATAATCGTGTATGTTGCTCTTTTCTATTTCAGTTTCTTGTATTTTGTGAATATATAATTTAGCATGTGTGTATCAGAAATTTTCTCGTAGAAATTCTCCGATTTAACTTTTTGAAACCACTCATTTTGGACGAAAATATTTTCACACACATTTGTAAATTTTAAATTTAAAATGTAAATATCTATTCTCTGGTGGTTGCAGCAGACAAACCTCAATTTTGTCATTGAACATTTTGTGTGCTACTATTAAGTTTTAATACCAGCCTTTTTAAAGTTTTATATCTTAACAATTAAATATCTGTTGCACATAAATTGTTTAATGCATGGGTGCACATTGAAGTTATTTTAGCCCGAATTTTTTAATATGCAATTAGATAATTTTAAAAATCTACTTCTTATTTTAATTTGTGATTCAATACTTTTGTTTTGTACAACTTAGTAAAAATCTGACAGTAATATTTAATGTTCCTTGACACATAGAAGAGTCCTATATAAAATTTTGATAAAGTTGCGGCCCGCCATTTGATTTATGTTTTTAATTGTGGCCCCCGGCCTCATGTAAGTTTGAAACCCCTGTTCTAGACCCTAAAATATGTAGAGTTGCCGCAATCTGAGAAATATATTGTCCCACTAGTTCGGTAAAAAGGCCCAAAGTTTGACACGTCTCATGTTAATTTCACATTTTGAATATTTCGTACAATATCTCTTACAAATCGTATTTTAAAATTTTTCTTTCTAAAAAAGCAATTCTACCAATTTCGCTCAAATTTTTGGTTTTGTCATTTAAAATAAATGTAGATTGTAAAAATTTATAAAACTTACTATTCAACTTCGTTAACCACTAGTAAATTAAATAATAATAATAAAAAATAAGGTTAAGTAAGTTTTATAATTGCATGCAAAATTTTTTTGATTCACTTCATTAGCTCCAGATGTATAATGAAATACACAAAAAGCGAAGTTAAAAAGAGTCGTAACTTTCAACCAATCTTCTGCCTAAATTGTTGGGACCAAAATTTTCTAGTTTGCTAACCCCCCCCCCATAATTTAAGGGTTATGAATCGAAATCCGTCGAAAAAAGGTATGTTTATTCATAAAAAGTACGCATCTTGTAATTTAAAATATCGCTTGCACTTACTAATAAGCATAAAATTAAGTGCAAGCCTCTCGTACCAATACGATACCATCAGGTTTGCTCTTTTGAACCAATAAGAGTGATTCTTAAGACACGAAAATCTGATCATTTGATCAAAAGTTATTCAAGTTGCATTTTTCAATTTACGCATTGTACATCGAATACAAAAGGTATTGTGATAACTATTCTCTGCCCCTTCTTTTTTAAGATCGTTTTTCACGTCACGGTGTAGAAAGTCGTGTTTTAGCACGACGTTTTAAGCATTCTTTTCGTAGGATCCATGTGTATTAAATCGACGATGTTCTAAAATTTTCGAGAAAGGAATACAGGAATTCCTTAGTTTTTTATTGGGCGAATGCTATAAGCAGTTTAATCTCGTAATTTATAGTTAGTTTACCTAGGCTCCATTTTACTATAACTAGACACCATTTTACTATAAGTAGATACCATTTTACTATAGCTAGATACCATTTTACTATAGCTAGATACCATTTTACTATAACTAGATCTCACTTTATATTATAACTGAACACCAATTTTATTACTGAAGCTGTTGGAAAATAAAATGATGAATACAGACTTTGATGGATACCCTGTATCATTTGAACGAACTAATACAATAATTACTTGTATCATTGTATTAGTATGTTAGCCGTTTACTCTAAATTTTAGTGCCTACCACGCACACTCATAATTTAAAACTGTTGCTCCTAATGATTGTAAGTTGTAAATATTGTTTCTTCAAATTGTTTCAACTCCTGTGAAGAATATTTCCCAATAAAATTAAACATCGGATCACATTCCTGTATTAAATACGATTGTCACTAAAGTAAAAGAGGAAATGTGTTATTACATAATAGCAGTCTTCGTCAACCATCTGTTGGTATCTTTCTAAATTCTCAGAATTCTAAGCTTGAAATTTGCACTAAGTTTTAACCTGTAAGAAACTAGCCGGCTTATGAGAATCAAGATCAACTCATATTTCAAATCGTTCGCTTATTTTAAAAAATACGCAGTTAAACCAAAAAAATATATCATCCTACTTAACTTTAGTTTTAACGATCGAATTTTCATGACTTTATGGTTTAAAGCAGTGGCTCCTAAATAATGTTCCGTGAAACTCTATGGTTCCGTAAAATGGTCACAGGGACGATATGGACAATAAGGACATTTTTTTAAACAGTAATGATTTTTTTAAACATTTAATTGTATTCATATCCAACCAACAATCCAAAATTTAAATAATATTTCAGTTATTTTTTCGGAATATTTTAGTTAAATGCCAGTGAAAGAAAGAAATAGCAAATTTTTTTTCATCGTTAAAGTATTTCTCATCGAGCTTTTCAGTTAAAAACTGAACGAATTCAATATTGAATATGTTTTTCTAATAATTGTTAAAACATTAATAAACAGTTTTTATTTTTTGAAAACCATAATTCAGCTTATTTTATTCATTTTAAGCTTATAAAATACACTGACGAAATCAGATGCCGCCTCCAGACTTCTGAATTCAACTAAGATAACACTTATTTTTAAATCCTTCATCGATTAAACAATGCCAAAAATCATTCGTTACATTAAATAATTTTAATAGACTTCTAACCGTTGTTCGACTAGTATATTCGCCGTTGCTAATTGAACTTAATTTAGAAATTTGGGGTTCCGCTAAAATAAGCTCGATAATTTAGTGCTCCAAACCATAAAATATGGAAACCACTGATTAAAGCGTTAACCATAAACATGCTAATTAATTAGTGCAAATTATTTTGTGAATTACGGAATCAGATACATAAATGTTTTCTCTCTCTCTCTCTCTGAAAAAAAAAAAAAAAAAAGATTTTTTTCGAAGGATTTGAATTTTTGACCATTAAAATATGGGAGATAATATCAACTAGAAAATATGGTCGTAATAGTTAAGTTAGGA
Source organism: Parasteatoda tepidariorum (assembly GCF_982258835.1). Classification (NCBI taxonomy): domain Eukaryota; kingdom Metazoa; phylum Arthropoda; class Arachnida; order Araneae; family Theridiidae; genus Parasteatoda; species Parasteatoda tepidariorum. Next base: position 52,994,676 of record NC_141762.1, read on the forward strand.
GGTCGGTTGAAACTTTGGACCCCTTAATGTTCATTTTACTTTAGAATATTCCGTCATATGTCAGAAACTTTTTAAACGAATCGAAAACTTTCTGCACGCAATTATAAATTTCTTTCTTCCAAGTATAAAATGTAAAAATTAATTTGCAATAATTTATTATTATTATTTATTTTATTTAACTATGGTCGAAACGATTTCGAATTTTATGATACACAAATTTTTGTATCATTTTAAGTTATGATACAAATGACTATGTAATTTTAAAAGTCAAAATTAAAAATTTTAACGAAACTAGTTAAATAGACCCTGAGAAATAAAATTTAAATTTTATAACTGTATTTTCAAAATATTTTAAATATATTTCTAAACTTTGGACCCTTTAATATTAATTGCACTTTTTGTTTATTTCGCCCTATATCTGAAGCTATATAAGCCATTCAGAAATCAATCCACACAACTGGTTTTTTGATACTATATAATTTTTTTTCTTGTAAAACTAGTTTATTCAAAGATAATTCCAAGCAAAAAACAATCCATTCTAATTATTTATTGTTTGGAGGTTAGTTCTATTTCATATTTACTATTATTTATTTATTTATATTTTTATATCTAAGTGGTTGTCAACAACTTTTAGATTTTAATTGAAAGTTAAGTTGTCTAGTTTTTATCGTTTTTGTTTAGGGGAATGAATTGTGTTTTCGTTTGTCCTTTTTCCCTCTTATTGTTATTAATGTTCTTTTGTGGTTTAAAAAATGTAGAAGAAGAGCTTTGATTGGTTAGTAATATATTGGTGGAGCTGGTAGCTGTATGTGGAAATGTTTACCATTATTTATTTGTTTATGTCTTCAAATCCAAGTAGTTGTTACTAACTTTTATGTTTTAATTGAAAGTTAGTTATGTAGTCGAGTCATAATAGTTTTTCTTTAGGGGATTTGAATAAGCAGGAATTTTTTATTTTGTTCTTTTTTCCTCTTATTCTTATTAATATTCTTTTGTGGTTTAAAAAATGTAGAAAAAGGCCTTTGATTGGTTAGTAGTATATAGCTAGTAGCTGTATAGGGAAATATTTACTAATATTTATTTGTTTATTATCTTCAAATCCAAGTAGTTGTTACAAACTGTTATATTTTAATTGAAAGTTAGTTATGTAGTCGAGTTATAATAGTTTTTCTTTAGGGGATTTGAATAAGCAGGAATTTTTTATTTTGTTCTTTTTTCCTCTTATTCTTATTAATATTCGTTTGTGGTTTGAAAATAAGTGTAGAAAAATACCTTTGATTGGTTAGTAGTATATAGCTAGTAGCTGTAAAGAGAAATATTTACTAATATTTATTTGTTTATATCTTCAAAACCAAGTAGTTGTTACTAACATTTATATTTTAATTGAAAGTTATATAGTCGAGTTATAATAGTTTTTCTTTCGGGACATTGAATAAATATGAATTGTGTTTTCTTTTGTCCTTTTTCCTCTTATTGTTATTAATATTCTTTTGTGGTTTAAAAAGAAGAAGTAAGAAAAAGAGGTTTGATTGGTTAGTAGTATATAGGTGGAGCTGATAGTTTTAGAGGGAAGTGAGACGAATAACCTTCGCGCTTCGTTTGTTTATTGTGACCGTTTTTCATTTAAATCGCCTTTTGTGTTTCTCTCTCTGCTCGACATGTTTCCTCGCGAGGTCGCCTCTCAATTAAAACCATTCTTCTACTTTCGTTGTTCCTCTTTCTCGATATCCGATAGAATGTCTTGGTTTTTTTTTTCTTTTCTTATTTATTTGATACTGATACACACAATCATTCTTGTGTTTGTAATAAACTGAAGTCGCACTTTAACACGAATTCGATTGGTTCCAATCGAAAAAAATGGCTATGGTGGGAATTTTGTTGCACGGGGATTTTACAGTAATTTGAGTATTTTTTGCAAAAATTTAAGTCAGTATGAAAAATTTAAAAGTATATAATTCAGAACTTTAATTAAATATGAAATATTAATTAAGCATAAAATATTCATTAAAATCATTAATATTTATTTTATAAATAAATGCTCAGAAGTGAAGGCAATTCATCAATTTTTTTATTAGAATCGTACTACTAAGTACGTTTATTTTACTTGTAATGTTCTGGGATTTTACATTGCTTTTCTTTTCTTGAAGTTTATTTTTCTTAAAAATTTTAACCATTTAGGAATGAAGATAAAATCTTGCACAAGATGTGATGGAGAACCCTTTAAGTAATTTCGAATGATTGTAGCATGTCAACCCGATGTGGTTTTAGCTTTATCACGTCATGGTAGATTACATGGTTCAAAATCTCTCCCTCTTTTTATTATTATTTTTTTTTTTTTTGGTTGGATATAGATGGAGTTCTATATCTGTTGGACTTCTCCCTCACCTCAAAAAATGAAGTTTCATCGTTTGTTATTCTTCTATTTTCTTTTTTTATGTTCCGAAAAATACTAAAATTCAAACTTTCTTAAAGCAAAATAGAAGTCGAAACGTTCGAAAACTTTCAAAACAAATTTAAAAAAATTAAAAAGAAGTCTAAAAAATTCGATTCAAAGTGCGAAAAAAAAGTCTGACGCAATTTAAATTTGTCTTTATATTGATTTTTTAAAAAATATTTTTCCTTTTTTGTCCCCTTTTCCCCTCTGTGAATTCACAATGGTGACTAACGCTCTCATCGGGGAAAGGGACAAACTTCACGTACCAAAAACGGATCTAAACCACAACTTCTGAAATATTCAACAGCTTTCGTCTTATTTTTTCTACATTTAACTGTTTAACAACTGGTTTATATATACCATAAAATATCTCAGTTTAATCATAAAAAACCGTCAATATGGAACCAACATGAACTTGAGAAACTTATTATTCCCCATAGCATTTATTGTAAAAAGAATGATGTGTATTAAGTAAAGTATTTATCAATACATTTATATAAATTAGTAAAGTCATTGACATAAGTTATAAAAATTGAATTCCGTTCGTTTCATGCAGATGATGCTAACGACTTAACCCTAACGAATTAAGTTTTCTTTAAGTTATGACGGAATGCATCGTCAGAAAGCGAGGCGTAGGTGTTATTTCCTCGCTAAAGGTCTTTTGGCGGTGTTAGAACAGCTGTTTATTGGGGCCTTGAACTCGCTCTGGTTTTGAGTTTGGGGATTCCTGGGAGCATCACCTGATGATGTCACTGGTATATTTGTCAAGTAACCTAAAAGAAATTGGTGAAATTAAAAAGTTTCTTATTATCATTATTTTCTATCAGACGTTGGCTCCATTAAAGATTCTATCGTTTTGGGACCATTCAAATATTGCGTATGCACCTGAGAGTGATTCGTTAGCTTATTTTTGGTGATAAATAGTGAGTGAATGATGATTACGTAAGGCATTAGATTTTCTTTGACGGGAAAAATTCTCTTGCAAATTGTAAAAAAAATTTATTAAAATTAAATGTCACATTTTGATTTTTTTTTAAACGTAAGCATAAGGAGAGGGTTGTTATTTACTTATTTTCGTTATTATGGGTTGCAAAATATCCAAAATTAATACTTCACAACATTTGAAAGGCGGACTTTCTCATATACCAATTATACATTTTTTTTCTATTTGTTTTTAAATTTGCTGAAAAAAATCACGTCATTACATTTTAAAATTAAGTAAAAAAAATTTTTTTTTGTACTAAGGAAATTAATTTATTTGTTTACTTATCACCACTTAGCGTGTATATATCAAAAATAAATTCTTTATGATTCATATGAAAAATAATCAAAAATTTTATTTTATTTACAATAAAAAAAAATTTAATTCATTATATGATACTTTTTCGTCTTATTTGCTCCTTTCTTCATAATATATTATTTCGTTTTTAATCTTTTTGCTTGGAACAGCTCTAAATTCCTGACCTAGCGATCGGCAAACTTTGGCTCGCGACCTAAATTTGATATTTTTCCCGATTCTAGAGCGACTTGTATATGGATTACTGCAGATATGAAATTGCAGCTTTGACTGCAGAGATACTGCAGTGAAGTTTTGGAACATAGATCGCCGACCCCTGTTAATAACTTATAGGATAAGAGTTATACTTGAATTAGCGAACTCAAATGATAATAACAAAAAGAATTTCCTTCATACTTTTCCGTAGAATTTTTTATTATTTATTAATCATACATGATGACTATATTTTGTTTAATAAAGTCAGAATCTAACTATAGTTAAACAGCCACGTCAAACAGCGACGAGTTTCTTTTCGGTGAATTGTGGCTTTTAACCAATCAGAAAATGTTACCTGTTTGCCATAATTCTCTAACTACGTTAAATATAGGAACTCTAACACCACTCAGCACTAAGTAAGCATGATCGCAAAACTAAGGTTCAGTATCGTTAATTGAATTACAGTTATTATATAATAGATTCCAAGTTTTTGCTGTCAGCAGAAAGCGAATTAAAATATTTAAAAAAAGTTTTGTATTTCAAGTTTTTGATTGGGGATGTGACGATAGTATATTTCTTACTCTGAATTTGCTTTTGTACAGTTTTTTTTAAATATTTCTCAAAGTATACTTCATTATACTTTGAGAAGTTTTTCAATTGAAAAGAGTTGAGGTGCATGAACTGAATTTCCTACTTTAAGAACATGTTATGGTTGGTTTCGAGCTTTACAATGTCAGAAAAATCGGTGCTGCGTTGAATCATAATATTGCTTCAACCTTGAGAACTAAGTTGCTTCAACCTTGAGAATGTGTTAAATACAAAGATTATTACCGTATAATAAAGTTAAAAGAATAATAATTTATGTGATATTAAGGTTCAACTTGGCTTCGTAGATTTCGAACCCTTACTTGGCTTTTGCATAAATTTACTTACACTTGAAACAGACTTTCAATTGAAAAGAGTAGAAGAGCTTGATATGTGGCACTGTCAAAAACTCAATATCCTAATTGAAGAACATGTTATGGTTGGTTGTAAGCTTAGCACTGTCAGAAAAATCGATGCTACACATTTAACTATAGTTTCGTGCTAAGTTGCTGTAACCTTGAGAAGGTGTTAAATATAAAGACTGTTGCCGTACAATCAAGGTAAAAAAATTAATTGGCACTATATTAAGGTTAAACTTGACCTCGTATTGTGCCCGCACATTTGAACGATCTTAATGTTCAAAGCGTTCTAAATTTTCTAACAGTGTAAAACATTAGTTTACTTGTCGTTGTATTTAAACAATCGACTTTAAATGGAAAAAAATATGCTTTATGATCAGATTCCTCTAGAGCATGGGTCGCCAAACTTTTTTCATCATTGACCCCTATATAATTTTTCGAAATCTCCATCGACCCCCATAAAAGTAATTTTCCGTTAATTAAGATAAAACTCTATTAGATACTGTGTTTGTACATTTATTTCATAATTTAAACATTTATTAAAGTAATAGTACATTGTGTAACAATAGTTTTATGAAAAATATATTAATGTTGAAATTTAAATACCTTAATATTTATTAAATAATAAGTAATTATAAATAAGTAGAAATAGTAAGTAAAGTAACTACAGATTTATTGCTTCTTAACCAATGAGATGAGTGTGCCTGGTGTTTTTTTTTCAAGGTTCGCTATATTGGGTTCAAAATTGGTCAATTTTAATTTTAAATCCCCTCGTAACTCCACATTTAATTTATATCTGTACTTAGTTAAGATTGAATTTATGTGACGGAAACCGGCTTCAACCATATAGGAACTTGGAAAAGCTAGCATAAAAAGGCTGAGCTATTTCATAAAGTTCTACATATTTTTGCATTCTATTTATATTTGTTCAAAATTTACTTATTGTTAAATTTTTAAAAAGCGTCTTTGCTTCAAGATCCGATAATAATTCAGCAAACTCCTCTTGCAGGTTGATGTCCACGTTTTTGATGATGCGTTTATTAATTTATGTTCTATAAAGAAACTGGTATTAAGTCAATTATAAAAAAAATTCACAAATTTTATATACTCAATTAGATATTTGGGATTTACGTATTAAGAGCTGTTTTTTCTTCGACCCTTCCGATTCGGATCGACCCCCATTCGACCCCCTGTCTCAGATCGACCCCCAATTTTTTTAAATAGACCCCTGGGGGTCTATATAGACCACTTTGGCGACCTCTGCTCTAGAGGTATCTATAATAATGTTCTTCAGTCTAAAGCCGATTTTCTCAAATTTAATAAAATCTCATCCAATTTTTCCTTCGATTATATAATTTCCTACAGCTCTAAAGGGTTTTGAACTCTAAATCAGTAAGGAAATAATAAAAAGTGTGCCTTCTTACCTTAATTTATCTAACATTCACCTGCTTCCCTGTGTGGAATAGGCCAGCCAGATAGCGATCGAAATTGTCTTCGTTGATGAACGGAAGTGTTGGCTATTGTTCTTGACTAGGGCAATTGGTCTATTCATTCTGTTCTCATCGCCCCTTCAGATAAGAATTAAATTAATTATTGCTCTAAATAAACATTATTATGTTTAGGAGATGGAACTTATGGGTCATTGATAAACAGAGGTTTCGTTTGCAGACTGAGGGATAAGTTAAAATGCATATGATTTTCATTAAATTCTATTTTACCACGTTTATATCAACTTGCCTGTCGTGTATGTCTATTCGGATGGAATTTTGTAATAGATTTTAAACTAACTTCGCGACTAGCTACAGACTTCAAATTTGGTACATAGTTCAGAATTGGATGACGATGCATGAAAATGAAGAGAAAAAAGACATACAAAGTAAAAGAAATTTAAATTTAAAGAAAAATTAATATTTTCGTGATTGTCTTTTGTTGTCGATTCGATTATTTCAAATTAGAGTTCATGTCAGTTGAAAAGTTAGGTGAAAAAATTGAGTAAAAAAATTGAGATTTTGAAAGTGAGTACAAAAAAAAAAAAAAAAACAATAATAATAACAAAAATAATATTTTTAAAAACCATGTTTTTGTAGTGGAGAATAATAATAAAAAAAAACACAAATTTGAAAAACGAAAAACGTGGGGCGCATGAAATATATAACAGTACGTATACATATGCATATACACACACATATACACATTTTCTTACTCATACACATGCACAACCACATACACATCCACATTCAGATACAATTACAGATATACAAACACATATTCTCATGAACACACATACTGTTATGTATTTCATACTCCCCACGTTTTTCGTTTTTCAAATTTTTGTTTTTTAATTATTTATTATTCTCCACGACAGAAACGTGGTTTTTAAAAATATTATTTTTCTTTTTCTTTTTTTCTTCTTTTTAATTCTATCATTTAAAGATTTTTTTTTTTTTGAAAGCGCTTCTGCCAGGGGGAAAAAGTCATAGTTTAAGTGGCTTAAACTGGAAGCAAATTTATCATTTTAAACTATATAAACAATTTTAAGAATAGTCTGAACGTTAGAATGGAAAAATGACTTTATGATTAAAAATTATTAAATTTTGTGAAAATTCGCCAATTTGGTGAGATTTTTTCATTTAGATGAAAATCCCTAACCCTTTGACGGGGAATTTTTATTAAACATATTTTTCAAAATTTTTAGCAATTTTGGGCTAAATGTTTGAAATATATTATATTTAGCATTTTGATAATTTTTGGTTCTGAAATACGGCTCAATTCTAACCAATTATTTTTTAAATTCGTAGTTATTTAGATCTAAGAGAAACTATAGTTCATTAAAATTTCTTTAATTTACAAAATCAATTATTGATAAATTTTTGAATATGAATGGAAAAAAAAAATTAAAACTACTTAGTTTGAAATTTTTATTTTATTACAAATATAATTCTGATAATCTAACAGATTTTTTTAATAACTGTTAGACTATTTTTTATAATTAAAAAAGATATCAAAATATATTTTTTCTTGTAATTAGAGAGTCAGAAAAAATATGTAAAAGGGACACCAGTGTCACATCTGCGTCAAAGATTTAAGATTTGTATGAGGAAATTAACTTCAATGTTTAAAAAATTATTATACTTTTTAATTAATTAAACTAATTAAACTTCAAATTAAGCTAACTAAACCTAAACTAATTAAACTTTAAAAATTAAACTTTTTTGAAAATTCGCCAATGTGGTGATATTTTTTCTCCCAGATGAAAATCTTTAAAATCAATAATTCTTAGTTTTTGGTGCCTTTTCGAAACATTTACTCTACTTCGGATTGTTGAAAGTAAGAATATTATTTAATTATAATTTATCGCATTTGAATGTTTTAAAGCCAATGTTTTTTTGAAATACTGTTAAAAAAATACAGAATACAAGATCGAACTATTGAAAAGTCGATATTGCTAAATGAATTATTAATAAACTATCATTTGCTTCATAAATTCCAAAACAAATAATTGTTTAGCTAAGATGAAAAATGAATTAAAAACATGAGCAAATAAATATATTTTATCATTTGTAATAGGTTTCTAATTTATAACAGTGTGCAGTGCGCCAAAAAAAAAGACCACCCTGAATAACTTATGATTTAATGATTAGATCTTCACTTTATAGGACTCAATCTTAATGATTCGAGAGGGTGATCTCGAATATGCTAATTAATTAGTGCAGACGATATTTTTAAGTTACGAAATCAAACATAAAAACGTACTTTCTCTGAAGAAGCGTACCTTTTTTTCGACGGGATATAAACTCGGGGATATGAATTCGTAGGGGACGGGATATGAATTCGTAGTTATTTAGATCTAAGAGAAACTATAGTTCATTAAAATTTCTTTAATTTACAAAATCAATTATTGATAAATTTTTGAATATGAATGGAAAAAAAAATTAAAACTACTTAGTTTGAAATTTTTATTTTATTACAAATATAATTCTGATAATCTAACAGATTTTTTTAATAACTGTTAGACTATTTTTTATAATTAAAAAAGATATCAAAATATATTTTTTCTTGTAATTAGAGAGTCAGAAAAAATATGTAAAAGGGACACCAGTGTCACATCTGCGTCAAAGATTTAAGATTTGTATGAGGAAATTAACTTCAATGTTTAAAAAATTATTATACTTTTTAATTAATTAAACTAATTAAACTTCAAATTAAGCTAACTAAACCTAAACTAATTAAACTTTAAAAATTAAACTTTTTTGAAAATTCGCCAATGTGGTGATATTTTTTCTCCCAGATGAAAATCTTTAAAATCAATAATTCTTAGTTTCTGGTGCCTTTTCGAAACATTTACTCTACTTCGGATTGTTGAAAGTAAGAATATTATTTAATTATAATTTATCGCATTTGAATGTTTTAAAGCCAATGTTTTTTTGAACTACTGTTAAAAAAATACAGAATACAAGATCGAACTATTGAAAAGTCGATATTGCTAAATGAATTATTAATAAACTATCATTTGCTTCATAAATTCCAAAACAAATAATTGTTTAGCTAAGATGAAAAATGAATTAAAAACATGAGCAAATAAATATATTTTATCATTTGTAATAGGTTTCTAATTTATAACAGTGTGCAGTGCGCCAAAAAAAAAGACCACCCTGAATAACTTATGATTTAATGATTAGATCTTCACTTTATAGGACTCAATCTTAATGATTCGAGAGGGTGATCTCGAATATGCTAATTAATTAGTGCAGACGATATTTTTAAGTTACGAAATCAGACATAAAAACGTACTTTCTCTGAAGAAGCGTACCTTTTTTTCGACGGGATATAAACTCGGGGATATGAATTCGTAGGGGACGGGATATGAATTCGTAGTTATTTAGATCTAAGAGAAACTATAGTTCATTAAAATTTCTTTAATTTACAAAATCAATTATTGATAAATTTTTGAATATGAATGGAAAAAAAAAAAATTAAAACTACTTAGTTTGAAATTTTTATTTTATTACAAATATAATTCTGATAATCTAACAGATTTTTTTAATAACTGTTAGACTATTTTTTATAATTAAAAAAGATATCAAAATATATTTTTTCTTGTAATTAGAGAGTCAGAAAAAATATGTAAAAGGGACACCAGTGTCACATCTGCGTCAAAGATTTAAGATTTGTATGAGGAAATTAACTTCAATGTTTAAAAAATTATTATACTTTTTAATTAATTAAACTAATTAAACTTCAAATTAAGCTAACTAAACCTAAACTAATTAAACTTCAAATTAAGCTAACTAAACCTAAACTAATTAAACTTTAAAAATTAAACTTTTTTGAAAATTCGCCAATGTGGTGATATTTTTTCTCCCAGATGAAAATCTTTAAAATCAATAATTCTTAGTTTTTGGTGCCTTTTCGAAACATTTACTCTACTTCGGATTGTTGAAAGTAAGAATATTATTTAATTATAATTTATCGCATTTGAATGTTTTAAAGCCAATGTTTTTTTGAACTACTGTTAAAAAAATACAGAATACAAGATCGAACTATTGAAAAGTCGATATTGCTAAATGAATTATTAATAAACTATCATTTGCTTCATAAATTCCAAAACAAATAATTGTTTAGCTAAGATGAAAAATGAATTAAAAACATGAGCAAATAAATATATTTTATCATTTGTAATAGGTTTCTAATTTATAACAGTGTGCAGTGCGCCAAAAAAAAAGTCCACCCTGAATAACTTATGATTTAATGATTAGATCTTCACTATATAGGACTCAATCTTAATGATTCGAGAGGGTGATCTCGAATATGCTAATTAATTAGTGCAGACGATATTTTTAAGTTACGAAATCAGACATAAAAACGTACTTTCTCTGAAGAAGCGTACCTTTTTTTCGACGGGATATAAACTGCATTAAAAATGATTTTTTGGGAAACATAATTCTTTATTAAAGAATTATTTTATTTCGATTTGTAAAACATGATAGGTATACTTACGCAATATTTTATAATTGCTAGTTTTTTTTCATAATTTGTTTAATATGTTGTTATAAGAAATAACATATTTTCTTAAAAAAAGTGCCTATTAAGTTTCATTGGCATTTTGCTTGAAATAATTTCATAAAGGTAATCGAAAGATTAAATAAATGAGTTATAGGGTATATTTAAATATAATCTTGAGATTTCAAAACTGATCATTGGTTATAAAAAGTACTACCTCGTGTAACTCCTTTTCTCCTTCCACGGAACCCTTTTCCTTAACTCGTGGAACCCTTTTTCCTCTTCCACTTAAACAAACCCGAAACCTTTTTTTCGCTAAACGAACTCGCTTAGGACTCGGGCTGAACCTGTCTTATTTTTAATAGGGCCTCTTAATTAAAGTGATTCTTCTTCTTTAAATGCGCTGCGGCTTACTGCAGGGCAAGACTGTCTCAAAAACTTTCCAACGAATCCGAGCAAACGCTTTGGTTTTAATGTCTTTACTTAACATTTAAAAGTAAAAATTTTAATATTTAAAGTGATAGGTGTTTTAGAGGGGACAGTGGTTACTGAGTTGGAAAAGGCTTATTATTGCATTCATTTATGGTACTGGGCTTAAAGTCTGTAAATTGATTTTAAATATATTTAGAGTGCCACCACTTGGTAAAGTTTCGAACCCCCCCCCCTGACTTCTAGTTCATAAAATTAGTAGCAATTCTTAACTGACAAGTTTGTAGTTCTCGTGTTATTTAAAAATAAATAAAATATATGACAAAATATGAAAATAGCAACTGTTTTGAAGACATGGGAAGAATTTCCGTGTTAAAACTTGTCAATAAGAATCGTAAGTTATTTTTAGGAACCATCTTACATACGAAATTTGCTGTGCACACAGTCATTTTACTCATAAACAAATTCCTACGTCAGTCGACATTTTTGTGTCTTCAAAATAAAAATTACCATATTAGGTTTGTGTTACGCATTAGTTTCAAATTTAGTTTTATTTCTGACTTCGAACCTTTTGAACGGAATTTGATTAATTACTTTTGCTCAATTTTTTTAAAAATATTTAAATCAATTAATATGACAAATACAATCTAAAGACTTTCTTTTCTTTCCTTTTTAAGGAGAGGGGGCTTTCGAGGAATTATTAAGTTTTTGGATGTTGTTCATCAGTAGAATGCTCTATTTATTCTTTAAAATCAATGCATTATTTTAAGAGTATGTGCCATTGTGAAAGATCGACGTACGACAACTTTCGACGTAGAATGTTGACACGTACGAAGTTTGTCGATGAAAAATCGAATATCTGGTTATGTTCTTGTACCAGACCGATTTCTAAAGAGATATTAATAATTATGAAGAGAGGAAAAAGAAAAAAAAATCGGGATAGAAGGATCGTGAAGAAATCCAGTTTTTTTTCTTTTGAAAATTTTTTTTTTTGTTGCTAAATTTTGGTTGGTATTTTTTTCACCATTTGTTGGTATAAGTGAGAAAATAATTCATTTTTTAAAAAATTTAATTTTCGCCATCAGCGCAGGAGCAATGTCAATATTCGCCGTTTTAATGTATAAAGCCCTTCCCACCTCTGAGCAAGCAAAGGGCCTTGTTATCTTCTGCGACTAGAGGGCTGCCCTCCAAGCAATTTTAAAAGGGGACTCTTGTATCACCCAAGAAATCATTTCAAATCTTCTTGATCTTCAGTACTTAAACAGAACCTGTACTCTTCAGTGGATACCAGCACACGTTGACATTGCAGGCAATGAAAGCGCAGATAAATTAGCCAAGGATGCCAGAAATCTCAACTTTAATGACTGTAACGTCTCCATCCAAGATACAAATGCAATTGCTAAATCTAAATTTAGAGAAAAACCAATTTCAACGAAACACATGATTTGTAATATAAATGCAGATAGATCAACAACAAAAACTATAGCCAGGCTGAGAACCAATCACAACTGAGGCATGAAGATCGACAGAGAGGGCAGGAAAGTATATAGGAATTGTGGAAACTGCCCAGATACGCAGCTGACTCCATGCCACAGCTTTGAGGGTCCAGCGATGAGTGCTGATCTGAGAGAAATAGGAGTCTTGCCGTCATTGATAGACCTTTATGACGACAATATCAAACAAATCGCAGAAGCAGTAATCAAGACGCATGGAAACATTTGATTCGGCTATGTCATAGACACGACAAAAAAACAAAAAAATGTAATTAAAAAATGATATTCAAAAATTTTTTCGGCTACATCGATTATGTGAATTTCACTGTCACTGGAAAATGTGCACATTTACCTGATATCGGTCTTTTTCAGCGACATTCGTTACAGGTTGCACTATAACATTTGGTACATTTGCTGCTGTTCCACTCTCTAGTAGTTGGTTGCGATAATACATTATAACAAACACAATTAGAACATAATTTAACTTATTTTTTTAATTAAGTTCGCAGCAAGTTATATTATATTGTAACATCACGATGTTGTGCTACAAACGTAGTCGGTTTTCTTAAGAGAGTACTTACAATAACGGAAAAAAAGCGAATGAAAAGGTATCGGAATTTTGATAGCAATGACAAACATTCCCATTTTTCTTCTTCTTATAATTAACAGCGCACTTCAAATATTTGTATAAAATTTTTTTATCAATAATAATAGCACCGGGAAACAGTTTTTTTTCTTCTGTTGCATGAGAATTTTTAACTGATCCCAAATATTTCATATCGTTGATTTCAAATCTTCAATCGATATCTCTCTCCAAATACCAGCATTTTTTTTTATTTTTAGATTGGCATTTTTAGTTTATTTTGTTGTTGAAATGTACAAGTTTAAAAATTTTTATATATAACAGGAGGTCGTTGTAGCTTAAGGAGCGAACCTAATTTCAAATTTAAAATTCCCACACCTGAATTAGACAAATTCAAATATTTGTATAAATGTAAGAAAAAATGTGTATATCAGTTTAATTTGCAATGTCAACGATAAGCAAGATACATGCGGGAGAATTGTAATGTAAATTATGACATTATTCAATTGGAATAAAAATTACGAAAAAGAAAAGAAAAGACACTAGATATTTTGTCAGATGTGGTTGTGTTCATTTATCCTGTATGAACACAACCATTATAACGGGATGTTGTGTCTGTATAAACATTAAATTTTTTAAATGTCTTTTCTTAATGTAATTTAATAGAAAATGGAATTCAAGAGTTGATTTTAATTATCTGTAAACAAGTGACGTTACATTTATTCTCCATTTTTCTTGCAAAATATTGTTCCAATTTATTTTGATATTTTTTTACATTCTTGCATTGTTGTATCAAAAGTTTATACATTTACAGACATTAATGGTTTTAATCATTGTTTGTCCGCTTCAATCTCAAAATAGTTATAAATATTTTGTTAATCACTTTTAAGTGATGGTTTCATACTGAAAATGCAAATAACTAATATTTTTTCTTAAAAACTTTGCTTACTCAATTAAAAATAAATGTAATCTATTTTGTTTCAATTAATTTTCCATGCAAATCGAGGTTAATTCATGTTTTTCTTTTTTTTAAAAAGGTGTTTTCCTTCCGCTTTTTAATCTCCAATTCAATTAAAAATAGTTGACAACAAGCTAGATTGGCACGTCACTGTATTTATGTACCAGATAATTACTGGAAAGACTTCACAAAAGGAAAATAAAAAAAGAATAATTGAAGTCTAAACACGCAGAAAAATTAAATTTTCGTTAAAACTTGTATTTTCCTTAATTCTTTTAATTGTCACTTAAGGTAACCCCGTGTTCTTGCCAGCTTCCTCCCACCTTTGCCATGTTTTAGTCTTCAGAGGATAATTCTTTGTTCCAAAATGTCATTAAAGTATTCCGAGTTGGAAAAGATTGTGGGTGGAAACTAGGAAATGAAGCAATTTTCCCTTTCAGTAGAGTTTCATCCAAAAAATGCATCTATCTCATCTCTATGATTATTGCTGTAATAAAGGGTACGCTGGACTGATTTTTCACGCTTTTAACTGCGCCAAGCGCAGCGGGGCGTTATTTTGGCAAAATGCGCGGTAGTTGGAGTGTTGAATTGAATTGCTTCTGTTTGCATAACCTCAATATTATTACCTTTTTCAAGTTCAGATTTTTATTAGTTTTTAATAGCTTTTTCTGAGATCATTTAAGGTTCTTCTTGCTCTTAGATTTGATTGAAATTCTTGCCTTTAACCAAAATTTGATGCATTAGCTGTGTCCCCTTTTCTTAAATAGTTTTTACTAATTCCAGTCTAAGTCATTATTGTTTAAATCATATAGAGGTATTATTTTATTTATTTTTTGGTGCTTTCAAAATACTGTGCATTGCATACTCAACATTTGAGGTTTTTGCAAAACTTTTTTTTTCCAATGGTAGTTAAATAAAGCAGAACTCTTTTATAAACAAATAATGGTCTTATAAAAAAAAAAAAATTAGAGCTTAATAACATGACAGTTTATCTATCTTATCTTATATGTATATAATTAAATTATTTATATATTTTGGAAGACAAAATCATTTCAATATTAATGACTTAAAATTTTAATGCATTACCTTTGTTACCCTTAAGAATTTTTTTTCTTCTGAAACTACTGAAATTCCGTAATAGGTCAATACCCTCCAACATAAGAAAGTTTTGACACAACAGAACTTTATGAAACCTGTATCAGAATTTAAAAACACATCCATTTCTTTAAGAGACCTTATATGTCTGTATAGGTTATGTATATATGTAGTGTGAACTAAATTCTTTTAATTATAATTTATCAAATTATTTGCGCATTACGTTTGTTGTCACTAGGAAAAAGATTTTCTAAAACTACGAAAATTCCGTAGTAGTTGAGGGCATGGTATTACATTGTTTGTTTTTGGTTATAAACTGTTTATTTAAATCAGTTAATATAAATCCGTTGATTTCAATCATTGATTATAAAGTATCCATTTGAATCAATTGATTTGATTTTGTTTCTAATTCTTGATTGAGAACAGACTTGATGAAAACAAAAACCGCGTATCTATTTAGACACTAATGAAATTTATCTGTTGATTCAAAGCATTTCCTCATTCTAGTACAAACGTCTAATTTATATCAGTTAATTAAAATCTAGGAATGCGCGTAGAATCTATCGATTCGAATAAAATCCGTTGGTTCATTTTGATACTCTTTTGAAACATAATTCCCATATGTTGATTTAATTTCAATTGTTTCAAATCCATTGACTCTCAACTATTGATTACGAAAATTGCTTTGTTTTACAAATATCTCTTAAGTGGACATGGTGGCTCAATCTATTTGCTGTCCAGTGTTATTTTTAAGCGCATTCATTTTTTTAAAAAACTGTTCTGTACTCTGTTGCAAGTTAAGAAAAAACCATTAACGCTATGGAGATAGCCTGTTTGCATCTAAGTGCTCGCTAAAGGATGCCAAGCTAGCGCGAAAGTATATCAGCATCGCCAACTCTAAGCATTGTCTGACGTGTTTAACTTTTAAAAGCTTTTATATTGCTTTGAAGAATATTTGTGTAATTTGATTACGAAATAAAGCAGAACTATATGCTGTCGCGGATGAATACTTAAATCCTATTTCACAATGGTCTTTTCTTAACTTGCAATATCGTATAAATCATATCGTCTGATATCGAATATCATCGCATACCTGAAAACTCTACTTGGTTTTCCCAGTAGATTACTGGATTTTGCCAGTTTTTCCTGGTCTACTGGTTTCATAAAAATTCTCCTGGTTTTTATACATTTTAGAAAATTCTCTAAAATTGATAATTGAAATTCCTTAAAATAGCAAGTTTCCTTAAAAAAATCCCTATTGAAATAGAAATTTTGCGCTGATGTTTGCTTGCTTGAATGTTTAAGTAAGTGTTACTAATACATAAAGAAGCAAGCCTCATTTATGACAAGTAATGTTAAAAAAAATTTCTACTAAGGTCAACAAATAAAATTTTCATTTTAGTTACTTTTTATTAAATAACTAGTGGGCTGCTTCCCCTGCTCGCTAACTCTCGCCAACCCCCGAAAATTGCTACGCAATCTTATATGGTTTGCTTCGCTCGCTAAGAATTCAAAACAATCATTCAAATCCATATAAAAACTTTTTTTTTGTTTAAAAATTACATCTTTTTAGTAAATACTAAGTCATTAAAATAAATTTGAATTCAAATAAAAGACATGTAATTCGTTAAACCTATTAGAAATGTGCTATAGTATAATTCGTGATATAAATCAAAAATCGTCAAATAAATTCATAATATATAAATTCGTGAAAAAAAGCGCTTTCGACAAAATACTAAAATAGAGATCTATCGACAAAGACTACTCACTTTTGCCTAGCTTAATAGTATGAGATTGCAGCAGCTGATAGGGTGAATTTCGGAAGAGATCACATTTGGGAGAGCGCTCTCTCTGGTTATTTCAGTTTCCGTTTTTAAAAGCGCTATATGTTGAGCCATAACAGCTAGATTTGGCATGTGACATTT
Organism: Parasteatoda tepidariorum; assembly: GCF_982258835.1. Lineage (NCBI taxonomy): Eukaryota > Metazoa > Arthropoda > Arachnida > Araneae > Theridiidae > Parasteatoda > Parasteatoda tepidariorum. The sequence goes on from NC_141762.1 coordinate 53,012,029, forward strand.
TTAGCGGCAATCATTGGCCGATTCGCCGTGTGAGAGAAATAGTAACGTAAACAAAACAAAGCAAGCGTTGCCACCGGCGGAAAAGAAATACAGCCAAAATTTGGGAGCCACGTAAGAGAATTATATATATTAGATTACAATTTATAAAAATATTTATATACAAATGAACTTCTGTTTCACCACTAATTTAAAATATGGAAAAAGTGAATTCAGGCAATTCTAGAATAGGCCATGAAATTTCATTTGTTGAAAAAGAAAAAAAAAAATCCCAAATATTAAAATGCAAGCAAATTATTAGAAGAGAGATATTCCCCATAGATTAGAGATATTCCCCATTGCGTAATCCTAAGTTGTTTGTTTTCATTTTGACAATAGTGAAAACTTCTTTTCAGTATTTGAAACTTCTCGGTTTACTCTAGTTTTTGCCTATTTCTCTACTTTAGATTTTAAATTACTTATTGAGATGAGGTAAAAGAGAATTTACGATGAAAAGTTTCTTCCGTGCAATAGCGCCCTACTACCAACTAAAGGTAATTATGTTCAATTGGTGTAATATTTCCAGTTCTACAAAAACTCACTTTAAAAGTGAGGTTTTGATTCTAAATATGAAAAAAAAAAAACAAAAAAAAACCATTAAATACTCTTGTGTCTAACGTATGAGCAAAAAAGTTATTCTACTTAAAAGCATTACAAAATTTAGTGACTTTTAAAAAAGAAACATTATCAAAGCCACTGAATAGATCGATTTGAGCATAAAGTAAATTTTTTGCTCTATTGATAAAAGAAACATTTTGGAGGAAATTTAAAAGATTTTTTTCCTTCTGTTTTACATATACATTTTTCTTAACAGGAAGTAAGAGCTTTCTAATTACTCTTCAGAACTGTAATTAAGTATACTTTTTGTTTTTTAATGTAGAAAAAAAGGGTCGTTTAGTTGGAAACCATGGTCTTTAAAACCGTGGAGAATTTTTTTTTCCAATTTAAATGACTTATAAAGTGTTGGTAGAAAATTATTCAGCCATCTGTTATGTAATGTTTTCATCGATTGCATGCATGTACTCACGCGAGCTAAACAAAAAAGAAAAAAGTAAAAGACAAATTTGAATTTTAGGTGCATAATATATCTTTTTAAATTTTTTATCCACTAAGTAATTTTTTGATTCCTTGCTCGATTTTTCTGAAAAATATTTAGTTTTCGTTCTTGAAAATAACTTTTCATTTCTGTCACTCCGAAGTCATGATTATTTAAACGTTTTTAAAGGTCAATCTTTATTAAATATGTGTAGTAAAATTTTTGATGTATGTCGTCTTAGCAATCGATAAATTTTTTTTTAGTTTTAAAATTTCATAAATCTGTATTTAAATTAAATATTACATGCAGTATAATTACAAAAAAGAAATTACAGAAGAGTGTTTTTTAATTTTAAATTTCTATAAATCTGTATTTAAATTGAAATTACATACTATATAACTACAAAAATTACAGACGATAGTTTTTTTTTAGTTTTTAGCAATAATTACTCTAAATTTTTTTGCTAAAATCGACATAGTCCGGCGTAATCGAATTTGGCACCTGAAAAAATGACCCTGTATCCAGCTCGTTCATGGTCCATTTTCGACCAAAGGTTCGCACAAACTCCATTTAAATAAAAAAAAATTTTTTGACACCCTGACGTATATTTTACATTAATTATATTTTTTCTGCTATTGTTACAGGTTCTGAAGACATCGTTTAAGGTATCCGACTAGTTTCGGCAACTTTTTTAAAATTATTAATATAAAATTTTAAAGAACTAGTTTATATGTTTCATTATGTGTACAAGCTTATGAAACTGGCATAAAAACTATTATTAATTTATTTTCTTTTCTTAAATTGTTAATTTCTTAAATTGTTATTTTTTTAAATTGTTATTTTTTTGCATTTACACTAAACAATGTAAGAAAAAAAAATTCTATTCCCCAAAAGAAAAGATCTTTTGAGTATTTTATCTCAAAGCCTATCGACTATGTTTTGAATTATTATCTTAAAAGCAAGTTAGGGAACAATGTAGTAAAAAAAGCAAATATTTAAAAATTTCCGCTCGTGTCATTGCGAAAATACATGCGTGAAAAATGAAATTCTACTTTTTTCTGTTAGTCTGTATTTCGAAACATGTGTGTTTTAATCATAAACACTTATGAAAAATTGTAGATAATTATTTTAAAAACAATATGAGATATCGTGTTTAAGGTGGTGTAAAATGTGAAAATACCTGATTTTGAGATAAACGCATTTCAGAGACTTAAAATCACTGTTATCTCCTTACACAAAAACTGATATTCCTTTGTAAATAATTGGATTGAATTACAAATATTTTTAGAAAGCTACGACTAGAGGAATTCTAAATTTATAATAAACATAATTGTAAAAATTTTGTCAAAAATCACGTTTTTCGCTAGTAAGTATTACCTTAAGTATTAGTAATTAAATTGGAGTGAACACTTTTTGTTGAGAAAGCTAGATTTGTTTTTAACTTGAAGCGATTGTTGACAAATTCGACTTTTTGAAAATGTATGATTATTTCATTTGAGATTAATCGTATGTTATTATGATAGATTAAAGTTGAAAGTTCTGCAAGTAAAATAAAAATAAAGCAAATGTCATAAAAAACTAATGTTCAACTGAATGGTTTGTCCATTGATTTAGCCAACGGTGCATATACGTACCATTTTATTTCTTAAATGAAAATTTATTTTTCATACACGAAATTATTTTGTGTGACCTAATGAATGAAATTGAAGCCTATTTTAATAAAAATGCTACTACATTTTATGTAATTTCTATGCTTGGCCCAAAATGGGTTAACGAAACATCGCCAACAACTTATGGAATTGAATCATTAACTAATAATAAGGATAGACTACTATTTAACTGTGGTAAAATTTAATTTGAAGCGAGCACTCAAATAGAAAATTCGAAGTATTAAACAATAATGAATATTTAATAAACTATTTGATTTCAAAACAGATACTTGGTAACGAAACCAATTGGATTGATTTTAGGGGGCGGTAAATGTTGAAACTGATTTTGCCAGAAATTAGTATCGCTTGTAATGAAATGTTCAAATTTTTCATGTTTTCTCTTCATTTTCAATAAGTTAAGCATATCTGTACATATTTAAATGGAAATAAAATAATTTTAAAAAAATGTTTACGTCTGCTGTATAAAAAAGGTGGTTTATTTTCTGAATCTTTTTGTTTACTGTTGAAAAAATGTCAAGGTTTGCTTTATATATTATTCAGATTTAAAGTTTGAGATTTTAATATAGTATACTTTTTTTGTTTTTGGCTTAAAAATATATTGCACAGAATAAAAATTTGGTCTCGCTGCATAAGATATCACGAAGATGCTTCTGTTTTACTGAATTAACGGATACCGTGGTTACAAAAGATAAGTTATTTCGAATAGGGGTGTTCTTTTTTTTTTTTCTGTTTTGCATTAGTTTAAGATGGGAGGCATAATTCTGCCCTCTTAGAAATGGTTTTGACTCTTGTTTCCACGGCACTAGACAGCTTCAGAGTCTTAGTCGAGAGGAGTTCTCGTGATAACTGGACAGTAGTTTGAAACATTCAGCAAACGATAACAATCTGAGGCAGCAAACCAATTACAGTGCAATTAATTTTATTATTCCTTTTTTTTGGACCTAGAATTTAATATATTAGCTTCCATGAGATACGTATGTCGTGTCTCAGTTCTTTTTTTTTTTTCAACATTGTGGCAGCTAACGTCTTAACTAACATTTTTTTTTCCCAATGGCAGGCACTGAATTTGAATCTTTGCCATACTATGCCAGAATTGTTGCTCATTTCGCGTTACCCAGTGGGCACCTGTGAACCAAAGTCACGGAGGCGAGCAACATTGCCCACGCCACACTGCCACAAACCCGTTTATAGGGTGGGCCACATTCACACATCATACACACACACAACAGAGGACAGCACAAAGAGAGAGGGAGAAACATCCATGCCCAGAGCGGGATTCGAACCCGCAACCTATGGCTTCGCAGTCAGGCACGCTAACCGCTCGGCCACCTGGCCGGCGTCTTAACTAACATTTTCTTATCATTGCTGCATAAATCTAGCCATCAAATGGCTTTTTCAGTCAGTGTAAATTTTTTATAAAATATATCTCTTATCTTGTTAAGGGTAAGGGGAAAAGGACTGTCTTAAAACAATTATTGTTCTTATGACTTAATCGTAATGCGCTTAATTGAATATGAGTGCATTTAACTACTTTTCCAGCATAAAGTTCTTAATTTTATAATTTCATTCGTTTATTTATATCTTATTAATTTTTAAAAGTGTGTAATTCATGCAATTAAAATTCCTACACTCAGAGAAATTGGTTCAACGGTATATTTAACCCCAATTACAACCTCTACACAACATTAATAAGGTGATAAATTTAACTATATTTCTATTCAAGTTGAATCACAGTGTAGCGTTATAAAGTTTATGAGTGTTCTATTTCAAGGATGAGAATATGATTCAACTTGGCGCCGTATTGCAGTTATAACAAATTTAAGTTCATTACGCTCAAAAAAAAAATTTTTTTTCATGTAATTTGAAAGAATATCTTAAGATTTCTTGTAGTGTTAAAAAATATTATTCGGGTAATATATTTACGTATATTTTAAATAGGCACTGTTAGTATTGGTTAAATCCACTAACAACAGAAAGGCTTCTGTGTGTTTGCAGGCAGTGTGTCCCCTGATGAAGTACTGTTATTCAAACACACATTTATATTTTCATTTTTATTTTGATTATTAAGATTTCATTTATGTCTTATTTCTATTTTATATAAAACAAATTTGGTTTCAGCTGCCTTGTGCGCTTTTCCAATTTGACTTAATGATTTAATGTTTCAATGTGTTTATTTACCTCTTATGTATCAATATTGACTAAGTAAAATGCATTGATTTTATGATTAAAATATTATTCGGGTAATATATTTACGTATATTTTGAATGATAAGGTCTTGTTTTAAAAATAAAAAAAAGAGCGCACATGTAGTGAATTATAAATTATTGAACGGTAACGATATATGGGGGTAAATTTAGATTGCGATGTTTCACTTTTAAAATATCTATCTTAACGCATGACTTTACTTCATGGAAATAATGAGGGATCGTAATTACCTTAGATGAGATTTCGCGGATGCTGTTTACACCATGTTACGCGTACACTTAACATTCCATCCTTTGAAGTTACGTCTTAAAAAGGAAAACGCTTCAGTGCCCGCGCTTTTGGGAGATAGTTAGAATGCTTTCAGGATATTGACACCTTCTTCACTTAATGAAGTCGATTTCTTTTCCTGGTAATATTTTCATTCATTTTTTTTTTTGAAGTTTATAGTGACTCACGAGAATTTTTTTTGTTTTTGAAATTTCACTTTGCATCCTTTTATTTACTCTAGTACGGAATTTTCAGCTACTTCTAATTTTTGTTTCTTTGTTAGAGCTTGTTTAATTTGAGCTGAATTCATCAGACATACTCTTAAACAATCGGTTTAAGGGTGAACCATAATATCCTTGTACCATTTCTTAGTTATGTAATTTAATAAAAGGCTAAATCGGTTTAGCTATATTTCGTTTCAGGATATTCCAGTCCACCAAAACCTGTTCTGGCTCTATAGAAATTCGGAACTTATGATATTCTTAAATTGACACCTTTGAAGTTTATTGAGGGGGTGGGGGAACGCTTTTATACAAAATTTGGAATGATATCTAACAGAGGAGGATTAACGGAATGCTTAATTATTATGTAAATAAATCCATAAATGAGGAAATTTTGATACCCACGGCGACAGGCATAGTTTAAAATTGGAACATTTTGAGTTACTTATTTCATATCTCAACTTTGCGTATTTCGCTGTGTTTTGTTTTTCGCCGCAGGAATCTGAACTATATAAGGTAAAAAAGAAATAGTAAATCAATTTTTACCTTAACAAACCTATTCAAAAGAAGAAAAAAAACTCGAATGCGACACAAAACATGACCCTCTCTCCACTTCACGACGTTGAAACGATACCTAGCTAAGTTTGTAAGTAGAGCTAAGTTTGGTGTCATCATATATGGTTTTTAAAATATTAAACACGTCTATATTTATTTTTTGATTGAACTTTGTTTCTCCAAATTTCTCGTAATTGGATACTTGCAAATGACGTCAAGCGTGGGTCAGCCAATCAAGTTCGAGACACGTGCGTGACGTTGATGACCGGTATCCAATCAAATCTGATCCGAAAATTGATTTAGCGTGATAATAAACACAAGCATTATCATGGTTTTTCGAAGCTCTTTCGCCAAGAAGCTAAACGTGCCTTAAACTTGAAGTAAACCTATAATTTTAAACTATATGCCATCATGCCGTGAAGAACAATCTGGGCTTCTGAACTGGCAAATAACTAAGATAAAATTCATTTGTATCAAACTACAAACAAACTACTTAAAATATACATGCCTAAAAGTTAAACTTTTTTTTAAAAAAAATCTCCAATTTGGCGACATTTTTCCTCCTAAATGAAAGTTATCAAAATCAATTACTTATTCTCAGTTTTTGAACATTTTTATGAGCCTTGATAATGCTATGTATTAGGAACTTTTTAGATATTTAACAATGAGTTTACAGACGCTTTTTATTTTTTAAAATCTCTGCCATTTTTTTCATATTGACGTTTTGCACCATTTTTAGAATGAGCTGGTTTAAGAAAGCATTAACTTAACATAAAAGTCATAAATAACTGCTACAAATTCACAAAGGTATAGTAAGGTAACATATTATTCGTAAAAAGCGTTATTTCATTCGACAGCAGAGTTTTCGAAAAGCAGCTTTATAATTGTAACGTTAACAAGCCATGCACAATCATGTGATTAAACACATCCATGTGATGATTTGTAAGTACCCAATTTTTATCAGTTTTTTATTCCATTTTCATTTTGCTATTATAGCGCCATCTTTGAATTAAAATGAAAAAACTGAAAAACAGAAATTAAAAATTATACCATACATTAGCAGTGAAATTTTCTGTAATAATCGAATACATTACTTTCTCTAATCCCACTTTTTCTTCTTCTTTTTTATACATTGCTTCTTAAATATCCAAATTTTTCAGTATGAATCAAGTATCAAATATGTACGAATTCTTTTCCTCTAGAAGATAAATAATTCAGTCATGGAATATGTGCTCGCTTCTTTTCTTTTTCAGGAACACCTATGATAGACCTTTTCGAGATTGTTTGTTTTGTAATTTCCTTGTCTTTTAGTTTCCATGGAATGCGGGGGTGTTTGCTTGATTTATGTGGACAGATATTCTTTGGGAGATATTTATTGTTGAGAGGCCTTTTCCTGTGATTCTTTAAAATAATTTTCACTTGCTAGTTTTTTTTCTCCTTATAACTTGCGTAATTTTTCTGGTTTTCAATGTTATTCGAATGTTCTGAAATATAGAATTTTCCCATTTTCTTGTTGTGAAAACGTAACAGGTGAATGAATTTTGAATCGGGAAAAAGCCAATGTAATCGGTCTGTCCCATTGAAGCTGCCAAGGTCGCGTTTCTTGTAAGTGAGATCACTTTAAAAAATGTAAAGGGTGTTCTGTAATCACCACCCTTAATATAAATTTTTAGAATCTGTAAAAAAAATTAAGTCAAAAAAATTTACGCATTACGATTTTCTCGTAATGAACATTAAAGCGTATCAATATTAATTATATTAACGGTATCAATTTTATTATTATATTGAAAATAGCGTTTCAATGAAAGAATAAAAATGGTTAATGCCTAAATGTCTGCCATAAAATGAGTCACTCTACTTTGTCATACTAGCTATAATATGGCACATTTTAATCTTCAAAAAGTAAACTTACAATATTTGTATTGTAATAGTCATTGACAAAGGTGTCTGCCATGAAATGAGTCACTCTGCTTTGTCATACTAGCCATAATATGGCACGTTTTAATCTTAAAAAAGTAAACTTACAATATTTGTATTGTAAGGTCATTGCCAAGGTGTCTGCCATGAAATGTGTCACACTACTTTGTCATACTAGCCGTGATATGGCACATTTTAATCTTAAAAAAGTAAACTTACAATATTTGTATTGTAATAGTCATTGACAAAGTATATGCCATGAAATGAGCCACTCTGCTTTGTCATACTAGCCAAAATATGGTATGTTTTAATCTTAAAAAAGTAAACTTACAGTATTTGTATTGTAATAGTCATTGACAAAGTGTCTGCCATGAAATGATCACTCTGCTTTGTCATACTAGCCATAATATGGCACGTTTTAATCTTAAAAAAGTAAACTTACGAAGTAAACTTATGTTTGTAAAAATTTTTAGAAGAGAATTTCGAGCTTATGATAAAAATAGTTTGTTTTATAAGTTATATTTTATTCGCTTTTACATTTAGCAAATAGAATAGGCTTCTCAATGTTTAGCTTTCCACAAATTTCCCCTCTGCGTTATGTTCTTTTTATTATTATTTTCTTCTTTCAAATCTTGCTGTTCCTTACACTAGTATAATTCCAACTTCTTACAGAAACGTGCGGTCTCTAGGAAGAAGCAAGATTCGCTAAAAACCATTGTAATGGAGAGGGGAAAAGCTTGGAGAGTGGGGAAATCACGTAACCTTCGAGACTCCTATTCTATTTACAATTTTTGTAGATTGTTTTCCTGATTGTAAAATAGTAACAAACATAAAAGCTAATGTGTTTTTATATATATATATATATATATATATATATATATATATATATATATATATATATACATATGTATCGGTAAAAAGTAACTATTGAAAAAGACATTTTGAAAAAACATATAATGGTTTTTTTTGTAATGCTGCGTATTTCTAGGTTTGAGTTTGTACTATCTTCTAAACCGCATTGCATTTAAATATCGCAAACATATTTCTGAATACATGCAGTAATAAAAGGAAATTATCCTAATATCACATAATAAAAAAGCTGTTTAACGATAAATTCAAACTGCCTTTTTATTTTTTGTTTATTTAATTAATTATTATTTATTTTAATAAGTGGTTCAGTTTAGTTGTTATTCTATCAAAATAGAAATATTTCTCAACCTGTGGTTATGGTAATGTATCAGGCAAAACGTCTTATTTACATATATTTATATATAATATATATTTACATGTATTTTACTTATTTACATATATTCTAACATATTTTTTTGAAAATTATATATATATATATATTAAATCTGTAAATTTAATTATGCGTTTTTTTAAATTTTTTTTTTCTGGTTTTCAGTAGTTAATGGTAAATAAATAATTTTACATTTTTAATGAATTTGTATCATGCAATTGTATGTTTCATGGGTTTTCTAAAACAGTTTTTTGTGTGGTGACATAATTTGAAATGCATAGTTATAATTTATTTTTGATAATATTTCAATTATAATTGTATTCATAAAATGATGCTGATTATAAACTAAACTTTTTAAGTATTTAAAAAAAATTTAAGTCAAATAAATCTAATTTTTTTTTAAATCAAAAACATTGCGAATTTTGGGTTTTTGTGTACTAAAAATATACATTGGAAAATCGAAATGCATCATCACTGTATGACATTTAAATACTATTTTATCTTAAAAGCATTTTTCTATTGTTATTCAACTTCCGGTTTTTCCCTTCAAGTCAGCTAGTTAAATCTTTAATTAAGTAACGCGATGCCTCTATCATTTCGTACTCCAGCGAATCCAATTATTTTCAGTTTTTTTTAACGTTAAGTTTTATTTTTTATACTCACAGCTACCTTAAAGTCAATTTTTTACTATATTAAAATTATATATTTCAAATTCATAATTTCAATTAAATTAAACGAAGCATTTTTTTTAATATTCTGAAACCTTTTCCTGTGGGATTATTCTTAACGAATATGTATTGAAAATTAATTAAATTTCTTAAGGATTGCATCTTTGATAAACTCCCTTGATATCGTTTTAGCTAAATAAAAACTCATGCGAATTAGTTGGAATACTTTTAATTTTAATAAGGGCTTTTTTTCTTCATAAACATATAACTAACTTTGCTAGAGTTAAGAAATAATATGGTTGTTTTTTTAAGCATGCGTAATGTTAGTTTAATTGTATTTAAAGTTACGTTAAATTAAATGTCCTATATATACATTAAAATTTCAATTAATTAATGTGGTTACTCTACATTTCAAGAAGGAACAAAACAGCATTTTTTTTTTTTAAAAAGAAAGAAAAAATAATGTATATATATGGAATTTTCAAAATGTTTTCTGCAATAAAACCTTATCTACTTGTTACAGTTTAAAAATCTAAATAAGTATCAAATAGCACTATTTTCGAAATCATTTTTCAAATTACGTATTTTAAAACCTGTTTAAATTTTGGAAATTTCGTTTAGTCAAAAAAACTTTGTCGGAAGTACTTTTTTAAACATTCATATTATAATTATAAAAATGAAATTAATTATGCATATGGACCTAGAATTCTTAACCCCTTAATGGTCTCATAATTTTAAACAAAGCGATCATAAAAGTGCCCATTTTTTTATTCCAGAAAATTATATAAAACTTAATGTATATACAATATCTATACTCATATTTAACTTTTCTGTTAATTTTTAGCTTGCATGTTTGAGTGCTGACATCTAGTTTAAAACAAACTATCTCTAAATATATGACAAATAGTCTGGCTCTGCCACCTGGTGTATAGGTTGAGAAATGAACATGATTCCAGGCATAATAAATGAATTGCTTTAATCTCTTTGGTGCGTTACTTTTGAACGCAGCTGCCCGGAAATATCACGGGCACGAGAAATAGATGGTGTAACTTCACCCAGTCATTTCGACGGGAGTAGAAGAAAGGGGTTAATTAATCATCATTCTATTAAATTTTAAATCAATTGCAATTCCTCATAATTCTCATTATACCTATACACAAATTCTGATCAATTCAGATTCTTTGATTCATTATGTTTTAAAACAAGATGGGGATGCAAATTTATATAATGATGCGTTTTCGATTATGAAAAAAAAAAGAGTTTCGAATTATTCTAGTTTCTAGATGGAATGTCGTAATTGTATGATTGTTTACAATTAGAGGGGATTCGGTGGCACAGTCGGTTAAGGCATCGCTCACACCGCTGGTTGGAGGGCTGGGAGTAGTGAGTTCGATCCTGACAGCCGAAAAAACAACCAGTGTGTATACGCAGCAAAGTGCACGTTTAATTTCGCGTGTTTGAAAGCCCTCTCGTTGGTTGTGGTCTGGAAGTTTAAAGAAAGGGGTATCAGCTCAGAAGCTGTCCACGTCGTCGAACCAATGAGGAGAACCGGGTTCGAATCCCAGTCGATACGAATTTCGCATCTTGCTTGCACCGGCCACAGTGCTGACGTGAAATATCCTCAGTGGTAGACGGATCCTGGGTTAGAGTCCCCTTGCCGTAAGGCTAATCATGGGACGTTCTCATGGTCTTCCTCTCCATGTAACGCAAATGCGGGTTAGTTCCATCAAAAAGTCCTCCACGAAGGCAAATTTCTCCCAATGCTTGATCCAGGAGTTCCCTTGTCTTCTGGATTGAATTCAAAATTACAAGACTACGGAGTTGAACATTAGTAGACGTAAACCCAAAAATTGGGTCGGCTGTTCAACGACGGTTATAAAAAAAAGTAGTACATACAAAAATTGTAACAAAAATAGGTTAACAGTATGATGTTCCAATTAAGATATCACAAAATGTTGTAGAATTGAGATTTTAGTTCATTTAACCCTTAACCTTTTAGTTCATTTAAACTTATGTTTACTTACTTCAAGATATTTTCCCTCAAAAAACCGCAAGAAGACTCAGCAAGAAGTTCATATTAGTAATAAAAAAATAAATAACAGTAAGAAGCACCTGGAAGTCTGATTCATTTTACTCGATTCAAAGCTATTTAAACGCAAATGTAAAATTCTCGTAACCATAGGAATCTTAAGCTTATGCGTTGAGGATAACAGAAATGGAGGCACTAAAAGCAGTCCTACTCCGGGTTAAAAGGAAGAAAAAAAATGACTGTTTAAGACATGCTTTTTATATAAAAGGCCTATTAAATTTTGGATTTCGATGCTCAGAACAGGATGTGCCCTTCCCATTCTGCGCACGACAGGAGATCAAATGAACATCTATATCAGAGGGTGTTAGCTTTTGTGTATCTTCAAAAACTGGATATGAATATTATTTCGTGTTTAATTCAGTGTTTTTTTTCTTCTTGTTTTATTTGTATTCAAAACTTTGCCTAACAGAAAAGTATTTATATATTTTTTTTATTGCTCTTTATGGTTTGGTGTGTTTTTTCACTGTTAACCAACCCCCTTTGACGCAGAATTTTTACTAAACATATTTTTCAAAAGTAACTGAAAAATATTATTTTTTAAGATTTTAATAATTTATGGTTGAATGGGCTTGAAACCAGGGTTGGGTTTTTGCCGTCAAAAACCAGTTTTTGACATGACAGTGGTAAAAACCGTGTTTTTACCGGTAAAAACCGTCAAAAACCTACTGTTTTCTTTAATTTATGGCATATAGCGGACAATATATTATTTTCACTTAATTGTCTTTATAAATGAATGTTGTAAATGATTGCTATTGATTTTGCAACTATATACACGTATTCGTATAGAAGGATATAGTACATTCATACAGAAATATTGTAACATACTTATTGAAAATAGTGATACTTAACTTTTATCATTATAGCTTGATTTGCAAAGGATTCAAAATTTTGCACTTCTTAATTGTTAGAAATAAACAAACAAACAGAAAAACTTGGAACTATTAATAAATTCAAGAACTAAAAAGAAGAATTTAAAATTTGGCATTTCTTAAATATTAGAAATAAGCTAAACAAAACTTTCAAAACTTGTAACTACTAACAAACTCTAAGTCAGGAATGACTTGACATTCTTCAGTAATGTAATATGCCAAACAAAATGATGCTTGGAAATGTTGAAAATTTTGTTTAGTATCCTAATATTTTACTTCAAATAGTATGATTTGATATAATCATGTTGGGAAAATGCAAAAATCTGTTCTTAAATATCTTTTAGCAACTTTTTTTCTAATTTTATTGCCCAAAAAATGAATTAATTTTAAATCATAAGCAGTTAAACTCAAATTAAAATAAAGTTTTATCAATACTATGTGTTTTTGACAGTTTTCGACATTTTTGACATGACGGTAAAAACCATGGTATAAACCGGTAAAAACCGTCATGTGTCAAAAACTTGCCAACCCTACTTGAAACATCGGTCTTTTTCTGAGTTTGAGGATAAAATCTGTCAAACACGGCTCACTTCCAAACAACAATTTTTCAATCAAGTATACACTTATTTGCAGTTATTGGATCTATGCGAAATAGTTATTCATCATAGAAATTTCTTTTAATTTACGAAATAAATTATAGATGCATTTTTGAATACGAATGAAATTTTTTTTTTCAAAGTTGTTTAAAATATTCCATATCAATGAATATTAAAAAATGTTTTGGATGAGTTTATTTTTTATTGAGATGGTTAAGCGCTTTCTCTATCTGTAAGAAAAAGTTTTAAAACAATGCATTTTTTATTAGATACTTTAACAGTTAACGGCTATTATAAGAAAATTTTATGGAAAGTAGCGTTCAGAGACTTAGGTATTCCCTATCTTAGACTTACCATAAAATATTTCAAATTATAATATGAAATATATCTAAACACTATGGTGAAGAGATAAACGAATATTTATAATCATTAATTTTATTTTAATTTCAAGAAGTGAAAATAGTGATTGCGATGAAAAAGTAGAGTTAAGGTACTAACTTGAATCACTGTATATGCTACAGTTAAAGTATATAATGCAGTTATTTCATAGAATACCTAGTTATTCCATGAAATAACTGATTGTGTCCTTTAAAGTGTGTAATATGTTATTAATTTGACACTTTAACTAGTTATTCTATAAAATAACTAGGTATTCTATAAATTAACTAATGAGAGACAGTTAAAGTGTAAAATAGACAATTTATCTAAAATAAAATAACTAGGTATTCTATAAATAAACTAATGATAGGCAATTAAAATGAAAAAGAAGCAATTTATCTAATTTATGCAGCGCATAAATGGTATTTATGGAAACGTACCATAAAATCATTTGTTACAAAAAGGATTACTAAAATGACACATGGAATTACAAAGAACATTATTTCTAAAGGAAAAACATTTTTTGTTAACACACTGGGTTTTACACGAACATTTTTTAAATCCCTGACCAGTACCTAAACTTTGAGCTGTAGCAACCAACCGGTATTTTACACTTTAACGGACTGCAGATCGTTATTCTATGAAATATCTAGTTAAATCATAAAATACAAGAGAGTTTTACACTTTAACTGACACGATCAGTTATTTCATGGAATAACTAGGTATTCTATAAAATAACGGATTTCATACTTTAACATTAACATATATACTAGCTATATAGAAATGAAATTTTTTTTAATCGCAAAAAAATTAACTTACCATCCGGACTGTGTAGAGGCCAGGGAACTGACCTTGCACCAGAAAGGTTCTGGTTTCGAATCCCGGACAAGGCGTAAATGTTCTTTCATTCTCTGTACTATCTCTCGTTACAATGGGAGCAACGTTGACCCACCTAATATGGTGTCCCTGAAAAAGTGACAAACAAATCTACCCTAAATTCGCCTGAATTGACGAATGTCAACCCAGATGGGCATTTGAAAAAAAAAAAAAAAAAAAAATCACTATCTTTTCGTAATTTGATTCAAAGTTTAGTTAATGGTTATTATTATTTATAAAGTATCTAAAATATATTTTATAAATAAAATGTATTTTGATTTTAATGTATAGTGTTATTGTTTTTGGTGAGAGCGTCCTCAAACCACTTGTGCCCCCCCCTCCTCCTACCGCGGGGATTGCTGGTGTGTCATGGTTATAGAATAGTTTATTTTTTGTAATTATTTGAATTTTATATAGTTTAGAAAATTAATTAATTTTTACCCTTAATGCTTTATACATTTTTTTACCTTGATCTTATTCTAACTATAAAAATGTCTAATATTTAGCATGATTTTACTTTTTTTACCTTTTTAAAACAATAAACGTCCAGTAAATGTATCAACTTTGTTATAATGTATTATGTATTTTTTATGTATGATATATCCGTTTATTTTGCAATTGTATGTGAATGAAAATACTGAATTCGAATTTTACAGGATAATCCCACTGAACCCTACGTTGTTGTAGTTTGATGAAACCTAATACTTATGCACCCACTCTACATAATTACGTTTTAACTCCTCTAGTTCCTAATAACATTTCCGTTCTCAAAGAGATTTTTGTTGTAGTTTAAATTTAGAAACACTCCATATCTTCTAACGCTATAAATAGAACATTGTTTGTTTGGCTTAAGACTCAAGCCGTAGGTTAAAATATCGAAAAAGGGACTTTTCATGCGTTCTTGGACCATTGATTTCATGAAGTTGAAAACGTATTTTATTTCTTATCTAAAAATAATTCCCTTCATAATAGATGTTTAACTTTTGTGTTATGGGAGTTAAGAGTTAATGATTGCATTTTCAAATAGAATGTAGCGAACAGATGACTTTAATTGATAATTTGGAGTCTTGTATTATTCCGCGAAGATGACCACGCCCGTGTTACGCCCTGGAAAGCCCCGGAGCTCTCTTTTGGGTTGTGTGTTCGTCCATCGATTATTATTAGGCTGTTCGAGAGATCACTTGTGAGACTGTTCCTCAAGGTTTTTACAAGTTTTGGTGTTCTTTTTGGGGAGTTCCTTTTATTTAGTCATTATCGCAAGGTTATTGCTGTCTGAATTTATTAAGGCAACAGTTATTCGCATAAAAATAATTAGTGACTTTAACAAACCTTTCCCTTATTACGAGAATGATTGTTTTCGAATTTTCGGCTATAAAATCTAATTGATCATCGTTTGTAACAATTAAGATTGTCAATTAAATTAGGCTATTTGAATAATCAGAAGAATTTAATTCACAATAAAACAATTTAATTGAAATATCAGTGAATGAAGGAAATTCCATCCCTCGTATTGCCTTATTCATCTATTTTTTAATTATTGGTTTGATTGCATTACCTAAATTAGATGTCTGGCAATCAGTGATTAATAAAATCAAATGGATTGAGTATTCAGCAGAATTATTTTGAAATCTTGAGTAAAACAAATGGCTTCAATTTAATTGAATTATTAGTGTATGAGAAAGATGTATTAAATGCTTTGTTTTATTTTTCAACTACATATTAATTACTGTTGTATTAAAATTACATTACTTAAATTAAGTGTCTAAGAATGATTAATAAAATTAAGATTAAATAATTGGTTGTATTTAATTCTATATCTTGAGTAAAAAGAATAATTGAAAAATATTGAGCTCCAATCTTCGCCATTTCAAACAAACACAGGTGCAAATGTTATACCAAATAGCTATTTTTTTATCATTTTTTTGTAAAGTTCTGCTAATCTATTAACTCTAATTAATCATGGTGGTTTTTAATTATTTGTAATACTAAAGATTGTCAATTAAATTATGCCTTTTGAATAATTAGCAGAATTTAATTCAATAAAATAATTTAATTGAAATATAAGTTCATGAGACAAATTCATCATTAGACATTAGTTAGACATTAGGGTGTTAGGGATCGCTCGTGAGACTGTTCTTTAAGGTTTCGGCAAGTTTTGGTGTTCTTTTTGGGGAGTTCCTTTTATTTAGTCATTATCGCAAGGTTATTGCTGTCTGAATTTATTAAGGCAACAGTTATTCACATAAAAATAATTAGTGACTTTAACAAACCTTTCCCTTATTACGAGAATGATTGTTTTCGAATTTTCCGCTATGAAATCTAATTGATCATCGTTTGTAACAATTAAGATTGTCAATTAAATTAGGCTATTTGAATGATCAGAAGAATTTAATTTCGCAATAAAACAATTTAATTGAAATATCAGTGAGTGAAAGAAATTCCATCCCTCGTATTGCCTTAGTCATCTATTTTCCAATTATTAGTTTGATGACATTACCTAAATTTGATGTCTGGCAATCAGTGATTAATAAAATCAGGTGGATTGAGTATTCAGCAGAATTATTTTGAAATCTTGAGTAAAAAGAATTGATTTGAATTTAATTGAAATATCAGTGTATGAGAAAAATGTATTAAATGCTTTGTCTTATTTTTCAACTACATATTAATTACGGTTGTATTTAAATTACATTACTTTAATTAAGTGTCTAGAATTGAATGATTAATAAAATTAAGATTAAATAATTCGTTGAATTTAATTCTATATCTTGAGTAGAAAGAAAATTGAGCTCTAATCTTTGCCAATTCGAACAAACACTGGTGCAAATGTAATACCAAATAACTATTTTATTCATCATTTTTTGTGTAAAGTTCTGCTAATCTATAAGCTCTAATTAATAACAGTGGTTTTTAATTATTTGTAATACTAAAGATTGTCAATTAAATTATGCTATTTGAATAATTAGAAGAATTTAATTCAATAAAATAATTTAATTGAAATATAAGTTCATGAGACAAATTCATCATTAGACATTAGAGTGTTTGGGATCACATGTGTGACTTCCTGAAGGTTTCTACCAGTTCCTTTTATTTATTCATTATCGCAAGGTTATTGTTGTCCAAATTTTTGAATGCAACAGTTATTCGTATAAAAATAATTTGTAACTTTATGAAACATTTCCCTTTTTACAAGAATGATTGTTTTCAAAATTTTCCTAGTCACCTGAACTTTGCTCCTGCCAATTAGAATGCAAGAAGATTGAAGCTCCACTGAGTTTGTGATCAAAAATGTTTGTGATATGGTTATCTTCTAGTGCTTAACCTCGGCTTTAGCAAAGCGCTACCAAATTTTTCGTCTCATACATTGGGAGTAATGCTTTATCTTATAAAAATATTACGGAATCAAATTTGAAAATAAGACTTGTTACACTATAACTCTTTATAAATTTATGAAATCTTATCTACCTGTCAGTTCATCTTCCGGGTGATCTAAACCTCTGGCATTCACCATACTAAAATGAGGGGAAGATTTGCATTCTCTTATTAAATTGATTTGTACTAACAAATCAACTAATCATACCTAATTGCAACAGGAAAAAATTAAGAATCTAGAGAGGTTTATTGTGTGGTATGTTATAGAAATGTATGATCCGGATGCTTGTCTTGGAGTTTTGCCTTCAAATAAGCATGGGTTCCTCAGAATGCCCCAGTGATTTTTTCTCCTTTTATTCTGCATTGCAGAATGGTTCAATGTGGAATGATGCAATGAATAAAAAGGCCATTTTTAATAATAATTAAATTTGATAATGTGAACAATAAGAACAAACAAAGCGATGGTGTGATATTTGTTAGGCTTCCTAATAAACCTTCCATTCTTAACGGCTGCCTGCTACAGAAACACAAGCGATTTTTAATCATAAATATTATGCGCGATTGCAGTGCCCTCGGTTGGTCTGGCAGAAAACTTTCATTTTGTTTTTACCTCCAATCTTTTTCTCTCTCATCAGATTCACTTTGCCATCGTTTGATTTCGTTACTTTGAGTTCGCAATGCCGGTTATATTTGGCGCAGTATAGCCGCATCAGACTCCTCTGCTATTTTAACATCTTCTGTAAAAATTGATTAAAAACAATATTGCTTTGGAGTCCAATTAGTAAAATGATTAAAGAACTATATAGTCTACCAAGTGCCAAAATTTTGAAGATACAGTTTTACCCAATAATTTATTTTAATATTTGTATTTTTACTTATAGTTATTATCCATCAGTAAAATTGCATGCAGAATATTAGGTATCATATTTCATTGATAGTTTGAAAAGAAGAAAAATGAAAGAGTGGATAATAACGGAATTCTCCATTTATTCTATGAGATTAAAGAAAAATATTGCTGATTGTTAACATTCCAAATTTTTATGTTAAAATAATAAAAAATTAAGCTTCGTTCTTTTATTAAAAATGTAGAAAGAACTAATTTCTTTTACGTGACTGCATTTGTATGTATGCATTCGAAGAATTCAGATTAATTTTGTCATTAAAATTAAAATTCTTTGTTCATAGTTAATATAAAATTTATTTATTAGGTATTTGCATTTCTTAAATTTTCTTCCATCTCCATTCATTTTATTTCCACCCGTCTTTGTACTAAATCTCTGATAAACTCTGCATTAAAAAAAATATTCTAGAAACTTTCTCAGAATTTTTTTTCCCAAAGTAGTTTTAATTGGATAGAATTTATTTTTACAAATGATATGTAATTATTGCTTGAATTATTCGATTTTTAGATAAATAAAATAAATTTAAGGTTTAAGTGAGTATTGTTTTAATTAGAACAGTCTTTTGAGTATATTGGTCATTTAATTAAGTTTAATTGAGTTAAGGATTGATATGCCTTTATTTAGATAATCAATTACTTTTCCAATTGAAAATTACTTATCACAATTAATAATTTAATTTATTATTTCATTATCCTCGTTATTCTAGTATGGGTTTATAGGTGCAATTCAAATGTTTGTTTTTGTTAGTTGATAATTTATTTAACTTTTAATACTTATAATAAAATTATATAACACTGTAAAATTTTATTTTGATTATTATATACTTAATCTGATAAACCTACCTGAAGGCATCTTCCTTAAAGTAGAAGGTTCATTTTGCATTAATTCGTGTATGGATGAAATAAAATTTCGCAAGCTTTTAAAGGTCTGTTCTCAAAAACATGATAACTTCATCAATTTTCATCCAATTCTCTTCAAAATATCACAAAAATCGCCCAAATATTCAAAATATCACAAAAATCGCCCAAATATTCAAAATATCGCCTGTATGTAACTTAATATAGTTTGCGGTGTATATAGAATTTATTTTACTGCTTTGCTTAATTCATTAAATTTTAAATCCTAATTTTTAAGGTTATATTGTTCAATATGCTACTGAAGCAAATCAGATCTTCATGGGAACTAATCAGATGTAGTTATTTCAGTTCTCAAAAAGAAAGTCTAAAGGAAGGTTTTTATTTTATGTTATGACTGTCATACTGAAATCTCACTCGAATACGAAAAATCATATCTCGATTTGTAGGAAATTTCGATAGTTTATAAATAACAAGATTTAGAAATTTTTACCCGGATCACAATTGGTATCCCCGCAAGTGTCCTGGAGGAGCCCTTGACCATCAGGGTACACGTGCCGACCAAACCGCTACCTGTAGATTTGTCAGTGGGCATACTAACAGCCTCACTTTCAGTGGACAAATTAAACTTTTTCCAACTTGTTAAAAGTGCAACTCCAGCGGGGCTAGTCCTCACCATCTACTTGATTGCCTGGATTTTCACCATGGAAGAGGTTCTTGAAAGACCTCTCCTTTTCCTTGATTTATTGAAGACTCACGGCCTCATGGATCTGGTATAGCTTCGCTATCCCAGCTGGGATTGGAAACAACAACAGAAACTTTTAAACATTAATTGCCATGAATACATTTTTTTTAACAAGAGCTCGTAAGCACGTCAACTTCTATCACTTCTGGGTGTTGCCATCTGCAATTCTAAAATTCACGAAGAAAAACGCGTTTTTTTTTTTTTTTCATTACAACCTTAGTAGTTTCCTTTCGTGAAAAAGTATAGAAAGATAAAAGTTATAACGTCCCTATTATTGACATCTATTAAAATCTCAAGGAAAAACTAAAATATAAATAACTTCATGCTAAAAATATTCATTACGGAAACTAATTGAACTTTATCAATAGAAAGGGCAGAAAAAATGCCTCCTTTTTAACTTTTTTATAAAGAAATTCATGCGTTAAATATTAATTTCTCTAGTGGTTAGAGTCTTAATTAAACTTTTTTCTTCCTTCGTGTTAAAAATATAATTTTGCTTGTTAATTGTTTCGCCCGAATTATAAATTTAACACCTTTCGTTTTCTTTTATTACTTTAATTTTTTATATTTCTCTCAACAGAAAAGTTTTAATATTCTGAGATATCAGAACAAATAAGGAAAGTAGTATACTTCACCCTGATTAATTTATTTTCTCTCGAGTAATGTATTGATTTAACTAAATTATAATACTCCTTCAATTTTTGTCTTGTATCGCACTTATCGAGCACATGAATCATTATTTATCTTGTCTATTTTTCTGATAACTTTACTTAAGAGAGGCACTTAGGCAGGCTATCTTATAATATGCAAGTTTATACGGGCGCTTGTTTTTTTTTTTTTTTTTTTTTTATGTAAAACTTTTTAGTATCTCCTGTTCGTGTCATGGCTAGATGCGCATTATTGATGTCAATGAGTTCTTTAACTTAACATATAACGTTATTTTTTTATATTAATTTTTTTTATTTTTTTTTAAAGTTTTATTTCATTTTAATAATTTTCTTCTCCTCTTTTCATTATTCTGTAATTTTTTCCATGTTTTCTCTATATTTTGAACTTATTTTATGAGTTTTATATGCTTGCAGCTTATGCGTAGTAAATATTTCTTAATTTTTTTCTTTTTATCCTTTTTGTTTATCCTTTTTATCCATTTTTGTATTTATGTATTTATTTATTGCGCTATATATATCAGTGTTTTCATCTCAGAAAAAAAATGGGTGAGAATTTCTCACCCTTTCTCAAAAACAGGGTGAGATTTCAAAAAGTTAAGTGAGATTTCAAAAATTTAAAAAAAAAAAAAAAAAAAAAAAAAAAACACCATGAGACTTGAAAAAAAAATCGTTTCTTTAATTATAATGCATTTTTAACATCTTCTAATTTTTAAAGCATTAAATATTTTTGCTGCATCATCATATGGAAAATGTTCTACATCTACTTTTTCATCAGCTATTCTCATTAGGTTGCTCAAATGCGTATTTGTTTCGTTTTGATCGTTTCTACCCACATTTGTTTCATTTTCATTTGTCCGTTTCGGAGTAGAAGATATTGGCTTTACAAGGTACTTGTCCATTTTACATTAACGAGCAAAAAATTTGAACATCTTACATGAGGAAACCTTACCTACGGTAAACAAGTGGTTGCAGAGAAATGCGTTCTGAAAGAGGTTCCGTGGTTCTGAAGGATGGTGTTCTGTTGTTCTTAAAGGTTCTGAACAATACTGGTAAATGGGGAGGCTAGATAATGGAGCAGATGTTGAAAATAATAAAAGATCCAGGAAGAAAAGTGAAACGGATTTTATTCTAAATGGCGCAAATGAGAAATTTTTTTCAAAATGCGAGAAATTCGCGAATTTTGAAATTGGTTTATAGAATGCGCGAATTTCTCGCGGTAATCATTTTTTAATGCGAGAATATAAAAAAATATGCGAGATTCTCGCGTTCTCGCGCTGTAGTGAAAACACTGTATATATATATATATAAACCCATGTTATGTTATCGTACGTTATCTCACTTCCTAAGTCAATATCTGCTGATCCTTGAAAATTGCCTATACCGATAATGTTAAATTATACCGCGTTTTATGTTACCCTTTTTACCAACCTGGTGGCCGAGTTGTTAGCATACCTGACTGCGGAGCCGCTGGTCGCGGGTTCGAATCCTGCTCAGGGCATGGATGTTTCTTTCTCTCTGTGTTCTAAGTCCTTTCTCCTTTGTGTGTGATTGTGAGAATGTGACCCGTCCTATAAACGGGATTGTGGTTGTGTGACGTGGGTGACGCTGCTCCACCGCCGTGGCTTCGCCACAGGTGTCCACTAAGTAACGAGAAGAGAGTAGCAGTTCTGGCATTTCTGTGGCCAATGGGACAGCTCCCAAGTGCCAGCCATTAAAAAAAAAATTTACCCTTTTTTCTAACTAGTTAAAATCTTTTTTCTCTCTACGAAGCTCGAACGAACTTTTTTCTTCTTTTTTTTTAAAAAAAGAGCCTAGTTTATTAGCTTTTTGAAGCTTTTCTCACATTCTTACGATTTTATCTTATTGTCCTTTTGTCTGTGTGATGGGAAAAAAAGTATGGGAGCTTAAATTTTAAAATTTGCGAGTGGAACTTTTTGCAGCTTCAATAAAAGTTAGCAATAATTATTTAGCAGGTTAGCCGCTTTAATCACGAAGAGTAAATCTTAGCTCGAAATATAGGGCGAATATTAGATCAAAACTACGAAATGCTTGTTTTCTCCCTTAAAATGTTAATATGTGTACAAGGTTTGTCCGAAAAGTAATGAGTCAATTTAAAAAAAAAAAAAAAAAAAAAAAAAAACTGATTTTTTTTTGGTACAAAACATTAAGAGGTTTCGAAATAGGCTCCTCTTGTGTCGATACATCGCTGCCAGAAATTGAAAGTGTTAAACTTTTTCCGGCATGGCCTTTTGATGCTTAGTGCAAGCTTCTTTGAATTGTCAATTGTCCCGAAACGATGTCCTTTCATGCGAGATTTCAATACACGTGAACCCTTAGCACCTTTTAATCTTCCCTTATTTAGATGAAACTAGGATGGGCTTCTTTATTGTTTGTTTAGCTCTCGAGCTTCCTAATACTTTTGAGGCAGATCATTTAAATTTCTTATTGCTTTGCACGTGCCCAGGTGATGACATTGAAAAAATGTCTTGAGTCACATAAACAACGAAAGGGAGAGTCTATAAATTTAAAACCAAACAAGTAAGACAGGTAAACAATCATGCCAGGTCAAGAATCTAAAACTTATAACTGTTGCACATATTGGAAGGTCTGGTACTAGATCATCCACATGAAGGAGTACGCTCCATTTCAGGCTTCTGCATATTATTCATCGTACTCTGAGGAACAGAACTTTTCAGAAAGTTCAATGCTTGTGCCATTACATGAGCTTTCTTATGAGGTCTGAAGTCTAGAGTCCATACATACGCATCAATTTTTTCTACGCTGTTAGTAGTTGATGACCTTCCAGTGAAGGCATCGTGGCTATTCAAAACAGATCTTGTTCCAACGGTGGATGTGACATTTCGATAAACCAAATAACATTTTTATCATGAGAAAAGTTTATATCGCAGCTTTCCGTGTTTCATTTTCACCCAAAACTTGAAGACAGTCATTTAGCTCTGTGGAGCATTTGGTACTTGTTCGAAAGCGCACGTATATTTTCAATCTCTCCTTTACCAATTCCCACCAATCCAGTCACGCAGCGACGTGCTTCATGGTAAAATCATTGACATTACTTTTCGGACAAACCCTGTTCTTTACTCTAGCTCTAGAGTAAGAGAGTATGAACTTAAGTTATATCCATTGTTTTCTATTTGTTATTATTATTTTGTTCCACGTTGCAATCGTTGCCACGATGAATGATTATTGTTTTAGCGAATGAATAAAATAACAAATCAAATCAATGTCCTGCGAATCAGTGAATCAGCAAATCAATAAAGCGGTGTACAACTGAATAAGTAAATCAAAGCAATAGATAGTCAGGGGTCTGTTTAGAAGAAATTTGGGTCCGTTAACGGACCCTTCACAAAATATCTTTTCATAAAAACGGACCCTTCACAAAAAGATTTTTCTTTTAATCGGACCCTTCACAAATTTGTTTATCTTCATTATCATTTCGTTAATCGAATAAACCCTTTCCAGGGCAGAAAACAAGAAAGATGGATAGATGGATGTAAACGAATTAAGTATTGTCTTCGGCAGACGATTCTTCCATTATTCGTCCGAAATTAATATTCCGCGTTCAGCAGTATAGGCTAAATACCAAATATTTGTATGTTGCATATCTAATTTAGAAGCAGGACTTGTTGTTTATTTTTTAAAATTTAATTTTTTTAATTATAATTTTACAGTGTTGAGCATAATCTTGTATTTCTTTACAATTTAAAAACTCCTTGAAAAAGTTTTTTTTTTTTTTTTGCAATAACGGACCTTATTTTCACAAATTCATAAAAGCAGACCCTGGTTGAAAGAATGTGAGTAATTTTTTCACAATTTCACGAAAAACGGACCTTTCACAAAATGTCTGGACAGACCCCTGATAGTAAGCAAATGAGAAAAAAAAAAGCAATTGAATAAGAGCCTAAAAACCTTTTATTCGTTGCGACCACAATCCATCTTATTTTTCATTATCTGTATTTTTTGACCGTTTGTACATTCTTTTACTGACTGGGTATTAAGAATGTTAACGTATGGAAGAACGCATAATGTATATTGCATGCTATTTTTGGAAACCCCGTTATAGAAGATTAATTGTTTTATTTAAACATGAATGTTTTAAAATCAATATATGAATAATGACGTATGGCAATCGCGTGTAAGAATCCGTGGTCCAACTTTACCCCAGGCGGGCGCGGTTTCTCGGAGAAGGTGGAGTCAATTAAACTGTCAGCGGCATCGGTTGTTGGCTTGAATACTTCCGGGTATTTTTACTTAAAAAAACTGCCTCTTTCTTTAAATATTCAAATGCCTTTTTCGCCATCTTAGTATTTACTTCCCGAGTTTATTTTAGTTACAGAATTGAAGTCACCGACCTTTTAGTGACTTTTTCAAGGATCTTAATATATATATATATATATATATATATATATATATATATATATATATATATATATATATATATATATATATATATATATATATATATATATATATATATATATATATATATATATATATAAACACAAATTAACATGAAAAACATGAATAAAATAAAAAAACTAAATGGTAGAGAAATAAGAATGGTATAAGCAAATAGTCGTTGTCAAGACACATCTAATTGCCATAAATAATGCGATATTTCTGAATAAAGAATAATTATCCTAAGATAAAAATTATTCTTTATATGTGTCGATATCGCAAAAAACCTTATTTTGAAAAAAATCATGAAATAAAAGAAAAATGTAAAAGGAAATCAAACTTACCGGCGTGAATTAAAACGCGGTTTAGGTTTAAAAGTACAATAATAAAACAGTTAACAAAAATCGCGAAGATGTAAAATATTGCTTATAGCTTGAATCGAATATAATAAAATTAAAAAAACATTTGATCGAAGAAGAAGAAAAAAATGTTTAGGTAAAATATTAGTGCTGCCATCTATGAGAAACAATTAGTAAAAAGGTAATAAAATTGAAATAATAATAAAAATGTTTAACGGATTGAATAAATTAGCAGTCTTAAAAAAATAAAAAATAAGTAAATAAAAAAAAAAATAAATAAATAAATAAAAAAATAAAAATAAAAAATTTAAAAAAAAAAAAAAAAAAATCATTAATAGGGAAATTAATTTAAAAGTCAGTCTGTCAGGATAGAAAGCCGTTTATAGACTCATCCTTCATTCATAATTTTACAGAATACACATATCCATCTTTCATAGGGTGACTTATTTAAAAATCAGAGCCTGCATACAGGAATAGAAAACCGTTTATAGGTTTTATTCTTCATTCATACAACCTTATATAATTTTAAAGTATACACGTATCACCTGCATTTATTTGGGGTGGTTCTTTACGAACCAGAGCCCATTCAACTTATACAAAAATAAAAATAATTAAATAAATAAATAAATAAATAAACTGTTTATTATACTGAACAATTAAAATTAAATTAATTTTAAGAGGCTACAAATATTAAAAAGTAACTAAAAAATATTTAACTAATCCAGTATAAAAGGTCATACATCCAAACTATTCCGTCCAGTGGCTTTAGGAATAGTTTATCATAGTTAGTTCCTACCTTGAAAAAATCAGAGCTTATTCTTAAAACAGAAAAATTAAATAAAAATTAAAAATTAATGTACCAAGTTTTTTAAGATTTTTTTAAAATAGAAATTAAGAAATGAACTAGGAAAATGGCTATTAATTAAATCGTTTTTATATATATCAGTATCTAATAAAAACTCGTTATAGTTAGAATTATTCCTGTAAAATCTATGAATTTGATTGGCAATAATATTAGAAAAAACCTTATTGGCTAAGTTAGAGTTGAAATCTATGCATTTTTTAACTGGAAATTTAAATTCATTTCTTTTGTCAAAAAGTTTAAATGTAATATTTTTATCTGCATTAATATTAAAGAGTCAAATCTAAAAAATTTGCTGAAGAATTACTATTATTTGTTTTATTAAGAATTAATTCATTTGGATAAATATGTTTTGCTAGAATATCGAAATCATTAAAATTAATAACTAATAGATCATCAATGAATCTGAGAAAGAGAGAATCAATTGGAAGATTAACATGTGATTTTACAAATCTATATTCTTGTAGAAAAAGAAAAATATTGCAGATGTTAGTACTAAAATTATTTCCCATGGGAATACCATTAATTTGTTGAAAAAGGTGGTCATTGAAAAGAATATAATTGTTGTTAAGGTTAATATGTACTAGAAAGTTCCAGTTATCTTCATTAATAATATCACTGAGATTAAACATGCTATGAATTTGAAGAAGGTCATCATGAATTTTATTAGTTGGAAGGGAAGTATAGAGGTTTTCGAAATCAAAACAGTGAATTGAATCTACATTTTTTAAAGTTTTTAGTGTATTTAAAACCTGAATGCTATTTTTAATATTCCAATTTAAATAGTTATTATTTTTAGTAAGTTTATTAATTTTGTTATAAACTTTTTTAAGAATGTTCTCAAAGTAAATACCGATTTTTTTCATGTTACTATTAACGCCACTTGCAATAAACCTGAATTTGGTTGGAGTCTTATGGAATTTTGGATTGGCAAAAAGAAAAGGAAAATTGTTAATATTATTTGGTTTAATTTTAAGTCTTTTATAGATAGCATTAATTTTATTAATAATAATATCACTGTTGGTGTTAAGTTTTTTGTAGGTAATATTGCTATTAAGTTCATTGGAAAGAAGTTGTTTGTAAAAAAATTTTCAAATAATTGCAAAATTATTACTAGCTTTATCAACAGTGGTTATACAAAATTTATTTTGAATATTTTTAATATCTTGTCTTAAAACAGAGTTAAAAATTAAATCCTTTTGAAAAACTAATTTGTCCCTTTTAATATTGATTTTAAAATCTTTAATGATATTCTCTCTCCATTCAAAGAAACCTTCAATTGGGAAATTATGTTTGTAAGATAATTTTAAAATAAAATCATCGAGATTTTTAATAAAAATGGAAATAACTTTGTTTTTTGAAGTTGGAAAAGATGGTCTAAATTTTGAACCTAAAGACATAAATTTTTTAATATTATCGTTATCAATAGTATCTAAATCCCCTGTAATAACGTGTTTATGGAAGTTATCAAAAAAAAGGAGTATATATATATATATATATATATATATATATATATATATATATATATATATATATATATATATATATATATAATGCAGATCGATTTATCTTATCCTTATTAGGAACCCTCTTTGAAAATTTGTTTAGTTTCGTAAAGTTTTTGTTTAATACAATGAACGGCACATTAAACGTTCAGTTAAATAATTGAAACACTTTTTTAATGAAATCTAGAAGACATAATTTTTTTTTTATTACCGTCGTTGAACAACCGCCCGTACAGGGGTAGTGGTACCACTACCACTGTGCTGGGTGCGAAATTCGTGTCGACTAGCCATCACTGGTATTCGAACACGGCTTACCTTACTAGAAGGCGAACGCTTTATCTCCTGAGCCACTACGGCTCTAGAAGACATGCATGAACTTTTTAAGTTACACTTTTTTATTGTAAGCTTACAAAAAAAAAAAAAAAAAATAGAAAGTAGTTTTTGAATCATAAATCTGTAGGTGCCGATTGCCTGTATGGTGGTCAGGGAGCTGACTGCATGTCAGGAAAGTCCCGGGTTCGAATCCCAAGCAAGGCGTGGACCAAATGACTGAATGTTCTTTCCTTCCTTTCTCTGTACCATCTGTCCTTCTTACTGTTGGAGCAACGTTTGCTTACCTAATATGAAGCCTCCTGAAAGTGTTTCCTACGAGTGACGAATATCAATACGGATATTGAAGGGGAAACAAAATCTGCAGGTATGGAAAATCACCAAAGAGCCAAGCAAAGAAATCTTCAAAACAAAACAAAAACTATTTTTCCCTCCTACCCTTAGATTTGCAATAAACAACTATTATGTTTTGCCAATAAGCTTTCAATAAATGATAATGTTTAACAAGCAATAAGAATGAATTAACAGTTCGGAAACAGGACTTAGTTGGCGAAAAATGGCTTACTACAAATTTATAAAATTTTAGTTCTATCAGCATTTGCGTAGTTTGTGAGGTCTGAAATGTTAAACAATTTTTGTTTTATAATTTTTAAAAAAAATCCCCTAATGCTTAAAATTTAATAACATTATTATTGTTACCTTATAAGTTTGCAAATTCTGGAACGTTGAAAAGTACCTAAAAAATCGATTGAAATATAAAAGAAAGAAGTAGCCCTTTTTTTTGTTTTGTTAAATCATTTGCTTCCTTTTCGTTGCTTAATTTTAATCGTAATAAATTAAGATTATTATTAGGCTATGAGATATCACAATTAAAACAAAACATGTTTTTAAAGTGTATTTAATTTAACGCATTAATGCTTAAGTCGTTTTTTCATTGATAATTAGCATACTCGTGATAAATGTCATTCACTTGATTGAAAAATTACTAAAGAAAAAAAAAACGATTTATTTATGTTATTTTGTTTCATTTGAAGAATTTGCCAAGAGTCAAAAAATCTATTAAAATGTAGGACTATTTGAGATTTCAAAGAATGTAAAAGAAGAAGGAAAAGAAAGAAGTATTCTAATTATTGCTGCATTTGTTAAATGGAATAATATTTAGTTAACTCTTATTATTATTTACTCTTCTTATTTAAAAAAAGACTATTCTTATGAGTCAAACTTGATATAAAAACGGTTTTTATTTTGAACTAAGTTATTTGTGCTATCACTCATAAAACGGAATACTTCAAAAATAACTATAACTTTATTCATCAATTCTAAAAATTAACTCACGTGCTTGGTGCATTTTTCCAGACATTTAAAAAAATCCTAATCTCATATTAAGGTTCATTAATTGATTAAATTCCGTGAAATACCTAGTTTGTTCATAGTCTTCATTTCTACATAATCCTTCCAAAGTCTTCATCGTAATTTGCTTCAACCCTTTGCAACCTTAGAGGTTTTGTTTTGGATAATAATATTTGCATAAGAAAATGGCGATCGAAAATTTGATTTCATCCATCTTCTTAGAACTCGCCTCAAACTAATCTTTATCCCTCCACGTTCTTGGAGCTCAATTTAATTAAAACTGTTATAGCCTGTTTGCCTTTATAAGTTATAAGTCTTTTTTATTGGTGGCCTAGATTTTAATTTCTAATCGGATTTCTTTGATGGCTTGAATGTGCCTCAGACTTTTAATTGATGTATATTTTCGAGTGACCTTTGTTTGAGTTGTTATTGCAAGAATAAAACTGTTGCTTCTTTTACACGATAGGTTCCTTTTTTTTAACTCACCGCATACTTTGTTAGACAAAAAATTTTTCTAGGTCCCCTTAAAAAAATTTTTAACAAGGTTTTAAAAGTTTCTTACACTCATTTATTTTCGAAATGGCACATTTTTAATCATATCGTTCTGTTTAGTGTTCGTGATATATTGATCTATTAATTAGCGGACTGTTACAAACATAAACATTTATTTACAAACTTAATAACATAAAATTGACAAGATCATTTTGAGTAACAGGGGGATGCGCCCTGTTCTAGAGTTGAAAGGCAACTGCATAATAATGCTTTTTTTATGATGTGAGCGCCGCCTCGTGGCAATTCTTAACACGTTCATTTATTGAAAATTCCTACTGAACAGTGGGTTTATAACTGAACCTTTTAATTAGCAATTTTTTTTTATAAAAGTAGGCCTTAAATAAAAAATAAAAATAACTATAAAAATATATTTTAACTTTAAAAAAAATAAAATTGTTAATTTTCAAGTGTACTCGTTATTTAAAGTAAGTTTTTTCTGTAAGTTCTTACACATCCTATAGAAAGACCCAACCCCCCCTTAGAAATCTACAAGAACAATATTAGCAAATAGTTTTTTGAACACATAAAATTCTTTATATAATATAATATATCTAATGTAAGCCGACCGGCTGTGTAGTAGGGAACTGCCCTTGCATCAGAAAGATTCTGGGTTCGAATTCCGGGCAAGGCGTGGATGTTCTTTCCTTCTTTGTACTATTTGTCCTTACTGTGGGAGCAACGTTAGCCCACCTAATATGGTGCCCCTGAAAGAGTGGCCAACAAATCTGCCCTTCAGATGCCTGTATGATGCCCAGGTGGGTCGTTCTAAAAGGTGGGCATTGGAAAAAAAATTCTTTCATTTTATAATTATTCTCTTATACAGTGGAACACCGATTTTACGTTTTTCGTTGGACTACAGTTAAAAAACGCAGTAAGTGAGGTAACGTAAAATGGGGGGTGGGGGTGTTTGTATATTTTTTCAAAAATTGACCTTTCCGAAATTAACTAAAAAAAATGCGTAATCCTTGAATGATTTGTTTTTAGATACAATTATAAAAATATTCCTCTAAATACTTACTAATGTTTGCAAATTTGATTTATATGGTTTGCATTCGCAAATGTTTCAGAGTTTTCATGCTTTCAAACCCTCGATCAGTTGGTATATCCTCCGACATTTTTTGCTCATCTTCATCGTTTCACCACGCATCACCCTATCACCAGGAGCAGGTGCAATTTCGCCGGAATTGCAAGATGTAATTTGGAAAGGCCCGAAGATGCAATTTTGTTCCGAAAAGCCGATGTTATCATTAGATATCGAGAAAAAATGAACCCCGAGGAGCTTTATTAAACCCATTTGCAATGCATTTTAGTCGACACTGTCCAACACTGTTGAAATCAAATTCAGAGCTTCCAGTCAGTTCATTTATTTTTGCTTTAGAAATATCTTGCAGGTCACCGGAATCAAGAAAAGGAAATGATTACCTAACTAATTGTTTAGTGTAACGTTCTTTAAATGATTTGATAATCCCAAGATTCAAAGGTTGAGATTGGCTGGAAAAAAATCCACTCTCAAATTTTACAATTTAAGCTCCCGTACTTAGTCCATCCCACCACCCTTCTTATTTTGACTCGAGGGGGAAATATCCTATCAAGACAAAAAGACAATAAGATAGAATAGAAAGCAAGTCAAAAAAGCTACAAACAGCTAATGAACAAGTCTCTCTCACTCTATCTCTCTAAAAAAAAAAAAAAAGGAAAAAAAAAGAGAGAGGGAAAAGAAAACATAGGAAAAGTTTTTGTGAGTTTTATAAAATTATAATTTATTTGAGGGGTTATACAGCTATGGACAACTAAAAATTATGGTGGGAGTTGGTAAGCAGCCCCTATATGTTTAAAAAAAAAAAAAAAACAATATCTATCTATCTATATATATATATATATATATATATATATATATATATATATATATATATATATATATATATATATATATATATATATATATATATATATATATATATGTAACATAAAAAGCTTCAATTAATCTTTTTATGTTAGTTTCTTCGTTATAAAACAACTCCTAATTTATTACTACTTAATTCTTCGAATCGAAGCACTTTATGATACTTTTAAAGAAACCACATCCTGTTTCTAAATCTATTTTTAGCCAACTATACATAAATTTAAATAAAGATATTTTTCCTTTTAAGCCTTGTGAGAATCGCGTGATCCATTTAATTAACCAATAGTAATTTCTGAGTTTTCCCTCTTTTCCCTAAATAAAGGCATTTTCGGATTTTTTGCAAGATTTTCCCTACCAGAAAGACTGTTTGCTGATGGAGTAAACATCACTTTTTCGCTCCCACTCAACTAAGAATGATCAAATAAAAGTTACTCTGAAATAATTAAAATCCTGTGTCTGTTTCCCTGCTCGGTCCGACTGCATCATTTTACATATATATATATAGTTTAAATAAATACATAATAATAAAAACTTAATATATTAAGTTTAAATTTTCCATGAAAATTTTAGTACTTAAATGTAAAAAAGCTTTTTTAAACCTTGGTGAATACTTTTCCAAAGTAGGACTTCAACTTTTAGATCAATTTTTTTCGCTGCTTTTTCATATATATATTTTTATCCAAAATTTTTTTTTCTCGAATATCAACTGCAAATTCTTGGGAAAGGAAAAAAAGTATTTCCACGTTAAATGTTATTTCTCTCGTCACGAATAATTGTTTGCTTATGTTAAAAAGTAGAATTCTCGAGAAAATAACATCGAAATTAAGCAGGCATTAATTTCGTGCTTTTGTATGTTTTTCATTTCCTTGTTTTTGTTTGGTTATTTTCTGGAAAAAGTTTTTTTCATAATTTTGTTTATAATTTAATTCATAGATTTCAAATATCTTTTGTGGGTATGCAAACTTAGCTTGTTCACCATCGCTTATGTTCTTGTGGTTCAGTACCTATTTTTATTACACCTTTGGATTGTTTTTTCTTTTAAAAACTTCTCTAACCCTTTGAGAAAACTATAAAATTCGGTTAGGGCCATCAGTTTATTTTCTTGCTTTATTATTTTACCATAGTCCGCTTTTCTTTTCCAAGAGAGGCGCCAACTTTATTTTGCCTAGGAGTGGTTTCGGCTGTATGTTTTACGGCTTACCGTTTCGAAGAGCTTTTAAACTTTTTTTTTTTTTTAAGCGGCGCCCTTAAGTGCGTATTTTTATGAAAGAGGGCAAAGTCTGGCTTTTTATTTATTTATTTTTTCTTCAGAAGTGTGTGTTTTTAGTTTACGGTACTTTGTAGGAGCAATGTTTTTTCTAGTTCAGGTGGAAAAAAATTTTTGTTGTTGTCAATTATTTAAAATGTTCTGTACTCAAGTTTTTGCCATATACATGAATGTTAGAAAGTTGATAGCCTCGCTTCTTTTTCGGTTTGGAAAAAAAAAATTACGTTTTATTATTTGAGGCGTTTTGTTAAGGAACCAGCTCAGTCCGCTTATTTTTTTAAACTTTCAATAACTTGATAAAGAAAGGAACTCAGTTTTTAGTTAGTTTTTATCAACTCGCTATCATGTACGCGGCAGTGAAATCTTACAATCGAAACGTCGATTACCTGGAGCTCTAAAATCGCTACTGGAGCCCCATATCTGATAGCAATGCAAGTTTCTATCCTAAGCGCTTATAAGCAAAATTTGTCTTCAAATCAAACGTATAAAACAAAACTCTGATCACTTTCTCTGTATCTAAAGTGCTTACATTTTCTCGCTGTTCGGTGCTAGATGAGAGCTTTCAATGATTTCCGGTCCTCTAGAAACAGAATTGATCGCCTTAGTATCGCTAAAAGAATTTAACGTCTATCTATATTTCGCTTCGTGCTTGTTTTGTTTGCTAGATAACAATGCAAATTACTACTGTTTCTGAAATTGTGCAAACCATATTCATCGTTGTCGAACTTATGACTAATATACTCCCTCTCAAAGAAAAAAAATTGAAAACATTAAAAACTGTATAACAAATCTTACCTCTGAGGGTACTTCGTGATATCCTTCTCCGAGTTGTTCATCTGTCCTTCTACTTGACAAGGGCTTATAAACTTAAATTAAGCACACATGCTTACAAATATATGTAATTTAATAAATAAATAAATAAAACTCTCTAGTTAGGACGAATTTGCAACTATAAACTTTTCATTAAAGCATAATGATAAAATTAAGCTTAATCTACATTTTTTAATTTCAAAAATTTGAATGTTGCATTTGAAAAAATTATGCAGTTTTGTAAATTTGTAAGCATTTTTAAAAAATCCAAGGATATGTGAACGAACTCGTAAAAATATGTCCTGACTAGTTAAATCTTTTAAAAATTGACTATATTTTCCAACAGTGACTATATTTTCTTAATTTCTACGCCTGCAAGTGATCAATTTATAAATGGAGAATTTAATATATATATATATATATATATATATATATATATATATATATATATATATATATATATATATATATATATATATATATATTTATTTATTTATTCATGCTGAAATAAGATTTTCTGCGTTACTATGCTGTTTATACAAGCCTCGTAGTTTTTCTGCCTTATTTGATTGAAAGGTTGTAACAAGGGATATCATTTACCATATACAATTTCTCATATTTACCATAAGATTATAAGATAAGATTTACCCAGTCAATGTAAAATTGGTTAATTCTGTGTTATGTTTTTACTTCGCTTTTCTTCATTTATCTAATTTTTCTTCTTTTTTTTTGGACAGGTCATTCAACAGCAGAGGAAGTTGAATTATCCGTGTATGCATCATCTGATGTGAGTTGTGAAATCGAGCGCGTGGCAGCGGCCGTCTTCAAATATGTCGGAGATTCGGCCCACCAGCTGGCCATGTTCCTTTTGGAATGCGTCGATCATCCTCAGCATTTGAAGAATTTGGCTGAATGTGGGGAAAGATTCAGACTCCTGGATCCCAGAGAACTAGACAGTCTGGACGATAGAGTGACCGCTGCTTTCAAGACATTCCTACTACCACAATGTTGGAACATGATGGGCCCAGATTTGAAAGGTAATTTATAAGAATATCCTATTAGAAATTTCGGATTGTATTGGTTTCCCCAAATCATACTTCCGTAACGGAACTTCCTGGTTGTTGCCAGATCTGAATAAAGTAATTGAAATCTGGTTCGTTTGTTTTTACTCACCGATGTTCAACAGAATCTGTTTATTTAGTTTTAACCAGCGGGTGACCGAACTCCGCTCGGAGAAAACAGGTATCGAAGCTAACTCGAAGATTTAAATTTTCAATTGTGATTTATCAAAACAATACATGCCATAAGAAAATTTGTGAAACCATTGGTGAAAAGATAACCGGTTAAAGTGCACACCATTGTAAACTATCTAAACAAAGTTAGAGTTTGGAAAGGGAACTATTCTATACAAAGGTAAAGTTTGAAAAGTCGTAGGAAATAAAATGTAATTGATAACAAAAAATTATACAATTAAAGACACTGTTCACAACGAATTCGTAAATTTGCTTCCGTTCATCCGCTTCTTGAAAATTCTTGTCCAGGAAAAGGCGTCGATGAGAGAGGTATTGTCGAGCATAAAAGACGATGTAAACTCCGCAGGAAGACGCGTCATCTTGGTGGTTGTAAGCGTTGCGAGGTTTCACGATGCATCCTTTCAGCTTTTCATTCGTAACAACGGTATTCAAAACGTGTCGCAGTATTTTTCTCAAAACAGCATCGATGGGCAGCGAGTTGTCGACTGGATCGCAGACTAATAGTTGACGTTCTCCATAGCTTGCTTCGTAAATTCCTAGCATCCAGTGCTCGCCTCTATCCATTTGAGCTCTCTTGTGAGTGGGAATGAGT
The DNA here is from genome assembly GCF_982258835.1 of Parasteatoda tepidariorum. Taxonomy (NCBI): domain Eukaryota; kingdom Metazoa; phylum Arthropoda; class Arachnida; order Araneae; family Theridiidae; genus Parasteatoda; species Parasteatoda tepidariorum. The sequence goes on from NC_141762.1 coordinate 53,048,389, forward strand.
AGCACGTCGAATCCTTGTTGAACGCCGTATAGATAGTTGGAAGCCTTGTTCTGGTCGCTGATATCGTTGAGAAGAGCCATTCCTTCATAAGCGCCATCCGCTGTTGTAACGTAGAAGCGTGCGACAAATTCAGGGTGAAGTACGGCAACTTTGACGGTCAGGTAAGCTTGTTCGGCGTAATGGAGAAGCATTCTGACAATTACGGTATCTTCTAGTTGTCCATTTGCGGGTAGAATTGAGTTGATCGCTTGTTGTTCCAAAATTCCGGCTCCTTGAAGAATTTCATGTAGAGGTGAGTTCTGCATGTTGAAAATGTAGCTTGAAATCTGATGAATGTTGAAATGTCGGACTTTGTTGACGGTGATTTTAACACAAAAGTTAAACTTTTCTCCACTTTGATAAATGTAAACTAATGCGAACCTTACAATTAAATTATTAATTCCTTCGTATATTATTGGTTTAAGTTGTCGAAAATTAATATTTCAATTGTAAGGTTCGCATTAGCATACATTTATAAGAGTGGAGAAAAGTATCTATAGCCATTATGGCGAACTAATAAAGTTTGAAAATATCCTATCTGTAACTCCGAACTGCTCGACCGTAGCGCTTCAAAACAGGCGCCAATCGATTCCTCGTGGCCAAAAACCCCAGACCCCCAAGTTTACCGGAGTTTATTAATTCGGGGGCGATTTTCGACTTGGCAACCATTCCTCGTATTATAGTATAAGATAAATAAAGTGCACGTTTTGCATTAATGGTTTTGCTTGTTTATAAATGTATTATGTTTTATATTCTTAAACTTTTTGTTGAGAACATTCCTGTTTATATTGTCATTTACTTTATACTCTTTTTCTGAAGTATTCAGTAAGTTCTTAGATTTGTTGCTTACTCGATCTCGTGAATATTTTAACTGAAACTTGAAAAGTTACTAACTTCATGTAGGTTTATTTCCAGTTTATTGGGTATGGGGCTTACGATATTTTCTGATTATGCCTTTGATATATATATTTTTTTAAAAATAATCCCTGAAAAAGAGATTTCTTTTGCTTCTAGACTCCATATTACTATGAAAATTTTCGATCGTTATTGCACAGTATTACGTCAGTTTTATAATTTTTGAAGATCATATTTTATTTATTTTATATTTTGGATATTTTAAAGGATCAGTGACTGATTATCGTTACGCAGTAATTTTTCTTTCGTGTATTTTTAACATCCTGAGAAACAAAGAACAGAAATATAGTTGCACGAATAATTTTAACTTAATATACGATTTTTAAAATTTTTTTTAAAGCAATTATTTTCCAACCAGTCTCCCGTAGAGTTTTCAATTTTACATTGTAGCGTGAGTATTTATGTTCCGTTAGAATTACAGCCTTTTAAAAATTTAAACTTGGGATCGATGTCTAAACGTTAATTAATATTTTCATCCTCACTATTTATTAAAATTTATCAAACAAATTCTAAAATTTGAGATAATTTTTTTTCTCACGTTTAGGTGGAAATGGCAATGAGACGTTACTTCATTTTTCTGCTCGCTTGGGACTCTCTCAGTTATCATCATACTTCTTGAGCTTGCCTGGTAGTCAGCTGGCACTTTCCTCCTACAACCACGAAAGATTACTACCTGAAGATGTTGCCTTGAAAAATGGTTTTCAAGAAATAGCTCATCGAATGCAATAGTAAGATTCTTTTAGAATTATCTTTCCATATTATCATCAATTTCCACCTATACTAAGTTTAAACTTCTTAAGTATTAATGATATTCACTGCAAAATCTTTATTACTACTATTGTATTAAATAATTTATCAAATGCGTATCTTTCCGTTATCATTTAATTCCATCCATACTAAATTCAAGCTCCTTCTGTATTAGTAAGCATCTTACTATTACCTTCTACCATACTAATACCTTCTGTATTAGTAAGATATAAGCTCCTTCTGTATTAGTAAGATACTTTTTGAAATATCTTTCCTTTATCATCAATTTCCACCTATGCTAAGTTTAAGCTCCTTCTGTATTAATGATATTCGCTGAAAAATCTTTACTTCTATTGTACTAAATAATATATCAAATGCAATAGTAAGTTACTTTTTGAAATATCTTTCCGTTATTATTTAATCCCATCCGTATTAGTAAGCATCTTACTATTACCTTCTACCATACTAATACCTTCTATATTAGTAAGATATAAGCTCCTTCTGTATTAGTAAGAATAGTAAGATACTTTTTGAAATATCTTTCCTTTATCATTAATTTCCATCCATACTAAGTTTAAGCTCCTTCTGTATTAATGATATTCATTGCAAAATCTTTATTAGTACTATGTTACTAAATAATATATCAAATGCAATAGTAAGATACTTTTTGAAATATCTTTCCGTTATCATTAATTTCCATCCATACTAAATTCAAGCTCCTTCAGTATTAGTAAGCATCTTACTATTACCTTCTACCTTACTAATACCTTCTGTATTAGTAAGATATAAGCTCCTTCTGTATTAGTAAGAATAGTAAGATGCTTTTTAAAATATTTTTCCTTTATCATTAATTTCCATCCATACTAAGTTTAAGCTCCTTCTGTATTAATGATATTCACGGCAAAATCTTTATTAGTACTATCGTACTAAATAATATATCAAATGCAATAGTAAGATTATTTTTGAAATATCTTTCCGTTATCATTAATTTCTATTCATACAAAGTTTAAGTTCCTTCTGTATTAATGATATTCTCTACGAAATCATTATTAGTACCATCGCACTAAATGATATATCGAATGCAATAGTAAAATTTTTATTAGTACTATAGTACTAATATGTTCAAAAATGAAGTTGAGAAAATATGCATAATTTAGATTTTTCAAATTAATATTGAAGTAAGAAATAAAATAAAAGAAGAAAGAAACGCTATCGAAATCAAAACGAATCAACACTGAAAGCGGGAGTAAAAACACCAAAACTGCAGCAAATAGAGAGGAGTTGAAAGGCGAGTATTAGAAACATCTCAAAGTTTCATCAGACAGTTACATTGGTTTTTATGTTATAAATCTCAGCAGTTATTTGTTAAACCTCAATACCAGTTTTTTCTGCAACCGGTTGCACAGACCACAGTGTTGACGTGAAATATCCTCAGTGGTAGACAGATCATGATTTGGAGTCCCCTTGCCATCAGGCTAAACATGGGAGATTCTTGTGGTTTTCTTCTCCATGTAACGCAAATACGGGTTAGTTCCATCAAAAAGCCCTCCACGAGGGCGAATTTCTCCCAATACTTGATCCATAAGTTCCCTTGTCTTCTGGATTGGGTTCAAAATGACAAGGCTACGGAGTTGAACATTAGTAGTCCTAAACTCAAATTTGTGTCGCCTGTTCAACGATGGCTATAAAATAAAATAAAATACCAGTTTTTTCTTCACTTAAATATTAATTTGTGACCCCTTATGTGTACTCACTTTATTTTTGATGAGGATTCTAAAAATTTATTATATATTCACCAATATATATATAAATAATAATATATCAATAAAATTTATATAAATCTGTATTTTATTGAGACTTTATTTATTGTACATTTATGCGTGTTTATTTATAATAATCTTTTTTTCTTCTTTTAAGTTTCAGAAAAAAGCATACAGTGTTTCAGCCTCATAAGAGTGCTTTGGAGCAAACAAAGCAAAAAAATGAACTTGTAATTACCACTGACATCAAAGGCAGCTACAGAGAAATAGGTATTGCCAATTTTGTAAATTTTCCATTTTTATTCTTCCATTTTTGATTAAAAACATATTCTTCATTATTTCCTGATATTTTTCATTAAAATAAAGTATTAAAAAAAACCTTTATAAAAGATTTTCTACTCCATTTTTAATTGCTAGATACTTCAACCACCTATCAACCCATGGTATGGCATGAAATAGCGAAAATAAAACTACAATGAAATTTGAGAAATATCTTTTGGGCGAAAGAAAAAAAAATAGTGAAACCCTGTTCAATTGTCTAAAAATATTTTAGCTTGCCAATTATTTTTAAATGATTTTTTTTATTAAATTACGACTTAAAGAATTATGCAGTCTTGTTGATTTTTTGAAATTACAAATGGAGCATGTTTTATGCAAAATACAAAGCATTAAAATGGTTAAAATTTTAAGTACAGTGCGCCAGTTGGTGTTGAAACAGTGACTTCTATACTTTGGCCTTTACTGTGAGTTTTAAAGATTTGTAATTGTAAACTGAAATCTGCCATATAGAGTGGTGACTTACTGGTCAGTATGCCTCAAAACGAGGCAAGTTATAAATTTTAATCAGGTTTGAAAAATCGACTCATGCAAAGAAAAAGTTTAGTTTTGGAAAAGTGCATTGTGCACGGGACTTGAGATGGCATTGAAAAAAGGTCTCAAGGATTTCTCTCCAAATAAAGTAATTCAAGTAAATAAATTCTGAGTTGTATTATTTCCCTGGTGATCTTCTTGCTGTTAAGGGTGTCTGTAAGTTGGATATTCTTGATATGCTGTAACATTCCAGACTTTAGTGCTCGACATTATTTAAAATATTGGAAGATATGGTGTTTCTTTTTGCTTCTGACGTGTAACATTTTAACCATTGTATTAAATTTTATTGAAATATTCACTGAGAAGGAGAGTTTGTGGTCCTGTTCAAATGTTTCAATATTCTCATCATACAAGTTGAGACTTCGTTTAGTATGAGGGGAATGCTTTGAAATAAAACTGGTTTTAGCAAAAAAACGTCGAAAATTTTCCGTGACAGATTCACAATTCTTTTAACGATGAGCTGATGCATGATTCTTTATGGTTTGTTAATTGTTTCAACACAATGAGGATAAAGTGTTAACCATGTGCCACTGTGATGTCATTTTGGACAGCTAGCTGTATCGAATCTTTCTGTCTTTCATTTCTAGGCACACTTTACAGTCTACATATTACATTCTATGATGATTAACATTCTATAGGGATTGCAATTTTCCAATATCAAAGTTTGCTTTATTTCTTGCTAATATTTCAACTCCCGGTTGCCGAGTGGTATCGCGTCGCACTCCCGTGCCACAGGTCCTGGGTTCGAACCTCGAGTTGGACAAGGTTGACTCAACCTTTCATACCTTCCGTGGGTCGATAAATGAGTACCAAGCATGCTTGGGAACTAAGCACTGGGGGTTCCGCGTTCGGCTGACCACCTAACAGGAACATCTGCTCCTGCACACCAGAGCCCAAGGTCAAGAAAACTGAGATGGGCACAGTAGGCCTTAGGACCATGGGAAGGTTTCGTGGTTTTCCTCCCCATTTAACAAAAATTCTGACTGTTTCCATTAAAAAAAAGTTCTCCAGAGGAAAACTATCTCTCTATGCTTGATCCAAAAGTTCTGTTGTCTTCTGGATTATGTTCAAAGTTTCAAGGCTACGGAGATGAACATTGGTTAGTCATTTACTCTGAATTACGCATGCTGTTCAACGACGGTTACATGTATATATATTGTAAAATATTTTCTCATTTATGAGAATTCATTTTATTTTTTAGATCACGATATCCATGAACTAGAAAAAAAGAAAATATACCTATCTGATGTAGAGTCAGAAGATAATGATTCTGAAAACATGAAAGAACTGAATGCTGTTAAAAATGGTGAGAATTATTTTTCTTCCATGGCATTTCTAAAACCTAGCTTTCTTCTATTATAAGTTATTAGATAAATAATAATGGTACTGTTTTCATATCTTTATAATGTTCAAGAGTGCTCATGAGTGCTAAATTTGTGATATACATAGCGTTAAATAAATGAAGGTGTTACACTTTGAAAAATCTTTTACCGAAGAATCGGATTTTTACGTACTAAAAAGAAATCATAGTTTGAAGCAATGGCCTAAGACAATCTAATTAATTTTTGCAAACATTTTCAAATCATGATATCGGCATGTTTTCTCTGGTAAATTTATAAAGGGGTTTGGTTTTGTGACCTCCATGCTGTAAAGGGATAGCTACTATCTGATTAATCTTTGTTAAGTGTATGTAAACACTTTTACACGTCATTATTATTATTTTAAATGTGCTTAAGATTTGGGAAATTTTAGCTTTTCCACACTAAAAAATCTCTCTATCTATTGTTTGGAAGGTTTGTTTCTTTTATTTTTGTTTCTTCCTTTTCTTTTCCTTTAGTTTTTTTAAAACTAATTTTACTCAATTGTAAAATGTTTTATATGAGCACAGTTATTTGCATTTTCTTAAAGCAATGCAATTATGAATATTAACATATAAATATAAATGTTCATATATATAACATTTATTACGAACATTTATTCGTTCGTAAACATATATAAATGTTCGTTTCCTACTCTAAAAAATCTCTCTATCTACTGTTAGGAAGGTTTGTTTCTTTTATTTTGTTTCTTCCTTTCTTTTCCTTTCCTTTTTTTTTATTATTTATTTTACTCTATCTCGTAAATCTCATTTTAAATGGTGCAAAATCTTATTTTAAATGTAAAATCTTATTTTAAGTGTGCTTAAGATTTTGGAAATTTTAGCGTTTCCTACACTAAAAAATCTGTCTATCTATTGTTTGGAAGGTTTGTTTCCTTTATTTTTGTTTCTTCCTTTCTTTTTTTAAAATTGAATTTACTTAATTGCTAAAAAATTTTATGTGTTATTTGCCTTTTTTTAAAGGCAATGCAATCATGAATATTAACGTAATCATTAGAATCATGGTGATAATTCTCGTTCTTATTGTTTTTAACTCTTGTAGGAACTCCATTCCATAATTTAACAATGAAGTTCACTCAGGAATCAGTGTCAAACAACCCTTTAAGGTTTGCTTCCTTACCAAGGCAAAGCACCCAACATCAATCATCTCATTGTCAAGTTAGAGTATTAGGTAAGATATTTATTTACAATATCTCAAAGCAACAATATCAATATATCTGACAATGTGATTTTGAATATAAATATCAGTATGATCATCTGCTCTTGCACCCCAGAGCTCAAAGTCATGAAAACTGAGGTGGGCACAGTAGGTCTTGACTTTTCATGGGCTATCGCTCCCCTGAGTTTAGTTTAGTTATGATCTTGAAAAAAAAAATATTTTGAAGAAAAAAAAAATATTTTGAAGCATTACAATAGTTTTAAAGTTTCATTAAAAAAATCATGTTGAGCATTTTTATTTATTATGTTAAACATTTTAATTTATAAGGTTTGTTTTGATAGTCTGTGCGGATGTTTCAAGAAAAAAGTCATTATAGTGTTTGCTCAAAAGAATTTTATTGCTTTGAATGGGGTTAAAACACAATATTTTTAAAATAACTACTGTTAGTGCTTTTTATCTTTTAATTTATTGGTATTATTTGTAAATAATTTATAATCATACTCAAAAATATATTCAATATGCTAAAAAAAAGAAAAAAAAAAGAAAAAAAAACTGAAATTGAATATTAAAAGAAAAATACAAACAATAATCTTGAGCCGTTAAATTCACCTTTTAAATCAATTTAATTAAATATTCTACATAATTAAGTTACTAAGTGTCTCTTGCCCCAAAATAAGTATTTTATTTATCCCGTTGTTTAAAAATTAAGCTTCGTATTCTATTTATTCTAATCAAAAGTAAAAAAGGTGGTGCAATATGGAATTGGTTCTGAATTTAAAATACCTCCTTTTATAAAAGAGTTTTTTTTAAAATGGCAATGTAAAAAAGGTGAGGCACACATGTGTTAACTAAGTGTAAAAAGAATGCATTAGAGATAGAATAAAAAATAATAAATATTTTTTTAATTTTGAAAACAAAAAAGCAAAATAAACTGGGTTTTAATTGTAACAATACGTTTTATTATTGATAAAATAATTACTGAAAAGCACTGTTAAATTGCTTTTGTAATTTTTTTCAAAAAAATATCGTTAAGAATAATATCACCATCAGAAAGGTAAGTACAGTATAGTCCCGATTATCCGAGTTCATATCAACCACGACCAACTCGAATAACCGAAAAACTCGGTTAAAGCGAAAAGTATAAAAAAGGAAAGAAAAAGAGTAGGTATACATGTAATATATTTAACAAATACAAAATTTATAAGAGTGCACCACACACAATTCATATTATTAATAAAAAGCTTACTTAAAAACACTTAAAGAGCATACTTTACGAAGATTAAAGATCTTTTACGTAAAAATTTCTTAATCGTTTTTTGTTTTACATTACTTAGGCGCTTTTCTGCAGCAATGTTTATTTAGGGATAACAGGAATGCTGAGGCGAACCGGGTTCGAATCCCAGTCGATACGAATTCCGCATCCAGCTTGCACCGACCACAGTGCTGGCGTGAAATATCCTCAGTGATAGACGGATCATGGATTAGAGTCCCCTTGCCGTCAGGCTAACCGTTGGAGGTTCTCGTGGTCTTCCTCTCAATGTAATGCAAATGCGCTTTGGCTCCATCAAAAAATCCTCCGCGAAGGCAAAGTTCTCCCACTACTTGATCAAGGAGTTCTCTTGTCTTCTGGATTGGGTTCAAACTTACAAGGCTACGGAGTTGAACATTAGTAGTCGTAAATCCATGAATTTATGTTCGGCTGTTCAACGACGGTTATAAAATGTAGCTTTGAGTCTATCTGTATGAGAGATTTTTATACGTTGATTTTCATCGTCTCTTCGCTAGATTCATTATTTTTGCAAGATTCATTTTCATTATTGACGATATTAACGATCATTTCATCTGATCAAGTTGTTTAAAAATAAAAAAATAAATTAGTACAAAAAAGAAAAAAATCCCTGAAATATTTTATAGTTCGGTTAAAGCGGAAACTCGGATAATCGGGACTCGTATTGCTTCTGTAAGCTTTTTTTCTTGTGTGAATTTAGTGATGCCTATGTGTAGGGAAAAAGATTGCTACAAAGTTTAGCTAGAGAATTAATAATTTCATAACAATTGAGTTGAACGCATGAATATTCTGTATGAAGCAGGTATGACATTGATTAATAGATAAATATGCCTATGTCGAATTTATGACAGTATTTACATTTTGAGTCGAGGTGACTCCAGGGGTAAGAGGAAGGCGAGCTACCTCGACGTCACTCACAAGCAGGCGAGTGGTAGCTCGAGGTGACGAAAATTCGAATTCTGCCCCCGACTCACATCGACTACAGTGCTTTCGCAAAATATCATTGGTTAATGGATAATGGGTTAGAATTCTCTTGCGGCGGGGCTAACCGTTGGAGGTCTTGTGGTTTTCCATTCTATGTGACGCAAATGCAGGTTAGACTGAAAAGATTTCTTCAGAGAATTTTTAAAATGTCATGAAAGGATGTACTTAAGCATTTTCTTGGTGATTTTGTATCCATTCCAAACCAATTTGACTCACCAAATTTAAGCCAATTTGCATCCCGTCCACCATGTTTTCATAAGATTTTTTTTACCACAATCATAATTTCCCCTAAATTTAATTAATTTTGCTATTCTTTAAGGATATTTTTTTCTTTCAGTTAAACGATTTCAGTGTACTTAAGCATTGTTCATAATTCCCATTATTTATTAGAAAAAATAAGCTTATCGCATACTTAATTCCACTCTCCGCTGAGGTGCTAATATAGTGTATGAATGCCCTCGACAATAAAATCTTAACATTAGACAAAATAAATCCCAAGAGAACCCTCCTCAGAGTAGTTAAGACCTTTGCCTTTAACTAGTTGATATCGTTCCTGTTCTACAGACACGTTTTATTGCAGTCTTTTACTATTGCCATTTTGCTACACTTTCTATGTAATAAAACAGTCCCATTTATCCGAACAATTTAATTTCAAAGTTTCTCTGTTGTTTAAAGATTAAGTTTCCTCCTACGACTAGCATTTAATAGCCGTAGTCTAGTAAAGAAATTAATTTTAATATTATGTTACGGTCTTTTAAATTGTATTTCTTTAAACACAAACATTTATCTCTTTTCGAATGAATGTAACTTAACTGCGTAAGGATAATTAATTCATTCAGGACTGTTGTCTCTTAAATTTAAAATGAGGTCTGAATTTATTCAGTTTGTCCCAAAAATCACGCAAGAAATAATCTTGGCCAAAATCGCAGGTTTTTAATTAAAAATGCTAGTTAATTTTTTTTTATTCAGTTAAGATTTTTTGATTAGGCGCGGTGTATCGAACTATGGAAAGTGCGATTGAAAAAACGTAAGTATTTCACGATAGATTCTGAGAAAAGTGGCTTTACAATTTTTTTATTTCTATTGCTATGAACGCTTAAATAGGATTTCAGAAAACTGATAAAATAAAACTTATTTCACCAGAATAATTTTATTAAAATTGAAAAAAAAAATGTTTTTGCAGCATGTAACTTATCATATAGAGATGCCAATATATAAAAATCTCAATTTTGAATTTTTTGTCTCTTACGTTGATTTTTATATTAAACAGCTTTTGTCGAAATTTTTAAGCACTGCTTTGTATAAATGTGACTGAATGTAATTTGTACAACTTCCAAAGCATTTTTTTTATCTCAGGGTAGTTGACGTGAGCATTAAAGACCACAAATAAAATAAGTCGAAGTGCGTTATATTGCATGATCCGAGTACCCAATTCTGGCATCCTAAATTGGGAAGTATTTAAACAGGAAACGGCACATCTGTTTTAAATATATTGCTCAAAGATGAAAACTTGCTGTTCTTTTGTGTCGAGCTCCTCTTTTAATAATTCGGAACTATCAGCTGCTAGCTTATTTTTCTGTCTTATTTGTTTTTCATTTCTTGGCAACATTTTATAGCAAATGGCGCCGAAGTCAAATCTTGCGTTAATTTTGGGACTTAATTTATTTTCCATGAAATATATGTGTGTTTGTTTTGGGTAAGAATTGAATTTTTTCTGCTACAAATTAAATCCTACATTATTTAATGCGATATTAATCGAATTATTTGCATCAAATTTGTTATATTTTTTTACTCTTTAAAGCAATTAGCTGTTAGTTTTAAGGAGGATTTTCAATCAAATAAGATATGAGCCGCGATGGCTCAGGAGATAGATACTTCGCCTTCTAATGAGGTGAACCTGGTTCGAATCCCAGCGATGGCTGATCGATACAAATCCGCATCCGGCTTACACCGACCACAGTGCTAATGTGAAATATCCTCAGTGGTAAACGGATCATGGGTTACAGTCCCTTTGCCGTCAGGCAAAGCTTGGAAGGTACTTGTCGTCTTCCTCTTCATGCAACGCAAATACGGGTTAGTTCCATCAAAAAGTTCTCCACGAAGGCAAATTTCTCCCAATATTTGATCCAGGAGTTCCCTTGTCTTCCGGATTGGGTTCAAAATTACAAAGTTACGGAGTTGAACATTGGTAGTCGTAAACTCAAATTAGGATCGGCTGTTCAACGACAGCTATTAAATGAAAAGTATTTATTGTAAAAATTTTAACTAAGTTGTTTTATATACCCGTTATAGCGATTATTAAAGTGAGGTTGCTCCAGAAGCTGAACATTCCCTCATCCGTTGCATTTGTAATGTTAAAATTTGACAGTAAGAGGATTCATCTCTTTTGAAACTACTGTATTTAGGCAACATGGACAGCACTTGCAGCATCACCTTCTGGAAACCTCTTTGAGATTACGTCTGAATTCTAGAATCCGAGTATCTAATGTATTATAAATTTTCAGTGATTGCTTTTCTGTGTCATGCTTTAAAAATCTGTTTTGCAGTTAATTAAAAGCATTACTCCCGAAAAGCTAACGAAATGTGACGTTTAGCTTAACACTCTTAAGAGCTAACGTCACCAAGCTCAATCCATTTATGAATAGTGAGGCTAAGTTTGATGAGGGTAGCACTTTCGAAGACCCATTCAAATAATTAGTTCTCTTTCTCGTAGCGAAATTTTACTGACACTTGCGACCCTAAATAATTATTGAAAGTTTATAAATTATGTAAAGTTCTATCTCATCACAATATTAAATATTGTTATAGTATATAATAAATTAATATTACGATAAATTAATTTGTAATTATTGCACAGTATTATAAATTAGTGATAACTATCCTTACTTAGAAATGTCATATAAATATACAACGAAACAAATTTAATTCTTGCAATTAGTATTAAATTATAATACATTAATACGTATAACAATATTTAAAAAATATTGTGATTGTAATGTAATTCGATACTTTAATTAGTTTTGAGAAATTTAGTTCAGAAATCAGTGAAATAATTTTAATCTTGTTTCCTAAACTAATCATAAAAGCAAAGTATTATTTTAGTAATGAAATCATTTTTCAGTAACAAATAATATTTGATCAGGGGATAGATAGTTCGCCTTGTAATGATTGAGGTGAACCTGATTCGAATCCCAGCGATGGCTGATCGATACAAATCCGTATCCGGCTTGCACCGACCACAGTGCTAATATGAAATATCCTCAGTGGTAAACGGATCATGGGTTAGAGCCCCTTTGCCGTCACGCAAACCTCCGTACTCGCTGTCTTCCTCTTCATGCAACGCAGATGCGGGTGAGTTCCCTTGAAAAGTTCTACACGAAGGCAAATTTCTCCCAATATTTGATCCAGGAGTTTCCTTGTCTTCTGGATTGGCTTCAAAATTACAAAGTTACGGAGTTGAACATTAGTCATCACAAACCCGAAAATTGGATCACCTGTTCAACGACGGTTGTAAAATATAAAATAAAATAAAACTTGCAAGTGAGTTTTTGTGTTCTAAATCATTCTACCTATTTCCATCGTCAGTAAGTTAAACAAAACGTAAGAGTTATCTTTTATGAATAGGAATGCGAAGTTTTTCTATACTTAAACTTAAGGAGACGACAACCTTGAAATATTGGCTCTGATACAATTCTCCAATTTGATAAAATAACCCCCTGTCTGCTCGTTTTGAAAAGAAGAAAAAAAATGGCGACATTTGAAATAACATGTTCTTTAAAAATAGTCAAGTTTTTATTTTTTATTTTAAAAGTTTCTGACTCTCTGTACTTTAATGAAAGTGAATATTTCGTTAATATGAAGCTTTTGTAGCGTGATACACGACGATCTTTTTACATTTCTCAAAAATTAAAAGCCTGCAATTAGGGTAAACGCACTTTCTGTACCATTCGAAAGGGATACACTTATTTAATTTGCGACCATTTCAATGCTTATAGCACATTCCGAATTCAAAGATTTATAAACCGAGATCATTTTCGCTTTCTTTTCATCTCAAAAGATTCTTTAATTCCATTATTCCCCCTTCCCTTTTTCTTTTACATTCTATCTGGCGAATCTTTCAACGATATTCGAGAGCAATTAATGTTCCGACTTGGAACATCACTAGGGCATCGACTTCAACTCTTGCGTGCAAAGTGGTAATCTTCTTTATAGAGCTTCTCATTAATTTGATTTGGTGCTCGATTCCTTTTGGATTTTGGCGTTTTAAAAAAAGGGAAACTTGGAGCCAACCCTGATCGCATTAAATTGTTTACAAACTGTCTTACGGAACAATGCTTTTAGATATTGTTGTGCTATAAGTCTACTAGTGTTTAAGTGATGTGTGGTTATATATAGTTGCTCAAGTTTTACCTCTAATCGCGATTGTTCCTTGGTGTTGGATTCTGAATTTTAAGTTGCGGTGGCTATAATGAGTTTTGAATTTCTTACGCTCCATGGAACTTTAATTTTAGGGCAGATTAGAATTAATGACCGCGCGTATTGAAACTCGTTTAAAGTTTGAAAGGGATTTATTGCGTTGAAGATTACTGTTATTAAGATTGCGTTAATCAATTGGGGTCGCTGAAATGATGTAAACGAACTTAAAACATTGATAATGAATGATAAAATTAGAAAAGTACTATTTTTAAATTGTGAATTTAAGTTGTTTTAGTTCTTATAGTATTTTTTAAAAATTTTACTGGTTTGTTTTAGAAGATATAATTCTTTAAAAATAATGTACTGCTTAGAAAATATTGTTATAGACTGTTTCACAAGGAAAAAAAAAAGAATCGGAAATTTTTTTTTTTTTTTTTTTTTTTTTTTTTTTAAAAAAGTTTGTTGCTAAACATGTGTAAAGATAAACTTTACATTTATATTTTCTTTTCGAAAATTAGGTATCTTATTTTAAATATCACACTAAATAATCTAACACTACAATCTTACATAAGTAAGGAAAATTGGAAGAAAAAAAAAAGAATTTGAAGGAAAAAAAATAAAACGAAAAACCCTCTTTAAACCCTTCCATTTTGTCCAAACTAATGTGCTATTTTCTTTCTTTTAAAAACTTTTTATTAATAAAAGATAGATACGAAAATTTTTTTTTCTTTGCAATTATAGTCGAAATGTTGTTTTCAAATATTACGAATTTACTTGCTCTTAACGTATGTAAAGCAAAAGAAAATGGAAGAATTAACGATTCCAAGTATGAGAAAGAGCTTGAGACATTATTCATCTTGCGATTACGTTTTCATATGCACGCTGCTGGGATTTTAACCGTCCAATTGTTGGCTATATGTTGGTAAATGACGGCTATGACCATCATGCATATTATTATTAATAAAAGAAGGAACATCATTAGTATGAAGTGTACAAAAGCACTTATTTGTTAATTATATATTAATGCATCGTAAAAAAAGATGTAACATTCAAGATAACATATCGATTGTATTTTTGTTTGTTTAGGAAGACAAAAAAAAAAAAAAACGAAAAAAGGTCGTGATGAGAAACGGTATACTGACAGCAGTCAAGAGTTTTCATGGAAAAGATATGACAAAATGTGATTATTTTCGCTTCCAAATGTTCGACTGACGCTTGTGTTCGAAAGCACGATCGTCAAATTAAAAATGTGCGACAACGTGTTAATAATGTTTTTCGTTAGCTTATCATTAAAAAAAAAAATTTCGAATGTAGGGAGAGAAAAAAAATCGATTTTGTGAAAATTAAGTATTATTCGTTTCCACTAAATTATTATTATGACTTGTGGCGTGATGCACTTTTATTTTACCAATGTTATTTAAAGAAATATAAATGAACAAATAATATGAAATAAATTTTCATGTGAATATTTTAACTTTAATTCCTTTAATAACTAACTGAAATATAAGATTTCATTTAAGTTGGCAAAACAGAACAGAAATAATTCGAATAAAGTAAGGCGTACATAATTCCATTAACTTGACGGTAAATTTGTTAACAAAAGTAATTGGCTAATAAGTTTGGAAATGCTATGACGTACGCATTACTTATTAGAAGTGCAAGTGAAAATATAATTAATTACTTGTACTTCATTTGAGGCTTTAATTCTTTTAAGAGAATGGGAAATTTTTGCCATTTATTTATTATTTTAATGAATTTATATTTAATTTTTTTTTTATCGAAGAGGTAAATACAGGTTTTTAAATAATAGCAATTTTTTTTAAATTCTATTTCCCCTCTACATATTTAATTTCAGTTTCGTTCCGGAAAAAAATGCATATTCATAAAATATGCATCCTTTGATCTACTTAACAGACTTAGCCAGTAGATTAACCTTTTGACATTTCAGGAGGACTCTTTGAAAGTATAGTAGATAATAATGGACCGATTTTGAAATAATAATCGGCAGCAAAATTTTTCTTTTTTATTCTTGTTCATTTTTTGAAATTACTTTAAGAAAAACCTAAGAAAGTAAGAAAGGAGATTTTTTTGTATGCTAGTATGATACTTAAAAACACAAATTGTCGTTTAAATCTCAATGCCAGATATAGACATTTTGCGAGCTTAGCCAATGCACATTGTGGCATTTTTTCTTTAAGAAAATTGCTACACTATTGGAATTTTTTACGTTTTTTTTTTTAATTTATTTATTTTTCATGAAAAGTTGTAGAAAACTTTTTTTTAAACAAAGATAATAGTACTTTCTTAAGAGACAATGATTTTTTAATCCATTACAATTATTTGAACTTTTATTGTATGTAGTATTAAATTTAATCGTACCTAAATGACCCATTATCTCAAATTTTAAAAAGAAATACCTTCAAAGTTTCTATCAAACCATCATCTTAATCTTACTACGTGCCATGCTAATTGGAAAAGTCACAATAAACCTAAGCAAAATCGGAGTGATTAAGTGAAACTTCGTACACCTATCCTAAATTTTGAGCCTCTATCCTAAAATACGAAGTATTTTAGGATATCGGCTCTATAATGGTGTTCCTCGCCACCCTAGGTTTCTGTAGAAAAATTAAAGTGATTCCGATTTAATTTATTATACTTCCGTATTCAAAGCAATACAGAAGTGCAATAAATCTGATTAATACATGCATTCATAAAGGATCATTACAATAAACCGAAGCAAAATCCGGGTGATTAAGTAAAACTTCATACACTTAGCCGAAAGTACTTTGTATTTTAGGATAGCGGTTCCAAAATGGTGCTCCACCACGCCCTAGGATTCGGTGGAAGAGTTAAGGAGGTTCTGATAGCTAGGACTTTTTTTTAAGGAGAAATAATATCTGAAACTTGTATTCAGATCCAATCAATAATCCGTTTATCATTTAATATTTTGATTGCCTTCATAAGATTATTTATAGTAAAAGTCAATAAGCAAGAAATAGCGGTTTCCTTTAAAAAAAATAAGACATGCATTTTTAAAAAAATCGCATTAGTATTTATAATCGCGTTTTTTAAATCAAAATAAATTAACTTAATACGTTATTAAAGAAATATGTTTCCTTACTAACTATTCTCCCCATTTATAGTAGTTAATTTTAGTTCTCATTTTAATAAAAATTTGGCTCAAATTTCAAAATGAAGTGGTTTTTTGTTGGTCAGTACGTTTACAATTGTCCCTGTATAACTTTCTTTATTAAGTCGAAGTTTCGCCAAAAGCAGGTTGATTACTTACGGTTGCATAACCAAAAAAAAAAAAAAAAAAAAAATTCGGATCCTCTGTTCTAGGCTTTAATTTTTTGTTAGCCGTAAAGTCTACATACTACTATAATTTAATAAAAATATTACCTGACTAATTATATTTTTTAAAAAAATATGTAATTTTGTCCTAATCTTTTAAAGTTCATAGAATTTGTGCGTTTATAACTTTATGTATTTGGAGAATGCTAACATATTTTGCAGTTTCTAACTTGCCTTGTTGGAAAGTCTTATCTTTTACTTTAATTAATCTTTCTGAAATTTATTGTAACTTTTCTTTAACTTTCTTATAAAATTATCACATCTTTTTTTGGGACTGAAAAAAAAATCTAATTTGTGATATCTTATCCTAAGTCGTTGTCTTTCATCACCCGCATCTTATTGAATATTGCCTTCAAAATCATGAGTAAAATTATCTTGCTGATAAGAGGAGAGTATCTGCCCTCATAAACGTTAGTAGAAGGCAAAGCTCTATAGCCAAGAGTTATTCTTTTGCTATGAAGTTAATTAATTCGTTAATAAATCACTATTATTTATACGTATTTCTTTGATAATGTATCCCATCCTAAAAATGCTTTTTTACACTTATATTTTTATTGTTCTTACTAATGGTTTACCGAGTGGGGGACTAAATTAAAATGCACAGTCACACTAGTTTTCTAAATTTCACTAATTAAAAAAATATTCTTCAATTTGCTAAACATATGCAAAAGGATTATTTATCTCTTAATTTTAAGTCCCGCAGTGAACTGATCGTTAAGACACGGTTCCCAGCAGATCACCGAAGTCAAGCATCACTGGCTACGGTCAGTGTGCGGGTGGGTGACCACTTGGATTAGTCTGCGTAGGGACCGAGGTTGTGCGGTATTGGTCCTCGTTAAACTGTTCTACCGTAAAGTGCTCGACTTCGCGTGCAGGTCGTCGGGCTACCGAAGCGGGGGTGCCATCCCCTCTGCAGAGGATCAAAATTGTGATGGCATGTCTTCGGATCATCCTCAGGGATGTCTCCCAGACCGTCGCCAATAGCCCATTGTGCAGCTCTAGTGCGACGTAAATTAACTACAACTACAACTCTTAATTTTACCTTTCATGATTTTGTATCGATGATAATTGATGAAATTTTCTTTATTTGTCTGAAATACTGAAGGGGACTTTATTTTATATTATTTTTTAACCGGTGTTGTGGAGAGTCAACCCGATTCTGAGTTTATGACAAACAATGTTCAACTCCATAGCCTTGTAATTTTGAACTCAACCCCGAAGACAAGGGAACTCCTGTATCAAGCATTGGGACAAACTTCTTGGAGGGCTCTTTGCTGGAACTAACACTATTTTTCTTGGAATAAAGAGGAAAACCACGAAAATCTGACACTGCATGGGATTCTAACCCATGATTCGTCTGCCACTGTGGATATTTTACTTCAGAACTGTGGTCGGTGAGAGCCAGGAGCAGAATTCATATCAACCAGCATCTCATTGGGAGGCCAATTCTCTATCCCAAAAACCACCGCGGAGCGAGAGAGACTTTTAACAGATTTCTAATTATTGATGGGTAGCCGTAGTGGTTCAGAGGATAGAGCTTTATCCTTCCAATGATGTGAACCGGGCTCGAATCCCAGCAATGGCTGGTTGATACGAATTCCGCTCACGGCTCGCGCCGACCACAGTGCCCACGTAAAATATCCTCAGCAGTAGATGGATCATTGGTTCGAGTTCCCTTGCCGTCAGACTAACCGTGTAAGATTTTCGCGGTTTTCCTTTCCATGTATCGCAAATGCTGGTTAGTTCCATCAAAAAGTCCTCCACGAAGGCAAATTTCCTTTAGGATCCAAGAGTTCCATGGTCTTTAAAATTACAGGGCTGTGGAGTTGAACTTTGGTAGTCGTAGACCCAAAAAATTGGATCGGCTGTTCAACGACGGTTATAAAATTATTGAGAGGGGCTTATACCCCTCTCCCCCACCAACGAAACCCACGGTTAGAAATTTTCATTTATTTCTTTGATTGAGTATTTTTACTATTAGTTTCGAAGTTTGCATTTATGAAGTTCTTTTTTATTACTTGGATTGCCATAGTAACTTGTATTAGGTCTTATGGATAGTTTAAAGTAAATTATTAATTGCGCTGATTACTCATCGGATATATTTTCTACTTAATATAAATGATCGAAAGTAGTCCAAATCTGTACACTGTTCTTTTAACAGTTAAGTTTTGCCTCTTCTATTTACGTGGAAGATAATAACACGGAGAAATCGCGACTGTAGTCATATCGTAAAATCACATTGCCGAGAAATCCTGGTTCTTGTTATGAATGGAGAGAATACTTTTGTTTCTCCTGGACAAGTAATTCTCCACTTCACCTTCTGCTCTTAAGACTTCGTCCCTTGCTATTTTACTTGTTTCGGTGCTGCTGTTAAGAGAACCATCCGGATCTCAAGCAGAGCTCGGTGTCTGGTTTTATTACTCTAGTACAAAGATGTATGAATAGATGTATTATTTGATTCCAGTCAAGATGGTTAAATAGCTTAATGGCTTCCAGGTTAAAAGGCTGCCAGGAAGATGTCTTAATTTTGTATTTAGGCTATTTATTTCTTACATTCTTTTTTGTTCCCTTTCTTGATAATTAAATTATTTTATTTTGATTTAATTGAAAGAAAATATTTTTCCAGGATTGATGCACGGTACTTAAAGTAAGATAATTAAAGTCTACTGTTTGTTGTATTAACTTTTTAGCAACCCATAATTATTTTTTTGTTTACGATAAAACTCTTTTTGGGTACACAGGTTGATAAAATGGCAAATTCATCAGCTTGTCGTAAAAAATTGCGTCCTCCAGCGGACTGATGGTAAAAACACGTCAAGCATCACTGGCTGACCATTTTGATCAGCCTGCATAGGGATCGAGGGTGCGCGGTATAGGTCCTCGTTAAACTGTTCTACCGTAAAGAGCTCGCTACCAGAGCAGTGGAGCCATCCCCTCTGCAGAGGATCAAAATTGCGATGGCATGCCTTCCGATCGTCCTCAGGGATGTTTCCCAGACCGTCGCCAATAGCCCATTGTGCAGCTCTAGTGTGACGTAAATAAAGTACCAAAACGCCGGTAAAAAGTAAGTAAAACGCCGAGTGTATAGGTCAGCGTAAACATACGATATATCATATATTAGCTTACTTCGCTATAAAAATGCTAAAAACTAAACGTAAATAAATTTTTTGACGCATAGTATGTTTTAAAACTTAAAATAAGAAACAAAAAATCGTTTGTTTATTAAGCTTTGTTTTTTAAAAATTTTTGTGCGATATTAAATTACATTAAAAAATTTAAAGCACTTAGTCGAAAATTAAAATAAATAAAGTTCTGTGTGCTCTTTAAGAAAGTTTAAGATTTTATGACAGGATTAAAGAAGTTAAGTGAAATGAATGTTCAAATAACAAGTTGCACATTCACACAAATTCTCCGTCTGAATCAGCAATCGCACTTAAAATGTCTATTAATCCAATTCTACTCAAAAATATCAAAACATGTTTGAGTTAAAAATAGCGATTTAAATTGTGATTCTTGTCTCAACTGGTTTGCAACTAAAGAGTTGAACTATCACAGATGAATTTCAACAATTACAAGTGTATTAAGTGCAAGTTCTTTACCCTTAGACGCAGAATTTTTATCAAACATATTTTTCATACTTTTTACATTATTTTGTATTAATTTTGATCAGAAGAAGTAAGAAATATTATATTTAGCATTTTATTAATTTATGGTTATGAAATACAACATGAGACATCTGTGCCTTTTTCTGAGTTAAAGGTGAAATTTTCCGAACACGACTCCAATTTTTTTTTTTTTTTTCTGATTTTATATTTTGGAACAAATATTATTCCAATATTCTAACAGATCTGTTTTTTAGTAAATATTAGATATTTTTTTTCTAATTAAAAAATACCAAAATATATTTTTGTTTGCAATTAGAGCGTCAGAAAGAAATATATAAAAGGGACACCGTTGTCCCATCTGCTTCAAAGGGTTAATTGTGAAGATAAATAAATTGTTTTCGGGGACATGCGCTGAATATTTCTCATTAGTCATTAGTGTTATTGCTCATTAGTGTTGTTATTGCTCGTCGAAGTTGAAAAGATGATTGTCTTTTACTCTGTCTATCCATCTGAGACGCACAGCATCTGATATATTGCTCAATTTTATCACTTAAAAAAAATATTGTGATCGTTTCATTACGATCACTAGTTGCCCATTGGTCAAATGCTTTCTTTTTTCTTTTCTGGTTTGACTCCGATAAACGCCGCAACATTTCAAATCATGTGTTGCAAAAACTGTCTCAATTGATGTTTGCCGTCGCACAGTGGGCCAGCATCCAAGGTTTCGTGGCCAAAATTAGTATTTCGATAAAATTTGCTTCAAAATTTGGGGGTTTTATGTGCAGGTAAATTGAATTCATAGTTGAAATTTTGAAATACACTAAAAATTCCAAAAAACAAACAATATGGCGAGCAAAAATAAAGTAAAAATAATATAGCACGTTTAAATAATTAAATATAGCAATGAAAATAGAATAATTTTCGTAATTTTATATTAAAAATGAAAAGCAAATTATATTTCCGAAGTAATATTACAAAATAGCTTTAATTAATTACAAAATAAAGCGAAAACATGAAGAAAAAAAACATAATTTTTGTTTTTCGGTATATTTAGTTCACCTTTGCTATATGGGCAAAATGGGGCAGGTTTTTTAGAAAGAAGAAACATCAAAGAAGACAACAAAAAAAAGTATAGCTAATTACCTCGTGGAACTTTTTGGAGATAAGTTTCGAAAGTGATTCAAACATTGTAAAATGTCAAATGATAAGATATAAACTATAAGTTTGTCAAGAGTATTACCTAATCCAACAAATTGAAAAATTGTACTATAATTTCAGACGAATTACAATGATAAAAATGCAACAGTAAGGTGAAATTCCTATATATATATCCGAATTATATATTTAAAAGTTACATTTAAAAAAAAAAATTTTAACATTTTTCACCACATTGTACTCTTGTTGGTCCAAAAAGTAAATTATAATGTTTGGAATGATTATGAATACTTAATTTGGGCGATATTAAAATTGCCTAGACATATTTTAATTGAAAATTTAATTTTGACTTTTGGCCAAAGATCATGGTCTTCTGGCCCACTGTGCGTCGGATTGGTTTTCAAATCCTGGTGTCTCAAGACATCACAAAATACTTTTTCTTCTTCAGTATTCATATTTATGTTAAAATCACCATCAAGACAATAATTATAAGTTAATAATAAAAAGAATATAAAAAGACTTTAAATCATTATTATGTAAATGCCTTAGGAATGACTGCTGGTGAAAATAAAATGAAAAAAAAAAAAAGAATTCCAAAAAAATTATCTAACTGCAACCTGCAACGGTTGCCATAGCAACGCATGCAATGACGACGCATGCGCACTGTTTATTACTACTCTTGAACACAGTTGAAAAGTGTGATTACATCCAAGTAAAGTGCGCACGCCATCAAATCCAAAACAAGACCCATTTTAACAAATAGTTTAGAGATTTTTTTTGTTTTTGTTAATATGCTTTTTAGATTGTCTGTGTTTTAATATATTGTACTTACCCTCGTATGTCGGAGATTTTAATTACAATGAAAAATTATAAGGTAGGTCAGAAATTCGAAGAAAAAAAACTGAAATATTAAAGTGTTGATCACTGTAATAGATGAAAGGTGTCTAATATCTGCTAGTTTCCTAATATGTACGACTCCCTTGTAGTAGCCGAAGGAGATGATCGATATTTAGACGCGATAATGTGAATTTAAAACACATATGAAGGCTCTGTTAAAAATGACTGAAAAAATGCCTCTTTTCTTTGGAATGTTAGTGGCTTAATATGTGAAAGTTAACATGGACAGTGTTTGGAAAAATTTCTTTGTTGAGCTTTCAAGTTTGTTATTGAAGTGTTCAAGATTCTTAGTCTAATGCGAGCAAATATTTCTTTGTATTTTTTATATGTTATTTTTTGTCTTAAAATTATCTATCTAGAATCAAGGTTGAAGATTATAACCATTTTATCAGAGCTTACGTATTTAATATGTTTTGCTTCTATCTTGGTAATATCGCATGTTAGGACACGTTTTCTAGAATTTGCAGATCTTGCAACATTTATATTTTTAGGAAAATTAGACAGATCCTTGATGATGATTTATAACAGTCACTCCGGTAGAAGAAGCCCTCTAGCAGGGCAGCGATCGCTGCTGATTATTAAAACATCTGCAGATCTTTCATATTCTGCAGATTATTTTACATAATATTTTTATGTTAAGTTTTCTTTTAAAAAAATAGGTGAAAATTGCTGAGATTACTTCGTAAAAATATAAACTTATTTCTTATAAAAATTAAATTAAAAGACTGAATTAATAAAACACCACAAATAATAAGAAAAAAGTAAAAAAGTAACAGTAAGTTTTTTCTGTTACTTAGTTACAAGCTTAACTATATAGGGATTAATATTTAGGTTAATCATAAAGTTATTATGTATAATTGTCAAGAACCTGATCTTTGCAAATTTTGGTATATGTTAGATTAAGCTAAATTTATATAATAACTATCTCTGTCTGGTTACGTTAAGATCGCAGAAAAATTTAAATTTATGTAGATAGTTCTGCAGATTTACACCGTAAATTCTGCTACCGGACCTGTCACATTTATATTATACATAACAATAATGAAAGTTTTGATAATTGTTTTATTTTAATCTTAATAAGAGTATTGTATGTGAGCAATCTTTCAACTGCACATCAAAATATATTTTTCAAATGACCGTTTCCTTTGGATTCCTTTGTAGTGGGAAAAAACACCAAATCATTTATGATATTATTTATTACCTTGTCCATATATCCATCTTTGGCACGCCGATTCAATCTTCGTGGGAAAAATTACTTCCATTTTCATTTTTGGAAAACGCATATATCCATTCGATCTTTTCCTGTCCTTATATTTTTTTTTTCTTTTGAAGCGAAGTAATAATTTTGTTCCAAGCCTGATATAAAAAGTTTTATTCTTTTTCTCATCATTGGGCTTATGGATTCCAGAATGGGCTGCTGATCATCTTTTTTTCCTGAATGTCATTTTCTTCCTCAAGTTTCGCACGAATTAATAATATTTCCTATCAAATATATTATTTTTTTTCATTTTCAGCCTTTTTTATGTATTGGTAAGCCTCGAATTTTTCTGTTTTAGCTGTTCATGCATTCAAGTGTAGTTTCTCATGGATCAGTATTTTATAAACTTCATATAACACTGCGGTTTTCGTATGAGCAGTATGGTTCAAAATTAAAAATTGCTATGCCCAAAAAATTTAAACCAGTAACATATTTCTTGGTTAAAAACTTAATTGGAAATAGCAGTCGACTTATTTTAATCACTCCTGATTGCCTCTTTTTTCACCGAAAATACACCTCATATGCCCCAAAACATGCGGTTTCATCTTCTTGTATTATTAAATAAACAATCCCAATAAACTGAACCAGTATGATATTACTTGGTCAAAAACTTGATTAGAAATAACAGTCGACATGTTTCAGGAGCTCAAAAATAGTTTTCTACTCATTCACGTCTGGCAAGTCTTGAAAATGGGCGCCTATTTTTGAGCGCTTGAAACATGTCGATTGTTATTTCCAATTTGTATATTTTTGAAGCGAATGAAGTTTTTACTCGAGTAACTTCTCCTATTATTATGATTTCCTCATGATTGATTTCAATTATGATTATGGTTACAAGATTATGATTACTACTATCAAAGATTTATTTTGTAATGAATAAATTTTATGCTTAAATATGTTAAATAAATATGCAAATAAGCATAAATTTTATGTGGTATTATCGGACTAAAAAGTCAATCCCTAATTTTCATTAGTTGAAAACGTTATATGCGATACTTAAATTTTGCACAAAACTACTTGGAGAGGTTAGGAATTTTTTTTTTTTTTTTTTTTTTTTTTTTTTGAAATAACTCGGTATTGTTTGCCGTATTTTGGGAAAAAGACTTCGAAAGGGGGGGGGGGTAAATGCTTTGCATTTATGTTATCAAAAGCAGCTCTTTAATAGTTCAGAATTTTTAATTTTTTTAAAAAAAGTGGCCTCGTGTTTTCAGAAGTGGTCACCCCAACCCTCATTTCCCAATTTTTGCCCTAACAAACAAAAATAGAACTGAATGGAAAACACTGCTTTATATTAGTTATTTTAAATTACTGTTTTTTTTTCTGTCAAATGAAAGGAGACGAAAAAAATTAGACAGTTTGTTAAGAAATAACTTGAAAAATAGGCTTAATAGTCAAGTTCCTCTTTCATACGGGTAACTAATTAAAATAAATATTTATCCCGCACCCCTATTTCCCAACTGCAACCTTTTTCCTGTAAAAGACGATAAAATTGCAAGTCATCATACCCACATCTTTTTAACTTAAAGACGTCACAAATCATGTATCCTTTATAGTTTATGAATGATGCAAACATTAATTATTGAATTTTTCTTTTTCGAGGAATTAAATTATGTAGAAATTAAAGAAATATGTTATTAACCCTTTAAAGCATATGGACACCGGTGTCCCTTTTATATATATATATTTTTTTTTTGACTCTCTAATTACATGCGAAATTATATTTTGGTACTTTTTAATTTTAAAAAACAGTCTAAAAAATCTGTTAGATTATTGGAATCATATTTGTACTAAATTTATAAAATCCGAAAAAAGTTGTTAAATTTCCCCCCCCCCCTTCATATTCAAAAATGTTTCTTTAATTTTTATTTGTTAAATTTAAGAAATTTCAATAATGAATAACCGTTTCTCTACTGAGTGCTTAGCGTTTTTAAAAAGTACTTAAAAGCGCTTATTTTCGATTTTCGTCTTTCAAAAACCTGAAAGGTTTTTTTTTTTTCATTGGAAGTTTTTAAAAAGGCTTTAATTTTGCATTTTCCAAAATGAGATTTTTTCTTTACCAACTTTAAGTTTTGCATAATTAAGTAACGTAATTATTAATTTTAAAAATGGAATGAGCCACTCAATATTGAATATATTTAGAATTGTGCATAAATTGTTTACACGATGGCTGATATAATCAAAAAAAGAGTTCTATGTCAGAAACTAATTTTTTTATCATGATCATGTAAAGTCTTTAAAAATTATTTTGTAAATATATATATGAAGAACTTTCTTCAATAGGAAGAAAACATTTTTCATTTGTACGCATGTCCTAATTATGATATTTTTTTAAACTGCATAAAAATATTTTTTGAGTGCTTGAAAAGTGCTTAAAAGATGCTTATTTTTTGTTGAAAAATTTAACTAAGCAATCTGTCTTAGATCTAAATAACTGCAATTAAATGCAAATTAGAAAATTATCTTCTTGAAGCAAACCGTTTTACCTTTAATGCAGGAAACACCGGTGTTTCATGCAGAAAAATAACGAAGGTGCGAAACTCTAACGTCAGTCAAAAAAAGGGCATAATGTAAAATGTGTATGTGTATATATATATATATATATATATATATATATATATATATATATATATATATATATATATATATATATATATATATATATATATATATATATATATATATATATATATCATATTTTTCTCAATTTATAACTTCTGTTTTAAATAAAATCAAAGCAATAGTAAGTTAATTGTTTAGATTTGTTTAATGTTAAAAAAGAATCGGGAACCCAGTATATTATAATTATCTTAAAAGTATATTTTCATTCTAACGTAATTAGAAAAGACAGAAATTAAATTTAACATTCCCGCTGCTATAAATTAATGTTTTCCTTGAATTTATCTATTTCTAAAGTATTGTTGCTATACATAAGTTTTTTTTTTTTAAAAATTAAACACATATTTGAATTCTATTTCATCCAAATCTTAATTAACTAAATTTGTAAAAAAAAAAGATGCTTTGTTTAAATAATTATAATTGCAACAGTAGTTATTTGTATTATTGCACTCTATATAATTCGTTTGGAAAAAATTATTATAATTTCGTCCGTAAAAGTCAAATACCACTGACATTGCTAAGGTAAATATCACTGCTAGGATGAAATCTTCGTAATTTATTTTAATTAAAATTTTCTATTTGTATGCCATTGATTTTTTGTTTTTCTTTTATTATTACAAAAATTATCTTAGTTGTTATATTTCTTGGCGAAAATTATTGTTTATTCACTATTTAAAAAAAAAAAGAAGAAAAAGAAGCAGAGAATAAAATATGGAAGTAAAAGCTTTTTTTTCGTGTGAAATTATTACAGATTTTTTTTTTATTAGTCTATTTGACATTATTAATCTTTATTTTTTCTTATAATTTTTTTTTTACAATCAATTCTTTTATTCATATGTTATACAAACAAATATTTAAAAAGTAAGTGTTAAGAATTTTTTTTTTTATTTAATTATAAATCTGTTTGATATTTTGTCATTTTGAGTATTGATTGAGGCATTATGTTATTAGTAAAAATCCCATAGAGGATCATTTGTTCATTTGGGGTCGTCCATATATTACGTAAGCACCAAAAAAGGAAAATGTTTTGTTATTTGCTGTCAACGAGAAGGAAAAGGATATGAGCTATGCTCATTACACTAATATCCCCTTTTTCAATATTTATTAAATCGGAAAAAAATTACTCATGGGAAATTTCAAATATTGAAATAGACGTTAAACTTGAGGAAAGAAAAAATTTGAAATTTTTTTTTAGTTTTTGAGAGTTTTGACGACAGAAGGAAAGCGCATAAGAATTAAAGACATTTCACGTGGTGCGTAGCGTTTTTAAAAAGTGCTTAAAGGTGCTTATTTTCGGTTTTTAAAAGCCCTTAAAGTGCTTTTTTTCATTGGGTGTTTTAAAAAAGTGCTTAATTTTCTCTTTTCGAAAATGATGTTTTAATTCTTTACCATGCTGATTTTCGCCATGCATTATTAAAAAGCGTGCTTTTCATATTGTTCTATTCAGCGTTTTTACAATTCATTAAACCACAATTCATTTCGGCGTTCAGTACGTTCATAGCGTATGGAAGCGCCAATCATTTTACATGTTTTACATTATTCTCTCATGATCATGTAAAGTTTTTGAAAATTATTTTGCATTCTTTTAAATGTATATATAGTGCTTAAAATATTCTTTGAGTGCGTAAAAAGTACTTAAAAGGTGCTTATTTTTCGTTGAAAGATTTGGCTACGCAACCTGATTCGGTTAGTCCTGTATCGAAAAACGCTATGTCTTAACAATAGCTTGACAGGGATGTATTATGTATTTAGGGATATGTAGTTATACTGGATATAAAAGATGTCTAAACTGCGAAAAGAGTTTTTGAAGTAAAATAAAATTGGTAATTTTGAATATTATCCTAAATTTACTGTATTCCATCCTAATTTTTTTCTAATGAGATTACTGCAGTAAAAGTTAAATGAATGGTGGGGGAATGAGGGACTCACTTAAAATTATTGCGGCTAAAAACAAGGGGGGTTGTGATTTTGACTGACAAAATCACAACCACATTAAGACGTAAGACATTTTAAGGTCTGGTTTCTTAGGACAAGCGCCTTATCTGGGCGTCAGCGGGACGTCAACGTCACGCTGACGCCAACAAAATACTGGTTTGTTAGCTCAAGGCCTGGTTTCTTAGAACTAGCGCCTTATCTGGGCGTCAGCGGAAAGTTGACGTAGATCTGACGCCAAAAAAATACTTTTTTGTTAGCTCAGCGTGAGCAGTCGGTCCAACGCAGACATTATCTCTCATTGCGCATGCGTTAATAACGTAAACAAATATTTATTTTGAATTTGTATTGATTTTGTTATTGTCGACCAGTGTTTTAGAGAACAAATAGTGACTTTGTCCAAGAAAAAAAGGAAATGAAGAGTGCTATGTAGAGTGCTAAATGAAGAGTGCTATGTTTAATGAAGAAGCTATGTTTAATGTCAAAATCAAAATCTTGTCTGATTTCAAAATGTTGTCCGCCATTGCTTCTGTGGTTAACGTCACGTTGTAATCCAACTGCAGTTGAGTTGGACGGCAATTGTAGTTCAAGATGAGCGTTCGATGACGTATACTATCAAACTCACAAATGGACCAATCAGAGGTTAGCGCTGATTTCCAGCTGACGGCGTCCTGTCCTAAGAAACCAGGCCTTTAAGGCTCCCAAATTTGCCTAAAATGTCTTACGTAATATTCAAAAGCTATTACACAAATGCTCCTCTATTTGCTGGGACTGAGAGACTATTTTTTTATTATTATTTGTTGCTTTGTCACCCCTCCCCATTCCCGCTGAATAAATTCCGTGTGTATGTTACCCCAGGGTACACCTTAACTCAGTTGTTGCTCACCAATATTATAACTTCCTTTTTTTTTCATATTTCAGAAGATAACCTACGGCGTATAAGAGATATCCACGAAGGAATACAAAAACTGCGGGAAATAAATACCAAACAGATCGTCATTCACGTGAGTAGTTTTTATTTTATTTAGATTTTTAAGTAGAAGTATAAAGTTTTGTGTATTATAATTTATTAACGCACATCTTTTGCTGCATCCAATAAAACACTGGTTTGAAAATGCAATATTTCTGCTATTGCTGCTGAACTGTTCGTTTTCGTCCGGGTTATGGGAAAAATAACTGAATCGTTATTACCAGTATAAATTGTCTAGAACATAGATTTCGAACCTTTTTTTGACTCACCATTCACTTTGCGAGACAAAATCTTTGCCATGTCCCCTTAAGTATTTTTAACAAGGTTTATTAAATAATTGTAAAACAATTTCTTACATTCTCTATTTTGATGATACACTTCTAATCATCTTGTTATTTCATTGAAAATTACTACTGAAGCATGATTTTATATTTGAACCTTTTTTTAATTTTTAACAAATTTTTATAAAAGTAGCCTTTACGTAAAAAAATAAAAAAATATTCGCTGATAACTATAAAATAACTTTTAAACAAATTGTTTTAGAAATCCTGAAGTATTACGACACTATGTTCATGATGAAGAAAAAATAATTCGCGATCGCAACGCTCGAGTACGCCGTCTAGCGGGAGCCTGTAAATATCGAACATTAATTTATCACGTTTTCATTTAGTTCCATCAAAGTCATTGACTGAATCAGACTCCATTTTTTAGCAGCAAATAAGAAACAAAATTTCCCTAAGGAAAAGGCCGAAGAACTTGAAAAAAATCTCCAGAATATTATTAAATCTTTCAGGAACAGAACACGCCAAACATTTGAAGAAAAATTCCTCAATAATTTTTTATTTCTATTATCAACAAACTTGCAACTGATGACTTCCGATTTCGGATACTGTTACAGATGTGTGTATTAAGGTAAAATGCATTTCTTCTGTCTTCAATTCATTACGAATTAAAGTGAAGTCAACATTGCTTTCGTCATTCCAGTGAATAAATATGAATTCAGAACATACAGAATTGTAATAGTTATAGCATATTCTTCTTCGTTGTAGAATAGTATATATTTCTGTATCCATATAATTCGGAAAACAACAATAAAAAATTATCCAAGTTACTTGAAATAGTGCCATTTGTGCTGATTCTTAATTAATTTAAATCGTTTTCTTGGTAAGTTTTTATTTTATTTTGAAAGAATAAGTTCAACTAGAATTCAGCTATTCTGTTTTTAGCTACATATTCAAATTCATATCAATTATAAAATTTTGCTGTGTAGTATGTTATCTAAAAGTAATGAAGGGATAAACTATGTATCTATTATTTGAGAATAAAGTTTTCAAACAAGGAACTTATCATTTTGGAATTCTCCGGGAATCATAAATCAGGTAAGTGCAATGATTTTTAGAATAAAAAATTTGCTTGTAAATATTTTTTTTTTTCATTTGATGATGGTTCTCTACAGAATGGTTTTTTACGTCTGATTAAGAACTATAAGAATAATAAAAAAAGAAACAATATGAAAGTTTTTATTTCAATGTAAAGAATTCCTAAAATCGTTTTTTTATACTAAGAATTCTTTATTTTCCGTTTTTTAGTTTATAATTTTTTGATAAAAATTGTTCTCAAAATACTTTTTTTGAAAAATTAACTGGTATAACATTATGTGTTTATGTATACTTCTTGTATATTCCAATGTTTGAAATAATATGATTCAGAAAAGTATGGAATAAAAATTTGGTACTTACGTATTAACGCCACCGCCGCTACAGATTTGGCGGTTTTTAAGTGCCGACAATCTACACTTAAAATTTTTGCGACAATTCATAAAATAAAACACTTTATTTAAAATCAAAATAGTTAATCGGATTTCGGTGGAAAATGAGCCGATATAGAGTTTAGCATAGATTCAAAACAATCATATCGCCATATGAACTCTGATGAATAAGATTCCAAATGAAATAACATTTCCAAAACGTACGTTTACCAAGATAAAGTTTTATGTTGTGGGAATTGGTACATTTTCGTTTTTTCGGTAAAATATTTCCCTCCTGAAAAAATAAAATTGCATCTTGTTTTGTTTTTGGCAAATCCCAAAGACGAATATTCGTAGCACTAAAAATGGCGACAAAAAAGAATTGTTTTTTGTTTTTGTTTCGTCAGCATTCTTTATTTTACGTTTCTTAGTTTCTAAATAATAATTTTTATTGAAACTTGAAATTTTTTGATAAAAATTGTTGTCAAAAAACGTTGTTTACAAAATTAAATTTCATAAAATTATGAGGCTTATGTATACTTTTTGTTCATTTTAATTTTTGAACTAATATGATTCTTAAAACTATAGAATGTAAAGTTTAAATGGGCCTTTCATGTTATATCATTAAATTTAGTAATACTATTTCTCGGGCATTAGGTTTTAACTCTTATAAGAATATACATATTTTTTTCTGTTAATGTACAAATATTTTTCCGATGTGTTTTGGATGTTCCTTCTCTAATAAAAAGAGATACCATTTTGTTTTCGGTTGTACAAGAAAGAAGATCAAGCATTTTTCTTTTTTAAATTTAATAAGCCACATTAAAGAAGGAACGTTGCAATGCTACACGCTACATTAACGACGTCTCCAGAGTAACTGAATGACGGTTCATATAGAAATCGCAGGTAAGCGTCTCATACAACAACGCCCCCTATAGTTCGTTGCGATCGCGAATAGTCGAAATAAACTGTAAAAAATTTTGAAAAAAAAAAAAAATCTTTGAATGTGCATCAAACTCACTTGAATAAAAAAAATTTTGGTGTAAAACAGCAGGCTAAGTGCTATTTTCACTGTAAAATTGATCTTTTTACAATAATTTACTGAATTTATAACTGCTTTAAAAACATGTAATTTACGTAGGGTTGTATTAGAATGTGTTCAATACAAAATAAACTAAAATTATTGGTTTTCATATGTACTCGGTATTTGAAGAAGTTTCTTCCTTAAATTCTTACACATCCTATAGAAAATTCCAATGTCCGTCCTAATAGAAGTCTTCAACGCCCACTAGCACCATGTTGAGAACCTTGGATCTAGAAAAACTTATTAAATATAAATTATTTATCCATATTCTTACTACAAATATAAATTATTTTAAACTGAATTCGTACTACTATAGGTACGATCTTCTATCTAAATTTTAGCTTAGCGGCAAGTTTTAACCACCTTTTGATTTTTTTTTTCTGTAACAAAAACATTACATTAAACAATAATTCATCAATTCTAAAATATCAATTCAGCAACAATTAAGAACCAAGTTATTTATTTTTTTTACTGTTGCATTTGAATTAAAATTTACTATCTGATTTAATACAATAACAATAACTAGTTATTGTTAGAGAAGCACACGTATATATACTTGTATATTTTAACTAATTGTTAATAATAAATAAGCACAGCTTATTCTTATTGTGCAGATATTTACAACTTCTCTTCGATTTTTATTTGTATTAAAGTGATCGCGTCAAAATTGCTTTTTTTCCTTCATCGAAGCCCGATTCGTAATGAAAAGTATCTAATTCTTCATATACAACCTCTTAGCATCAAATTAACGGTGTCCCCCAATTCTTTAGATCTGTCATGCAGCCTTACCAAATTCTATTGTTACAATACATACATTAGTACATGCATTAAGTGGTGTTGTGGGTAAATGTTGCCTTCAAGTTGAATTTGTGCACGAATTTTCCAAAATAATTATGTAATGTTTAATTCATTTAAAAATACTCAATCTCTGAATAATGTATCAAGGTATAATTGTAAACTAAAAAAGAAGTGAAACTAGTTAGTTGATCACTTGGTTCAACACTTCGATGGTCTACTCATCCTACAGGTAGTCATAAGGACGATATGATTGACGATCTATGGTGCTTGATCATAGAGAGTAATTTAGGTGTTCATCTTAACACTCCATCCATATAGTTCAACTATAGTTTACTTAATAAAGTGCAATGAAAATTTTTGGCATCACGACAGTTTACCATTCTTCATTTGCTGGACAGTTTACCATTCTTCATTTGCTGGTTCCTGATATCGTTAAAAAAAAAAGTTTCCGTGAAGATCAGAAGGGAAAAAAAAATCTTTAGAGAAAGTGAATGGTTTCGCTTGAAAACTGTTCAAAAATCTGTTTTTCCTATCCGCTTTGATTGCCAGAAGCTGTGAAGTAGAAATATCTTTAATAGTCTCGTCCACTCATTTGGCTTCACCGATGCGTAGGAGTTTCTTCAAGTTCAGGGTGACATCTGGGTGAAAGCAGCCAAAGCGTCCTTCTGTGTACACTGCATAGATTGCACTTGAACTTTATGAGGTTGAAAACGTTTTAAAACCTGCACAGCAATTGAAATTTAGTGGAGCGATTACGTCCACCTTTTAGATCTCGAACATAAATTTCGATTCACAAATATGTTTCATTTCTTTTATAAAAAAAATGTATATTAAAATCGTACTGCATTGCTTGCTTTTTGTGCGGTCGTGCAGCGAAAAAAAAAATTAAGGAATTTTCAAGGAATAAAGAATTATTTTGTGTTAAAGTTGTTAACTATCTTAACGGCAAAT
Organism: Parasteatoda tepidariorum; assembly: GCF_982258835.1. NCBI lineage: Eukaryota > Metazoa > Arthropoda > Arachnida > Araneae > Theridiidae > Parasteatoda > Parasteatoda tepidariorum. Next base: position 53,082,312 of record NC_141762.1, read on the forward strand.
TTTAGTTAACGGGTTAGAAAACTCTACATTCTTATGTATTTTTATGAGAAAAATATTAAAATTTTACAATTTATTGCTGTAGAGACATATTTGAAATTTTGCGCAACCTATAACTGATTGCTGTAGGAATAGATTGCAAATTTTGCTCAACCTATCACTGATTGCTGTAGGAATAGATTGCAAATTTTGCGCAACCTATAACTGATTGCTAACGTACTGCATTGCTTGCTTTTTGTGCGGCCGTGCAGCGAAAAAAAAATTAAGGAATTTTTAAGGAATAAAGAATTATTTTATGTTAAAGTTGTTAACTATCTTAACGGCAAATTTTAGTTAACGGGTTAGAAAACTCTACATTCTTATGTATTTTTATGAGAAAAATATTAAAATTTTACAATTTATTGCTGTAGAGACATATTTGAAATTTTGCGCAACCTATAACTGATTGCTGTAGGAATAGATTGCAAATTTTGCGCAACCTATCACTGATTGCTGTAGGAATAGATTGCAAATTTTGCGCAACCTATAACTGATTGATAACGTACTGCATTGCTTGCTTTTTGTGCGGCCGTGTAGCGAAAAAAAAAATTAAGGAATTTTTAAGGAATAAAGAATTATTTTATGTTAAAGTTGTTAACTATCTTAACGGCAAATTTTAGTTAACGGGTTAGAAAACTCTACATTCTTATGTATTTTTATGAGAAAAATATTAAAAGTTAACAATTTATTGCTGTAGAGACATATTTGGAATTTTGTGCAACCTATAACTGATTGCTGTAGGAAAAGATTACAAATTTTGCGCAACCTATCACTGATTGCTGTAGGAATAGAGTGCAAATTTTGCGCAACCTATAACTGATTGCTGTAGGAGTAGATTGCTAATTTTGCGCAGCCTATAACTCCTTGCAGTAAGCACAGAGTTCAAATTTTGCGCAAGTCATAGTTCTTCATTCCTATTATAGAAAAATATTGCTGTAAAATCAGCGTTCATGTTTTTCGCAACTGAAAATTACTGTAGATTAACTTGTTAAACTAAAATTATCCCAAGATTTTTTTTTTAAATTTTATTTTATAAAAACATATTAAAAATGAGAAAAAAATTTCAAAAACGAATTGTTCACTGCGATATTTGCAATTGATTTTCTCATCGTAAAGCATTCATTTCCTACGGAATACGGTATATTAAGACATTTTTTGTTACAGTTACATTACAGCAATGGCCTGGAATTCAATGAAAAATGAGAAAGATAATTTTAAAATATTTCTTCAACAAAATGTGATGGAGGAAAAGGCAATAACTTCATGATTTCGACCGAGAGATTTTGAAGTATAAAGTATTTATTGGATTTTGTGTGTCTACTAATACGATTTATAAGAATCTATTGGAAATCGATAACAATCAAAAATTGATTGCTTGACTAATTTTTAAGTCTTCATAAAAATATGTTAGATACTTGTAAAAATTGTTACTTACATTATTAAAATTTAAATAATAACAAAAGTTAGTAAGATGACAGACGATAAATATAGGTGAAGTAATTTACTGAATTACCTCGGTAATCTCATAAAATAATTTATATTTTCACAAAATAGTTAGCTTAAATATGTGTTCACCGTTTGCCTTTTATGATACTAAAATAGATAGGTTTAAAATAATATCAAAAGATTCTTTATATAAAAAAAAACAATAAGAAGTTATAATAAACCAATATGTTGAGAAATTATTCTTTGCTGGCTGAGTTAAGAAAGGTGTTTTTTCCTCCGTACATCTTTTTCCCATTGCATTTGTTTCTACCGACTTTTGTATTGCGGGAAAACGAATTTCCCAAATTTGAAGGGATTTGCAAGTTTTTGTAAACCCCAAACTTAACTGACTTTTCTTAACTTCCTCTTGACTTCCATCGCTAATTATGGAAGAAAAGAAAAAAAAATCTGGCACAGTTGTCTCGGAAATTTGTGATTAATTTCGTTTATTTCGGTATTCAATATTTATTTATTTATTTAATTTTTTTTTTTTTTTTTGTATTTGATGAACATAATAAAATAAAAAATTCTGGCACAGTTGTGAATCGATTTTAATTAAATTTTTTCTGTTCAATGAACAGTGAATATATAAATATGAATTCAATGAATATATATATATAGGTGATTCTCACGAAATATGACAATTCACTGTCCCTTGCTCCAAGATCAAATACTTTAATACTAAAAGTACTTTTTTTAAAAAAAAATAATAAATAGCATTGCTGTTAGCATTTTAAAATGACTTTCCACTAGCATTGACTGTTTTGTATAGTTAAAAAATTTAGTTGAACTTCAAAATTTCATGTTTCTGGCATGTCCCAAACAGTGTTTCCAATAATAACTAGCTTCAAAACTTCCCATAAATTTTTCAATATCTAATTTTTTTTATCTCAACCGGTGTAAGCATTTCTAGAATATTCGCAGAGGGTATTATTTACAAAAACTGCGTTTAAAATAAATTTTTCTGTCAATAATTTGTTTGTCCCAAGAAAATCTGTCATTTTCCTGGCTACTTTTATTTAGTGGTTTGTAACCAAAATAGATAGAGCCAGCAATCAATATCATATGTTAATAGATTGATTAGATACCCTCCTATATGAACATGTCTTGTTGCATGAATACAGAACCATATTTCTGGTTCAAAATCTATTTCAAAAAATTTTTCAAGGTAAGTAGGTTTTTGTGTTGTCATTTTACTACTTTCTTGAAATCATTAATAAAATCAACTACATAGATTTATCTGAGTTATTTTAAGAAATCCTGTTGTTTTCTGTAGAATATAAACGTCTTAGGTCAAAATATTAAATTAAAGTAAAGTTATTTGCTATAAAATGGCAAATTTGTCATTATCCTGGCTGTCATTTTCCTGGCTTATGAATGCTAGGACATTGAAGTGTTACCAGAATTTTTTTTTAACTGCTAATACTGTAAAATATTAGCCTAATACCAAGTTTATGTATGATTGTAATATGCTTGGATGTAATCAAAGTTATTTATTTATTTAATGATTGATTATTATACACAATTTAATTCTGTACATATCAGCAACAAAAATTTTTTTTGATTCTTTCTACAGTGGATAAAAAGAATTAATTTAAGCAACTTATGGTCCATCTAACATAAAGGCTTAAGTTGAGTTACTTACTATTAACTTAAAATGACTATTTTTTAAACTTATAAGCTAATATGTCATTTTCCTGGCATTCAAGATTTGGTGAATTTCTATTTTATTTTTTCTCTCGAGCAAATGTCAATTAACTGCACTGCCGTCTGTAAGATATTAATAAGTGTAACTAAAAAAGTATACAAAAAAATTTAGATTATTTTGAAGACTTTAAATTTGAAGAAATTGTTTGGTCCGAATTGTCATGTTTAAAAAGAATCACCCATATATATATTATTCAAGCTTTTTATTGCTTTAATTTCATTGAGTGTCGTTTAATTTTTCCGAGAATTTATTGTATTTTGCGAAACAAATAATATTGTTCTAAAGTCAGTATTTTGTTCTTGTAATAATATAGTGAAATGGAGCGATCTTTATTTTAATTCGTAACGAAATACGCCGTAGCAGGACAAAACTTACTTTGTTACCTGGAGCGCAATTCGATCGTTATGCTATTCTTAGCATCTTTTGCTCCTCGCATCCTCCCTCCGATATTTCACTCTTCTACTACCAGATTTTCCTGTATTATTGGTAATTCTCCTTTTTAACCAAACTCTCAATTCCACTCAAAATGAAGTTAAATATTCATCGAAATTCACGAACAATGAAATGCTATTAACATTATTTGCTAGAAGATTGTGTAGAACAAAGTGGATTTAGCGTCCTGAATATTTTTATTTAATCATTTCATTTCATACTTTAAATGCGAGTTTTTTTTTAAGGATTGTTTTAAGTTAATAGTTAGTTAATTAAACAGCCTTTACCGTGTATTCGTTTTGTCCTGTTGGGTTTAAAATCTATAATGTCACAGCACTATTTATAACTATTTTCACGAAATTAAGCATAGTGTATTTTGCCAATTATTCCCTAACAGATGTTTAAACTTAGAGTTACGTCTTTTATTCATTTGTAATATGCGTTTTTTTTTTTTTTTTTGCTGTCCTGGCATTCGAGCCAAGTAAAATAACTAGTAGAGGATATAAAAGACTTCTCCGTCTTAGATTGGAGTAAATCCAGAAAATTATTATTTCTGGATTTTCCCTTTAAGTAAGTTATGCACTTAAGTTATTGAGTTTATGATCATGTTGTTGTTTTTTAAATTGTGCAATAAAATGTAATGTATTTTACAATAGTTTAAGAGCATGTCTGCTTTATGATAACAACAAGGCTGTTCGATGAATTCATGCCAAAATCATCGGGATTGAATTTATTACACAAATACCGATTCATTGTTTAATGCTGTTCGCTTTTAATTTGATATACTTGGTCCAGCAAAAACCTGGACTTTTCTGGCCTCTAAAAATAGAAGCATTACGCACAAGCATTTTTGGCAGAATAATCTAGAGACATGCAGTTGCACTGCAGTGAGTCTAATAATTTGGTCTAATTACAGTACAGAACCCGTTATCCGGAAATCTGAAAACCGGAAAACCAAAAAACCGGAACGAAATTCGATAAATTTTCTCGCCATTTTTTAAAAAAAAAATTTTTTTTTCCTCATAAGATTTTAGGATTTTTCTTTCTTTTTTGAAAGATGTTTACCTTACCATCGTTTTTTCTTCTTTTTAAGATTATTTCCAAAAATTTATTTTCTTAGTTGGGTTTAACAATAAAAAAAACGGCTTTTTGTAGCGATTCAGAAAACCGGAAAAATCAGTTATCCGGAATAGCGATGGTCCCGATCGTTCCGGATAATCGGTTCCCTACTGTATTATAATATACTAATATAATATCTGATGTAATAATTATTCTATATTTATATAATATATCGTCTAATCTATCCAATCATCGAATTTTTATTATATGTCGCCTAATTTAACCAATTGATACACGAACTCTTAAACAAGTGCAAACCGGTTTCAGTCGCGTAAAAACAATAAAGATTATTAATATCACCTGATAAATAAAATTATACGTAGAATCTTATAGTGCGTCTAATAATTTAGTCAGAGGCTGTATGTATAAAAGGCTGACATAACTCCGGAAAAAGAACTGAATTTGTTTCTTCTCGGCGACAAATGACTCATGAAATGAAAATATTATGTTAGTCCGCAATGACCCAAAGAATGAAGTTCAACAATCAGGTTACTGAAATCAAGTTACTTAAGTTCAAAAATCAGGTTACTTAATTGTTGTTCAAATAGCAACCAATCAAATTACAGATTATTTAAATATGCGTAATTAATGAAAGAAATGAGCGTGGAACTAAGTTTCTTTCCGCTCTGTTTTAAAGTATCTAAAGAGAATTTAAAACGTTAAATGATATTATTTTTATAAGTTAAAGAGCTTCTTAATAATCACTTAATCATATTTACTTCTTTATAATTTTAATAAAATCAATGAAAACATTCAAAGTAATAAAGATAGTATGAAACAAACGTTGTTTTATTTAAAAATAAGTCATTGTATTAAATAATCTCAAAGGCAAAAAAACCCGTTCTTTACAACATCAAAATACAATTTTTCATTCCAAAACTTATAATAGTACTTAATATTTAATTTTGATGTGATCTCGCAGGTTCTACGAAGAAATCATCCCTCTTCCCACAAAAAGACATCCCAAACATTCAGCAAAAATAACGCTCATCAAAATGTTAAAATATCATAAGTTAAATTGTAATTAAATTAATTCTCTTATGCTTTTATTGCCAAGGCAACAAGAAAACGTTTCTTGCTGTCGAAATGTGATATGTTATGTAACATAAACGATTAGTGTGTTTGATGCTTGTAGCGCCCTCTGTTTAATAGGAGTTGAGATGTTATAACCGATTAAATTTACACCGATTTTTAATTACAGGCGGTTACAATCAAGTTCAGGCATGGACAAGCAAGTATAAAGTAATTTGATGATTATATTTTAATTTTTGATTCCAACTACTCTGTATTGGCATCAGAGGTTGGTATAAGGTTAACGTAAGCATGATATTATTTGTTATTGAGATTGGCTTGCTTGATCTAAATTCATTTTTTTAATAAATAGGATAAGTGTTTTTCGTTTGGTAAGTTCGGTACAATTTTTTATAAAAATATGAAACATCGGTGTTTTCATTAACTATTTTTTGTGTGTAGCTGCTTTCAGTAACTTAGGACGTAAGTTTGCAACCCGTATGCTTTTAATATACGAAGCAGTTTTGATCTATGCACGAGTATATTGGTTAAACAAGAAAACTGTACTGTTTTTGCGACAGAAGCAACTGCGAAACCGTTCTGGGGATTGACAAATTATTGCGAGAAATGAGCCTCAAACTTTAATAATAATAAAACACCCTGACAGAAGAGCGACACCTTTTTATTTTTCACGGAATTACGCTGGAGTATCATATGGTCTCAATACTGATAATATAATCAATATGGTATGAATTCAGCTTTTACATAATTTCTTGGTAATTATTTGGGAAACACTCTTTTTGCTTCTTCAGATGACTCCATAAACTGTTTTGCGGTTATTGTTTTACTTTTAACTGTTTATGGTCTAATCTTGCACTACTAGAATGAATGAGCTATTTTAACCATCTGACGTTCTTGCACGTTGAAAGTTATCGTTTCCGTCTGCATTCTTCTTTACAATGCAAACCAATAGTGCTCAGTTTATTGATAAAAAACATTTCACCATATTTGCAAAATACATTAAAGGCAGATTTAACTAAACCATCTTATATTAAGAATGCGTTTTCCTTATGTTTAACCATTTAATTTCGTAGTCGATGAAACGCCAATCTGACAAGATCTTATCAGTATTCGCATACAGTTTAGTATGTTGATATCCTCTTGAACAATCTCAATATCCTCTTGAGATATCTTAGGGCTATTACTTTCACAATTGCAACAGAATTAATTGCGGAAACTCATTCAGTAATTAAATTCTTTTTTCTATGTTTCAATCATAAAAAAAAATAAAATTGACGATTTTTCACCTAACTTAAATCCTTCCTTGCACTTAAGACTAATTGATCTTCCTTTCTAATCAATCTGGTAATCTCTTTTGCGAAACTAACTTCTTTTTTTTTGTTCCATCTAAAACATCATCTGAGTTACTTTATTTATTTTTGAAGAATGTAAGGTTTTAAACCAATTTTCGTTTCATCTTTCTGTTCTTCTCCTTGTTTTGGCACGTAACGGGAAAAACACGTAATACACCATCCGAAAGAAATGTTTAGTAAAAGTCACGAGTTTTCTTCCCTGTGTTTCTGAGCTCACGTCGAAAGGTCCGATGACAGATCGTTCTTGAAGAAGACGTGCTACCACAAAAATTTCTCCATTTATTTATCTTTCTCCAGCTGAGCGAATGTGGCAAGGAGGTGATGCCTGACAGGAAACAGGTTAGCTATCTAGGCAGATGCGTGAATTATTTATATCTTCAAAGTAAAAAATCTATCTGAAATACAGTGTTTGGAGGAAGAACATTTATGAAATGTCTTGAACAGTCCGAATCGTCAAATTTGGGCTGTCAGTCGCACTCGAAGATTTTGTTTATTGTTATTTCAGAAATTTTCAATTGATATTAAAAAGATAGGTTGTAATTAAAATTATACCGTTTAGACCAATCTAGTATCCATTATGGTTGACGGAGCTTGGTGAAACTTGATATATATGGTACCACGGAAAAAAAAAGAACTGTGCCGTAATAGTTCACATTTAAGTTGGTAGATGGCGCTTTTTATGTGCAATAAAGATCGCTGTAATTTAGAACGTTTTGAAACTCTAACAATCATTGCCGTAAAATATCTATGTACCACACCATTAAAAAATAGAAAGATTGAAAAAGGATGAGAAAATCTGAAGAAACTGTGGAATTAAAGGAGCATTCACACTGCATTTGATTGTTCTAGACGCGCGTGCGAATATTTAGAATCTGCATTTGAGACAGACTGCTCGCGCATGCGCGAATTGCATTTACGTAGGATCACATATACGAATAAAATGCAGTGAGATTACTCCAAAAGGTGTCCTCCAAAGGAGAGGACTGTTGCGGTTTTCAAATGTAACTGAATTGAAAGCAAACATAATACGTCATGTTGCGGCTGCTGATCGGGAAAAAAAACCCATCGTGCTACGCTAATACTTAGTAAAACGCGTTTTGAACATGTGTTTGACTAAAATTGAATGCACATTGAGCATATACCATAATTAAACAAAGTTTCGCTTCTCCAATTTCTGTTCTTAGTTTTTTATGCACTCTTGTATCATCTCGTGAATCAATTGCTTGTATAGCCGAATTCTTTTCCCCATGGTCTCTATAAAATATATACCGAATTTCTTCGACCTGTGTTAACCACAACAGGCTGTATATTGATTTAATTAACGATTAAGTAAGTTAAAATCGTCTTGTACCAATGTATCTGGAGCGTTGCTTGTTTTGAATACAACCTATCGACAGCCGTTCAAATACGAGGGCAATTCCAGAATCTTTCACTGTTATATTTTTAGAAAAACTTGATAGAAAGTTTTAGTAAAGTAGGATCATTAAGAATGTTTTATTTTAGAATTAGTTTACCTAAAGGGAATACTATTAATGAATTAAAAAACTAATAAAAATAACTTAATTATAAAAGTTTGCTAAAAATTGCCATTCTATTTCAAAGCGGAAATACAAACCTGATCATGATTATAATCATGTACCATAATTGTACATTATTTTTTACTATATGATTTTAATTTTAATGAATTATGAAACGAATATTTAATTTCACACATTAATGGAAACAGAATTGTGCTGAAGGACTTTTCAAACATTTAAGGAAAAACTTTTATTGGCAAAATTTAAAATACTGATCTATGGAATGAAGTGAAAAAGGAAATTTAAAATATACTTCAAGCTAGGATAAGTATAGCCCAAATGCGATTTCCCATTAGGACAAATACCAGAAATAGATCTTAGAATGGAGAATCTTTATTAACAAACCACCGCATTATATTGATTTTAGAATAATATCCTTTAATTAAAAGTCTTGTTAAAATAGTTCATTTGAAAAGTATTCGAAATCCAATCTGACCAACTAAATTTGAATGTCGCACATCTGCGGGGAGCTTTTGAAATGATTTTAAATTTGGATGGTGAAACGATTCTGACTATCTCTTTGTAGCTATTAATTCGTAAGTACCCTAGTGCATAATTAGGTAAGCATTGTTTAAATACTGTAGCTAAATAAGTTACGAAGCAAATTTTTAATCAAAATTTTAAATATTCAAGGTTTGTGACAAAAATGGTTTCTTTTGCTTTTAACTATTTCAAAATAGTATTTTAAGGTACTATGAAAATAAGATGTAGGTTATCAACTAAACTGGCGACTTTTTTTAATAGCCTTTATCATATAAATTTTTTGAATAATCGTGTTTTATTTATATTATTTATTTGTAAACATTTCCCTGTTCTGTAATAGCGACTTGATACAAATTCTTCTATTTAATCAAGGCATAAAATATTTAAAGTAATTAAAAAGAATTAAAATTAATAGAAATTTAAGTAAATTCCAATCAAATATAGTATTTTTTTTATGAAATGATATGATTTCTTTAATTAAGAAAAACTAATTATGAGTTTTTGCTTTAATGTGATTCAGTATTAAAAATTAATCGAAATTTTTGTTTCTGTAAGTAATAAAATTACCTCATCAAAAAACTGTTTCATCTTTGATTTTTTTTCCTGCCATCCATATACTAAATTTAGGAGATACAAGAAGTTTTCTTTTCGATTTGATAAAGATTTAAAAACAACCTTTTGTCTTTTATTATCTTTTTCGCTTGTATTTTTTTAATGGTTAAACAATTGTGTATTCGTTTCTAGATAAAAAAAAAAAAAGAAGTAGACGATTGTTGTGATTTCATATGTAATCTGAAACTTAGAAGCAATCTCTTATTAATTTATTCTTCGCTACTATGTGTTTTACATGTTTGGGGAAAAAAAGGTTGACAGTTGTGTGAATATGTAATCTGAAACCTAAAAATAATTTCTTATTAATTAACTCTTCGCTACCATATTTTATGTATATATTTTTTTAAAAAAAGAATGACAGTTGTGTGAATAGGTAATCTGAAACTTAAAACAATATCTTATTAATTAACTCTTCGCTACCATATTTTTTACGTGTTTTTTTTTTTTTTTTTTTAAAAAGAATGACAGTTATGTGAATAGGTAATCTGAAACTTAAAAACTTATTTTTCTTTAGTGCCATTTTGTTTACATGTATGAGAAAAAACGATAGTTGTATGAATATTTAATAAAAAACTTAAAAACAACCTATTATGTCATATTAACTTTTCTCCCATATTTATTTTTTAAAGATTAATAGTTTTCATTGTTTGAAAAAGAAAAATAGAGAACAATAGTTGTGTGAATGCGTAATAAGAAAATTAAAAACCTCTTTTCTCTTTTTAATCTTTTCTTCTATTTCTTTTTGAATGGTTCAGTATTTTTCTATATGTTTGAAAAAATATAATTATGTGACTATATAATATTGACCCGTCGGCTGTACCGTGACACCTGTCCAAAAAGGAACCACATTTCTCTTCTTGAAGGGGATTGGACGTGAATCAGGCAGATGGCAGATCTGAGCGTGCGTCAACGGCGCGTGCCGTCTGTTTTACTACTATTCCCTCAACTCCCCTCTTTGAATCTTTATCCTTGTCGAGAATATCCGTTATTTTTTTCTCCTCTCTTCGAATCGTTTTATTTGGCGAGAAATCGCTAATATAGCATTTTATATTCTTAGTTCTGAGTATTCTATGTTGGCCTAATTCTAAATTATCCTTTCTTTTCTCTGCAGCATTGTTTCGCACCCTAAATTTTTAATTACTGTATTGTCATTTGGAACGATTCCAGTATTGATGATTAACTTTCATTGCTGTTATTTTGTCCGTTCTTTTAGTCTGGTTTCCGTAGCAACTTGGGATCTAAAATAAATTTAATGTTTTTTCAAATGCAAATGTTTTGGAGAAAATGAATAACGGAAATGATCAGAAATTGAAGAATTTCCTTCAAACTAGTATTTGTCTATCATTTCTTTCACTGTTTTGACTCAACTCTTTGAATTGTTTTTCTGAAGCTTATCATTGCTTAAAAATTTTTAAAGTGAATAAAAAAAATCTACAATTTAATGTTAAACTTATGAGATTTTATTTTACCCTACTATTTATAAAATTACAGCGTAAAACATTTTATTTTCCCCCAACGAACTCAAGAGTTTTTCAAAAACTTTCTGTAACAATTTAAAAATGTGGCTTATCATTATATTGCTTCATCCTCTTCGGCATCGTCTTGTGGCATTATAATGATAAGCCACATTTTCCAATTGGATACGAGGACGGTTTGGGAGACACACGGTGATTTCCACTCAAGCATTAAAATGTTTTTTTTTTTTTTTTTTTGTTGGTATTGTGCTGTTATCTAAAGCATTTTATATGAGGTACCCAGGTTCGAGTCCCCAGTGGTGGGTGGTTGAATTCAGCTTCAGCCTCACACCGAACACAGTGCTGATGTAAAAATATCCTCATTGGTTGACGGATCATGGATTAGTATCACCTTCAGATCTGTCTAACCGTGAGAGGTTTTCGTAGTTTTCATCTTCATGTAACACAAATGCGGGTTAGTTCCATCAAAAAAATCCTCCTCGAAGGCTAATTTGTCCCAATGCTTGATCCAGGAGTTCCCTTGTCTTCTCAGTTTGATTCAGAATTGTAAGGCTGCGGGGTTGGACATTAATAGTCGTAAACTCAGAATTGGGTCTGCTGTTTAACGTCGTTTATAAAGTAAAACATAAAACTGTGGGTCGCGATCTCATTCGGGGTCGCCAAAAATTTCATTAACTTGCAATATTATTGCATAATATTTTTATGTTGGTTACTTATTTAAAATTTTTACATTGTTCTATGTCCTAAAGTTAAAAGTTAAGGATAATGACCTGAAACTGCAGTAGTATATTACATTACAGGTGAAGAAACTGACAATTTCACTCTCGTGTGTATCGGATTTGCGCAATGAGGTCCCACAAAATTTTTGTAAATATTATTGGGTTCCCACACCAAAACGGTTTAAGAAACCCTGATCTAGAGGTATTTCTGTGAAATTGTAAAATATATGGAAACAATACAAAGGAACAAATGAATGTAATTATGTCACGGAAATAGTATGGCCAAATATTAAGTGCGTCGATAAATCTTTTTTTTTATTTTTTAAAACTAATGTGTGTTGTCATGAGTTGGGAGACATGTTCAAAATAAAATAATTTATTAAATTGCTTCTTACTTTCTTATAGTCCTTATAAAAATCGTGTCTTCAATCTATGTTTCATTATGATAATTCGTCTAGCCAGCAAAATTCCATATGAAATTATGTTCTAAAGAACATATTTCAGGAACGCTAGATCTGATTATTTCGGATTTTTCAGCTGTTCGCGAGGCTTTGGTTGCGACTCAACTTATGTCTCTTTCGCAATAACAAAGGATTGTTTTTAGTTTGTTTTTTTATGACAGTGAATTAAGTTTTTTTTCTTTCTTTACCTCGTTTAATGAGAAAAATGAAACTTGAGATGTGTTTTAAAAGGTCAAATACGAAAGTGTTTTGAGTTTTTGTTTCTTTTTAATTTATTAAAATTATTTTAGAGAAGCTCACCTTTTTTTTAAATTGATTTTTCTCTCGCTAGTTGGGAAAATAAGCGAGTTCATCGCACAAAAATTTCAAAAAGTTGTATCATCCGATTTTAGTGTTTTTTTAAATTTTAAATAACTGCTTGAAACATTAAAAGTTTTTATCTATTGTTTTAAATTTTTTTCTGTGTTATTTAGGACAATTTTTTGTTCAATGAAAAAGGTTTTCAATTTAAATTTTTTAAAAATAGTTAAATGTACAACTTAAAACTATCTCAAATGAATTCAAAACTTCTTGAAGCCATAGGACCGATTCTTAGGAGCTAGCAGTCCTGAAATATTCAGATTTTCAGGTTTAATTTTAAAAATCAGGTTAAATTCTGCTAAAAAGAAAAATTGTGCATCAACTACGTTCGTTTAAGGCGTCAAGCTGACTGGGAAGTTTTAGACCAGCTAATTTTAATTTATAGTTATTGGTGTGCTATAATTTTGCATTTTATTGCCTAAAAAATTTTTTTAAAATTCCCTCTGCCTAAAATATTTTAATCTTCATTCAATAGTTAAAGGTTATATTGTTTTGTAAAATCGATTAGATTTTTTTTTCCTTTTCATATTGGCAACTATAAAGCAATGAATTCATTGCACAGTGGTTGACTATTTAATGTGTGAAAATTCAAAACTAATAGATTTTAATAGATAAAACTAATAGATAAAATGATTTTAATGCTTTTTTGATGACTGATGATTTTACTGTTGATTAAATACCGCGTCTCAAACGGAAAATTCTACCAATTGAATTTGTTTCATAATTTTTAATTAATTAATTTATTTATTTATTTTGAAAAATAAAGTTTGTTGATATTAAAAATCAAAGTTGAAAAATAACGCCTGTTCTCTTGCATTAAATGTTGTTATTAATAAATGGTGAAGTATGACACATGCCATAGTCTGTAAAATTTTGAATATAAATTAAATTTTGAACTTTATTGTATTGGAATAAATTATATCTGAAGGCTAAATAAATTAAAATATCATGGATGATTTGTGTTTGTCTCGCAAAAGCATCATGACATATTTTCAAGGTTTTTGAGCCAGACAAAAGCTTTTTTACTATATGTAGTTATGAAAGATATACTAACCACAGCTACACTGTTGGCTCGCAATTTATGAGTATTCTAGTCAAAAGAATAAAAAGCCACGTTTTTGACGTTTTATTGTTTTGTAAATTTATTTATTTTTTTCAAAAATGCGTATTTCTCTTAAAAAAATAACACCGCAATTATCGTAAAATGCTTTAGTTTTTTTTTTCTTTATAAACATATTATACAAGGGTAAATTTAATGATTCGCGCTTGCTTAAATTCAAACTTATTAAAAGAAACACAAACAAAATTTTAAATTGTTTCCATATTTCTTCTAAATATAGATGAAGTCCTTTATTATTTAAGTTTTGATCATTTTAATAATTATCATTAGTAGTTATATTTATTATTTTTTTATGGCTTAGTAAAATATTTTGAAAAGGCTTGTTTTATTTTCGTTTTTTTTTTAAAAAGCAAAACAAATTATTTAAACATGTTAAATAAACTATTGAATGAAGCATGTCTAAAGCCTGATCAAGTATCATAAATAATACATGTTTTAAATTAATGCGTAGGTATTTTGTTTAAAAGTAATATAGTTTGTATTGAGTTGTCAAAAGAGTAATTTCGTTTTTTTTTTCTTTCTTAAATGTTATTTTTATGAAAATGAAAGATGATTTTCCTTTAATGAATAAATATTTTATTGCATTACATATTGCCCATTATGCCCTGGCCCCTTTTATTATCTTTCTGGAAGTTGCATGATACCATGCTCATAAAAGTTTTGTTCCTTGCTGGCAAAATACTGATTCAGGATTTTTTGACCTTTGAGCCTGTTTATCTTTTTTACACCATGATCTCTTACGTTTAACATTGTTGTAGACTGACTACACACTTGTCGTTCCCAGTGATGATACTCTTCAAATATGGATCATTTTCTTGACAGTTGAGAAGCAAATCTTAGTCGCCAACGCTACGGCACAAATTTCTTTTCCCGTAAGAATATTACCAACCTATATGTCGAGCTTTGAAATTAGACGTAGGAGTTGCAATTGAGTCTGAAGGGTCGAATTCGATAAATTCAACCTCTCTGCGATCTCACGAGTTCCGCCGGTTTGCATCAATTTATGTTTTCATTGTCAGCTTCAAGTGGCCTTCTTGACCGTGGTGCATCTTCAACGACAAAATTGTCTGATCGAAATTTTGCAGATCAGTCTTGGCACTGCCGTACTATCAATAAGTCTTCTCCGTACACATAGGATAATTTTTTCTTGCTTTACCAGCATTGTTACCCTTTCGATAGTAATGAAGTAAATATGCCGAAAAATGTGCTTTTTTTACTTCTAGTTGAAAGGACACCAACTAAAAATTTCCTCGCGCAATCAATCAAACTTTTTCACTGACAAGCTTTGCTATATTAGCTGTCAAAATGCATTATGCTTAAGCAGCTTAAGTGTAAAGTTGTCTGTGAAAAAATACAATCAAGCATCTGTTAAGTGATGTGATAGTAATCTGTTAAGAAAGACCAAATTACTTTTAGAACAACCCTTTTATTAGTTGATTTCAGCCCAATATTATAAATTGTGTAATTCCATTTTATTTTTTTATTTTTCTTTGAAAAGTAAACGTGCTGTTAAAAATGTTTCTATAAATCATTATAACTGGAAGCAGTATTACTATTAATAATTACTCAATTAGTAATTAATTTCAAGAAGCAGTATCCATGCTTCAAATCAGCATGCACCATAAAACATGAATGACTCATTTTTAATCTTTTCAAAAAAGTTAAAATTATAAATGTTTTAATGATTTAATGTGATTCTGTAATAGTTAATTCTAGAGCACTATATTCAGTTGGTAAATCAATTTCTCAGCCATTTGAATACGACATTTAAGTAAAAACAAAAAGTTGGGGTAATGAATCAAGTACCTTTCAAAATTAAATTTACAATTGAAATGGTCGTTGAAACCTTTATTACTGGCCGTATAATTATTTCAAGAAAGAGCATGTCCGTATTCATGCTTCAAATCGACATGCATGACAAAGCATGAATGACTCACTTGTAATCATTTTGAAAAAGATAAAGTTAATAAATGTTTTAAATTTTGGATGCGGCGGCTCCGTAATGGTTACTTCTGGGAACACCATATTTAGTTGATAAATTAATTTCTCTTCCACTTGAATACGAGACTAAGTAAAAACAAGAAGTCGGGGTTGGAAATTAAATACTTCCTTTGTTGGCAGCGATAACAGCTATTTGCTATCCTCATTCAGTTTGACATCCGGGGTGGTTTGGTAAGTGTCGCGCGGTCATTTCCTTTGTGGAACCTTTTCCCCCGCAGCATCACCCTGTCATATTCAGCAGCGAAGTGTTTCGATCGTTGGCTTATAAATCGATTTCATTCACAAACATAGATTTGTGGAACATAGTTCTGCCATGAAATTTTAAAAATTATACAAGGGCTAAAGATTTCGAGAAAAAAACGTCTATTTAACTATTTTCTTTGCCGTTCTAATGCAATAAAAAGCTAAAATCGAATTTCAGAAAATTGAAAAACATTTTTTTTTTTTTTTTTTTTTTTTTTATAAAACTTATAAAAATTTCTATTTTAAATTTTTTGTTGCTTACGCTCATTTTTCTGTTTCACGGCAGCGAAGGCATTGGTTGTTTTTTACGTTAAGTACGTACTGTAAAATCGAATTTCAGAAAATTGAAAAACATTTTTGATTTTTTTTTTTAAATTTATAAAAATTCCAAATTTATAAAAATTTCTATTTTAAATTTTTTTTTTGCTTACGCTAATTTTTCTGTTGCACGGCAGCGTAGGCATTGGTTGTTTTTTTACGTAAGTACGTACTGTAAGCGCAGTCGCTCTACAAATAAATTTATTGATTTAATAAATCTTTAGCTCTAAGATATGTTATTATAAATCGTATTCAGCTTGTGAGTGATTTATTTTCGTTGTATCGATTTCGATATATGTTTTTTAAAAAAAAGAAGAAGAAAAAGAATTGTTTCACTATTGAAATGACATTAATGAGAGATGAAATGAAATCAAGCATATTTAAATCGGACGTTAAGTACAAAATAATAAATATCATAACTGTATGAGTGTACTATCGACTTTTCTGTGATATTTATTTATTTATTTTAATAGTTTTAACACAAATTAATTATCAATAATTCTTTTTATTTATTTTTTTTAGTTTAATGATTTTTGTTATTAAGGTTTCAAAAGATGTAAAAGCAAAAGAAAATTCAAATTTTTTGAAAAGAGGATTTAAAAGTTCTATTAATTCTTAAGATAATGTGTTCTTGGGTCTAACGTTAATTACTGAATCTAAATCAATATAATTAATTATGTAGATCTCACGTCCGTCTGTTTAAAGTTGAACAGAAATGATGGTGTGTCAAAAGAAAATATTTTTTAACGATTTTTACCTGACGCAAAAAAATCTAGGTTTGATTTCTTAATTTTTTTTTTTTTTTTTTTTTTGCGTTTTTTGATTATACGTATTTTGACGTATGAATTCTCTAAATATTACATCATCATAAACAATAATTATACTTAAAAAAAAAACACGTTTCCTGCGCATTCTTTCAATGTTTCCTATCTTTTATAACTGTCATCAACGCTTTCTTCTGCTCTTTGAGCTTGCTTTTTTTAATTGTACTTTAAAAGCGTAACAGCATGACTAACACTCATTTTCCAATTAATAAAAAGAACAATGAAAAAAATTATTATCGAACCTGCTTAAATATAATTAAAACATAATACAGAACATTTTGTTTGTTAATACGAACTATTCGCTTTTAACATTGCAATTCTTCCTAACTTATACCTCAATTGGTTTCAGCTTTTCGTTGTCCACGCGCAACAGAATTTTCATTCAGAAATTTGTACGTTTACGCTTTTGTGCTTATGACAGCTTTCACGCTTGATATTTCAATTCTTTGTCGCTAACGCGAAAAAAACGAGGACTTTAAAAGAAATGAGAATTTTCTTTGTCGCCTTTTCAGAATATATATATATATATATATATATATATATATATATATATATATATATATATATATATATATATATATATATATATATATATATATATATATATATATATATATATATAAAATCTTCAATTAGATTCCTTAACAGTACTTTTATGAAGACTAACGGAAAAAAATTATGTATTTGCATGTGATATTTAAAATGCCTTTTAAAGATATTTTTTGACATTGAAGTTCAATCTTCTGTTATCTGTTGAGTTCTGTTGATAATATTCTGTTAACTTTATTTGTCACGTCATCCATGATAATAAAAAGAATTTATGTATTCAATTTATGTGCCCCCGATCCTTAAAATTGTTCAAAAATTGCAATTAATCCATTCAGGAGTAAAATTTGAAAAAAGAATTTCTTTTTCTTAGGTTTATCATTAGGCATTTTAATAAATTAAACTGTAGAAGATTCTCTCTGTCATTTTTTAATATTTAAAAGATAACATCAGGGATATGTACTACTTTGTTAAATCAAAACCGAGTTTCGCTGAGAATTTATTACATCCTCTTTAATAAGTATTTATCTTTGTTTGATTATGTCAAATAAGCATAGGCAAAACTAATGCGGGGTAACGGTACCGAATTACCGAAAAGCTATTCAAACTACTTGCCCATTTTTTTTTTTTTTTTTTTTTTTTTTTTTTTTTTTTTTTATAGTTACGTTTTTGAAACATGTTTCTAAAAGCAATCTTTTAAAGTTAACTGTTATTGAAATAAATAAGAAAGAAGTTGTGTACTAAAGGGTAAAATTAATAGCAAAAATTTCTTGATTGTGGTAAATTTTGGCAATTTTGAGTCAGCCGCGAGCAAGAGCAATAATTCCGGTGCCTGATGGTATAAAGTATAGTTATTTTTAATTTTGATGAGTTGAATTTCTAAAAATATGTTTTACTTAATCTAATAACATAAAGTCTTCGGTTACAAATAATAATAAAATATTGGAATTATTTTTGTTTTGTAACTGTTTGTCTGTTTTGCGCGCTGTTGCGACAAGAAAAAAAAATACTAATAAAATAATATTCGTCGACACGTGTTTCCATTTTAAAAAAAAAATTTAAATAACTGTGATTGCTGATTTTATAGAACCATTAATATTATATTTAAATTTCCTTTAAAAAAAAAAAGCTTAAATTTGTGTGTAACGTAATTTCGTTAATAAAATTTTTTATCCAAAATGTCAGTTACATTTCACTTTTATTTATTCTGATAACTACTTAGTTTATTTGCCCCTCAGACCTACTTCCTCTTGCAAACATAATATTTATTCAAAGGTAAGGTGTGACATTAGCTTTTTTGTCTGTTTTTACCTTCTGTATTACTTATTCAGAGAAAATGGGATGGCTTGGCGATTTTTTTGGCGAATGTACACCAAGTGTGATAACGGCAACCATTCTTACCTCTACGACAACAGAATTTATCCGGTGCTTGAGTAGCTAAGTGCCAAGTTTCAAAAACTTCTCCAGAAAGATTAAAGAAGCGAGGCAAAGAGAGCAATTCAAAATTAATACGGTGTTGGAAGAATATTTATTGCATTATTATTGATATCAATTTTTCTCTAATGATCATGCTTGTGTGTTGTTAGAAGGGAATAAATTCCCATTTAGGTTTGTGATGTGATAGTAACCATAGCAACGCGTGGAAAAAGTGTATTCGTAAAGTTGTGCAAAGAGTTTATCAACTTTCTTTTTTGAGTGATATCATGCATCTTCAAGCATTATTACGACATTGCCCTTCTGATTTTGAATGTTTGAAAAATATGGAATTTATTTTGATGTCTAAATAACAGAGGAAATGTCTACTGAATCAGTGACGTTATGGTTTTCGGATAAATTTATCATTGTTTTCAGGATGTGAGTATTATTTTATGTTATATTAATAGGTATGCATATATTCATACTACCTTATGTTTATGTAATATTTACTGCGTGTTGAGGAAATTAAATTAGATTATAATGTTATGAAAAATGTACTTTCTTAATGTTAAAAAAAAACTCTTTTGGCGAAGTTTAAATTAAGGCTAACTTTGATTGTTGTGGGGTGCGCTACCTTTTTTTGGAAGAGGGACTTAGTTTTTTTCTGTTTTGTCGTTTTGGACCGCGAAAATTTCGTTTTTATATCAACTATTAATAACTTATTCATAATTGCAGTAAGAATTGCAACGCAATTTTTCTGAAAATATTAAAATAAAACAAAAAAGACATTTTAAATTTTGCGCGCTTTTTTTAAAGGAATTTATAATCTTAAACTATAGCAAGGCTCAAACTTTTTCTTATTTATTTGTTTGCTGTCTATAAGTTAATTACAACTTCAATTAATTTTTCAATTGTTTTTTGAAATTCGCTTGTTTTGGCAAAAACTTTGTTTCCTTTAAAAAATAATAAATTAACAAAAAAATGAAAAATTTAAGCTATGGCTTTGGAAATTTCTTTAAATTTATTGAAATTTGTTTGAAAACAACTATTAAATTTCTTGCACTAGTTATGGACTATTTCTCGTTAATTTTTTCTTGGGAAAGCAGGTAATTGTTATTGATCGATCTAGGACCGCTTTTTGGTTGCCCACTTCGATAATAAAATATATCAATATAAGCTTTTTAATTAATAACTTAAAATCTATTGTTGTAAAAAAAATTAATAGTTTAAAGAAGTATGCTAATATACCTCGTTTCAATCAAAAAGATTATTTTAAATAAAAAAATAAATAAAACTTTCTCGAATGCTTATCATACGAAATTTTGTCAGATTCTCCTTTTCTAATAAAAAAAGAAAATACGAGTTTTTTATAATTCTAGAGACTCACATAAGATTGAGCTCGATGAAAAATATTTTTTACTCAAGTTTTTTTTTTCTTGCTTGAGAAATTAAATAAATATTACAGCTTAATAATTAAGTAAGATTTGTAACATACTTAAATAAATACAAAATTGTATTAATTTGCCAAATTTTTACTGTAAATGTTGACTGGATTCACAGTATTACTCAAAGCTTATAAAAGTAAATTTAACGTATTTACTGAATAATTATAAAACAATTAATATGGTTACATACTTATCTAAATACTTGTATCATGAACTGTTGCATAAAAAGGTAATATCATAGTATTACTTTAGGAAACACCGCTTTTATTTTTTGTTTTTTCATTTGCATAACAATCAAAATTAAAAACATGATACCTGAGAATGATATTAGCAAGAGGGGATATATATTACAGCATAACTTAAATTAGTTTATGCTGATGACAACCAAAGAAATATGAATCATCATGTGAGAAAACTAGATCATATCATGTGATTTTCTCAACAAAAATGCATCCACAACAATGGAAAATGGTTTTATGCATTACTTTTGTTTTTGTTTTTTGTTATTCTGAGAAATAAAATTATAAACTATATGAGTGGATAGAATTATTTTCAGTTAAAGAAATATACCTTAACCCTAAACATGCCTTAACCGGTCAAATGACCGTTTAAGAACGTAAGTGTGGATTTTGCACATTTGACTTCATGACTTTTTTAACAATTATATGCAGTTAATATTCTATTATTATTTTTTTTAAATATTTATTTCGAATAATACTTGTCGTATACCTATTTCTACCACAACCGGTCAGTTGACCGGGAGAACAATTTATTGCTTTATAAGGTTATCGGATCAGAAATTACGAGTGTTCAACATATTGCATTCGATTAGTTGCACATTTCTGCAAAGGCTGTTGCATAATTCAATCAGAATATGCATGCTATGAATTCAAATTTCAAGAAAGTACCTAAAATTTGAGATCGGCATTTTTTTTGTGTTAGAAAAAGTGACAAAACTAAATGTTTTGGTAAGTAGCCTATATTTTATTTCGATAGCTTTACTTCATTTCTAACTAACTGTTAGTTTTTACCCAGAAAAATGCCGAAACAATCAAGACAGCTCAAGTTCTTAGAAGAAATAATATTACTTATAAGAATAATTATGAGAATTATAATTCTTGTATATTCTTACAATTATAAGAAGTATAAAAATAATATTAATTAGAAGAAATATGTTTGCGGAAAATGTACAATGGAAACACCCTACACACGTAAAAAATGGTTGAGAAATGAATTAGAAATTCTTATTCTTTGTGTTTGTAATACATAAAACTTGGCAATGTAGAATTTTGTTTAATTATAATAAAGTCCGGACTGGCTATGGTAGAAATAGGTATATATTAAGTGTCGGTATGTTTAGTGTTTAATTTAATTTATAGGTATTTAAGATTGGTGCAATTGAATGAAATTTTTTTATTTTACCTCAAATCTATAATATTAAACGCTTAATTTATAAGCATTTTGAGTAGTAACACAGCGAAAGACATCTTACACTTTTGCATTAATTATTAATATACTTAAGTATTTTTTTCCACTTAAAAGGATGCAATTGCATAAAATTATTTCAAAAAATTAATTATTTAAAGAGAAAAATTTATAATATGTAAGATAGCTGTAACACAGTCAGTTCTTGAATATGGCAGGGATATTTCTGGTTGCTGATTCTTTTTATTCTGAAAGCCAAACATTTTTGAAAAAACTTTTTTCTAATCATTAAATAAATATCATTTTTATATTTTCAGTTTTTTCTCATTAATTTTCCTTCAAATAAACCGCGTTTTTAATGTATAAGTTGATTTGTAAATTTTTTTCTTTTTAATTTATAACATTGTTTCTTTATTTTTATAAATTACAATTTTCAGCAACAATATAAAATTCAGGAACTATATAAATTGTTTTTTGAACTAATCTTTAAATTTTTAAAATGTTTTTGTGATTATGTAGTTTAGTTGAATTCAATTGGTGTCAGTTCATATTTATATTGCTAACTTAAGCTAACTTTTTTTGTTGTTGCCTAGTTAAATTAAATATATTGCTTTTAATAAATTTTACTTTATAACCGTCGTTGAACAGCCGAACTAATTTTTGGGTTTGCGGCTACTAATGTTCAACTACGTAGCCTTGTAATTTTAAACCCACGAGAAGACAAGGGAACTCCTGAATCAAGAATAGAGAGAAATTTGCCTTCGTGGTGGACTTTTTATTGGAACTAACCCGCTTTTGCGTTACATGGAGAGGAAGACCACGAGAACCTCCCACGGTTTGCCTGATGGCAAGGGGACTCTAACCCATGATCCGTCTACCACTGAGGATATTTCATGTCAGCACTGTGATCGGTGCAAGCCGGGTGCGGAATTCGTAACCAGGCAAGGCTGGGTTTCGAACCCGATTCACCTCATCGGAAGGTAAACGCTCTATCCCCTGGGCCATCCTTTGAATAAATTGTTAGCTCTATATGCGTGAATTTTTTATGAGGCTATTAATTGCTAAAAAATTTGTTAGTTGCATTTTCTCCTATCTATATCTTACGCCAACATGATAGCTGCTAAAGTACTAATAAACACGGAAATCGTAATTATTTGTTTTGTCGTTAACGTTCAAAAATTTATGAGAAACAAAACAAGATAAATTTTATTTTTGTCATTTCAGTTGGCTCATAAAATAGATAAATATTTGCTTTCAACAGAGTCAAAGACCCATTTGTTAATGTTAAATCTCTAAACAAAAGGAAGCTTGAATTAATTTACTTTCTTACCTGCTAATTATTGCGGATAATTTGCAAAAAAGGATGTTGATAAAAATAGATTTTTTGTTATTCGTTGATGATATGAAAAGTTTTTAGATGGTGTTGATCAGTGATAAATGAATATTTTTGGGGATGGGCCAAAAATCAATGGGACAACTTTTTTGTGGGTACCAATAGTATTTTTAAACTTCAAGAAAGTGTATGCGTTGTAGGCTAATTAAAAACATGACTCTTTGCAAATGTCGCTACTATTTTGAATGTGCCAGTCTGTATGGGTTTAAAATTTTTTTCAAAAGATTACTCTCCTAGACTGTATTTTACTGAATGGTGATCTAATTTATTTACTAATTAGAAAAGAAGAGAAATATTATTGCAAGCAATGAGTTAGGCTAATTGAGCAGTGCATGATGTAGTCTTTAATTAGTCTAAAGGTAAATTGCAATAAACCCCCACAGACCGTCGGACTTATTGTGAAATATTGGAAACTTTTTAGGTTGTCCTAGTGCTTTCTTAAGATCAGGATTTTTGTTAATTAGCCTACGACGTATACAAAGTTTGAAATAAATATATTTGTTTGAATGATTGAAACTGCATCTTTTCTTTAAATTAGAGTTCCAACTGCGTTGTCTTATATCCAAGAAGCAATACCATATGCTTATCTTTTAGCATATTGCTAACAAAAGCTTCATAAGGTTCTTGATACGAAACATTTGTTCACCCATACAGGGTGTTGCATAATCACTTCCCCTAATATATATATATATATATATATATATATATATATATATATATATATATATATATATATATATATATATATATATATATATATATATATATATATATATATATATATATATATATATATATATATATATATATATATATATATATATATATATCTTATTAGGAGTCACAAGTTATTATTTAAACTAGGTAGAAACGAAAAGGTTATCGTAATCTGTCACATAACTATTGAGGAAGTTGAGAACGAAATCATTTTGGTTTACCTTGAGAAGCTTAAAGGCATTTTGAATAACCGCCTTTCAAATTCTCTCTGCTTACTGTAGAAAAAATATAATTTTCTGTCTCAGAAATGAAATTCTCTGTCTCTCTTTGGCACTTTCAAATCTTTTCGTAAGCGGTTTTTCAAGATTTTTGAATGATAACTTAGTAAGCATCAGTGATTTTTCGTTGATAATCCTACAGGGTTGTCTAACTTCACGTATCTGTTCATTAGAAATCTATCAATGATCAATCAGTTACAATAATAAGCAATGGGAAAACGTTTCTGTTGGGATAAGAATATGAATCGCCCAATAGGAATGGTGCAAACGACAATTAATTGAATTATTTCACGCAAATGATATAATTCTAGCCTCTGGCATGGACATCTCTGTACTTTTTTTTATTGATAGAAACTCAATCTTAATTTATTTTATTAATTTTAAAATTGTAATTAATCAGGCATATAAATGCTATTTACGCACGCGTAGAACTTAAAAATGATAAATATATTTTTCGAGAAATGAAAGTAACATAAATTTGTGGTTCGCATTTTGATGATCTATAATGCAGCTACTATGAAATTACAATTGGATACACTTCGAGAAGAAGAAGAATATCAAGGATACCCACACATGTGATCTATGATGTTAGCTTCAGCTGATCATTTGTAAGCAAAATGACTTGTATACGTTGCGCTAAGTTTTTCCTCATACGTTTGAATGTTAATTAACGTAAAGTTAATTAAATGCAGTGCCGTATTTATTGTAGTGATATATTTTTGTTTTCTGTACCTGGCAACTTCGATGCATAATTAGTTTGTTTACATTCTACATGGTTTGAAGCCTGTCTGTGTGTTAAGTAAGAAATATATTGTGAAAGAATTGAAATCTTTGTGTCAGAATATAGAATGTGTAACTTAAGAGAATTGATACTTGACGAACTTGGCTTACTCGAAGTAGAATGGAAAGAACAGTTGCTAACGTAAACAAATGCTACTTTTCAATAACCTATCAGGATCGAGTTACTTACACTACGTCACTTGCAGGTATCCTATTATTCTACTAGGGTTAGTAATGAGTTGCTTTTTCGTAACAACGAAACCCCTTACGCTGGTCATATATTGAAGGAGCGAGCTGGAAGCAAGAGGCATATGGAAAACGTACATTCTCATGTAATTGCATTTGCATACGCAAATAGAATGTACGTGTATTAATGTAAACGTACGCAAATTAGCCTGCTTTTCGTTTTTAGTTTGCTTCCTCAGTGTGCCTTAAGGGTCGTAATTTCTTTGCAATTTTATGATTCAATGACTTTAATTTTTCGAACACTAATCTTTTAAGCTACAATAAAATAAAATTTAAAATATTATTATTCAAATTAAAATATTACTATTTCAATTTTGCTGGGAATTGAATGATAATTTTGATGTCTTGAAATGCGTTTCTTATCATAAAACACACCTATATTACTACCAGTAACGTTTAATTAAATTAATCTGTCTTATATCCTTAATTTTTGAATAAATTTTCTAATTTTTGTTTCCTTAAACGTAACAGAGGAGAGCGTATCTTGTTTCCTGCATTTTTACATCATTAAAAGATATCGGGAGAATGCTCTCTCTCTCTCACACAATGATGCAACTCTTCTTGCTTCAATAAAGTTTGTTTTTTTCCCCCTCACCCTCTTTTCGCCGTATAAAGAAGTGAAGTGAAGAGACTAGAGTCACCGATTCGTTGTTTTGTAGAAGAGGTAATTCTGTGTTTGACAGGTGTTTATACGTGTTCCCAGTCAATTAAAGTTTTCAGTCTTTGTTTCCCCCGATTCCATCTAGTATGGGTATTTTTTTTTTATTTTGTCTTTCCTCTAAATTGAGTTTGGTAATCTTCCATTTTAAATTAAATTTTGAAACCGGCGAATTTGCTGATTTATCATTTTTATTCTTTTGATTTATTCCACGTTTTATTCAACTGTTGTGGTGGTAAAAATGGTGTAAGTGCTTCGACCAGTTTTATCTAAGTATTAAATTTTATTTAATCTTAGGATTTTTTTTAGGCAGAAAAGGCATTCTTCTTTTTGTATATTTTAGAATATTTTTAGAAACGCGGTTTTCTTATTTATGCCGTTCCTAATTTTATGTTTTTGAATACTTTTTGATTGTTTTAATTAATTTAAGTGTGTTCGATTGAAGGTAGTCGCGAAATTTTAGAGTTGTAAGTATTTTTTAAGTTCATGTTTTAAATTGAAAAATACTTTCAATCTTAGAGTTTGGCAACTATGTTTTGAATAACATCGCAATGAATAAAATGAAACAAAAAGTATTCAAGAATATTAATTTGTGCTAAGAAAGTTATAAAAAAATGTATGTAACTATAATATTGATCCATCGAAAAATAATTTAGAATTTTGCATCCTTTTAACCTAAGCATAAGAAAATTATTGTATAATTGGGTAAAATTTAAAGGATTAAAATTATAATTTAATTGAATTTAATTAGTTTAATTGATTATCGCTCTGACGTTTGTTTTTTAAAGAATTTACTAAAATAAATGAAACATGCATTGCGAAAAAGGTATAAAATTGTGTACTTTTAAGAGAAAAATCCCCTCTGTTTAGCGAATTCTGCCTTCGTAACTGTTTTTCTAGCGTATTTGACATTATTATGAAATTTAAGCGTTTATAAACTTTAGATTTTTGCTAGATGAATAAAGTCATCAAAGGGTTAAATACTGAATAAAGACAAAAGTTTTTAACCTATTTGTATTAAAAGTGGTATACCTTGTTTACTTTTTTCATCATTTTAAATATCGATTGAAAATTATTGCTTATAACGTTATACCCTTTGTTTAATTACACTGGAAAGCAAGGTATAATTGCTGAATTTGAATAGTGATTCGTAAAAATTAATTGCCGTAAAAATATTTATTGGGTAACTGTGATCGTTTTCTTACTGAAGCTCCTTGTTAGTTCTTGTTAGAGCTAAATATCGTTAGAGATAATTCTTGTTAGAGCTAAATATCGTTAGAACTGATTCATGTTAGAGCTAAATATCGTTAGAGTTAATTCTTGTTAGAGCTAAATATCGTTAGAGTTAATTCTTGTTAGAGCTAAATATCGGTAGAATTAATTCTTGTTAGAGCTAAAACCTCACCCGGTAGTCCTATGGCTTCCAATCTCCTAGTCCTACGGAGAACTGAAAGTAAGACACAGTTTTCAGTACAGCACCGGAATCAGGCATTTCAGGCAGCGGTCAGTGAGCGAGTTTGTAACCATTTTGTTCAGCCTGCGAAAGCATTGAGGTTGCACGGTGTCGGTCCTCGTTAAACTATTCAATCGTGTGTTATTATTTTCGATAAACCCTTTTCTTTTCTTATCACCGTTTATTGTGCCATGGTAGCTCAAGGGATACTGCGTTCACCTTCCATTGAAGCGAACCGGGTTCGAATCCCAGCGATGGCTGATCTATACGAATTCCGACCACAGTGCTGACGTTAAATATCCTCAGTGGTAGACGGATCTTGAGTTAGAGTCCCCTTGCCGAGAGGCTAACCGTGGGAGCTTTTCGTGGATTTTCTGTCCGTGTAATGCAAATTCTGGTTATTTTCATCAAAAAGTCGTGTAAAAAATAGTGTGCATTAAATATTAATACTAATTTTTTATTGCAAATCATTCAAATTTCAAGAATTATGTTTAATTTTTTGTTGTTTTCGAATTTAGTTTTTGAAAAAAAAAAATTTTTTTTTTGTTCAAAATGTATTAAGTTTTGTAAATAATAAACATTTCAAACATATTTTTTTAAAATTTTTTTTCAAATGTTAAATAGTATTATTTGACATGAGTAACTTTTGATGTTGCCATTTTCGCCTTTTATTTAACTTTCAGTTTTGTAATTTGCAAAATTTAAATTAAGAAGAACTATTGCCAAAATTATTTTTAGAAATTATAGAAATCTATTTCGAGAGTGTGCATTTGTTCAGCTTTTTCACATGGAATCATATTTGTGATTTGGCCTAAAATATTGTGTGTGTGTATATATATATATATATATATATATATATATATATATATATATATATATATATATATATATATATATATATATATATATATATATATATTATTTTTTTATTTTTTTTTTTTTTTTTTTTTTTTGAATATTTGAAAAATAGTTGTAAGAAGACAGTTCCAAGTACATAATCTCTTAAATTATACCTTATTTTGATAACTTTTACAATTTATATTTTTAATTAAAGAGTGTTTTAACCTTTTTGAGACACATTGCATGTAAGAGGAAGATTTCGCACTTCTACATTAACGGACTAGTTTCCTATGTATCTCCTATTAGAAAATTCTGTTATAAGTTATCCCTCATTTCGGGCTTTTACGGGAAGGTATTGCCGCATAGGCTTGGTAAAATTCCGAAATGTCATCATACTCCGTGCTTTTACCAAACCATTTTTGGTAAATCTTATTGGTAAAACCTAGAATTTACCAGAGTTTGGGCTTTTACAATAATATATATATATATATATTAATTGTTTATATGAGTACCTGTTTTGTAGAGTGTGTTAATATTATCATTATATTTCTTTTTTCGTTTTTTTATGACAATTCCTTTAAAATAAAATGATGGCAAAACTTTTTAGGTCACTGTTTGTATGGCGGTTGTTTGTCGGTGTTTTTCCAGTTACATAACACTTTAAATTTCGCTATCGTTTCATGAATTCTACACTTTACCTGTCACTTGAGCGTCCTTGATAATGAAAGATCATTATGGTGGATGACAAGCAATTTCCTTCTGTTACCCTTTTTCCTGTCATTTGCATCATTTAACAATCTATATCGTTTCTCAAGAGTCGGAAAGGAAACAATTCGTTCCTTTTGCAAATTTCACACTCCTTCCTTTAGAAGATGATTACTGATGCTAGTGTTCCCAATTTCTGTTATCTACCAATCAAAGGTTTTGGGTGAAATTTATTTGGGATCAACAATTTCGTAATGCCTGTTTTTAAAAAAAAAAAAATTGCGATAAAAGAGAACGAATTTCTTCTATTAAAATTTTAAATTATTTATTAATTATTTTTTAATTATTAAAATTATTTCATAAGATCAGAATTTCTTCTATTAAAATGAAATTTTAATTATTTGATGTTCGTTAACGCAAGCAATGATTTAGCCTATGAAATGAGCCACATAAAGGTGACTTAAAATTTATTTTAAGTGGTACTGATTTTTGACATCGAATGTTTAGAGTGGGAGTAAAATAAGCGGCAGGAAAGAAAAATTTCCCACTCAGTTTTGATGTGTGATGTGATTCACTTCTTTTAATTAAATAATTTTTAAAAAAATCTCTGATAGTTTAATGCCTAAATCAAGGTTTATATATTTGAAACAACTAAATTTCATTAAAATACATCTGCGGGTTACTAGCTAATTTTAGTGTTTTATAAACCTCATAGTTCAGCCGACACAATTTTTCCGTAACCTTGTAATTTTGAATCCACTAAATTCCGTAGCCTTGTAATTTTGTACCCAATCCAGAAGACAAGTGGATCAAGTATTTTGAGAAATTTTCTTTCGTGGAGGACTTTTTGATGGAACTAACCTGCATTTGCGTTACTTGGAAAGGAAGACCACGAGAACCTCCCAAAGTAAGCCTGACGGCAAGGGGACTCAAACCCATGCTCCGTCTGCCACTGTGAATATTTATCGTCAGCACTGTGGTCGGTGCAAGCCGGATTCGGAATTCGTATCAACCAGCCATCGCTGGGATTCGTACCCGGTTGACCATCTTGGAAGGCGAACGCTCTATTCCTTGAGCCACTACAGCTCAACTTTAGTGTTTTAAAAATTAACTTTTTTGGCGTCAATAATTAAGAGGACTTAATTAAAATAATTTATACATTAAAATTTGAGCTTTATATGAAACCTTATTTGAATGTAAGAGGCTAAATTCTTTTTTGTCTATTTTAAAGTACAGACACAAATTTTTTTTCCCATACTTTTTTCTTTTTTTAGTTTTAATTTAGGTCAAAATAAGTGAAAATATTATGTTTAGAATTTAAGTAATTTATGGTTATGAAATACAGCATGAAACACAGATGTCTTAAATTTTGAATATGAACGTAAAAAAAATTTGAAACTACTTTTTTTTGGATATTATATTTTAGTGCACGTATAATTTTGATAATCTAACAGATATTCTTAGTAACTATTAGAGTGTTTTCTATAATTAAAAAATACTATAACATATTTTTGCATCTAATTAAAGCATCAGAAAAAAAATATATAAAAAGGACACCGACGTCCTATCTGCGTCAAAGGGTTAAACTCAAATAAAAGAATGTTCAAATTCTAAGAATTTTCTTTCAGCTATGAAAGTTAACTATTATTCATTCATCATCATTATTATTATTATTATTTGTGAAAATGATAGAGTAGCAATATCCTTTAAAGGCAGCTATTTTATTTATATTAAAATTCGTAAAAATATTTATCATGGTCAGTTCCGCGACACGGTACTTTTGAAGCTCGTTCAAAGCTGTTCTGCCGAATCCATTCGAAAACAAATTGAAAAAGTTTAATCGGTTTTCATCTTGAGAAGAGTGGAGATATTCATTCCTTCTCTTTTTAGCATAAAAGAACGATTTTGTGTTCAATTAAAATGTTTGAAAGCAATCTTTTCATTTTAATACAAATTATTTTAGAACGTTAGTTTTTGTCAATTTTTCATCCAAATAAAAATTCATGTAAAATATTCATTTAGAAATTGAGGATTTGATTGGTGCATTTTAAGTAGAACGATCAAACCACATTCAGTCGGAATGTTTCTTAAGTTTGTAAAAATCGTGAATTTCTTTTTATTATTCCTTAAGGCTACACGGTACCCTTTTTTAAAAAAAATTTTTAAGGCCAGTAATATTAAAAGTAATAATAGATTTTCATTTGTATTATATTATTAAACTGATTTTCAAAAAGAAAAGGGAAATCGACAAACCACAATTTAAAAAATTTAAAATTTTTTAAAAAATTCAAGATTTTTTTAAATTTTTATAACTTTTTTAATTTTCAAAATTTTTCAGTTATTTTAAATAATATAAATATCTTAGATTATTAGGAACAAAAGTTAGTATGGATTTGATGCTCTGATACTTAGTTGAATCTTAATTATTTTTATCGTTACTAAACACGTGGAAAATCCGAAAATTCTAAAAACTCCAACTTCAAATTTTTATTAAAAAAAATGTATACATCTCACACTGAAATCCATACTAACTTTTGGTCTGTATATACATAAAAGTTTCTACAAAAAATTTCAAGGCTTTATCTTTAAAGGGAAAAAAGCCTTAGGGAATCGAAAACAGTGGTATCAACAAAAAAGAAAGTCTGAGAAAATGACATTTAAAGTAAAGAGAACCATAAAACCAAAACTAAAAATGCTTGTACAGTCCTACTTTCTTAATATATTATAAACAAACTTATTGTTGGTCCAAAAACACTAATTTACTTGAATATTAATAGTATTATATTTTTTCACATTTAAAATTTATATGTAACCTGTATCGGCTAAAATACACGTAACATTGGTTTAGACAAACAAAGCAATAGGATTAAAGAAATAGTATATTCATAATTATATAAATATTCATAATTATATAAATATTCAGTCAATCAAGTATAACAAATATTCTGTTACGAATGTATTTATAAATTAAAAAATATTAGTCTTAAAAAAGACTTTTTATAAATAAAAATTTAGTAAAAACACAACTTTAGAACGCATCCATCAAACACCGAACATAAATAAACAACAATGCTTCTAGAAGTGAAAGTGAAATTTGATAACTTTTGGAGAAAGTGAAAATTAATAATCATCGAAATAAAGTAAGTCTTTTTTTGAAAAAAAAAGTTTTAAAATTAGATTTAAAAGAAAACGAAACTAACCACGCCCCCTCGCTTGTCAAATTGTGAGTCTGACACAACTCGGAAAAATCCTAATATCTCTAAAACTAATTAGATCTCAGATGCAAAATTTTTCAACTTGCTTCCCAACCACATTAGCCACCCAAAAATGCAAAAATATTTTTTTTGCATATTTTTGCGAATTTTAGGGTACTGTGTAGCCTTAAGATTTTATTATTCTTTTAAGTTTATAGTTTTTTTAATTGTAGTTTAAATAGTAGATAGAAATATTTAAAATATGGATAAAAGAATTATTATTAGATAAAAAAAAACATGAAAGTTATGGATTGCATCAATCGAAAAGTTAACCGTTAAATGATAGAAGTTGAATAAATTTTGAACGGGCCCCAAAAGCTCCGTGTCGCGGAACTGACCCAATGTTTAAACTTGTATGCATTGTTATGTAACCTTTTGATTGGCTGATTTGTTTAAAAATTTAATAGGAATGAATAAAAATAATGAACATGAAAAATTATTTAATTTTGTCACTTTCGGTTAATAGTTGTTATACTTTTTTTTAATAAGTAGCGTACGCTTGCTATTCAAATGCATTTGAAATTTTTTGAAAACGTTTATCCATAATAGAGTTAAAATTTCTTGCGATATTAATCTAAATTTAGTGCAAAATTGAACCATATTATCATACTTCTTGAAATTTTTAACACGATAATGTAATTCAACTAGTCAATTAATTGACTCGATAGTTAGTTTACTAAACTAGTTTACTATTAATCAACTAATTAGTTTAGTTAAGTCAACTAAATCGCTTCAATTGGTGCAGTATATCCGGTTCCCGATTTCGAGTCGTTAAGCTCTTCTCTCAATAATTTGATATCGCCGTTTTTGCTACTAAAATTTCAAGATATATATGTTGAATACGAGTTAGTTTTGTTTATTAACGGAAAAAAAATCGCTTTACTTTTAATATCACCTTTTGTTATTTGGATTTTACTAAAAAATAAAAGCATTCTTTCGCCCTTTTTCAAAATCTTAAGAGCAATCTCTAATGAATCGATTAGTCTTTGCTGATGATGAATAATTTCAGGTATATCATTAAAAGATTATTTCCTAGATAAATAAACATTTGTCATTGCTTATCAGAATCATCTCCTATCTATAGTTGTTAGAGTAAGAGCTTTTCAATGTTTTGAAAATTATCGTTAATAACAATCATTTAGTTTTCTGCTACGTAGCGTTAGTAAACAAAAGGTTAAAATTCAACTTTTGCGTTTGATTTATATGACAATATATTTTTTTAACTTTTATTTTGTGTTTAATATTTTATCTGCTCTTGTCGCGGAACGCTATTTTAAATCTCTTATAACTGCAGAACCATTGCCACTAGGGTTCTGAAATTTGGACATCGACTTCGAGGAGCAATTTTAGCCATAGTTTCGAAAAACCATGAAAGAGTTTTAATTATTCTGTTCGGGAGAATGTTTGAAAAATAATTTTTCGCATTAGTTTAGCGTTAGTTATGTTATAAATAAAATTGTAAACGATTCTGTTTAAGATTTTATCGCATGCTCTTTAAATATTTTTTAAAAGCAGATGAAATGTCTGTGGTTTTCGTATATCTATAATAAATCCAATTAAGCCACCGACTATTCATTTGATTTCTTTAAAGATTTCATAAGAATACGAACCAATTTCATAAGAATGCGAACCAATTTTATAAGAATACGAACATAATTCTTGGAAAATTAGTCGTGACTATATAAACTCGATTTTTTAAGTTACACGTAATATTTTATTAATTACTTTTTCGTGCAAAACCATAGAAAAGTTATTGTTTTTTAAATTAATTATTGGTATAAATATATTTAATAGTTTTGTGTTCAATTTGTTCTTTATTATGTTGTAGTGAAATTATTTTGTTCTTAAATGTAAAACCGTGGGCAGTTATTTCGCCTTTAAACTTTTTTTAAAAAACGAATCTTTTTTCAAGCAATTGTTTAATGTGAACCAAGTATACGAAATTTCAATAGTTAAAATTTTGTTCATTAAACAAAGTTTTAAATATTGTTAGAAGTTTGCATAAAAGAAGAATATAGGCGCTGTGAACATTAATAGCTTTGACGCAAGAATTTATTTAAAAATTATATTCTGACTTAAGAATTATCCAGACTAACCCCAGTTCCAATCATTTTATTTAAATCTGCATTATCTTTTTTATCAACGTATTTTGATGAAAATGAGTATGCGAGGGCAACTAGTCGTAAAATCATCCTATACATAAAATCATAATCATGATTGTAAGTCAAAGTATCTCGTCTAATTTAACAAAAATTACGATGACAAAAACAGGGTAAAGATTATGATAAATGCCTGAGTTTATCAGAACCTGAATTAATAACATTCATTGAAATATAATTAGTGAAATACATACTGATAAATTTTTAGTTAATTCGATTACAAACTGAAAATATAATCGGGAATGAAAAAAGTGTTATAAGAATCGTTTAAATTTCGAAAAGCTTATTTTATCCACTCGCGCATAAATGCAATATGCTGCATATCTTCATCATTTAAAAGAGCTTCAACTATATACTTTTATAGTTATTTTCCTAAATGTGAGGAAAGTGAATGAATGCATAAATTTTAGTTTATCAGAAATAATATAAACTGTGTTTTGTAAACAACTCTATATATATTTTAGAATCCTTATCAAAAAATTAAAAAAAGCGGGTAACAGCATCTTGAAAGCATGTTGAAGTGGCATGTTTTCTAAATAGTGATTCACGAGATTTTAAGAAACTTAGAATGTTCTAACTTTCTTAAAATCTCGTGAATCACTATTTAGTGTGATTAAAAACAGTAAAAACGATTTGGTTGCTTGATAAAACCTGAGAGTGTTTTTTGATAACCGGTAATCAAACAGGATTTTATTTTATAACCGGCGTTGAATAGTCTATCTAATTCCGAGTTTACGACTCTCAATATTCAACTTCGTAGCCTTGCAATTTTGAACCCGACCCAGAAGACAATGAAATACCTGGATTTAATCGCACATTGGGATTAACTAACCGTCGTGGAGGACTTTGTGACGGATTTAACGTGGTGAGGAAATCCTGTCTCAGTTACCCCGACTTCAAAGGGTAACCCATGATCCGTATACCACTTGTATATTTTACGTCAGCACTGTGGCAACACCTCCTAGAAAAGAGTAGGCCTCTGCACGGGTTACCATAAATATCCTTTAGTGGTCCAAACGTAATGACATATTTCGTATTTTCAACCACTGCGCAGCTTAGTACCCCGAACGTAATGACATCCTTCTTATTTTTCATCAACTGCGCAGTTAACTTCGTCACATCGGACTACTAATTTGATCCGTGCTGAGGCCTTCCTTATTCTAGGAGGTGTTGACTGTGGTCGGTGCGAATTGAAATCAGAATTCTTACCAAACAGCCACAGCTGAGATTCGAGCCTAGGACACTTTATTGGGAGGTGATCTCCCTATCTCCTGAGCCACATTATTAAACAGGATTTGAAGTTTTTACCCCTGTCTTTCTTAGTTGTGATTTGTTAGATTTCGTTAGCGTCTTTTTCCTTGCTTAAATATTAATTTGTGTTCACTATTCTGTGTACTTTCATTTTCGACAAGACTTCTGAAAATGCTTCGTATTATATGCGGGTTAAAGAATTTTATAATTGTATGCAAAAATATTTCATTTCGCTAAGAAGGTTCTTGAGATATGGCGAAATCCGCAAAAAATTTAACATTTAGGGATCCCAACTTTGAACCTCTCTCCTGATCAAACTGTGGGGATCTTATTTTTCAGCTTGCATTTACCCCCTGTAGTTCGGAGTTAGAAATCCGGATCCGTCCAATAATAAAAAAATAAAAAAAAAAGTTATATTCTGAAAAAGTGAGTATTGTTTCGTAATTTGAAATACTGTCTGCATTAATTAATTAACATGTTTAAAATCACCCCCTCAAACCATTAAGATTGAGTCTTTAAAAATGAAGATCCGATAACTAGATCAGGTTGGTCCTTTTTATTATTTTGCGCACTGTTCATATATTTCTTAATTAACAAATGAGAAACGAACTAACTTCTATTATCCTCAATCTATAGATTAAAATTTCTCTGCATCTCCTATCTGTTGGGAAACAAATTCCACTTACATTTTCACTAATTATTCATAGGTGTGGGAAAACTAATAGTCAGTCGAGAGAAATGCAGAGATGCTTGAAATGTGAAAAGAGTAATTATGCGACTTGTAATCCTAATTGCTCAAATGGATTTATTTCCATTTCGTGGTAAATAAGTTTGTTTCTCATTTCTTTCTTCGATATTCCTTTTAAAACAATAGCCTTAGAAGAATGTTAGTATCTTTTATTAAGATTAAGTTCTCAATTTCAGTCATGTTTGGATATTAGAGGCGTTTTAAAAATTATTGAACGAATTTAATTTTTTTGTATGTTATTGTTATTTCTAATGTTATTGCTTGGCGAATTTAAAGGCCTGTTTAGTCGATCCAAGTTCTTGGACGAAGATTGATTGATATTGATGGAAACTTGTTTTGCTTTGAGCTTGGATTGTGTAAATGATACTTGGTTCTAGTCCTTCGACGATAATAGACCATGGTCTACTTTCTATCCTTTTTTCTCCCTTAACCAATCAGCGTCTTAGGTT
The DNA here is from genome assembly GCF_982258835.1 of Parasteatoda tepidariorum. Lineage (NCBI taxonomy): Eukaryota > Metazoa > Arthropoda > Arachnida > Araneae > Theridiidae > Parasteatoda > Parasteatoda tepidariorum. Next base: position 53,119,432 of record NC_141762.1, read on the forward strand.
TTGTGACGTCAACAAGCAGGCATCAGATTATGTCATTTTGTTGCCTGCTTTCACACATTTTAGTCCAAATAAATTGATCTGTTACGGTTTATTTGTGTTATTATGATTTTATTTGAATTTGTTTAGTAATTTTAAACTTATGTAAGTATTATACTTTCCCAGTATACCAAGATTCATTAATGCTGGCCCAATGAGGGCCCAACTTATTTTGCTGCTCGGTAGACAATCAAAAGGGAGTGCTATGCTTTTGGGTTTATAGCGGGGATTCATTTTGAAGTTTTTTTTTCTTCCTGAAACACAAATACAAAATAATTTGGTTCAAAAATCCCCCCCCCCCAAAAAAAAGAAAGAAAGAAGCGAATTAATCTCTATATGTGACTCATCTTTGATGTTGAACTCTGGTTTGTGTTCAGTGCAAAACTAAACTATATTACATAAAAATTCACTAGGGTGCGTAGCGTTTTTAAAAAGTGCTTATTTTTGATTTGCGTTTTTTCGGTGCCCATAAAGGTGCCTTTTTTGTATTCGGGGTTCGTAAAAAGTGCTAAATTTTCCATCTTTTAAAAAGAGATTTTTTTTCCCTGTCGATTGTCGTTCTAAATTACAAAAAATTCATGATTTTCACAATTTTTTGTGCAATATTTATCAGAAACTAGTTATTTTTTCATGATAATGTAAAATTCTTGAATTTTTTTTTTTTTTTTTTTTTTTTTTGATTTTCATTGATTTTTATGTTTATAAATTAAGAACTTTAAACTATAGAAAAAAATAATCCATTATTACTGCACAGATCCTAATAATGATTTTTTTAATTGGAAAGTGATTAAAAATATTTTTCAGTGCTTAAAAAGTACTTAAAAGGTGCCTATTTTTTGTTGATAAATCTGGCTACGCACCCTGACAGACAATTTGTCAACGACATACCCGCAATGAATATTGTCTAAAATTTTCTATTTTCCGTTATTTTCGAACATTCATTTTGGTGAAAGACAGCTCAACGAACTTGTCGTGTAAAAATAAATTTAAAAAACAAACTCACTCTAAAAGTTAGGGTGTTATGCTTTCCCCTTCCTAATCTTAAGATTGCCTACACATAATTCGGCCGAAGCATTATGTATATTATTCCTTATTTCTAAAAAGTAATTTGGTGTGTTTTTATCATATTGAAACGGTTCGTTGAATTTTTTCTGCTGAATTGTTCTTGTTAGTATTTATTTGTTGTAAACATATCAGCAATGCTGGAATTAGTATTGCTATTTTCCCCTAATTATTTTGCCTCAGCAGAGAGAAAATGGTTTTTGTTTCTAATTTTTTATTAACTTTTATAGTCCATTTATCATTAATAATGTTTTCAAAATTGACAATAAAATTGCTTGCAATCTAGTTTTTTTTTATTGTTATTATTTTTTAGGATTTATTAGACAATTTTATTATTATGTGTTTACTTTGTACTACAAAGTGCGTGAAACATTTCGATCAGAAAAATTCAAGGGAATTAAGTAAAAGAAATTGGTTTTGAAAATTGATATTAGTTATAATTCGTACATGATGTACTTTTAATCTTCAAACACTCAGGTTTTCTTTTTTTTTTAAATTCTTATTTTGGAGCTGTTTCCTAACGTTATTGCATGAAATAAAACTATTTTTGAATATTTTCCATAAGGTGTGTGAGAAAACTAGTTTTTAAATTCGAAAACTGTTTCACAAATGGACCATGCATTTATCAAATCATTTATGTGCTCAGTAAAAATAGTGTTCTTTTTTGTACTGTGCCTGGTTTTCTTTAAAACTAATACTTTAAATTTCGAGTAAAACAATGTTTCTATCCCGGGTTATCGGAAAATCCTAATATTTTCGTACTTTTTATGTTGTTTAGGAATTATTCTTGCTTTCCAGTAATTTCCGAAAACATCCCCGCGCAGCTTAGGTTGGAAAAAAAGTGTTTATGCATTTAAATATTTTAATAACTCTTGAGATAAAATCAGCAATTTCAAACGTTGTAATGTTAAAAAATATTAATAAGCCACAATTTTTGACTTATGCAGAAAACTGTAACTATAATTGTAGCCAGCCTGAAGCAGCATAGAGACAGCCATAATATATTTCAGCCATTTTTATATGCTACAAGTAAAGAGCTTATTTGTAGAAGGTACCAAGTCAAGTGTCATATTAATTGAGGTTTAAGTTTTAAAACATATTGTCTTATTAATTGAGGTTTAAGTTTTAAAACATATTGTCATATTAATTGAGGTTTAAGTTTTAAAACATATTGTGGTTATTTGTATGTATACTGCCGTGCAATTGAAAAATGAGCGTAAGCGGCAGAAAAGTTCAAAATTGAGATTTTTATGTATTTGGCATCTTTGTAGCGTAAGCTACATAAGCACAAATTAATGATGTTTTATCTGTTTTTTGAAATTCTATTTTAGCATTCGTAGCATTAGCAATAGAAGGAAAATAATTGTCAAGTCACTTTTCTCGGAATCAATCACGAAGCACTTACGTTGTTTTTTGAATTGCACGGCAGTATAAAAAGTTACTTAAAATCTTTCTCATCAAAAGTGCTCTATTAACACTAGGTTGCCTATAGGAAGCTTTGACTGCTTTTTCATTTGCAAAAAAATGTGCAAATAATAATGAATAAATTAATATTTTCTTTCCAAGTGAAGTAAATTTTTTTATTGTCAATATTTACTAATAACTTGTTATATAACTGTGAATAATATAAAAAATATTAAAAATTAATTAAACAAATTTCTTTACACGTTAGTTACTCTTTCACAATGCAGTCATTTTGACTGCTTTTGGGCAATATAGGTATATACTAAGTTTCAGTCTTTCTAGTGTTAAAAACCGTCTAGCTTTATGTTTTTATTGAAGAACTTGGGGCAATATAATGACGTGTCACACTTTTTGATTAATGAAATTTTTCCATCAAACAGTTCCTCAGTATGTGTCCAGATCGATACTTTATAAGTTTACATGGATATTATTTTTTCACGAAAAACGTTTCTTATACGATTTGAAAATGCATCGTATCATTATATTGCTCCAATTGCAAAATTACCGGATATTTCGATAACTAGCGTATATATATTATGAAAGTTTTTACTAAGAAAATCTGAAATCTTCCACTTATTCTTATTTAGTGTTAAAAAATTTTATTACGATGGTTGGTAAAGACTGTTTCATAAGCTATTTACAACTCTATTTTTATTTTATTTTATTTACTTCGCCATTTTGATTTTATGCAGTTATGAATCAAAATTATTACTATCATTCAATGTTTCATTTCGCATTCTCTGCACATTTTGTCCTTCGTATTTTCGAAAATTAATATCTAGAAGGTGGGTACAATGTATCACAATGGAAGAAAAAAAAATTGATTTTTTGGAAGATATTTTTCTTGCCGCGGAAACACGACTAGATTATAGTGATCTTAGAAATGTGGTGGGAACTTCCCCTACACTATCATCACCTTGAAATCACTGTAACCGCGATCTGTCAAATTATTAGCCATACCATTCAAGGCACGTCTTTCACTCTTATCTTTCAAAAACCATTTTCGAGCTTTCTTAGCAGACTGTCTGAAGCGCAATATTTTTTTTTTATCAACATCTTGAGCTTTCTACACCTGAATCCATAATCCAACCCTTTACCTTTGTACTTTTTATTTTTTCTTTATTTCTTCAGTAATCTCCACGAAAGCTCAAGAAAATAAAAGCTTTTTTCCTTTCTTAGAAATTCTGTTTCCTGTTTAGAAACAATAATGTTTTCTTTTATCACAGCATTCTTTGAAAAAAAATATTATTATTCAATCCCTCCCCCCATTTTTTAAAAGTTTTTTATCTTTTAATACTTAATTTCGAATGTATTAGGTGCTAAAAAAATTAAATCACATAAATTACTTGATTTTTTTTAAAACTAATTTTTGGCATGTGTTTTAAATATACTTGATTACTACTTGTGAGGCATTTAGTTTTAAAATAAGTTCATTTCACTAATTTTTAAATTAAGTTTTTCCAAATTTTTTAAATAATGTATTTCATTTTGTCAAGGAGTTTAATAATGTATATGACTGTCTAAAGCAGCGGTTCCTTAATGCTGTTCCACGGAACCCCTGGGGTTCCGTGAAAGAGTCAAAGAGGCACTGAAAGTAAAGACTTTAACAAAGTGTTTTTTTTTTTTTTTTTTTAATCTGTAATTATATTGACTTAACAACATACTTTCGTTGTAAGTGTGAAGTTTCCGTTGAGTGTAGTTTTTTCCTTTAATTAATTTTTTTAAATATTTATTTTTTACAAAATGATGGCATGTTGATCGAAATATTTTCATTTAAAAAAAAAAATAATACTTTATTATTAAATTAACAAGATTTTTTTTAAAATTCCTTCTATAAAATCTTAAGGTACCGCCCCCTTAATTTTTTTATTTAAGAATGATATGTTTTATGCTTAGAAATGCAACTTTTAAAATTTCTCGTTTCTGTTTGTTTAATATTAGATAATTAAACAGTAAATACTTATCAAAAATTGTATTAAGTGTGAAATTTTTTTTGGTATTCAAATTTTGAATAATGTCTTTTAAAATATCTCGTTTCTGTTTGTTTAATAATAGATAATTAAACAGTAAATACTTATCAAAAATTGTATTAAGTGTGAAATTTTTTTAGGTATTCAAATTTTGAGTGAGGTAAAATGTAAAATTGCTTGGTGAGAATTAATACGAAATTTAAATGATTATTGAGTTATATCATAACTGAACTTTCAATTAAATATGTTACATAACTATTTATTTTCAAAATGCCCGCCTTTAGCCTCAATGTAAACCTTTAAACACGTCACAAAATTTTCTGCTACGCATCGTATCTCACCTACTGATTCTTCGCACAAAGAGTTTTTTAAAGAACATCAAAATCTTATAAGATTTTAAACTAAGATGGACAGATTAAAGCCATTAGATTCAAGTCGGGGGAATAGGATGGCCATTCTTGTGCTGTAAGAAAATCAGAAAAGGTGATTTGCAGTATTCTGTCGGAAGATCCAATTTGGTTATTCGATTTTGAACTTAGTCCTAGTAATTTCTTGTTACCTCAGTAATTGCAAACCCCATGAAGCTATGAACAGTGAAAACAGTCGCAACACAATATCTTCAAATTTTTGGTGTTATTTAAGTATTTCATGCTATTTAATCCGAGATCTTTTAAAAAGTAATTCACGATAGTAGTAAATTAACTCTTCATCTGAAAAAGAACGTTTTTAGTCTGATTTCATAACTTTTATTTACTGTTTAGTTATCGCTAATTAATATGCATGACCCTCCAGCTCTAATGATTACAATTTGTGGAAATCTGAATGATAAATCAAAAACTATTGAGAATAATTTTTTTTTCCGAATTTTTATTACTAAACTTCATATAGAAAGGAGACTGGATACTTTAAAAGATTTCTTTTAGTTTTTTTTATTTGTATTTTACAAAAGATTTAAATTACGTCATCAAAAATTAATGATACAAATTTCATAAAGTATATCATTTTAATCTATCCCATTAACGTCAACTTTACCGAAGTTAAATATAATATGTTTACATGTCTTGATGAAATGAAATGTTTTTAATTCCATTTTTACGACGACAATTTAATTTATCCGTTCTTTTGAAAAGTGATTTCACAGAAATAAGGCCTTTCTTTTTTTGGTTGCACCAGAAATTGAATTGACTTGCACGTTTAAGTAACGGCTGAAAGTATTGATTTCTTGGGGCATTTGCGGAGAATATTTATCTTACCCGGGAAAGAAAAAAAAAATGTAAATCCTGGCAGTTGTAAGGATAAGTTGTCGAGGAAATTGTCATAAACTTATGCGTGAATAATTTCATTTTATCGACCAAGTTTCTTCAAGTTCTTGACAAGTGAGCCCTTCGCTGACGCTTAAAGTAAATCACTTTTAAAGAAAAATGTGCAAATATTTATTTAAAATTATTTTCGAAACTAAATTTTTTTCTTGTGTACAATGGAGAAAGAGACTTGATGCCTATTTATTTATTTAAAAAAATATATGTATATATTCACCAGCGTGGAAATGCCTCAGTGGTTTATTTGCTTCCTCTCCATCTTTTATTTTTCAATCAGACTTTGTTTATAGCATCGTTTACTTTTGTTGTCTTAAGTACATAATATCGTTTTTTTTTTCGGTATAGCCACTTTCGTGTTATTAACATATGAAATTGCAATCTTGTCATTAGTATGTACACAATAGCAAGTGTAACATAAAATTCTGATATCAACAAAATTTATTGTATAATGATTTTGAAATAATGAATATTAAAATTTTATACACGCCGGAGCATTTATCTCAGTTTCTCAGTTCATGTAAATAAAAGTTTCACTATCGTAACAAACAACGTTTGTTAAAGCAGAGAAAATGTGAATGCAGGGTTGCCACAGGCGACTAAAATGCAAATATTTTCAGCATGCGGCGACTTTGGCAACTTTTTTTTGCCTGAAAAGACTAAAAAAGCAACTATTTTCAGGAAAAGGAGACTATTAGGAGATTTTTCTGTACTCTAGCAATTTTTTTTAGCATAATTGTGTTGAAAACTTGCATCCCGCGAAATCTTCTGAAGACACTGAATTTCTTTTCTTAGGAAATGTAAAATAAAAATAATAAAATTTTAAAAAACTAAATAAATAATTAAAACATTAAAAAATAAAAAGTTTTAGATTACAAATTTGAGTCATCACTTTTTAATGCGTTCAATTTGCATAGATTCTAAGTCTATTTCATTTCTCGATCGCCTTTTGAGCGGCTATTGCTAAGAAATTCTGCATGATTTTTAAAATCCCAATTTTTAATACGATGCATGAATTTTGAATTTTAGTAATCACTATATATATATATATATATATATATATATATATATATATATATATATATATATATATATATATATGAGAGGGAAAATTTCTTAGAAAAAGTGTTTTTTTTTTAATGAAAAGTATTTTTTGAATGAATTCTAGTTATTAATTTTCTGCAAATATACTAATTTTTTTATATAAAGATTTAGTGCTAGAACACTAGCGTTTACATAAAAATTATCGTATTTACCACCAACTTGACTAAATGTATCATGGTATATGACAATTAAGTCATTTAATAAAATTTTAGGCAACTATTTTCATGCTTTAGGCTATATATTTGCTTTAGGCTACTAGAAGCAGCTATTTTGTTCTTTTTTTTCTGTGGCAACCCTGGAATGGCATTGAGGTTATGTTAGTGAGCTCAAACTCTTCAAACCCTGCTCCTTGAACAAAATTTTCAGTTTGAAAGGTTGTGAATTATCTACTTTACGCTCCTTACTTAAACGGCACAGGTTTTCTCATTTCGGAAGTTTAAAAACAAGTTAAAAGAACAAGGTTTGAAGATGTTGAAGACGCTAAGGAAACTTTAACGTCAGAATTGAAGAGAATTCCGAAAAGTTGTTCAATTCTTCAAATCTTGTTCCTTGAGCAAAATTTTTCAGTTTTAAAGGTTGTGAATTACCTGTTTTATTCTCCGTACTTAAACTCCGAAGATTTCTCTCATTTCTGATTTTGAAAAACAAAATAAATGAACAAGGTTTAAAGACGCCAAGAAAACTTTAACGTCAAAATTGAAGAGCATTCTGAAAAATTGTCAAACTCTTCGAATCTTGTTCCTTGAGCAAATTTTTCATTTTCTATGGTTTTGAATCATCTACCATACTCTCCGAATGTAACCACCCGCAGATTTTTCAAGGAAGTTGGTAAAAAAACAGGATAAGAGAACATGGTATGAAGATGTTAAAGACACCGAAGATAACTTTGACGTCAGAATTCAAGAACATTCTGAAAAGTTATCAAACTCTTCAAACCTTTCTCCTTGAGCAATGCTTCAGTTTCAAAGGTTGTAAATCATTTGCCATGCTCACCGATCTAAACCTTCTCAGATTTTTTTACGGTAGTTAAAAAACAGGATAAAACAACAAGGTTTAAGGATGTTTGTTGAAGGTACCAACATAACGTCCTTGTCAGAATTAGCGAGCTTTCTGAAACGTTGTTATTGAAGCCGTTAGTCGAGAACGTACAAAAACGTACCGAAGGACTTTACAGCAGGTGTTTGATATTTACAGCTTATGCAATGGCTTTCTTGGGTTGTTAGATGAGTTCTGGAAATTAAAGCCGCAGCTTGTAGTTTTGACAATGTTGCGTTAAAAATATTTTTGTTCTTAAATACGTAAAAGTGCCTTTTGTTTACATTTGATAATAGTAATTAAACATTTTGTTGATGTTCTATAGGACAACAGTTACAAATATATATCTGAATTGTCACTCCCTAATTGTCAGGAGTTTGTTCATGCACGTGCAAATATTTTCATGGTCACGCAAAAGTCATAGTCATGTTTAAAAGCATGAGACTATGACTATGCGATTTTTTTTTTTGCTTATATTTGTTATGAAATGGAATCAACCAATCAACTTTGTTCATATTTTTTTGAACTGGAATCAACTTCGATGTTAAATTAATTTAACATACTAGACAGTCATGCATGTTTTAAAGTTTAGTTTTGATCTATAAAACCAGTTTCGAAGCTTTAAATGCAACCAATGCTGACCTATTTCGAGGCAAATGCGCTTTTGATTAAACAGGATTCGGCTTATAGTAATTTTTATCACGTGATATGATTTTTTCTCATAGCGGCGATATTTCTATTATAGAGGGATACTGTTGTGTTTAATTCTATAGGTAAACAAATCTTTTTTGTATTTTAAATCAATCTTATTAATTTTTTTTCAACTTTAATTTCAACTTTTTTTTCCTTATTGACTTCATTTTACGGAATAAATTATTCTTTATTTTTTAACCACTATCACGCTTTTTTACATATTATTTGAGAATTTAACATTAAACTTATATGAAATTCTATAGAATTCTTTAAATTTCATATTATGTAGAAAATCTTCATTTTTTTTATATAATAGTGAAATTTCAAATTTAAAGTATTTTTTTTTCCTATTTATTATTGTATGAGTCTGAAACATTGAAGTTTTTATATTTAAAACCTTTAGTTAACGTATAGCTTGGAAACATATTTCTTGTAGTACTTTACAAATTTTTGATCTTATTTAAGAGAGAACTTGTATAAATACAATATTATTATATTTTCGGGTGTGAGGATTTCAAGTCTGAAATTAGTTTTCTTCCAAAAGAGAAATTTTTTTTTTAAAAAAATGGTCCTTTTAGTCTATATTTTTTTTATGAATATACAAGTTTATAAAGTTATAAAGAACGTTTTATACGCATATATATATATATACACATGTATTTATGAATACATATATATTCATGCCTTTTTCCTACCACGCCTTACGTAACAGAGAAGTGAAGACACTTAATATTCACTCGAGTGAATTTTAAAATATCCTTTTTAGGAACACATTATTCAAGTGTATAAAAAGCGTAATTTGTGAAACCAGCGATGCAAAAATATCTAAGATCAATGCAACAGGAAAAAAAAAAGCATAATCCATAGATAAGCATATTTTAAAACGCATAATTCATGCATATTTAAATGTAACTTTGTATATTAAGTGTGTTGTGCGTATTTTTAAGGATTATTTGTAATACATTCATATACTATGTTATAAAGATGCTGCTGTGTTTTATGTAATTTTAAAGTTCATATATTTTTTAATATTATTTTAAGTTTATAATTGTAATACTTTTCATAAACTTTTCCCTTTCCTCTAAGACTAATTGTTTTGGAATAAATTGTTTTTTTATTTCATCACGCTTTTTTTAAACTTATTATTGGATTTTTAATGTACCTAAAGTTATCGACTCAAATAAAGGTAAAGTAATGAAAAAGTAAAATTTTGATTTGAGATTTTTTAAAGGAAAAATAAGTTGTCAGACCTGCTTTCTTAGATTGTAGAGATAACGGCTGGCTGTAGTTTAGAAATCCTTCTGCTTTAGATCAATGAATTAAAATTTTTATACTCGCCTCTCAACGCCGTTAAAAGCCTGACAAAATACCTCAGTCATGATTATTTATTATTCTTTTACTTTTATAATTTAAATCAATGATGAAAAAACAAATAGTTAATATTATTGAAGCTCTTGAAAATATTTTAAGTAAAAAGAAATTTAGATTTAAATTAAAATCATGTCTCTTCGAATAAACATGGGTCCTACGCACATCGGACATCATTACGTACATTGTACCAAATGCTCCTTAGCGTTGTCACCTTAAAAAAAAAATTTTTTTTCATTACATTTAAATTTTCTATTTTCCAATTATTTTATACGTATGAAAAAATATTTCTCTTTATTTGATGAATGTTTTTTTTTCTAGTCTAATACTCCAATCAAATATATGCTTATAAAATCTTTTTTTTATATTTTTTTTAAAGTAAATATTAAGAAATTCATAAGCATTCTCTATGTTTAATATTCACGAACCTTTTTTTAAATTTTTCTTGTATCTAAATTGTTTTTTAAAGGATTGATACATATTTAAAAGTTAAAAACTTTAGGTTGATGTTGTAAATCTAGAAAGTATACTCGAGTCGAACTGCGCTGAATCTTATTTTTTTAATGTGTTTCCTACTTCGCTTCGATGTTTTACTTAAAGTTAAAAATAGCTTCTCATGATTTATTTATGACGATTAATATCTATGTAAAACGAGTTAAAATGAGAAGCTTTTATAAATCAGAAATATCGATTTATCATTAGGGGGGGGGGGATCTTGAAAGTTAAATGAATTGTAGTCGGTCGATCATGGTAAATTTAGTAAAATGTCTTCCTGGGATTATTTATAAATACTTAACTTCTCTGAAATACTTAGTGTGGTACAAAGTATCGATATAAGCCATAAATGGATTGTTTTGCGTGTTTATAAATTATTTTTAATCGTCTGAATCCCTCCACAGTTTTTTTTTAAACGGGGAAAGATAAAAAAAAAAAAAAAACTAAGCTGGATGTTAAAAAGCTGCATTGCTTTTTTTTAAAAAAAAGCTTTTTTAAACAATCGGTAAAACTAATTTCATCACTATTTGATTTAACATCTGAATCTGAGAATGATCTGATCAATCATTACTACTATATTTGTTTGTATTTTTAAATATAAATTGCTCATTTCTATTTTTTAAGATGAGAAAATTTAACATGGTTTTTCGAAATCAAATATTGCTATTATAACTGGTAAAAGTAACCCTTGTTGACCGTGATACAATTCGTTTCAATAAGGAGAAAACTATTTTAAATTGACCGTTCAAAATTAATTTAGTAACTCCAATATCTGAATCTAAGAATAATCTTATCAAATATTACTTTTACAGTTGTGTTTTTCTAACTATAGATAAGATCATTAACATTTTTTAAGATGCAATTCGATACAATTGATTTTTTTTAAAAAAAAATATCACCATTTATGATAACACCATATAAACAATCACCATTTGATGTACAGTTCAGAGAAAAAAACAACGGACCACCCTGAATAACTTTTGATCTAATTATCTTCACTCTTCTCGTTCTAGGACTCAATCTTATAAGGCTCGAGGGGGCAACCTCAAATATGCTTATTAATTTGTGCATACAATATTTTAAATTACGAAATCAGACACAAAAATGTACTTTCTCTGAATAAACATACCTTTTTTTTAAAATGAATTCGGAATTCTGACCCCCAAAATATAGGGGTTAGCCACAATCTGAGAAATATGGTCCCAATAGTTTGCTCAAGAGGGCGGTTAAAAGTTTGGACCCCGTAACGTTAATTTTATTATTTGCGTGTTTCACCATTTCTAGAGATATTTTTAAGCGAAGTGAAAAATATTTGTACTCTATCATAAAATTTGTTAATCCAAAGATTCAAAATATAACTTTTAGTAAATATTGTTTTTTATTGTATTTAATAACAGTTTGAAAAATTTTGAATCATAGGGTATACAATTTTTTCACACCATTTAAAAAAAAATTTAATTTTTACATAGCAAAATGCAAAATTTGAGTAAAATTGACTGAATAGTTCTTGAGAAATCGAATTTCAAAATTAAGGATTTTTTAAAAGAAAAAATTAAGGCTTTTTTTTAAAAAAAAATTATCCACGTTATGTAGCATTTATATCGGTAAAGGAGAAGTCGTACCATTTGTAAGTTAACCCTTTCCTTCAATTATTTATTTTTCAATTTTTTGACTCTGATGAGTATTATGCAAGATTATGCATAGTCATTTGTAACCGTTGAGTGCTTATTTTATTCGTATTATATTTTTTAAAAACTGTAGTTTTGGAGGAAATTGACCAAATCTAAATATTCTATTAATTTTTACCACCAATGTAGTAGTTAATGTAACAATTATCTGATTAAATATTATTAGTATAACTTTTGTGTATTTTTAAATACTGATATGTTCATTATTAGACGTTTAGTTTTAATGATAATTGCTTGCTGAACATTTTGCGATACTTGCCTTTATTACGAAATGTATATATTATTATTATTATTTTATTATAGTAGTTGATTTAATATTACTTTCTAAATGTCTACATTTACTAAAGAAACTTTTATTTCCTTATTCTCAATTTAATTTAAGACTTATTTATGGAATTGAAATATAGTAATAAGGAATTTACAAAGAGTAGAGGTTTTTAGGTTAAATGCCAAATTCGCAAAAATCAATTATATTTCCAAATACTGGGACTCAGCCAAGAAATTGATCAATGTTATGCCAACTTTGAGGACTCTGGAGAGGTTGCTGCAAGTTTTGTAGTTAGTATTTTACTTTGTTTTAATACATTCTCTCCCCCCCCCCAACTCAATTATTCAGTCTTTAAAGATTAAATCGTGTGTAAATTATAAATGAGTTGTCATTGTGCTATATGTACAAATAATAATGATCTACAAGAACAGGCATTTGTGATTCTTATAATTACAATTGTAAGGTTTGATCATAAATAATTTAGATTAATTTTTCTTATATTATAAGTAATTGCATAGTTTAGATTACTCGCAATTAGTGTCTTACATTTGCCCGACTGTGGTATTAGAATTGAGTTAGAAACCCGATGATTGTTAACCGTTGATAATAATTTTATTCGTTTATAAAAGTATTACTAATTATCTACTGTTAGGAATTGTTTGTTTCAAAACATTTTTATATTACATTAGACTTAAGTATTATAATGCAGATTTTATTTTTAAATCAAATTACTAATACTACACGTATTTCTACTACGTTTATTTATTTATTTATTTTTTTGGATGTTATTTGTTATTATTAGCCATTAGTTTTTATTTTTAGGTCATTTCAATTTCAAATTCCTTTGTTGCGTGCGTTAGTCACTATTTCAATAAATTATTTTATGTATATTTTATAATTAATACGGGCACTACCTCTTATGTTAAATACAATGATACATTATATTACGATATGCTGTTGTATGTCAGCCTTGCAAAACATTTATTTAGATTTAATACCCCCTCCCTAATTGGACAACTGTAAGTGACGTCATCGTAGGTAAATCCTGGCATTTTTCGATTCAGACGCCAATCAGGTTACTCACCTGCACGTGACGTCGCTTACGGGTATCTAATTAAACCTGATTTAAATCACAGGGTTAGGCCTTATTACTAAGAGTCACGAGTTGCAAGTATCCAACTGTGTATTATGCAGTCGAAATTATCGTATGGGCTCATCTCATCTTAAAGAATTCCCTAAGATGCATTCATACTGGCAGACATGAGAGAAACTTCCGGATTGGTTAACTTGTATTGACTCTTGGCATGTTTTCATTTTTGCATTCTGATGCTTTACTTCACACGTTTGTGTTGTGTGTACTCGTCACATACTAGTCAGTGAATACAAGAGCTTCTGCAGGAAATAATAATAACAAATATTATTCTATACTAACCATAGAATCCTTTAAATGCATGATGATCTTTCATTAGTGTAAAGAATGTTTTAAATGAATGCGAAGTATGTTTCATAAAAATTTATAAAGTATCTAAAGAATAAATTTTTAATTTCAATCACAGTTCTTTTTTTTTATAAATACCGGATTCGAAGTTCAAGTTGTAAACTTAAAAGAGTTAGATGAAAATTTTAATTGAGGTTTTATAAATCAAGAACCGAAACTCTATAAATGGCGACTTATTCTATTTTTAACCGAACACCCATTTTATACTAAATGTAAAATGAATTCCATTTCAATGAACACCCATTTTGCATAACGTAAAATGAATTCTATTTCAATGAAAGCCCGTTTTACATAGTGTAAAATGAATTTCATATCAAGAATTACCCATTTTGCATAATATAAAATGAATTCCTTTCCAATGAACACCCTTTTTACATAATGTAAAATAATAGGCTTTCACTGAAGATCACAATCAGCCAAAAAATAATTTCTTCAAACTTCTTTTTGTCAAAATATTTCACAAATTGATTAAACTTCTTTAACCTGTTCAGGCGAAGAAAATCAATTCTATTTCAATTACAGTAATTAATCATAAAATATGCTGCGATTTGTAAATTTTCTACACAAACTAAATTCCTTTCGTAAATACTTCGAATTCTTTGCTGTACAGAAATAATCACGAGTCCCTGAAGTGAAATAAAAAAAAAAAAGTTTTTAATTTGTCTCCTGCATAATTTTTTTTAGTGATCATCCGATAATCTTTTTCAAAATTTAATCCCGGTAAGTATTTTTATAATTATTAATTAACGGTAGGGGGAGTAGAGGGAAAAGTTTCAAATTCCTCTCTCTTTTTTCCACATCGAAAAATTTTCTTTTTATGCAAAATCATCCATTCCTGAATCCTCTTTGTGACTTATTAAACGGTGGCACTTCCTCGAATTACTTCACCAATCAATATAGTTACAGATTTATTTTAATTTTTTTATGTTATGTGTTTTTAAAATTTCTGAGCGCTGTCGTAACTGGCAAAGCTCATGCAATTGAAAAAACGTGTTTTTAAAAGCGTAATTCTTTGTCATTTTTTCTTTTTTAATTGTGTATTAGCGTTAAAGGATTCTGTTTACTACATCTCCAAGTTATTTATTTTCTCTTGTTGAAAAATATTTATTTTTATCCTCATTATTATGGGATTATTTAAATTGCGTAAATTATTGAAACAAGTTTTTATTTTGTGTGTTTTTGGTGCAAGCTATTTTATTTGTTGATTTTGTTTTAGTTTCTTACTGATTTGTTTCTTAGAGAAATAAAATGCATCTGTCATTCTTTTCCCTGTAAATACGGGAAAGTACCATACATGTGAACATGGGATAGTCCATATAATCACATGTACAGATAATTACAAAAAAGTATAATTCGAATGAACTGTGTATGATATTTGACTATATATCAAACATGTACAATCAAATGCGCGTATTTTGAGATCGTATTTTGAATGTTTTAAATATGTAATCACTCCATAATCTTATTTGGAGAGAAATGGTACTTTTAATGTCTGACGACCAGCGGTTCACCTAGTATCTAACCTGTATCTAACAAAGTTAGACAGGGTGCGTAGCGTTTTTAAAAAGTGCTTGAAGGTGCTTATTTTTGATTTTCGTTTTTTAAAAGCCCTTAGAGGTGCTTTTTTCATTGGGTGTTTTTAAAAAGTGCTTAATTTTCCCTTTCTCAAATTGAGATTTTTTTCTTTCCTATGTTGATGTTGATTTTCGCTTCGAATTATGCAAAAAGACGCAGTTTACATTGTTCTATTCAAATTTTTCACAATTAATTCAACCCCAATCTATTTTGGCGTATTGTCAGTCTTTCCAACTCTGCCTAATTATGAAATTTTTTTTAAACTGCTTAAAAATATTTTTTGAGTACTTAAAGAGTGCTTAATATGTGCTTATTTTTTCTTGGATAATTTGGCTACGCACCTTGTTAAAGTTTCGGCAAACAGCTTTAAAATTGTCAAGATTGGGGTAGTGGAAGCGGATAAAGTCATTTATCAAATTTGGTGAAGCTTCTCTGAAAATTCGCTTTCTTACTTGGCATCAAAATCATGTTAATTGTATCGAATTATGTTTTGTTTCGTAAGTAATAATTTGCGTAAATAGTTTATTAACTGACTAAGCTCTCTGAATGTGAAGATATAATTTTATTTTTATTTCGTTCACAAAATCTTCTAAGCTTCTACTAGACTTAATAATAACTTCTTAGCAAGAAAACTAATCTTTTATTGTAAAAATTTACTGTTATTATTACAATTTTAGACACTTTTAAACAGTTCCAGAAACATTCTGAAATACACAAATTTCAATAACCGTTAACACGTTGAATGCCATGGGGATCACCGGTGACCGGTGAAGCCAAGTTTATTACAAACACTTAATTCGAGTAAATTTTGAATTTTTTTATATTATTATTGTTACTAAATCGGTTTGAAGAAATTAATGCAGTATAGAACACACAAAAATAGTTTTATTTATATACACAGAGATTCCAACTCGCTCCAAAGAGCGAATAAATATTTTCAAGTGGTTGTTTATTAGTTGTGATTCTTGGTTTAATAAATTCAATTTAGTAGATTTTCATCCACCACTATTTCTAAACAATTCGTAGGCTTATAAAATTGACCACTTTTTTCAGATATGTCATGCTAAACCTTTTAAAAAAACTAGCAAAATCGGTCTAATATTTGCAGATTTAGTTTGTAGTTATTTACTGTTTGGCCAGACGGGCAAGCCATGTAAAATTACCTTGGCATTCAACGTGTTAAGGAGCCCAAAGTTTCATCCTCTTTCGCGCCTTAACTATTGAGATCATATTATTCAGCTGCATTGATACTACTCCCGCTCCCACATTTTGATGGTGAGAATGCATGTTTCTTCGGAGATCATACATTTTTGTGACTGATTTCGTAAATGCAGGGATTAATCATGTGCATAGAATTAAATCGGTAAAAGGCATTTTGTAAAGCAAAGGGTATAGATTTACTGAAAGGCATTTGTGAAATAACCTTTAAATGATCAAGAACTGCTAACTGGATGGTAATACACTCAGAAAATATCGAAACCTATTTTGCTAGCATATCATATCTGGATATTGTTCCTGCCGAAGCTATAATTAGTTATTAACAATTAACTAAAAAAAAGTTTAGTTAAAAGTTTCATTGTTAACGATGATACTAAAGTTGTTCAAATTCTATATACATAAAATTTGAGTTAAAATAGTAATAGTTATTGTGCAGCTGTAGTGCGGCGTAAATAAACTACAACAAAACAGTCATGTATCAATTCTCCTAAGTAACACATTCTATATTCTTTCAGAAAGATTCTTTCTCAAAAATTTCAATTCTTTCACTCTATATTTCTTACTTAACACAACGATAGGCACGAAGCCATGTAGAATATAAACAAACTAATCATGCATCGAAGTTGTCAGGTGCACAAAACAAAAATGTATCACTGCAATAAAATGCATATACAAATGATAATCAAAGTTAAATAAAAGGTGTAGAAAAGGAAGAGGAAAAATTATATTTCAACAAGTTTGATGCGCGTTACGGCTTTGTTTTTAATTTTACTTCACTTTAATTAACATTCTAACTTTAGTGGAGAAACTTAGCTTAACTTTTAACTCGCCAATTTGCTTATCAACGATCAGCTGGCTCTGACGTCATAGGTCACATGTGTGGGTATCCGTGATCTTTTTGAAGTGTAAGTACCCAATTAAAATGCACCTTTTGATGGTTTAATGAAAAATTTTGCAGCAATCCCTAACTTTAAGAACACGTTTATCATGCTGATTTTTCTTCCGTATGCTTCGAATCTCATGAAGGTAAACTCCCCAACATAATTCTAAAAATGTCCGTTTCATTCTTTTTGTGTCCCCCAAAAAAATAAGAAAATGGAAAAACGAGATATAAGTAGGCATTGTTCTAAGCAGGACATTCGCCCTCTCACACTTCTTGTTCCTGTTTCTGAAGAAAGAAAAAGTTTGTAGCGAAGTGTGCCTTTTTTTTTGTCTTCGCTCTTTGCTGATTTGTTCCATTTACTTTTCATAATGAAATGGAAAACGTTTTACTTACTTTTTTCTTTTTGTGTTTCAATTGTGTGCCACTAAAAATGTGTAATTGCTGTCATAACTTTCTGCCTTTATGTGAAGCGTTTAGTAAGTGTCCGTTCTCTCTTTTTAAAAACCTTTTTCCATAAATAGGTGCACTTGATAAATTTTGCGCGTTTGGAAGAAGAAAAGGAATGTGACGCATGATGAGTTTAATAATTTAGAAATACAGAAACAAATCTATTATGTTTGAATAGTGTAACTTTTGTATTATTGGTCAATATTTTTCTGTGATGTGTTAAATCGGCACTTTGGTTTAGCACCATTTGTACTGCTTTATATTATTCATTTCTTTTTTATTCTTTTTTATTTTAAAAAATATGGAAACGAATCTGATGCCTTTGAACAGTTTAACTTTCAACTTCAAATCATTGCTCAATATTTTCAATTTTATTTCTGCAAATTATTGTTTAAGTTAGTAAGGAATCGCTTCTTGATTTTTGCGATGTTTGCATCTTTCACCGTGTTTCCTTAATAATAGTTAAATAAAATTGATTTTACTGAAATGTTCTTTCTTTTTTTTTTCGACTGAAATATTTGACTTTATCTTTTATGCTTTAAATCTTTATTTTCCAAATTATTTAAAAATTGTTTAAGATGCACGACACTTTTTTGTTCTATTAAATATGTCTATTTTTTACTTTGACAAATATTTTTTATTCTAATTTTGCATAAAATTTTTTAATTTGGGCACCACATTATAAAATTTTAATTTTAAACATTTAATGCTTTGTTTCACTACTAGTTTAAAATCTTAATAGATCAATAAAAAATTTTGAAAACTTTCTTGCAAATTTAATCGTAATAGAAAGCTTAGAATTGGGGAGCTAGGAATCATAAAATGGCGTCCTCGAACTAAATATCATCATAGGTGATATTTAATTTCAAATAATCATGTGTTGTCGACTAGTAATGATAAACGGAAAGTCATATTGCAGGGACAGACAAGCTCCGATGGGATATTTTGCTCCGTTACTATGTGTAAGTAATATTAGTGAGATTTAAAATTTCCTTCGGTGCATAAAGGGTTAATTTGGGGGTAGTTAACATGTTGAATGTCACGGGGGCCACCGGTGACCGACGAAGTCAAGGTTATTAGAAACACATAATTCGAGTAAATTTCTAATTTTTTTATATTATTATCGTTACTAAAATGGTTTGAAGCAATTAATGCAATATAGAACACACAAAAATAGTTTTATTTATATGCTCAGAGATGCCAACTTGCTCCGGACAGCGAATAAATATTTTCAAGTGGGAGTTTATTAATTGTGATTCTTGATTTAATAAATTCAATTTAGTAGATTTTTATCCACCACTGTTTCTAAACAATTCGTAGGCTTATATAATTCACCACTTTTTTCAGATATGTCATGCTAAACCTTTTGAAAACTAGCAAAATCTGTCTAATATTTGCAAATTTAGTTTGTCGTTATTTACCGTTTGGCCTGACGGGCAAGCCATGTTAAAATTAGCGTGGCATTCAAAAATGGCGCATGCACTTTAGAAGTAATGGATTTTTTTCAGATTTCAATTAAGTGCTAAAATTAAAACAAACGTCGATATTTAGTGTATTTTTTGAGTTCTACTACAAGCTATTTTTGAAAACAAACATGTCTATTTAAATATTCTTCTTATTTGGATCGCTGAACGTTAAAATAGTATTTAAAATACGGAAAACCTTGGAATATAAACGTATATTTACTTTCAACCACTATTATAAATTTATAGAACCCCTGGCGACTTTTTTAAAAAAAACTATATACCTGTAAAATCTGTTAATGAAAAATAAAATAAAAATATTATTAAACTAAAGTACGAAGTAATTTGCACAAAAGTATGACGTTACTTATTTATTTGGATTGGTTAATAATACTTAAAAGAAAGAAGAAAAAAAAGCAATATTTAAACGAGTAGTTTGAAAAACAGAATCAAATGTAATGTCCGTTTTCTTAAATAGGGATAGGTCCGTACACTGGTACAAAATTTATGGTCCAATTGTCTGGACTCATTAGTTATTTCTTCTTTCTGTATATCTTTAATTTCAATATTTTTTTCTAGAACAGTCTTATTATATCGTTTTTAAACTTATCGTCCAAAACTGGGTTCTAATTGAGGCTTTTTTTACTTTAACATGCTCAAAATTGAGTTGAGCAGATAATTTATAATTTAGTTCGCGATTAAAAATAATTTGCGTACTTGAAACGATGCGAAACAGAAAAAAGTTAGTATATTTGTTGTATGGTGCAAGCCCGCCGCCTGAAAAAAAATTAAAGACAAAAAACACGTAATTAATTTTAATTTTTAATGGCGATTACTATTTTTCCGCATAATATATTATTTCTATAAATTATAGTTTAAATCATTGGGATATGTTTTTCACTTTATGAAATTTCATTTTATTTTTCAATGTTTTTCATTAATTATTATTCTTATTGGAATGAATATTTTTAGAGTCATTATTTGAATTATTGCTTTTTCTCTTGCAGACTTCTAAAGATGGATCTCAAAGATTAACAAGCTCCTGTCCTGCTTTGTATATGACATCGGGTAAGCTAACTGTGTGCATCTTTTCTTGTGGTTTTGTGTTTGATCTAATCGTGTATATGAGTTGACCAAATGAAAAATGGACAAGTGCAGGCCAACTATTACGCTTTCTTCAAAGTATTTTATCGAGTGATAGACATTTAAAGGCAAAACTTTCAGAATTTTTGGTTTTTGCCAACATTTTATATGTCTTACAGATAAAGTTTTGGAACAAAATAGCGTTGCATATGAACTTTTATATCATTTATACATAGTAGTGTGGAAGATAATTTCAAATGAATAAAAAATAATACAATTAAACATAAATATCTCTACCACTAGAATAAAAAGCGTGAGAAGTTTGCTGCCCTGCAATTGTGACAGCGTTAGAAATACAGTAATAATAGCAGTGTCACCGTTCATGGTTATAAAGGAGTACCGCAAATTGCCTGTTACTGATTAACCAGTTCAGATAAGAGCATTTTAAGCGAAAGTACAGTATTTCTTTTATTTTATTAATTTTTTTATGAGAGAATTGAACCGTTCTTTTTCTCACACTATTGCATCGATGTACAGAGTTGATATCTGTACACTTCAATTTTATTTTATAACTTGCGTTGCAATTCTGAGTTTACAACTATCAATTTTCAACACCATTTGCAATTTTGAACACATCCCCAATTATATTATTATTATTATTTTGATAAGAAAACTCTTAACTGTATCAAGCATTGGGACAAACTGGCCTTCAGGGAGTGTTCTTTTTGATGGAACAAACCCACATTTGCGTTTCATAGAGAGAAAAACCTCCCACGGTTTGCCTGACGGCAAGAGGATTTTTACCAATGATCCGTCGACTACAGAAAAAATTTTACGTCAGCCCTACAGTGCGGTGTACGCTTCGAATTTATTTTATTGCCGTCGTTGAACAGTCGACCCAATTTTTGGGTTTGCGACTACTAATGTCCAATTCAGTAGCATTGTAATTTTAAACCCAATCCAGAAGACAAGGAAACTCAATGATCAAGTATTGGGAGAAATTTGCCTTTGTATAGGACTTTTTGATAGAACTAACCCGCATTTGCGTTACATGGAAAAGGAAACCACGTAAACCTCCCACGGTTAGCCTGGCTGTAAGGGGACTCTAATCCATGATTCATCTTCCACTGAGGGTATTTTACGTCAATACTGTGGTCGGTGCAAGCCGGATGCGGAATTCGTATCGACCAGCCATCGCTAGGATTCGAACCCGGTTCACCTCATTGGCAGGCGAATGTACACTTCGATTGTCATTAATTATTTTATCAACAACAGCGATGGATTAGTTGAAACTCATGTTAGTTGGTTTTCCTGGGGGTTAGTATGATGTACACCGTTCTCCAAAACGTTAACGCCATTTGTTGATAGCTGTTAGTCCTCGACAGTGCAAACAACCATTATTCGACTAAAAATATCCATATTACTCTCACCATTTGCCAATAAAAATCGTACTGATCGTTATTATCTATTGGACGGATACATCTTAGTCTACTTAACATTCACTTTAAATGTTCTCATGTGAACTGGTTAAACAGTTGTACGCAGCATTCGGTGCACTCCTCATACCTTAATTTATAATCTTAAGAGTAGCGCTATAGCATTTCTTGAGCTAGGCAATCCTTATATCTTCCTTAACTGAGATTAAAACCTCTTAGCTCCGTAAGAGCCTTGTGCCTGTACAATCTTAGAATTTCTTAGTGTTTTTCTCCTTCGTTTATTATAAAATTTTGATATTATTTTAAAACACAATACCTTTTTAAAGGATTAGCGGCCAAGTCCATAAATTGGGGAGAAATAAGAGGAGTTTAGGTTTTTCCTGAAAAAAATTTTATTGAATTTACTCTCTTTATTTATGTAACTTTACTCTGTACCTCCTGTTACTGTAAAATTTTATAAATGCTTTATGTACTTTCATTAAAAAAGAAGAAAAACGAAAATTTAACTGTTAAATCCTTTAGTCGGAAATTATGAAAGAAAATTTAAGCTTTCTAACTAAACAATTTATCTAAAGTAATCGATAGAATTATATGGTATCTTATCTCTTAATCTCATAGTGCTTCCTCTTTAGTATAGCACTTCAAAAAATATTGTTGAGTAAATATGAAGAATTTTTGGCAATATAACGTTAACCCAAGTGTCATCCAAAAAAGTAATTTTTCATATTTTTTTGAGACAAAAAAATCATAAGTTTGCGAAGTTTCGAATATAACATCAGAGTGCATAAAAACATCCTATTACTAACATGGAATTCGTGGGTATTTTTCTTAAAAATTCTCCTGGACAATTTGAATTTGTGACTTCCCATTTTATTGCCCCAATGCCGTCATAAAATGGTTACTGTTAGTTTACTACCCAAAATTAAATACAAATGCGTACGAAATTAAATAATTGTTCAGCTTTCTTTTGCATCAAGGTCTCGATTAAGAAAGAGACGAATATATATTCGTATTTCTTACGAGACAATAAAACAGTTCATTAATTACAACCATTCTATATATTTCTTCACTGTCTTAAATTTTATGATGCTCATTAATTTTAAGAAACGATCAAACATTATTTGAGAAGTTATATATTTTTTTGTTTTTATTTAAAGGAGACGGCTCCAGCGTATCTTTGGATGGAGCTGCCATCACGATGCGGAACATCCAACAGAGGAGGACATCCTTATCTTCCAATTCTTTTGATTCTGCTTTTATCGAACCATTTAATGTCAAGATTCATGTCAATGATCTGACTCCTGCCCCATCTCAAGAGTGCCTCAATCTCTGCTCTCCTCCCAGCGAAAGCGACTGCTCGTTCACAGGAAAGTCGTTGTATGAGGATACAAATGTTTCTAAAAAGTCTAACATTGGTGGTACAACCTCGAAAAGACTCGCTAAGCGGTCCAGCAAGAAAACACCTACACGACGACAAAGTTGGTCTTCCTTAGGTGCTGGAGGAACAAATTATGCTGACGATAAACATCTCTTGCAACGGAGGTATGCAGAATCGCTTGGAATTTCTTTTGGGTATTATATTTTGCAAAATCACAATCATTGCAAATGGATTTGCAATTGGCGTACTAAAGAATTCTATGTATTCAAATAGATTAGTTATTGGTTTGGTTGCAACGTTGCATCAGAGCAACACTAATGGGCTATAGGAACGGTTTGGGATTGATCGTTAATGATGATATAATGCCAATACTAGCGCATGCCCATACTGCACTACTACCGTATTAAGGCTGCATTTCGGAGGCTCAGTCGTATTATGAAATGATGCTTATTCGCGAATAATATGCTATTTTTATAACTGCTGTAAGTATGCAACTGTTACTCATGACTGTTAGATGCAAAGCCAACGCTGTATTTTGAAAATGCCGCAAAACGTCAATATAGAGAAAAGCCACAATTTTATGAAAATGAAAAGCGTTTGTAGTCTAATTTTTTTAACATTTAAAAACTTATTCCAATGCTGCACTACCTGGGCTTATAAAAATTTGCAAAAACTTAGAATATTGCAGTGATTTTGATAATTTTCATCTAGGTTGAAAAAAGTCGTCAAATTGGCGATTTAGTTGAACTTTTAAAATATTTAAGTTATTTGTCTGTTCTAAAGCCCAGATAATTCTTCACGGTAAGATTATGTATATAGTTTAAAATCATCGCATTGCTTCAAGTGGCAACTGTGGCTTTTTCCCCCCTTGACGACAGAGCTTCGAAAAACAGCGTTAATTAATAGGGCAGGTAGTGGTAGTAATCACCCAGGCATTCCTCAACAGCCCAACCATGTATGGACGTTTCCGATTCTGAAATCAACGGAAGCAATATATTAAAGTGGACTCCGAACCACTGAGATACAATCAAAGAAAAGTGCAGTCGAAAAGTCGAATAGAACCCTGACCCTAACTGTGTTACTTGAAGACCACTCTGTCTGGAGAGCTACCTGGATTTGGCTTTGGTATATTATAGAATTGTATGCATTCACTATATGCGAGATCTCATGAAAGTAAATATATCACGTAGCTATAATGGTAGGCAGTCAATATAAAGTTGAATTACTAATCGCGTATGCATACACAATACTCAAGATGTTATAAAAGTAACATTGCTACAACTTGAAAATGAAAATCAGTTGAACCCACCATGCGAGTTGGTCTTGGTAAGTCACAATCATACCGCAACTAGTGTCAAAACGGTCCGGTTCACGTGGTAATATTTTAAGAGGGTGCTATACCGTGGGAGAAACTTTTCATTGCGAATTCTTTTTTACCTATATAGGTAACATGGTGCGTAGCTTTTTTAAAAAGTGCTTAAAGGTGCTTATTTTCGATTTTTTTTTAATTTAAAAGTCCTTAAAGGTGCTTTTATCATTGGGTGTTTTTAAAAAGTGCTTTATTTTCCCTTTTCAAAAATTAGATTTTTTTCGATTTTCGCCTCGTATTTCGCAAAAGCGTTCTTTTCACATTGTTCTATTCAACGTTTTCACAATTCATTTCACCAAAAACGTATGAAAGCGCCAATCATTTTACACGTTTGATGAAATACTTGCGAGACCCGCATGTACGTACGTCTACTGAGTTGGGTTCGGTGAGATTTCTTGAAACTCTGCTGCATTTTGCAAGATATTCTCAATTTCAGACTTCATTTTCCACCCTCTGTTATTGAACCTAAAAATCTCGATCTTTTTAGCTTGTCTAATATAATCAAGAAAAGAACTATTTGTCAGAAACTAGTTATTTCATCATGATCATGTAAAGTCTTTGAAAACTATTTTGAATTTTGTTCATGTATATAGTGCATAAAAATATTTTTTGAGTGCTTAAAAGGTACTTATTTTTTGTTGAGAGATTTGGCTACGCACCTTGGGTAATGTAAAGAAGGAAAAAAAATGAGTTCAGGTAAACTGAGAGTAAACCATGAACTTTCAAATTCTGAAAAAATGTTTTTAAAATATCAAAATATAAACAAATTATTGCAGGATTACGCAGTGGGGAAGTTATCATATAGTAATTTGTTTGCGTTTTGATATTTTAAAAACGTTTTTTTCAGCATTTGAAAGTTCATGGTTTACTCTCGGCTTACCTGAACTCACCTTTGCTACACTTTAAATTACTTACATAGGTGAAGGAAAATTTGCCATGAATTTTTTTTACACGGCATAGCGTTGTTTTTAAGAAGGACCCTTTTAATGACTACTCCTTTTTGCTTTTTCATGTTTATACGTAAAATGGTGTGAGTACTATTAGGGGATTATAATTAAATATATTTTCAATCAAAAATAATAGGATTTAACAAAACTTTTTTCGTATTTATGTCTAAAAATTATGTACAGGATTCGAAACGAGACCTGTGGAATTAACTTAACAAACTAGTTATTAACTGTAAACAGTAGGTCAATACAGGCAGATGCACCGTACTACTCTATCTTAATTTTTTTTTTTTATTCTTTCTTTTCATTTTAATGGAATAAATTTTAAAAATATTTCGTGGGAATAGGTGTAAAGCTCTATTTTGCTCACGCCTAACTTTTTCTCTAAATAAGATTTTTTTTTTTTTTTTTTTTAGTTTGGAGAATTAGTAAATTAAATTCATATAAGCTTTCATCAAATTCAAATGTTTGCTTAGCAGACAATATATGACGATTTTTAAAATAATTGTTGAACTTTTTAACTTTTGATGTTAAAAAGTATTTAATTTAGCATCCGTTTGTTTTTTGATAATGATTCCCAAATTCATTTACTTAGTATTATAAGTGATTCCAAGCATTAATTTTTTTGTTAAAACCATTATAAAAATCGAAATACAAACTTAAGTTAGTGCTGCACTATTGACTTAAATAATAATTAGATTTTTTTTCTAGTTTCATTTGGGTTCACGTTTCATTTGCTACATTGCATTCATTTGCTACATTACACATTTGATAAGAAATATCTCATCTAAAAATCATGAATTTTATTTTGCTGGGTTTGTGCACATGTTTCGAAAATGTTTGTGCAAGAATTTTATAGCAGCGTTTCTCCAAAATAAGATATAAATAAAATTCCCCGTTGTATTGGATATTGAACTCAATTGAATCTTATTGGTAATGTTTGAATTTTATTGGTAATAAGGCTTTTATTTGCGTACTGTTGTCCATCCAAATTGCCCCATAAGTTTTCTGTCGGATTAGGATCAAGACTACCGTTTGCCAGCTTAATATTTTGATTTTTTTCATTTTAAAAAATTGTTCGCAGTGTTGAAATTAAATAAATTTTTTCCACTTTTTTATTTACTTGATAAAGTAAAACTTATTTCAGTCGCTGCACTATTTTAATATTATTGATTTTATGCAGTGTTTCATAAAAATGAGTGATATTTGGTTCGGTTTTATAATTTTGTTACACACAATTATAGGAAGGAGTCTTAACAAATCGTCAAATGGTTTTGATAAAAATAATAAAAATAAATAAAAGAATTTAAGAACTAAGGATAAGTTACTTGTATAAATAAAAATGTGTTCAGTCAGTTCCTCATCAAATCAAAGTTTTAATTCAATTACAGTGAAAACTGTTAAGTTAACCAAATCTGTAAGTTGATTACCTGTCAAATTTGAAAATAATTATCAAATATCAAACTCTTAAAACCAATTTAATTTACCCATTATAAGTTAAAAATTTAATTATTCTATTTGATCAACTCAATAAGTGATCAACTTACGCTATGATCAATTTACACTGCAATAGGAAGGCGTCTTACCAAATCCTAAGGAGGTTGTATAACCATGAAATGTTATTAATACATGCTTAAGAAATTATGAATTTTTGTTTTTGTCTTATCGTTAAATTACTGCGGTAAAAAGGCAATTTATTTTAATAATTTAGCCAGCACTGTTTGTTAATTTATCAGTGTGTATACATGAATAGCATTTTTACACAATAAAAAAGCACTTTTTTATTCAATTTAGAGAAATATTAATATTTTATCTAGGCATTTAAAGTTAGAGCACAATTTTAAGATTCGATTTATTAATTATAAAATGTAAAAAAAAATTTTTGCGATAGAATCGCCTATTCTTTCAATAGCTTCAAATTTATTGTAAAAAAAAATTTTTTTTTTTAATTATTTATTACTTTTTTTGTCTAAGGAAGTAGGATAAGGAAGACCCTTCCAAATAGAGTTAGTTGCCTGTCTGCTGCTCGATTTTTTTTAATAGAATCTCATGCTCTCTACTCCTCGGCCTGTCAACCTTACTTATTTTGTTTGTTTTGTTATATAAAAAAAAGTGTCCAGATAATGGATTGTTCCTGAAAACGTCCCCCATTATTATTATAAGATACGGCCCTGAAGTGTTTGCCATCTTTAAGATACTCTTCAGCTGGCATCTTTCGTTTTCTATTTACCTCTTATCAAAAAAGAATATGTCAGTATATTCTCCTTCAAAATATTATAACGAAAACAAAATGTTAGCTTAAAGGCAAACACCCCTATAAAATTTTCAAGGAATTTGTATTATTCTTTATATAGTACAGAATTATTCTAAGTATTCGATTGTATCTTACTGTTCGAAAATTTTTCGAGTGCATTTAAATTTAAAAAGAAAATAACTAAAAATCGCTAATAATTTATTTAGGCATTTAATTACAATTGAGTAAACAAGTTTTATTATTGTTGACAAAAAAAGAATCATTTTATGTAAATAATTCAAAAGATGTGGAGAAAGACTAAAAAATTAGCATATTTTAGGAAAATAGAAGCGTATTGAAAGACAAAGGCTTTAAAAAGTAAGACATATTTTAAGGAAATCGAGGCATATTGAAAGATAAAGGCTCTAAAAAATCGTTTACGTTATACGAACGCTAAAGGCATAACTCCTGTTTTTTTTTTTTTTTTTTTTCCCCTTCCTTCCTGTAAATGGATGTAATAACCCTCTCAAATTAAAAATGCATTATTATTATTTTTTTCTTCTAAAGGACGTTTTTCGTAATCGCGGGCTGGATAACATTCTCAGTGATTTACGTAATGCCATTGATGAAAGCGTTTACAGCATCTATATATTTTTTTCTTTTTTGCATATTTCGCCATATCTTTGAAACTATTTACGCGTATCGAAAAAATTTCGTATAGAATTATAAACCTTAATTTATTTACCTTAATTGGAATCAGTTCCCGAAAAGGAACTATATCTTTAATATATTTATATTATTTTTATTGTAGAATTAACTTTTTAGATTATTTCTAATATGCATTTTTTTTTTAAATATATAATTTAATCCAAGCAAAAAAAAGCGGCTATAAAATTCAAAGGATCTATCGATATCATTAGGTTTGAAGAAAAAAAGTGAAAGTGACTATAAAGAAAGTGACTACTAAATTATTAGAGTCTACTAGCCACTGGCTACTAACTGAAAAGTTAAATTTTCAAGTCTAGTTGTGATTCTCTCCACTTTAAAGGAGTGAATATTTATTTTTTTAGCATTTTTGTATTATTTATTAAATATCATGCAAAATTTGTTCAGTTTATTTGAATTGTTTGAATTAAATTAGTTAAACTGTGTTTGAGGAGTATTTAGTTATTTTTTATTAACTGATACATTGTTTACTATTTGAAGGTGGAGTCTCAGCAGTTTAGACTCAGAAACTGAAGATGCATTTTGCAAATCAAATACAACTGCAAGTTTCAGGTCTAAGAAGTATTCCACAAAAAATATTAACCTCTCACAGATATCTAGGGAAAAGAAGCAACATTTTTCTGGTAAGTAATCTGAAAAGTATGTTAATATTTTTTCAAACTGAAATTACTTTGCAAAAATATAATTTTTTTTACCGAAAAGCAAACCCATTAAACAGTTTGAAAGGAGCAATCTAAAATTATATTTATCAAAGAAAATTTTTGATCAACAAACCTATCTAAAAATGATCAAATCATCTTTAGATATGAGTTTTTTTTCTCTCAAGTTTTCTTGCATTTATTTCATTGTAGCTTCTATGATTTTTCTCTTCATTTACTGAAGACAAATCTGAATACTTTAATCTGCATTTTTATATTCATTTTTATTTTGTTCCTGTAATATATAGGAAATTACTTATAAAACTCAACATTGAACTGCTTTAAAAAAATTTAAAAAAAAAATTCATTCTGAATTATTGTTTTTCTCTTTAACATTCCCTATTCATAAAAACAGCATAAAGTGTCCTAATCGCAATGGACTAATTTTTTTGAGCACATTTTCTTTCAAACATAGGACATTAGCAAAGTTAGCCTTCAGTATGTTAATATTACAAGCATAATTTACTGGAAAAAAATTTTTAAATCATTTATATGTTTGTTAAAGTTCTGTAACCATGTTCCACCTCGCTAAAATGTACTGGAACATTGCACCGGCACAATCCAGTCCCACTGCACCCCAGCATATCATGATCTTTATATCTAGTAATATGTGTAGCTGCTACCCATACTCTTATATTAGTCCTATAGGTGTGTATACTTACCATTATTTGTGTATTTAATGATATTTTTTTAAAAATAGAATTTTCTGTATTTCATCAATTATCCATATTTAGAATTTAAGTGCATGTTAACAGGTTCTAAACTTGATTCTCAAACGACAATGATGGCTATCGAATTTTTCTCCTTTTACACTGTTTTTGAAGCAGTGTTTAAAAAAAAAATAATAAAAAAATTCCATGAAAACAAATAGTTTCTTTTTTTTACTCAAAAAATTGCTTCTACTATTGGCAGAAATGTAGTTTTTCTGTTTATAGTGTTTAAATATAGTTAATAGGATAATATGTGTTTCTTTAGACATTGATAACTTTTGTTACCTAAGTTTTTCTATTAAAAACTTAGAACTTGAATCTATAAAAGCAACTAAACTGAAATTCTATTTATTTTCTTTAGTGATGATAATATTTTTACTGTTAAATATTCTATAAATAATATCTGTAATTGATAATTTGGAAGAAAAAAAGAAAATACACATACTTTTTGTGAAGGATTTTGTTTTTGTGAACTTGAAAATAATCTATTCGCAATTTTCTTAATTGGAAAAAGTAGTGTGATTATTAGCGTGTTAGTAATAGGGTTTCTTTAGCTAGGGCCCTATTTTTGTGAATCATATGTAAAAATAAGACTCTGTTTATGTGAAAAAAACACAAAAATTAAGTCTTTTAACAATTTTAGTATTGTTAGAAGACTAAAATTGTAAATTAAAAGCGTCATTGACTATGTTTTTGAAAAAATAAGTTTTGTAAAAGGTTCATTTTTCTGTTAAAATATTTTGTGAAGAATCCGCTTTTAAGATAAGCAATTTTTTGAAGGGTCCATTTAATGATAAAAAAGACTCACATTAAATGACTAGATGGTTAGGTGAGTTATACTCTGTTCGAAACTTTTTTTGTATTACTTATTTTATTTTTAAATGGTTTTTTTTTTAACACTATATGTATCATAATTCAAAAGCTATATATATATACTGTACTAAAACGAAAATTTTTCTTAAGGATAACATAGCAAATGTTGCATCAAAAGACTTCCTTTTTTTAATGATCAATATTTTAACTGAAGTAATAAATTAATTTTAGAGTATTTGAAGGTATTGTTTTTATTTAATTTTTTTATTTTCCATTTACTCTTTTTTTTCTTTCTAAAGAATTCAAATTTTATAGATCATAAATATGTTTTGATATTATTAAAAAAAATTTGTTTCTCTTGTTATGATAAGAATTTTAAAATAAATTGCTGATAAAAAATTAATTTATATTATTTTCATTTCAGATGGTAGCTGTGAAGAATCAATATTATCTAAGTCATCTAAACAGTCTTCTAGTTTCCCAAGTATGGGAGTTACAACAACTGAAGCTGACGAGGTTATAAATCTTTATTATTTTTTTATGTATATTATTATTTATTTTATGTAATGTTGTGTATTTTATGTGATAGTGTTTCAGATAAACATAAGATTTATATTAAGCAGTATTATTTTTATTTATTTATTAAAATTTGTTATTTCAAATAAGAACTATGCGTAATCCAGATGGCATATTTATTTTAAAAAGATTTTATGTATATCATGAACACAGTGCTAAATTGGCTGGCTTCTCCATTATATATTATCCAATTCAGTATCATATTTTGATTCTTCCCGCTTTTTATCGTAAACACGTTCCAACTAGTGAGTAAGCCCCTAGTTCATAGAAAAAAGATTGCTTGTTTTATGAGCTCACTTTAAAGTATTGTTATAAGAGGTAGTTGGTATTTTCAAGTTTAAAAATTTAAATTATGCATGATTTTGGAATGTACGTCTTAAAGAATGTTCTGTAGTCCTCACATTTACTGTGCACATTTAGAATCATTGTTAAAAAGGTATAATTCATAAAGGGTCTCAAATTAATATTTAAGCTTTAAAAAAAAAACACTCAAATTTTTTTTAATCAAAATTACTTTTAAAATTACTTGTTTGATGGGAACTAGGTATTTTCTCTTAGTTGCTATATCCCTCTTCTCTGGAATTAAAGCAAAATATGATATTTTTTAACTCTTCTTCAGTAATGTTTCTGATGATTTTTTTTTCTTTTTATTATTATTATTTTATTTTTATTTTTTTGTGTAAACATTTATTTTTGTGGTCCTTAATATATATATTTCTTCACTTCATTTTTTACAAGAAAACTAAAACTATGTATTAAGGGTGATGATTAAAGAAAAGTCTATATATGTTCGATAATCCATAACCTTAATTGGTATTTTTAGAATTTTTATCATAAATGAATTTATAAAACCTTGCATAATATGGGGTTATTAACATTTTATGGATGAAAAGAGAAGGTGATTAACTTTCATCCAGCATTTTAACTGGTTTCTATTGATTTTAAAATCACTTTTACTGTGTATAACTTTGATGATTGTTTGAAAATGTTAAAAACTTACATTCTCGATATACTGTGACTTGACAAGAATATTTCTTTATTTATGATCCAAGGAATTCTTATACTTTATTATTTATCTAAAAATTATTATGTATGCCAAATTTTAGTACAGAAAACATAATTTTTAGACATATTTTATCTAAATTTTCTCTTTTTAATTTGTTAGAAGGTAGAGCCCCAGAAGACCTACAGTGCTGGTAGCTTGAGTTCCTCTGCTCTGCAATTCCTGGACACGTTTAAGAACCAACCATTGCAAAAATCTTTGTCCACTCCTACTATAACAGTTGAAGACGAAATAATTAATAAAGGTGAGAGCTTTTTTTTTTTTATTCTGCTTTTCTCTGACTTTTTTTGTAAGCCACTAAATGTAATATTTCTTTTCTATCATTTTTTAGCCAAAGAAGAAAATACACTTTGTAATAGGCAAAGGTAAGCTATAAACTTTTCTTATAAAGTGATCCCTATTTTTTTAGAGAAAAAACTATTTCATGAACTTATTTTATTTTCTAATCGTCATTGAACAGCCGACCCAATACTCGGTTTACAACTACTAATGTTCAACTCCGTAGCCTTGTAATTTTAAACCCAATACAGAAGACAAGGAAACTCAATGATCAAGTATTGGGAGAAATTTGCCTTTGTATAGGACTTTTTGATAGAACTAACCCGCATTTGCGTTACATGGAGAGGAAGACCACGAGAACTTCCCACAGTTAGCCTGATGGCAAAGGGACTCTAACTCATGATCCGTCTACCACTGAGGATATTTCACATCAGCACCTGGTCGGTGCAAGCCGAATGCGGATTCGTATTGACCAGCCATTGTTCGGGTTCACCTCATTGGAAGGCAAGCGCTCAATCCCCTGAGCCACCGCAGTTCTGTATCATGATCTTGTCTTATTAGTAATTGCATTTTAACCAATTCAGCATTTGTCCTTTTTAAAAAAAATTATTACTAAGGCTGGACTATGACTAAAGCCGGATATACTCTGTTTCAAACTAGCTCTGCATAGTTTATGGGTAAAGAAATCTCTGGTCATGGTGATTTTGCTCTAGATTATGTGACCGGGTACACTCCCTTCTTTACAGCTGATAATTTTTCTGTATTTTGTGTCATTTTCTGCACAGAGTCTCAAATCTCCTACATTTTACTACAATATGCATTAAAACTGTGTAGCTTCTTAGAACTACTACACATAGGTCAATAAGGATAGGTTCTCGTGCCTTTCTCAGACAATGACATCTTGAATTTTTGCTGTGCTACAGTCTGATCATTGTTTTAATATTGAAAAACGTTCAATAATTATTGAAAAATATTCACCCAGTATCCTAAAGAACAAATAAATCATACCGAAAGTCTTGCAGTCCTTCATGACGTCATAGCTGCTCAGAATAATGTAAATCAAGGCATTCGTATC
Organism: Parasteatoda tepidariorum; assembly: GCF_982258835.1. Classification (NCBI taxonomy): domain Eukaryota; kingdom Metazoa; phylum Arthropoda; class Arachnida; order Araneae; family Theridiidae; genus Parasteatoda; species Parasteatoda tepidariorum. The sequence continues at coordinate 53,153,401 of NC_141762.1, forward strand.
ATCAGGCGGAAGTTATAAACGCCTCTTATTGTACTGCCATCTGCTGAGTATAGAGAGAACCTCTGTCAGGAATAAGGCGAATAAGATGATAAGCATCTGACAGTACAAAAAAATTTATCATATTTTTAATTCTATTAGGGATAAGAGTTAATTGTTTTAAAACACTGCATTTCACTTGGATGAACATTATATTCTCATAACTGTACTTTTGATTCTTTGAATAGGGAATAAAAATTTTAAGTGTGTTAATTCTGCATATTAAGTAATTTTTTTTCCTTCAATTTTTAGTGAATCTTCTGCATTTAAAAAAAATGGGGGTTTTCGGGGTTTTCATAATACTGAATCAGTTAAGCTCATTCCTTATTTTATTTATTTTCAGCTAAATTTATTTCGGTTACAAAGAAACATATTTCTAATAGTTAGATTCTTTCATGTAAAAACCATAAGTTTATGTTATAGAAATTTATTATATTGTTATTAAAATTTCTTAGCCCTCTGCACATTCTGATTCTTTTATGTAAAAACCATAAATTTATATTATAGAAACTTATTATATTGTTATTAAAATTTCTTAGCCCTCTGCACATTCTGATTCTTTTATGTAAAAACTATAATTTATATTATAAAAACTTATTATATTGTTATTAAAATTTCTTAGCCCTCTGCACATTCTGATTCTTTTATGTAAAAACCATAAATTTATGTTATAGAAACTTATTATATTGTTATTAAAATTTCTTAGCACTCTGCACATTCTGATTCTTTTATATAAAAACCATAAATTTATATTATAGAAACTTATTATATTATTATTAAAATTACTTAGCACTCTGCACACTCTTAACCTTTTTCTTTAAATGAAAATATCTGTTTGAAATTTCATCTTGAATTTTTTTTTCTTATTATTTTATTACATGCACATTTATATTATTTTTAGTTTAAGCACAATGCACCCTTTACCTCTTCACGACCTTAGCCCTCAGATGCACGACTCTCTAGAATGTGATGAAAATATGGCCGAAATTCAGCAATTATCTTTAACTTCATTAATTAGAGAGTAAGTTTAGCTGTTAACTTTGAAATGTGAAATGTATTTAATATCTTTGATCAGACTTGTTCATGATATTGTATTCACCTTGTAAATATTTCTTTCTTTTTCCTAGTGTCCAAATGCAAACTGCTGCTGGTGATAGCGATGAAGAAAAAGTTTTTGTAAAGAGAAAGAAACGGTCAAGCATATTTTTTAAGAAAAAGCCTGTAAGTTTGTGTCATGCGTTTTTTTTAAAAAATATCTCTATTTTTAAGGTTATTATTCATGTGATGATTATTAGTTTTCAAGTGATTAAGTAGTACATATCTATCTATATATATATTTTAATAACAGTTAATTTACGAGTGAAGATTTTATGATTAATATAAATAGCAGCTTAAATTTTTTTTAAAATAATATAGAAATGGCAAAATAATAATAGTTTAGTGATTTATTTTTACTGTGACTTTTTTATTAAAGATGCTTTTTTATTTATAAGTAGTTGCTCAAAATATTTTAAAAATTATATAGCGCTAGCAAAATAATGATTGTTGTCTAGAGATTTTTCTTACTGTGAATTTTCAAGTAAAGATACTTTTTATTACTATAAACAGCTGGTCAAAATATTTTAAAAATAATATAGCACTATCAGAATATTAATCCTTGCATCTAATGATTTTTTTACTTAGAATTTTAAAACCAAGATGCTTTTTAATTATCTAAGTCTAGTAACTCAAAGTAAATAAAATAAAAATTATATATAGATAAAGATAGCTAGACAATCTCCGAACGAGGCCTCTAAAATGAAGAAAATTCCTGAGCTCTCAAGTGTAAAGAGGTATAATACAGTGCAATAAATAAGCTTGTACACTAATACATATTGAAGATACCCTGAAAAAACATGTTAGATTGATTCTTATCATAACATTCTGTTGCTGCAAATTATATTTTCTTTTGCCCTTTTTTTTATTTTTAATATTAAACATAGTTGTCAAACTCTTTTTGCCCTTTTTTTTGTTTTGTTAGTAATATTTTATTGTGATTTTAATGTTTTTATTTTTCAGGACAAAAATAAAATTAAAGAAGGAAAGAAAGCTCCCCACCAATACATTATATGTTCTGGCTCATTGGGTGTCTGTGATGTTTGTCAAAAACCATTTAACAAAAAGACAGCTTTGAAGTGTGAAAGTAAGTTTTCTTGTGCTACATATATAATATATTGAAGTATTTATTATTTCTGGCAAAATTGTATTTATTAGATGTATTTATTTATCATTTTTAGCTTGGAGCAAAATAATAATAAGCCGCATTTTAAAACTGTTCTAGAGAGTGTATTTATTTCGTGAAGAGAACTGTGGACAATGAGATTTCCTGTGAATTATAATTTTATTTAGTGGAAATTCCGCAAAATTTTGAAGTATTCATCAGAAAATAATACTGTGGAACAAGTTGAGAAAAAAAGCAAGGCTATATTGCTTCAAGTCTTACATACTTAATATTTCTTTTTGTTGGCCATAAGTGTAACACTATTGTAACATTAGTAATTGAATCTTTTTTTTTACACTTTTAACAGGAATGAAAATTAATAAATTAAGTATTTAATTTTTCTTGCTATTTTCATTGCAGATTGTCTAGTTGTGGTTCATGATAGTTCTTGTAAAGATCAGGTCATTGACTGTAATAAATTCAAGCTGCAGCGAGTAAGGGTTTTTGTTAAATCTTCTCATTTAAAATTTGAACATTATTTTTTTTTTAAAAATTGGCTAAAATTCTTTTTTGTTTTCAGTCTCAATCCAAGTCAAATTATGTATCATTAGGAAAAGAAATGAATTCAGCTGGAATCAATGGTAGTTCTTGTAAGTAATTATTATGGGTAAAACAATCCTATATAACTTTTATGTATATATAACAATCATATATATCATCATAATCATTATATCATCTATAACCATCTCTTATAACTTAATTTTTTAGTAAGCTTTCTGTCAAAATAACATATTTTGTAATTTAGTAATTTTTTATCAATATGTGTATTAGTTATATCTTATTTGTGTACTTATTTTATTAGTATTGTGTGTGCAAATATATTTTCTGTGCATGCCTTTTCTCCCAATCTATATGTAAATGATGTTTGTTGAGCTTTTTAAAAATGAACCCAAATATTCTGATTGGTTTCATTGGAGTAACTGCTAGTGCAATATTTTTATTTGTTAATTAATAATCAAGAATGCTGTTGCTTTTACTTTAAAAAAAAATTCTGATAAAAAAATCAAAGTAAATATGTAATATTGTGATAATTAAAATAGTGTCAGTTGGTCATATGATTATGTCCCTAAATGTGAGTTACTACTATCAGGCGTAATTTATCCTCTCTTTCTTTATACTATTATTTCAAAATGGTCATTTTGTGGGAGGGTTCTCTTACTTCTTTTTCTGTAGTATAAATTAATATTTTCCCTTGGTAATTGGTTTCATTCATGAGGGTGCGCAACCTTTTATGGAGGAAGGTCTCAAAAAATAGCTTTTGCAAGCCGAATATTTTTAAGTAATAAAATATTTGAATTATTTTACTTTTTTTTCATCTTTAAAAAACTGAAATTTTAGCAGGTTTTAAATTTTTTCTGTTGAAAAATTAATTTACTATTATTGTTAGTTAATACTGTCGTAAATGTTTGAATAAATCTTTAAGCTAGATTTATTTAAGGCAGTTTTTATATGGTTGAAAATTTTATTTAAAAAAAATCTAAATTTTATTAGATTTTTACCTTTAAACACCTTTAATTTGTGCCTCAGCATTTGGGAATTTTAATGTTTTAATTTCATTATTTCTTTAAATTTTATTAAAAATAGTTTTAAAATTCCCGACACTAGTTTTATAAGTTATACCTCTTAATTTTTGGCTTTAAGCTTTCAAGCACTTTGATTATTTACTGACCACATTCAAGGACTTCAGATCATGTTCCCCTAATTTAGTTTATAATATTCTGTGCGCAACTTTTTATTCATTTTAGCATAGATCCATGATACATTAGTCTGTAAGCTGGTGGCTAATTTAATTATTGCAATATAACTTTTTAATAAATGTTGCATGCTTGTTATGTGTTTATAATACATTTTAACCCAATCCCTGCCTGTTACATAGTGTATGTGTATGTGCTTTCAGGCAACATATCTCATTACTCAAATAGATACCTCTATTTGGTGAGGCCCTTGTCACAAAGCATGTGTCATCTAGGTGTGTTTCATAATATCATTCATCATTGTTGGTGAGAGCTTTCAATTAAATGCTCTGTTCTTAATGTAACATTTGGACAATTTTTTTTATTCACTTAAAAAAAATATGATTATTAAGGTGTGATTTTATTCAAATTAATTTGAAGAAAAAGTTAAAACACTAGTTCTATAAGTTTTACCGATTAATTTTAGACTTCAAGCTTTTAATAGTTTCAATGTTTTAGCCTTCAATGCTTTGTATAGTTCAAAGTTTTATAACAGATGTTGCTATTAAGAACTATAATTATTTTTTGAGTACAGAATGAATTTATTTTAATAACAGAAAATTGTTTACTTTATCATAAGGACAGAGCATTTTATTATCATTTTTCATTATCCCATATCATTTGTGTTAAAGCATGCTGACTATTGTTAATCATTTAAATTATGAACATATTCTCAACCCTTCTCAATCAATCTTCAATTTTTGTGTTCATTTTCTTTCATTTTTCATTCATCTTCCTGATTCTTTCCCTTTATCATTCATTGATCATTTCCTCTGCATGGTTGCTAAAGTTATTCTAACAATGTTTTTCTCTATAATATAGCTTTTTTTTCTAATTTGTTTTTATTAAAAGAGTTTATGTTTGTGTAAAAAATTTTATTCATTTTGAAATTCTTTATAAAATAATTGTTGCAAAAACGGAAACTGATTCATGTTATGAATTAAAAATATTTTAATGCAGCTGAGATTTTTCTGACTAAATAATAAACTTAACTGTTTAATTAATCAGTAGTTTGAAGTAATTATGTAGCTTATATTGATTTTGTTATATATCAAATAAAAATTAAGATAAATGAGTTATGGTCATATTCATTTTGAATAACTTGCGTTCACCTTTTTTTAGATATTTTTTGAAAAAGGTGACTTCAACGTAATTGAAATTGTAATTCTATGTAATTAAAATTGAGTTGAGGAAAGCTTTTTAAAGTCATTTTATTTTTATGCAGCAAATCATGGAAAAGGCTCACTACCAGCAAATAGCAGGCTCAATTTCCCTTCTCCTCATGCCAATGTAAGTTTTTATTTTAATTATACTATTATATCATTAAAAGAGAAAAAAAAGAATGTTTTAATTGTTAACAGCATGTTGTATATCACTACTCTTATTATGTTAAAATAGGATACTCTTCTTACTTTAGTCTACTTGTTTTTATATTGCAATATTTTATCAATCAATGTTATCAATCAATCATTTAAAAAAAAAGAATATTTTTATTGTTAACAGCATGTTTTAGTTGAATATAGCTGCTCTTTTTATGTTAATAAAGGATAGTCTTCTTACTTTAATCTGCTTGTTTTTATATTGCAATGTTTTATCAATCAATGTCAGCAATCAATCATTTAAGAAAAAGAATATTTTAATTGTTAACAGCATGTTTTATACATTATGTATAACAGAATATGGCTACATAACAGATATAACAGAATATGTTATTATGTATAACAGAATATAGCTACTCTTATTATGTTAAAATAGAATAGTCTTCTTACTTTAATCTATTTGTTTTTATATTAAAATATGTTATTAGTCAATGTTATCAATCGATCATTTAAAAAAAAAGAATATTTTAATTGTTAACAGCATGTTTTAGTTGAATATAGCTACTCTTATTATGTTAAAATAGGATAGTCTTCTTACTTTAATCTACTTGTTTTTATATTGCAATATTTTATCAATCAATGTTATCAATCATTTAAAAAAAAGAACATTTTAATTGTTAACAGCATGTTTTAGTTGAATATAGCTACTCTTATTATGTTAAAAAAGGATAGTCTTCTTACTTTAATCTACTTGTTTTTATATTGCAATATGATATCAGACAATGACGTAATGGTCATAGTATTCTGTAATATAGTTGAGTGATATTTATATTGCATGAATGTTTAAGAATTAAATCTTTTCTAACATTAAATATTCAATCATTTAAAAAAATTTCTTCAAAGAGTGTTAATCTTTATTAGTTTGAAATGTGTAAATAGTTTGTGAAACAAATATCATATTCCCTCGCTAATGAGCTACAGTAATCTTTTACGACATGTGAACTTCGAATTTGATTTGTCACTTTTCATTGGGTTTGATTCAGAACAATTCTATTATGAAGCCACATTGTTTTTCAACCATTTCCATTTTTTAAAATTCTTATTCTGATATTTTTTAAGCTATGTGATGTGTCTAGCGTGTATTTGGAATTTAAGGTGTCATTATTTGACACACTCAACTTGCATCAATTTTATCGTAAATCTCCATCATCTAGAGATTGTGTTTACGACAGCTGTTTGTTGTTTCACGACCATTATCTCCTCGTGGTGTTTTTTTTTTTCAATTATGATATCATTAATATGATGTTATGACTAGTGAATTTCGTATTTTAATAATCACTTTTTATGTTCTCGGTGCGCAATGATTCCATCATAAATTCACAAAAATTTCCGTTTGCTTTGCTCTGTTGTTAAGTGCAGTTATTACAGGTAATTATAATTTCAACCTTGTTTTCAAAATCTCAAGAGCTATCTTCATTGCACATTCAATTTACATCATTATTATATAAAATGTACTTCAGATTTTGTCTGCTTGAAAACTGAACTAATTTCAGCACAATTGAGGTACCCGCAGAGCCGGATTATACCTTTCGTAGGCCCTAGGCATAGCCGTTTTTGGGCCCTCCCCTCATTCTCCCACTCCTCCCCTCTTTTCAAAATATATGCTAAAATTTTCTTGCATATTTTTTTTTACATTTTTATTGATATGGATTTTAATTTGCAAATTTGTTTATCGAACTTTATCTGCAATACCGACATACTGCCGATATTGCAGTTGATATCAATAATACCATTATGATTATACCAACATAAATCTGCACAAGAAATGTTGAAGGCTCAATTTAAAGATAAACTTGTGAATACTTTTCCTAACGTTCACATTGCATTAAGAATATATTTGTCGATTCTTGGATCAAATGCAGAAGGAGAAAGATCTTTCTCCAGATTAAAATTGATAAAAAATTATTTGCGTTCAACAATGAATCAAGATCGTTTGCAATCGCTCGCACTTATGTCCATTGAATACGACATTTTGCGTAGTTTGGAATTCAACAGCATAATACAAGATTTCGTTGAATCGAAAAATCGCAAAAAAGTAATATATTAGATCATAAGATTCTGCAAAATAATTTATTACTGAAAAATATTATATTTTTATTTGTATTTTCATAATTTTGTGCAAAATACACTTGTTGTTTTTAAAGCTAAATTATTTTTGTCAAAAAAATTTTTTCTTCCAAGTTTTTCGTAGGCCCCTGAATTTCGTAGGCCCTAGGCACGTGCCTGTAGGTTAATCCAGCCCTAGGTACCCGCTTCCCCCCCCACTCTCTCCTATCAATGTTTATCAAGGGGTAGGGCGCTGGGCCCATATCCAAGAGGTCGTGGGTTCGATCCTCGCCGGCCGAAGACTCCCCGTGTAGTAAATGGTGACTGATGCACGTTAAATCTGTCGAGTCTCAAAGTCCTCCATGTTCCCACAACAAATCAATACCTCTGGGGGTACTGATCCAGGAGTTTCCTTGTCTTCTGGATTGGTTCAAAATTACAAGGCTACGGAGTTGAACGTAAGTAGTCGTAAACCCATGAAATTGGGTCGGCTGTTCAACGACGGTTATAAAATAAAATAAAATTAACTGAATGCATTTGATTGTTTTTTACTTATACTTTTTTATTTTGAATATAGATACCTCCTCTTGGAGAAGCAGCCTCAAGGTCTAGTTTTATTAATCTTAAGTAAGTGCACAATTTTCTAAATTTTTCTTTTACATTTTAAGCCATTATTTAAGTGGTATAATTCGATTTTTGAAAGAAAAAAAAAGGCATAATAATTTTATGATATTTTAAGCAAGATTTAGATACCCTTTTTCATATTTATAATAATATTCTACTAAGTATGTTTTCTTAAAGTTTCCTGAATTGGTTCATGCTTGCCATTTTTTTAAAAATTGGTTCAAACATGAACTTATTTATCTTAATAAAAGAAGAAATGGACTTCAACCACTTTTAAAAAAATAATGGCCTCTTTATGTTAACATGCAGTTTTCTAGCAGTGTTCCTGATTTTTATATATTATTAAATTCCTAATTACAATTATTTTTTCCTTCATTTATTTATTTTAATCTTATGCTATTAAAATATTTTATGAGATCTTGTCTTTAAACCTTCTATGTTTGCTATAGTTTTAAATAGTGTTTTAACAATTTTTTTTTTTAATTACAGTAAAATGTTCAGTGAAGAGAAAGATGGTGATGGAAGTGTGGAATTGTTGTCTAAGTATGTTTTATTATTATTATATTTTAATCTTTGTGTCATTCTTTTAATCACGCATTTCATTACTTTACAACTGTCTAGAGCACTCTCACTAGCCTCATTGGAGCTTTATGTTGAATGACAGTACAAGTTTCATTTGTTTTCTGACCTTAACAAACAATATTTATTGTAATTTTTTGTTTTACCAAATAGAATTCATTGTCAATTAAAGTTGTGACTAACTTGAGTCCTCAAAATTTTTTTAAATATATTTTTTGTTTGATAAAAGTGCAAGGTTTAATCATTTCCTAACAGCTGTAAATAGAATTTAATGCCATAGGAAATTTTATTATTACTCAAAATTTTAACTGTTTTCTGATGAACTATTGCTCTTATTCCCCCAATTTTTTGCTTTGTGTCTGATGACAATACTAGTTTCATTGTTTCCTGGACATTAAAAGCAGAATTTACGACACCAAAAAGAGCTTAACTGATCAAAATTTTTACCACTTTCTGACTAAGTATGCTAAAATTTTACTTAATGCCCTATGCTGGTTGACAATACAAGTTTCAATTGCTTCTTAACACCCAGCAGAATTTATCACTGTATTATTAGCAAGGAAAGTTATTGTGCGTCAAAATTTTGACCATTTTCTTACTGGCTATTGTGCTTATGCTTGGTGTACTCATTAAAATGCAAGCTGCATCACTTTTAAAAGTCTAGGGTATGGTGTTTTTTGGTAATAGAAGTTTATTATTAAAAGTTTTGTTCTTAAGTTTTTTGTTTTAAGTCTGACAAAAATACAATAATGTTTTGGTTTTTGTCTTTTTGAAAAATGCAATTTTCAAAATTTTTATTTTAGTACTTTCTGCGAAATGTATTTAATAGTTAAGCCATTAAATTCTATGTAACTAGGAATTTTAAAGGACCTTTTTTATTTTCATTTTTTGAATGTTTTTAAGCAAATTTTTAATTCCTTTATTTAAATTTACTCTATTATATATATATACAACTCTATATACTTATTATGTTGCTTAGAATTCAGAAAACAGAAAACGCTTTTTTTATTCTTTTAAAATAAAATATTCATCAATATACTATCAATGACGGTCATAATTTTAATAATTTTAAAAAAAAATTATAATAATAAATATTTACTGTGTTTTTTTCCAACTTATTTTGAAAAACTAATAACTTTATAAATGTTTCTAACATATTTTTCGTTGTTAAGATTCTAGTTTACTTGCATGAAAAAAAAGTTTTAATTTTGGCCAAGATTTTTGTTTTCTTTTTCCATATAAACTTACTTTGTGAGAATATTAGTTTTATCCCTATATTTCTGATTCGTTGCGACCTTTATAGCAAATTAACACTTTCTCTTTTATTATAGCATGACAGAAATCAATTCTGCTTCTATGGAGTCTCTAGATGAAGGTAAGCTTTTGTAAATATTATTACTATAATTACTATATTTTCAATTATACCTACATTTTTAAATTGGAAAAATGGTGTAGAGTTATATGGTGTTCTTTTTAAAGTTTTTTTCCCCCTTAATGTTTTGATCTCATGTAGATAGATTTCTTTTGTCTTTGCTCACTTTTTACATTGATTTTTTGCTACAAAATTATAGGACTGGAATGCTAATGGGAAGAATTTTTTTTTTCTAAGGGGAATTGTTTTTTCATTATTTTGAAATTTATTTAAGAAACCTACATTTAATTTTTGCTTGTATTTTTTTAATAAACAGAAACAGTAATTTTTAAAAGAAGTTAATATTATAAAATCAAGTTAAAAATCTATTTTTAAAAATTTTAATGTTTTTAAGGCATTTTACATAGGTTTTACTATATTTTCTCATATCCGAGGACCTTTAGTACATGTCTGCTTTGAGCCTCAACACAGATCAATTTAGTAGTCTGACGGAACGAACAAACACTGTGCAGTGGAGGAAAAATAAGAAAGATGGCACTACATTCGAGCTACTAAGCTGTTTAGCAAGGAAAAATACAAAAGATGTCATTTTATTTAGACTACTAAAGGATCGAATTTCTTATTTATGGTAACCCGTGCTGAGGCCTTCTCTCTTCTAAGAAATATTGTTTAAGCCTGCATATTTTTATGTATCACTCACTCCTTCTCAAAGTAGAAACCTCTTAGATTGGTATTTTTACTTTTACAAACAGTAGCCAGTCAACAGATACAATTACTGATGAATGAATAAACATAATATTTTATTGATTGTAGTATTAGGGATTTTATAAACCTTTTTTTAATGAAATAAATATATTTCTCTTGTAGGTGCTGTTGAAATTAGTGATTTAGAGGATAACCAGATGCTCAGATTAATTGAAGATGAGGCTGAAACATGGAATTCAGCTGCTGATAAAAACGTTAGTAGAATTCTTTGTAATTGCTATTTTTATTCATTTAAAGCTGTTTGCAATTTGTATTATGTGACCAGAGTTCAATTATTACTCTATTTTTTTATCACTTGATATTTTATTTTATATTCTTTTCATTGTTATTAAGCATTTCTTTCGTAAAAAATACTTTAAAAAAAATCTGAATATTTATTCTATGTTTCTTAGTTACCCTGATATTTCTAATTTTTCTGCTAAGAAACATTTTTTTTTTCTTTATTTGTCTTGATTTTTAGGTTTTGCTCTAAGTTTTCTGATTTTTGTCTGTATACTAAAACATAATATGTTCTGTGATTGCAAAAAGAATTTTTAATTAAAACAAATGCTTGTTTAATTTTCTTTACTACTTTTTAACATGGCTGATTTAAAAGAACAAATTATTACTAAAGTTCTTGTTGATAATACAAGCCAGAAAAATGTGTCTGTGGATTATGTACTCCAAGTGTCGTTTATCCATTTCTTCGACTACCAGAGTGCTAATTTTCGGCTCCAAATTTTTATGTTTTGTTTAGTGTTCCATTAATGAAATTATAATGGAAGCTATTAAGAATTTATATTCCATACTAAGTTATTCTGGAATTGAAAATTGTTAATTTATAATTTCCCTTAGAATTCTTAGGGGATAAAATTTCCCTTTAGAATATTGAAGTTCAAAATAACCATAAATTTGAATTGCATATGCTCTCTCGGCTGAATAAATAAAAATAATGAATTTCACAAATCACAATCAAAAAGTCAATTTAGTAGCTTAATTATTCATTATTAAAAAATAGGCTGATTAATTTAATTGCTTCACTGAGTCTTTTTTTCTAAGTCAAAATTTGTTCTCACTGAGTCAAAACACATTTTTTTCTGTCAAAAATTTTTTTGATGGAGTACCGAAGCAATTTTTCACAATCAGAATTTTTTTAAGGCCTTTTCTGCTTCCTTAATCACTGCTATGTTTTTAAGTAGAATTAATGACATAGTTAGGAACTTCAGTTTTGACAATACCATTGTGAGAGTATCGAAACAATAGGTAATGTTTAAGTATAAATACTCAAAATGCTTTTTAACTGCATTAGAAAATTTTGTTTGAAGGTGAAGGCTTTCATTGCAATCATTTATGGATATTCATGCAAAAAATTCTAACTTGTCGATATTTTAATGGTATTTTTTATACAATATTCTAGGCACTAAGCAAAAAATTCAGTTGTCCCGAATTGCAAATAAACAAATTTAATTAAAAAGTTTTGTCTGTATTTAAGTGGAACGAATTAGTTTGCCATTTTCCCTTCTTAGAAGCATTCTTTTATGTGTATTCTCTACTCTAACGCTCCCAATTTTTTTGTAATGTGCTGTCCTGATTTTTAGTGAACTAGGCCTAAATATGTCTAAAATTCTGTAAATTTTTATTTTGCTAAACTTGCCTTTTAAATTATCTATCACTTGGACTTAAAAATATGTACATAATTTGTAAATTTGGTTTGTATCTGGTTCCTAAACATTTTCTTATTTTGTAGGTTATTAAAAAATTAAAGGACAGAGAAATCAAGCGGCAGGAAGCAATTCATGGTATTATTTTTTTTATTTTCTGTATTTTTGTTATGGTATGTTGTCATTCATGAATTCAAAATAATAATAATTTGCTCATAGATAATAAAAATAGACTAAGAACTACATAAATGATTTCTGTATAGTAAAAGTTCATATTAACAAGTACAGCATTTTATAAGAAGTCTGCTATTTTCACAAGTTTCTAAGATACTATCAAAATGTAAATTTACTATCGGTAAAATTTTTTTAAGGGAAATGTATTTTTATGTTGTTTAAATGAGAAATATTATATAAAAGAGGAATAATAGTAATCATTTTTATTTGTTTCTGGTATCAATATATAAAAATAAAGATCAACCTTTATTTCATCGCATTTCCTACTTGCAATCTTAACCCTTCTTGTTTATAAAGCAAACATATGTAACCGATCACCTACTAAGTTATCTTCCTCTGTACTAAAGAAAATATTCTGCTATTTTTAGCACTTCAAATAAATATGCCTTAAGTTGACCACATATATACCAGAGGTCTGTCCAAGTCAAATTTACTATCATTTAGCGGTACCTTCACAAATTCAACTTTAGGAAAAACTGTAGTTTCACAAAAAACTTTTTCTTAAAATTTTATTTTTGTGTCTCGTAAGAAATGATAAATCCATGTTTTAACCATTATTTTTGTGTTGATTTTTTAATATGATTTTTAATTTTCACAAATTATGTATAAATTTTCACAAAATAGGTACCTCTCAGAAAAACCTAGACAGACCCCTGTATACTGTGACACCTTATTTCCTTTCTTGACAGCTTTTTTAATGAAATCAACCTTCAGTGTTTTGACTGCTATCAAAAACTGTTTTGGTCAAAATTTTGCATCTTGCTGAAATTTGTTAAGATTTTTCTACTCTTTGTTGCTAACTTGTTTCAGTTTTAATGCTAGTTGTTTAGTGCGGTGGAAGAGGATGCAGAAATTCGGAAAGAAAATGGAAAGCTTGAAATTGAAACAAAATGAAGACTTCCATATTAAGAAAACAAAATTATATTAAGATGATTATATAACAAGACCATCTAATGAAAAATTATCCTACGTCAATGTTGTTTACCATACTAGAGAACAAAAATAAAATCAGAGAAGCAGTTTTTAAAAAAAATATTCCTAAAAATTATTGTTTTTTTTTTTAAATTAATAATGTGTATATGCTTATAATGACCAGCTCACTATGTCGCCATTTCGCAATTCCATCTGTAATTGCGAAATGGCGACACAATGAACTTCTATGATAATTTGAGCATTTTGGCTATCAATTTACTTTTGTTGTGTGAAAAGTTTTTGTTCAATCCTAATAGTGAGTTTCTCAAAGTACTAGAGCTTAATTATAATTCAAACTAATATTAACTTATTTATTTTTCAGAGCTCATAATAACAGAGAAACATCATTGTCTTACTCTACAAATCATGCAGAAGGTATGTCTTACACTTACATAAATGTTATATAATAAATTATTGTATGAAATTAATATTGTTGCATATATTTTTGTAATTTTAATGTGTTCTAGTTTTAAATCAACAAAAATAGATATTTTTTTTCCAGTGTGTGCTAATCTTAGTTTTGTTACTGCAATAAGGTTTTTTTTTAAAATTTATATAGGTATATCACCAGGGAATGATAAAGAAATTGAATGTACCTCGTGAGTTGGTGGATAGATTGTTTCCTTGCTTAAGTGACTTAGTCGAAATACATATGACTTTTCTTCTCAAACTAAGGGAACGTCAAAGCGAAAGTCCTGTGATAGATAACATTGTAGATATATTAGAAGATCAGGTAAACATTTTAAAAACCTTTTATAACAAAAAAAAGTATTTGTTTCTCAATTTATTGTAACAAAATATTTTTTGTAATTCATAGTTTCAAGACCAGAAAGCAGAACAAATGAAATTTGCCTATGGTCAGTTTTGCAGTCAACATATGGAGTCTCTTAATTTATATAAAGACATGCTAAAAAGTGATAGAAAATTTCAAAATTTTATTAAGGTATAAATGCTTGTTGTAGAGCTTTTTTATTTATTTCTTACACTGATTTGTTTATAGTTTTGGTTCCCATGAAGTGTTTCAAATGTTCTTTTTCAATTTATTTTTTATTTGTCTTATTTTCTCAATTACCAGGCTTTGATAATCGTTATGAACTATAGTTTTTTCTGAACTATTATTTCTGAAGAGCAATATAAAAATCAAAGTTGGGTTTACTCTTTCTTAATACTAGATGTAAAGATCATTTCTAGATGCAAACCAATTTAAGAAAGAAAAATCTATGACTCCTTCTTAAAAATTATTTACTTGATTTTAAATTAAAACTTGATTAAAAAGTTGGGTTTACTCTTTCTTAATACTAGATGCAAAGAAATTTAAGAAGAAAAAAATATATGACTCCTTAAAAACTTGATTTAAAAAGGTTGATTATTTACTTAATTTTTAAAAAATGAAAGAGTTTTTGCTTGAAGAATGCACTAGCTGATTTTTTATAAACTTAAAAAACTAATGCTGCTTATTTTTGTATATTTCATTTGATGCATTATCATATTATGTTTTTAAATCCCATTTGCTCTATAAAATTAATAACATATTTTTTTAATTATATTCATTATTACAAGAAGTATTCATTAATTGATTTTTTACACTCTTCAAAAATTTTTATAACTATGCTTTGTTACTTATTATATATATTCTTTATGTTACTCATTGATCTTAGCTTTCATATCAGGTACTAGTGTATTAATGACGCTGCTATTTATCATTATAAAAGTTTTAAGGTCTAATATTTATCTAATTCTTTTTTTTCAGAAATGCAAATCTAAGAAATTGTGTAAAACCAGAGGAATACCAGAATGCTTACTTCTAGTCACCCAAAGAATAACAAAATATCTTTTAGTTTTAGAGTCATTAATAAAGGCAGCTAAAGGTATTAAACTCTTAATTATACTTGTTATTTCATGCCTGTTTTTCAACTTATCTTAATAACATTTATGTATTTTTTTTAGATAACAAAGAGGAACAAGAAACTCTGGAATCAATTCTGCCTTATGTTAAAGTTAGTATTTACATAAAAATTTTCAATACTTTCAGAACATTTTTTTCCCGTCTTTATTATCATTGTACTATGTATAGGTTCTACACTGAATGTGCATGTACATGTTCTACACTGAACATTTTGAACTCATTTTTTTTAAATATTATTTTTCCTTTTTTTATTATCAAATCATACAATATTTAAATGATTACATAAGAAACAAAGAACAATTAAAGTGTGCCTAAATAGTTTATTTTTTTACTTACTCAAAGCTCAACTTTCATAGGAACTTGGTTCTATTGTTATTAATTAGTAAGAATCCTCTTCAGCTAAGAAAAGTGATTCGACTTCTTCTGAGTTAGCCTTAGGAGAATTGGCATATCCTCCTTTATTAAGTTACTTAATATCTTCGAATATATTTGTTTAATTTTATTGAAATGTGTTCTGTTGAACTTAGTTACCAACTTTTCAGTATGTCAATATAGTAAGCATAATCTCATGAAACGGCAAGCATAAACTCAAACGGAACAGTTTTTTTTTAAACTTGTGATGAGAAAAAATTAGCAAGATCAATTTTGAACTGGAAAAAAGATAAGAAAATGTGGTGCCCTGTTTGTATGAAATTAAAAAATCAATTTTAAAAGCAATATGAAGATCTTTAACATTAGAACCAGAAAAAGCATTTAACAAATTAACAGTGATATTATTGTGAATGGCATTAAAAATTATCTACACAAGTGTGCGATTTCATGTAAAAAATATTGAGCTCTTAAAAAATATGTGGTTAACAATAACACCTGTAAAATTTTAGTGAAAACCAAATGAAAAATGAAATCAAGAATATCAAAAAGTGTTTACTCAAAATAAGCTGTTCGAAATTTGTGTTTTGTAATAAGATCCTATTAAAAATATTAAGATATGAAATTCATGTGGTAATCAGTCCTAAAAGTGAAGGTCAAGATTATGTGAATTGTGTGGATCGAATCAAATTTGGTACATCAAGAAATATGACTCAATGACATGATATTTGCGTTTTTGGAATATTGTATTAAAATATCGAGATTTTTTAAAATCATATAGAAATTTAGCAGAATAACTGCCGGAAAAGTGCATTAATTTTTATGGAAAATATTTTTTCGTATTATCTTAGACCCGTAATTTTGACATTTCTATTGTTCATTTGACATAAGTAACATTTAAAGTCCCAATTTTTTTTTAATTAAATCTTGACCTTCTAACCTTTCAATCAGTACAAATTTCTGAAATTATACTGTATTATTTAAACTTTACTTAAATTTATAAACTTTTTTTGGAAAAAACTTAAAATTTGGTAACTTAGTTCTATAAAGCATATTGCATTGAATAAAATGAAAAAAATTCAAAAGTATCAGTTCATTAATAAATGGGGGAATTGCTTTTAATATATTTTTTCGTGTGTTAAATTAGAGGCAGTTGAATACCGTTTCTATCTGAACATAATGTTTTCTAAGCACTAATTTGAGTCTACTAACTCTAAATAAACTTTATTATTTATCAAATTCTAATTTGTATACTTTCCCGTAATATAGATGTTATTGCATTCTCGCTGTCAGATTATGTTTTTTTCTTTCAAGAAAGTAACCAAATACTATTTTCATTTTTGAAGAATTAAACATGAGCAATTTTTATGTTTTAATTGTTGTGATTTTTTAGAGGTTATTCTTAATAATTTTGAAATTTGTTAAATAACCAGTATGGTATTACTAAATATGATCCTGATTATCCATAGATTTTAAATTATCTGTTTTTGGATTTTTTTCAAATATTAACATACTTCTTTTAGGACATTATATCAAGTGTTGATGTTCAGGTAGCTGATAAAGAAAAAGAAATTAGATTATTAGAAATTTTCAATAGAATGGACGCCAAAACAACCGTATTTTATCGAGGGAAGAAATTCAAGGTAAATTTAAAATAATGCGATCCATTGGATATTCAATCTACTGATTTTAATGAATTGCTTTAAAAGCTCATTTCATATATTTTTTTTCCTTTCAGAAATCTGATCTATTAGCTTGTAATCGAAAGCTGAGAAAAGAGGGTCCCGTCTCTTGGAAGAGTCCTAGAGGAAAAACTATCGGTAATAAATATTTTTACTTGCTTAAGATAGAGGTATATTAATCAGTAAAATAATCAGTCAGATTTTTTTTTACATATTTGAAAGTGTATTTACATACAATGTTTCTTTGAACAAGCCTTTTGGTCTTTTATTATCTTTAGATACAACCACCTTTTTTGCTACAATAAATGGATAATTAAGTATCAAAAATTAAGCTTTTCTTTTCTTTTAACTTTTTTAGTTGTAGTGGTACACTTGGTTCATTAAACTTTCAAGACATAGTAATTTATATTTCAATATCAGTTGATAAATCAATAATCATTAATCTCGAATAATCTTGATATTTTTAGTTAAAATGATTAATTTCTTAATAAATAGTTTCTCTGTCTCAGAAGCATTTTCAAGCTAAAACTATTAACTTGTGTTTAAGTATTTATGTATGATAATTTGGTTTTGTTTGAAATTTTTTTTTATTATTATATTAAATTCAGTGTTTGATAAAAGTGTTGATTTTTGTTCAGTGGTTGATTTTTGATAAAATGTATTAATGTTTTCATTGTTAATTTTTTTTTTAACTGTTACATGTGTCTAAAGATTTATTTTATGATTGAAAAATGTTAAACTTTTTTTTTTTTGTACGCTTATATAAAAAACAAATCTATACAATAAGAGCTTGGTGCATTTTAATATCTTTTTGTATGTGTTCTAAATTTGTTTAAGTTGTAGCTGTATATAAAAATTTTTATATTTATTATAGCATTTTGTATTATGAAGTACTTTCTTAACACAATCGTGGAAACTTTTTTTTTCAGTCAGTTCAAAAATACCCACATATTTTTTTTTTAATTAATTTTTTTGAGTTTATACTTTGTCTGTTTTAATTCATTCCTGGTAAGTATTTATTATGTTTGTTTTTTTCAAAAACTTATTTGTTAATCTCTACGAAATAATCATATAGTTCATATTGTTATGATACAATGGTGCTTAAAATTAAGAAGAAATAACTATGTTACTAACTGAATAATTTGAATGCTTTTTACGTCAATTCGTCATTACGTCAATTATTTATCAAATTCTAATTTGTGTACTTTCCCCTTACTTAGATGTTATTGCAGTCTTGCTGTCAGATTATGTTTTCTTCCTTCAGGAAAATAACCAAAAATTATTTTTTGCATCTTTGGAAAATAAAGTAAGAAGATTTATTTTCATTACTTTTTTTTTTCTTTTTAAAAGAAAGTTTTATAAATATATTTCATAACTTTTAATCTTATTTTAGCCTGGAATTGTGTCTCTTCAAAAATTACTCCCTCGCAAAAAAGCTGGGCAAGATAGTCGAGGCATTTACTTAATATCATCCAATCCTAATGAACCTGAGATGATTGAATTGTTCTGCAAAAGTCCTAAAGACCAAAAAGCTTGGATGGATGCGATCAGGGAAGCTATTGATATGTGTCCTGATGAAGGTACTCTTTTCTTAAATTTCGCTTAATTTAATTTGACTTAATTTGTTTGATTTCATTCCATTCAAGGAGTTATATAATTTGATTTTTATGTTTATTTAAATATCATCTGAATAACATTTCAGATAGCTTAATCAGGGACTGATCTAGAAAGAGGGGGGGGGGGAGTCCTAGGCACTGAACTGTCAGGGGCTCTCTGGTATTTAATTTAAACAAAATTTGCCTGTCGTTTAATAAGTGTTCTTAAATTATTTGTAACATAAGTAAATTATTATATATTAGTAAATTTGAGCTTATATTTATTTCAATTGTTGTTTACTTATAAATCTAATAAACAATTCTTAAAAAAACACAAAGAGAAACTATTTGTAACATTTAGGGGGCCCCCAGAAATGGCCATCAGGCCTCTGAGGCCTGATGATAAATCAGGTACTGAGCTTGATGAATATTAATTGCTATACTTTTTATATAACTTTATCACAACTAAAATAGGAGTTGTATAGACAAATTAGAGTTTGCTTGATGCATTTGCATACAAATTGTGTGTAAAATAATTTTAATCATCTTCATTTAAATTTCACAGTTAAATTAAAATTTTCCAGTTGAATATAAAATGAATCAATGATAGTTTAGTTGTTTGCCTATTGCTGTTCAGAAAAATCAAATTGTGTGTAAAATAATTTCAATAATTTGTATAGAACTATAAAAAATCAACAACCATTACTTGTGCAATTTTGTATATTGTATATTCAGTGAAAATGTGTAAATGTATGTTTATTACTCTCACTTTAAAGATATAGTTAACTAGTAGGAATTTATTTTTTCTAAGCATGGCATATAAGATTGAAACATATCTATGTAGTATATATCCTAATCATTAAATGGGTACTTATTACATTGTTGTCTATATACTTTAAACTTGACATACAGTTTGCCCATTTTATAGTACTTATGGGAGAACTGTAGCAACGAGCTTAATTTTCTCTTCAGATAATAAATGGGTTTTACTTACTCCATGTTAACCTATATTTCAGTTACTAATTATATTTTTAAATACATTTGTTCTATTTTATTCTCTGAAATCTTTTCCATTGAACTTGGTTTCCAAATTTAAATCTTTATAGTTGTAAGTATTTTTAAAATTTTTTCAAAGAAATTCAATCATTTTAAAAATACTTTTAGCTTTAAAATTTATACTGTGTTCAATTGAATACAGTAATGATTAAAATGAAACAAAAAATATTCAAATTATTAATTTGTTTAGTAAATAAGGAAATCTGTTCATGCAATTCTCTGCAAAAAAACAAGGAAAAGAAAACTTTTTTCTGAACTGCACTCTTAATAATGAAACATATTAGAAAATTTGGAAGAAGCCAGTTTAAGCAGAGAAAAATTTAAAAGAAAAATAATAAATGTAAAAAAAAAAATTTTAAACACTTAGTAGAATAAATTATTATTTTAGGCTTAAGGTTAAATCATATTTACATGGAAGTTAAATTATATTGGAAAGTTTTCCACTTAGGTCTTCAAATATCAGATTTTAATATTAATGTTAAAATCTATAAATTATATATAATTTATTAATACTCTGTGTTTATTATGTAGCTCAAATGTATTAATTGAAATTTTTAAAAATTTTTAATAGATGAGGGTGTACCCAGTGAAACGGAAGAAGAACGAAAACTGGAAGCTGCCAGAGCAGCTCGTATTAAACAACTTACAAGTAAGAAAGCTATTTATATAATATTTAAGTTTTATTGGAAATTTTTAGGGAATTAATGATTAGAGAAAAATAAGGAAATACTTTAAATTATAGACGTTTGGTATTTCTTTTTTAAATGAAATATTTCAATTGAAATATGTAATTGTTTACAATTTTGATTAATTAAAGTATCACTCAAAACTTTAAATGAAAAAGCAATGAAATCCATTTGAGATCAGAAATTAAGTAAGATATATTAATTCTATCAATTTCATTCTTTAAAGAATTTTTTTCTATAATGTTTATTAATATTTAAATCATATTTTGAAATATATTTTGCTTTTTCAGGTCTTTTGCATGAAAAAGATTTGCAATTGGCTCATATGTGTGATGATAGAATGCAGGTTTATGTGGATTTATTGGTAATGTTCTTAATAAACTGAAATATTATCTTTTAAGGCAGCACTGATATTTTCAGGATATTTAAAATAAGTGCTAAATTTCCCATTTCTCTAAGTGTAGTCTAAAATCATTATTCAATAATAATTCATTTGCAAAACTTATTTTATTTATCAAATTTTCTTTATTTTCTTAAACAGAAATGGTATTGATTAATAAATATGTGTTTTGTGGTTTAGAATTTATGACGGCCTTTTCAAGTTAGGTAAATCAATATAATTTTTAAAAACTTACCAAAATATTTTTATTTTTTGCCTTTTTGTTACAAGAGTCCTATTTAGCTGGTATAAAAGATATGCCATGCTTGTACGAATGCAGTAATTAGTTGGCAGGGGTCTGTCCAGACATTTTGTAAAAGGTCCTGTTTTTGTAAAATTGTGAAAAAACTATTCATAATTTGTGAATATAAAATAAGTGTTAAGTCTCATTCTTTCAACCAGCGTCCTCCTTTTGTGAAAATAGTGACTTGTTATTGCAAAAATTGCTAAAAACCTTTTCAAGAAGTTTTTAAATTGTAAATAGATACAAGATTCTGCTCAAAAATTGCTGCTACTAAATTGATGCAACATACAAATATTTGGTATCTAGCCTATACTGCTCAACACAGAATATTCATTTTGGACGAATAATGGAAATAAAATCACTCACATTTTTAATAATTTCAATTGACATATTTTAAATAACACAACTTAGTGATGTATCACTTTTAATGTGTTACGCATTAAGTAAACTTAAACAATTCTTAAATTTATAATGCTTTATTTAAAAAATTACCAAAAATTAATTTTTATTTACATAATATTATATTAATTAATTTTATGAATAAATTGATCAATCATTTATTTACAAAAAATATATATATGATTTGATATTAATAAGAATGCACACACGATGTTTGTAAAAGTAGAAATATTTTCTTAGAGTACTACATTTGTAATTAAAACTTAGGGAAACTCAGTTTGTCTCAAACCATCTTTCTTCCTCCCCCCCCCTGGAGTGGTCTATTCGATTAACAAAACGATAATGAAAATAAACAAATTTGTGAAGGGTCTGATTAAAAGATAAATTATTTTGTGAAGGGTCCGTTAACGGACCCAAATTTCTTCTAAACAAAACCCTAGTTGACATCAGCATCATATCATTTGGTAATTGCCCATATCTGCTTCAAACTACCACTGGCTAATAATTCATTCACCTGTAGACAAATATTCCATTTACTTATTTCGGATTAATACCTCCAAATGTATGTTTTGATTGTGTTTAGTATGTTTTGTAAGTCAAAACTAGTTTCTTCTGCATGCTATATTTAGGAGTGTTATATTTTCATTCTCTAAATACAAAAGTAAAATATAATATGCAATGTGCACACTTGGTTGTGTGGTGCACCATTTATTGGCATCACTTCAGCAGAGTGAACTGGACAAACGGTTTAAATTAAGAGAAATGAGATCCCATGAAATAAAATGAATGTAGACATTCAATTTTATGATTTTTTTTTTATTTATTCAGATGTACCTTTCTTGTAAATTAGTAATTTAATTAACAGCATTATTTTTCTTAGTTATTAGATTTAACTTTTGTAGTTATCATGTTTCTGGTTAATCATTTAAATTTATTTTAGTATTTCAAAATACTTTACTATAAAGTTGCAAAATTTATTTTACTTTGAAAACAGTCAAGCAACAGAGAAAATATTACTCTTTTAATCAATCAATACAGGAATTTCTAGTAACTTTTTATATTATTTCTGTTTTTTCTTCTTCTATTTATGATGTATTATTGTCATAAATCTCTTTAACTATGTCTTTTTGTTTACCCAAAAATCCAAGCACATTCTCTTCCTGATCTTTATATGTTGTTAAGCTTCTATATTTTTTTTAATTTGGCATCTTAGCTTAAGTGTTACTTTTTTACTAATAATAACCATGCATAATATTTTGTACCTATATAAAATTAAGTAGTATGTTCACCTTAAAGTTGCACCAATTTGAATTTTGATAACACCACTTATGTATTTCTGTGTTATTATACTTCTTATTGTTGACAGTTTGCACCTGTGATAATACATGCATAAAATGCATAGTTGCGTAGTTACTTAGGAAATGGTTAGCAGTTTTAGTAATATTATTAAAGTAAAATTATTTTTTTTATGCAGGAAATGGTTGGAATTGAATCTGAGCAGTTTGAAAGTGTAAGTTTTTAAATAGATATTATTTAATATACTTATTTTGAACGTTGTAATAAAAAAATTTTGAACATACGTAATTAACCATAAACTATAATTTCCAGATTAAATATTCTCCTTTAATGGAAAACACCCCTGGAATGGACACAAAAGAGCTTATTTCCTCTGCAATCACCAGTGGTATTTATATTTTTCTTTGATTAATAATAACCTTGTTTCTGGAGGTCTAAAACTATTTCTGTTTTATAATGATTTTTTGTGTAGTCATAAATTTTTTTTTATTTGTAATATATTAAAAATAAATTACATTTAAATAAATATTAATAATTATCTTAATTAAGTTGTGATAATTGTTTTTTTTTAAAAGTTCATGAAGATCAAAATTATGTCTGTTTCATAATAATCACAATATAATCATGAATAAGTATCAACAATTAAAGACAATCAAATTTTTTATAATTTTGTTATTATTTTTGATAAAATTGTACAGTATTGCCCATCACAAAAAAGATTCAAATAAAGTTAAATATGTAATTTTTTTTAAAGCATTAATATTATGCAAATATTAGTGTTTCTCAAAAATGTAATAGCTTGAAAAAAGTTATATGTGAAATGTAACATTTAAGTCTTCCAAAATCTGCATGAAATCTTTGCTATAACCCGGCATCTACAAATCTTCTAATCTATGTTTTTATATAGATTTTGAAAGACCTAAATTTGCATTCCAATTGTAAGATTTTTTTTTTGTCCTTTCCATGTTTGAATTAGAAAAATAAAATTTTTTATTATTTTCTCCTTGCATAGCATCAAGACTTGCTAGTAACCTGTATACTTCTGGTACTAATTTAAGTCGCAGTGTTAGCAGTGCTGGTGAGCGCCAGAGTGAAACTTACGTTTCTCCACTGTTGCCAAAACGTGCTGAAACGTTTGGTGGGTTTGACAATCCTACAAAAGAACAAGTCATTCCCATTAAAGGTATTGTATGCTTTTATTTTGTGGTTTTCCACAATGCACATGTATGTACATGTTATTAATTTCAGCTAAATAGTAAGTTATTAAATGTATACACAGATTTAGTCTTCCATATTTATTAAAATCATAATTAATAATTGAATTTGAGCAGATACCTCTCAAGTAATACTTTACAAAATTGTAACATTATCCTGATTTTTATAACTTATGGTATTATTGCTTCAAAGTCAGAATTATGTCATTAGAATTTTTTATTGTCTTGCCTGTTTTTTTTTTTTTTTTTTAGTGATGCTGCTCTAGGCAGTTGCATAGTGAGGAATCCTCTAATTGTTTAATTAATTATTTAAATTTGTCAGTGTTGTAACTAAATATTTAATTATTTCTCTACAATCTAAAATACTAATCTATTAAATGATAATTTCAAAGTGTGGAATATTAATGGAAAAATGGGTGGGAAAAATTATCAATCTTAGATTTTTATTTGTTTATTTTTTTTTCAGTTCCGATGTTCAAAAGAAAACTTCTTCATTTGAAGGAGCATAGTGAGTTGTCTATTTTGCCTTCAAAGCCTAAACCAGACACTGGAAGTATGGGTGAATCTCTGGAGAGTGCACTTCAAGTAAATATTAGAAATGAATTATTATGCTTTGTAACTTTACTCCTTTACATGTTCAGAATAATAAGGAACTATGTTTTTAAAAATTATTATGCATCCTCAAATAAATTATTATTATTCTTTCATGTAAAACCTATTTATACCTGAGTCTATTTCCTATTAATTTGTAAGGGTTCACTAGTACTTAAGGTTTACTTCTCACCTGGTATAATTATAACAATTGATTATGATACTTAAGTATTATAATCATACAATTAATTATAATTAAATTAGTTGTAACAACAGTAAGATAGATAAAAGTTAAGACACAATAAGGAAAAATATTTGTACTCCAGAATAATTTACTTCCCACCTGGTATAATTACAATAATTAAGTATAGTATATAACTAATTATATAATTTATTTACAGAATTTATTTATATAATAAATTTATTGTAAAAGTGACAGCGTAATCAGTGTTACAGAAATAATAAAAGGATTTTTTCGGCCATATATGCATCTGTGAACCCAGTAAGTAAAAATGCCAGATTAGGGGATAATCTTAAAAGTAGGCTTTTTCCTATTTGCATTGTATAATTTAGACTCTTCTCTATTTGTGAATTACTGTAATGCCTTTCCTTGATTTTTTTTTTTTTTTTATATTGTGAGAAAATATAATTTAAGTATATTTCTTTCTTTGGATTACAAAATTTAAGATACAATTTCAATTATTTAAAACTTTTTTCATTCCTGTTATTCTAAATCTATTATTTTTAAGTAGATTTGATCCTAATTGTGTTTTGTAACTAAGGTTCCACTGCAGCTGTAAACTTTTAACTGTGTTAATTATTGTACCTTATAGTTGTATTTATTTATTTTTTTACTTTAATTTTTCGTTTAAATGTTTTTTTATAGTATGAACATAGCCCTCAAACTGCTATTGTTATGTATAGTTATAATTTTAATTGTTTGTGCTTATTTTTTCTAGAACTTTGGCTTACAAACCTCTCTGTCTATTACTGGGAGAGTACCATCTGTTTGCAGCAGTCCTGTAAGTAAATTAATCTAAATATGCTAAGTGATATGTAATCTAAATAGCTAAGATATATTGCTCTTGATTTACTTTTTTTAGTAGCATTTTTAAGTAAAATAAATTTATCTACATAATACCAAATATTTAATTAGTAATAAAAAGTAAACACGTTGCATTATTTGCATTCTATTTGATTTTAGTTTTGCTCAGTTTTCTGAATGTATGTTATTTAGCGAAAAATAGCTATTCCTAACCGGTATACTGCTATATGCTTAGAGCAATAACACAAATCGCTGAATTATTCAAGGTCTCTAAAAGCATTTTGTTTACAATAATTAAAAATCGTGATGTAATTCTAAAGGAAGAACAAACTGTTTTAATTTCATAGCATCATACTCGTGAAGCGAAGTTTCAAAATCCGAAAAAAACTCTGACTGGTTCAAATTTATGCACAGTATTTAAAAGATTTAATTTGAAACATTTAGATGTATTTTTTACCTTTAATGTACTATATTAAACAATACTTTTGCTTTATTGAGGTAAAAAAAAACTGCATATTAGTGAGTTACATAATTCTGTTTAAAGTGTAGCATGTTTATTGCCAAGTCCAGTATTTATGAAATATAAGTAAATATTTGCTGTAATTTTATTTATGATATAACAATCTCACATTGTACCCCCCGTTTTTGTTTGAACTATAGAAGTCGTTATATCGACCATCAACTGTGACACTAATTTTTCTTGATTATAATTTTTAAATGTAGTAGAAATTTTTATTTTAGACTTTATTAGTTTACCTAACAATGTTTTAAAGCAATGAAATGTATGTTTTATTTTTCATAAGGTTATTTTTTGTTGAAATGGCTAATATTTAAAAGAGAATTTTTTTGTTAAAACAATTTCTCAATGAATTAGGTATTGTACTCTTACTGGTGAAAAAGTATTATTATTCAATATGTGTTAACCATGATAAACTTTTTAAATCATTTACAAGGCTAAATGATCGATTAAATAATTTTAATTTTTCATTTAATTAATAATTATATTCTGTCTTACTTTACTGTTTATGACTCTAACATTTGAGTGTTTATGACTTCTACACAGTTTTGCATATTAATGGCTAAAGCATGGTATTCAATTGTGTATGTCTTGTAGTTGTTATTATAATTTTTTCTCAATAAGAATTTTTTTTATTTTAGGAAAAGCAACATAGTAGAAAGCTATTATCTCCCAGCTTTCAACAACCTCCTGATATGCCTTCTTTCAGAGAAATCACCACTGAAATTGCTCACCTTACTGCTACTCCTTTACTCATGACTCAAGGAA
Source organism: Parasteatoda tepidariorum (assembly GCF_982258835.1). Classification (NCBI taxonomy): domain Eukaryota; kingdom Metazoa; phylum Arthropoda; class Arachnida; order Araneae; family Theridiidae; genus Parasteatoda; species Parasteatoda tepidariorum. The sequence goes on from NC_141762.1 coordinate 53,180,848, forward strand.
AGGAACAACTAATGCAAATAGTTGAATTGGCTCACCATTTAAACACTATAATTGTAAGTAATAACTTTTAAATGGCCTAGAATGTAATTAAAAAGATAGCTGATTCTGTCGTAATTAGCGTGGAAGATAATGTTTGTTTAACTTTTATTAATTATTATTTTCATTTTTTTTTATAAGATGTCTCTGTTTTAGTCATTTATGGAACAACTTGAAAACGATAATGCTTTAGTTTGAATAATTTTTTCTAATATCTTTTATAAGATAGTTTTTTTTCAAAGAAAAAACTAAAATAAAAATAGCAAATATGGGGAAAAAAATTTACACAGTGAGTGCAATTTTAAATTTAAAAGTTATAATCAGAATTCTAAATATAATATTTAAGAAGGAAAAAAAAAATTGTGAATTTGTATCATATACTGTCTAAAAGATCTGGAGATTTTTATTTGAAGTTCTTCAAAATTATAACACTTTAATTTTCGGTTTTTTTATATACTGTTTGAAAGATCTGGAAATTTTAAACTTTCTTTTGAAGTACTCAAAACTATTTCTGTAGTATTTTTCGATGTATTTTATATCTGAACTGTGTTATTCTTGAAGAATTTTTTTTTATATTGGCATATAAAAATATGAGTTTCTTAAATGACACGAGTTAATGAAAAAGCTCTTTGAATGACATTGTCAGTTTTTGTATTTTCAAAAACAATTTTAGAAATTGTGTTTTGTTGTCATAAAACTTAACATTTAGAATATTAGAATTTGTATTACTTCAAATAAACATAAATTTGAAATTTTTAAATGTTTAAGTCGAATTTGGTTTCTGCAAGTTGATTTTAAAACAATTAGTTGATATTAATACAGTAGGGAACCGATTATCCGGAACGATCGGGACCATCGCTATTCCGGATAACTGATTTTTCCGGTTTTCTGAATCGCTACAAAAAGCCATTTTTTTTTTTTTTTTTTATTGTTAAACCCAACTAAACAAAAAAAAATTTTGGGAAATAATCTTAAAAAGAAGAAAAAACAATGAAGTAATACTCTAATGATTATTTCCAAAATGATGGTAGGGTAAACATCTTTCAAAAAAGAACAAAAAATCCTGAAATCTTATGAGGAAAAACACATTTTTTAAAAAAAAAATGGCGGGAAAATTTATCGAATTTCGTTCCGGTTTTTTGGTCTTCCGGTTTTCTGATTTCCGGATAACGGGTTCTGTACTGTATTTCATCTTATTTACTGCTAAATAATTACATTCATGTAAACAATGCTGAAATACAGCATTTTCATATATACTAACAATCATGGAGGTAAGCTGAATTTTACCTACTCAACTTCTAAAATTTTTTGTTATTAAATGTTTATTTGCATGTAGTGGAGTTGTAAAGTAATAATCAAGCGAATTCACGATCATTTGTTATTATACTTTTTTTTATCATGATTAGGGTTGCAAGTTTGTCGCGGCGCGAATTTTCGCGACTGTTTCCACGAAATTTCAAGTTTTTTCAAAAATTCGCGAATTTTTTAAAATTACGCGATTTGAAGGAAAGTTATTCAATTCGCGCGATTTAGATGAAAATTATTCACAATTTGAAGTTATTTTTTTCTGTTTTATCTTATCAATAAAAATATATTTGTAGTTATTATTTTTCTGAAGTTTAAAAATTGATTATATTTTTTCAAAGCATTCACAAAGGTATCTAGCAAAATGTTATTAGAATTGGGTTAGGCTCTATACAAGTTCCTCGCTTTTGTATTAAAATTGAATATCGTGAACTAACTGAAAGATAAGATTTTCTACATTCTAATTCTTCATAAATCTATCAATTCTTATCTCCCCCTCCATTGACCAGAGGGACAGTCCTCTCACTGTATGAGCCCCTATCTTATAGCACTCACCATGTAAAGGGGGGGGGCAACCACAAGACATTTGTAATTAACAAATTATTTGGGGGATTGAATTTCATTGCTGGAATTAGTAGGACTGAATGAAAAGTTGATTGAAGATTGGTGGTCACAAAAAGGGTGGTCTTCTTATCTTTTTGTTGACTGATTGACACCAGTGCCTCCCTTTCCTAACAGTCAACTAGAATATAAAAGATAAAGGAAAACAAAAGAAGAAAAATTGACTCTTTCACAGGAGTGAGTAGGTACATATAATAGTGAGAAAGTACATATATTTACACTGATTATTTCAATAGGTACAGAAAGGCATGATTTCGTCAACCAGCATCAAGCTTTTTTAAAGCATGCAAAGCTTTTGATCCTAGTCAATTCAAATACTTAGATGTTTTCCAAGAAGATGATAGTTGTTTTATTTTTAACTCTATCCCCATGTTTGAGGATGAAGAAGAGTTGAAGAACGAATTTAATGCTTACAAAGCGACAGTTAATGAACTACACGTTGAAAGTAGACAATTAACTCAGTTTGGGAAATCGAAGATGGAACGCTATCCAAAACTGTCTAAAGTGGCAATTAGATGTTTGTCAGTACCAACTAATAGCGTGGATGCCGAACGATCTTTTTCAAAATACAAAAATCTATTGAGTGATGAAAGGAGAAACATTAGCGAGAATAACTTAACCATGTATAATATTTTGTATCAAAATTCTGTACATTTAAGTAACGGCATTAATATTGCTTAAAAATAAAAAATTTGTAACTTTGTTATGTTTTTTATTATTTTTAAATTGATTTTCGGTGTAAATATCAGTGGATATGTTATCCGCGAAAATTTCGCGAATTTGTAAAACTTTTGCGCGAATCACCCGCGAATTTATGTCTTTTTTTTCCCGCGACAAACTTGCAACCCTAATCATGATCACAAATCTATGAACAAAAGTAAATATTTTCAAATTCTTTATTCAAAATATTAATCAATAGGTAGAAAGATTTCCATGAAATACTGTTTAATAATTTAATTACTTTTGGTTTTGGGCTTAACATGTTAATTAACCTTTTGTTTTAAATAAACCAAAGAGACACCTGGTTTAAACCAAAAATCTAGGGTTTGTTTATCCACCTCTCACATGATCTAATTTTGTCATCATACTTTTTATCTTACCTAATTTGACCTCAAAGGTGTTATGTTGAGAAAAAACTAAAGAAAGACTTATCTTCTTCCTGTATGTATGTTTATAATTAACATTCAGTAGCATTTTTAGTATGTAACATATTTGCATATCATTAAAGGACAATAATAGAGCTTTTTTATTTCTATGCATTCTTAATAAAGAGAAGAATATATTGTATATTTAGAATATAAAACTAATCACCATGAATGAGACTTTTGCTAAATCAAACAGTCATCACAGTGCAGAGGAAAATTATTAAATGAATTGCATAGATACTTGACAATGAATTGTAGATACAAGTCTTGTCTGATTGAATTTCTTTTCTCTCTTTTTTTCAGTGTTCTGTTTCACATTTATCATCATCATATGAAAGGTAAGTAAGGTTCAAAAAATCTTGAATTTAGATTCTTGTTTTATTTGAGTAAGAATGGGTCCTTATTGATTACAATTTCTTTTCCAGTGCTAAAGTGCAATTGGCTGAATCGGATTACAAAATGTCCAAGTTATCTAAAGAGAAGGAAGTTCGCGACAAGAGAAATCTGTATAGACCAGAACATCAACTGGAAGAATTGCGAAATTTGCAAAAGCAGCTGAATCATGATCGAGCAGCTTGGCAGCAAGAAAAATTACATTTTGAATCTGAAATGAAGAATAAGAAAGAAGAGTTGGAAAAACTACAGGTATACAGAACAACAATTTATTAAATTTCAATGGTTCTTTTGGGTCAATTTTTATTTCATTTTTTAAAAACTTTTCTTTTTCATTAATTTATTTAGTAATGTGATTATTATTTTAAGCATTTATGTATTCATCGTTTTTTCTGAGAGCATTTACACTCATAGTTTATTTTAATATTTTTCATTATTAAAATCAAAAAATATTTTCTTAATAAAAAATTAAAAGACATTTTTTAAAATAACCTAGCCAGTTATTATTAATGGACTTACAAAAAAAATTTATGGCTCATGAAAGTTGGAATAAAAAAGAGTTACAAATTACATTCATGTAATCTATTTCATTTTTAAAAAATTTAAATTTCATGTTTATTTTCAGGAACAACTCAAAACAGAACAGACAGATGTAACCCATCAGAGGGAACTTTTATATCGCAAATTAGATGCACTACAAAAGCAAGGGATCATATTGAGCCCTTCCCATAATGTTGTGAATCTTAACGCCTGTTCAGTTCGTGATACCGATGCCAAAGAGGAAGGCCATAACTGTATTGTAATGTCTGAAAATGTGCATCCAACTTCAGCTGACTTTACTCACCGACGAACAGTCTCTTACGACCTGGGTCAAGATCGGTCAGAAGAGCAAATACCGTATGTGTCATCTGGGTCTAGCTCTGCAGCTCCATCTCATCGAATAGACTCTAAAAACAGACCCTCTCTTAATGTATGTGTCAACACATCCAGCAACAAAGTGGTGCCTTTGCATTTATCTAACAGTGCTACAAACATGCAAAAGCGACAATCTGTTGCTGTTCAACCTATTAAACAACAGTTACCCTTAAAACTGGCCAATACTTTTTCTGCTAATGGTGCAAATATAGTTCCAGTACAAGGTGGCCCACAGCAAGTGTTACCTATGAAACTTGCACTTGGTTCACTTGCACAAGGTAACCCTACTTTAAATGTTGCGGAAGGGAAACATGCTCCAAAAAGATCGCACAGTGCTGCCAGCAGTCCTTCCTCAACTTTGACCACTCCAGTGCATGTGAGAGGTGGTAGCAGTCCAGCACTAGTACAGACTACTTCACCTACTGCTGGCACTGTTTCACCCAAATACAAACCTGAGAGCAGTATTTTGCATCACCTGAAGCTGACGAATGATAAGTCAAAGAATAAGAAAGATGACGGCAATAAAGAAATATTTTGTTGAGTTAAATTGATCTCTTCTTTACTTACACTTATTGTGGAAAACTTTGATTGCTGAAGTACAAAGTGTTCCAATCTGATGCTGGTCATCGCACACTTTTGAAATGAATGGAGTAGTACTTGATTATTGTTGATGGTCTTACTAAGTGATACAGCCACAATTGTTTTACACTTAATGATGTTTAATGATGATATTTTATAATCTTCATTGACAGTTTTTATTTCCTCCACTTTAAATGAAATATTTATGAACATGTGGTACTTCACCATTTGTATTTTGTAAATATATGTATAAAATTGTCTGTTCTGAAAATGGTACTTGTGAATACTTATTTATGTAGTGAAATCGCACCAAAAGTTATACAAAGTACATACATTGCATTTGTGATTTGTTTCGCATTTTTTTTTATTTATTTTCGGGACCAATAATAATTATTAAGTTTGACTGCAAGCAGTGTGATATTGTTTTTAACACAGAATTTATAAATTTTTTGTACAAAATAGTATTATCTTGTATGTTATATCACAAGCATGTTAACTTCTTGTAAATTTTGTAGGAGTTCTTTTGCAAATAAAAAATAATAGTTTTAAAAACATGAAATTCATGACTAGATGTACACTACAATTATTTATTTTTTAAAGCAAATTTCATTGATTTTTGCTATATATATTTTTTTGGTCATAGTAGCATGTAAATAATAATGCTCTCATATGTATTCTTTCATATCCTTACATATGTACTACTAACTCAATTATCAATATTGCTTTGATATGTCTTTCTTGTGTGATAATTTTCTGTGATCATTAGTTGAGTGCTGTAGTATTTTCAATTCATATCTCTTCGCAGATCATAGTAAACACTCTCATAAAATACTCTATATTACTATTTTTGCTCCCTTTTTAAAGCACTGTCTTGAGTAGATAGTATGAAATCTTAAAACTCATATAATGTCTTCCCTTTTTCTCTTACCATCTGTTCTTGAAAATATCTTCTTTTGTTGTCCCTTAAAAGGGATTTGCTCTTTTTAGGTAAACACAGGTACCATTATCCTAATGTATACCAATTATCATTTCTTCTTTTTTTCCCCATGAAGTTTTCTTTAAAACACTATTTGATCACAATGGAAGACGAGATACACTTTGTGCTGCATATGAATAAAGCTAAAACAGCGTGAATAAAAAGCACCTTATTCACGTTGTTTAGATTTATTCACTGTTTGATAAGCTTATCCAGATTAATGATGTTAACCTGTGGTACAGTTTAACCAATTCTGGCTTCTGTGCCATTAAATTCTATATTCAACTCAACAATTGTTATTTTTTGACAATTTCTTGATTCTCTTTTTTTTTTCTCTATTTACATATGATTGATTTAATTTGATTCTTAAAATATAGTAATTATTTTGATTTATTTTGTGTTTTTGTCAACGACTTTGAAATTTTGGTTTGGAATGTCTGTTAAGTTTGTCTGGTAATTTTTAATTAATGCCTAAAATATTTGCACGTTTTTGATTATGTTTACTGCAGAACGGCCAAAATTTATAGTATTTTCATTTATTGTATTTACGTCTAATAAAATCAGCTGAAATTTAAGTATTTATTATCAAGATATTGAAATCAGCAATGTATAAATTACTAATGATGTGATAATTGGATGAATTAGGTTTCTCAATATAATAATTTTGAACCGACTGCATTTTTAAATTAATTAGCTTAATGAGTTAATAATTTACTCTTAATGTAAAAAATAGTTTTATTTTGAACAAATATATATTTTGCTGTTTATATTCAAGTAATAAACTTACTATATATGTATTTTAGTTTGCCTAATTGTTCAATCGAAATTGAATTAAAAATGTCTATTTATGAGATTTATTTGGCTATGTTTGTTTTAACTAGAGTTTGATGTCTCTAAAAATGACTACCACAAGTCATATTTTGTAAGTATTTGAAGTTTAGCTTTTACTTGTTGTCTAATTTAATAATCTAGTATTTAAAATCATAAAAATTTGTAAAAATTTTTAGATTACTATATAATTTAATAGACAACTTCAAATCTATAAATTGTAATTTTGCTGCTGAATATCTTCATTTTTCAATGCAATTCTTCTGTTTTGTGAAGATAAAACTTCCTGTATAGAAAAAAATTCTGATATTTAATTATTAGAAAGCAAATCATTGTTAGATAATTTTTCATTTATTTCTATTCTTGTATTTCAAAGTTTTATACAATAACGAACCTATTGGGCGCCCATTAACGTTCTTATTATCTGTATTAATTTCATCTGTTTGCAGCCGTAGTTATAAAAGCGGTGTCAGAGTCTAGTAAAGTGGCTATGTGCTGCAAAATGAGACCGCTTACAGTCCCACCTTATGAAAAAACTACTGAGTTATTTCTATCCCGAAAAGGGATACACGGTAAGGAAAAAATTAGTATTCAAATTTGTTGAGCCTCTTTAATTTAGTATGAATGGATACCTTTTGGACATTAATGTTTAGAAAAAAATGCTTTAGAGGTGAATTTATTTGTTTCAAATTTCCTACATTGTGATCTAATGAAATGATATTAAACAAATTAAATGTCAAAATTTTTTTTTAAACTTTCGGTATTTGAAATAAATGTATCTTGGGATAATTAGTTTGTTTTTGTTTTTTTTTCCTTCCAAAAATATTTCCTCACGTCACAGTGAATGCCAAACAAGTAAATGTGCGTATCTTTTTTGTATTAATGTCCACAACCTGCTTACTTGCTCTAAATTGCTGATACCCATATTTTTTGTAAAAATCCTTAAACCTTGTTTACTCACAACAATTTTTTGTAATATTTTTAAAAAGTCCAGGAAATTTTTCATGTTTAACATAAATTGAAAACAAATAAAATTATTTCGTATAATATCATTATTACTTAAATAAATTTTATTTTCATTATTTTTCTTTTCAATTTTGTTGTACTGTTCTTAAAATTATTTCATCAGTTGTGCCATTTTAAGAAATCATCCATCAGTATTTTTGATTATTTGTTGTACCATTAATACTTTTTAGTGCATTTGTATATTGTCAAGTGTTATTTATTTTGCTTTATATTAAGAAACGTCTGCATTTTGAATTGTACATCCACGGTGAAGGGTATTAAATAATTTTATTCCTTTATGTGCAGAAATAAAGTCTTTAATCCTGTATGAATAATTTTTGTTATAAATAAATCTGTACAACATTATCGTGCTGCATTTTATTTTTTAGTTTTGCTATTAAGTTAAATACACTTTAAAAGTATCAAGAATTTCTCTCTATCAGATCTAAATAGCTTATATTGTCAAGATTTGTAGTTCCATAAAACTACCAGTTTGAGAATATAAATCTAATTCTTAAAAAAATCCTACAGCTCTGATTCAAAATATTAGAATAATTGAAAAATTCGACATTAAAAACTCTCTTACTTTATTTGTTTTTTACTAACTTAAACATTTAACGAGTTAAGTCTACATATTTCACAGTTTGTTTTAACATTAAAAAAAAATCAAAATCGAACATAAATTATCTACACAATTTATTTGTAATAAAAATCAAATTATTAGAATAAAATTTTGTGTGGTTCAAAATATTAGAATAATTTACTATTAACTTGAAAATTCAATAAACAGATCAAGAAAGTTACCTGATATTTTGTAGTATCGCCTTTAGCTTTGATCACTGCTTATCTAGACAACCTTGCATATAATCAACATGTGTTTCACATTCTTTTTTATTTACATTAGTCCAAGTAGACTTAATGTTTTGCACTAGCACATCTTAGTTTGTAGGATCAACGTCTTGCAGGTTTTTCTTTACTATAAATTTTCACTTTGGATAAGATCTGGTGAATTTGGCCTCGGTGACACTGTAATTATGCATTGCTGCAGCCAGATTTTAGTTGATTTTGATATATATATGGGGAAGCTAAATCTTGTTGAAAAATAAAATCATCGTCAAACAAGTTTTTTGGTAGTGCCCGAGAATATCTTAACCACTTCCCGTACCAATTTTTGTTGGAATAAAATTTAAAAAATTGTTATATTTTTTTATTATTTCATTAATTAAGGGGTCACAGTACCTTTGCAACAATTTTTTAAAATAAAGGTATAATCATTCATTTTGAGGATGCTTTACATGCTCATTTAAGTTATAATCAATAATTTATCTTCAAAAAATGATTAAGCTGTTTAATTTTTTTTAAATTTTAAAAAAAGTTTAAAAAATTATAAATTTTCAAATCCCTAAGGCTTTTTTATTTTAACATATTTTCCAAAAAAGTTTTTTTCATAGTGCTTGCAATATTTATCTTAACAATTTTGCGCATTCATTTGTGTATATATCTATTAGAATATTTTTTATAGATTCTTTTGTAAAAAAGTGTAAAAATTCCTGTTAGGTATATATAACATGCCGTAAAAATTGTAATACCTCATAAAATGCTTATTCCATGCACAGTTTAAATAAGTGTATTATACTCAAGATAAAAAAGTTTACTTCAAAGCTTTATCTTAAATAGCAAAAATTCCTTAGGGATTTAATTAAGATTAAGACACAAAATTATCATCTATGCGAAAAAGCACTTCCAAGTCAGACTGCTGAGCAAGTTTCTGTATAAAAACAATTTAAAATCATTCATAACTTTTTTTAAAATGTAGATAGAGAGATGAATTTCTTTCTGTACATTTGAGATACTTTGAAGTTTCATTATAAGCAATAAAAAAAAATTTTGGTATTTTTGTCATTTTTTGGGTACTGTGATCCCTTAATACAAGGATAAAAATTGTAAGTTGAAAATTTAATTTTTTTTTATGTGGAAAAAACATTTTAATTTACTATCCCGAGTTATCTAGTGCTAAAGAAAAAAACTTAAATATTAGTCTTAGTATGATACTTTTTAAAACAAAGAACAACACAAAGTAATACTTTCCAAACGTCTGTGAAGTGATACGCCATTCTTTCTTAACTCTTTTTCTTCTCCCCCTATGTAAAATCAGCAACTATCGTATATGCAATCACCACAAAACATGTGCGTAGTCCCACATTCCAACAACAAAACTTCCAATCGCATCAGATTATTATTTTATTTATTTATTTGTTTCCAACTGATTAAAAAAAGTACTGACAAATTCTGCTACGCCGTTGTTGTATACCAGAGTTTACTCGGAATAATCAGGAAAGCGGTTAATAAATATCTGAATTGACTTTTTCTTTGAGGATAATCGGGTACATGCACTTCAAGAAGACGAAGATCACGAAAACCAGCACATGTGATTAAGAAACTCCTTTATTAAAAGAAACTTCACGCAAAATTTAATTTTTCATGATACAACAACGTAATAAGAAAAATGAAGAGTTTGGATGGATTTTCCCCTTCATTTGGTGTATAAAATTCCAATTTTTTTTGCAAATTTTTAAATTTTTTCCCCTCTTGATTTTCAAGTTTTTAGTCTCCTTTTTCCTTTCCAAAATAATAAGAATACTTAACAATAGTTTTGATTAAAAGTCTTCGTGCTAAAATTCTACCAAACTTTCTTGCGGGAGTTTCGATTTTAGTCACAAGTGTTAATGAATATTTTTGTTGTTTGGAAGAAAAATAAGTTTAAAAATTTGCAAAAAAGAAACTAGAAAGTACGATTGTTTTTAATTATTTTATTTTACAATTTTAGAAAGAAAAAGTCTGCCTATCTGCTCTACAATTGCTCATGATTCACTGATTTTCATCCTTTTAGAAGAAATTCTCTCGCAGCTGTCCTGATAAGTTGAAAGGATTCACTGTGTGAGGACTTCCTGACCTATTTTACTTATCCACTTTTAGTCAACAAAAATGCAGCTAAAATATATTTGATACATTGGTAATTTCAGTTTGTTCAAGGGCGAAAAAGAGGGCTCTGTCATTAAAAAATTTGAAAGAAAAAATGTAAGGTGGAAAATCCCTCAGAATCCATCTCCTTAATAGAGCTGTTCAATTTTTAGAATTTTTTAACCCTCTTGTTCCTTGATCGAAGTCAGGTATAAATTCTTTTTCCTTCTGCTGAATCGAAAATTATCGCAAAGTGATAAACTTAGAAGAGGTTTGTTCCTGGTAAACAGTGAGTAGCTGGGATCATATTTGGATTTTAAGAGTTCATTGTGCGTAAGAATCAACAAAAACTGTGACAATATTCTTATTTTCTTACTTTTTTTTCAGGGCAGTGTAATTGCTCTTCATTTAATGTCAATTTTTCTTAAAAATCAAAATAAGATTAGTTTAAGGTTGTTATTTTGTTTTGCTAGATAATCTTCAGACTTTAATAAGGTTTTTTTTCACTCTGAAGCATTTATTTGTATTCCTTAATATATATTTTATTAACATTCTAAAAATATTTACATAAGGGGTTAATATTCAGTATATTCTCAACACCATAATTTCGAACAAAAGTACTAATTTTTGTTAATTTATTCAAAAAATAATACAAGATATATTTAATTTGAAAAATACTAAAATACAAAATTATTAAACTAGCAGATTTTAAAATATATAAAAGTCTTACTTAATTTTTGATGCTTCAGAATTTTAAAATAGTCACAATAATGTCAAATCTGTATCTTACGAATTTTTATGTATATGTGTAGTCCTTTATATATATATATATATATATATAAAGGACTATATATATATATATAAATATATATATATATATATATATATATATATATATATATATATATATATATATATATATATATATATATATATATATATATATATATATATATATATATATATATATATATATATATATATATATATATATATATATATATATATATTTATGTGTGTGTGGGTGTTTAATTTTATAACCGTCGTTGAACAGCCGACCCAATTTTGAGTTTACGACTGCCAATGTTCAACGCCGTAGCCTTGTAACTTTGAACTCAAATCCATAAGACAAGAGAACTCCAGTATCAAGTATTGGGAGAAATTTTGTCTTTGGGGGGGAATATTTTAGGGAACTAATCAGTATTTACGTTACATGGAAAGGAAAACCACGAAACCCTGCCACGTTAGTCTGACTGCAAGAGGACTCTAACCCATGATCAGTCTGTGGTTATTTTGCGTCAGCACTGTGGTCGGTGCAACCCGGGTGCAAAATTCGTATTGAACAGCCATCGCTGCTATTCGAAGCTCTATCAGCTGAGCCACCTCGAGGTATACGATCCGATCTAAAACGTATCCTAAACGTATACGATCCGATCGGATCGTATACGTTTAGTTTTCTTGTCCAAAAATTAAGAAAAAAAATTTATGTTTTCGGATTCGGAAAATAATATTTAATCAAGACAAATAAAAAAAAATACGTCTCACAAACTTAACGAGAAAAATGAGTTTAAAGACATCAAAAATTGTTTGATTGATACTGGTATTTCAAAATTTTTCTAATAGTATTTAAAATTAAAATTGTGAGGTAAAAGTTTCGTAATAACCACCCTTAATTCTTGTAAAAAAAAAAACATTGCAATCACATAATTTTTCTTATAGAATACGTATAAGTTTCTAAAAAAATCGATTCATAATTGGGTATAATATAGCCTACGTCACAGGTTGTGTTGATCCTACTAAATTTAACCCATGAACGGCATTTTCTGCGAGCCTAACTTCAAGTCACAAATAAACAAACGAAGTGTTCGATCCTTTAAATAGCTGCTCGCCAGATTCTATTGCATTATAAAGAAAAGTTATTGAAACTAAATACAACTAAATAAACAACAACAACTAAAACAAATAACAACAACTACTAATAACAATAACTACTAATAACAATAACTAAATAAACAACAACTAAATTCCATTCGTTTAGCATTGCGTCATATGTTGTTCCTACTAAATCGAAGTAGTTGTGTTTTTTTCATATTATACCCAATACTCCACTTAGCAGTTTGTGACCAAAATTTATATTGAAAAAAAAATAGCGCGTGAAGTCCCTCCGCGCCGAAGAAGTTAAACTTCGCAACCTCCGACGTTAATTGTAGAGGAATCAGCAGTCGTAGAAGGATCACTAGTTCTATTCAACGACTCTTTTTCCTGCTCCGCTCGCTTCCGTGCTCTGTAATCACGGTAATATTGTGCATTTTTCCCTCGTGGACCTCTTGAACCTGTGGAAGTGCTTGTGGTTGCCTCATCGTCTCGCCCTGGAAAATGTATTTGTATTAATAATGTATGAGAATGCGTCATAATGTAATTTCAGAAGAGGAAACCTAACAATCAATTGATATTCACAAGAGACGTACCTTGACGCAACCTTAAATCCGTCGCATTGTCCGTGGGATTGTTTTCACTAATTTTTTACAATTGTTATCCACTAAATTTGAAAATAAAAAATACTACCCTATTAAATTATATGTGTATCAAAACAAACTAAAAAAATATTTATAGCTTTTATGACTTTTGTTATTTTTATGCTAGTGTGAACCAAAACAATATGGAAATGAATGAAGGAAAACTGGATCCTACCACGTTATTTCCCGGCCAATAAAAATGTAGCGTTAAACGTTTAACGCAACCTTGTTGGAAGTCGCATAAGAAGTATAACTTCAACAACAAAAAAAAAAAAGTAAACACAAGCTATCGTTATTTTAACAACCATAATGTATAAGCAGTGAGTTTAGAGTGTGTGTCTAGTGGTACTATTAGTAAAGAAGTGAGAAAATAAATTAAACATACGTTGCAATTTCGAAAATTAACGTTACAAAAAATTGGCATTTCATGGTTTTCTTCTAAATAAATATTATCTCAATCAAGTATTCTTCATTAACCACTGCCTATATTCTTAACTCAATTTTGGTATTACATTTTGGGCAGAGGCTAGGATTTTAACGGTCCCCAAGGTAAACAAAACATATAAGCTGCGTTTTAAAATTTCTTTCTTCTAGACACGTAGAAAGTTTGAAGAAACAAATCGTACAGATTACAATTATAAATGTAAAATGTGAAAACTAACACTGAAAAGCATAATTAAGATTTTATGAAAATTTAAGAGCAAAAATGTCAAGTTTACAATTTTACCCGACGTACCCGATTTTTTTTTAATAAAGAAACTGACTCTTAATACCATAGTTAAATTATATTGTAATAATATTTAAATTTTTAAAAAAAATATTACAAGTTGTTCCAATTTTAAAATTGAATTAATTTGAATGAATTTATGAATGAAATTGTTTTTTGGTGATAAATCTCAACCGCCCAGTTCACCATCCCATTAGCACAGTCCTAGTCCTGACTGATATTCATCAAACATAAGCTCTAAAAATACAACAGATTGCTTCAAAAATATAACAGATTGCCAAACAAAAGAAAAGCCCCTATGGTATAACAAACAAAAGATAAGTTGTATCAAATATAACCAAAAATAGTATGTGAACAGTTGCTAAATACAAAATCATTTCCGCATTGTTGAAGTGAGGGTGATGTTTGTCATATGTTTGTAAAAACTAACGAATTTCTCTTCATTTTTGAGTAAATGTTTTGATAAAAATGAAAATAGAATATTCAAATCAGGTAAAAAAAAAAAATTCCTTTTTCAATTCTAATTAAATCTATATATTTTATACTTTATTTTCCGTAATTTGTTCCGTATATTAATTTGCTTAAATTTCGTAATAAAACCATTTGGAACAACCAGGCGAACGGAGATGCCCCTGAAAAGAGTAGTGTATTCACTGGAATCAGGGATATAGGTAAGGGGATACGCGAGGAAACGGTGAACCCCCAATGGTTTATCGAAGAAGAAGAAATTTCCCACGCCAATTTTGCAATATTTTTATTCCTTATAATATTTTTATTTACTGTAATTTTTTTTTTTTTTTTATGATTTTCAATATGTTGAAAATTTTTTAAATGCTTTTAAAGATGATTAAAACGTATAAGTTAAATGATTAGTAACATTTCTTTTTTTTTATTTTTATGTAGCATTACATTATGTTATAAACTTAAAACAAATGGAAAAAGCTTTCCTTTAAATGGGTTATAAGTATTTAATAGCATTTTAACCAGATGTAGCTAAAAACAAAGAAATTTCTCTAGGACTTATTTTTTTTTTTAAAAATATGTACGTAAAAAATTTGGAAAATTAGCGTTCCCACACAGGAAAATTGGCCGCCACAACATAGACTAGAATGAGCGAAAGCAGTAAAAAGTTTATTATTTTTGACAATATATTTCTTTTTCTTAATTGTAAAGAATATTTAAATTTTGATAATCCGAAACTTCACTCTTAAATTTGTTTGAAGATTATAATACATTTTTCATAAAATATTTTCTTGTTTAAACATATTTTTCTGTTAACAAAGTTAATTGCATAATAAAAATAATAGTTGTAAATTCAGATCTTATGTCGTTATTGGGCAAATGGATATCCCCATCGGCTAGATGCCTGGGCCATTGCCTCCTTCAGCCCCCTCCCCCTCAGCACGTCGGTGCTATTACAATCATATCTCAAAACCCCTACAGTTTATTGGTAGTGAAATCTTGTTTTAATCAAAAAGGATATATTTTTTCCATTTAGCACTACTTTGCTTAAAAAAAAAGATCTTGAGCGTTTCAGATCCTTATTAAATAAACTATTGCAAAAGAATAAACACTGTCGTAATTGTAAAAAGAGGAAGGCGGAAAATCAGTTGAATTGCCAAAAGAAAGAGTTCTAACTTCTTTCTTTATCGACTTTCGATTCCTTTGTGATTTGTCAAAATTTGATCGAATTTTTGTTTTCTTTTTGCTTAAATATTAACTCGTGACCCCAAACGCGCATACTACATGAAATTTTTCAAGTATATTTTATCTTATATTATATAACCGGTGGTGAACAGCCGACCCAATTCTGAGTTTACGACTAACAATCTTCATTTTTGTTACTATGAAATTTTGAACCCAACCCAGAAGACAATGGAACTACTGGATTAAGAATTGAGACAAACTAGTCTTTCTGGAGCCTTTCTTTATGAAACTAACCTGCATTTGCGCTACATTGAGTGGGAAAAAATCATTAATACCTTCCACGGTTAGACCGACGGTAAGAGGAATATGAACTCATGATCCATTTAACACTAAGCATATTTTACGGGTGTGGAATTCGTATCAAGATATCAGGTATATGTTTTTTTTTAATACCATTCGACCCAATTTTGAATTTACGACAACCAGAGTTCAACTTCGTAGCTTTGTAATTTTGAAGGCAACCCAGAAGACAAGAAATTCCAGGATTACGTATTGGGACAAATTTTGCCTTTGTGGAGGACTTTTTCATGGAACTAACCCGTATTTACGTTTTATGAAGAGGAAAACCTCCAACGGTTAGTCTGATGGCAATGGGACACTAATCCATGCTCAGCCTACTAGGATATTTTACGTCAGTACTGTGGTTCATGCAAGCCGGGTGAGAATTCGTATCGATCAGCCATAACATAACATATATAACATTTACCATTTTATAACATATTCTATGACTCAAACATATCTTACATATCAACATATTGGGTCTGGCATTGCATGCAAGCGAACTACACAACCTTATACATCATGACAAGGCATTTCTTTCAGGGTACCCTACATTCCTACATAACAGCCCTGAATTTGAAACCCATTGAAGATATTATCTAGTTTCCGAAATGGAAAGAGCTTATCCAGAACAGGATTTCCTGCAGTGCTGTGAAAATACAAAAACATTCGAAACACGAAAATTGATTCATTACCATCAATAAATACCAAAAAAAGATGTCTTTATTACCATGAGCTATTTTATAAATAATAATCTGATATTGCTATAAGTTAGCAATGAAAAGTTAAAGCCAAATTATTACCACAATGCAGAAAAAATTAATAAATAAATAAATCACCAGACGATAAATTCAATTAAAGCACCAGCCGATGAATTTAATTTTGAATTTATATGAAAATATTTCAGTGTATGATGACATTTGTGGCAAGTTCTCTCTCTTACTCCTTTTTTTCCTTTCTTTCCTGTTAAAGAAAATAAAGAATTAGTTAATATTTAAAATAAAAAATGGAGTTTTATACAGAATAAAATAGATATAATATGAAAAAATGCATGTATATGAAAGAAATACGTATACAGAACTTCATATTCGAATTAATTCGAAGTCTTTCACTACATATATTGAAATTGCATATATACTTTTAAGAGTAAGAGTCATTGCAAATATTTTATTGATATCAAAGTTCTCTATGTTCTGCAAAATTCTGAGTCCCCCCCCCCCGTATTTCAAAAACTGTAGGTTTTTTTTTCTTCGTATTCCTACGTGCGGAACTGCAAACATTCTCTATTAAGTGTTCTGAAAGTCTCGTGTTTCTTCAAAAGGATTTCGAGCTCTTCTAATAACTTTCTAGTTTTCTTTTCTCGAAATATGGACCATGTAAAAGTCTAGACATCAGATAAACAGTTTCCTTCCTTTTATTTAAATCAGATGTAGGCTCTGACTTTGGCGCACGAACCCCCGACCTTTTGTCACAGGACCTTGGTGCCTCGGCTCTCTCGGCTTACGATGCTTATTAAAATTAGAATTTTAGAATGGCATCGAAGGAAAATGTCAACAAAACAACATGTCCGAGGGGAGTTGTAATCAAGAAATTATCGATGATCGAGACATTTATTATTCCTTTTCTTTACAGGAGAACCCTTACGAAGATGGAGTACAGTTGGAAACACCATCGGAAAGAGAAGCTCCACTGACTAGTAATTTTCGTAAGTCGTGACTGTTTTATTTAATCAGTGTGTTGACATTTCACACATCGTCTTTGACAGGCATACTTCAAAGGAATTACTAAACCACCTTTTCTGTTCCAATTCATTATTTTACGCATTCTAACCTTAGAAATATGTGAGCTCAGTGGTGTAATACATTTTTTCGAGCTAAAATATGTCTGGTGTTTGTTTTGTTGAACTACTGCAATTTTCAGCTGATGTCGAGTATATGAAAAAAGGTTTTTGTTTCCGTACTTATTTCGTGTTGATTGACTTTTATTTTTATTATTTGTATTACATTAATTTTACTACAAGTTACTTCATCCAACAGAAGTTTTTAGTGTTTATTCCTTGCATCACTGTTTTAAAAACTCTAGTTCTTCGTTCTATGTTAACTTGGGATAATTTTGTTAAAAAGACAAATTTTTTCAGATTAGTTTCAGAAATTTTCCTTGAAAGGAGGTAAATTACAATTTACGGTAAAATTTATTTTTTTAATTGACGTGAATTTGTTTTGATACTTCTAATACATCTGCTTCTGAAATGAGTATTTAAACACAAGGTTAAAAATTTTAATAGAAATGCCTAGCATTCATTAAATAAACAGTTAATGAATGTACATAAATTAATATGCATATGTATTATTTAGTATTTATAAGCTCTTATTTCATTGAAATACTCAGTTTTTTAAATGTTGCAAAATATAAATTTGTAGTTATTTCAGAACCAAATATAAGCATTTTTTCATACTCCCTGAGTATACAGATTCTTGTATACTAGTATATCATAGTATATACTAATATATATTATACTATATAATTCTTATATACTATATATACTAGTATTCTTAATAAGTATATACTATACTTCTTATATACTATACTAGTTAACTGTTTTAGAAAACATATTAAAGCATAACCCAGCAAAATTATGTAGCAAAAACTCTAATTAAATAAACCATAGCTAAGGATTTTGTACTTGTAATAATACTTCATGCATTTTAAAATTTAATAGGATATGTTTAAATGTATTTGTCAATTGTGAAAGAATTTTATTTATAAGCTATTAACTTGTCTTATTATCCCCTTAATATAATTTGTACAATTTTGAAATATTAATTTTTTTATTTAAAAATATAACTTTCAACAAAGAACTGAAGTCATCATAAAAATGGGTCATTTTACCCATGGCCTTGTATCCCTATGATTCCAGGTGTGCTGATGCTATCTGAAATTTGTTATTTTTAATAGTGAAATTTTATGTCGATTTCTATTTAATGCTAAAATGGAAAAGAATTCAGTCCTCACATTTTTGGGATCCCCCCCCCCAAAAAAAAGAATCAAAATTATGGAATCAAAATTATTAAAATCAAAATTATGGAATAAGAAAATATGATTTATTTAAAATTTTATAAGAATATGTGTTTTTTATTGATCCTTAAATGCAGAATTCTTCACTTCTAAGAGCCATCAATGTGTGTACATATGAATTATAATGTATATATATTTAAAATTTGAAGTAGAAAAAATAGAAAAAAAATTGTTGGCATTAAGGAATCAAATTTGAAAAAAAAAAAATATTAATTTAATTTTAATAATGTAGTCAAAAATCTGGTGTACTAAGTGGTTCATTTTCTTGAGGGCCCAGCTAAATGTTTTACCTAGCAAAGTCTAGCAGCTGTTCTTGAAAAACAGTGTTTCATCTTTCTTCTTATTGGAAGCAATGTTTAACATTTCTGATGTAAACATTTAAAGTTTATATTTGGAGTTTAGCCCATGTCAAAAATATGATTATTTGATGTTAAAGTTGTATGTAGAAATTTAATATTTATGTGCATATTTTTTTTATATATTTTTTATAATTTTTTTATAACTAGAGGGTTCCAGATCATGTACTACTTCAACAAGCCAATTTCTTGATGACACTCCTCTTGGATATGCACAATTCCAAACAATTGATGATCCTGTTGATAACTCTGAACAATGGGATATGAATTATCATGAATCATCTATTTTCCTGGAAGTAATAAAATTTGTTAATCAGTGGTTGTTATTACTTTTATAATTATTTTATTTACTCTATTTATGATTTCGATAAGTTGTTTAACAGCATTGTATCTGTTTATAACACTACAATTGATGTGACATAGGTTGTAGATTAGTTACTTACCTCTTAGACAACTTTAAATGAAAAACAATGGGCGGATATTGAGATATTTTCTATTTATATATTAATTTTTATTTGAATAATATGATGTAAAAAGTACAGTTTGTCATATTAGAAACATATTTATGTTAAAATGTAATTTATTATTTACAAGAGTGTTAACTATTTTCTTTAAAATGTTAAGTTTCCTGTGTGTTTTATATATGTAAAGAAGGATAAA
Organism: Parasteatoda tepidariorum; assembly: GCF_982258835.1. NCBI lineage: Eukaryota > Metazoa > Arthropoda > Arachnida > Araneae > Theridiidae > Parasteatoda > Parasteatoda tepidariorum. Next base: position 53,200,932 of record NC_141762.1, read on the forward strand.
AAGTCTCACTGATAGTATCAAAAGTCTTTTTCATTAGTCCGTCAATATTTTATATGTTTCTTATGTTATAAAATATTTTTATTCTATAGAAATTTTCTATTAACTTTCATTAACATTTGTATAAGAATTTACAATATTCAAAAAAAGAAATAATCAAAATTATTGTATAATGAATGGAGCAAATTGAAATAGGACTGTAAATGTAATTGTTGAATGCCACCAAATACATAGATGTCCAACCTTTGGTGTGCTTGCCTTAGTTTGTTGCAATGTGGTTTGCACAGTATAACTCAAAATCTCATTAAAAAATTTGTGAGAATCATTTTGTCTTCATAAACTTTTTCATAATTTTTAAAAGACCTACTCATACTTACTGATTACAACAGTGCTGTAAAATGGCATTACTTGACACCATTTCAACAAGCAAATTTTTGAAATGGTGTCCAAAGCAATTTTCCAAACTTACATCATTTAGCTATGAGATATTTTTGTAGCTTTATATCAATATAAATTTCTGAGCACATGTTAATGTAAATATGAACCCAATGAAATTATGTACATGAAAATCAAAATGACTCAAGAACAACTGATATGCATCTAAAATAGCTAATTTTGTTGGAATCTTGTAAAACTTCTTAATGTGGATAATTTGGTAAAGAAAAACTTCTAATTCAAAAGCTATTTTAATTAAGTACTGTTTGATAATTATTTAGACTTTTATGTTAAAAGTACATACTAAATAACATAATCTAATAATATTTTTTAACCTCCACTTCTCAACTTGTAAAGGAATAGAGAAAAATAGAAGTTAAGTTTTTCAAATTTCAGTATGTTTTTAAGCAAGTTGGAAATTACTGATAATTGTTTCCCCACTACAGCACTCTTCTTAAAAAGGTTGGTCATCTTTAGCATGATGTATGCTAAATTAACACTAAATTTCTTATGCTGGCTTTTTTTTTATTTTTTTAAAGCATTAAAATTAATGGAAGCGATACTTTAAATATAGAGTGTGCAAAGGAATACCTATATTAAATATGATATAATTTTCTTATCGGGGTTTGATTTTTGGTTAAATAAAAAATTAGATTTTGTGTAAATAAAGGATTTTTCTTATCCAAACTGTGTTTTTAGTTATAAGGTTTTAGCCAAAAAATTTTTTTTAAATCTTTCTTAGAAATTCTGAATAACACTGCTATTTAATTCTTGTTTATTTGCTGTTAATTTCTACAAATAAATTAGGTATACCTTCACACATTTCAATGTTTGTTTTGTAGTTTATTAATTCTTTCTCACTATATAAGAAATATGAATGAGTGCATAACTTCTTTTTGTTCTTTAGGAAGGTGAAAACAATGACAAGTTTACATTTCATCCTAGAAATCGAGATGCTCTCCCAGCATATAACTTGGTTCACAATCAGATTTTTTATTTTTGTGATCTTGTCGCTTCAGTTGCGCTCTTGAGCTTAGCATTAACAGAAAAACCTGCTGTTGCAGGTTTTGCTGTCTCAGAATGGGTTAGTAAACTGCAAATATTTTTCAAACTTTTTAGAAAAATTACTTTCAGTTAGTACTTGTTTAAGTGTGCCTTGATTTGTTTTCTTCATTATTCTGATCTTGAATTTAAAAAAAAAAAAAGTCCTTACTTAAGCTTTTAAAAGAAATAATTGCTATCTGCATGCAAATTATTTATCCTTGAAAAGTTAAAGAATTAAAAAAATTCTTATTTTATAGTATAATAATTTTAGAAAGTGCAAAGTTTTGTTCAAAAATTCATTTGTGCCTCAAAAATTTAGTTATTTCCTGTGGATCCATAGTTTCAAAAATCCACCAGAGTCATTGAGTTTCATTACTGTGTTCATATCATTGATATACCCTTTCATATCATTGATGTTTTGTTTTCAGTTGTCAATGAGACTTTCTATATGAGCATTTCTTAATAAGCATTTCTTAACATACAAAAGATATAATTTTGTTATGAATGTGAATTAATGTTATGATGATTACATCAATATCAATAACTATGTGAATATTTTATTATTATTATTTTGTTAATCAAGGTACAGAAGATCTGTTTCACATAATGAATGTATCAGGGTTGGCAAGGTTTAGGACAGAATGGATTAATCCACGGTTTAAACCGTCCTGTCCAAAACCCCTTTGTCCAAAACTGTCTTAAACTGTCCAAAACCCTTTTACTCAAATTATGTCACAATTTTTTCTGAACAATATTTAAGAGGTAAAATAAACATAGAACTAATAACATATTGATAATTAAATATACTAGAGAATATATGTTTTTAAAAGTATAATGTTTTATTAATATTGTTTGACTCTTCAATTTAAACAAAGGAAGATTAATCAGTAATCAAGTTTAATTGGTCCTCTCATTCAATAGTACATAACTGAAGTTTGACCTTGCCATACAGGTTAAAATATTAGGGACTAAGTGCTTGGTTTGTCATAAACAGGTTTATTTATTTATAGTACTATTCAAGAATGCTTTTATTTCATTCATGTTCAATTCTTTTAGCATAGGGGTGATACATCACCAGTGTCAGTAACTGAAACTGATGTTATGCCCTTCAAAACTGTTAATACATTTTTCAGTTATTTTGTATTTTCAATTTAAACTAATGTATTTATATTTAAAAGCAATTTTTTTTAAATAGATGTCTTTTTTATCATCCCGTGATGCAGAAATTATCAAATTTTTTAAAAAAAATATTGTGAAAAATAAAAGTTTAATTTTTGAACAAATTTAGTATTTTTTTTAAGAACTAGAGGGCTCCGCCCCCTGCTCGCTGACGCTCGCCAACCCCCGGAGAATTGCTTCGCAATTCTTGCTTGGTTTGCTTCGCAAAACCAAGAATGCTTTGATTTCATATATTTCAATATTAAACTGAATATTAACTGTTATCATCGAAAAGAATTAATTTTCTTAAATGCAGAATAAGCAGTGTGTCAATATCAATGTCACTTTTTTTCGTTGACTACAGTTCCTTCTATGTCCTATTTGTTCTCTAAATGAGCCAAAATTGTCAGAAATTAACATCAATGTGCAGATATAATCTTAATATGAAACTTGTTTAAAAAAAATGATAATCACAATAATACAGACTTTGTCCCAAAGAAATGAATATATTTTTAACACATTTAATTCAATATATATATATGCAAACACTATAATATTTTTCAATAAGCAATATTGTTAAGAACAGGGTAATTTTTAAAAAACCACTTTGATAGGTAACAATTTCGATAAATAACCAGCAAACTCATGTTGTTTTGATTTTAAAATAGGTGGATTAGGATTTTGGTCCATATCATTGTCAACATTGCGAAAGCGAATTGGTACAGTGTGCATTCCAACCACATTTTCTGTATTTACAGGTCTGGTTTGATGTGGGCAAATGAAAGTCGATGTTGTTGCGACTGTGTAGCAATTACACACATTCTCTTTTAGCTCAACCTTTGTTAGTTTAACTTTTTTTTTGTTAGTTGAATCATCATTAGGTTGTATAAGCAAAAGAGCATTATTTTCTTCTATACTATGAAGTTTACGTTTTTCCCGCTTTCGATTAGCTTTCGCATTGAGTTGCGACTTTTTAGTAATGTTAGGTCTTTTCTTTTTAGGCATTACTTGTAAATAAAGAAATCGAATTAAGATTTAAAACCAGATTAAACTTACAAATTAACGTTTTAGAAAACAAATAATCAGATTAATCAATATATCAATACGAAATAAGTTGAGATGTTGTAAAACTGAAGAATGAAATTCTAACTATTTTGTGATTGGTTGCATCTCTGAAAAAGAAAATTCAGACTTGTAAATCGCTTTATTAAGCTTGCCGTTTTCAGACATGTGATTGGCTGTTGTGAACGGCGGTTATTCTTCATTATTAACTGCAAAATCGTGCTTTAAAACTAAAATAAATAAAAATTTAAAATTATGTAAAAGATTTGAATGCCCTAAATGTCTTCCCTGAAAGATTCTGAATGAATTGATTCCTTAATCTTAGATTTTCATCACGTAGTTAAAAAGTTTTTCAGGGGACAAAATTAACTGCAAAAACTTTTTTTTAGAATAGAGAGAAAATTATTATTTTTAATATTGCCATATTTATCCTTATGCAAAAATATTATTTATCAGTATTAAAAGCATAGTTATATTTAAAGGATTAGGTATTCACTTTTGTTGTTCACTGAATTGTGGAGCTTCAAAAATTTTAAACCATTTCTTATTATATTATATTATTTTCTTTTAATAAGTTATAGTAAATTGTATAAAAAATATCAAATATTTATTGATACATGTAATTATTATGTGTACAATGGTTACACCTATAAAATTTTTACCTTTTCCCAAAGTTCAAGGTTTTGGACACTTTAAGACAGTTTAGGACAGTATTACCCAGTTTAGGACAGTTTTACCCAGTTTAGGACAGTAAAACCCAGTTTAAGACAGTAAAACCCACGTGTCCTGTCCAAAACCAGTTTAGGACGTCCAAAACACCAACCCTGGAATGTATTTTTTAATTGTATCTTTAAAATTATATGTCTGATTCAGAAACAAAAAATTTGTTTGTTTTAAAGTGTTTAAAAATGTGTTTAACAGATTCATGCCACAATTGAGTTGGTATGTCTTTCTCTGATGTGTGGGGAAATTTTTCTGAAAATTCGATGGATGGGAAATCAAGCCTTTTTTCGCCATAAAAGAAGTGTGATTAAGGTGACTATGCTCTTGAATTTTATCTTTCTTAATTTAAAATGTTATCTTTGAAGTAAAAAGGAAAAATGTAATGCTTTTATATTTAGTTATTTAACCTACTGGCGGTTAAGGAAATGGGCAAAATTGGGAGAATGTTTCTCCCCTACACACAGTTCCCCTATCAGTTAACATGGGAAAACCGGTTTTGCTATGCAGAGAAGACTGCAGGATAAAATGCGACTTTTTACGTGCAGAACCGCCAGTGGGTTAATGTGATAAAAATATTTTTTAGTATTATGGTCTTTTGAGTTATATTTTAAAACAACTTCGTAACAACAAATGCAAAAATTATGTTTTATTTCATGAAATTTTGGTGTATAGAATTAGCTGATTTATTTGGATGTGTAACAGCAATATTGAAATGCATTTAGAAAGCACCATTAATATTTCTCATTGATGTGCAACAGTTCTATGTATATGTATATATAAAATGTTTATTGATTTATATTTTTACTCATATGCTTTAAACAATAAACAAAATCTTTATAATGTGGTATAATCATTTGAATTTTATATCTTTAATAAATAAACAAGAAATTATTATTTACTATGAAGTAAAATTAAGAATTAGATAAATGAAAGCATTAACTTTTATTGAATTATGAAATGATAAGTCACGAATAATATTTTTAGTTATAAAAAAACAAATAGGAAGTGTTTTACAGTAATTGTTATATTTTCTAAAAATTCTTTTTAATAATTAGTTCTTGATTTTTAGCTTGTGGTTTTAGTCATCATGATTGTAGAAGCATTCGTTGTTGCAGTCCGTCAAACCAGCCATTTTCGTGTAACTCGTGCATTGCGACCAGTTTTTTTAATTGACAATCATTATTGTAAAGGTATCCGCAGGTATGTTAAGCATATGTAATTTTTTTAGTATTTTAATTTTGAAAGATATGAAGTTAATTATAATGTATATATTATTTAAGCTAATTTAAATATATTTTTAAAATTTTGTCGTATTTATAAAGTAAAATTATTTAAAAATAAAGTGATTTGCTAATTTCAATCAATAAGCTTGCTTTATAATTTTTCAGTTTATTTTTTCTTTAATTAAATATTTCAAGAATGGTTTAAATATTAATAATTTTACAAATTTTTACAATAAGAAATAATTTTTTAAAATTATTTAAATAAAAAAATTTCTTAAATGTGTCAAAAAAATAATGAATTTCGTTTCAAGTTGTTAAATTATTAAAGTATGCAATTTTAAATACCGTTAGTAGATTGAAAACAAATAGTTTATCTTTAAGTTGTAGTTTAAAATACTATTTTTGATCATTTTTTTTGTTTAGTTATTTAATTATAAGTTATTTTGATGTTCCATTTCATCTTTATAGTTATATATTATTGCACATTGTTTAGATGCTTCAAATGGAGAGTTAGTTAATGTAAGTTGAAAAACTTTTGTAATTTTGCTTTGTGCATTTTTCAAATATTATTCAAATTGTAATTTTTTCTTACTTTTATATGCTTGTTTCTATTTTTAAAGTTAAATTTAAAGCATTAACCACTAATTTAACCACTTTTTTAAATAATTAACTTTTTGATTTCGAAAGTTGATTTTTAATGTAACAATTTTTTAAATTAGAGTAAATGTGTATTTAAGTTGCTATCTTCTAATTGAGTTTCAAGAGTATGCCGTATGAATTTTTAAAAAATTTATAGGTTAAATTCATAAAAAATTAGCATCAATTATAATTTAGTAAAAGAATTCTTGTGTTTCTAAAAACTTTAAAGTTAAAATATTGGTCAAAACTTTTAAAAACAATTGTGTTATTAATTTTTTTAATTCATACTTAATTATTAGAGCATAGACTATTATATTTCTATGTTGTAGTTTCTAATTCAAAACAAGATTCTCAGAAAAAATTATTTTTTAAAAGTAACCTTTTAGACTTGTAATCCTCAAACATATTCTGTAATTTCTTTCATATTACCACTTTAAAAAATCAAACTGTTCAACAAAGTAAATTTGTTAAGTGTACTGTTTTGGTCAAAAATATTTTGATTATTTTTTTCCTAACAAATACTATTATGGTTGATTCAATTTGTTATTCAAATTATTGAAATTGAACTGAATTAAATTATTTTAAAAGTTTTTTTGAAACTCTTAATATCTCTTAAATAGCTGCAAGCCAACTTTACTTAAAGTAAAAAGTTTAACAGGAAAATTATTTTTAAAAAGCAATGCAATTATGTAATGACTTTATAATTTCTATACTGAGTTTTTAAATAAAGTATAATGCACATTTATTTTTTTAAGAATACTTCGTTTATGTTAAAGTAAAAGGTAATTGTTATCATATTACATATGAGTGAAAAAATATTGAGGCCTTCAGAACATGGTTTCTATGCTTTTGCCTCCCTGCTTTATTTCAGCATTTTTTAATTATTACTTCTTCTTCTTCTTTTTTTTTTGTTGCATTTATTATTTGCCTGTAGATTTGAAAAGAATCTTAAGTGCAATAAGTAAATCATATTTCTGATTTTGTGTAGGAGGGTAGATTATTTTCAATGTATTATTACACTGTTATTGCACTGGTCTAGTTCTCTTTTCTCCTCTCATCAACTTTTTTGTATTGTGTTGCATTTATTAGCATGTTCGATTTTTTTAAAAATAATAAATAATTCATATCAAACATTGTTAACAAATTTAAAACCGCACCATAATAAATGTGAGTCAAATATGGCGTATCCTTTATGCTCATGCCCAACAGAAGACTGACTAATTTCAAAATCAAAAATAGAAACAAAAAATGATAGAGAAGTGAAACAAGTGGTATGTCAGTTGTGAGAGCTGTAAAAATTTTTTGCAGAAGTGTTAGAAATTGGTGAGGAAAATTGCCAACAGATGGTACTACAAGCCATTGATGAACAGAGCAATCAGTTTTATCATTGAAACATGAAAAGAGGTTGTTGTACTGGATTAGCTGGTACTATATATTCTGTTGAACACCATGTGTATCTGGTACTGGAATATCACAAATTAAAATACAGTTCTGTAGAATTTGCATTTTTTTTCAAACTCTGCACAGTGTATAATGTCATTTGTTTACAAAATTTCTATCTAATATTTGTACTGCTTTCACAGTGGACATACACATTGGTGACAAAATAATACAAACACTTTTATGTATATCACCTCTTTTCCCCAAGATTTTTAATTTTAAAATCAGTATTTTTTGTTAGACTGATTTTTAGCAATTAAACATTCAAAGAATATTTTTAGACATTGTCAAATGTTATTAAATTATTTATCGTCGATGTTTTTGAATATTTTCTACTCTTTCTTTATTTCATATAATGGAAATTATAGAGAGCTGCGATGGCTCAGTTGCTAAGGCATCGAGCTGTCAATTTGTATGAATGGCCATGCTTTTTATTCCTGGTGCCGTTTGTTGGTTGATCCACCATAATGTCATTGGTTTCGAAATTATGGAGCCTTCACTTCAATGATCTCTTAGAACTACAGCGGCAGAAGTGTTTTTTTAGATATTATTTATTTGTGAAATCTTATTTCTGTAGCAACTCTGTAGCAACCAAGCGATGCCCTGTGGTGCCACCTATGTCCTCACCACCGAGACTCAGTTCAAGTTCAGATATGAAACCTTAAACATGACTTTTCCCCTATCCTTGAGTTTTCTTAAATTTTAATTCTTTCTTTTACTTTTGTTCAAATGTAATTATGTTGTATCTGTGGTTATTAATTAAAATTCTTTATTAAGTGTACTTTTAGTCACTTTTGTCGTAATTTACATTGGATTAAGTTAGCCGGTATTCCTTTACACTACATTTCTTAAATTTAAAACAACTGTTAAAAGTATGAAATTGGATAAATATTTTGTTTTGTCTAACCTCAAAAAAGATTTCTATGAAAATTATGTTGTGTCACTGATGATACACAACAATTTATTTAGTAGTAATTCATTTAATGATAACTTTAGATTTATCTAAATACTACTAAAGTAAAATAAATTTCTATACACAAATTTTCAGGTTTAGTGAAGGAAGGACTTTAAATTCTAACCTAAAAATAATGAAATCAGAACAATTACCATTGAAATCAGAAATTTCTCTTCACTCTTTTTATTTATTTATTTATTTTTTTGCACATTGAGAGACATATTTTCTTTTTTATGTTTGAATTTATGTTTTTAGCTTGAAGTGAAGTTATGTTTTTTTGTTTCAGAGTAATTAGACAGATTATACAATCTTTGCCACCTATTCTTGACATGATGTCATTGCTCTTGTTCTTTATGCTTATCTTTGCAGTTTTAGGTATTATTATTTTTTTTAAATATTTCTTAAGAAAAATTTGATTACTATTTTTCTATAATGAGAGAGATTTTAGCTCATATTAAAATATTTCTTTCATTGCTTTGTGCTGAATAATCTTTATAATTTTAAAGACATCTAATTACAATTAGCAGCAACAGAATCTTGATGAAAAGAAATCAAAGTTTAACTATTTTTTTTGTAAAAGCACAAATAATATTTTTTAAAAAAATCTAACTTTGTATTTTTATTATTAATGATAAATTTTAATTATTAAAACTACTTTATTTTTTTATAATTTTAATTTGTAATTTTTAATCATTTCTTAGTTTTAAAAGAAAATATGCTGTCATAATTTTAAGTGGTGTAATAATTGAAATTATGGCAATGCTTAAAAGATAGAAATAATTCATATTGCCAGTTATGTTCTTTAATGCAGATCATGCTCTTTATGGTGTAAAAAATTTAGCTCCAAAGTAAATAAAGAAGTATTTTAAATAATGTAATATATTTTAAGAAATTTAATATTTTGAAAAGAGTACTAAAATAGTTTGCAATTTTTTTTAATACTTCTGTGAAAAACAACAGACATGTTTTTCATTTCTAATGGCACAAAAAGAAGAAAAAATGTGCAGGAATATATTCTGATTTTGATCAAAAGCAAAAAAATTATAAGTATTACAGGTTTATAATTTTTTTAGTTCATTTTTTTTTTAATTTATGGAAAATTTTTAAAAATATGTTATGATTTGATAGAATTATTCTAATTATTAAGTTAAGAAAAATTTCAGAGCAATTACTTTGCTTGTCACTTTGATATTTTAACATGTTGTGGTTTATTAGAAATTAATTTTGTTTTTAAAACTAATGTAACTATGTTAAATTGTATTTTATTTAACTGTACGGAATCATTATGTTTTGAAATTTATACTTTATTTTTCTTATTTAAAAAATTCAAAACGTTCTTTTTTAGGATTTTACATTTTTCGTTCAGTCGAAGAAGATACAGTAAGTGTTTTATTATATTTCAAATGCCTATAAATGTCTTATTATTTTAAAACCACATGGCTTTGCTTCTATTTTAGTATTTCACAAGTTTTGGCAACAGCTTTGTTAGCATGTTTGTTCTTTTAACCACTGCTAAGTAAGCACTTTATATATTGTTTTTTTTATTACTTAAAATTATTGATTTTATATTTAATTTGAAAAATTATACATTTATTATAAAAATATTATTATTACTTGGAATGGAACCTGAAATCAGCTAAAAATTAAATGGAAAAACCCACGTAACTAGCATGAAATATGTTATAATTTCTCAAACTAATTTCGATAAACTTCTCTTAATAAAATGAAATTATGCCAATAAAATTTAGAAATGTTGGTAGGCTAACTCAAAGTAGAAATGACAAATGTTTTGATTTTTAAATTTTTTCTTAAACACTAGATAAGATCACCAACCTGTGACATTTATATGAATTCTAGATATTATCATAACACTCTAACATTTTAAAAGATTGCAAATGTTGCATTTTAAAACTTTTTTTAATTTCATTAAAAGTATAATCACTTAAAATTTGCTGACTAGTTTACTCAACTTTAGATTTGATTAGCATATTAATCAGCATGAAGGAATTATAAAAATCGACATTTTTATGTATTAGATGAGTTATAGTTATGAATGTTCGATGATTAGTAAATAAATAAATAAATTATCTTTTCTCCATAAAGACAGTGTGTAAGGCTTCAAATATTTTTTAATTCAAAAATATTGTATTTATACTTTCTATATATTATATATTCAATTTGCTTCTTTGCTATTTCGATTAAAACAAATTTAATTGTTCTTAATATACTTAAAATTGATAAAATTACAAGTAATTGATATAAAATTTGAATAATTAGTTATTTTATTGTGATCCCTAAAAGCTTAGAAAATATTTTGTAACCTTTTTCTGAGAGTGGGGTATACACCACTTAGGTTAAGTATGCCTAATATGTATGGCTCTGTTTGTATAATTTTACTTATTAATTTGTTCATTATTCAGTTGAATTCTAATTTCATTTTTTTTATTAGCCTTATTTTTGTTTTGGCATATTTTTTCTATAATTCTCAAATTTTCAATATATTTCTTTTGCAAAATAGAGTTTAGTATGTATTTTAATTGTTAAATTCATTAATTTAATGCAAACTTTTGAATTATGTATTCTAAATCAACTGTTTCTTGTTTTATTGTCAGTTGAGATATAAAGACTGGTTAATATTAAATATTGATTAAATCTATCTTATCCTGTTATAGGGAAAACTTTTTGTGTTACATATAGTTCTCATACTTAAACTACTTATTATTAAATATTAAAGTTTCTAAGAAGCTTGAGTAAAATTTTATGAACTGAGTATCTTGCTTGTATTCTTAATCTGTTAACTCTTTTCGATTGTGCTGTTTGCATAACTTTTGCACTTAGTTTAATTTTAAAATAAGCTATTAATATGGTAAGATTTGTTAATTTTTTTATTGTATTTGCTATATTTTAGATACCCATTGCTTTTAATATATATGGACATTAAAGTATTTAACTGTTAACCTAAGTTATTGTTAGGATAAAGCTTGTTTAGAAATGATAATTTTTTATATAAATATTAAAGCTAATTTCTTTCACTTTATATATATATATATATTAAACTATTTTTTAAATTCCTAATGATTCAAATTCCCTGTAATCAGAGACATAATATGCTTCTAGAAATACTAAATATTGTAATTTTCGTATAGTAATATCTTTAATGTTAATTTGTTAAACCGATAAATCTGTTAAAAATTAATATTTTTTGTCAAATTAGATTATCCGTTAAATCTAAAAGAAAAATAAATTTAGTAGTTATAAGTTATTTGTTATTTAGCCATTGATATCCGATACTTTATATTTTCCATTAATATTTTTTTACTTGTTCATAGTAGATTTAGAGTCTGTATTGCATTTTCTTAACTATATTAAGCAAATTTAATAAAAAAACGTATGAACAAAGAACTTTTTTAAGTTATAGAAGCATCTTTAAAGCTGAACTTTAAGTGAACCAGTCAGACTTCATAGGTTCAGTTCTGTTACAGATGGAGATGATTTCTCTTTTGCATCTTTCCTTTTTTAATTTTCTATCTTTCCTCGTTTATTTATTTGTAAAAATAACAGTGTTACATAAATAATTTTTCCTTCTTGTAAAAAAATGTTTTTGTTTCCTAACCAGTTTTGAAAGTAGTGTAGAAATTAAAAAAAAAAAAAAAAAATAACTCAGTTACTCCCCTCTACATTTTGTATAGTTACCCAGATGTTATGATGCCTTCATATGCTGCATCTAAGTGGTCATGCCTTTTCTTCATCACATTCATCATCATCCATGTGTATTTTTTGATGAATTTAGTGAGTTAAAATATTTTTATGTTATATCTGTTAAATGTAATAATTGCTATCAAAAACATATGCCTGCCTTACTCGTTATTTATTTATTTTTATGTTTGTTATGCCAGGTTTGTAGCTCCTTTTGAAAAAAATATCAGTTTATTGATCATTTTTATGGTAATCTATAGTTATATCTGTTTCAAATTAAGAAACAGTGTTTCAAGTTTAGTGCTGTGAAACCTCATAATTTTCCACTAATGAAAAAGGCATTGTAATTTTCTCATTCTCAGGAAGTTTCATGTTATAAATTTTTGAATTAAAATATGATAATGAATGTATGAATAAAGAATTAAAAATTCAGTTGCGCTACAGTCCATAAAGGGCCAAGGACTACTGTACTCAACTCAGTTTTTTTGACCTTGAGCTCTGGAGTGTAGGAGATGTTCCGGTTGGGTGGTCAGCCGAGTGTGGAACCCCCAGTGTCTGAATAAAGAATTAAAGATAATAAATATGATTAAATTACTGCAACATGAATTAACACTTGAATATTTGAGCAATTAAATAAACTCGTTCGAATATGAACAAGTTAGACCCTTTCTTTGAATTTCAACAAAATTGGTGAAAACAAAGGTCATTCACAACATGAAAAATGTCTTTTTCCTCAGCTTTTAAAAGTTGTCTATAGCCCCTCAGTAGAATTAAAATCACTAAGAATTGCTGAAAATCTATTATTTGGCCTCTTTGGGTATAAATTATTACATATAGCATTCTATTTAATTGAAAAGTGGAAATTTTAACCCTCTTTTTTTAATTTGAACTTTTTTGAAATTTCCCACTTAGCTGTTTCGTTTGAACATTTTTATATTCAATGCAGAAAAGGCCTATACAGGGAAAAAATCAATACAGGTTTGTTCATACACTTTAATTTCAATGGAAATCAGGATAAATATTTTAAGAACTGAATTTTGATAATTTATCAGACCTGTACTTATGAAGTTGCCCATTATGTATGAAATATATTGTCATATGTTTCTTTTCTTATAGTTTCTATATTTCTTTGAATGTTATCTAGATGCTTGCAGTTGTATATGAAACCTTTATAAGAATTGAGAAAGACAAGTTTCGTAAATTATTATTACATCGACGCAAGGCATGCCAACATGCATTTAGATTGCTTGTTACTAGAAATTCTCCATTGCAAATGAGTTTTCGACATTTTGAAGGACTCATGAAATATTTTAAACCTAAAAATAGTAAGTCAAAATTAATTCTATTTTAAATTTAAGATTTTTTAATTTCTCAAATTATTTTTCTTTTACCATTATTAAAATTCATAGACATAGAAAAATACTTCAAAAAGATCTTTGAAAGTTTTGATTAACAACTTGAGTTTTCAAGATTTTTAAATCGAACCCTTTTGTTTAAAATTGTAAGTGCTTTACCATTATTTAACTTCACAGACAATGAAAAATAATTCATGAAAAGAATTTTGAAACTTATGATTAGCATCTTGAATTTTCAGGATTCGTTAAATATATGTCTATGTGAACCACTTTGTACTTTGAAATCATTGTAATAAATAAATCAAAATTGTTCTATGAAATGCATATACTTCACGACTTATCCAACTTATTTTTATATGAAAATTTTATTTTTGTGTTAAAATTCCTACTTTTTAGTGTTTTCAAGGGGAAAAAAATTTAACAAACATGTTTTTTTCATTAAAATGTTAACTTTTTATTTTTTGTCTGAAGCTGTGCTATTTTTTGAGGATTAATTTAGGAAGGAAAGCTTGGTTGTTTGTAACATAGTTATTCTTGTCCAAATTATTTTCTTCTTAATAATCTTTTATTACTTTTTATTACATTATTATTTTATACATAGTTATTTCTGTTTGGTTTATTTTTTTCCTCATCATTTTTTTCATCATGCTTTTTATTAACATATGCTTAAAGTTATTTCCATTTAGTATATTTTTTCTCTCTTTCTTTTTTTCAGAAAAATTTTTTTATCATGCTTTTTATATAAAGTTATTCCCATTTAGTTTATTTTTTCCAACCAATACAACTTTGGTAAGAAAATTTCAAACTTAATTTTTTTAAAAAAATTTTTCTTTTCTACTGCCATTTATGTAGATTGTGGAGATATTTTAGTTTTCATAGTTGATATTTGACTTAGAATATTAGTTTTGTGAAACTTTTTATTTCAAAATTTTTTTTCCAGGTAAATTGGACAATTATTTGATGTTTAAGACTGTAGACATAAATAAAACTGGCTATTTGACCATGAATGAATTTTTAAATGTGTTTGAAGTTAGTCCTTTAAAGTGGAAGGTATTATTACTATTATTTTTAAGCTTTCATTCTTTCAAATCATTTTTTATTTATCTGCCAAATTTTATTTTAAGGATTTTATTATTATACCATGAAAAAAAAATTTTTTTTTGTTAAAGATGTGTGTTGTATTTTTTTAAATAATAACTAAATGATAAACTAACTTTGATATATTTAAATGAGTTTTTAAATGAAATACTTATGTTTGGTTGACTACAATAATTTTTCAATCAGACCCCTTAACCACTAAATGATAATGGTATGGGTTTGGCAAAGAATAATTCAAGAAAGATAACCATTAAAAAAGAAAACTAACTGATGAAATTTTACTAGTTATTTTTAACAGTAATTAAATTACTATACTAAAATATTTTTATTTGTTATAAATTTCTTCCCGTCATTTTAAGTTTACTGGGTAGGGGAAAATACCGGAAACTGCTAAATACTTCACTTAATTTAAAGTAGGAGTTCTAAATATTTATAGCATTAAATTACACACTTTTCTAATCAATTCAAAGAAGCCTTTCAGTGTTGAAATTTAAATAATAAAATATTTCTGCATTTTAGCATTAGAAAAAGTTTTTTACAGTGAGGTGTCCTCAAATGATTTCTTATCCAGAAGTTATGATGACCCACAATTTTAATTGAAGAGTTCATTCAAAAACATGAGCAAAATTTTTTTCAGATCTTCTATAGTAGATGATTTTCTTCTATAACAATGTATAGAAATTTAAAATCTGAAGTAGGATTTTTTTTCTTTTGATGGCAAGAAAAATACAAATAAAAGTTGTGACTGCAGTTATTGCTTCAAAAATTCTTTAGCTCACCAGTAAAGCACTATTTTAGAGTCACCATTGAGGTTATGCACATTTACAGCTGTAAACAAAATATTAGTATAAAACAAACAAAATGAAAATGGTTTCAGAAAAGCATTTCTTTCTTTTGATCTTAATAATTTAGATAAAGTTAGTTTTTAAGTATTTAAGTGCATTTAAAAATGAAAGGTTTTACTGGTAATTTTTGATGTTTTGAGAAAATGATGTCCTTGGCACAATAAGATTGCTTATTAGATGAATAAAATAAGGAATCATATTGACTTTGTGTTTATTTATAATTGCTTTTACTTTTTTTTAATAAAGTTTGTCTATTTAATTAATATATTTTTTATTTTATGTTATAGCCTAAAAGACAAGATGATCTTTGGTTTGTTCATTTAAAGGGAATACCCCTTATGTTTTTCAAAGGTGATTACATGAAAAATAGGTTATTTATGTGTTACAACTTTGTAATTTATACTTGAAAATAGTCTAAAGAATGTATTTATTTTTATTTTTAGGTCTTAACAAGGTGGTAACACATCAAACAACTGATTTTATTGTTAGTGAGTACATTTATAAAAATAAACAATTTAGAAAATTTAAATAAATTATTATTATTTAACTACTAATAAGTAATTTTCTGGTAGATACAGTCTTTACTCTTTTGTAGATACTTTGTAACATTCACCCATTACAACAATCCTTCCTTTATAACAACCTATACATGAAGACCCATTTTCTATTCTATTGATGCAATGTTATTTAAGTGCCTATTGTATTTTAATGTCATTATATTCATGCCTTTAACAATATTACAGTCCATACTCTTTAGTCACTGTAATGGAGTGCTTTAGTGCAAAACTCTTCATTACAGCAACTCTTTTATTAAAATGACCAATGCACAAAGTCTTGTTTGCTATTCCATGAATGAAATGTTATTTTAATGTGTGTTAGAACGTCCACACTCAAACTGTTCATTACAATATAGTGACTGAAATATAGTCAAATTTTGTCAAATCAAATTTTATATGTATTTAATCGTAGTGATTATATTTTTGCTCTTTAATGTAGATGCTGTCGTTGCTCTTAATGGACTATGGCAAATTGTGGAAGCCTCAGAATTGTTTGGTGATTATTATCATCATTATTTTAAGTATTATAATTAGACATTTATGTGTATGCAATGGTATAAGATCATAAAACATTCTTTTTATAATAGGTTCACAACAACCCAAGGAGGCTTACTATGAAGGTATTTTAAATTTGAATCTGTTTAATAAAATTTTCCCTTTAGGGGTTTTCATATAACACTGAAGACCCTCTGTTTTATTTGATGCTTTTACATAAAAGCATCCTGTTACAATATTTTTATGAGTATTTTTATCTCCAGGGAAATTATAATTTGAATTTTTTCTTTATACAATATTCTAAAAGAGGTTGTCTTTATAAAACTGATTTAATCGTTAAAAAGCCCAAGTTTTAAATGAGTTAATGTATAGTGAAATTGAGTTAAAAATGAAATTTTCACCAGTATTATAGCGCATGAGTAATACTTTCTCTGCCTTACTGTTTTTATATCTTGTTCAATATATTTAATAAAAAATAAAAATTTATAAATTTGATGATTGATTTTTAAAAAGATTATAGTCATTTTAAAATTCTTTTACTTATTCAGTTATTTACATTTTAAACTGTGAATATTGTGTAAAAATTGTTTAATATTTTGATTTACTATTTTATACCCAAACAATATATTTTCTTTTAGAATGTGATGATGTAAGGTGTGACATTCGCCAAAATATTTATGGATGGGTATCTATTGGTTTTGTAACTTGTAAGTTTATATTAGGACACTTGCATTTCTCTGTTATTCTTTTCTTTTGAATTTTGTGTAATGATTACAAATTTCTTGAACAGATCTTTGTTATTTTTAAAATCTATGTTTTGAACTTTTAATTGCTCTTATTAAATAAAGTGAAAATCAGTTATGCAAATTTTAACAGGTTTTTAAGTTTCTTTCTTAAAACTTCAGTAAATTTTTCTTTACTTTCCTAATTTTTAATGCAAAAAAATTTTTGCTATCTAAATCTGGTATTAAAAATTTTAAATTCAATTAAAATACATACATTTTTTTTTTGTTTGAGTTTATTGCTTCTTCAGATTTCCTAAATTATTTAAACATTTTTAATAAACTCTGTGAATATTGCAAATCTGGCTGATAGGAAATATTTACTACTGTTATATAATGCTGTTATAAAAGCAAGAAATTAATCTTGGTGTCAAAACTTACATAACAAAAAAATGCAACTGTTTTTACATTGTAGTTAAGTATTATTATAGGTACCAAGATAGCATCATAGCTGAGATGAATAATTAAGATGAAGCTATCAATCATCATCTATCTCTATCTATTATAATGCTTGTCTGTAGCATTTTGACTTTTGTATGTCTCTCATTTACATTTTTTTTTTTTTTTGTACTCTTTACATTATTCTTTTGTTTACTTTAATTTATACTCCTTTATTATAGAGATTTCTTTTTTTTTCACTACATTAATTTATTAATATCTGTGACATATTTTTTAAAAAATTGAGTACTAACATTTTGTTTTGATATTTTTGAAGTAAATCTCATTTATAATAAACTTTTTTATATTTTAGTTTATACAGTAGAAGTATCAATAAAAATTATTGGCTTAGGAATCTCAGAATATCTAAGTTCGAAATGGAATAGGTAGGTCACAAATTTTCATTTACTCAATATTTCAACGATGATAAGAAATTAAAATACTGTTTAAAATCTTTTTTTAATAATTAAATGAAGAAATAACTTTTAATGTTTGAAATGGTTACATTAATCTACTAGAAAGCTTATTAAAAGTCACTTTGATTAGAAATGAAAATTAAAAAAAACTTTATTATTAACTTACCATTTTAAATAATTTTATCTTTTTAGCAATGTTATTTTTTATGTTTATTTGTTTAAAAAATTTTCTTTTTAAATATGATTTCTTGAATTGCTGATTTTACTTTGATTTTCTGCTTAATCACCTTTGTTTTATTTTTATTTCTCATTTCGTATTCAATTTATTTATTTATTTTTTCTTTTAGTGCATTTTTTCTCTTCAAGTTTTCTTCATTTATCAACTATTTCCTAGTGTTTCTTTTTTATTTGTCTTATGATTTTGTCACTATTTATAATATTAGTTAGAGCTTCCATTTAACTCATTACTTAACATAATTTCTGTAGTATTCATATATATTTCAATAAACATTCTTCTTATTTTAACAGGTTTGACTTAGGAGTTACTGTTCTAGCATTATGTGGCCTAATAGCTGAACAATTCCGTTGCCCTTTCTCTTATGTTACAATTCTTCGATCACTTAGGCTGTTGAGGTGAGGCCACTGACCTATACATTCTTAGCATGTAAACTTGTTTGTTCACGAAATATTTTATTTCTTTATCCAAATACAGTTGAGTTTTTGTTTGAAGGCGTTTTACTGAATCACAGTCTTTATATAGAGATATGTTGTAGTCTCAACTCCTTCATAGCAGTAGAATCTCTATTTAAAAAGAAATGCGTAAAAAAATTTTTTTGAACGTTTTATTTTCAACGAGGTGTGAGAGGAAATAAATTTGGTCGTAATGGGATTGAGAAAAATGGGGAAGATGTTTTGTAAAAAAAAAAAACATTTTTAAACTAGTGAAGATATTCTTACAACTAATTTGAGATGTTGATAAAATTTTCAAAGATTTAAAAGAAAAAGACAAAAAACAAAAGAATGTTGAAAATGGAGTATAACAAATGAATCACTGTCTTCTTATGCAGATACAGCTATTACTAGTGACATTTTAAGATCATATATAATCTCATCCAACATGGAAGATAGCTCCTTTTATAAACTCGAAAAACTGGCAAGAAAGTTATTAAAACAAGACCAAAATTGAAGCAATCAATATTTTTTAATTTTTTTTAATATTGTTTAATTCTTATAAATATTGGATTTTGTTATTCAATTTTAACCTTGTAATTTAAGCAATGAAAATAAAATTATGAAAAAACGCTTTTTTAAGCATATTTATTTATTGCAAAATAAATTGACCTTCTTAAGCCAGTAAAAGGTGTGAGGGAAAAATTTTCCCAATCATTCCCCCCTCAATTCTGTTTAACCGTTTGAGTTCGCCGAAGCGCTATCGCGTTTTGTTTGTTATGTGCCAAAAATGCGGAGAAGCACGATAGCTCTTCTCTTGTTTTGTACCGAAAATGCGGAGACGCTACTGTTAGTTAGTATAATTTTCGTTATTAACATAACAATTAGTGTTAATAAGCATAATAATTAGTGTTAATTATAACCATTTCTATTGTCCTCCAAAAAAATTACTACGCATTTCATTCCGCCCTATTAGCATATATATAAGAAAACTCTTCAGCACTCAAACGATTAAGAATGCACTCTACTCTTAAGAATGATGTTTCACAGTCCGTTCAAAGTTGTTAAGCAGAGAGCCAACATGTTTTATGCTTACATTATTATTAATAGTGTATATAAATCTAATAAATATTACTTTTTGTTTAAATAAGATTATGAATGCATTTTATTGATAAAATGAATGAAAAATGAAACTAGGTTTAACCAGTTAAAGTGGAGATTACCATTCTTTGTCAGTTGAAGCCCAAATGATTTGCAACACTTCTGCCTTAACCTGGCTTAAACTAAGTTTAATTAATCCTAGTCACCTAAAGGCATAAATTCTGTTACAAATGTTAATAAAGCAATATATTTTCTGTTAGTACATTGAAATTTTGAGTGCCTTGTCAGTCATCATGCCTGACACTGAACTTTCTGTTTAGGCGTATCTGTTGTCAGTGACTGACAGTGTAAAATATGATGTGAAACTAAAAATTTACATTTATTGAAATAATTTCTGAAAAATCATTTAAAATTTACTTAATATTTATTTATTACATATCATACTTTAATGTATTTCAATTTATTAGCAGTGCACTTTCTATTGCTGTTCCACAATATGAGTATTTATAAACTGTGCACATAGTCTAATAGTATAACATATCTGCTATCTTGTATACTTGTTATTTTAAGTTATTGGTTCTGGACAATTATAAGTATTGTAGATATTGACTTTGAATCTTTACTAAGCAGAATTTGTTTGACCCAGTTGTAGTCGGTTATATGATGCCACAATTGGTATTACATATTTATTTTCTAACCTTTTAAAATATATTTCATTACTTAAGCTTATTTTTATTAATAGAATTATATTTAAAATAAATCGAAGGCTTAATCTTTTAAAACGAACATAAAATATTTATTCCTCTCGTATGGATCAATGTAACGGATGCTTTTTATTTCATTACTAGGCAGACTTATTAATTCACTGCTGCTCCTAATTAAAAACAAAAATCTATTTATAACTTTTTATGCTAAATTTCTAACCGCTAAATGTTTCAGTTGCATGGTTGTAATAATTCTCATAAATTAGTTGGCGACTCGTGTCATTCTTTTATTAATATTGATATGCTGGTTGGCTTTGTTTTGGCTATGTTATATTTTGATAATTCGCCAATTTTGGATCTCCTACCCATGCTTCTGTGTCCGTTGGGAGCAAATTACATGGACTTTTTAATTTGGTCTTGGTTAGGTAGGTCATGAGGGATTTGTCTCCCATGGCCTGTCCTTATTAATATTACTATGCAAAATTTATTTAACTTTGAACATTATCATGGATAATACAAAAATTTTGTATCTCGAGCTCTGCAAATATTAAATAAAAGCTTCTTATATCAATCTTCTTATATCAATCATGATCTGGTTTTCATTTTTAAGTGTTATTTTCATCATCCCCTGATTTCAGCATTAATCTTTAATTGATCAAGTATTTTATAAACTTCCAACCTACACCGAAATTTCCATCTCAACATAAATGGGACCAGAAATATACATCTCCATAAGCCGGTTAAAACCGGAAACATTAAAAGTTAAAAAATTCTTTGGGCTTCAACCCGCTAAGATCAATAAACCTAAGTTTATTTTTTCTTTTCTACTTTTGATTTTTTTTTATAAATCTGCATATCTTGAAAATCACATTCAACAAAAGTTGTCTGGAAACTATCCTTGGGACAGTTGCAAAAAGAAATAAAAATCTAATTTCAGGTTATTCAAGCTGAAAAAAAGATATCGTGATGTTTTGGGAACACTATTTATCATTTTACCTCGATTTTTAAGTGTTGCATTAGTGTTGGTTATTTTGTATTATTTCTTTGGAATTATTGGAATGGAAATAATGTCTGGCTACGATCTTGTTAACTGTTGCAAGTAAGTAAACTCTATTCCCAACATTTTAACTAGATGTAACTTTTTCAATGTACAGTTTTGTCCATTTCACCAATTAAATTTATTTTGGCTTAGAAATGATGTTTAATTTTTGAATTATCAGTGAAAAAAAAATCAATTATTGTTACCACCAAACCTAAAAATTAATATTATTAAGAAAGAAAAACTGTAAGAAAATTAAATTTTTAATCTGTATAGAGCAGCTATTTTAACTGAAAATTCAAATGGTCTAAGAAATAAAGTTCTTTATCTTTTCATAAAGTTTGCGAAACATATTTTATACTATTTACAGAATTAAATTATGAAACTGCACTTTTCTTTCTTTTATGATTTTTCTCATCTTCACTTACATTAAGTTTTTAATAGTTAAAATTTTCAAAAATTAGGTCAAAAAGAGAAAGTTGAAAAGGTGTTGCAAAATGCTAAAATGTCTCCAGATATAACTTATTTGTATACCATTTTGGATATTTGGATATGTTTCATTTGTACTGTAAATAGATTTTAAATTTTAGTTACTACATCTTTACGTATTTATTAATTTGCAACGTAGGCTAATTTATGTATGTGAAATTTGAAATAAAAATTAATAATTGTATTATTAAAAGAAAATAAATTAAATTAAATTCTAAGACAATACAAATGCAATGTAACTAGTTTTTTAGGGGACATGACGCATGCTGCATTAACTTTAAAAATAAGTATAGTTGAAATTCACAGTAATTTGAAAATCTTAGCCATGATTTATATTCTTTTTCAACGGATATGGTTATAGTAGCTACATAAAACTCCGTATATAAAATTTTTACTCTACTTTATCTTAAACGACTTTGTCGATTTATACAGATACTGCCCTGCCCCAACTCGTTCAATCTGATTTTCTAGTTCTCATTGAAATTTTTTGATAAAATATTTTAGCAAAATGCTAAATTGTATGCATTTTAGCATTTTAGAAAGTCTTTAAATTTTCGTAAAAAGACTTCCATTGTAGAAACCTTGCAGTCAGTTTGTCGTGTTTGATAGTACAAAAAATAAGTTTTACACTTAAAATAAGAGGGTCATCCCGAAAGTAAGCTTTTTTTAAACCTAAGAGAAAGAAACGAAGCAATGAAATAAACCCCAAGAAACAAAACATGATTATCTGAAAAGATGCTTTAATATATTTAAAGACAATAACCAACAAATTGTGACACTTGTCTGACATGTGCTAACAGAAATTTCTGTATATTTGTGGAGAAGTGGTGATTAGAAAGGAATTTTTGCGTATGCAAATACAAGAAGAAAATGCTGGCAGTGAGATAGAAACTTTGTTAAACATCCAGTGACACGTCTGCAGCTTTCAGCAACTTTAATTTATTGTAGAACATGAAAAATCTTCTGCCTGAGCAGTACTTTCCCACAGACATCTGTGACATTTACTGTCTGACATATCTGTGGTTTACAATTATGACAGTTCTTATGTTGAGAAAGTAGCTTTTGAAATCTTTCCAGGTAATTATGTTTTGTTTCCTTTTATGGGCTGCGGGAAACTTGCTTTCAGGATTTCCCTATTGTTTCATATAAAAAAAAGTCATTGATAAATGTTTCCACACATTAAATATTAAAATACTCTTACGTATGCATCAGTAATTTGAACTCCATTTTTTACTATAGTTTAATAAGTATGTAAGTTATTTTACTTTAATAATTCTTTGTTTTGTTTTCATGTTATAATTTTTTGGTTGTTGAGTATTTTTAATTTTCATTTTTTAAAGCCCATAAAGGTGCTTTTTTTTATTGGGCGTTTATAAAAAGTGCTTTATTTTCTTTGATTGAAACATTTTAAATTTTCAAGACATTCAAATGGAACTTTTTTCATTAGTTACCAACTACCACTCTCTACAAAATTATGGGAAATTAATTTAAAAAATTTTCTGCTCATACGCAGTTTGAAAATATAAATTTATATGTTTAGATGTTGTGCAATTTGTTATGAATTTTTAAAGTCAAGCTGGAAAATAATATTTTTTAAATGAAAAATTAAAAATTTTGTTTCATTTTATGCAATATTTCTGCAGTTATGGTAAGAAAACATAAGGCAAAAAAATTAAATGTTATAAAAATGTTCGTATTTCTATAAATATTTAAGCTAGGCTTACAAAATTTTGTGCAACTATTGCACTGTTATCAAACCTCGTATAACTGTAAACTTTATAGATAAGTATGAAAAATTTTGTGACCTAAGCACCTTTAAACGTTTTAAAATAACTCTTAGTGTTTTTGAGAAATTAAAAAAAAAATTTCTAACTTAGTGCCTCATCAATTATGGTAGGGTAGTGTAAATATGAAAAACCTTGAACTTTAAGAAAAAAGTGTATAAGTGTGCATACCTTATTTAATTTCTATATAAAAAAGAATTCTTAAAAATATTGTTCAGTGCTTAAAAAGGGCCTATTTTTTGTAAAAAAATTTGAATGTGCACCATGTAGTCCATTTTCTGTAAACATCTGCTTTCCAAAGACTAAGTATTTTTGATTTAAAATTTCTTTCTATTTAGAAACACAACTGTTGAACAGTATTATCGATATGACAATGACAGTTCTTTAGATGGATATTATTACCTAAATAACTTCAACAATTTTCTATTTAGTCAAGGTGAGAATTTCTCCTAATGTTTACAGTGTACTGTTTAAAGAATTTTACAACTTCATTTAATGTTATTGAACTTATTATAGTCCAGGATTATTTTATTTTACTACTTAGTAGAAAGCATTAAAATTTTTTTAATTCATCCAAATTCCGTACTTCTGTAAAATAGTACTTCTGTAATACTCAAAATTTCTGATCATATATTTAAATATTATTTTACTCTCATAACATTAATCATTTTTGAGTAAAAAAAAGAGTTATTAAAAAGTAATTTATTTTGATGTAACATGATAAAAATGTCCGATTTGTTTGAACATTTGATCTCATGATTTTGATTTAAAATGTAAAATTTAGGTGCTGCCTAATGTTGATGTTTTGAATGTAAGTATCCACCAAACTGACCTGTTGGAGCTAATTTTAAGTTACATTACAAATAAACAATTGGATTTTTTGTATAAGATTATATTAAAACACAGAGTTTTCCCTATGAATAAAAAAGGGCAGGGTGCTTACTCTCTGAAAAGGGGAATTTGAGTTTTGAAAGAGCACTCACTTAATGTAAATATTTATCAAGATGTGTAATATTAAGTGAGTTTTATGCTCAACAATTTTTAAATTATCCTCTCATACCATTTTATGAGTCTATTTCAAATGATAATTCTCTTTCATTATCAAAAGAAAAGAAAAGGTGGTTTATAAAAGTAATTAAAGACATGCTAAAAGGTAATGTCTGTGCAAATTTTTCTTCTTCAAAAAATTAAACTAGCAATAAATGATTTATTGATAAACAACTTGAAAGCTTTTTTCTGTAATTTAAATTGAATTGTGAGAAAATAAACATTTAAAGATGCATTTTTTTTAAAAAAAAAAAAAGAGAGAGTCATTAATTTAAAAAAATAGTTTTGAAATCACTTAAAAATTTTATTAATATTCCCCGCCCCCGAAAAATGAAAAATTTATGAAAATTTAACCAGTTGAGAATAATCTTAACAAAGCAATTATTTGTTATAGTAATCAGAATTAAACCTATAAGCACAGATAATTTTGCCACTGTGTAATTATAATTTAAAAAAGATGAATAAATTTTTTTAATCTGGAATCTGAGTAAAAAGGCAGTGTTTTTAAGAGATGTCGGCTTACTTTTTCAAAAAAGGCAAAGAGGGTGCATTTATTGGGATTAAAGGGCAAGCAGGACGGGCCACCCTTAAAAAAAAACGCTTAAGGAGAACATTGAAAGCAAATGGTTTATACAGAAAATTATACAGTGAAAAAAGAATTTAGAGGGAAAAATTGGATCTCGCAGGTTTTAAGCAAATTAACCTATTATCTATTAAGAAAGTTTTTACATAAATGAAGAAAATGTATTTTAAGTTACTGTAAAGCTTAGTATATAAAGTTATGTATTGTAAAAAAAAATTTTAAGGCCCAATGCTTCCATGATATGGAGAAAATATCAGCACAAAAAAGGTATTTTATTATGTTCTGAAAAAATATATTGACTAACTTCCTTGGTGTTGTTAAAGTAGGAGTATTAGATACATTAAGGAAGTTTATTGTTGTAAGAGTCTGTTTTATAACAATAATATTGAAATATGGAAAATCTTGTTGAGAATTTATTGTGTTTATCTTGTTAATGTTGAAAATTGATTTGATAATATTTTTTCTTTTCTGCAGAGCTAATTTAAAGGATATGGCCTTTATAACTGCAATGAAAAGTTTTTTTAAAAAGTAGCTGCAGCTTGCTTGTGATTTTGACTTCTTCTGCTTACGGTTTTAAAATGAACACTTTTCTGTAATAGAATAATAACTTAATATAATAAAAACTTAATCTTTTTTACCTCATCACTTACCTTTCATTAAGTTATTGTATACATGTCTCAGTAGCTCTCAAAAGTGATTATTCTTCCTGGGTATACATTGAGAAGTCTGAGATAGGTATTTCCTACAGAAACTGTATGTAATTCTATATAATTTTAGGTTTTATAGTTTTATGTGTTTTGTCTGGCATTCTTAAAACTTATAAATAGAAAAAAAAGTTTTAAAGTAGTATTTCTGTTAGTGTTTTTCCATTTGATTTTAAAGCATTTTATGCTAATGTACAGTGCGCCAAAAAAAAACTGACCTCCCTGAATAACTTTTGCCCTAATAATCGAATCTTCACTTTCTATGACTTATTCTTAAAGATTCGAGGGGGTGACCTCAAATTTACTTATTAATTAGTGCAGACGGTATTTAAGTTATTATATCATATGCGAAAACGTACTTTCTCTCATAAACATACCTTTTCCCGACGGTTTCAGATTTTGGCTCCTAAAATATAAAGGGTAGACGCAATCTGAGATATATGATCCTAATAGTTTAGTCAGGATAGCGATCCAAAGTTAGGATCCCCTAAGAGTAATTTTATTTTTTGCGTATTTTGTCATATCTCGAAAAAATGTTGCACACAATTATAAAATTCGTTTATCCAAAGATAATTGCAAAAAATAAGTTTTTGTAAATATTTATTATTTTTATATTTTATTTAATAGTCGAAAAAATTTAGGAATTGTAAGGTATAAAATTTTTTACATAATTTTAATGTATCTAATTTTACATGGCGTAATACAAAATCAATTGAATAGCTCCTAAGAAATCTAGTTTTAAAAATACGACTTTTTTAAAATTTGATTTCTCAGGAACTTTTCAAGCAATTTCGTATTTTGCATGTAAAATTAGATACTTTAAAATTATGTAAAACATTATATATCTTACAATTCAGTTTTTTTTTACTATTATTAAGTGAAGTTGTAAAAAATAATAAATATTTACTAAAATTTATTTTTTGCATGGAATTATCTTTAGACAAACGAATTACATACTTGTGTGCAAAAATGTTTCAATTTGCTTAATAAGTTTGTGAGATACGGCTAAATATGCAAAAAATGAAAGTAACATAAGGGGTCAAAACTTTGGACCACTCTCCTGACTAAACTATTAGGACCATATTTCCCAGATTGCAGCGACCTCCGATATATTGGGGGGCAGAAATCTGAATTCATCAGAAAAAGGGTATATATTTATTCAGAGAAAGTACGTTTTTGTGTCTGATCTCATTACTTAAGATATCGTCTACACTGAATAATTAGCATATCTGAAGTCACTCCCTTGAACCATTAATATTGAGTCCTAGAATGTGAAGATCTGATCATTAGGATCAAAAGTTATTCAGGGTGGTATGTTTTTTTTTTCTTTTCTGTGTACTGTACAAAATACCTGATGTCTCAAAAATAACAGATGAACTGAAAAATCAGTTTAACAAAAATGGAATGAGATAGAAATGTACTATTTGCTGTGTTCTGCTTAGTAGGTAACAAGATAATTTTCTCACAAAGTTTAAAAATAAGTTATTATAATAATAATAATTTAGGAAAACTATAAAATTCTGCAACAGCATTGCATAGTCTAAGGGTAAGGCTAACTGATGCCGGTGCAAATATTTCTGTTGGAATAGTCTTGAATACTGTTGAAACTATGTTAAACAATTTTTCGAATCATCATCACCATCGATTGTTGTACTCTATCGCTATTATTAAATCTAGTGAGAATTTACCAACTGGTTTACTAAGCAAAATGCCTTTAACTGTACAATTTTATCTTCTATTGCTTTCTTTTTTTTAAATTTCTCATATTTTTAAAAATGCTGCATAATTGGGTATGCAGTACAATTTGAGCATGTATGGATTAAATATAAAATAATGAATTTATTTGAATTTTTAAATTTTCCTTTCTTGGTGGGCACTTTACATTTATTTTTAAACTTGAAAAATTAAACTTTTTCTGCATTACATTAACATTCAGGGAAAACAGTCTTAAATGATTTTTATTGATATTGAGTACTAGTTTTAGGGCACGTTGGTGTTGTATAAAGTAATGTTTGTATATCCTTAACATACATTTTTAATCTTCTAGTTACTTTATTTGAATTGATGGTCGTCAATAATTGGTTCATTATAATGGAGGGTTATGCCCTTGTCGTCTCTCAATGGACAAGGCTATATTTCATGTCTTTCTATGTTGTGACGATGGTAAATATTTTCTTTTATCCTTATATATTTTTTGATTTTTCTAGTTACTTTATTTGAATTGATGGACGTCAATGATTGTTTCGCGATAATGGAGGGTTATGCCCTTGTTGTATCTCAATGGACAAGGCTATATTTCATGTTTTTCTATTTAGTAACAATGGTAAATATTTAAACATTTTTTTTATCAACTCATCATCTGTGTCAAATCAACTCCTCCATGATTTCAACAACCCTGCTGTGTGTTTTCGTCATTTTCCTAGTGAGTCAAATTTTGTACTGCTTGTTTTCATCACTTCATTCACACATCGATGTATTTTTAATTCCTAGAACACACTCATCGGCTGTTTTTCACGCCACAACATTTTCTTTCATCATTTTAAACTTTTTTCAGTATAGTCGAGTGAGTTCTATAAAAATTCTTGAAATATCTATGAAATTTCATGAATACAAGTATATCTATAATAAATATATGAATTCTATAAAATACCGAAGCACTATTCTTCAAAAAAAAAGAGATTTAGTTAAGTTCAGGATCTTAATGCTATGTTTTCAACGAGTTTTTTTAAAATCAAGATTCAAATTTAGTTTTAAAATTATTTGACATTTTTTGTATTCCATAAAATCATTGTATCAAATATAGTTTTTAAATATATATTATTTTGGTGACAAAATTTTCAAAAGTGTCAATGATTTTTATTTTTAAATACTATTGTTAGAAATGTTGTTTATAACCCTATTTAGGTTGTAATCAACATTGTCGTAGCTTTTGTATTGGAATCTTTTCTGTTCAGGATACAATATAAACGTGCGACAGGTGACATGGACAGTAAGTTTTCTAACTTTTCTTTAATTGTTTTTGAACAAAAAGCATCTTAAAAGATTCTATTTTAAAATTTTTTTTAAATTTAAATTGCGACAATTTTTTCTAATAATATGGAATAAAAGTTATTTTTCTTTTTATTTATTAAAGAAGCCAAACTGTCAATTAATTATACCTGCCACAACTGTAAAATGCTGTAATTGTTTACTGTTCGATTAACTTTTAACTTAAGATCATAATTTTTCAGTTAATTTTTTTAGAAAGTTATTTTTTATTAATATCTTACTAATTAGTTTAATTGTTTTAACCATATTGAATTTTTTTCATTAATATTGCTGTCTATTTTTTAATGGCAACTTATTAAAAGTTGCTAATTTCTTATATCCATCAAAGGAATACATGTAATTTTCTAATAATTCAATAAATATTTTATTTCCAATGTCCCAAAAAAAAAGATTTTTGTATGAAATTGAAGTGTTTTTTTTTTTTTTATTAAAGTTTTCTTTCTTCTTTTTTTTTAATCTGCTATATTTTAGAACTCTTTAAACAAAAAAGCAAAATATAACTACTTTATTTTTAAATTTTATGTAGAACTTCTGTTTTAACTGTAATTTTTCTTTACTTTTTATTTTTATTTTATTGCATTTCACCCCATTGTCAGATTTTTTATTTCATTAAGAATAACTATTATCAAAAATAACTATTTTCTTACATTAAATATTTTATGTATATTAAAAATATCTATTTAACTATATTAATTTATATTATGATAAAAATGTAATTAATAATGATTAATTTGTTGAATTTCATAGAGGACACTTTAGTCAGAGTTGATATTGGGTTGAATGAACAGGAAATAGATTTTTGCAGGAGTAAAACATATTTATCTAAAGCACAAATGAAATCTTTTGCAAGGGATGAAATCTCTCCTAGAATTATATACCGTGGGACCAGAACTCGAACAAAATTTTCTTTTTCCTTGAAAATGCATGCTGAAGAAGTTAAAGTAAGTACCAGTTATTTTAAATTCCATTATAGTTCTCTTTCCCCCTTACTGACTTTTACAAATTGTTTCCAGAAATTTATTTTTCTCAAAATTAATAATTAACCCCTACTGATTTAATGTGCCCCAGACACCATTTAATACACAAGAACTCTTCAGTTGGCTAGATTTGAACGTTATAATCTATTTTTGAATTATTTAATAACTTTACCAGAAATGTAAAGTGCAATGCCTTAAGTTCTTCCAGCAAATTCTTGTTACGGTTTGAAAACTTGTCCAAACACTCCTGTTGTAGACATTTCTACCATTCATGAAGAACAGAGCTATATAAATCAATCTACAAGCTTCTGACAAAAGTATTTTAAATAAAAAAAAAATTTCATTTTATGGTAGTTGATTTTTTTTAATACTACTTAATTTTAAATATAGGTAATGGCTCATAGCGACAAGATTGTGATAACAACAAATTCACATGCTAGTTTTTACCGTAGTAAAAACTTCGTTGTTGAACTTTCCTGTAAATAACATTTAGGTGAAATGCAACATTTACATTGATACTAAGAAAACATATACAACAACTAATAAATTTTTGTGCAAAGGTGGAAATTTTTTTACACTTTTTCAGCTTATAACTGTATAGTTAAAAGGCGAAAAGTACATCAGAAATCATAATAAAGTACCAAAGATAACCGGAACATCAAATTGCGATTTTATAAAAAATAATTTATATAGATTAATTGATTTTAATAAGGAAATTATTTTTAAAGAAAGTTTATAATCGATCCAAAAGGATTAAAAAATTAAATTAACTGAAGAGAATGAAAGAAAAAGCTTTTCTATCACAGATACTAAAGATTGTTTTTGCAAAATGTAGATAAAATTATGCTGATTGTTGTTTGAATAAAAAAAAATTTTTTAAGTAATGAATAAATATATTAAATCGACAAATTCAATTTTGTAGGAACACACACCCATAAAATTGGCAAAATCCTTTTAATTTTATAAAATTTCACAATAAACTCATTTACGAAAATTTTATTATATTTCCAGTTAAAACTGCTTAAAGCGTGTGTTAAGCTGTGAAGGTATAGGACTGCACTTAGCTATTGGTATCTTTAAACTACATTTGCACCAGAAAATATGTTTCTTACTTTTTGGCTCAATAAGTTGATTCCCAACCTATCAGGCTAGAGTTATTTTATCGTAAGGTTAATAGTGAAGGTTTTCATATCCATGTAACAAAACTGATAAAGTTTCTCACAAATTTGCCAATTGGGTTCACAATTACAAGAATAAGAAGTTTAACAGTAAGAATAGAATCCTATATGAATCATCTACACCAGCAGTTCCCATTTTTTTCAGCTATGGAACACTGAAAGATCAAACTTCTTTTGTTGGAACTCTGACTGTTAAAAAAGAGAATTAGCTGGTGTGAATATTCTAACCAAAAAATAACAAAAAACCTACAAATTAATTTTGAAACATTTAATGTGAAGAATGAAATTTTTTCATTGTTTAAATAAGTCTTAAAATTAGGATTTATGTTAAGTGTTGAATTTGAAAGCCTGCAGTAACTTTTAGTCTATTAGTTTTTGGTATATGCGTAAATCAAATGAAGTAAATCAGCTGAATTATGGTTTTTGAAAAATAACTTATAAAATGTGAGAGTGTTACAATAGAAAAATTAGTAGTTCTTGAATTAAGTTATTTTATTTAGCATTTTTTTATTTTTATTATTATTAAGCTTATTAATACAATAAGCTTTAAAGTCGATGAGAAATGCTGATACCATTTATAAAAGCAAAACCTTTTATTAATTCATTTAATATAATGTTACTTGGATCAAAAATATAAATATATGTTTAAAATTTTTATTTTTATTGACATTTTACTTAAATGATTTCAGAATAATAACTAAATTGATAAATAAACAATTAATAATCGGTCAAATACAAACCTATTACAGATTTCAAAAATCATTACTAGTTAAAAAAAAAAACTGAATCACAGAACTCTTGTGACCTTTCCATGGAACCAAAAGGTCCAGTGGAACACTTTTTGGGAACCCAGGGTTCCCACGGTCCTTAAAAATCCTTAAAAACTGCTTAATTTTTATTTTGGAAAATAAGGGCCCTTAAAAGTACTTAATTTTATTACAAGGTTTTTAAAAGTCCTTAATTTTTTAGCATCACTAAGGATAAGCAGAATGTTACATAAAAATTTAAATCTACTCAACTAAAAGATCCTTAGATTTTAATAATCGTTTTATTCAGTTAACATTGCAACTTAATATACTGTTTTTTAATTTTTGTTCAATTTTTGGTTGCTTTAAAATTAGTTCATGTTATTCACCAGAATGTTTAGTAACATTATGTAAAGTTAATTCTTAACAACATGTTTGGCTGGATATAATTTTGTTTAAGTTTATCATGAAAGTAATTGTGACACGTTTGCTGCTCTAGTAGCGAAATAAAAAAACTTCCTGTAATCATTTTTTCAATGTTTTTGCCAATTTTCTTTATTTACTTCTTTTTTTAATATACATGAAAAAAATTGCAAATCTTAATTTCTGCACTTAATTTTACAATTCAATTTCAATGAAATCATTAAAAATGGTGTACAGATTAGTTTCATATGTTAACTTTTACAATCTGAATGACGTTAACTTTTAACAATCTGAAATTTTTTTTCAAAAAACCCTACCCGGGTTTGCAAAAATTGCCTGGTAATTCTTTGCCGAGCCTTGTTAATTAATACAATTATAACACTGCTTACATTATAATAAAATTGTTTATAATTTTTTTAAAATTTATTGATGTTCTTAGAAAGGCACTGTCACTGGTGGCATAAGTCGTTAATTTTTCAAAAAAGTGCTTAATTTTTTCAAAAAAAAGTCCTTAAAAGTGCTTAATTTTTGCTTTGTTAAAAGAGTGGGAACCCTGGAACCGCTGCTCTATATAACGTTGGTAATAAAATAAAACTTCCACCCATCAATGGAAAAATATAACTATTGTTAGTAAAAAGATAACTTAGCCACTGGTCCTATCACTCTGCTTTATATGAATAAAGGGATAAAATTATAAGAAAAAAAAGCAATATTCTTTTTTTTTGGTTTTTTGTATTGATACCAGAAATTTATGGTAATAAAAGACTTCTTGTAATTTGCCATACTCGTTAAACCCAGCCTTTACTGTTTCTGTTTAAACTTTGTATTTTAATGAAGCTTGCTAATTTGTTCAATTTACAGCTCAATTAAAATTTTTCCCTGCCTCTCACTTGTGTAAATAGTTTGATTTCTTTTAGGAATGGTTAAAACAAGCCGATACTGAAGAACGGACACAGCGAGAGTTACTACTTTCCAGATTACAAGTAGAACACCTTACTGACAGTAGGAGAGTTACATTGGAGGAAGAATATCATATCCGTACTTTAACTATCTAATTATTCCCGTGCGTCCTTTATTGTTAAATTATTATTTTAATTTAGCTGCTGCTTATATTTATTTTGAAATTGTAAATTTATTTCTTTTGTAAATAGAGAATGGTTTTAACTATGAGATGTATTATAAAGTATGAGTATGTGATCTGTTTTGTTTATGAATGTTTTAAATTATCTAAGAATTTGCATGCCTGTAATCTCTGATGATCATTAAACTGTTCTGCTTAAATAAAAAAAATGAGATGTAGACTACTTTCATTTGTAAAAAAAATTCTGCAGTTGTTTTTGATACTATTAAAACAGTATCAGTGACACTGAACTACCACCATGTGTATGATATCGATAATTTTTTTAAATTTTTTATTGCGCAGTTCCGTATTGAAAATAATATTACATTATTTTGGACGTAATGTAAACATTGTGTGATTTTAGGAAAGTCTAAAAACTTGCTTAAATCATTTTGTGTCTTCCATGTTCTTGAATTAAAATTAAATTTTATGCTGTAAATTTGTTCATTATTAATGTTTACAGCTTTTATTTGTTTTTTGTATGTTTATGATATAACCAGAATTCAATTGTAAATAGTTTGAAAATATAATATTCCTTCATTCCAGCACTAGATGCTTTTTCCATTAAAGTGCCTTAATAACTCCTGCTGTATTTAAAAACTATAGAGAATAAATATCCTCTAAGAAACTGAATAATAATAGGCTGAATCTCTACAGTTTCTACTTTTTTGTGCAAAATACTTCATACAGCCATGAGTTATTTTTCAGTGTTTTATGATAATTTTCTGATTTATAGTATATTTTGAGAAGAAAAAGAGCTAGTTTCTTAAATGTTTTGACTTTATATTAAAAAAACTATTAGTAGTATATTAATCAGTGAACAGTAAATTCCTGATTATTCATGATATTGAATGGCCTGGTACTAAGCAGAAATTTGCTGAGAAGTTAGTATGCCTGGGTGAGAAATTTTGTTGTATGTTTTTGAAAAGGAAATTGAATCACAAGTAAACAAAATATCACTGATCCGAATTCCATATGTATTTTCTTGAATCTTGTTGTTGTGTGTATTTCTAGAATATGACACAGTATAAATGGCGAGGAGAATAATTTACATGTGATTGTTTATTGTAATATTTTTGTTCTGCTTTACTAGTCTATATTCCTGTTTCTATATGCTGTACGAAAAAAACATGTTTAATTTAAAGAAAATTTGTTAACTCTTATATAAGTTAGTTACATTTCTCTTAAAAGATAAGTTATATTATGTGTATCAATTATGTATGTGATAGTTGAATTTTTTATACAGGCACTTGTTCATGTAAATTGTATAAATTTGTAAATGGTAATGTGTTAAAATTTTGTGCATTATTTTACGTATCAAAACTGATATTTGTGCATGCATGTTATTCTTAAAAATATTTTTTGGTAATAGTTTATAAGGTAACCTTTGCCTATAGGTTACCTTAATAGTTTATAAGGTAACCTAATTACACTGGGGAATTTTTTTTATTTTTACATTTATATAAAAACTTGATCATGTCCAATTCAGGTGTAGGTATTTCAAGTATGAAATTTGTTTTGCCCTAAAGCAACGGAATTTTTTAATAACATTTTTACTATATTTTTGTCAAAATGCGCAAGTTTAAAAACGTTACGTATTATAGGGGATTGTGTAAAAAGTTGCGTCTAACTTCTAGGGGAGTTAAGGCACATTATCAGGGATTAAAATCGCATAGAAAGAGATGTATGGAAATTCTGTTGTACAGAGCTAGGAGCACTTCCCTGTTATCATCTGTTCAAAAGCACACAAAGAAATAATTCCTAATGAAGATGTGCCCCTAGCGGCGTATGACGACATTTTCTAGCTTCCCAAGAAATTTGTTCCAACAATTATTTGTCCCCAATCTATAAAGACGTTTTTAAACTTGCACGTTAAAAAAATAGACTCAAAATATCATTTTGAAAAAAAATTGTAGATTGGAGAGCGAAATCGATTGCAGGTTCGAAGTCAAGTATACAAAAGTTTTCGAGATCTGTTAAAAAAAAATCTCTTAAAAAAAAGCATTTCCCAGTGTTATTCAGCTGTTACTTTAATTTCCTGCATAATAATTTACAATCATTGATGAGAGATACATAAAAATGCTTGAAAAAATTTACTGTCTTTGACTATTTCTATATCACATTGGCATGCATTTATAATTAAAGGGTTTCTACTGACGATTAAAAAACAATTACCTATAACTTTTTTTTACCTTGGGGGGTTTGTCTTTTTTAAGCAAGAAGGTATTCAAAAATAACTATTTTTAAAAAAAATAGTAGGGACCTTTTTTTTTAAAAAAAAAAGTAGCTTTTTTAAAACTTTTAACTTTTTTTTTAAAAAAAAGTAGCGACCTTTGCCTACTATTTCGTCATATAATGTTTAACTAATCAGCCATAGGTTTTTTGCTATTTTTCCACTTTTTTTTATTCATGAAACTCACTCTTTCTAACTCATAAGGATCCATTTTTATGCTAAAATCTACAGAAACGCATGAGTAAAAAAAAAAAAAAAATGAAATATGAGTTTTTTTCCCCTTTGGGTAGCCACGGTACAAAAATACTCACCCAACCGAACTTCAAATGTATAGAGATAAAATTATAATAAAAGGGTGTTGTTTTTTTTTAAAAAATATATTTAAGTACTGAAACGAAACTGAAATTTGTAATGAAGACAAACAATTTTGAAAGCGTGCGATTGTTGTTAGTGCATCATAAAATTATTGGCTTAGAAAGTTCCTGTTTTATGATAATATTGCTGATAGTTGTTATGTTTGTGCTTTTAGAATTATATTTTCATATATAATCATAAAAAAAAATAGAAGCATTAAAAAGGCTCTAAAATCAAAAGTCTTTGTTAGTTTCTATATCATATTATACTACTTATCTTATTTCAAAACTGACTTTTTTTGAACAAAAGCGTAATATTTTCTAACAAAAAATAATAATTTATTTATTAGTCATATTTTTATT
This sequence comes from Parasteatoda tepidariorum, assembly GCF_982258835.1. NCBI lineage: Eukaryota > Metazoa > Arthropoda > Arachnida > Araneae > Theridiidae > Parasteatoda > Parasteatoda tepidariorum. Next base: position 53,237,851 of record NC_141762.1, read on the forward strand.
TGTATTTTACACTGTTTAGATATTTTCTTTTCTTGTTTTATTTAAAATGCAATTTGTTTTACCAATTTAAATTTTATTTATAATGTTACTTTATAAATAATATGAAAACTTAAATAAACTTAGTAAAAATTAATATATGCATTACTTGCGATTAATCATTTTTTAAAAATTAATTTTACTTACATTATGTGCAATTTTGTTAAGAAGTTGAAGTGTGAGTAGTTTTGTAAAAATAGATTGCTTTTGTCTAAATAAAAATATGTTTTATTTCAAAACCAATTGATTATTGAATATACACTCATATTAGTTTTGATGCCTAATGATATATTAATTATGCACATTATTAGATTAAAAAAAACTATATTGGATATTTCTTCTTTGTTAATACAGTATCCTGTACTATGCTGCTCCTAAATATGAAAAAAAGTTTTAAAAGGAAAGGTACTTATGAAATAGTAATAGTTAATATTAATTTTGTAGTTGATTTTTAAAAAGTAATTACTACACATAGGCTAAAAAAATTAAAAAAAAAAATTAATGTCAGTAAATTTTTTCATTGTCTAGAAAATAACTTGCAATGTTTGTAGTTTTAGATCAAGAAAGTACTCATTTCTAAAAGTGGTCGTTTAGAAGAAATTATGTGGATAAGTTAATTCAGTGTGTTTTTAAGACTCACAAAGTAACTAATAATGTTTTTTAGTATTTTTTGCTTGTTAAACCTGCAGCAAAATAAAGCAACAGATTTGTTTTCTTCTATTTTTAGAGTGATTTGATTTTACTTTTTTTTTTTTTAGTATATAACAACTAACTACAGACAGTTTTACTTCCTAAAGCTATTCTGGTGAAGGAACGATAGTCATCAAATGTGTATATTAGGGACTGCTTATCTAAAGATTTCTCCTTAAAGTGGGGATAGCTCTTGGTATTATTTGATACAGAAAAGGAAGAAATGGGGCTTTGATGTATGTATCAAGTTATGAATGTAATTGATGTTCACTTTCATTCTAAAACCAAATACCAAAGAATTTTAATTATTGAAACTGCATAGATTGCATAACGAAACACATATATTAAGTTGAACAAGCATAAATTATTGAAACATAATAGTTTGTTTAGATTTAGTAAAAAGAACTTGCATGAGTTTATGTGTTTAGTACTTGGTATATTATTCCGTAAAAAACTAAAGGAAAATGTTTTTTAATCATTACTAACGTCATCTGTGAATAGTGGTATTGAGAATAGATTTCCCATGATTGTATTATGATTGAAAAAGCATACATTAATTTTTTTTAGTTAAACATTCTGCATAGAAAGTGTGTTAAATGATTGTCGTTGTTGTTGTTCATTTACGTCGCACTAGAGCTGCGCAATGGGCTATTGGCGACGGTCTGGGAAACATCCCTGAGGATGATCCGAAGATATGCCATCACAATTTTAATCCTCTGCAGAGTTGATGGCACCCCCACTTACGGTAGCCCGACGACCTGCACGCGAAGTCGAGCACTTTACGGTAGAACAGTTTAACGAGGACTAATACCGCACACCCTCGGTCCCGACGCAGACTGATCCAAGTGGTCACCCACCCGCACACTGACCGCAGCCAGCGATGCTTGACTTAAATGAAGTAAACATATGATAAATATGTGTTACAAAATAAAAAATAAGTGAAACAGTGGGTCACGTCGTTTTTTATTTAAGGAATAAAGGCTGACACGAAACGATTTCTTATATACGTTAACGCTAGAATGTGCACAGACTATGTGAACTTGCTAATGGTCCAGTCTTACTGTGTGCAGTTTGTGCACTTTTAATCGCCGTGGAGGGAGAATGAGAACCTGATTGGTGAAAAAAAATTTTTTGCTAAAAATCTGCTTTTTTCTCGATCATCAGAGGAGCGTGAACCGCATGCAATGAGAATGGTGCTTAATGAAGAAGGACAAGAATGCTCCTCCCTTATGCATTTTGGTTGCGTCCCGCAGTGGACTGATCGTTAAGACACGGTCCCCAGCAGATCACCGAAGTCAAGCATCACTGACTGCAGTCAGTGTGCGGGTGGGTGACCACTTGGATCAGTCTGCGTAGGGACCGAGGGTGTGCGGCATTGGTCCTCGTTAAACTGTTCTACCGTAAAGTGCTTGACTTCGCGTGCAGATCGTCGGGCTACCGAAGCGGGGGTGCCAACCCCTCCGCAGAGGATCAAAATTGTGATGGCATGTCTTCGGATCATCCTCCGGGATGTTTCCCAGACCGTCGCCAATAGCCCATTGTGAAGCTCCAGTGCGACGTAAATTAACAACTACAACAGCATTTTGGTTGCATTTGAATCCTACCTGTACGGCTAATTCAAGCCATTTTCACTGCATCTTATCTCCCTACACATTCTTGCAAAAGTTTAGAAAATATATGGAATCATCCCACGACATGTGACTTCTTTAGACGCGCTGGCGAATTTAAGTGGCGTAAGACAAAGGGAGCATGCTCCCTAACTATGTTTGTCAACCCACTGATCTTCGTCGCGATAAAAAGAGAACTTGATTGGTGAATTTTTTGAGGGAAAGTATATTTTATTAATCGAGTTCTCATTTTTGCTTCGACTGCGACTGGAAGTGTGTGAACCACATCCAGCAAGAATGTCCTTTTAGATCCATCAGACGCGCGATTCTAATGTTTGGCTCTCTGAATAAAACCTGTGATTAACTAGACGTTGTTAAGAATCTGGATCAGTTCAAGGGAATAAATATTGCACCATTCTCAATTCCTGACATCCCATGTGCAACTGTAAAGTGCAAGCACCTGCAAAATTCGCAACAACCTCATCAAACTGCAAGTATGAATTAAACATCACTCATCAGTTTGCTCAGGAACAAGCTCAGCCACGAACCTCGTCGCCTTCACAAACTAAACTAAATCACGTGATTTTCGTCTGTAGACGTAAACAAATAGTGGTTTAGAAGTTATAAATACACTTTTTTTCAATAATTAACACAAAAATAAACTTATTTTATTATTTACAGACAACTAACCTTTATTTGAATTTTGCTTGTTTAGAATCTAAAGTCGTTTTAAAGTTTCGTGAATTGAGCTCATGTGAATATTTATAAACGGAATGTGAAGATATTTTGTTGCAATGAGTAAACAGAACAGCCGTCATATTAATGAGATGGGTGAAAATGAAGCTAATTTTAACTCAAAGGGTATAGTCGGCATGCCCGAAGATACTGATAGTGTTAATGACCACTCTATAAGTGAAGCTGATACATTTAGTGATGACGCTCCTGTAATGAAACAAAAAAGGGAACTCGAAAACAACGTAAGTGAATCTTTCTTGGATGACAGTGATCTCTCAGTTAAAGATAGTGAAGAATCCTACGTTCCCAGTAAAAAAGTTGAATCTACAATTATTTCTGAAATCATCGTTTCAGATGAGAATGCTCACTCTGAATTTAGCGAAACCTTATCGTCAATCAGCGACGGAATTCAGGAGTCTAGTGATACTTCAACAAGCGAGGAATACAATGAATCACTATCTACAGCCCTTAAATTTCTTTCCCCTTCTAAAAAGAACAGTAAAACATTGAACGGAGTTATTGAAGAACCGAGTTATGCTAAAAGTGGACTAAATAAATTAGCAAGAGAAAGAAAAATTAACGAAATTATTCATGCTCTTGAAGAAAATGATATTGATGCTCTTAAAATTGCTGCCATTTCACCCGGTGGGCTACTAAATGACAATATTCGAAGAAAAGTGTGGCCTAAGTTGGTCGGAGTCGACTTGGTGGAAGCTTCTCCTCGTCCCTGCCAAAAAGAAATCGAAGAACACCCCTATTATCAACAAGTCGTCTTAGATGTAAATCGATCTCTGAAGCGATTTCCCCCTAGTATAGAAGAAGCTCAGAGATTAACTATGTTGGACCAGCTTGTTATATTAATTATGCGAGTATTATGTAAACATCCAGAATTGCACTATTATCAAGGTTACCACGATATTTGTGTGACATTTCTTTTAGTTTTAGGTGAAGAAACTGCTTATCATGTTGTAGAAAAACTATCACAAACTCATCTTAGCATATTCATGGAGAAGAGTATGGAGCGTACTATACATCTATTAGAGTATATGTTTCTTCTGATTGAGAAGAAACAACCAAACTATAAACATTTTCTTATGAAATCTGAAGTTGGAGTTGCTTATTGTTTGAGCTGGCTCATTACTTGGTTCAGCCATGTTTTAAATGATTATAGCACTGTGGTCAGGTTTTTTGATTTCTTTATTGTGTCACATAGTTGGATGCCGCTATATGTCACGACTTCTTTAGTGCTTCACAGACAGCTAGAGGTAATGAAACAAGATTGTGATATGGCATCAGTGCATTCATTTTTGAGTAAAATTCCTGATGATATGCCATTCGAACAGCTTTTAACTGAATCGCTCAATTTATTTGGAAGTTGTAAGCCTAAAGCTTTGGCGAAGGAAAAGCCTTATGTTAAGAAAGTTCTGCCGAAACCTAAAAAATTGAAAAAATGGGAGTTTATACCTAGATTGAAGTATGTGCCAACAACTATAGTTATCGCTGCTGCTGTTTTGGTGACTGCTGTAATTTATCAAGCTTTTAATTATTAATTAAATTATAAAAATTGTATAGCGAAATAATTATGTCTAGCTATTTATCCAGATGTTGATAATTATTTTTAGGCCAGTGCAAATATATTTTCAACCAAAGATTATTTACAAACATATTTCTTCTTTGGGTCTTGGTACGTAATTAAAAATGTGACTTTTAATTACTTGCAAAAACTTCTTTCTATAAAAGGATTAAAATTTGTAACTATTGATTGATTCCTTATTGTTATACTACTATATATATGTATACAATTATAAATGTTGAATTGTGTTTTAATTTATTAATTAACCAAAGAATTATTGGTACTTATACATTAAAGGAGTTGTAAAAAAATTACCGTACAATTATTGAGGTCAGTATTATTAAGTTAACTGTTGTAAGAAGTACCTATTACGCTAATATAAATGCTGTCGTAACAGATTTCTTTACGGTCCCTTTTAATGAATTAATACTGATTTTTCTTCTTTAAACTTCTATTGTTATTTACTTTTTAAAGTAAATTTTAAGTTATATAATTTTGTTAAATTGCTAAAACATGTTTGTTTTGAAATTTTAGTAAATTCTCAAAATTTGTAATAACCAAAGAGAATAAATTTTTTTTCTTACAAATTTTCAATAGTATTTCTGTATTTTTCTGTTTCTCTCACAAAGAGTTTTGTTGGTATTCTCATAAATTTTTTTGGATCAATTTTATTTACGTTTTGTCTTATTCTCATAAACCATGTGTTGAATTCTCAAAATAATCATAAAAGATTCGATGGTCGGAAAGATATTTATAGTTAGATTTTATAGTTAATTACAACTTTTTTTTTTTAAAATGTTGTGACTACAAACTACGTCAAAATCTAGTTACTATTTCTAGAGGACGAACTTTGTGTTGTTCCATCATCCATGTTCAAAATGGTATTGAGTAATAAATTGGCGTAGTTGGTATTTAAAAATGGGAAATCATTATAAAAACTGTTTACATGAGCCAATCAGTTATTCTAAACCATTTTTTACAAATTTGTTCTTTTAATCTTCAAATTTTTATGTTTATAAAGACAGTAGATATTTATTAAAAAAAATGTTAGAATGTAATCAAATATTTGCGATTTTTGGTAAGTGTTTAATGTTCTTTTATTTCTTCTGAGAAATAAAGTACACTGAAAATTACAGAAAAAATGTATTTCCTTCTAGCAGAGCCGGATTATACCTTTCGTAGGCCCTAGGCATAGTCATTTTTGGGCCCTTCCCCCACTCCTCCCCTCTTTTCAAAATATATGCTAAAATTTTCTTGCATATTTTTTTTTAACATTTTTATTAATATGGATTTTAATTTACAAATTTGTTTATCAAACTTTATCTGCAATACCAACATACTGCCGACATACTTGATATCGATAATACCATTATGATTAGTTCGATCGATAACTATAAAATTTGTCAGAATCTGAGATTAAACTAAAAGCGCAAAATTTGGTGAAAATTTACTCATCCGATTTAGAGGAAAACTTTGTAGATGAATTTTTACTATTTTCAAATTTGTATGAACATAAATCTACACAAGAAATGTTGAAGGCTCGAATTAAAGATAAACTCGTGAATACTTTTCCTATCGTTCACATTGCATTAAGAATATATTTGTCGATTCTTGGATCAAATGCAGAAGGAGAAAGATCTTTCTCCAGATTAAAATTGATAAAAAATCATTTGTGTTCAACAATGAATCAAGATCGTTTGGCATTGCTCGCACTTATGTCTATTGAATACGACATTTTGCGTAGTTTGAAATTCGACAGCATAATACAAGATTTCGTTGAATCCAAAAATCGCAAAAAAGTAATATATTAGATCATAAGATTCTGCAGAACAATTTATTACCGAGAAATATTATCTTTTTATTTGTATCTTCATAATTTTGTGCAAAATACACTTGTTGTTTTCAAAGCTAAATTATTTTTGTCAACAAATTTTTTTCTCCCAAGTTTTCGTAGGCCCTAGGCACGTGCCTATATGTTAATCCGGCCCTGCCTTCTAGTGAAATAATATCAATGTTTCACGAGTGTACATTCACATTTTCAGATGTGACCTAAGCGATAATTTAGCTATTATTCATAATGGTTAGTTTAAATATTAGTAATATTTAATTATAAATATGTAGTTCTTATAACACTCTGCTTTCGTTACATTCATTGGCAGTTCCGCAAAGATTTGTACCAATCATATTATAAAAGTATTTTAATTTAAACTTAGTTTCTTTACGAAACTAATGTTAAGAGAAGTTGCCAAGAAACCACTGTTTATTTTGTTTCCTATTATTCACTACACAATTTTTTTTCAAAAATAGCATAGTGTGCAAAAAATTACAAAATAAGTGGCAGTAGTTTAAAAGTAGTAAAAACAGTAGTTTAAAAGTATTAAAGTTAGTAGTAGTAGAAACAGTAGTTTCGCTCTTTGTAGCATGCTACTTCTGATGCTGAAAATAATGTTTATTTCTTATATAGTAAAGGAAACGGATACATTCTTTGTACAGCTCTCTCACAATTGTAGAATTACAGTTATCTTATAATTCTTTAAACAGAAGTCTTATCTTTTCAAAGGATCTAAATATTTTCATTTTGTTAGCAAATTTTATAGATTTAATTGTTGGAAATATATCACATATGTGCTGAAAGCCTACAAATTTTACTTTGAAACCTGGAGTATCAGCAGAAATGATTTCATTTTGTTTGTTTTCTAATGCAAAATTGCAGAGACAATATTTTATACAAAAGACGCAAGTCAATTGATTCAATTACTATTATTATTGGTAAGAAATAGAAGATAGATTTGGGTATCTGTAAGGCTGGGCAACTGTTTTGAATTAAGTTGCGTTTTTTAATTGAAGGGATTAGGACAATATAACAATATGGCATGTTTTTAAATTCTTCAGATGAGGATTTCTGATAGAGAGAATCTATATGCGTAGAGGGTCTTTGAATATCTTTTTAAAAATGATGTTAAGTGCCAGTTAAATGTAAAAATGTCACTATTAAAAAAATTATGGCCACTAGATTGCCATGAGATCTTCAATTTTTTTTACAAAATTTTAATTAGATATTATAACATTAAAAAATATCTAATTTTATTTATGTGTAATAATTAAAATTAATATGTTATATGTGAATAAATAATTCAAAACTTAAATTAAAAAAGAAAATTTAACAAATTATTGAGTTTTTAATTTTATTCATAGCATTGAAAACTATTTTTAAATTACAATTTTCATTCAGCAAAACTTTTTGGAAAAAAAAGTAACTTCCAAAGTTCTGCATTCTTTGCAATTAAATTAAGATAATTCTCATATATATAATTTATCATTAATTCAGTTGTTTTTGTATTGCATTTCCTCTGCATTAAAAAACAATTACTACCACTATCATCGCAGTTACAGAACATTTTTCGCCAAATGTGTGTTTACTCTCATAATTGAAAAACAATGAAATTTAACTACATGAAATTTCGCATATTTTTAGAGAAATGTTTAAAGAACATTCTGATATCAAAATGAAATTGATTAAGTTGTGACATTTTTAATTATTTTACTTCAAATTTGGAGATTTATTTTTTCTGTTGTGTAATTCAGTATAGCCAAAACTATTAGCAAGAGGTTTAGGATTTTTTTTATTTGCAGTTCACATTCTCCAGTCAGTAAATGAGTAACTCATCTTGTTTAAATTTCGAAATAGTTTCAGAATAATAAAACAGTTTACATTGACGGTTTTACGATGCAATGAAAAACTAATTGCAGTAAATTTTAATTATTGCATTCATGTACTCTGAAGATAAAAAACTTGTGACCTTTTTTAAAATTGCAAATTAGTTTTAGAGGTTTTATAATTTTGATGTTTTTTTACGCTATAATTCTGAACAGTAAAATGAAAATAATTATTTTTTCTGTCATTTAGACATGAGCAGAACCAAAGCCAAATATTTGTTCATTAAAATAAAAATATTTGGGGTTTATTTTAACTAGGGGACTCAATGTCAATAGATGGTTGACTGTGTAAAGCTGAGCACAGATGAAGCTAGGGGTTAAAGTTCGTCCTATGACTTCCGGGTTACTACTTTCGATTGATTTTTGCTCGGAACCGTGGAAAAGCGTGGCATTCAATATTTTTTTATACCTGTAGCAATGGTACGCAATGTTTCTTGTTCTTCCAGTTCAACTTTCAACGAAAAAGAAAATAAATGAATTTGGACGATCCCATGAGCATGCTATGATGCTACACAAAAAATAACCTGCAATACTTTACTCAATTATAGTCAGATAAGGGATTCAAACCGTAGCAAATCTTAACCTTTATTTACGCTGTGATATTTTTATTAAATTTTCTTTAGGCTTATGACCTGTTAGAATTTATAAAGTACAGAAAACTTTTATAAAAGATAAAATTTTGCATAAATTTAAATAAAACTAGAATATTTAGCTTCTTGTCATATCATCTTGTAAGTATTACATAAGTGGAGGGATACACCAGAAGTTTTCTAAATTTCTCTCCTCGTTATTGCTTACATTCAGTCAACCGCCCACATATAAATTAATATGAGAGATTTTCGATTTTTTGCCTTTTATTACCACACCTTCCTTTCCCTTCTCACTCATATGATATCAGAATTTTTTTTAAACTCAATTTTCAATATAGATGGTGCTGTCAATGCAAAAATAACCAAAAACAGGTCTCGAGCTCCGTTATCTTCACCCCTTCCGGAAAGACAGCTTACAGCTGCTTGCCACATATTATGCGAGACAATATTTTTAGGTAGGTACATTACTTACGTTGCACTAGAGCTGTACAATGGACTATTAACGACAGTCTGGGAAACATCCCTGAGGTTGATTCAACGATATACCATTACAATTATGCCAGGCAATTATGCTGAAGGGAAAGGAAATTTTCTCCAGATCTGGATCTCTGTACCCATGGCTCAGCACGATATTTTCAAATAGATAATTTAGTTTAAAAAAGAAGAAATTACACATAATCTACTGCATTTTATAGGATATTAATAATAGTAATTTTGGTTTGAAAATTTGTTATCGTTATTTGTATATTTTTGGTTTCTTAACTTTTTTTATCCCATTAAAATTTTATTTCGAATTTTTTAACAATTGTTTTTATTTTAAGGACTGATGAAATGAGCGAGTGAAGTGTTTCGAAGACTGCACAAGCTGTTTCGAGAGTTGGCGCGTGATATGCATTAAAATTTATAATGGTATTAGAAAAAGAAAAAAATTTCTACCCTTTTTTTGGTCGATGCAAATTCTGCATGGGTAAAAAAGGGCACCATTTCTGAAAGCTTCAAGCACGATACATCAAATTGTGCCAAAGGTTGTACGACGAAAACCTTCCGAAATACTTTTCTGTTAAGAGAAAAATTGCTTACTTAGTGCTGAAAAAGAAATGATTCCATAATTTTGCCCAACTCCTCTAATATATGAAATAGTAGATGAAATTTTCAACTCACTTCCCAGTGGATGATTTGAGTAGAAAGTAGGCGTTACTATTTGTGCAGCAATTATTTAAATCTAACACGTAAGTAACGCCTACTTTACTCGTAATGAGGTTCGAAAGAGATAAAAGACCTACCAGCAGTAGGCGTGGTCAAGTAGTCCAAAATATAAAATAGAGTTTATGAATAGTACAATGTTTTATTCGAGAAAAGTTAAATTTCTGTAACTACCGAGATTTTTTTCACTTATATAGCATTTAAGGCTATTTTTTTCTCGAAAAACGTACTGTAGAAATAAATATACCGAACGCAAATATTGCAATAGTTTTTTACTTTACCGTCTCGCTTTCATCCATGCTCCACTTTCGAACTAAATTACGAGTAAAGTAGGCGTTACTTAAGCGTTATGTATAAATAAGTACTGCACAATGAAATGTAACGCCTACTTTCTACTCCGAATCTCTACTGGTTTGGTGACAACTTAAATGGGGAAGCAATTGTAATTTTTCTTATTCGAAAAAATTCTTCTTCCATCAGCATGGCAGCTTAGTAGTACAGGCCAGAACCCCCCCCCCCCCCCAACTAGTCTCTATCAGACACTAGGTTGATATTGATGCCCATGGTTTTCAGAGCTCCACAGAATCAAATAAAAAAATTATAATTTTCTATAAAATTGTAGCTAATTTTAGAGTATAATGAAATCAGCTCTTCAGTTGTTCTGAACTAAATGCTACAAAATATTGAAGAAAGCTGCGTTAAAAATTTAAATGTCAACAAAGCAATTTTTTTTTTTACGTTGTTACTACGTATTATTGGCAATAGAATTTTTAAGCAATTGTAATTTTCATTATACCCAGAGCCGGATTATACCTTTCGTAGGCCCTAGGTATAGCCGTTTTTGGGCCCTCCCCTCCTTCCCTCTTTTCAAAATATATGCTAAAATTTTCTTGCATATTTTTTTTCACATTTTTATTAATATGGATCTTAATTTACGAATTTGTTTATTGAACTTTATCTGCAATACCGACATACTGCCGATATTACAGTTGATATCGATAATACCATTATGATTAGTTCGATCGATAACTATGTAATCACTTCACATCAACAATACAACAACAAACCAGCAAAGAAAACAGAGAAATTGATAGTGAGATTAATTACAAGAAATATTTATACAGTAGAGAACCAATTATCTGGGATGCTCGGGACCATCGCTATCCCGGATGTCTGAATTTCCCAGTTTTCTGGATCGACCAAAAAGTGTCATTAATCGATGTTTTATCGAACCTGAATTACAAGGAAATTACACAAAAATTTGTCAGAATCTGAGATTAAACTAAAAGCGCAAAATTTGGTGAAAATTTACTCATCCGATTTAGAGAAAAACTTTGTAGATGAATTTTTACTATTTTCAAATTTATATGAACATAAATCTGCACAAGAAATGTTGAAGGCTCAAATTAAAGATAAACTTGTGAATACTTTTCCTAACGTTCACATTGCATTAAGAATATATTTGTCGATTCTTGGATCAAATGCAGAAGGAGAAAGATCTTTCTCCAGATTAAAATTGATAAAAAATTATTTGCGTTCAACAATGAATCAAGATCGTTTGGCATCGCTCGCACTTATGTCTATTGAATACGACATTTTGCGTAGTTTGGAATTCGGCAGCATAATACAAGATTTCGTTGAATCCAAAAATCGCAAAAAAGTAATATATTAGATCATAAGATTCTGCAAAATAATTTATTACCGAAAAATATTATATTTTTATTTGTATCTTCATAATTTTGTGCAAAATACACTTGTTGTTTTTAAAGCTAAATTATTTTTGTCAACAAATTTTTTTCTTCCCAAGTTTTCGTAGGCCCTAGGCACGTGCCTAGTGTGCCTATAGGTTAATCCGGCCCTGATTATACCATAAAATTCTTTTTCCATCAGCACGGCAGCCTAGGACAGGCCAAAGCAGTCCCAACTAGTCGTCTCTATCTGGCTCGATCAGATATTAGGTTTCTTCACTTATTGATTCCCATGGTTTTGAGATTTTTTTCCACAGAATCCAATTAAAAAAATTAATATTCTATAAAATTCTAGTTAATTTTAAAGTATATATATGTATATATTAGAATGAAATCAGCACTTCTATTTTTTTAAAACTAAATGCTATAAAATATTGAAGAAAGATGTATTTAAAATTTAAATGCTAACACAGCTAACTTTTTTTTTCACGTAGTCACTACGCGTCGCTGGTGATAGAATTATTTGCAAAACTATTTCATTCCTTTTCATTTCCGTGCAGCTGAATTTTTCAACTAAAACTGAGCATTTGCGTCTACCGTTATAGTCATAGTATACATAGATATAGTCATAGCCATAGTATTTCTGTATATAGCCATAGTATTCTGTCATATAGTTCAAATTGGGAGCCTGAGGCCTCAGATGGGCCCTTTTCCCATTCAACATGAAGTATTGGACTTCAACACAGGTTATAAAATAATAAAAGATTATTATCATAAAGAGCTGCAGGGACTCAGGGGATAGAGCGCTCTCCTCAGAATGAGCTGACCTAGGTTCGAATCCCAGCGATGGCTGGTAGATACGAATTCTACTCCCGGCTCGTACCCATCTCAGTGGTGACAAAAATAACATCAGAGGTAGATGGTTAGAGGGTTTCGCCGTCGGGCTAATCGTGGGAAGTTTCCCTGTTTTTTCTTTCTTTGTAATGCTAAATGCAGGGTTCCATTAAAAAATTATACATGAAGGCTAGTTTGCCCCAATGCTCTATTCAAGAGTTTTTGGCTTTCTGAGTTGGGTTTAAAATTACAAGGCTACGGAGTTGAATATTAATAGTCGTAAACTCAGAATCAGGTCGACTGCTCAATGACGGTAATAAAATAAAATAAATATCGTAATTATACAAGAAGGTAAACTTGAAATATTTTCGGGCTGTTAAAGGCTGAATCGAATATACATTAGTTTTAATATAAGAATATATCGACGAAAAATAGATATTTATTTTAGTAATCGTCAGGGGGAGACAGTTAGTATTTTCATAACGAAAAAATAATATGAATGTTACTTAGTCATATAAGTTCCTCTCTTTAGGAACTTCACCCTTTTTATACCGATTCATTTTCTCTCTGAAAATATTTTTAGTTACTGGAAATAAGACGATAGGTGTTGCTTAAATGGATGACGAAATAATAAAAAAAAGAAACATAATATAAAAGATGTTTACTAAATAATTTTGTTAATTTCATGTAAAATCTCCTTTACTTCCAATCAAAATATCAAAGGCTTTACATAATTAATTTCAGTCAAATTGATTCAATACTGTGATACAACTTATCGCTATTTTTTATTGTCTAGTCAGAGAAAAATTTGACCCTATTTGTACCGTATTTTGGACAGAAATTGTTATTAATTTTATTAATTTCAGACAAATTCAGAGTTTTTTAAATCGAAATATTAGAATATTAATTTCAGTCAAGTTGACTTAATACTATGACGCAATTTATTATCGATATTTTTTATTGTCTAGTCAGAAAAAAGTTTTATAGAAAAAATACAACAAAAGGCGATAGTAGAGAATAGAACAAAAGGCGATATTAAAGAATAAAATTTTTTTTTCACCTCTAAAACATTTAGTAGAATAGTGTTGAAAAAGAATCCATTCTTAAAGTGCATAGCATAGAATAAATAATAAAAAAATAAATAAATAAAAAAATCGTAAAAGATTATTCTCTATTTTCTTGTCAATTTTTCCACACATTTCTTTTTCCTACGATTGATACCAACAGAAAGATACGATTTTAAATGAAAAGGTAGGATTATTTCCATAGATATGAATGATTATAGATACAAACATCCTTCCTCCTTTAAGTTCCTGTTTCGTAAAGCATATAATTTCCTTCTCATCTCAGTAAAAAAGATTCTTTTCTTTCTTTCTTTCTTTTTCTTTTCAAAAATATGGATCACTTACAAAATGTTTTATTATTCTGTCAGAAATTAAACTTCCATATGAATATGCCAGCTTAGTTACTAATTTATTTCTCTAAGTGGCAACATCAATTCATTTAAAGTTTAAAAAACATTTTTTGTTAAGATCCACAGGGTCATGAGCATTATGGAAGAATTTACCCCGACCCGCCCTTATTTAGGGCATACGGGTAAATGTTTATTAAAATCCAAAAAAAAAAAAAAAAAATATCCAGAGAACAGTAGAAACATAAATTACATAAAATACACATCAGACATGGCAACAGCCCATGAACATGGCGGGCGTAGAACAGCTAAAATCATGTAAGGTGCTAAACATTAAAACAGCAATATATTAAAAGTGTCAATTAAAAGAATAATTTAAAAGATAAACGTGCAAAAATTACAAGAGAACAATATTGTAAAACAATTAAAAGCATTACCATTAAAACCAATTAAATAGTACAAAAGTAAATAACAATAAAATTGGGGCAAGTAAAAGAAGAATAGTTTATAAAAGACATAGTAAAAAAAATGAGACACCCAAGCTGGAAGGAACAAGTTCCGAGACATTAAAGACCGTCCCCCAATACATCCTCTAAAGTTTGTTTAATAATCTTTTTTATGATATTTCTACAAGTCAGGTTAGCATAGCATTGATGTTGGCCAATATTATTAAAGTTATTGCCCCGGATTGTCTGGAAATGAGAACAATTTATTAACAAGTGATCAATAGATTGATATTCACCACAGTAATTGCATTCTGGAGTTTTGTGGAATAATTTATATTGGTGTTCTCCAAACACTCCGTGGCCTGTTAAAAATTGATTGAGATAGAAGTTTGCTTGTAGTCTATTTAATTTCGGGTCTTTAAAAAATTTGAATGACTAGTCATGAGCATTATAGAACGGAACAAAACATGGTTAAACAAATATATAAATTTCTGATTTATGAACAATAACAATCATTCATTCAAAGGTTCTATAAGATCAATCGGTCAACGTGGAGGTGGTTCAGGGAATCGAGCACTAGCCTCCCAATGAGGAGAACAAGGTTCGAATCCCAGCGATGGTTGGTCGATACTAATACCGCGCCTGTCTCGCGCCGACCACATCGCTGACGTAAAATATTCCCAGTGATAGTCGGATCATAGGTTAAGATTCCCTTGCTGTCAGGATAACCGTGATAGGTTTTCGTGGTTTTCATTTCCATGTAACGCAAATGTTTGTTCCTTTCATGAAAAAGGTAAATTTCTCCACATACTTGCTCCAGGAATTCAATTTTTTTCTGGATTGTGTTAAAGATTACAAGGTTTCGAGGTTGAGCATCGGTAATCGTAAATTCAAAATTGGGTCAGTTGTTCAATGACGGTTATTACAAAAAAAAAAAAAAAAAAAAGAGAATGTGGATTATTGCGAAGAGCTCCAGTATCTTTTTTATTTTTGAATGATCTAAGCAAAACCTAGTGTTTTATGCAAACTTCATTTTTTTTAACTTACAAAATAAATATATAAATAAAAAAACTTTTTATTTGCAAGTTGTACAGTTGCTCTGCAAAAGGAATTTTCTTGTAAAAGATAAAAGTACCGCAGCTTTTATTGAAGGGTTTTTATTGTAGGATTAGAGCAGTAATTAGATCAATTACACTTCAGAAAATTGTTTCATGTACAGAAATTTCAAGTTTAAAAGTGCTTGAACCCAATTGGGGAAATCGTGAACCGTGCTCACGACTTTCTATTTTTAGTAAATGTTGTGACCCAAAAAGTACAGTGTCTGACTTAGGCGAAAATTTGCCTAACATTAAAAATGATCAAAGAAAGAAAGTAACAAAAGAAATTGACATGGAAATTAGAAATTTGCATGAAGCTTTAAAAAATGAAAGATAGTGAATGCTAAATGTTTTCTGATACAATTATGAAAACAAAGGAAATGTTAACAGCATGAATTATTCCTAACTTTGCAGTCCTAACTTACTTAGTATTTTCCTCAAAGAAATTTATGTTTCCCCCAAAATGGCGGGCGATTGTGAAAGCCAAATATCTCTATTATTAAGAGTTTAAAAAAAAATCTTTGAATATTGCTATTCAGATTGAAATATGTAGAATTTCAAATTACTAATCAAAGTATTAGTAGCTCTTTCCGTTTAAAATAATAAATGAACATTATCCACCAAATACCGCAGATACATTGCCAATTACTCACATTAACACTTATCCTTAAATAAAATAGATCAGGCTGCGAAGAGACCGAGAGTGCGTCGTATTGGCCATTGCTAAACTGTTCTACCGTTAAGTGCTCGACTTTGTGAGCAGGTTCTCGGACTACCAAGGCAGAGGTGCAATCCCCTCCGCAGAGGATCAAATTGAGACGTAAATAAAGTACCACTATTATTAACCTAAATAAATAAATTAGTGTAAAGCATACCTCAAATTTACTAGAGAAAAGTAAGACGCATGGAAAAAAATTGTACATGGAAGAGAAACTAAAGTGCTAACTATACAGCTACTATTCAATGTTTATACATAAATTCGTAGCACATTTTTTGCATTTATTTTTTATATATTATATTTTTTCTTTTTCTTGTGACTCATTATATTTAGTTTCGTCAAAGTGAAATTAGCAGAATATTGACCTAAGATTGGGGTTTCTTAAGTCAAAAAACTGATTGAGGAAATTTTGCTCCCCGCCTCCCTCTTTTAGTTTTCATGATGTATAGTACTATGGATAAAGTTCATTTCCACTAAATAAACTCTTCATTTACTATTGTTTATTTTTTTTAAAAGTTTAGTATTCTAATAATTTCTTACTGAATTTTATTAAATTAAACAAATATTTTTCATCTTAGAAAAATCTTTCCCAAAAGATTCTAAGATATTGAAAATTTCTAAGTAATAATAATAAAACGATCGACAAGAATTCGACCTTTAATTTAAGTCGACCCCATTATCTTAATAGCTTATACCGTGTTAACCAACTCTGCGAAGGGAAATCCATCTATGTAAAAATCGATTTTTATTTTTCAAGGTGAATTTGTCATTGGGAAAGCAGCGGAGCAAGACAAATACTCCCAATCGATCTCATAAGGTTTAATGCATTTTTTAGATCTCGATTACTTTCATTTATGACTTAAAGGGGAAAGCATTCATTTACTCCTGGAACTACTTAACCTCGTTTATAAGCGTTTTTCTAGGATTATATGAAGGAAAAAAAAAAGAAATATATATAAAAATATGCCAGGGATGCCAGCTGCTCCGCTTTCAGCAAAAAATTACTGGAGTGGTAGAGGCAGAAAAACAATAACCAGTTGAATCTTAATAAGTTTTTAAAGACTGCACAGCGATATAACTAATACAAATGGTATTTTATATATGTGCTTGAATTACTTGTATGAAGATATATATATGTATACATAAACCCGTGGTGTTTCAGGGGGTAGAGCGTTCCCTTTCAAAAGAGGTTCCTCGGGTTCGAATCCCAGCGTTGGCTGATCGATATGAATTCTGCTCCTGGCGAGCACCGATCACAGTGATGACATAAAATATCCTTAATGGTAGACGGATCATGGGTCACAATCCAATAGCAGTCGGACTGGCCGTGGAAGGTTTTCCTCTCCGTGCAACGCAAATTCAGGTTAGTTGCAACAAAAAATCCTCCACGAAGACTAGTTAGTCTCAATGATTGATCTAGCAGTTCCCATATCTTATGGATTAGGTTCATAACTGCAAGACTACGGAATTAAACCTTGATAGACGTAAACTCAGAATTGGGCGGCTAATGAAAGCCGGTCATAAAATAGTATATATATATATATATATATATATATATATATATATATATATATATATATATATATATAATTATTACTGAACAGTTATTATGAAGAACTGGAGGTTCTCTATGGCGGTTTAAAGCCCACCTAGCTTCAGAACGATGAGCACCAGTTCTTGGAAGTAAAAGCGGCCTGTGCGCAGTGCTTACAACATTGTCACAGTCATGGCGTTGGTCACGAAATTGTGGATCCTTAATATCCATGACCCTCTGACCTACGACGGGCTGTAGCGGGAATGTTTTACTTTACTTAAATATTATTTAGAAAAAATTTAAACACTTACTGTAAATAAAGCCATAAAACTCTTATTAACATGCGCACAAGCTGCTGAAAAAATTTAGAGCACATATATCAAATTGTTTATTTATAATATTACACACTTTATCTCATAATATATATATATGAGTGAGAGAGAGAGGAAGTATAGGATTCATTATGCAGTAACAGCATTGAAGACTTGACTCATTATTTTTTGTTCTGTTAATTAGTAATATTTACTCGTTATAATCAAACTTCTAATTCGAATTGTATATGGAGCATTTTCAATGCATTCTGCTTTTTCTAGATATTATAAATATTACATTACGTTTGCCAATATGTTGAATGCTAGTAGAAGCGTGCAACAAAGATTAAAAATTTTGAATCGATAAAAAGCGTTCTCTAATTATTTAATGCACGCTTGAAGGAAAGAGATTTGTAAAATTTAGACAAAGGAGAGGGTAAAAGAACTTAGACATCACACAATTTGTTTAAAATATATTAAAAATCACAGATTAATTATTTTTTCATGAAAATAAATTCACGTCCAAGCATCATTATTGCAGAGATGCTAATTTGCTCCGGACAGCGAATAAATATTATCGAGTGGTAGTTTATTAATTGTGATTCTTTGTTTAATAAATTCAATTTATTAAATTGTTATCTACCACTGTTTCTAAATAATTCTTAGGCTTATATATTCACCACTTTATTCTAGTAAATCATGTTAAACCTGTTAATAAGTAAGCAAAATTAGTCAAATATTTGTAAATTTTAATTTGTAGTTATTTACCGTTTTTAAAATTATTTTGGCGTGTCCGGAGCAGTTGGCATCTCTTTTATTGTTACCCTGAAAAATGTCATATAGTTACAGCTTAAAAGTAAAATATAACTTAAAGCACGCGTTTCGCATCCGAACTGCTCGTAATACTACTAAACTCAGTGGCGTGACAGTCCATGGAGGGCCAAGGCCAACTGTGCCCATCCCAGTCTTCTTGATCTTGCTAGTGAATGTTTATGTAATATAGCGTAACATGTGACAATAATGCATGGTAAAGTGGGACTTTTTTGGGACTAAGAGGAGGAGGGATGTTAAAAACATTGAAAAAAAAAACATTTATAAGATGTCTTTCTTATTAAAGATATAAGTAGAAAACAAAAAAGATTTTATTAATGGTTCGTAAACATCTTTACTTATTTTAGATAAAAAATCTAATAGTATTGCTGATATTTAATATTCGAGTCAAATATAAAAAGACAATTCTGAATTATTTCCTATTATTTTCTCATTTTGCTATTTTAAATCGTAATTTCAAATAAAAGAACAGCCTGTCTATGTAAAATAATAAAATGATTTTGAGAGAAATATTTTTTATTCTATTGGGAATGCAAACAAACGACATAAAAAGCCCATTCATGAGCAACAGAGCAAATAAACGAAATGAGCCATATGTCCTTCAAGTATTAGTGTGAAAAGAAAGAGTTAACAAAAGGGGAGGGAAGGTATTTGAATTTTAAGAAATTCTTTTCATTTCCGCTTTATCTTTTACGGATCGCGATTTCATATCACGCAACGAGATAAAGTGCTGCGTTCATTTTATATATTCTTATTCACTAGTTTACAAATGGTCACACCTTTATGCAAAAGAGAAAAAAAAATCTATGGGAAATAAATTTTTATCTTAAAAATAAATATATAAGGTAAAAAGAAAGGCAGAAAAAATTAAATTTTTTTTTTTTTTAAAACTTTATCTCAAATCTAGCTATTATAATAATATTTCCAAATATCAAATATTTTAGCCATTGGCAAAAAGAAAGCGCTAAGTTGCCAATTAAATTCCATGAGAAATAAATTTTTATTTTATAAATATTTAAGGTAAAAAGAAACGAAGAAAAAATAAAATTTCTTTGACTTCATCTCACATCCAGATATAATAATATTTCTAAATAGGAAAAATATTTTGGCTAAAAGAAAAAAACACGAAGTTGCCAATGAAAAATAAAATAGGCAATCTGTGTTTGCCTCTTACAACCGTTAACTTACAACAGTTAACTAATTTTTTTAAGTAAAATAGCTTAAAGAACTATTATTAATAATAAAGAAATTCGTGAAGGTTTTTACGATCACATACTAATTGAATCCCTGTGTAATTTTTTAAAATTATTTGCAACGAAGTAACGCATTTTTTTTTAAAAAAATCTATATTATTCTGTTACATTGAAATTGCCTTAATAAAAAAATTCTTTAAAAAAAAAGTTTACATTTTAAACAAACCAAAATACTTCAATTTTTTTTTGTACAGAATTTTTGTTTAAAAAAAATGTGCTAGTATCAACTAAACTTCTCTCACTTTAAAAGAAATTACCAGAAAACTAGGACATTTTTGTTAGAGACATGGCATATTAAGCGCACAATTAAGTCAATTAGCGAAACTCTAGGTAATTTAAATTACGATTTATGAAATAGGAGAATTTAGCACCACAAACTTCTTTGCTTTTGTCTCTTCAAAACTTCATAGCAAGAAATTTTTATCTAATCAACTAAAATTGAGAAAAAAATTTAAGAAAATTAAATTACGTTAATTATAACTCATTAAATTTGTAATTTACTTGAGAATTAATAACTTTACCAATCCTTTTGATTGCAATTTCTTTAAGATTTACAACGATAATTATAAAAAATAGAGCAAAATATTTTTTGGTATCTGCCACCCGCCCTAAAATTTTGTTTTTTTTCCATATTTGTAGTAAATTTTAAATTATTCAAAACTTTAGTTTTATTGTCTTTTGTTGAAGACCTAAGTACTCGTGTACTTATTTTTTAATTACCACCACAATTTTATAAATTGCACAAATGTATGATATTTATATATAAAACAAAAATATATTCATAATTTTGGAATAATTAAAAAGCTAAAAACTTTAGACAAGATAATTTTAAAAATTATAGGAAGAAAGAAGGCATACTATCACAGGTATTTTATTAATGTTTTGAATCAGCATTACATCATACAATTTCGTACAAAATCCATTTTTTTTCTTCATATACACCACAATAAACTGTGAAAGAAAAAACAACAAGTTCCTTAAATAATTAAGACATTAAACTAAATATCACAGACTTGATCTGTTTCTTAGCCAACATTTTTTTAAAATAAATTTTGATTTAATTTCAAACAAACAATAAATTGCAACAATTGAAGAATATACAACCTATAGACCAACTTCACTAAAATATAAAACAAAATATAAAGATATTGAGATGGAAAATATCAAAAAAAATCATTAAAAAAATTATATTCCATAACTTAAATTTAGTAACAGAGATTATAAATAATTCTAATAATATGTGAAATAAATTTATAAATAATGCCAGCAAATTTATTTAGATACATTTAAGCAGAGTTTGTATAAACCCAGGCTATTCTTATTTTAAAACTAATTCACTTTATTTGAAAAAAAAAAAAATTAAAGATACTTAACCATTTTATTTATAAAGTAGAATACTGGATTGCCTTTAATCAAAACATTAAAACATATTTAATTACATACCTCTCAATAATAATACTTTAGAAACTGCAAAATAATTTCTGATGTTTTAAACACAATCTTTATTTTAAATGATTTGGAAAAAAAAAAAAATTATTGCAACACTACTCGCAGAATAATTTTAAGACTTGCGCTAAATATTGAATTATCATAATTATAATAATATAATATAGGACGCCCTATGTCACATCTCAAATTCCCAGTATAAATCAATTTCTTGGGTAGGATCAGGACTGCTAAATAGAATCTGCTTTTTAATTGAAAAAGTTGTAGTTGCTGGACTTTTTTGTTATTATAAACAGTTAAAACGTATAAATTATAATCAACTAGATAATACTTTCTTTAAAAATAAAATTCCTTGAAATATTTTTTATGTATCTAGAATTGCATAGTTTTTATAAAGGATTTCAGATTTAATGATTACAATATATTACAAATATATAGAGTGTTTCATAATTAGATATTTGTGTTACATCATTAAATTGAACTTATTTGTTTAAAACAATAGTTTGTAGACCAGCTTTTAATTCATGGGAAAAAAAGCGCAACTGAAACAACAAGAAGGCTCTTTCAGGTAATTAAATAAATTTTTATAGGTGGGTATTTAAAAAAATAATTAGTGTTTTTTCCCCCCTTCTTCAAGTACCTGGGTAGACAGCAAACCCTGCTTTTAAGGCTTAGTTTATCATTTGATAAAATTGAAGGTGATATGGATAGAGAGCAGAACTTGACAATTACAGTTCCATTTCATTAGTACAGGCCAAACATTTCAGAATTAAAATTTATCCGAGACAGCTAAAAATGCACAAGTCAGTTTCATAACCAACAACTAAACAAAGCTTTCAAAATTAAAATTTGCTATAAAATTTTAGAATAATTACAAGCTTATAAAATCTATTTAAATATATTTTTTTTGTAAATAAAATAGAATAAAAACTTATGATTAATGCAAAGAAAATTTCTGCGGGAAAACTAAATTTAAACACATACCACATCTTTAAATACCAGTTTAAACAAACTAACATTTAAGAGCTAAAAACATTACATAACACATAACAAAAAAATTTATACATATAACTGCTGGTTACCTAATTGCATAGAAAATATTTAGATCAAGAAATGATTAAGAGCATACGGCAAGAATGTTCACCAGGCCAGACTTGTTCATTCAACGTTTTGATTACAATAGTATTAGCTCTACTCAACATAATGGGATTAAAATGAGATATGTAGATTTCTGTATTAAATAACAGCTTACTTTTCACTTTGTTCCCTTTACAGTTCACATTTGTATATTTAAATTAAGAAATAAATTATTTACTCAATTTTTTTTTAAATAAACAAATACATATAATTCAGTTTAACTAGCTATAACATTTGAAGGCACGAGTGAACAAAAATTCAAATGATTACTAAGGACTTTCTAATATTACGTATTTCTTTTTAAGTCAATACAAGCCCATTAAGTAGAACTTACAGGATTCAAAATTGTGTATATATTCTTAAGGGTAGGCCAGGCATGCAAAAACACATAATTTAATATGTAACAGAAGCAGGTCACAAACACAAAGGACAATTGAGATAGGACCTTTCTGTCAGTGATTCAAGTAGAAGAAAATAGCTCTGCAAAGTGCACAGAATAAATATTAAAGAATTTTTCAAATAATGTAAATAGAAACAAAAACTCAAAGAAATCATTCCAATTGTTTCTTGAAATAATTTTATTAAAATTTTCCCTTTTTATCAACTGCTCTTAAAATGGAAAAGTAAACTCTCCATTTTAAATTTGGAAATTTAGATAAAATTCTTTTAAATTTGTGCAGTTCACTTTATCTAGAAACTTTCCTTTAACTTGAACTACTAGCAAAGGACCTTCAGTAGATGTTATTCTTTGCATTTGTAACTCAATGAGCTATTAGATAAAAGTTATTTGCTTTTTTTTTAATGTCTGGCATACACTTGAAATTTTAAATTGAATGACCCTGTATATAATGTAATTAAGTGCAATAACTTTTTACCAATAACAAGTAAAACAAACACACAAACATCAAGAAAAAGCAACGACACTACACTGATTGGCTTTCGTTATAAAAATATGCAAGTATTAAAACATAAAAAGACTAGATTGAATGCTAATGGATAAAATAAAAAATATATAATCAAGAATAGGTGATTTAAAATTCACAAACAAAAATAATAAAAGCAATGGCAGTTCTTAACAACCCAAATAACAATTTTGAAACAGCGAATAATATAAATTAACAGCTGTATACCATTTGAAGAAAAAACTCCTTTCTAATTCTTACTTCATTTTAATGACTTTGTCAGACTTAAACTTCAAATTAAAAAAAAATACTTAAGCTATGCTAGATAAATAGTTAATTTGTAATAATAATTTAAAATTTTTTAAAAATAAGTAGGAAATAATAATAAGAATTTTAATTTAAATTATAATAGACCAAGGGGAAAAAAAATACTAAATAGTTAACAAGTAAGCTTTTTTCCTAATTGTTGAGTTTTCAGGCAGAGACATGACCCATTTCCTTATACTGATCAGCACAACACAAGAGCTAACAAGGAGAGCACCCGAGATACTCCAGATATCAGGAATCTCATTGAAGAACCAAATTTGCCATATGAAAGCCAAAACAATATCAGTAGCAGCCCTCACAATGGCAACTGGACCAGCATGCTCTTGCTTTAATGCCAGTGTTAAAAGCATTTGTCCACAGAAACTAAATATGCCCAGCAGAATGACCAGCCATTGTTCTAAACCACAAGCTGGAGCAGTGAAGGATCCAGTCAAGAAGGTAAGAACTGTAGTTTCAATAATAGCCACCCATCCAAAATTGAACATAATGATAGCTTGGTGAACCCCAGTCATTTTTCGGATCACGACATAGACGCTTGCTCCGAATATTGTGGAACCGAGGGCGGCCCCCACACCATAATAATAAGTAGTAGTGTAGTGATGTAAGTTATTAGCCAGGATGACAGGCACCTTTGTAATTAACACAATGCCCAAAAGAGTGAGGAACACAGTAAATGCGTGGAAAAAACCACAAGGTTCTTTTAAAAAAATTCTAGCTAACACAGCTACAAATACTGGAATGCTAAAAATAATAACAGATGCATCTGCAATAGGCAAGTAGCGAAAGGCAACGAAACGCATAAACAAGCTGGTAGCTCCTACTAATCCTCGAAAAATCAATAAATGTCTCAGTGGTCTTGGTCCAAACGGATCTTCTCTGCTATATACAACAAGTGGTAAAGTGAAAATTAGGATTCCTACAAATCGCAAGACAGCTAATTCAGCTGGAGCAATGTCTTTCACATATTTCACGATCACAGAAGACAATGAGAAAAATACGCTCGATGCGGATGAGTAGAGCAATCCTTTGTAGAGTGTAACATTTTTTGCGGATTCTTTAAGTTCTTTTGATTCAAGATTTGGACTCACTTTGTTATTATCAGCAGTATCTGTTTCATCCGGATATGCTTCAAAGCTGCTGCTTCCACATTTCGACACTAAGCGTTGCTCTTGATCAACAGAAGTCTTTCTTTGCAGCCAGCGAGACATGTTTTTATCATCACAGTTTGATCCCCCTTCTGTACTGCAGGAAAGATTACCCACCTATAAAGCATAATTAACAGAGTTTAGTAAAAATATCATTAGAGTAGTCTGGCAATAATACAGAAGAATCAGGCTATCCTTATTATAAGTTTTATTTTCATTTTGAGCAGTAAAAAAATATAAACATTAAAAAAAGCATTAATATTAAAAAAAGTATAAAAAATTGAAAAAAAGTATACCTAATATAAAAAAAGCTATTAAAATAGTCATAATAATAAAAAATAAGGTTTGGGAGTGCAAAGATATTCAAAAATTGAAATTGAGGAGACAAACAAGGAAGCTTTCTAACTTCAAATACATAAAAAAAATTAAATTATGTAATTAATTTTAAACTACAAATGTTTTTTGTCACTTAAATCTAAAAATTAAATTGTTAAGAGCAATAACTTTTAATAAATCTTTCTCCTCAGAATATTTAGTTGCAAAAAGGAAAAAGTATAATTTCACAGAAGTTATACACTCTTGCATGAGTAAACTAATACAGTACTAATGGGTGCGGATAAGTCTCTTTTTTTCATTTAACTGAGACTCAGGCTAACTAATATTGCTCAGACCTATAGTTCAGGCCCAGTTCATACAGTTCTGGCCCAGATTACTGTTTTCATAAGGGCCTTAAATTACATATAAGTAACTATTTCAGAGAGTAATAGACTTAAGGTATATGTTAAAGATAACTGAAAGATATATAATCTACTAATTATAAATTTTTCTTTTTCTAAAGAAGTAAACATTTGTATGTAAAAATTTTGATTTTCAGGTGAAAAAGGAAACATGCAGGATATATTCCCAACTTAATCATAGTCAGACCAAATGATATAAAAAGAAAAAAAAAGTAATATCACTCCTTTGTAAATTTTTGAGGAGTGAAATTTGAAAGAGATTACACACTACCAAACATTTATTACATTTATTTACATTTGCACCCTACCAAACAATTATTTACATAAAGTAAACCCTCTAGAATTGATTGAATGTTTAACCTAAAGCATTATTCCACATTCTTTTTTTTTTCTTCAATTTTTTTACATTACATCAGGGACCGATCAAGACAAATTCTGGCCCCAGGCCCACAAAATTTTCAGGGCCCCTAACAAAATATTTTGAAATCAAATTTCTGGAGAGCAGTTCTAACTATAAAAAAAATCTATTGAACTGCATGATTCAAGAGAAACATTCTAAAAAATTTTGAAAGTAGACAATTAAAGATTATTTTTCTAAGATAAAGTTTAAACATGTAATTATTAAAGCAAAATACAAAGCAACAAAACAATGTTGTATGAAAATAAAAATAGTTTGGTGACCACCAGCAATTGAAATCAGTGATTTTCATAGCTTAAGTCACTGATTAGCTGAATTATTTTAAAGATTGCAGCCTTCCATCTACAGCTTTACATATTTATTAAGAATAAGCTTTTAGTTCTTGTTGACACTAATAATTTATAAGTGACTTTGCGAATATGCATTCCAGTTGCATATGCTTAAGCCATTGGAGTAAAGATTGCACCAATTAAAATTCAGATGTACTTTCGAAATTGATTAGTGCAATGTTTACACGAGTTTGGTTTATCACAATATAAAGAAAATTTGAAATAAAAAATGCCTTTTTTGAGATAAACTGTTTCGTTCAGTATTTTTTTTAATGAAATATTGTGGATTTTTTACTAATTTTTGAGGCCCCCAGAAAGTGTGGGCCCTAGGCCCGTGCCTATTGGGCCTAGCCGATAATCAGGCCCTGCATTACATACTGTTTAATTAGATTAATACTTTTTGTAAAAAATGAAAAACTTACCAATAAAATATATTGCAGTAAAGTTTTCATGTTTTTGTAACCACAACTCATATGTATGTCCAAAATTCATATCAAAATTAATAAATTCATTGATATGAAAAAGGAAACCTTTCTTAATATGATTTGGCAAAGTCATCCACATTTTTACACCTAAGCAAAACTTTTTTTAAAATTCAATTTCCTGACTTCAGGATACGTGAAAAGGTTGTCATGTCACTCTCTTTGCACTATCCTTATCAATAGATTTATAGAAGTCTTTCATCTTCATGCATTTATGATGAGTAATGCAATCTACTGATCTTCAAAGTTTTGGTTACAAGTTATACTTTTTGAGTTGATCCCTGTCTGTCATGTTTTCTTTTTTTAGTTTCTCGTGAGCCTCTGCTCGGAGGTTGCCAAGACTTGGCAATTATTTTGCCACAGATCACGATATGGAAATCTGCCCGAATTTGAAGTACTAGTGATAAAAACCATGCTTGGAAGAAATAAAAATATTTAAAAGCATTAAAATAATTAAGTTTTGTCCAACCTGCCTACAGGTCCAAACTATCCCATGTCCACCTACAATACAGAATTCTATCAAGATTTCTCGATATGTGAAATTGAGAACTTTGGTGTTCCTTTTGAAAATAAATGAGAAAAAAAAAAAAAAAAATCAATGTTTTGGTAAATATAAAAATCAAAACACATAGCCATCCCTGCAAGTATGCAAGTTGCTTAACTTGGTGATTGCAGTTAGTACAACTTAGCAACAATATATGGCATGGGAAATATCGCTGTTATTTTGAAAGAAGACTATTAATCCCTAGTTAGAGCCAGGTTTCGATTTTTAACACCAAAAATAAGTTAAAACTACAAATAGCTTAAGATGATTACAATTTAAAAAAACATATAAAATTTTGTGCAGTTTATTTAAAAAATTATTTCAATATAACAGATATAAATATATATATCTAAATCATACAAATATATAATATATATCATACAAATACATTAAAATATATATATTAATATACGATTAACACATAATAGTTTTATATTATTAATATATATATTAATAGTTTTGGGCAGATGAAGCAAATACCCTGTATCTTCATCTTTTCTTTTAAAAGAAATTTAGAAATTGACTGTATGATATTCTTAGGTACAGGGTATCTGCTACATTTTAGATTTTCAAATTCATGACTTTCTGTGACTAATTCCAACAACATTTTGTGACTTAACGAAGTTACTATTTTCTCCCGACAAAAACAGAACAATAAATTTGAAAGCATTATAATAACATTAATTGAAATGATAGGTATAACTTAATCTGTTATACTCTGCATCTTTATAGATTTTAAATTTAAAAAACAGAGTAAAGAAAGAGTTGAAGCAATAAAATAAGTGAAAAAGAACACAGAAGCAAATATTTTTTATCTTTTTTTAAGCAGAATTATATTCTAAAGATACTTTCCTAATTCCTTGGAAAGGAAATTAATACTCCAGATTTTTCTGGTCTCATTTCGGAATAAAAAAAATTCGCAAATAACTGCCTTGTTTCAGTGAAAATTTTCAAATGATAAAAAAAATAAACAAAAATTCTGAAATCACAAAAGTTTAAAAGATAATTCATTCTAGAAATGATGTTTTTTCTCATTTTTTAAAAAGACATGATAAAAACATTTTATATTTTAATAAAATATGACTGCGAGTGGGGATTTTGTTAGAAATTCAGATACTCCGAACGCCATGAAATTGGGGGGGGAGGGGATTCTACTTTAAAAATTAGACCAATTTGGTGACCTAAATCCATGACTTTCCATGAAAACAGTTATGACATGAAAATAGTTAAAATCATGACATTTCATGACTAATTTTGTTCAATACCGAAATTCATGACTTTCCAGGTTCGCAGATACCCTGAATATAGAGTAATTATTATAATTAAGTTCTCACATTATTGAAATGGAAATATTGTTTTATTGCTATAATTTTTTATATTGAAGTCGCAACAAAAATCCATATTAGATTAGGTTTTATAAAAAAAAATTGACAAAAAAAGTTAAGCCTAAATTTTAATAAAAATAACAAAAATTTCAGCATATCTCAAAATTTAATTTTTTAAACTTTACATTTCATACTAAGAATGGCGACAAATAATAATTTGATCTTCTGTCAAAAATAGTGGTCTTTATTTCAAATACATTTAAATTCCTACTAATAGAGCGATTTTTTTCCCCCAAGACATTTTCTTTTCAACATGTTAATTTGCATTTACAAAAATAACAGAAATTTAAACTGAAAAATTACAAGCAATGCGCCATTTAAAATAATAATAATAATATTTATACTACAGGTTTTTGTCAATTTTTCATACAGGGTTTTGAATTGTTAGAAACTGACGTATGTCAAAAACTTTTTAAACCATGTTACAGCGTAAAACATTTACAGAATTTTAACATCAACAATATTGTTTCAATTATTGTTATTTTAAGGATGTTTCTAAAAAAATGAATTTCAAATTATAATAAAGATAATAAAAGTACAAATAGACAAAATAAACTTCTTACTTCAGAAATAAAGATTATAAAAAAAAAAATAGAAAAATGATAATAAAAAAAAAAAGAAAAAATGTTAAATAAGAATAAGAAAAATGATGTACTTATTTCTTAAATAAAGATAGTTTACAAGTGCTTCTAAATTTAAAAATATTTGTTACAACATAAAGTTCATTGGTATCAAGGGAGAAGGTCTACTTTCAGAACAGCTACTTTCAGAAAGTGAACAAATACTGAAGTCATGAGTTAATATATTTATCATTTAACTTCATAAAAAACTTTAAATTTTTTTATTTTTATAAATGCATAATCCGTTGTGAATTACTATATGTATATGCATACATATCTGTTAAGAAACACTTCTGAATAAAATAGAAGTTTATTATAACACCAATAAATAAAACACCAAATAAATTGCTAGCATTAATAAATGTTTAAATGCAAGTTTAATCATTTATTAACCAAGGAAGTTCTTTACTATACATTTTTAATAAACATTAACATAAAACTTCCGATATATTTTTGGGCAATGAAAAAATAAAGCATTAGGTTAAACTTAAATCATAAATAAAAATAATTTCTCACCTGATATACGGTTTTATGGAGAAAAAATAGTTTAAGTATGTAAAAAAAGGCATGAGCTACTCATCAGCTTTCAGAGTTTGAGTACAATAGAATATAAAGATGAAAAAGTGAAATCATTTTCCTTCCAGACTCAAGCATTTAAATAACAAATGTTATAACAATAAATTAACATAGTAGTAAGACGTGAGTTAAAGACATTATTTTAGTATAACAGCACATTGATCTAGCAAAACAACATTAGTTTTGATTTTGCAGACAGCACGACTCTGCTGCTGACTGTCAAAGTAATCAGTTACAGTTAAGATCAAAAATGATATTGAAAAAACGAAATGAAAACTTACTAATGACGTCAGAGGTTTTTCAGGTGGTGTCACCACGTTATCAGATTCTGAAAAACAAAGGCCAAAAACTATTAAAATTAATAAACATGATGAAAAATGATTATTACATGCAAAAAATTAACATTTGAGAAATAAGCTTTTTTTAAAAATAAAAAAAATCCAAAAGGAATTTTTCATTTTTTTTCTGCTTCGCAAATCTTTACATTTTTGGCAAAATCGATGCCTATTAATATTCGTATTTATTAATCTATTAATTCGATTTCGCAACACTCGAATACGCCATCTAGGGGGAAGACCGATTCCATGGCTTAACTCTTTCCTGGTCCTCAGTTGTATAGTAATACGACATTTCCCCCTTTCTTAATATTTTTTGTATTTACTTGTCACAAATATTTTTTAAAACTTTCATGACGCTTTCTTTTGAACCATGTTTAATGAAGTTTTCATTACCCCATGTCATTTTATAACTTAAAAGTTTTTAATCTATTTAAAAATCAAGACAGAAACTAGCGTAATTCTTTTGACTCAAAACACAATAATGGTGAAAGCTTGTAAATGTTGCCATAAGTAGGGAGCTGCTCCACGCCTCCTGTAGCCCATTTCGATTGCCAATGTAATTGTTTCATAGTCAATTGTTTCACATGAAAATAAACCCATTATAAGTAAACACTCACAATCATGGTATATGCGCAATCGCTTTGGAATTCTAATAATTTCCAATGTCTTATCTCACTTTACATTTCATGTAGGTTTAGTTCGGTGAGCATTATTTCTTCATGGTGTTAAGATTTTCGCAAACATTAATGTATAATTGTTTTTTATTTAGTTTATAATAAAAATTTTATTTTATCATTTAAAAACATTTTTTTTTCTTTCTAGATTTAAAAAGAACTACTGCTGAAATTTGAAGAAAAAAGAGAGTCTTATTAAGAGATTTAATTATTTAATTATAATCACGGCAAAGCTAAACATTTAACAATACCAAGGTGACCGAAACCAGTTAACATTTTGGTGCAATTTTAATTAATTGTAGTGCACTGCGTTACATAAACTGCTGTTTGTAGAAAATGCAACACCATGAAAGAATCATCAGAATCAAATGAAATTTAATGCAGAAACGACTTGTACTGATACAAATAAATGATGAAATTTTCAAAACAAAAGAAACAAATTAAGCGTCCGAAATCAGTATTTGGTGCAGCCACCACGCGCTGCAATAAGTGCTGCTATACGACGTGGCATGGAGTCAAACAGATGTTGAATATCTGCTTGAGGAAGAGAATTCCATATCGCTTGTATGCGCAACCAAAGTTCGTCTTTGGAAACTGCAGGACGCGGATCACGAGTGAGACGCCGACCAACCATATCCCACACGTGCTCAATAGGCGACATATCCGGCGAATAAGCAGGCCAAGGAAGAAGTTGCATGCGTTGTGCTGAACAGAAGTCTCTAACAGTCCGCGCAACATGTGGGCGTGCATTATCCTGCTGAAAGATAGCTCCAGGGATGCCTTGAAGGAAAGGAACGACTTCGGGCTGTAGCACTTCACGGACGTATCTGTTGCTATTGAGATTACCCTCAATTCGTATCAAATTGGATCGTCCATGATACGAAATCGCACCCCAGACCATAACTCCGGGTGTTCGACCACTATGTCGTTCAATAATACACTCAGGAAGGCAGCGTTGACCGGCATAACGTCTAACACGAACACGGCCATCATGGGTCCACAAATTGAAGCGTGATTCATCTGAAAAGACAACTTGGTGCCAATCAGCTCGCCAGTCTCTGTGCTCAAGAGCCCACTGCCGACGCAGCCGTCGATGATCCGCCGTGAGGGGAATCCTGTATAATGGCACCCTTGCACGCAATCCACGGCGCAGCAGACGACGACGAATTGACGAAGCCGACAATTGTACACCTGTAGCAGTAGACCAATGTGCTGCCAGCTGCCTGGAGGAAGCTGTGCGATCATTCACCGCCATGCGGAGCAGGTGTCGATCATCGCGCTCTGACGTCACCTTCTGTCGTCCAGTGCCTGTTTTTCGAGTTGTTCGGTGCTCGTCGGTCCACTGCTTCCAAACTCGCATCACTGTGGAACTGTTCCGCTGCATACGAGCTGCTATTGCGCGATAGGAAAATCCTCCTTCTCGAAGGCCGATTATCCTCCCTCGTTCAAACTCCGTAAGTTGCTTGAATTTCTTATTCTTCCGTCGTGGAGGCATACTCAGGTCTCACTAAACGTTTGCCACTAACAAATAATCATAGACTATTTTCAACGTCCCGCTACAGCACTTTATTTATACGCTTTCAGCATCAATTCAGAGGGCGCTGCGCGCGCCACGCACGCGCGATGGCTCTGAAACTTTATTAATTTGCATAATATCCTATAATTGACATTTGCTGCGAATTTCATTTGATTCTGATGATTCCTTCATGGTGTTGCATTTTCTACAAACAGCAGTTTATGTAGTGCACCGCATTATAGTTTATGTTTCCTCTCTATTTAACGCAAAGAAGACTGGTTTAAGAAAGATGAAGCCCCACATTCTAATGAATACGGTTCATGCAAATTTGCAGAGAAAAATGAAGAGTTTGATTGGTGAGTGTTTTGCGTTTGTGGGAAGATGGTTTTTATTCTAATCAGGCTCTCACTCTCCCAGGACAATGATCGGAACTGTGTGAGAAACATTCAAAGGGAAAGTTCACTGTAGAATCAAGGTTATGGGTTGATAAATCAATAAATAAGAGAGAGAATAAAACAAAACAAATAACGCTTTTGAAATCTGACAAATCATAATACATGAGGAGGATGTAACAAACGCAAAACAGGTTTAACTGAATTAAAAATTTCAAGTTCTCTAAAATCTTGAATATGTGAAAAAAGTCAACATTTTTTGAGAGCGTAAAAATAGGTGACCATTCTCTAGACTCGCTAGATGTGAATGAGGAAACAAAAATGATTTGAAACAGAAAGCGTACGATTTCCAACGAAGAATGGAAAATAAAAGTGTAAAACGAAACCAGACAAACCGTGGTAGCCGAGAGTGAGAAAAGGTGAAAAACAAATTCAGAAAAACCGTAGCAATCGAGAGAGACAAATTAGGGCAAAATGCATTTCCACACTCTATGGAGAGATAGTAAGCTACTCATGTCGTCAACAAGGAAATCGGCATCTATATAAATGAAACAAAATTCCAGATCATCAAGACAGATTTGTTTAAGAAAGGAAATAGAGGAGTCGAATGACCTTCGTAAAATGATTAGAATTATGTGTTTTGAGTTTCAATTTCCAGTGAAACCTCTCGAACGCGATCACTCTCTATTTCATAGTAAAATGGTCGTTAATGGATGTTGTTCTTAGCGGTTACATTGACTTCAAAATTATAAAAGCACAAATTTTCTTTATTTAACTGAGTGTCATTCTCCTGGTGCGGAAATGCCACATGTGTTGGCGACATGATCGATGAATAAAATTTAGCGTCAATAAAAATGTTCTTTACTGATATATGTAAAACCAAACCTACCATTCATGAATGATAGAACTATTTTAAATAACTAAACAGTTATGTTTTTTTTTTGTTTAAGTTTGCATTTAATTTTATATCTCAGGAATCAGTTCGGAGCCCAACCTACATCAACCAGGGTTTTACCTGGAGTTGCTTCTGCCTCCCTTGACCATTTTTCCGACGCGTTGCCATGGATCGCCACTAAGCCTACCTTTTAGAATCCTCTTTTTCTTTTGCTGAGAGGTCAACGTGCGCACACTTAGAGTCTACAGTATTCTCCGGATGCCCCTTAATGGGGGCGGGACGGGGTTAAGCTTTGATCTTAAGAATTAGTTAGCCATAAAAAATGAGAAGAGACTTGTTTGTTCAAGATGCTTAGTTTTTTTTATAAAATAATTTTTAAAAATTTTTTTAACTTTCTATTCCTTAAAATAAGCAATCTTTAGTTCACTCTGACTGCAAGATAAGGTAGTAGATCTCTTTCAAAGATCGCCAAAAAGAACTCTCTAAATAAGAGCCATTCGAAATAAGAGCTAATAAGATCTAAATAAGAGCCTTATTAAACCTTTTCCGCATTTGGTGCTGAAGTTTGCGCGGTCACTGGGGGAGGTTTTGCTAGTCTCTTCTCGAGGTCTTCTTTTGTTATATAGATATAATTTTCTCACTACGCCCCTGTTATTTTACATTTTCTGGCATATCTGAAATACGTTAGGAGGTGGAAAAAAGTATAAATTTTAAGATATAATTATTATCTTTGAGGGTGCACGTGCTAACTTGCTAATCTTTTGCGTCAAGTGACATTGCAGTTAAATTCATACACGCAAGCTGATAACGTGACCACCAAAAAGAGGCACATCTTTCACGTGACCAACACTAAATAGAGCTATCTTCTTTTGATTGAGTCAAAAAAATTCTAATCTTGGCTCTATTCGTTTTTAAAAGCGGTGTGGCTCTCTTATCAGTTTTTACTTTTCTTCAATCGTAAACACAAAACAAGAAGAAGAAAAAACATGTGTTTGGGTACATAAGGTTTCTTTGCTTAGAGTCGATAAACTTAATGTTTCTTAAAATTTTTATGTCTTGTCTAAACTGGTAGAAACTGACACACTTTATATCGCTCATATACCTCTTAGGTAGATAATTGATAAGGTATCATTTATAAATATGCTTTAAACTTATATTTTCACACCAGCAGTTCTTTTACGTATTTATTTTAAATTCCACTTCACAGAAGTGTTTAATTTTATTCTTACTATCACACATTTCTGGTGACTGCACTTTCTTTGATAATCTTATTTTGAAATCAGTTTGTCATTTTGTTGTGTAACTCAGAGAAAACCGGAAATTGTTTATTTAAACCATTAGCGGTTAAAGGAGCGTCATTTATAAAGGCAAGATTTTTTTTCTCCAAATAGATTAAAAAGTGGTAGCACAATTATTTCTCTTTAGTAGCAATGTAAGATAGCTTGAAAAAACAAGATATTTATTGTTATCAACATACACTTAATTGGTAGCAGAAGCTTTCCAGTACGCCAATGAAGTCTTAAAATTATTTACGATTTCAGATTTGGAGATTAAGTGCAAAAAACGGGAGGAGATGGTGAAATGCTCAAAATTTGCTGAAAAAAAAGCTCAAAAAAATTAGAAAGTAAAAAAAAAAAGTTAAAACAAACTGAATTGTCATAAGATCCACATATTGAGGTTATTCATTTTGCATGTGTGACTTTTTAGAAATTTTAAAATAATTTCTTTAACTGGAATTTAACAAAAAATGAAAAGAAAAGACAACTAAATTATCTTTTTGTTATTAATTTTTGAAAGTTCTGTTTCTTGATTTTAAGCTGTATTCATATTTATTAAATTTTTCTTATAGTATTATTGCATAAAATTATAGTTAAAATATTAAGATTTTAAAATTATAATTAAAATATTAATCAGAAATTAATAATTTAAAATAATTTAAAATATAAGCATTCAACCCCACCCCCTCGGTGTTAACATTGATCGGTCCATGGTGATAAAAAGGATGAGAAGCACTTGCTTAGAGAATAAGTTGTGAAATTGGAAATCACATATTGAAGGTGAATTTAAAAAAAATGAAAGAAAGAAAAAAAAAAAGAAAAGAAAATTTTTTAATAACTAAATATTAAAATCGTAATTTCAAAAAACAAACTTTTTTCATCATAATCATCAATCCATAAATCATGTTTCTGCACAATTTCCTTGAACTTATGTACACTTTGACCAACGTTTTGGAAGTTTTTTAATCTCGGTGGCATACAAAGAAGTAGGCCGTGTAATGGACCAATTGCCGAAATCTTCTACCTCTTCATTGGATGAAAATCTCTCTCCTCCAAGGCATCTTTAAGAGGTCCAAACAAATGGTAGTCCGAAGGTGTCAAGTCTCGGCTACATGGAGGATGCTAAATTTTTTCTCAGTGTAATGCCTGTAACTTTGTAATGTTACTATAATATTAAAGCGGCTTTATGCAGCTTTTGATAAATGTCTTTTCCTGCATCCTTTTGATTTGTGTTCAAAATTCTAGGCACTCACCTCGTTGAGATTTTTCGATGTTCCAAATCGTCATGAATTATGCCTTGCATTCTTCCATAACTCATCTTTCTTATAGCACTAATTTCTCGAACTTTCCATCGTCAGTCATTATGAATAGGGTCACAAACTTGGTCAATTTTCTCTGTTCTAAGACTCATGGTCGAAGAGCATGAGATAAGTTTTCAACTTCTCTCGGCCTTGCTTAAATATAATTTGTGCCATTTGCATATTTGAGCCCTCCACAAGGTATCATAGCCGAACTGTGCCTGTAATATGCGCAAACTTTTTATAGGTTTAAAATTTTTTTCTCGTTAAAAATTTAATTTTAATGCTTTATTCAATGGGATACCTGTGAGTGCTTTATTATGTCACCAGAGTTTAAAGAATTGCAAAATTGTGATAAATTATTCAGATAAAGATTTTCTGTTCATTAGAAACTTAAAATTTTTTGAATGAAAAGATAATTGCTTAACGACTGTTAACTTAACAAAGTTTTTAATATAACAAATAAGTGAAGTTTTTATGTTTAAAAAACGCTAGTGATAAATAATTTTGAACTATTTCAGAAAATGCGAAATCATACAATGGGTGCATTCCTTCCACCTGTCAGAGCATTAGCACAGCGTTCAACCTGACACCGAACCATACCGAATATGCATCACAATACGTTACAGTGAAAACAATACATTTTGTCGCCCCCCTTTGAGGAAAGGTTCAAATAAAGAAATAATCAAAAACGAATCAATTTGTCAAAAAATAAATTAAAAATTTAAATAAATAAAATAAAAATGAAGGCTAAATAGAAGGGAGGAACAGATTCTTGTTGTCTGAAAAATTAAGAGATAAGGAAACATATGACACTTTTTTTAAACATTGAAACAAATTGAGAAAAGCACATTTACTTTGCTGAATAAGAGTTGCAAAACGTTAGCTCGATAAAAGTTATGTATTTTCTTTAAAAACGAATTTTTAATGAAAATAGACTATAAGAAACATATCGAATATAAATTATAAGAATAATAATGACGAAGTACAGTAGTTAAAAAATTACGAACCAGTGAGAAAAAAAATACTTACTAAATAAAAATTACAAATTAAATTAATAATATTTTATTTGATAAAAATTATTAGCCCTTTAAAACTGAAATTGCATAATTCATATAGTGCTGCAATTTTTTTAATGAAATCAAAAAAACTAATAACATAAATTAAAAATGACAGAAATTATCATAAATTTAAAATAACAAAATTTTAAAAATTTTCCTAAAAGAAAAAAAAAAAACACACAAAGCACACTGAATTTTTCCATTATGTTATAAGCCTAAATTATTTTGCAAAAATGAACAAAAAATGAACCCGATAAAAAAGTAGTCGAAGATTTATGATTGAATTGCATGGACATCGTAATTATATTAAATATTACTTTGCAGCGAGCAAACTTTTTATATTTAAATATTTTTTTTAAATATTTAAGCGAATTTTATGTTTCACCATTTTGATTTTATAAATTTAATTTTATAAAGTTTTCACTACCGCTGCTAATAATCAATATAAAAAAATATATATATAAAACCTGTAAACCTAAACTATTTATAATACAATTTACCTCATGTTTTTAAATAATACATGATGGATAGGAAAAGGACCTGTATACTCCGAATTAAATATTCCATCTATGCCTAGATCTTAATTTTTTAGTTAATCCAAATATCTTGCTTCTCTTACTAGACAACTGATAAATAAAATAATTGCATAACAACTTTTTTCATTTTTGAAAAAAAAATATATATTTAAATAAAACTCTTCTTTTCTTCAGTTTGAAGTTTATCTAATTAAGCAATTTATAACACAATGAAATTTAGATAATTCGCTTTAATTTCTAAAATTAAATTTTGTAACTAATCAATAAAAAAATTTTGTTCTTACTTTCACTTTCCTTGGGCGTCAGCTAGGCAGATGCTGAAGAGGCATAACTACTTATAAATATTAAAAATCCTAACTATTTCGATTATTTTTAAATATTCTAGACTCTATATAGCTAAATTAAATACCGTTCTTCGCCAATTGTTAACTTATGAATTTTTTTATCAGTATTGTTGAACCAGTAATGAAAATCCGATCCTACCTTGCGTTATTTATAAATATAACTTTTGAAAGTTTATCTTAATTGATAAGAAATGAACTTTAACCTAATATGATTTGCTTCTTAAAATTGCTTTTCTTTGATAATAACAAAATTAAATATTATCTAATAGCGATAGTTCAGATTTTCCTGATAAAAACCTTGCGAGAATTTGATGCTATTCTTTAAAGCGTAATAGGATTAAATTGTGGGTAATGGGGTTATCTTTGATGAAGATTAAAACAATCGTTTTTGATTATTTTCTCTAAATTAAATGTGATAGGAAAGTGCTAGAAAAATATTCCTTAAACCTGATAATAACCATATTTTTTGCTGAAAGAATAGACTTCCTTTTTGCTTTTCTGTTATCTATGTTATTTTCGATTTTCATTGATAATATCTTACTGCTTAAAAATTACATGTAAAATTGACACATTAAAACCAAAAATAGAA
Source organism: Parasteatoda tepidariorum (assembly GCF_982258835.1). Classification (NCBI taxonomy): domain Eukaryota; kingdom Metazoa; phylum Arthropoda; class Arachnida; order Araneae; family Theridiidae; genus Parasteatoda; species Parasteatoda tepidariorum. The sequence continues at coordinate 53,277,093 of NC_141762.1, forward strand.
ACACATTCACAATAAAATTTTTTAATAATTCACTAGTCTACAGAAATGTTTTAATTCAAAAGTGCAAAGAATATATATTAGCTGTAAAAACATTTTCCCCATTTTAAATTAAATACATTCTTCATACATAGTATTACAACCGATTTCACCATAAGCGTTCTTTTAAACTTGTTTTTCGTCTAAACAAAATAAATTTTTCAAAATTTCTTTTTCTCTCCCTGTGAATTCTAATAAGTCTAGATTACAAAGCACTATTTTTTTAAATTTCAAAATTTCGCTAAATCAAGAATAAATAACGAACGATTAAAACTTTCTTTATTTAACAGTCTTTATTCTTATTGTAAGGCAACTCTATCCTTGTTAATTTTTAGATGAGCAGCTTTAAAGGCTTATAAATATATTGTTTTTTTATTTTATATATATAGTTTCTGAATGGTGATGCCCTTTATTTTTCCGTAGAAATTAGTCGAAGGTATACTAGTTTTAACGGACAACGGTTTCTTTTCTATTTACCTTCAGTCATAAGAATACAAAACTAAAAACTATAATTTTACTCCGATTAATTTTACTGAAAATCCGTAAAACCGTTAATATAAACTATTTAGTTACTTCAAAACTAGTTCGAAATTGATGAATTTTAAAGGCATAAAAATACATTTCTGAGATTTTTTTTATCTAATTGTCATATAAAATATCCGCTTCAAAAACATTTTGGAATCAGATTTCTCTCCCTGGAATCATGCAAAATCTCATATTCTTTTAGATTTCAGAGACAGAAAAAAATTCTCAATTAATTTACAATTTATCAATTAAATAAATCAATTAATTTAAATTTAATTTTCGATTTAAAAAATTCTTTTAATTTTAAATGCACTAATATTAAGTGAAAAATTTTGATCTTTGTGCTGCGTACCTTCATAAATAAAATGTAAACTGTCCCCTCGTTTCCACGGTCGCTGATTTCAATAATGGAGGGAACACTAAAAGGGAAAAGAACGTTTTTCGAGCTTTTGAATAGGACCTATGAAAGTTTTATCTTTTTTTTTTCTATCTGAATTATTCACACCGTATTCTCATTAATGGCATATTCTAATGCATTTTGTAAAATTTGCTAATTATCATTGCTATGGCGAAAACACTTACAAAACAAAATAATCTCTCTTATTTTAAAAGTCTTATTTTAAAAGTATCTCTGTATAATTTTAGTGCATTATCGTGATAACCGTTCACCGTTTTAACAATTTTCAGAAATTTCGAAGAATCCATTGTTATCCGTGAAAGCATTTCCAATTATTCAGAACTTTCTGGAAGATTTTACATATAACGTGTTTGCAAAGCTGATGTTTCTTTTTTCTTATTTAATTCTTTTGATTTATAAATTTAATTTAGAATGATATTGACCACTACTACGTAGAAAAAAAATCTATGTATGCAAAATAATCGCACCATCTTGCGTTTTAACCTTTTTCAAGACATAAAACTAATTTATTTGCAACTGAATTTTAAATTCACATTTCACCGCCATTGGGAAAAATCGTCACTGAAATGCGAAAAGTTTTCAGGCATACACCTGCATATTTTTCTAATTTAAAAAGAAATAATGTTCGAAAATTTGAATTAGATTTTTTTTAAAACTGCAGATACTATAGGTCAAAAATATAATTTTTTCAAAGGTCTCCCTCTGAAAGGTCTTCGATTTCTTCAACAGTTTTAAACACGTACAATTTATGCCTGATGAAATAGACCTAGTCCATGATCAAAATAGTTTTATACTTTTAAAGTCATCCACGTAATAGATTTTTGTCCTAATTTCTTACATGTTTCAAAAAACGATCTCTGTCAAAGGGACAATTAGAAACTACAATTTTACACAGGTTTTTTATGGACATATATTCACATTTGGTGTTGAGTTATTTTATGCATACATGCATATTTACCAATTTTTTTCTCTTCATACGTAAGGGACAAAACAGCGAAATCGTTTTACATAGGGATGAATTTCTCACATATTCTTTCAAAATATTAGCACATTAAATTAATTTATTAAAGTTACATTTTAATATGTTTCTTACCTTTTTACACAAACCTCAATAACAAAACTAGCTTGCCACACCTTTTTATAAAAGTGATACTTTTATATAAGTGATTAATATTTTAAGATGAACCAATATAATAAAACTTATTTTTGACGTATTAAAGTTTATTCAGTACACTTTGATGGCCATAAAAAAGTCTTAATAATTATTTGAGTTATATTATTTACTATCTGATAAAAATAATTATAATCGTCAAAGTTAATGAAATTTTTGAAATATAGGCCAATACGAGTAGTCATTCGCAGAAAGAAAATAAAAGAAAGAAAAAATTTAACGAAAAAAAAATATTATTCTTCGAAAGAAAATTTATTTTAAGAAGAAAATTATTTCTTATGTGCCGCAGCCATACTATTGAATAAAAAAAAAAGATAGTGCTATCTAAGCACGTGATCTCTTAAGACTGGTTTTAACCAGCTAATGAATCATATGGTCTATCCACTATCTTTAACTTGTAATGCCATTTCTAAAACGTAACCGGAATACAAATTATGAGCTGACTCGAATATAATCATCTCATTATTGAAGACTTCATATACAGTACATACACAGATCATGACATTGAACAAACTAAAGTTGCCTCGTGTTTGAAACTTGACATTGAAATCGGCTGTAAAATAAAAGGGAGGGGGGGAAACAAGGTTAGTATTCTAAAATTTAATTTACAGAGTATTTTTAATTTTTGAACGAAGCATAAAAAAATTATGAATCCATTCTTAGTTATAAAAGTAAGATTTACCCTGAATTATTTAAAAAATGAAAGGTATTTCTGCATAAAGTGATTTACGTTTTGGTATTAAAGAAACACGCTGCTTTACTCGAAATAACGCCGATAGCTAACCGTTTGATTCAGAATTTTTATAAAACACATTTCTTAAATATTTTTTTTTGTTATTTTGTATTAATTTAGGTCAAAATGAGTGAAAAATATTATATTTACCTTTTTTAATGATTTATGCCTATGAAATACACCATAGAACACCGGTGTCTTTTTTTGCGTTAGAGGTTAAATTTTTTGAACACGACTCACATTCACACTTATTTACAATTATTTAGATCTAAGAGACACAGTTATTCATAATTGAAATTTCTTTAATTTACAAAAATCAATTTTTGATAAATTTTTAAACATTAATAAAAAATTTGTTTCAATTTTGTTTTGTTTTTTGATTTCATTATTTAGTACAAATAAAATTGCGATAATCAAGCAGATTTTACCAGTAACTATTACTGTTTTTTTGTAATTAAAAATAACGAGATATATTTTTCCTTGTGATTAAAGCTTTAATCTGCGTCAGAGGGCTAACTTAAAGTTTTAAACTAATTTTTTTAAAAGCAGTAGTTTTTAAGTTCATGATTATCAGAATACATTTTTTTAAACAGATTTACATAAAATTTTTTATGTAGTTTGTTGAATCATCTTTCGTCTAGTAATTTGAATTCGCTACCTATCTTCTTTTTTTTTTTTTTTAAAAAAAAAGTTAGATCAATAAACAATGCAGAATTTTTTTTTCAAACAAATTGGAGTGACTACCACAAAGTGCCTCAAAATTAAGTGCTTTTCTGTAACAGACAGGTTCGCACAAATCTAGATAACAACTCATATTTATTTGTTCATAAAGGAATAGGGTATAAAATCAAGCGTTAAAAAAAGCTCTAAAACCGAAACGTAAAATTTATTTCACTGAAATTTTTTATCGATTTTATGTGCATTGGATTCACGTAGATTAAATATGAAGCATAACTTGCCTATTTTTTTTTCTTACAGTGAGGCATTAAAAAGAACATATTTTTATGTACCCAGTGGGTATAGTTCTAAAATTAGTGTATATTTCAATGTAAATATTGTTTTAGAAATAAAACTGCTCCTAAATAAATGTAGCATAATTATATTTGAAAAATATAAATACTAAAAATTTTTTTTGGTAATTTAAAGTGCTTAGTGGTAATTTAAAGTGTTATAACTATTTATAGCAAGCAAGTACTTTTATTAAATTTAGTTATTTTAAGGAATTTATTTTGTTTTCCATAAGAAAAAAATGCCATATGAAGGCAGAAATTTGCATGAAAATACATCTATGCGGACTAAGTTGTACCATTATACTAGTTTGTTAAATTTTTTCATTGTTTAAGATGTCTGTTATACTGTTATTTCCCCTCCCTACTCTATCATTCTTCTCTTTAAAAAATAAAATTTGAAAGAAATTCTGTTTTCAGTGTTAAAATTACTACGCAGGGAAATCAAACAAGTAAATTATTTCTTTTTTATCTATTTCATTATAAAACATAGAGAATTAGATACTTACTAAAGCTAGCACAGAAGTAAAAAAAAAAAAAAGAATCACATAACACTTATCTAAACCTATCCATATACCCATTTTACCCCACCCCAGAAAACAATTCATAACAAATAGAATTTTGAAATTTATTCCTACATTTCTATTCTTCAGATGTCTCTTTACCAATTTGAACTAAAATTAATAGTTTTCGACAATTTTCAATGATAGAAGAAAGTTCATCAATTGCTTAAACTCACATACAGTATAAGTTGACAAACTGATAGTTTGTAAACATAATTTTTCTAAATCAGTTTCTAAAAATGAAATAAAAATGCTACCCCAATAAATAGATGGCGCTAAAATATTAAACAGATTTTCTCAATTTAAAATGAGAAAATAGATGTTTTTTAAAATGTACCCACTTTCCCCCCACCTAACTCCCTCTTTTAAAAATTTGACACATTCTATAAAAAATAATACTTTCCTTCGAATGTAACTTTTATTATTTTGTCAATTTTCAAATTTTTTTTTAAAAGTTGTTCATAGTAATAGATTAATAATTATTGGCAGTGCACAAAATAAAGATAGAACACCTTAATAACTTTTGCTGTAATTGGATTTTCAAGCTTAGGAACTCAATTTTACTGTTCTAAGAGGTTGACCTTCAATGTGGTAATTGATTTGTGTTTACGATATATTTAAGTCCGTAATCAGGCACAAAAACGTACTTTCTCTGAATAAACATACCACTTCCCTGACATAATTGAATTTTTGACTCTTAAATCACGATCTAATACGTAATCGTGATCTAGTTATAATAGTAGGCCAATTGTTTAGTTCTTAAAGCAGTCGAAAGTTTGGATGACTTAATGCTAATTTCGTATTTTCCGTATTTCGTTTCATCTTCAGCAAATCAAAAATTTCATACTCATGTTTATAGAAATCGTTCATCCAAAGCTATTAAGTGAAAATAAATTTTTATAAATAGTATTTACTCTTTTTTAATCACGATATTAATTTGATAAAAATAGTAAAAAATTTTTGAATTGTGAGGCATGCAAATTTTAAATTTAAATTTATATAAGTTTAAATGAAAAAAATCAGAAAATTGCAGAGATACGGCAGAATAATTCTAGAGACAGGAGAATTTAAAAAATGGTAATTAAACAGTTTCCGTGATATGGTGAAAAGCGCTACGAGTTAAATTAACGTTAAGTCGTTCAAACTGAGTTAAATTAACGTTAAGTTGTTCAAACTTTCGACCGCTCTCTTGACCACATTTGCTAGACTGCGGACAACATCCCCATCAATGTTTTGGGGATCAAGAATCCGAATTTGTTTAAAATAAAGCAGCTTATTCAGAGAGAATACGTTTTTGTGTTTTATTTTGAAACTTAGCATAGTTAAAGTTGGCATTTTTAAACATTAAGATTTAATCCTAGTACATGATAATCTGATCACTAGATTAAAAGTTATTAAGATGCTGCGTTTTTTAATTTGCGCACTGTACAAATTTAAACGACACTTAAATATTTTGTTAGATGAACTTGAAGAGCGTGTTGCACCATTAATATTGATAAAATTTGCTGTAATTTAATATGGTGCTATTGCGAGGTTGAACCATAATATCGTTCTTCCCAGACTTGATTACTTGATATTATGTTCCAGCTTGAACTGGTTTATTTTAACACCATATAAACACTGCATCAAATTTACAGTATATTAGTTTTCTGAGGGCCGATATTATGGTTTATCATTGACTAAGTTTTACTCAAGCTGCGTTCTAGCCATTAATGAAGATATAAATAAATGCTGTATACTTAATCTTTATATTTGAGCTAGAATAATGGAATATTGAACGTTTTTTAAACGAAAGAAATTGAGACATTGTGTTTCAAACGAAACGCAAAATTACTGATTTTTTATTAAAAGTTTTAAATTTTTTAGAAACGATAAATGAAACCACAGTTAAAAGAATTCTTTCGATATATGCGTTAAACATATTACTCTTAAAGTTCGATTCATGTGAATGTATTTATTTTTCGTAAATCTGATAATGGCTGGAATTTTCATAAGGTATAATCATTTCTTAAGTGGAATAAAAAGATGGAAAATCCTAAAAAAAAGGAGCCTTAACTGACAGGAATCTACTTTATTTAGAAATTCCAAACATGTTTTTAAGATTTAATAAATAATCCCAAGAAACTGTAGGGGGAAGATGTTTCTTCATTAAAAGCTTCATTCCCTTAAAAAAAATATAGAAATTGGAAATAACAGTCGAGATGTTTCAAGCGTTCAAAAATAGGCCCTAATTTCTTTAGGAGCACGATAGATAGGTCCGTTATGCGATAAATCATCAATTGCTACGCATTGTCAAAAATTCAAATCTTGGACAAAAATTCAATTTCGACAAAGCCAAAACTATTTCTATCCCACTTTATCTTAATACCCTTAAATCTTGTTTTGTTCATATAAATGCTGATTCCTTTGTTAACGAGATTAGTTCCTCACCACCTCTCCATAGAGCATGGAAATGCATTTTACCTTGATTTGACCCTCTCCTCCAAGGAGATTTCTCTTATTCTGTTTTTCATTTTTTCTCTCACGGCTACTGTGGTTTTTTCAATTCTGTTTTTAATCTTTATTTTTCCATTTTTCTTTGGCAATTTTATATTTCAAAATCACTTTTACTTCTTCTCATTCACATCTGGCAAGTCTTAAAAATGGGCACCTATTTTCGAGAGCTTGAAACAAGTGGATTGGTAATTTCCAATTTGTATATTTTTGAAGTGAATGAAGTTCTTAATAAAGTAACTTTATGAGCAAATGAAAATCTAGTTGCAAAATAGCTCATTATATCTAGATTACTGTAATAAATGAGGGTATTATATGAAAGTTGTGGTATTTAAAACAAAATCTAGTTTCACTGAGTGAAATAAAATTTAGCCAACGTAGTTTTGCTATATTATTCTCTTTTATTCCTCATTGCATTTTTAAATTACGTTAAGTCATTTTTAGTAAATTTTTTTTCTTCCAAATCTTATCTTTTGATCCAGGTAGGTTATCCTCATTTATGTTATTTTTATTGAAATATAATTGTAAATATGCACCATTCCAGTCTCCCACAAAAAGTCATTAGCAATATAGTTTAGTCTTATCATATTGAAATGTCAACTTGGTGTAGGGAGAAACATATTTTCAAATTTGTGAAATTGTTAGTATTATTTCGAATCTCGTCCTGTGATAATCTAGCTCATTTATTACCTTTTAGTTGAAATTCGGTTTAAATATTAACATGTATTTATAAAATGTTGAAAGAACAATAAATCAAATTTTATTCATTATATATTAAGAAATATAATGAAAATGTTTTTGATGACAAATGAAAATGACAAATTTAAATTTTGATGGGAGGTAACAAATAACGCTATAATACCAAAAGTGTTGAAAAATTTTTCAAAAAAATTGTCACTTAATTCGATGATTAAAGCAAGAGTTAAATCTTACGATATATTTAAGTTATTTGTGCCTAGCGTTTTTATGAAAATAATGGTTTATTTTTACAAAAGAAAAGAAAATGTTGCTCAAAGTGTTTCATTATTAGTATTTATTTTTTTGAAACAAGATAGCTCTGTCGACCATAACATATTTATAATATAAATATTTTTACTTGGATCTGAAAATAAAGCAAAGTGCTTTATAAAAGAAAATAAATATTTTCTAGGTACAAATAAAAAAGTTCTACCATTTTCTGTTATCGCTTATGTAGATCTAATTTTTGCGCTGGACATTAGGTTAATAATATATAAGTAATGATTGCAGTTAAATACTGGTATTTAAAAATATGGGAATAACCTATCGAAAAGTGAGTGAAGTGTGAATTATTTCCTTGTTTGAAAAAATATTTAAAAAATTATTCTTTCAAAACTTGTCCTTTGAGTTTCACTTTTTGCTTTCATTTATTGATATTTCTATTGAAACGGAATTGCAAATATAGTTCTTGTAAAAAATCTACTTTCTCACAAAAAGTTATTATTAGCATAAAAATAATTTCTGTTTTGCATATTGAAATGCTTTAGGGTTTAATCAACAATATGTTAAATCGTGAGAGTCACACTATATAAGAATATGCTAAATACTAAAAATACAGAAAATTTTTATACATAGTTATTAAAATTTTTCTCTTTTATTAAATCTGAAGTATTATTTTATCACAACCTCGACATATAATAAAGTAAATAAAATATTCTAGTTGCTTGTGCGAGTATATAAAAAATTTAAAACATGGCAATAACACACGAAAACCACAAATAAGTTCACAAGAACTTGAGGCAACGTAAGAAAACTACGAAGTAATATATAAAAATAAAAAGTATTACTTGGAATTGTTACATAAAATAGGTAAGAAGCGCAAATACATGGAAAAACTGCGTGTAAACTAAAACTTACAACATAATTTGTATTACACTTATTCTTTAAGATATTATTTCTCTGAGGTATTATTATTGCAAGTCAAAGTGGGCAGATAATTATTATATTAGGGATTACTGTTAAATTTCTACAGAAGCATTTCTTGGAATATTATTAATTGTTGTAGCTTATATTAAAAATGAATTCTAATGAGAAAATTTAACGTGAAATATCCTTTTGACGAAGAATTTTTATGAAACATTTTCATACTTTTTCATTATTTTGGAATAATTTATGTCATAATTTAGTCAAAATAAGTGAAATTATATATTTAGCATTTTGATAGTTGATGGTTATGGAATACAACATGAAATATTGGTGTATTTTTTTGCTGTAAAGGTAAAATCTTCCTAACAATGCTCACTTTCAAACAATGATTCTTTAAATTTGCATTTACTTGCAGTTATTTAGATCTAAAAGCAACAGTTACAGACCATTGAATTTTTTCTTTAATTTGCAAGATCAATTATTCATAAAATTTTGAGTATGAATGAAAAAAAAATCACAAACTACATTTTTGGATTTTATATTTTTTTGCACAGATATAATTCCGATAATCTAACAGATTGTTTTAGTAACTATTCGACAATTTTTTTTTTCATAATTAAAAAATACCAAAACTTATATTTTTACTTGTAATTAGAGCATCAGAGAAATTTATAAAAGGGACACCGGTTTCTTTTCTGTGCTAATGGATTAATACACAAATTAACTTTTTTTGGTTACTATTTCTTAAAAGTGGAAAAGGTTTACAGTAGAGTGCAATTAAGAAAAAGATAAATAAATAGCTTACTGAGATTAAAAATTTATAAATACATTTGACTAAATATAATGAAATTACATCATGAACTTTTATCATTATTTATTGAAAATACAGATAACAAAGAGCAGCATGCCCATCAATAAAAACAAGGCGCTGATAGACTGTTTTTTGCTCATTATTAAAATAACAAAATATATTTTTGCTTGTAATTAGAGTGTTAGACAAAAAATTATAAAAGGGACACCGGTGTTCTATATGTATCAAAGGGTTATAATTGTAAAATATCCAAAAATTTATTCCTAACAAAAGAACCATAAAACTTAAATAAAATAGGAAAGGAACAAAAAAGAATTACATGCCATTATTATTATCCAACTCAGTCGGTTTCTTCTTGTTCGTCATCTTAGATCAAAGTTTACTTATTATCTAGATAAAAGAAGTTTTGCTTTCTCTATCGCTTTCAACAAACCATCCTTTTTATGTAGTTTCGAAAAGCCAAATAGTGGTAATCACGCATCAAAAGCGTGTAGGGGTGGTCGGGAAGGATTAAGATCCGACCTGGATGATGATGACATTGAGAAAAAGACGCGTATCTAAAAATAAATCAGGAGGCAGGGCTCTCTTCTATAGGTACGCCAAGACGCGCTGTTGTTTGTTTAGTTTGCATGTCTGATAAAAAGGTTACAAATATTCAGGTGTGCAGTGAAGAAAGCTGTTTACGTTTTATAAAAGCTGTTCCCATTTAAAAACTGATCAATAGTCTGCCCATCTGCCGATCACGATCCGGGTCATATAGGCTGACGAATCTGATCTAATACTATAGAAAATTGACATTTTGAATTTTCATTTTTAACTTAATTAATTATGTTTGTTCAGACTTGTGATGTCAGTTTTGCAAAATTAATATATCTGATCCCAAATACTTGTAAAACAATCGTTTAATTACGAATTTTCATTGTTGTTTAGTTTCAAATGAAATTAAAAGAGATATGAATGTGTAGATATATAAACTTTGTTTCGATCCGAGTCAGAATTAGAGAAAATAATAAATTTTGCTTGTAATAAACAACTCGCGAAATTAAAAAAAGGGCAACCGTGAATAGCTTTTGATCAAATTATTGTATCTTCATACTCTGACCACCCAAAATTTTGGAGATAGCCGCAATCTGGAAAATATGTTCCCATTAGTTTGAGCTATCTGAAGTTTGGACTTCATAATGTTAATGTAAGTTTTTGTGTATTTCACCATATTTTTAAGCGAACTGAACTTAAAAATATGGTGAGCTTTTAAGGTTTTTAATAAGCAAACTGAAAATTTTTTACTCACTATTATAAAATTCGTTTATCTAAAAATAATTCAATGTAAAGTGTAACTTTTGGAGAATTAGAACTTTTTATTTCATTTTATAACAGTCGAAAAAAACATTTGAATTGTAAGGTATCCAATTTTTCACGTTATTTTTAGAGTGTAATTCTGAATTGCAAAATACAAAATTTGAGAACAATTGGTTGGATTGTTGCTGAGAAATCCAATTTTAAAAAAGTCATATATATAAAATTTGATTTCTCAAGATTGATTCTTTGATTTCCATTCAACTGATTTCGTTAATATTTCGTTATACAGAATTACATTCCTTAAAATGATGTAAAAATTTGTTAATTAAAATGATTCAATGATGTAATTCAAATGTTCAATGCTGTAAATTCAAATGATGTAAAAATTAAATTTAATTTTGTATACTATATACTTTTGAATTTCAAAGTATTATCCTTGATAGTAATCCTAACCTTCGCATTTGAAGGTAATCAAATACAGTCCGGTGTTTAACATTTTAAAATTCAATTAAGAAGTAGGTGTGTACCTATGTGCAATTGAAACAAAGTAAAATATTGTTATTCTAAAAGTTTCATTTATTGATAGTTGTACTACAATTTTTAATATCATTTTAGGGAAAATTGTGATTAGTTATTATGGATGCCAAAAACCGATAAGAAAAATGGCCAAATAAGTAAATAAAATATTTGACATTAATTTTTATAGTTGTTTTTGGCTGTAAATTTGTTGATTTGTGTCTTAGAAACTAATTAAATTTTGAGAATTTGTTTTGATGTAATATAAAATGGCTATCATAATTAAAATGATTTTAGTGCATATAAAAAAAAAATCTAACGTGATTCCCAGTGACTTAATTTGCAAACAAATCGAAAGTAATTTAATAACTCAAGCAAAAAAAAAAAAAAAAAAAGAAAGAAATGGCAAAATTTAATTTTAAATTTTTGTTTTTTAACTTGATTTCATTAAATTTTCTTTATTTGGTTAAAAAATGTATTAATAAAAAGATAAAAAAAGATATTGTTACACATATTTCATGGAGAATTCTTTTTTCACTTCAAAATCAAATAACAAAATACAAAATATTTAATTAATATAATCATCATAATTGTAATTAATTGCATTGAATTAAGTAATCAAAATTTGCTTTCTAACAATCTGAACATAACTATATTTGTTTTTTATTTCTATAATGAAAATAAATAAATTAGAAAGAGAATAACTTCTCTGGGATTCGAAATCGTTTCTTTTATAACACTATAAATATATATATATATATATTTATAGTGTTTTAGATCATTAATAATTTTACTATGGCTTAACATCACTTTATGATAGATTGATAAATTCAATAACTTTTCTTAACTTAGGTAATGATTAGATTTTATACTTCATGATTTCAAGAAATAGTTAAATAGTTTTTTATCAACAAAAAAGCAAACTTAAAGCTAGGTATGCTGTTAGTAATTTATAATCAGTAATTTAAATAAATTGTTTATTACCATTTAGTTTAAAAATTAAACTAAACAATAACTAATTTCGTAATAGTGAAGAGAGAGTTTCAACGAGAGAGAATTATTATAATTTTATAAAATCGCTACATTGGAAAACATCAAAAGCATATTAAATTGATTCAAGAACACTTCTAATTTCTTTATGACATTTTTTTTTTCATACAACAAAATCAATATAGGTTAAAATAATACGTTAAAACTAAGTAAAAATATTGTGCGATTAGTTTTTAATAAAAGACAGGCACACTTGAGAGCAAAATAAGCAGTTTTTTAAGATGTATTTACGAATTTTTTTTGGAAACATTCAAATGGAAAGAAAAAAACATACCTTTTTTAGAAGCAGGCATTTTGAACTAAATTTTCTTCTTCTTCAAAGATTGGTAAAATAATCCTAAGAAAAAGAAAATAAGAAATTCATTACTTACTCAAACATTATTCTTTAAGTAATCTTCTTCAGTAAATTATCTCCTTTTATCCGAATTAGTCTTAAATTTGAGTACTGTTCACTAAATTTTAAATTCGTTCTACTGATATAGATTTACGATGCACTCAAAATTAATGAATCGAAGAAATGTAGCTGGATAAATTAATTAACCGTTATGAAAGATACGAATAACTCATGACTATGTTCTGATAACTAAGCCTAAAGTATGAAGGCAGGGAGAAAATGAAAACGATAATTTTTTATCATTATATAATGAGAAACTGGTAACTTAAAAAAAATGTGGTTGTCCTTGGATTTCTATTCTTTATATTTTTTCCCTCATATGTTATGTAAAAATTTTTTATGTTAGATGTGATATTTCATAAAGTTAATTTTATATTTAAATATGCCGTTTTTTCTCTTTTTTATAATTTTTTTTTAAAATTTCTGTTTAATTGCACTGCAGCGTTTAACGTAACTTCAGTCTGAACTTCAGTTCTAATTTAAATAAAAACTGTAGACGCTGTTTTTTAAGCATTAAATTTAATATACTTATCATACTTGTTCACCATACAGTTACCTTATTTTAAATTTTAATTAAAAAAAATAATTATTGAAATCCTGAAAATAGGAAGAAGTTGTTAGCGTATATGCTTAGAATATTGTTAGATAAAATCTCATTAAATGGAAATAAGTTATGTTTTCAAATAACTGAGCCAAGATAAATGTTTACAAATATCTATTTCTTTTAAAATCTTAAGTAATGTTTATACAAAGGCAATAATGATGGTTATATTACCTCAGTTAGTCTACTTTGTATTGTTTTTAAGCCTAGAAGTGTTCAATTAGGATAAATTTTATTGGTGCTCTCTTTCCTATTGTGTAACATATATTTTATTAATTTAAAAAAAAAATCGTAATCTTTCACTATTTAAGCACTATTTCTGCCACTATTGAAAAGAGGATATAAGTTTCACATGTAATTTTTGTAAATTATTAAGTTATAAAATACGCATTGGACAATATTATGCTTAGTTTAGATTCCAAATAAAGAGCAAGACATGTTTTAAAAAACATTATAAATAAAAATGAGTTTCAATAACTAAGTAGATAAGTAATTTAAGAAATGTAGTAGGAAGTAGTTAATTAAAGAAGTTGATGGGAATTAAAAATTACTTACTATTGGGAAGTTGGAAATGTGTATTTTAGTTTCAAACTGCTATGTAATATTGCCTAATATATTTGTTGTATATATATATATTTTACTAGCTATCTAATAAAAGCAGGTTTCGTCATTGATGAACAAAAACTAAAATTTTTGGCACGAACAAAATCTACCACTATTTTATTTGCGTTTGAAATAGATACAAAGCTTGAAAGAGTTTTTACTTTCGCCTGCCTTAGTTCAATTATCAATCATATTAGCAATATATCAGAAGAAATTAACTCCAGGATACAAAAAGGAAATTAATGTTTTTACTTCTATCAATAGTTATTCAAAAATTAACCTATTAAGGAAATCAAGTTAAAGATCTAAAAAGCAATTATAAGATCTGTAATTATCTGTGGCAGTGAACCTTGTACTAACAAATTAAGACGGATCTCGTCAACTAATCTTCGAAAGGAAAATTTGGGAATTTTAGGGGCAATTAAAGTATATAATACACAGTGGAGAATGAGAAATAATAGTGATAATGGAAATTTAAGAAAACTTTTAAAATGGAAGCCTTTTCACTCAAGACCAATAGGAAGACCGAAAAAGAGATGGTTGGTCGATACCACCAAAGATCTAACCACCTTGAACGTTGAAAAACTGCAAGTTGAAAGCCGAAAATAGGAAGGTTTAGAACGATATTGTTCAGCAAGTCAAGGCTCACAGCGGGCTGTAGTGCTGCATAAGTCAGTACGTATTTGTTTTAAAAATTTTGTATTGGCAATTGTAACAAAAGAAAGATGAATATAGCACTAAAATAGGGATTATAAGTCATAATTTGTTGCAGCAAGTTCTGAAATTTGAAAACCTAATTTTCGGGGAAATGACACACCAGTGAATTTTAAATATTACTATGCTTGATAATGTTTTTATATTAAGAATGAAATAGAAAAACGTGAAAAATATAAAAAAATATTTTTGACTCAAATCATTAAATATTAATTCCATATATTACTTAAAATCTATTATCCTTTTATTAATCAGTATTCCACTTGTTCAAGGTCCATTAAAATGTGCCTGCAAAAGTTAAGTATATTGTTTGATTTACCTTTTATGAAAAGAAATGTAATATAAATTGAAGAAGAAAATAAATGTTCGATATCCAAATTACTGAGCTGAAAAACCTATTATTTCATTGAAATTATATCTTTAATACATATTTACTAATTTTATGTAATTCGTGGATAAGTAAATCGATATGCATGTACATAGATTGATAAATTAATGTGCTTAGTAACCAGAAAAACAATCCATAAGAATAGAATATCAAGAATAAATAAATGACTGAAAAAGTATGGTTTGGAGAAAACTAATTTTAGTGTAAGATGCTTAAAATCGATTTTCTAAAACTTATTCGAATATTAAGTATTAATTTTAATATTCTAGTACATCGCGAAGATGAAAAAGCGACTGAATGTATTTGAATCTATATCTGATCTATATTTGAAAATGCAATGCAATGAAGATCATTATAAAACAATGATAGTACTTACAATGTTTATTCTGGTATTGCTATATCGCCAAAAATCCGTCCAAACAGTATCGCAATTTCTTATTCTATATCGTCTGCAGTATGCACATGAGTATGTGTACAATCTTTAAGGTGATTCATACATATTACAAATCACACAAGAAGTATACGTTTATTTTTTAAGAAAGTAACAACGCTACTTTCAGTAGATTTCATTTCAAACAATTCAGAGTTTTCTTTTCAGTGTTTTATCCTAATTGCGATTTATGGTATGTCCTTACGATTCTTGACTAGTGCAATACGCATTCGACTGACTATCGTTTTGATGGACGGCCAGTCGAATCCACTATTGTTTTTCATGTTTCTTTTGTTTTTGACGAAGAATTAACAAGACAATCAGATCATGACTTTCAGAAATCCGGTAAATCCCGGGATTATGCATTTTATTTTCATTTCTACGGGTTAAAGA
The DNA here is from genome assembly GCF_982258835.1 of Parasteatoda tepidariorum. Taxonomy (NCBI): domain Eukaryota; kingdom Metazoa; phylum Arthropoda; class Arachnida; order Araneae; family Theridiidae; genus Parasteatoda; species Parasteatoda tepidariorum. Next base: position 53,293,122 of record NC_141762.1, read on the forward strand.
AACGAATTTTTTGTGTTTACTTAGCAACTTAAATGTGTTTTGTACATTTAAAAACTATTGAAAATCTAAGAAACAAAATGCTTGAGTTTTGCATGAATTTTTAAGAATTTATCCCTATTAAGTCATTAAAAACTAACCTTGTAATTTTAATTGTGTTACGTTATTTTTTCATGTACAGTGATAAAAAAATAGGCGCGGAACACCTTAAATAATTTTTGCTTAAATGATCATGTGTTTACGATCTAGGACTCAATTTTAATGTTTCGGGGGGTAACCTCAAATATGCTTATTAATTAGTGCAGACGATATCTTAAGTTAAAAAATCAGACACAAAAAATGTTCCTTCTCTGAATAAGCATATTTTTTCGGATTATTCGGATTCCTGATCCCCAAAATACATGGTGTAGCCGCAATCTGAGAAATATGGTCCCAATAGTTTGGTCAGGAAAGCAGTCCGAAATTTGAACCCCTCAATGCTAATTTTACTTTTTTCGTATCTCACCATATCTTGAGAACTATTCAAGCTAATTGAAAATTTTTTGCACGCAATTATAAATTTCGTTTATCCAAAGATAATTCCATGCAGAATATAACTTTAGTAAATATTTGTAATTTTTTATTAGTTTATATAATAATAGTCGGAAAAACTTTGAATTATAAGGTATACAGTTTCTTACAGCATTTTTAAGAATGCAACTTTTAATGGTCACGTGCGAAACTTGAGCGCAATCGGTGAAATGAATTTGAAAAGGTTGAATTTTTAAATATAATCCTGTAATGTTTTTCTGATTTAAGTAATTTCATGTACATGTTATGTCATTCACTCTTACGAATAAATGTACATATTTTCCTGGGACCTAGCGTCCAATATATTGGACAACATTTGATAAAATGGTATTGCTTAAAGAAACATAATTTTCACACTTTTTTGTTTGCATGCTTTTAAAGCTAATGTTTATGTAAACATATAACTAGATTTACCACCGATGGTTAAAATGTTTTAATTAGAATGAAAAAAAATAATAAGAAAAGCAGGAAATTTGATTTAAGTAACTTTTTTTAGAGGTTTACGGCATATGAATATCCTATTATTTTAGTGTAGTGGATTTTGTTATGATCCTAGAATATACACTATCCTACAATATGCAAAAAAATGTTGAAAATGAAATATTTTCATTTTTGTATGTAAAAGTTAAAAATATTAAAAAAAATTGTTTAAATTTAATTAAAAATTTTTTTTTCAAAAAAATATTTTGTCGCATTTAAGAGTTTTTCTTCTTCAAAACTAAATATTTATGAGTAAAAATCGTAATTGTTGCCGTTATAGAAAGCCTGGGTTTCTAGGATATTTTGAGGATCAGGAAATTTCTAAACATTTATAAAGGGTGTAAACAAATATGAATGGTTAATGAACGCATCACATTGTAAATGCCGTATGCAATCACGGTAGTAAATTTGAATATATTTACCAGGCTCCATTAGAATTTGGGACATTGTCTAATCTAGTTTTAAACACGCTCTTAAAATATTTTTGTTAATAGATGGAACAATTCTCACACTAGTTAACTAAATTTAAACGAGTATTATTTTGTAACTGCCAATAACTTAAGCTATGAACTAAAAACGTATTTGCTTTTATACTTGCTTAAAGTAAATTAGCATAACTTAAGGGATATAGTCTTAGATATTTTTTAAAATATCGATTATATATAAATGCCACGTTTGCAGTACTCAAATATACTTAAAAGTTAAATTTTTCAAATGATAAGGCTCGATAAAACTACCAAACATTGGAAGTCTATTAAACGGAAGGAGAAAAAATGTAACAGAAAAGAAAAAAATACTACTTATATATCATAATTTGTGATTGTCTAGGATGATTTTTGCTAAATTTTTATTTTTTAATGTTAAACATAACTTTATTAAATTTTTTCGTGTTGATTTTTACGATGATATATATATATATATATATATATATATATATATATATATATATATATATATATATATATATATATATATATATATATATATATATATATATATATATATATATATATATATATATATATATATATATATATATAATAAGCTATATAAATAATTACAAACAATGGTTGTATCAATTAAAATTTCATCATGCTTTCGATAGATTATGTACTAATACCTTTTTTAAACACATTCCTTAGATGAAAAGTTTTTATGTTCAATTTTTAGAAGAATTACGCGTCTATTTATCGAAGCATTTTGCTTGAATGAGCTGATAGCTTTAAAAATTTCATCATGGATTTTAAACTTTTTCCAAATGTATCAAACAACGAATGATTAGTTTATAATCAAACTTATGTTTGAAATGAATGTAACAATGGAAACAAAATTAAAATGACTACTTGGAATATTATTCAAGTATTAAAATCATGAGATGTTTATACAAAACAAAAGTTTTTTGTTTTACTTTGTGACGTAGCTATGATTACAGGTTAATATTGTGTTGTTAACATATAGTGAAACAAAAAATAGCAATTTTGAACTCGAGTAGTCCAGATATAAAACTCTCTTTTAGTCGAAACTGACGAAATGTGTAAAATGTGGTAAATCGTGTACAAAGCATGTTTACAGGGATTTTCTTTCAAAAATTAAAATTAAGATTGAAAATTAAATCAGGAGTTTTTTGCATTGAAACTGATGATGAATCTGATGCGATATTTTATGCAAATCAGGGTTGGGTTTTTGACGTCAAAAAGTGGTTTTTGACATGACAAGGGTATAATACTGGTTTAAACCGTCAAAAACCCGTCAAAAACTGAAGTTTGCCAAGAAAATATATAAACTTCAAAACTACCAACAGTTGCCATGCATTATATTGAAATTTAATTATACTATAGGTAATCAGCAGGTTTTAAAATATTTTTTAATTAAAATTAAGGCAAAATAACAGATTTAAAATCTCAGAAATTTATATTCAAATGCATGTGCAGAAAAATTTTGCACAAAAATTGTTTAAATATTTATATTTTAAAAATGAATTAATTTTTTTTTTGATACTTAAGAAAATTAAAAGTTTATTACTATGCATTTTTGACATATAAGGAACATATAACTAATATTTATAAGGAACTTACAAGTTATGTTGTATAAATAGAAACTTGATAGAAGTGTATAAAAATTTTTTTTTAATGTTATACCGAATATCTTTATTATCCAGTATGTTAATTTGAATTTAAAAGTAGTTATAATTATGAATAATGATAAATATAATTCATATTGTTTATTATATTTATTTATAATTATTACACTTATCATTTTAAAACAATTTTTATCTCCTAATTTTTTTCTCCACTTGTATTAAGAATACAAATAATGCATATTTTGAAAGCAAGAAGTAATTATTCAACAGCTGAATATTTAGATATTCAACAAAACTATATCGTATTCAGCAAAATGAAATTCACAAGTATTTGGATAAACTAAATTTTCAGCATAGTAAATGAATAGGCTGAATATACTACTCTTTGTATTTAACAGAAAGCACTTAAATTTGTATTGTCTTATGTTAAAAAGATTATTAAGAAGATTTAAAAGAATATTAAAAAGATTTTTCTTTAAAAGAAGATGTCTAATGTACAAAACTGCTAATGTTTATCTTTAAAAATGTCTAATTTTTAGTATAATCTATACTATATACTAAATTTGGTTATAAATAAATTTCTTAATAATATCACTGCAGATTTTCAATAGCACATGAAAATGAATACATAATATTACAAAAGATGTGAGTTTTTAAAAGTACAAGATTTTGGTTACTATTCAAAATATAAGTGTTTCTTCAAAATTTTAAATTTATTTTTTCTAGAACATATTTAGAAACACTATCCTTTATAAAAAATAAATAAATTTTATGTATTAATTAAATTTCACATATGAATATAGGTTTTTGACATTTTCTACATTTTTGATAGTGAGGTTTTTGACGTGACGGTTTAAACCGTCAAAAACTGTCACTGTCAAAAATCTGCCAACCCTGACGCAAATGAATTCTTTTTTTTTGGAATACTGTTAGTAAGTTTAATACTTTGACAACTCATTTAAAATATGATTAAACATCAAGCCAGCATAAAAGTGTAAAAAAACATTTTGCCCCTGTAAAAATGTAAATAGATTTTGCTGAAAGTATTAATCAGACTTACCGTTTCAAAAATATTTCTTTGCTTAAAGATAATTTTGTTTGTGTGTGAAAGAAAATATTAGATACTTAACTAGGAGAGAAAATATCTATATCTAATTCTTAGGTAGGTGTTATTATGTTCATTTTGCTATTTTTGACAACTGAATGACTTAAAAAGTCTTGTAAAATGCAATTTAAACAAATTGTTTTGATTGATTGAAAACCATTGTTTTCTAAAAAAATCACTCTCAAAGATTTTTTTTTTGAACTTCAAATTGTGTTTTCTTTACACTTGAATTTTGCAACATGCCATTCTAAGAATTTTAGTGATACTTTCAAGATTTTTTATTTTTTTTTGAGTGAAGAATGGATTAAAGGACCTTGTAAAAACGAATTGACATGTCAAGGGAAAAAAAAATGCAAAAAGAATTATAGTTTTCCTACAAAAAGAAGTGTATCCAAGAAAATGGTCTTTCAAACTCAGTAAAAGTTGAATTTAAATAAAAAAACAAAACAGCAAAAACGTTAAATTTGCAAAAAATTTTATACCGTCCGTTCTATAAGTTTTTAAATGGCTTATTATTCAGTTGCTTACACAATTTTGCCATTATACAATAATTATTTAAACATATAATTATTATGTTCGTGAATAAAGGAACAATTTGCTGACAAAATACACAATTACACAATTAAATACACAATTTTTTTTTAAATATGAAATTGCTATTGTAGTTTTAAAACGACAGAAATAATGCTTTCAGTCATTTAAGCATCAAAAAATCTAAGTTTCGTAGTATTAGAATTGTCAACATTTCAACAAACTTCTAAATATAAATTAATTCTAAATAAAAATATCTTACCGTATAAATTTCACTTTTCTGTTGTTTACAGTTTAGGAAGCCTTTGTTGAACTGATTGTGAGAAAAGGGACATTTCCAGCTATCGATTTTTGCTATACACATAAAGCGATGCAAGATCTTTCACGTGTGCCTCCTAGGGCTTTTGTCGTTCCGTCAAACGCTTTGTAGAGCGGAGGTAGCGAGTTTGAAGCCTGCAATGACTCTGTATGCATTTTTATGATGTCTAACTTCTCTAATATTGCAAGGACTCATAAGCCGCATTTGTAATGAGCACATAAGCCTGCATATTTATATGCTTAACATACATACGCAGTAATAATAACATTAAATAGGGGCCTTCCTGATCGAGTGGCTCCGCTCATCCACCAAACACTCAGTAGCATGGAGGTAACAGGTTCGAATCCCACCGCTGTCATGGATGTACTTTTGTGATGCCCCTCTCTACTATGTGCTACTTGTTTTCCAACTTGACTAGGGCTTATAAGCTTTATTTTGTAAAGTGAACACAAACCTGCATATGTATGTTCAACAAAAGGTAGGTAAGCACTTTATTTACGTCACGCTGGAACTGCTCAATAGGCTATTGGCAACGGCTTGAGACACATCCATGAGAATGATCCAATGACATTCGAAGACATGCCATAACAATTTGGGAGGCCACTATCTCAATTCAGACACAGATCTAAAGGGGAAGGATATTTTCTCCAGATCCCCATGCCCATGATACTGCACAGCTACCGACCACAGGACTTTCGATTCCATATATTTTGCGAGCACGTATGTCGCATGTACTCGGGGGATCTTAGTGGAGTCGAGGATCGAACCCCGGCCCTTCTTGACCGAAGTTCGATTTTCTAGCCACTGGACTACCACGGTCCTCTTCAACAATAGAAAGTGCAATAAATAAGATTTATGTGCGTGTAACACTAAAAATTCTTGGTGGGTAGACTTTCCGAGTGATTTTAAGCCCTAGATTGAGATAGGTAGATACTTTATTTACGTCACACTAATGTTGCATAATGGGCTTTTGGCGACGGTCTGGGAAACATCCCTGAGGATGATCCGAAAACATGCCATAACAATTTCGATCCTCTTGAGAGGGGATCTCATTTGTGAGGCCTCTTCTTCAATTTAAATACAGTTCTGAATGAGAAGGAAATTTTCTCCAGATTCCTGTACCCATTATGATGGTACTGCTCGGTGACCGACTACAGATCTTTCTATTCCACAGATTTTACGAGAACGTATATTGCATATACTCGGTAAGATTTAGCGGAATCGAAGATCGATCTCCGGCACTTCGGGTTCCCAAATCCAACTCTCTAACCTCGCACCTTTTATTAAGAAGAGGGGGTTCAGAGGTTCATGGTCTGAAAGCAAGTATCGCAGTAATGAAGAAAGATTAACATTTTGCTTACTGTCCTTAGCATGATGAAGTCATTCTTTACCACTTATTAAACCAGCCGTAAGCCAAGGGTTAACGAACCGCAACTGACAAGCAATTAGTTAGAAGACATTTATCTAAAGATCGACAAAATTCATTGGATAGGTTCTCTGTACCCTTGGGTTACTATTTGGTAACTTCCAAACATATTTCAAAGCGACAATTCGATGCTCATGATTTTAGCGACATTGTAGAACATTTGGCGACAATTGTCACCATGTCGCCATACTGGCGTTGACCTTATTCATAAAAATATTACTGTTTTCAAATATTTATAATTTAAAAATTATAACTTTGTTTTATTGGCGTATTATTTTTAAAATTTAGATATAGCATTTAATTTTAGTCCAGGTTTTAATTTAATCATAATATAATTCAATCACAGTAACAATTACAGTAATAATTAAATTTTTCAAAGTAGTATAGTAAAAAGATATCCAAATAGTACTCAAAATATTGGCATGACATATTTATATTAATTGGAATATTTTATACTTTTAATTCTATTTTTCAATGAAAAAAGTTAAAGTAATTTTATTCTTAAATACTATTATACACATTATTTTTTCGTTTATTTGAGGGATTGAATTATAATTATAATTTAAAAATTAAGTAATATCTATGTTAACGAGTCTATTAATAAATGAAATAAAATAATTTCTATTTAAATTATTAATATTTGCACACAGTCTATTTATGCATGTCTATATATATTTTTCGCCGATCACTGGTCTAGTGGTTACTGTATTGGACTACGGGGCCAGTGGTTGTGGGCTCGAATCCCACGGTAGGCTCGGGAAACTTTGTCTCTTCTTCTGTATGATTGTCCAGAAGTAACCCGCCCTATAAACGGGTTTGTGGTTGTTTGACGTGGGCGACGATACTCCACTGCTGTGGCTCAGCCACAGGTGCCAGCTATTAATATATATATATATATATATATATATATATATATATATATATATATATTTGTCAATTATCAAAGAGAAATAAATAATTGTTAACGAGTACTGAACATTCCAAGCATCATGGAGGCAAGAAAGTGGGTACTGCTATTGGCTTGCACAAAACTTAACTATTGCATAAATTGTTTTTAAATTTCAAAATGCTTTTTGTTCTTGGAATTGGCTGACCAGTGTTTCTTATTGTATCACGTGGTGAGCACCAGAAAGGTAGATTACTAATGCACCAAGTCTCATTGCGCAATTAAATTTCCAAGCCCTTCCATCAGAAATTTTCTAAGACAATTATTTAATTTTTTTTATAAAGAATTGTGTACTAAAGAGGATATTCACAGTTTTAACGTGATATTTGAGAAGTTTATGACATCTCTTTGCAATCTGATTATTATCAACAACAAATATTTGTCGTCTTAAAATAAGAAGTTGGATATCTATTCTAAAGCTTAAAATAAATAAATGAATGATTTGTTTTAATCTTAACTCAGCACTGAGCTCCTTTATCTTTTCAAAATCTTCAAAAATATAAATCTTTCTAGGATTTTATCTTAAAACTACTACAAGCCATCTCAAAAATGCGATATCACATTTCTAGGATATTATTTTTCTATTTTCTTATTTTTTAAAGATTAACCGAATTTTTCAAATATACAAAAATGCAACAGTTATCTTATCTGAGATGAATAAAAATATCTTTAGAAAAAATAACTTAAAAGAAAAGTAAATAAATACTAGGGCAGCTACCGCTATTTTTGGTATTCTATTTAAGGATATTTTTTGATTTGCTGCTCAAAGAAGGATTTAGAAAATTGAAATTATGAATATGCATAGAAAAATGTAACGGGAGAGTACAGTTAAATAAAAAAAAATTAAAATTCAATAATTCGAGAATTATTAACTTGCAGAAGAAACTATCACACTGATAGCTCTACAGGCCACTGGTATGCAACCACAGAAATGAAATTTGGCCATATTTGTTTATGAACTTAGCACAGATTTTTTTACCAAACTTCCAATTTGTTCGGAAGTTGTTGTGCTTTTCTGCGAATTTTATTCAAATTTTATTATTTTTTTTGTTGCTCTACGTTACATTTTGTTTTGCGGTGCAGAATTTATGATACACATTAGAAAATTGAAATTACGAAGGCATGTATAAAAAAAAAAGTGCTTTGACCTGCTGAAAGAACAACATTTATTTGCGCACTTTATGCAAATGTAGCTTTGAAATTCTAATTTGAAAGTTATTGCAAATTTAAACGTTTTTTGGAATCCATTGTTGAGGAAAATTTATTTTTCCCTCGCAAGATATTTCTTACTTTGTTTTATAAGCTGGGATAGACGTCAATCAAAAGCCGAAAGAGAGAGAGAAAATGTAGCCAGATACAAATTTTAACATTTATTGCGAAGTTTTTTTAAAATAAAAATAAAAAACTTAATAAATAGCGATAAAAGTAGCACCCAAATTAAATTATAATATTTCGTCATTAAATAAATTTACTCATTTATTTCTTCTCAGTGAGTCAAACAATCTCTATTCCTTAGGTTATTTTTTTAAGTACCGATGATTATTTATCAAATCTAGGTAATCGTCGACTTTGTTGTTGTTTTTTCGTATGCTTGTTAATGCAGAGGGGTGAGACGGTTCTTGTTCTCCAGTGGCGCCATCTACGACTAAGAAATTGACTTCTGACACACCCATGCGTCACACCCGTTTATATGACAGACCCATTCATACATCCATTCATTCATCCACAGATCGTAATTTTGACCTGAATCAGAGAACGATCTATCTTCAATTCAACACCTCCAGACGTATTGTTTATTTCGTTACGATTAGCATATTAACAAAGTTTTCTTACATAAAGCCTAAATATATATATATATATATATATATATATATATTGTAATGTAAAACAGGCAATTTATGTTTCTCTTTTCTATTTTATATTTTTTCTTTAATAAACATCTACTTTCTAAAACTATTTACGGTCAACTTTTTTAAATTATCCAGTATAATATTACCTTGCGCACATCCATTTCGGGCCCATCCTTGGTAACTAACAAATCAATGCACAGAATAACACATCACTTCAGCAGTGCAGTAAGAACGGCACTTTAAAACCCTCTAGTTACACTTAATTTGAGCTTTTGTTTTCATATTTTGTAATCTGGCAATCTTGTTGCGAAAACATTTTTAAATCATTCTTGAAAAATTTCCCGTCCATGTAAGTACATCTGATTTCGCTACTCGCTTTATAGTCTATGTTTTATACTGTTTTTTCTTTTTCTTTTATTTTATTTTCTGCTTTTACATGTTATTTTTGCTTATTGTGTTCTATTTTCGAGTATCGAGTATTATCGAGTAAGAGTCAATCGGTTCAGGCACGTTCACTCTTCTGTCTTTACAAGTCTTTTGTTTCTTCTTCAACAATTCTTCCTTAACATCTTTCGTCCTTTTTTTTCTTTAACGTCTTTCGTCTTTTTTTTTCTTTAATGTCTTTCGTCTTTTTTTTTCTTTAACGTCTTTCGTCTTTTTTTTTCTTTAACGTCTTTCGTCTTTTTTTCTTTAACGTCTTTCGTCTTGAACTTCTTCTACGTCTTTTAATTCTTTTGTCTTCTTTTACGTCTTTCGTCTTTAAATTCTTTTGTCTTCTTTAAAAAAAATCAAATTCACTTCTTTAGCAATTATTTTTCATCTTCAAAAATTACAGTCTTTATTTTTTTGTTTTGGCAAGCACTAAAATTCTTCTTGGCAACTGCTCCATGATTTAAGATACTCCGCACACGTTGTCGAGCAGTTGTGTCCTTCGTGATTCCCTTCTTTTACTACATCATAGGTATTTCCTCATTTTACTCTTGTTCTTTGTAGGGGCCAAGGTACTTAGGTTTCAGCTTCAAATGAGGTCCGAATTGGGTTCTTTTGATGGCGACCAAATTTCCAACTTCGTAGGATTTTGGTTCCCTTCTTCTTAAATTATAGGTCTTTTTATTTTCGTGTTGAATTTTAAAAATTTGTTGCTTTGCGTTTTTTCTTAGTTCCTCTCTTTGGGCGTCAAACTGAGACTGAAATTCAATTTCGATCATTTCCTTTAGTTTTCCCAGTCCATTAGTGTTCATTTTTGTCCCAAAAAGCAATTCGAATGGAGTAGTGTCTATGCTTCTTTGATAGGTTGAATTTATCGCTTGTTGAATTTTATTTGTATGCTTGTACTATTCAGCTGGATTTTCTATGGATAATTTTGAAAGAATCGATATGATGGTTTGATTAATACGATCTACTTGTCCGTTAGCTCTTGGTAAACCTGTTATTAAATAATGTTTAATATTTTCTTTCGAGCAATAATCAGCAAATTCACTGGAGGTAAATGTTGTACCCCTATCTGAAATTATCTGGGAAGGACTTCCAAAAACAGTTTTTTGGATTTCTAATTTGGCTAAAGTTTCAGCTGACGTAGTAGTCTTCTTGGGATAAATCCATACAAACTTGGTAAAAGCATCTATTATCGCTAACACATATTTATAATTTTTATGTGTGCTCTCCAAAGGTTCGAGATGATCAATATGAAAAGTTTTCAAAGGCATATCTTCTTTATGCAATGGATGTAATAGTCCTTCTTTCTTTCCTCTTTTATGATTCACCAGTATGCAATGAACACAATTTGCTATGATGTTTTCTATTTTCTGTCTAAGTTTGGGTATGAAATAATATTCTTCGATTTCTTTTTCCGTATATTTAATTCCAGAGTGTCCTTTCTCATGAGCTGTTCTTAAACTGCTGTTTGTAGAAAATGCAACACCATGAAAGAATCATCAGAATCAAATGAAATTTAATGCAGAAACGACTTGTACTGATACAAATAAATGATGAAATTTTCAAAACAAAAGAAACAAATTAAGCGTCCGAAATCAGTATTTGGTGCAGCCACCACGCGCTGCAATAAGTGCTGCTATACGACGTGGCATGGAGTCAAACAGATGTTGAATATCTGCTTGAGGAAGAGAATTCCATATCGCTTGTATGCGCAACCAAAGTTCGTCTTTGGAAACTGCAGGACGCGGATCACGAGTGAGACGCCGACCAACCATATCCCACACGTGCTCAATGGGCGACATATCCGGCGAATAAGCAGGCCAAGGAAGAAGTTGCATGCGTTGTGCTGAACAGAAGTCTCTAACAGTCCGCGCAACATGTGGGCGTGCATTATCCTGCTGAAAGATAGCTCCAGGGATGCCTTGAAGGAAAGGAACGACTTCGGCTGTAGCACTTCACGGACGTATCTGTTGCTATTGAGATTACCCTCAATTCGTATCAAATTGGATCGTCCATGATACGAAATCGCACCCCAGACCATAACTCCGGGTGTTCGACCACTATGTCGTTCAATAATACACTCAGGAAGGCAGCGTTGACCGGCATAACGTCTAACACGAACACGGCCATCATGGGTCCACAAATTGAAGCGTGATTCATCTGAAAAGACAACTTGGTGCCAATCAGCTCGCCAGTCTCTGTGCTCAAGAGCCCACTGCCGACGCAGCCGTCGATGATCCGCCGTGAGGGGAATCCTGTATAATGGCACCCTTGCACGCAATCCACGGCGCAGCAGACGACGACGAATTGACGAAGCCGACAATTGTACACCTGTAGCAGTAGACCAATGTGCTGCCAGCTGCCTGGAGGAAGCTGTGCGATCATTCACCGCCATGCGGAGCAGGTGTCGATCATCGCGCTCTGACGTCACCTTCTGTCGTCCAGTGCCTGTTTTTCGAGTTGTTCGGTGCTCGTCGGTCCACTGCTTCCAAACTCGCATCACTGTGGAACTGTTCCGCTGCATACGAGCTGCTATTGCGCGATAAGAAAATCCTCCTTCTCGAAGGCCGATTATCCTCCCTCGTTCAAACTCCGTAAGTTGCTTGAATTTCTTATTCTTCCGTCGTGGAGGCATACTCAGGTCTCACTAAACGTTTGCCACTAACAAATAATCATAGACTATTTTCAACGTCCCGCTACAGCACTTTATTTATACGCTTTCAGCATCAATTCAGAGGGCGCTGCGCGCGCCACGCACGCGCGATGGCTCTGAAACTTTATTAATTTGCATAATATCCTATAATTGACATTTGCTGCGAATTTCATTTGATTCTGATGATTCCTTCATGGAGTTGCATTTTCTACAAACAGCAGTTTATAATTTCGATTTGCATATTTTCTGGCACAACCACCAATTCTTTGCCATCAACAAATTTATACAAAATTCCGTTTCTATTGCAATAATCTTCATAATTCGAAATTTTAAGTAGTTCTTTTATAGTCTTAATTCCAGTATCTTTATCTTGGGCTGACCTGAGTCTTGGTAAAATATTATCGACGGTAACACAAAATACATTAATTGGAGATCGGCTAAGGGCGTCTACGTGAGCCATCTTATTTCCAGAACGATGCTCAATTATGTAGTTCAATTCTTGCAGCAAAAGTGCCCAACGAGCTACACGAGTCGACAAATCTCGTTTTGACATAGTCTTTTCAAAAGCAGCACAGTCAGTAATTATTTTGAATGGAATACCTAACAGATAGATGCGAAATTTCTTGAGGGCTTCTACGATAGCAAGAGCTTCAAGTTCGTAGCTGGAATACTTTTTTTCAGCATCAGTCGTTTTTCTACTCATATAGTAAGTGAGGTGAAAATGTTTTTCATCAGGGCGTTTTTGCATTAAAATGGCAGCATATATCCTTCTAAGCTGGCGTCTGTGTGTAACTCGGTTTCGTATTTAGGGTTATATATTGAAAGAACAGGATTTTGGGCTAACAAAGATATTAATTCAGTGTGTTCCAAACTGTGGGGCGCGCCCCCATAGGGGGGCGCGAGACTGTTGCAGGGGGGGGGGCACGCAGCTGATTCCAAAATATCATTTTCGAATACAAACCAAAAAAGTCGAATAGGTGTCAAAAAAATTAATCAGAAAAACGGTTATACGTAATCCACAAAGCTCGCCGCGAATTTCTCGGGTATAAATGCTGAAAAATCCATCCATACTCTTACTGGAACGAAAACATCTTGCTTTCCCGTTTGGAGCCGAGCGCGAGGAAACACTAGACAAGCACTCGGATCATCCCGGGTATTCTCGGGGTTACTCCCGCCAAACTTCAGTAAACAGAAGCAGGCAGCAGGCCCCGACAAGGCTTATGAGCCAAGGCCGTCGTTAATTCGACGACGTTAGCGCTCATTACATCTGGTGTGGAACTATCATCAATTGCGCGCGACTGCGGGGTTTTTCAAACTCGGACGACGCGACTACACCTGGATGCGTGCACCCAGACGAGAGCAGACACGCGGCATTTCGTTAAGAAACGTTGGTTAAACTCGACCGTTTCCACGCAGATTGTCTACAAACTCGCTTTGGTACACTTCTAAATTAATATTGAGGTAAATTTCAAAACTGTTATAAAATATTTTTATTTGATTTAAAATAATAACCCTTTTAGATGGATAAATACGTAACTGGGTTGAAAAGAAAATTGAATGAAGCAGAAGCAGACGGCAAAAGAAGAGGTAACGTAAATAGCGGAACATCTTCGCAAAATAGTAAACTTAAATGTTGAAAATATGATCCAATGTACTTATCATTTGGATTTACATGTAAAGTCATTAATGGCCAAGAACGACCAATGTGTTTACTGTGTCTGAATACTTTGGCCTCAGACAGCATGAAACCAAATAAATTAAAACGGCATCTCGAAAACGTACATGCAGATCACATTGGCAAGACAATAGAATTTTTCCAAAGAAAATTGGAGAATTTAAATAAACAAAAAGAAATGTTTTCAAAGACCATGTCTGTTACACAAAAAGCATTGCTTGCGTCTTATAAGGTTTCTTATAGAATTGCTAAATGCAAAAAACCCCATGTAATAGGAGAAACTTTAGTGCTACCTGCAGCTATTGACATGGTAGCTACGATGCTAGGTGAATCATATGCTGATCAACTAAAATCATTCCACTTGCAGATAATACGGTGGGAAGACGAATATCAGATATATCTGAAGATCTTTGTGATCAATTAATAGAAAAAGTAAAACTATCTTCTTTCGCGTTGCAAGTAGATGAGGCTACAGATGTTCTTAAGGATGCACACTTGATTACATATGTAAGATATGTTGTGGAAATTGATGTTAGAGAAGACATGTTATTCTGTAGACCTATTGAAGGCAATACTACAGAAAGTGAAGTTTTTAATATGATTGATAAATTTTTTAATGAATATAACATTCTGTGGGAGAACTGTGTTGGACTATGCACAGATGGAGCTCCATCTATGGCAGGAAAAAACGCTGGTCTACAGGCACTAGTTCGAAAGGTGGCTCCTCGGGCAAGTTGGACGCATTGCATGATTCATAGACAATCACTTGTTTCAAGAGATATGGGTGAAGATTTACTAACAGTATTTCAAGTTATAATAAGAGTTGTAAATTTTATCAAAAACAGCCCATTAAGAGGAAGGCTTTTCGCAAAATTGTGTAATGACATGGGTTCAGAATATACATCACTTCTATATTATTGTGAGGCACGTTGGCTTTCTCGTTCCCAAGTACTTCAAAGGGTGTTTGAGCTAAAAGAAGAGATCGCCATATTCCTTACTGATAATAATAGAGATGAAGCAAACTTGTTTTATGACACGAAATTCCTTGTAAAACTTGCGTATTTAGTGGATATTTTTCAAAGACTCAGTGCTTTAAATAAATCAATGCAAGGGCCTCAAATTCATGCTTTTGTCCAGAAAGACAAGGTTACTGCATTTATGAGAAAATTGGAACTGTGGATAATAAGTTTGAAAAATAATAACTTTGACATGTTTCCCACTTTTAAAATTACCTGTCTTGCAGATGAAATAGAAGAAAGTAAAGTTCTTATTAATAAACACTTGACCAGTTTAAGGGAGCAATTCTCGTTTTACTTTAAAGATCTTGACATGTCCAATTATGAATGGATTAGAAACCCGTTTGTGATTGAAAAATATGATGATTTTGGCCTTACGACAGCAGAGCAGGAAATGATAATTGACTTATCTAGTGACAGAACATTAAAGCAGATGTTTCAACACGAAAATAATATTGTCACGTTTTGGTTACGAGTAAAGGACGAGTTTCCTACTTTAACAAATAAAGCTTTAGAAATTTTATTGCCCTTTGTAACATCTTACTTATGTGAAACTGGGTTTTCTGCAGTAGCTGTCTTAAAGACAAAGTATCGATCTTGCTTAAAGATTGAAAAGGAACTGAGAACCGCGATATCTTCAATGATACCACGGTTTGACAAAATTTGTGCTGAAAAACAAGCTCACCCTTCACATTAAATTTTTATAATGTTGTATTAATGTTGAATTCTATTTTTTGTACTTTTGTAAGATTTGTTTTTATTACATTATATTATTATTTCTTAAAATAGATAATTATTTTTTATGCATTTTTATACATAATATTGAATATTATTTTGTAGCCCATTAAATAAATTACAATATCAGATGAGTGTTTATGAAATTGGATTGTTAGAAAAATTAAGGGGGGCACAAAAAATTTTTTTTCCAAAGAGGGGGACGCAGGTACAAAAAGTTTGGAAAGCACTGTATTAATTGATTAAACGCTTTCTTTTCTTCAATGCTAAACTTAAACTTATGATCTTTTTTTAGCAGGTCACTCAGTGGTCTAGCTATTCTAGAATAGTTCGGAATAAATTTTCTGAAGTATCCGGTCAATCCCAAAAAACTATGAATTTTTTTCAAATTTGTTGGCTCCGGAAAGTTAAGAACTGCTTTGGTTTTCAAGGTAGATGGGAATATTTTTCCATCCTCTATCACATGACCTAAAAATTCAATGCGCTTCTTTAAGAAATGGGACTTCTTGAAATTAATATCAAGTCCATATTCACTAGCAATATTCAACACCCGATTAAGTCGTTCAATACTTTCTTCAAGGGAGGAAGACAGAATAATTATGTCGTCTAAATATGGTAAAACTATACCCTCATTAATCAAAGTTCGGAAAATGGTGTTTATGTATCTTTGAAATACAGCGGGAGAGTTGCATAGTCCAAAAGGAACTTTAAGAAATTGATATTGTCCTTCATGTGTCACAAATGAAGTGTATTTTCTACTATCTTTATTTACATCGAGTTGTAGGAATCCGTTCTTAAGATCAATTGTACTGAAAATTTTCGAGTCTTGTAGTCTATCTAAAATGTCTTCAATTAATGGGAGAGGAAATCTATCTTTGACAATTATCTTATTTAATTTTCTATAATCTATGCAAATACGAGGAGATCCGTCTTTTTTCTTAACTATTACAACGGGACTACAATATTCGGAAGAACTAGGCTCCACTATTCCTTGTATTAACCATTCAACGACTTGAGCTTCAACAGTCTTCTTTTCAGAAAACGGCAATCTACGTGGCTGGTGAAATATCGGTTCCTGATTTTTAACCAAAATGTTCATTTCCACATTAGTTGTCTTAAGTTTATCTGGCGCATAATCTAAAACTAATTTTTGTAACTTATTTTTTAAAACATTAGGAACACAAGGATCTATGTTAATTTCAACCTCATCAGATATAGTAAGATCGATTGGTAAAATAGACAAATAGTTTATTTCATCAAAACACGGAATTTTATTTTTAATTGTGATACCCTTTTCATTGATTATTGTTTCACGGTGCATTAAGACATCAAGGCCTATAATAGCGTCATACGGCATCCTATCCTTTTCTACAACACATATTTCAGCCAAACATTTGAAATCGTCAATTTTAATACTTTCTTTAAAATAACCTAACGGAGTCACTTTTGATTTACCAAATCCGTTTAGAGTAGAATTAAATGGAAATAGTTCTTTGGAATTTAAATTATTAAAAATTGATCTTTTGATTAAAGTGGCTTGACTTCCTGTATCAATCAAAGACTTCACAGTTAAGTTATCAACCGTTACCATTTAAAACAACTTTGGCTCTACACTAACATTTAAAGTAGCAACTTCCGTTTTTGCATTTGATTTTGGACATTGCGAAGCCTTGTGTCCAAACGCTTCACATTTAAAACACTTTAAACCCTTATCTTTATGTATGCAATATTTTGAAATATGATTTCTTGAACCACAATTGTAACACAATTTATTATTAAAAGTTTCAACATCAGTATTATACCTTATCTTTTCATTATTATTTTCATATTTATTCCTATTTGATACATCTTTTCTTACATTATACCTATCATCATATTTTGCTTTTGTTCTATCATAAGAATTACATTTACTATCAAAGTCATGTTTTGTTTTGATTTTATCGAAAGCATTTTTACTCTTTGCGGAATCACTTTTTATTATTTAATAAACTTTAAGTTTCTCTTTAAATTCGGACAAATTTTTGTAGCCGTACAAAACAATTTTGTTTTCATGCTTATCGTTAATCCCCTTAATTACATAATGCATAAAAGCAGCATCGTCTATTTTTCCGAAATTACAGATCTCTTTCATCTTTAAATAATATTCTTGAGCCAAATCACAATCCTTCATTCTACGTCTACTTAAAAGATCATGCAAATTAGCAGAATTAATTTCAAAAGAAAATTCATCAATCAAAGCTTCTTTTAATTTTCGCCATGAATTTATTTCCGGTAGAGTTCTGACAAATAAAGAGGCGTTACCACCAAGAGATCTTTTGGCAAAAATAAATTTTTGTAAATCTGACAAATTAAAAAATTTTGAAATATTTTCGAAATGTTCGATCCAATGAACAATATTTTCATGCGATCCTGCATTATACTTAGAAATAGTACTTTCGATATCAGAATAATTAATAGCAACATTTTGAAATTCAAAATTTCTACAGGAATTATTTTTATCTTTTAAACACGAATTCCTTCCTTCCTTCCTCAATGGCACGACAGCCCCGGGTGGGCCCTGGCCTTCTCAATCAACTTCCTCCAGGCCTGTCTCTGCCTGGCAGTTGTCTTCCAGTTTGAGACTTTTAAGACTGAAAAGTCTCTTTCCACACAGTCGGCCCATCTCAGCTTTGGTCGACCTCTGGGCCTTGATCCGATAGGCTGAGCCGAAAAGATTATGTTTGTCGGACGCTCTCTGTTCATCCGAATGATGTGACCAGCCCATTTAATTCTTTGAATTTTTACGTACTTGACAACTTCAGGCTCTCTAAGGGCCCGATAGAGTTGTGAGTTTGAACGTCTGTACCAAGTACCATCAACTTGTTTGCCCCCAAAAATGGATCTTAGGATCCGACGTTCGAAGATTCCCAAGGAATTCTCATCTTTCTGTGTTGTTGTCCAAGTTTCTGAGGCATATGTTAGGATAGGTCTGATCAAGCATTTATAAATTAACAGTTTAGTATCTCTTTTTAGTAGGTTTGAGTTTAAATATTTTTTTAATCCATAGAAACATTTACTTGCACTATTGATTCTTCTTTGTATTTCGGGTGCGATATTGCCATTAACGTTGACTTCAGAACCAAGATAAACAAAACTGTTTACTTTTTCAAACTTGTATTCACCAATTTGCAAGTGAGTTGTAGAATCAGTTATTTTGGTGCATTGCATGTACTTGGTTTTCTCCTGGTTAATAGTGAGATGCATTTTTTCTGCCTCTTTTTCCATGGATAGAAAGGCTTGCTTTAAGTCAGATTGTGTTCGAGCTATGATGTCAATGTCATCGGCAAAAGCGAAAATTTGGACAGACTTATGAAAGATATGTCCTCTGGTATTGATTCCTGAATCTCTGATAATTTTTTCTAATGCCAAATTGAAGAGTAGGCATGCCAAAGCATCGCCTTGCCTTACACCATTTTTTACCTCCATTGGTTCCGAGAAGTCATTTTGGATTTTAACTTTCTGCATGGTCTTACACAGTGTAAGTGTGGTGAGTCGTACAAGCTTGTCCGGGATATTGAATTCTCGCATAGCTTCAATGAGTCGCTTCCGGTTTACACTGTCGTAAGCAGTTTTGAAATCCACGAATAGGTGGTGGGTACCAATTCCAAATTCCCTGGTCTTTTCCAGAATCTGTCTTATGCAAAATATTTGGTCAGTTGTAGACCTGCCCCTCCTAAAGCCGCACTGGTATTCACCAATGATGTTTTCTACATAGGGGCTAAGTCTGTTAAATAGAATTTTTGAAAAGACTTTATATGCAGTGCAGAGCATGCTGATACCCCGGTAGTTTGAACATTCAAGAATGTCTCCTTTTTTGTGTATAAGACAAACAGTGCTGTGTTTCCATTCTTCCGGGAGTATCTCTTTTTCCCATACTGATGTTAGAATATTATGTATGGCCTTTAACCCATCTGGTCCTGAGTTTTTTAAGAATTCTGGTGATATCAAATCTGGGCCAGGAGCCTTGTTGTTCTTAAGTTTTTGAACTGCTTCTTCAACCTCAATCATTGAAAGAGGTGCTATACACTCTTGGTTAACGTTTGGTGAACAGGACTCTGTCTGAACGCACTCTACATTAAGTAGGTTGTCGAAGTGTTCATTCCACCTATTGAGAATGTCTGTTTTATCGCTTAAAATATCTCCATCTTTATTTCTGCAAAGGTTAGTTCTAGGTTTGAACTCTTGACGACCAAAGTTAATGCCACGAAAGAAAGCTCTGCTCTCATTAGACCCTCGGAGATGTTCGACATCCTTAAAGAGGTCTTCGTGAAAAAACTTTTTCTTCAACCTATGAACTTTCTTTTCTTCTCTTCTTGCAGTTTTGTATTTCTCTACTGATGCTCTTGAGTGTTTTTTACTGTGCATCATATTATATGCATCGTTTTTTCTTTGGGTCGCGTTGCGACATTCTGTATCAAACCAATCCTTTTTCTCAGCTCTTTTTATTTTGCCTATTACATTATCACATGTGTCCAATAGGGCTTCTTTGAAAGAAGTCCACTTTCCATCTATGCAATCAATATTTTCGATTGCTTTTTCATCAAGCTTCATAGTTAGTTGTGACTGAAAGTCATCCCTGACTCTAGGGGTCTTTAATTGTTCGCAGTCAAATTTCTCAAGACGTTTCCCATGACATTTACGTGCATTAGATAGTTTGGCCTTGATCCTGCTCATTACCATGTAATGGTCTGAGTCACGACACGAGTCTAAACACGAATTACTGTTTTTATTTTCATCATTGCTCAGCACTGGAAAATTGTGTTCCTTCTCTTTATTCAAAGGCTCAGTTTCACTTTGAGGATTGCTTATGTCTTCGTCCGACTCTGAACTAGACGCGTTGGCGCTGTTAGCGAGCTCTGCCAGTTTATTCAAATCCATTAATAACGTCAACATGTTTATTGCAATTTCGGTTTCATTGCCTTCGTACGAAAGATTTAGAATATTGGAAAGAGTTATAAGTTGGTTAAGAGTGAATTCTTTTTCAATATTTTTTAATTTATTTTGAAATTCTTCGCTGTCTAAAGTAAAATTGAAACCAGTAAAATTTCTTAATCGTTTTCTGTTTGAACGATCGCCTTCTACATCGAAAATAAATTTATGTAGAAGTCTTATTTTGTCTTTCTTAAAATTTTTCAATGCTTTGCTTACTTGCTTAATATCGTTAAGAATCATTTTTGATTAATGAGTAAAAGTCTACGTACCCCAATTGTAGTTGCAGAGATGAAATAAAAAAAAGAAACGAAAGTTTCATCACAACGCCATTCCGTTACTTACTTTCACAAGAATTAAACCATTCAGCATCCAATTTTTTCGCCAATAATTTTTTTTTTACTAGCAATTTTTTCTCAATCTAATTTCTTCACCATCAATTTGTTCTCGAAACCACTTCTGATTTTGTGGGGACGGCATGAGTGGTCGTCTTTGAAAATGAGAGACACTGTACTTTAACATATATTAAACGCTAAATTTACATAAAAATGGACGATAAACAAACACATAAATAACACCAAAATAAAAGAGTTTGTCTTCGTAAAGTTAAAAGAAAATTATCATTGCTACTCCTCTCTGGAATCCATAAGCGTCTCCTTTTTGGTTAGTTCCACAACGCGGCGCTCCCGTGTCTTTGGGAAATTCGCACGGGGTCTAACATGCAGCTTACATAATCTGGTTGGATTTCTAGCTAGATCAGCTTACAGCACAGGAACTGGCACTACATATATATATATATATATATATATATATATATATATATATATATATATATATATATATATATATATATATATATATATATATATATATGTAGTAACAGGGCTACAACCCTGTTATCAGTGTTGTATTTGGCTTGAAATAATTGCAGTCTTAAGCCATCAGACGTTCTAAACAGGTTTATTTAAATGTAGGCTGGTATTGATAACAGTCACGTCCCCACTCCTGCAAAGGAGGGGGAGTGGACAAGACTCCGGACAATTCCGAACAGCTTATTTGGATCACATCATGATGAAAAGGACACGCAAAACAATGCGTTCTTACGTTTTATACCAACATAGATTTGAAGTAAAAAGGCACATTTCGTACATTCCTTGTAACCTTACGCATTAAGGAAAATAATTTCTGCTTCCTTATATGGAATTGAAAAAGGGAACGATTCTAAAAATAACTCTTCCTATGAAATATAAATCTATTTATATTTCAATGGTATGTTTTCAGCCTTGAATTCCCAAAATAGAATCTCTCTACGCTTATTCTTTAACAAAGACATTTTTATGAAAACGAAAGAGTTTTAATTCTTTTATTAATGCAAAAGTATTTAATTTTTGTATATATATATATATATATATATATATATATATATATATATATATATATATATATATATATATATATATATATATATATATATATATATATATATATATATATATATATATATATATATATATATATATATATATATATATATATCAGGGTTTAAGCTGAGTCTAAAAATTCATTAGCAAAAAAGCTAAAATCTGAAAAAAAGTTTTAGCAAAATGCTAAAATGCCATTAGGCTTATAAAATTACTTTATATCAAACAAGTACTGTAAGTTATCTGACAAAGAATAGCTTAATGTACAAGAATATCAAAAAGAATACCTATAACAGAAAAAAAACACATTTATTATTTATCAAAACATTTTGGTTTATAATTAACAATCTTCCTTTCTTTCATGTTTGCCCATTTTACAAATGCTTCTTGAAAGTTAAATGCACTTTCAGGGCCCTCAATATTAATCATTAACAAATTGTTTACATGGTTGATTAACAACCTGTTTCGAATATTAGTTTTAATCAAATTAAGGCAGCTAAAGCCCCTTTCACAGTCAACAGTGTGCATTGGTATTGTTGCACAATACTCTATAACAGAAGTTATTAATGGGTACTGTTCAGACACATCATTGGTATATAAAAATAAAAGTAATTCATTAAATGACATGTTTTTACATCGTTGCATTAAGATGTGTTTAAATAATCCCCATTCACAAAGTAATTCAGTTTCTGTAAACTGAAAATCTTTTCTGGGAAATTCCGAAAACAAATTGAAAATGCAACGGATTTCCTTTACACCATAATGCTGTAATTCTTCCGAACTATGGGGCATCCTGCTAGGTATAAATATATTGAACATTTCGATTTTATCCAAATCTCCCAATCTATCAGTAATATTTTCAATGATACAGTTTAAAAAATTGTGCATCAAATTACGGAATCTTTCCCTCTGTTTCAGTCCATCTAAAATTATATGGCTCTGAAACTCAAATTTTTCACTTTCCTTCTTAGGCACATCATCTAAAAAACTCATATAATGAGTGCCGGTGCCATTTTTTATTTCTTCTAAACTTGAAATACAAGCCTTCACACTTGATTGAACATATTCAAAATTTAAATTAGATTTTTTAAATATGAGGCTTAATTTATTAATGTTGAACATGATATCATTCATGATGGCAGTGGTTGCTAAAAACAAAAAAGTAGTTATATTTTTTAACAGCCCTTGAGCAACAGGACGTTTGTCTTCCATTAAAACACTAACAAGAGCTTGCCAGTTGCAATCCAGAGCTGTAACTGAATTCCCCAAAGACAACCACCGAGTTGTTGATAACAACCATTTTTGTTGATCGCTATGCTTCATCTCGTTTGATCACGTTTTTTTCGTGAACGCTAGCGTCATGGTTCTTCTTGCGAAAGATATTTAGATTTTTTCTCCTTCTTGTTTGATCAAGTTTTTTTCATGGATGTTAGTGTCATGGTTTTTCGCGGAAGCTTTTTTTTTGTGAATGGAATTTAGTAAAATCCTTTAGCAAAAATGCGAAAATGCTTTGTTGAATTTTAGCATTTTTGAGGGGTCTTTTCGCATTTTGCGAAAAAAGCTACCGTAGCGGAAACCCTGATATATATATATATATATATATATATATATATATATATATATATATATATATATATATATATATATATATATATATATATATATATACAGTGAAACCTGCCAAGTTGACCACCCTTGTAAGTTGGGCACCTGCATAAGTTGACCTCAATTATCAAGAACGGAATTTTTCCTATATAATATAAAGAAGCAAAACCTTTGTAACTTGACCACTTGTCTATCTTGTATGTTGACCACTGAAATAAGTCAATTTTGTCTAAGAGTATTATGAAACTCTATTCTAAAACCCTCATAAGTTGACCAGAAAGAAAATTCAGAAAATTTTCTGTCATTTTGTTTGGTTTCACTTGTTTGGTGAAATAGTGTAAAAAGCTAATCTAAACCCTTTTGTAAGTTGACCATCAGGGGAAACTGTAAGGGGTCAGCTTTTTACCATTTCTTTCATCCGTTCATTGAAAACAGGTGTGTTAGTTGAAAAGTTGCTCTTCCTGTTGCAATAGTGAGCATTTGAATGAATGAATGCTCTGAAGTATGCTTTAATCTTTTATTTATGGTCTTTGATCTTTAAGTGTAGTTAATAAATTTTAAAGTGTTCAAATAATTTTATTTTGTTAAAGTTTTCAAATTACATGTTTTCGTGTTCTGATATTTTAAGAAATTATATTTATTAAACACTTCACATGCATAACTAACGAAATAATTTTTTAAAAAAAAAATTAGTTAAATATTAGAATTATATGTATCAAATTGAAGTTCATTCAGGTTTAAACACATTTCTTAACATATTCATTTGCATATTTTCTGAATAAAATTTTTAAGTCAAGTAAAAAAAAATTTAATATATAGCAACATGATATAGGAAACGAAAAAGTAAACAATGACCCCCCCCTATAAGTTGACCACTTGTCTAAGTTGACCACTAAAACAATGCACCACAAGTGGTCAACTTACACAAGTTTTACTGTATATATATATATATATATATATATATATATATATATATATATATATATATATATATATATATATATATATATATATATATATATATATATGTATATATATATATATATATATATATATTATCAAAACTATCATATATATTATATATATATATTATCAAAACTATATTGCAAATTTTGACTGTGAGAATAATTTTTAAAAAAATACGAGGTGCTCAATTATAAAATAATAATAGTTTAACGGTCAAAAGCTAGATTATCAAACTGAGAATTCTTATTCGTTCTTTTCATGCTATTATTAGATATATTTTTTGTCAATAACTAATAGTCCAGAAAAGGAAAAAAAAAATAGGACTCTCCTTGGAAAAAATTGACG
This sequence comes from Parasteatoda tepidariorum, assembly GCF_982258835.1. Lineage (NCBI taxonomy): Eukaryota > Metazoa > Arthropoda > Arachnida > Araneae > Theridiidae > Parasteatoda > Parasteatoda tepidariorum. The sequence goes on from NC_141762.1 coordinate 53,318,245, forward strand.
GAAAGTAGGAAATTGTTTTAATTACTTGTATCTAAATCTACTTAAAATAATTTGTTGCTTCTCCCTCTCTACTTAGAGAACTTCAAGTTTGATACCACGAAATTTCAAACATTTCGGTCATTTTTTGGTGTTTTTTAAAATAACTCAAACTTTTTTTTATCTTACGAAGGCAATTATTTTACAAAAGAAGCAAATGATATACCTAAAAGCATGATATCGTTTAAAAATTAGCGAGTAATGTGAAGTTAAAAAGAGCAATTGTTATAAAAAAAAATTCTAAAAACTCGCCAAGTAGTTTGTTCTTACTATTATTATAGTTTCTTCTATTTAACATGGTTTCTCAAAGCTCTAGGGTCAAAGAAAACAGAATAGCTTAGTTTAAATGTGTTACATTTAAAACAAAACAATGATTTAACTATATATATCATGTTTTTGTGAAGAATTATCTGTGGTTTACAAAGCCAAATGGAGGCCAAATTTCCAGCGCGAACATATATAAAAATCGTCAACTCTAGAAACGATATTGCACAGCCTTCCTTTCGCTTGCTTTCTTAAATCGTGTGAAATGAGGAAAACGAAACTTATTGAATAATCAATTAACAGGTAATAAGAATTAATAAAAATTATATCCAAAAATAGTAACAACTATACGTTTTTCTGTCCGCATTTAAAAAAAAACTGATGAAAGAATAATACACATTGTTTCTTGCAAACGATTTTTTTTAAGCGAAAGAAAAATAAAAATTCGTTTTTGTTAAGGGCATGTCAGCTCAAGACGCGCTATTTTTAGTGGTCCAAATAAATCCAATGCTCTTGCAACATTATTTAGTTGTTTCGTTTTCAAGTAAGGATCCTTATTTGTCGAAATATGTCGTTAAGTCTAGGATTCCAGTAAGATAACGAAACTAGACCCTTTTTTCCAAAAAAATAATTCTATCATATATATGGGTCATTCTCACAAAAACAGTCATTTTCATGTCCCCAGTATATTTTATGTTTGTTTTACAGCTTACGAAAAAAAAAAAAAATTCAGGGAAAGTGTCCTTCAGAATGCAAGCTAACAAAAGAATAAAAATAAAATTATAAATTATTATTTTTTATTTATTTTAGGTAACTAAAATATACCAATATGTCATTCCCTCACTTGTCCCCACTGCTGATTTAAAAAAAGAAAAAAATTGTTTCTGAAATAAAAATTTTTTTTTACAAAATTTTTTATTTCAGAATACTGAAATATAGAATTCAGAAAATCAATTTTAAATTTAATTTCTGATAAAAATATTAACACAGCACTATTTTAAACTTTGTCCCCAGTGTTTCGCGTCATTCCCTCACAACAATGTTCTTATCACCTGCAATCTTCTTAGAATAAAAATATTTTAATAAAAACTTCAGAAGTTAACAACTGGCATCATAGAACAAAATTGCAGTATGTTTCCATCTTCAATTTAAAGAAGCTCTGCTGTGGAATAAATTTGAATGAATCAAACCAGGTAAAATTTTTTACATTTGTCATTCCCTCATGTCATTTTTTAGAGTAAAATAAAATACAACTTCATCGAGAAAGTGGATAATTATATGTTGCTTTCTTGTATGAATATAATTGTATGCGATTGACTTCAGAAATTAATTAGGCCTAACTGTTATTTTTAAATTTTATTGAATTCGTCATTCCCTCACTAGTGTATAAAGTGAGGGAATGACGCTGAAGCGAGGGAATGATTCAAGATGGGTATATTATCAAATTTTTTTTTGTTTAATCGTGCCAGCCAATTTTATTTCCCAAACCTGTAAAAACTATTAAATATATAAGACTAAATTATAATAAATATTAGATATACTTAGTATGTTATCATTTTCAAACTTTAGGTAGATGTAACTTAGATAAAAACATGTATTAAAATAAAATATCATTCCCTCACTATTAGTGTCATTCCCTCACTTTTTAAATAGTGAAAATAATTAATTTACTTATTAATTAATTTGAAAAATAAATTAAAAAATTAATAAATTAATTTATTAAATCAATTTATTTATAAATTAAATTAACTAATTAATTATTATAAATTAATTAATTATAAATTAATTATTTAAAAAATTAATTAATTTAAATATTAAGTATAATTTATAGGATATATACTTTCTTTATAATGCCATTACATATTTCTATTAATATAAAAAGTTTTAGAGCTTTTTATTCAGTTTACTTTTTTGGGATTTTATGAACTGAAAAATGACAGTTTTCGTGAGAATGACCCATATAGAGATAGCACAAATTAAAATCTGTCCGACGTGTTAAACTTTTAAAACCTATTATATTGTTTTCAAAGCATCTTTGTATAATTTGATAACGGAATAAAACGGAACTAATAATATCTATTCAATGATTGTCTATATAATTAAATTTTTCTAAAGAAAAGAAAGGTTTGAAAAGTAAAATGGTTTCCAGGAGTAACCATTTCTAATAAGAAGTTACAAAAAGCTTTTAAAATTGTTTTTCAATCGAGAAAATTTGAATGCATGGTCAAGGATTAACCAAGATCGAAGATTTTTTCACCATATCGAATTAATCAGCATGTAAAAATAGTTTAACTATACATATTTTTCCTTCAAATAAAAAACTAAATGCAACATAGTAAATATTTTATTCTATAGAAAGTGGGTTTCATGGTGAAAAAATAAATTTACAAAATATGAACATAAGACAATGAGTATGAAAGAAAGTTTGGCTATGGAGATTCATAAAAGTTTCTTAAAAGCTTTCTGAAGATCATTATTTGAACATCTGATATGTTGAAAAATATCTAAAAGATAACTTGGTAGATGAAAAGATATAGACTGCTTCAGATATATGCTTTTTTTCTTATCTTTTTCTTCGGAAAAAACTTAAATCCTTATTCATGATTTTCTATATGACAATGCTAATTTACTTCATAAAGTTTAAATATTCTATGCCAATGCAAAATTACTCTTACTCTACTGCAAACTCTTTCTTAAATGGATTTAATATCTTAAGTAATTTTTTAACTTTTTCTGTTATTAACCTCATGCAATTGAGATTTATTTTTATCGAAACGTTTAATTTTATTTTGTTATAAAAATTCCTTTTTTTTGTGTGTGTGGGCATCAAATTATGTGCAATTTGAGCATCTAAAATATAATCGTTTTTCTTCAGAAGTGTTGCACCCGTATGTTCTATCAATGTCACGAATTAAAATTTACAACAGTAATGCCCATTTGAATCAACGGTGAGATTTTAAAACGGGACATGGCTCAAACTGCGCGCTTAAGAATCTCGCCACTCTTAATGAGAGAGAGAGAGAGAGAGTGAGAGAGAAACACAAATTTACAATGAATAGTATCCGAATACACTCAAAATATTTTCAAAATGGAAATAAAAACATTAGAAATGACTAATACCTGATTGTGACTAATAGACTATCTATTTAAAGTCAACACAAATAGTACTTTAAATACTATCCCAACAAATATTTTCGAAAAATTATATGCCCAAAGCGAAAAAAAGGATATAAATGAAAACAAACAAAAGGTAATTTGCAAATTAGCCAAACTTGTACTTTAGATTAAATATAAGGAAAATAGCTAGGTCCAAGGCCGGATTTACGTATAAGCTAAATAAGCTGTAGCTTGGGGCCCCGAGATGACAAGGGCCCCCAGATCCTACTTTCCCCCCTCTTTTTTTAAAGTTTTATGCGGAGCTGGGGCCCTCAGAAGCCCAAAATGCATTTTTTTTCTTTTTTACATTGTCGGACATAATAAATACAAATAAATGACTGAATAAAACAAAAAACTTCGTTGTCATTAGTAGGGAACATATCATCTTTCAAGCAATTTGAGTATTAATAAATTATTTATAAATAAGAAATTTTTTAGTTTAAAAGGTAAAAATTTTTTTTTGCCCCATGATTCGATCATCAGGCTATTTAATATCTGTTTCTAAGGATCTGAATTCCCTTTTATTTTACTGTAAAATTGTACACATGATATATTTAATGCTTTCATGTGAAATGCAGCTGTTTTAGATGGCATTTTAAAATATCTAAAAAAAGGACAGAAATTGTCAGTTCAAAAGAAAAATTAACTAATACTTTTGAATAAGAATTTAAATAACTACACACGTTTGTTTTGCTATCTCATTCTATATAGCATTATTTAGAGTAGACAGTTGCGCGTGGGTGTGATGATGACGTAATAAAAGAGGCATACAAAAAAAGCAAATTTCATTTCAGTTAAAATCCTCAATATTATATTTTTAAACTACTCGAAAATGTAGTAAAAGAGGTATACAAATTAACTGTCGCAAACAAATTAATATTAAGTAAGAACGAAACAAAAATGATACCGAAATATGCTGAATCACTAATGAGACCGGGATGAAAGACATCGAAACCTATTTGATTGAATAGTATAACTAGAAGGTGTTTCTAAAATTCTGAAATCTATCAGGCTTTAATATTTATTTTTCTGTCACAAACTTTATCAGTAAATAAAAATAATAAATTCGTTAGATTTCAATATTGGTTCTGTTTTTTCGTTGATTAAGTGTTAAACATTAACAAATATTTGTCTTTTAAAACATTTCATTCTATAATAAGATAATTATTCTACAATTGTTATTATCAAAAACTAATTGCTAATTGATATAAAGCTTTAGTGTGTTCCATTGATATGTTGAATGCTCGTTTTGGCTGGATGCCCGGGACTGTTGCTCTTTCACATCCTAGCCACTCTACACCATCAAGAGCAGAGCTGATACTTTAAACCCGTATAACATTTATTCTCTCTGATATTTAATAGACCCTTTAATAAATCCTTAAAAATATGAGCCAAAAATTTACATAAATAATGACAATTTTTTTTCTTGCACTAAAATTTAACGAATGTACTTTAAATAATTAAAAAGAAAGCAAAAATAATGAAGAAATATTTTCAATATAAACATCAATTAAATAATATCAGCTTACGTAATGTTCTTTTTATTTTTACAAACAGTATTAATATAACGGCCCTCACCAGCTCCAGGAACTGCTGGATTCGGTTCAAAATGACAAGGCCAAGGAGTTGAATATTAGTAGTCGTAAACACGAAATTGGGTCGGTTGTGCAATGACTGTTATAAAATAAACTAATACATTTGGCCGGGATAGCCTGGTTGATAGGTGGTTGGACTCGTGTTCGTGAGAATGGGAATTTGAAACCAGCCGGCAGAAGAATACCCATGTATAAAATGGTGACTGGTGCATGTTAAATCTGTAGGGGTCACAAAGTCCTCCAAGTTCTCATAACAAATGAATGCCTCTGGATACTAATCTAACAGTTCCCTTGTCTTCTGGATTGGGTTCAAAATGACATGGCCACGGAGTTGAATATTAGTAGTCGTAAACACGAAATTGGGTCGGTTGTGCAATGACTGTTATAAAATAAACTAATACATTTGGCCGGGATAGCCTGGTTGATAGGTGGTTGGACTCGTGTTCGTGAGAATGGGAATTTGAAACCAGCCGGCAGAAGAATACCCATGTATAAAATGGTGACTGGTGCATGTTAAATCTGTAGGGGTCACAAAGTCCTCCAAGTTCTCATAACAAATGAATGCCTCTGGATACTAATCTAACAGTTCCCTTGTCTTCTGGATTGGGTTCAAAATGACATGGCCACGGAGTTGAATATTAGTAGTCGTAAACACGAAATTGGGTCGGTTGTGCAATGACTGTTATAAAATAAACTAATACATTTGGCCGGGATAGCCTGGTTGATAGGTGGTTGGACTCGTGTTCGTGAGAATGGGAATTTGAAACCAGCCGGCAGAAGAATACCCATGTATAAAATGGTGACTGGTGCATGTTAAATCTGTAGGGGTCACAAAGTCCTCCAAGTTCTCATAACAAATGAATGCCTCTGGATACTAATCTAACAGTTCCCTTGTCTTCTGGATTGGGTTCAAAATGACATGGCCACGGAGTTGAATATTAGTAGTCGTAAACACGAAATTGGGTCGGTTGTGCAATGACTGTTATAAAATAAACTAATACATTTGGCCGGGATAGCCTGGTTGATAGGTGGTTGGACTCGTGTTCGTGAGAATGGGAATTTGAAACCAGCCGGCAGAAGAATACCCATGTATAAAATGGTGACTGGTGCATGTTAAATCTGTAGGGGTCACAAAGTCCTCCAAGTTCTCATAACAAATGAATGCCTCTGGATACTAATCTAACAGTTCCCTTGTCTTCTGGATTGGGTTCAAAATGACATGGCCACGGAGTTGAATATTAGTAGTCGCAAACTCGAAATTGGGTCGACTGTGCAATGACTGTTATAAAATAAACTAATAAATTTGGCCGGGATAGCCTGGTTGATAGGGCGTGAACTCAAAATTGAATCGGTTGTTCAACGGCGGTCATAAAAAAAATAAAACTAATAATCAAATTGTATTTTCTTGTTTTCTTTCTAACTCTTTGCATATTTTCTACGCACATTCAAAATTTCATAGATTTTGTAGCGTAAAGAGAAAAACAATTGAGAAACAATTGAACAATTGAGAAACAATAACAATTGAGAAAAAAATTCGCGAAAAAATCATTAAAAATTACAAATAAAATATATTCAAAATGAATCTAAAAAAAACCTAATATATAATAAAACTAAATATATAGTGGCCCAGCAAGAAAATTTTTTACTCTGTGCTTAAAATGTGTTTCTTTTGTAACTTTTTCCCCTCGATCAAAAAGTATGTGCAATAAAAGAAAGGATCTACATAATAGTCTCATCACAATTAATATATTTAACAATAAAGAAATATTATTAAATTTTTTAATAATATAATGTTAATACTCAACAATAAAAAATTGTGACAGTTTACTATAGATGTATAGAAATGGAATTGAACTTATAAGGGCCCCCATCATTTTCAGTAGCTTAGGGCCCCACCAAGCTTAAATCCGGCCCTGGCTAGGTCAGTCAAATTTTAAAAACTGATTTACCATATACCATACTAAATTTGGCAGCTTGCTTTGAATTTCAATTAGTGATTAATTGTGTTAAACAGGTTGTAATGCAATATATGAGAAGACTGATCACCCTTTCTGATTATAAAAGCAACTTATCCTTACGCATTTCTCCTAAATTTCTGGTTAATGTTTACAATTATAATACCAAAAAAGAAAGAAAGAAAGGAAAAGAAAGAAAAAAATGTTAAATATAAGAACAACAAAATAATGAAAATTTCAAAGAACCTAATATTTTGGATATAAAAAAATGAGAATAACAAGAATGTAAACAAAGTGAATTTAAAGAAAAACAAAGTAAAATATGGACTAACAAAATAAAGATTTAAATAGCAAAATTGAAAATATTCTTGAATTTTCTAATATTCTTGAGACTGAAAGGGATAATGGTGTACAGCATTACCAAAATCATGTTGACAGAAATGTGCAAATCCAGGAAGAAAAGAAAATTCCCAACTTTAGGAAATTTTTGCGAAATATATATATATATATATATATATATATATATATATATATATATATATATATATATATATATATATATATATATATATATATATATATATATATATATATATATATATATATGTGTGTGTGTGTGCACAGTCCAGTCATATTAATGTGACCACCTGTCAAAAGCCAGAATAACCACCTTTGGCAGAGTGGACCGCTGCGAGACGTGCAAGAAGAGAGTCAGATAAGTTTCTGAAGGTGTTCACTGGAATGTTGAGCCATGCCGACTCCAGTGCCATAGCCAGCTGCGCTAGATTACGTGGTTGAGGATGTGTGGCGCGAGCAACCCGATAGAGGTGGTCCCACAGATTCTCGATTGAGTTTAAATCCGGTGATTTTGCTGGCCAGGGAAGTACGGTAAACTCATCCTTGTGCTCTTCGTACCACGCACATACACTGTGATCCGTATGACACCTCGCCTTATCCCGCTGGTAGATGCCATCATTATAAGGAAAAATCATTCGCATGTAGGGGTGGACATGGTCCGCAAGGGCAGATGCGTACGTTTTTGCATTACGATAAATCGCTACGTTTTTGCATTAGGCCAACGCTTGAAATGCTTTCCGATGCCCTAGGACAGTGTTCCCCAACCCCCGGTCCGGTACCGGTCCGTGGATCAAATGTTACCGGGCCTGCCCATTTCATTGAAACTGAATTTAAATACCTAGGTTTATACCCCAAAATAAAAGTAAATCCCAGATTAAAAATAGTTCCTTTAAAATTTTATTTATTTTAAAAAAAGACGCCGCCGAAGGTAGTGACATAAATTTTTTAATGTTTTAAAAAGTAAAAAAGAAAGAAAAAGAAAATCACTGCAACTATTTTCTCTCAATCAGTTTTAATAAAAAAAAATCAATCATTATAACAATAAATATCATAAATAAAACACGAAAGCGCGGCGCGAAACTTATATTAGAACTCATGAGGAACTTCGTCTTCTCTCTCGATCGTGACTAAATGATTTAAGTAAGTATTATACACTTTATATGTATTTTTTGATGTAACCATTTATTTTGATGGCATGTTTAAATACAATTAAATTAAAATTAATAAATCAAAATAATCTAAAATATAAACAATCTACGCCCCCCTCCCCCACCCAGCGGGCCGCGGTAAAATTATCAAACGTTGACAGGTCCGCGGTGATAAAAAGTTAGAGGAACACTGCCCTAGGACATCCTTTATACACACTCTACTGTAATAGGCTGCCACCTGCCTTCTTTGATTGGTTATTTCACGTTGATGTTGAAGGTAGGTGGTGGTCACATTGATGTGACTAATGTTTGATATATATATATATATATATATATATATATATATATATATATATATATATATATATATATATATATAAGTTCAAAATGAAGAATAAAACAAAGAAAAATTAAAGACATATGAAAAAAAGGGGGTGGGAAATAATAAGTAAAAAAATAACAAACAGCATTTTATTAAAAAAAAATAAAAAAAAAAATAAAAATAAAAATAAAAAGTGAAATGTTAATTAAAAAACCGGAAAAAAAAAGATATAATCTTTTCTTCAGCCCACACGATTATATCCGCAAAACAGAGTGCTTTCTGATATTGTATCAATAAAGCCAAAGCAAAATATATTAATACAATAGTGTGAGGAGCACTCAAAAAATTTTTTATAAAAAACTACATAAAAATAGATTATAAAAAGTAAAAATAACATGTAGAAACAGATCATAAAATAAAATAAAAAGTAAAAACATTAAAAAGGGGGGACTATAAAGCGAGTAGCAAAATCATAACAACTTACTTGGACGGATATTTTTCAAGAATGATTTAAAAATGTTTTTGCAGAAAGATTGCCAGATTACAAAATATGAAAACAAAAGATGAAAACAAAAGCGCAAATAGAGTGTAACAAGAGGGTTTTAAAGTGTTGTTCTTACTGCACTGCTGAAGTGATTTGTCATTTTGAATTTTGATTTGTTAGTTACCAAGGATGGGCCCGAAATGGATGTGCGCAAGGTAATATTATACTGGATAATTTCAAAAATTGATATATATATATATATATATATATATATATATATATATATATATATATATATATATATATATATATATATATATATATATATATATATATATATATATATATATATATATATATATATATATATGTATATATATATATATATCAAATATTTTGCTATTGACGCAGCAAATAAAAATGGTAAATAATAAACAAATGTAATACTTTAAATAATATTGTGGTTTAATAATATAATTAATTTTATATTAAATTTAATGGTTTTTCTAAATTTAATGTAAAATTAAATTAGTAGAAAAATCTACCGAATATGACCTAACAATACACATGGTTCAGTGGAACATGTTCCCTTTTTTCTGGAAGATCCGACCATTCAAATTTTCTTCAAATTCAGTGTTTACCCATTGATATGGGCGAGGGTAGTTTTTTTCCCTGTTTGAGGTAAATACCACAAATAGATAAATTTTTTTATAAAGATACGATGAAGACACCTTAGGAGACGGACGTGCCTTGCGAGTTCTCCGAGCCGGGGGCTCGGTCGCCAGTCAGCGGGATGACCAACGATGTGTTCCGGCCAGCCAGTCGTCACCACCTCCCTGCCTTAGCGATGATCTCTTCCTCTCTTCGTGAGCGTTTGATGCAGGCCTGATGACTGCAGTTCTTCTGCGACGTCGATCACTGATCAATGTTTGAAAGACAGAACATCAAGATGAAATAGTTTTCAAATCCAGCCAACGTGAACACACCGTGTAAGCGGCAGTAGTAACTTGTTTAGTCTCGACGTACGTGAACGTGATGATTGCATTGACCTTTCGTTAGTAGCATTTAGGCCTGTCCGACATGTTAATGGCGGTCATTTGCAATTGAAACCGACTGGTCGAAGCATGTTTCGCAAGTAGGAGTCTGGCTTTACTAACATCTATTGTCCCTCGGGTCCTCGCCAGTTTAGTTACTAGCGGAGACTGGAGATGTTAATTATGAATTCGAGATAAGTAATCTTAAAAACAGCGGGATGTTTTCCTCAAGCAAAGCACAGTAGACTTCATTTTTGTTGATTACTCTCAACTCTTTTTCAAGTCACCACAGCTTTTCTGCACCATGGCAATGTGCCATTTTCTCCCCGCTTCAACTTTAGCATTATGCTTATCACCACAAGGCTTCACCTCATCGATCCTTACTTCATGATGAAGGGGTAAAGCGCCATCTTGGCCTCAGGGACCCCGACCAACCAACAAGACCAGACCAGGATCTTCCAGTATAACATTGTTGAGATTTAGGACTGTTTTCCTCCTTTTGGGGAATACAGCCCCTTATCCAGCAAAAATGCCCCTAAAAATACTGAAGTCTTAAACTTCAGTATAACGACCACTAGGTCATTTTTGAAAAATTTTGTTCTCTAACAAAATAAACAATACTGAAGTCAAAACTTCGGATTTAAATTTTTTTTTAAACAAAAAAGTGCCAACTTGTGTTTTCATATCTCATATCACTTGTATTTTCATATTTTTATCTTTTATGTTTTTGAATATTTGCATTTCTAGAAATGTTTATAAAATTTTTTCATTTCGATTGAAGAGTTTTTTTTAAATTGTGTGATTATGAGGAATAATACTACTTGGTAAATAACTTTATTGTAATCTTCGAACAAGGAACTTTAAACTGGCAAAGAGTCAAAAAAAGCATTAAAACATTTTAATTAAAAAGTAGGCCTACTTTTCTACACTTCTTTAGCAGGGAATTATGTGTTAAATTAGTAACAGTGCACAGTGGGCCAGAAGACCATGATCTTTGGCCAAAAGTCAAAAATTAAATTTCAACTAAAATATGTTTAGGCAGCTTTAATATCGCCCAAATTCATGATCATTCCAAACATTATAATTTACTTTTTGAACCGACGAGAGTGCAATGTAGTGAAAAATATGTTAATTTTCTTTTTTTTAAATTTAACTTTTAAATTTATATTTCAGAAATATATATAGGAATTTCACCTTTCTGTTACATTTTTATCAAAGTAATTAGTCTGAAATTATAGTACAATTTTTCAATTTGTTGGATTAGTTAATACTCTTGACAAACTTATAGTTTATATCTAATCATTTGTCATTTTACAATGTTTGAATCACTTTCGAAACTTATCTCCAAAAAGTTCCACGAGGTAATTAGCTAAACTTTTTTGGTTGTCTCCTTTGATGTTTCTTCTTTCGAAAAAACCTGCCCCATTTTGCCCATATTGCAAAGGTGGACTAAATGTACCGAAAAACAAAAATTATGTTTTTTTTTTCCATCATGTTTTCGCGTTATTTTCTAATTAATTCGTGTTATCTTGTAATATTACTTCGGAAATATAATTCGCTTTTCATTTTTAATATAAAATTACGAAAATTATTATATTTTCATTTCTATATTTAATTATTTAAACGTACTATATATATATATATATATATATATATATATATATATATATATATATATATATATTTGGCTCGCCATATTTCAGCCACCATCTTGTTTTTTTGTTAGTATTTTTAGCGTACTTCAAAATTTCAACTATGAATTCAATTTACCTGCACATGAAAGCCCTAAATAAAAAACCCCAAATTTTGAAACAAATTTTATCGAAATACTAATTTTGGCCACGAAACCTTGGATGCTGGCCCACTGTGCAGTGTGTTAAATTTTATCTTGTTTATTTAAATGTGTTTTTTGTAATGCATACTATTTTTATATATTGAATGTAATGTGAGATTGCGAATTTTATTCTTTTCATTTTGATTGCGCTTCGATCATAGAGAAAGTTTTGCAAATAAATAATATTTAAAAAAAAAAATTTCAGATGGTAATTAAAAATTTTCGGGGAGGGGGGATGTAACATAAAAAGCTTCAATTAATCTTTTTATGTTATCCTTTTCTTAATTTATTATTTACAACGAAACGCTTTCTCTCACTTTTAAATTCACTTCCTGTCCTTCAATCTATTTTTGGTTCAAACATGCATTAATTAAAAGTAAGACATTTTCCCCTTAGCTCTTTGTGGGAATCGCGCGACCTATTTAAAAAACCAATTACAATTACTAAGATTTCCCTTATTCCCTAAAACGAGACATCTTATGGATTTTCTCTGCAAGATTTTCCCTAACTTTTATGGAGCAGCACGACGATTTTGCGTCACTCTCTCTCATTCCCATCATCACATAATGATTTAATAAAACTAATCTGCTCTTCTTAAAATCATGTGCCTGTTTGTTCTGCTCACACGACTGCCACCGTTTGATATATATATATATTTGTACAAATTAGAACTCGTTGAATATATTTTGTTACATTTATGTTTCACACTTTCCATTCTATATTGTGACAGCAAAGAACACAAAATATTTAACATCAAGTAATCTAAATATGCATGCTTTAGAAAGGAATGTTTATAATTTCGTTTAAAACGAAGCAAATTCAACAAGGAGTGAAAAGAATGCAAAAAATCCTCAGTGATTTCCGCCTTCTCCCTAGAATCTCTTGCCACCCTTGAGGAGTAGTGGAGGCGAACAATAAGCACCCATTATAGGCCTCACATTTTTTTAGACGATCATGATTTTCGAGAACTTGTCCCACTTCCATGTACTGCTAATGCAGTAGGTAGCGAGACTGTTTCAAACAATTTCACTTTATTAAAGGAACGATTTCGAAGAAAGAAATATATCTAATAAATTTATTTCAGAGTATTTAGTGGTACAACAAAAAAAAAAAAAAAAAAAAAAAATTTTTAAAATTTTAATAGACAAATAAAGTTTAAATCTAATAAGGATGCGATGTGAAAGCTGGATTAAGGTTATTTCGATACATTTTAATACATATTAATGCGAATTTTTAAAAAAATATAAACGCTTTATGATGAAAATGGTGTTTGTCACAAGGTGTCGCGGAACTTTTTTCCGAGTAGGTTTACCTAGCTGGCTGCACGAGAATTAATCTCCGAATGACGTTGATGCTACCACTAGGAATGTCGGGTCTTCTAAAAAATTACACTACTTCAACAAAAATTTAAAAAAAAAGTTAAAAAATAATAAATGGCAACAGCAAAAAACGAAAACATATGTAAATAAACCATGAACCAATCACATAATGGAAAACAAAAGTTGCAGTAACCTGAAGGTGACGTCATTGAAAGCAAGGACTGCAAATTATATAATAGTAACTAGAAATGGGATTTCAGCAAAATTGAGCGAAATTTATCGCCAAACCAAGAGCTTTCCGATTCTACACTGGAGCCTAATAAATAGATGAATAAGTAAATAAGATATTCAAATTGTTCAAACTATTAAAATTTTAACTACTTCTAGAATTCATTATTTTATATTTCTCTCATGCAAGTTTTACAAGATATTATCATTTATTACCATACACACAATGCTATTCAAAGTTAGGAATAGCGAATTAAGCTGTGAGAAAAAAAGTAGGCGTTACTATTTACCGGAACCAGTTCTCAAAGACGCCTCTATTTTAATACAATTAAACACTGATATAAATGCTTGCGCAGACGATATACAGGATTCGATGAAAATATAAAAACTTATATACTTTATGTATACGATTCTTCTTTTAGCAGCAAAATATCATACATAAAACTTTTAATAATAATAAAAAAGCAAGAAAGAAAAAAAAAGAGAAGATCAAATGTCCAAAAATAAATATTAGGAAACCATTTCCTGGACAGTGTTAAGGTATCCAACAGTTTGGTAACTTTATTTTCAAAAAGTTTTAATTGAAGCTTTAATTTTATCTTTGGCAAGGAGTTATGGAATTGCTATATATTAAAGCTTAAAAATTTATAAAATATTTGTCATATATATTAATATTTCTTTACATTTTATGCGTGATTACCTGTGATTTGAACTACAAACTTAAAGAAATTTCGAACAGGTAAAGTGGAACAAAATATATCGTTTAATACTCAATTTTTAAAGAAAAATTCTAACTACTCTTACTTATTAAAGCTTGACAAAAATAATTCGCTCTCAGACCTTATTTTTTTTCCCTAAACATTTCTAATATTATACAAAATTTCAAAGAATTCTATAAAAAGCTGTTTTGTAATGTGCGTTACTGTAAAGAAATTTACTCAAAATTAACGTTCTTCAGAAAATGCATTTAAAATGCAAGAAAATTTAGAAATGTAAGAAAATTCAGATGCAAAAAAATAATAATTCAAATTAATTTTTGAAATTGAAAAAAAAAAAATTTCTGAAAATGAATTTCATATGTCTTAAAAATATAATTTATTCCAATAAAAATGGTTACCAGCAACCCGAATTTTACAGCCCCCCAAGTGGTTGTAAATATACTCCAAAATGTGTTAAATGCGGACAATCTCATCTAACAAGTGATTACCAGAAAAAAAATGAAAAAAAAAAAAAACGATGAACCCCCTAACTGTTCAAGTTGCGGTGCTGACCATCCCGCTAATCTCGGGAGATGCCCGAAATTTTCTGCTTAAATAAAAAAAAAAAAAAAAACGAAGTTAAACAAGCAAGAAATAATACTTTTCAGAAACAGTGTATGCACGCATTATACGCCCTTATGCTGCTACTGTAGAAAGTAATGGACAAAAAGTAATGGACAAAAAATTGTTTAAATGTTAAATTCTTCAGTGAAGAAATTCGATGCAATAATGGCAACAACAAAGATGTTTTTTAAAATAAATATTAAGAAACATTAAAATATCGCCCTTCACAGATGACGCTTAATTCATATGTATCCCTGACGGTAATATGTTCTACTGGTATTATGTTAAATGGCGAATTTTTAATGAGAATTCTACAAGGGGTTTTCAGTAGTTTCAGAAAATATTTTCTCCAGTGGTAGCTAAGATATTGTATTAATAATTTAATGAATTAGAATTAGAAGAACTTTTTTTCACCACTACTTATAAATATTTAAAGGTCAGCTCGAGAAATGGTCATGCTCCAAAATCCTTATGAAGTTCTAATGTGTATTTATTTCTTAAAAATTCGGTTTTAAAAGGCTGCCACTGGCAAATATGTATAAACTCGAAAGTTGAAGGGTTATGTAATAAGTACCAAATATACTTATATAGGTATAAAATATTATATTGATATATTTGGTGATTCTTAAAACTGCCCCAATCAGTTTAAGTACCTATACATTAGAATTAAGTGTTTTACTGCCCCTCGAAAGGGATATGTACCTGAAAAAATCAGTTAATAATGGTAAATTTTAACTATCATGAATCGGCCGCGAACAATAGCATCATGTCAGGAAATGCTGAATACATTTTATCTTTATGAATTATGAATTACAAACAAAGAGTTCTTCTTACTTCAATAACGTAAAGCCACCAAAGATTGCAACATATAACATTAAATAAAAAATATTGAAATTGATTTAGCTATATTAATTCAAAAACTTAGTGGAAGAAACAGGTAAGTACCATTTTGAGAACGGAAAAGGAGCACATGTATCCGAACACACGTATAAGAATGAATGTCTGTGTGTGGGTGTGTCCTTTATAGAATCTTAAATCATCCCACCGAAATCAATGAAACTTGGCATACAGATAGTTTGAAGCAATAGGAAGGTCACTGTATACATTAGAACATTCTATGAAACGACTAATCGTTCCAACCGGATGAACGAAAAACGCAATGGAATTTTCAGATTGGTTAGACGTTAGTCATTGTCTTAAATTTCACTACAGATAATTCAGTTTTTCACATATTTTAAGAATAACATCAGTGATAATATCTAGCTTATAGCTCTATTTGATAAAAAAAAAATTATATATTGCACGTATTTAAATATTGAATTATTTTATATTCGCCATATCAAATAAATTCAATGATGTTGCAACACACGAGGACTACGTCACTAAATTTATACTCTTAAAGTTGTCTGATACCAAGCACTTTTTTCTTATTCATATTTCTTTTAAAATGCTTTTTAAAAAGCTACTTATTTAAAATCAACGGTAATTAAATAGAAAAAAATATTTATGTATTTAAAGGCAAAATTAATGGGAATGTTGTATTTATTTGTTTAGATGAAACGTAAAAAATTGCCACATTATTATTGACGCCAATGATGTTGCTCAAATAGTTAAGCAATGGATCAGTGGCGTACGCAAGGGAGGGGTTTAGGGGTTTAAACACCCCCCCCCTTGAGCTCAGATAAAATGGCAAAAATAAAAATTTTAGTAGAAATTATGCGGGCTATTATTTTTTAAGACTATATATTTTTATTTGCCTTATGCCTACTTTTTTTTCTCACTTTATTTCTCAGAATACTGAAAAAACATTTACTATAATAGGGTTGTATTTTTCTTTTGAAACCAAATTCACGTGTTACTGTTACGGACTGGTTCCTTTTTGTTCTGCCAGTCGCGATAGTTTTCGAGACTGTCATTCGCAAGGTCTTTAAGCGATGATTCTGGAATCCTAGACGTTCTGTTGTCTTTGAGACAATTCGAGAATTTTGGAGATGCGGTAAAAAATTACATAAAAGGGGGAACGGAGTACAGTGGAGTTAGTTAGTCAGACAAAGAGTTATTTCTGCCGTTTGTCTTTCCGAGCTTGTCGCTAAATCTGTTTTGTTTTGTCTTCACAAAAATTCATTCAAAAGTTATTCTTATGAAATTCTTAAAAAGTTCATTCAATCGCCGAACCCGTCGTCGCCACTATTTCGACTAGTGAAAAAATCAGTAACAATACCATTGGAGATACTGTGCTCGTTGAAGTTATTCATTCCAGCTCGAAACTTTGAAATCGTAGCATAGCGGATATTTCTGTGTAAATATATATATATATATATATATATATATATATATATATATATATATATATATATATATATATATATATATATATATATATATATATGCAAAAATTTAATGCAAAAATTTAACATTTTTAATTATTTTGAGAAAAAATCACGACCTGAAATTAGTAAGGTGATAGCATCTAGTACCAATATAAGTTTTTCTGTTGTACAGAAATGTGATATTTCCGTTGAAGAAAACGTTTCTAGCATAACAAAATCTGATGAATGTGAAAGTGGCCCTCAAATTGTTACTTCCCACCCATATGACATTGGAGTGTTTTCAGAAGATATTACTTTATGTTCTTAAATTTAAAAAAATCAAATCAAAATTTAACTAAACAATGTTGTCAAAATAAAAAGTCAAAACTGTCTAAATTAGGGAAATAATAGTGCTTTATTACATACTCGAATTTCTTTTTGTAAATTATGTTTCAGAAAATTATGAACACCTCCCTTGAAAAAATTCTGGGTACGCCACTGCAATGGATAACTTTCTGAACTAAAGATTTTACTTACCACTGAAATGTAACTGTTATATAGAGTAGAAATACGGCTTGCTGAAAGCGCCATTTTCTATTAAAAAACTTAACGCGAGTTTATGTTCGATATTTCAATTTGTTCAAAATTTAAACAACGTAATTTGATTTAAATATTCATTATCCATTGTTTTAAAAAATGTGTCTATCTCGTAAACGTCATTTCGTGCTTGTCTTGATGTCAAAAGTAAAATTTTTTTTTATAAATGAAATAATAAAAATAAGAGAACTGCTCCAGAGATTTATTCTTAAAAACAGCTTAATTCATAATCATTCGAACATTTCTCTTTCTTATTTGCATAGCATCTCTTGCTTACACATAATCTTCTTTCAAAAGACATGCTTATCTTTGAATCCAGGGTCATAATGCGTAAATACGTTGAAGCTCAAATGGCCAAGCAATCGATAAATTTCTGAACTGAAGATTTTATATAAATTGTTACTGAAATCTTTTGAAATAAAAGAGAAATTTCTGTGTCTGAACGATGTTCTCACCACTGAAATGTAACTAGTATAGAATCGAAATTTGACAAGCTAAGAGCGCCATTTGTAATTAAAAACTTAAGGCGAGTTTATTTTCGATATTCCAATTTGTTCAAAACTTAAACAACGTAATTTGACTTAAATATTCATTATCTACTATTTAAATTTTTTTTATCAATCTCATGATCATCATTTCATGTCTTGATGTCAAATGTAACGACAAAATAAATTAGATAAATAAAATAATAAAAATAAGAGAAAATATCAGATGTTCCGAGATTTAAATCGTAAAATTTATTTAGAATTTTTTTCCGTAAATTTGATACTTTTTTTAAAAAAAAATGATAATTTTGTTTCTAAAATATGCAATTTTTATAATTATTTAGGAAAATTAATTAATATTTTAATGGTAAGAAAATGAGCGATTACTTGAATTTGAAAAATAATCAACTATACTTAAATATTTAAACTTTCGGAATATAGGACATATAATAGAATGTGTGACACAATAAGGAGTAATTTTGCTTATAAACAATTCATGTACAACAGCTTTAGATTGTACAATAATTAAATTGTTAAATGTTTCAGGAGAGACAATAACTATTAGCAATTTAACTGTTGTAGAATATAAGATTATCGTTATACATAGTTTATTTATAAGAAAAATTACTACTTATTCCGTCACAATATGTCATGTATTCTTAAGTTTAAATATTTAAGTACAGTTGATTACTTTTCAAATTCGTACATTTTCTTACCATTAACCTATTACCAAAATGTTCTTAAATTATTATAATAATTACATAATTATTTTATAAACAAAATGATGATATTTTTTAAAGTATCGAATTTTCAGAAAAAAAACTAAGATGAATGAGAGGCCACCGCGGGGGTTGGTGAGAGGAGAGAGCATACGGTGGAGCCTCTTAGTGTTTATAAATTAATTCAACAAACTCTAGTAATATTTAAATATTTTGAAGGAATTATCTATAGGATAACTTGAAAGAAAAAATTAACTATGTGGTTTGATAATTCCGCCCACAATCGATGGGTAGGTCGTGATTTTTTCCAATTAAAGTCTGATGTTTATTGATTCGACCAGCTCTTATAAATGTAAAGCTCGTGTACCTCTTTCATCTTCTATCTAAAGCATTTTTATTTCACACTTTCAAAAACTAAATTAGAACATTTCTTTTTTTTGAAGCGAATGAAGTAAAATAACTTGAAATGTTGCAATATTTTTTATTTTTTTCTTCCTAAAAGCCATAATCTAGTATTTAAACCTGTACAAGTATATTAAAAATCAAATGATTAATTAATTTGAAAATGGCTGTCAAGTTTTCGAAAAAAATCCAATTTGCATGCCTAGATAATATCTCTTTATAAAAAATCGCAAGTGTTGCCGCTGTTATTTTTATGGGTGTTGAACTTTTCTTTTGCTCCGTTGCCATTCTGGATTTTGCTATCACCAATATTAAAATACCGATGAGCAACTCGGTTATTAATGAAATAACCTCAGACCATAGACCTGTTCTCTTAAATGCTGGCATATCTGCAATTCACACGCCCAAGTTGATTAAAACCACAAACTGGGACTTTTTTTAAAATATCCTTACTACCAAACCGCCTCCCAATCTAGACTTAAACAACCCAAATGACATCAACAATCAAATCACTAGCATTGAGAACATCATCACTGGCGCATACGAGGAAGCTTCCATAGAAAAAGAATATAAAATTAATTTTCTCACACTGCCTCAGGAAATTAGAAACCTAGTGAAAACTAGAAATTGGTGTAGGAAAAAATTCAAAGGACTCTGTGACCTGCATTATAAAACAGAGATGCTCGAACGAAATAAAATCATTCACAAAGAGACTAGAAAGCATAAAAAATTACAGTGGAGTGACAAGATCAAAAATCTAACAACTGAAAACAATTCAGTCTGGAAAATGGCCAAGGCCCTCAGAACTGACCGTGCTAACACTGACAAGGCAGAAGCCTTTGCCACATATATGGCTAAACAATTCTGCCTTAATGTTGATTATGATATCGGAACACATAATATTGTCAATACCACTGTCTCGGACTTCCTAGTCTCTAACTCCCAACTCACCCCTATTGAACCTACCAATAATTATGAAGTACAAAATATTATCAAGAAACTAAAATCAAAGAAGGCACCAGGTGCTGACAATATAAAAAATAAAATGGTTAAACTTTTACCAAATACTTACATCTCTACCTTAACAGATATTTACAATGCATGTCTGCGCTTAAATTATTTTCCCACAAACTGGAAGAATGCAACCATTATTCTGATTCCCAAAGCAAATAAGAACCTAACCTTACCCGAGAGCTTTAGACCAATCAGCCTGCTGTGTATTTTTTGCAGAATTCTAGAACGTATACTTTATAACAGAATAAAACCTTTTCTAGGCTGTCTGCCTAATGAGCAGTACGGTTTCAGAAAAAACTTATATACCACCAAACAACTCCTACGAATCATTGATTTCATTGGTAAAGGCCTGCACAACAAACAGACAACTGCATTTCTCATGCTCGATATCAGCAAAGCATTCGATCGTGTTTGGCATGCTGGTATCGGGCACAAACTAATTAATTTAAACTTTACCTGTGGCATTGTAAAAATAATACATAACTACTTATCAAACCGTACCTTTAATATTAATCTATATCGTGTTGTTTCATCCAGGAGAAAAATAAATGCTGGTGTTCCCCAAAGGAGCATTCTGGGATCGATACTTTTCATTATTTATACCCACGATTTCCCCATATTTCTCGACGATCACAACAGTATCACGACGTTTTACGCTGACGATACTGGAATATTGCAGAAATCTCTCAAACCAGATAACGCACTTCAAAAACTACAGAACAAGTTATATGATGTTGAAAACTGGTGCCTAAATTGGAAGTTCAAACTAAATACTAGTAAATCGCAACTGTTAATAATACAAAAGAATAGAAAGTCCTACTCTAATAAATACCAACTAGTTCTCTTCAACAGCACCATACCCATTGTTGATAAAGCTATATATTTAGGCTTAACCATTAATTAAAAAACTCACATGGACTGATCAAGTAAAAAACATTTAAAATAAAGTATACGCAGCAACCAACAAACTTCAAACACTTTTCCATAACCGACACCTTAGTTTAAAACTGAAAAAACTCCTGTATACCTCTATGATACGTCCTATCATGACGTACGCCTCTACTGCCTGGTGCAACGTCTCCAAAAAAAGTTTGTCCTTTTCGAGGCATTTTGCTGCAATATATTTAATTAGCCAGAGTAACGAAAGATATAATAGCCGAGGATAAAGCGAAGTAGGCGACTGTCAAAGAATTCGCTGTTTGCGTTTGTCACGCGTTAAGGGTTGTCTCAATTTCAAGCGTGGAAATGCTGCCCATTGGCAAAATGGTTTTTGCTTAATTTTTTTTTTGGAAAAGAAACTTTATTGTGTTTTCATCTTGGACATCTTTAACTGCTAATCCTGAACTACTCGGTACACAATTTCGCAGACATATTTAAATGCAGCTCAGACACATTCTGTGAAAATGCTTTTCATGACTGAATAAACATTGAACAGCCAATCGAGATCAATATTAACATTTTCGGATTGGCACAATGGTGTTTGATGGAGATTGTAAGCTGCATTATACACCCGTTTCGGATTCTCAAGTTAATACATAAAATATGAATTGAAAGCTAGACTTTTTTTCAATTTTACACAAACAGTGAATGAATAGTTTATATTGTGCGTAAGACAGTCTATAATCTTGTGCAATTATTGGGTTCGTTGACAATGGATCCTTTTATCCCTAACCCCTGATGATTTCGAAGTTCTCGTATTTGCATGAAAGGGGTTCGGAGAGTCACCATTGACTCTTCGGTAGGCTTCAATTCTCTCAACCACTTATGAGGGACGGGTTTCATGCTTGCATTTGCTAACAGAATCCTTTCGTTTTTCCGTTTGTGGGTAACGCATAAGGTTTTCCCGTTTACGTTCTTGGCTTTTTCAGTCTTGGTAAGTTCAGGCCTTGGCATCGTTTTTTTTTCTTGCTTCAACTCTAACTTTTAGGACCGTGTCAATCAGTTTGGACTCTGTTTATTTGTGATATTCACCTGAATTAGTATCTAGTTTGAACTGTAGGTTAGAATTTCTGATTCTTAATTAAAACTATAAAAACTAAAATGTCATTCAAATGACGAAATTCTCTTTTATTCACAACTCAAGAAGTATTTATGGCATCTCTCTGGTCCCATATCTCAAAAATAAACTCACCAACCTAATGCATAACAAAATTAAAAGTGAAAAAAAGAAATTCTAAAAAAATTATCAAACTGCAACGGATGCACACTGCTTACTAACACTCTTGATCATTGTAGTTGAAAAATGAGGGGGCCACGAAATCGAAACCAAGACCCATTTTGCAAATGGGTAAAAAAATTCGTAATTATGGTTTTAGCTAGAACATCAAATTGATATTATAAAAAGTAATTCTCGGAAATCGCGAAAATTTATAAGATACTTCTCTTTAGAAATACCTTTTTTGAATATTTTCTTTTATATTTTAATGAACTATGACTATGAGTGGGGATTTTGTTACAGTAAACAGTTACAGATTTGTAGCAAAAGATCTAATAAATCATTACGGTGTATTTCTTCTTTCTTTTTTTATTTGGTTAAAATAAAATCTATTCAACATTTTTAATGTAAATACATGTAAATTCTTTGCAATTGATTTTAAATTGACCCAAATTTTAACAAACCATGGAAATTTTAAGAGATATTTATTTCGTTTCCATCTGCAGACCAGTGGAATTTGTGCTTGCGGTGATGCTGATGAAGATGCTGAACATATTCTTCTTCACTGTAGTCTGTATGTGAGTGCCCGAATGAATTTAAAGACTGATTTGAGGCGTCTTTCAATTCGTTGGCCACCTGTCTTATCAGAACTGGTCAAAAGTATTGAAAGTCTTGCGGGTTTGCGGAATTTTGTTTTTAATGTAAATTTGTAAATTTTTCTCCTTTTGTTTTCTACTTACAACTGTAAGCCTCATGCTATACTTTGTGGTGCATGAGGAGTTTTAAGTCGTTTAAATAAATAAAAAAAATATATTTTTAATGTGACAATGGCACACAGAAATTTTTTAATCACACATTTTAGTTTTCCCTTTTATATAATATGAGAAATTCGAATCGCGTATTTGATTTACTTTTTGACTCAATGATCCTATCGTTTCTTTGATTGGTTTTTGATGTAAATTGCGATGATGATCTACAAAGGCAATAATGTGTGTTTTTTCCTTTTTCAAAACTGGAGAATATTGCCCATAACATTAGAATTAGTATTGAAGAGAGTTGCCTAAATCGTACAACTTTTAACATTTCAATTTCACAAATCACAGACGATTACATTCGAAATATTCTAATAATAAAATGTAGATATTCAACTACTTACATCATTTTTGTGGTAATAATATTTGTGCAGTAAGCACTGAAAAAAAAATTTTTTTTTTTACAAGTTCGTCACATGATACGATTTAGGAAACCAGTTGCCTAATTCGTGACACCAGTTCCCTAAATTGTACCGACCTAGAACATTTGAGTATAAATGACTAAACAAATAACGAGACAATAAGTAACCCGAAACAAAAGTTTAGTACTGAACTGTTACGAATTAAGTACTGAGTTAGTGAACCGTTACGCGTTCATGAAATGATATAATAAGTCAAAAAAGTTGCCAAAATACATGAAAATTTGTTACTAGAAAACTCAAGTATGACATAATTATAAAATAATCATTACTCATAACACAGATCATTAGATTCTATATTTAATATGTATATAGTTCAGTTATGTTTTAGGTACAACATACAAGTTTTTTTCTCTCCAAATTTTGGCCGACTTATTTTTCATGAACCCAAGTTCCACGCAGCAAACATTGAACAATATCAACTGAATGACCCTCACACACCAAGGAAACCATTCATCATAAACTTCAATGATCACTTCATCCTGTAATGAAGTAGATCTTTGGTTTAATTACTATGCAACTTACATGTTTCGATTCCTTGTTTCGAGGAGATGATTATTTTTTCTAAATTTTATTTACTGTTTATGATTTTGTTGAAATGAATATGAGGTTTTTTGATCTACCTTCTCTAATTTTATATTCATGTCTAAGCTCTTTAACTTTTTCTTTTGCGAATTATAGTTCAATTGATAGTTCAAGTTAAATTTTTGTAAGAACTGCAAAGCACTGTTGCTGTAAAGACTGCTGATTTCGAAGCAAAGTTTTCGTTAACAAGTTTTGAAATCTTATAAATTGATTCAATAGTGCTGATGCAGTCACTGAAATCGCTTGGTCTCTTAAAGCCTTGCAAACATATGATTATTTGCATCACGAGGATGCATTATTTGGATCCGATTGATTTGGTCTCCATGATTATAATTTCAGCTAGCAAAAGTTAGCTTCATTGAAACTGGTGGACACATCGGCCACAGAGCAGAACATTGAAATCTTTGAAGGACTGAACAAAATTTTCAATTGCTGTGTCTTCAGCAGAGGTGGCTCAAGTGATAGATCACTCACTTCCCAGTGGGATGACTCGGGTTCGAATCCCATCGATGGCTGATCGATAAGAATTCCGCACCCGACTCTGACGTAAAATATCCTCAGTGGTAGACGGACCGTGGGTTAGAGTCCCCTTGTCGTCAGGCTAACCGTGGAAAGTTTTCGTGGTTTTTCCTCTTCATGTAACGCAAATGCGGGTTAGTCATTCCATCAAAAAGTGCTGAAAATGCAAGTTTCACGACAGAAATATGTAGATATTGCAAAACTCACTTTGAAAAAAAAAAAGAGTAAAGGTCTCTATTCTGGAATCAGTTCCATTTTAAAATGGTACTAAGAATG
Organism: Parasteatoda tepidariorum; assembly: GCF_982258835.1. Lineage (NCBI taxonomy): Eukaryota > Metazoa > Arthropoda > Arachnida > Araneae > Theridiidae > Parasteatoda > Parasteatoda tepidariorum. Next base: position 53,343,591 of record NC_141762.1, read on the forward strand.
CAAGTACACATTCCAGACAGGTCTTCGTTTAGCGAAGCGATCTCGGTTCGCTAAACGAACTGTACAAATTTGCACAGTAATTATTGGCACAGTTAGAGCATTTTTCTGGTTAAGGTTTCGGCTGACCGGCTTCTATGGTGATCAGATCAGGGAGATCCCGGGTTCAAACCCTGGTCAGCGGCATGGATGTCTTTTCCTTTTTCTCTGTACTATCTGTCCTTCTTAGTGTGGAGGTAACATTTGTACACCTAATATTGTGCTCTCTGAAAGAGTTATCAAAACATCTGCTCCTCTGTTAGCCGAATGACGAGTGTGAATATGATTGTGCATTGGAAACAAAAAAGGTTGAGGTTTTAAAATTAATAATTTTAATGATCATAAATTCTCGAAAGATTAATTTTCAAAATAGGACATTAAAAAACCCTACTTTTAACAACAGTTATTGAATAAAAACTATAAATTAAGGAGAAAGTTATAGACCTGTTATGAACAGTATTTACAAATTTACTAAAAAAATTTGCAAAGCATCATTTTGAACTTATCTTGTATACTTTTAATTAAAATCTGAACTTTTATAACTTCATTTTGAAACTGCAGACCTGAATTATGCATACTTGCTTTAACTTTCGTTTTTTATTTGCTCTTTTTATCATCTTCATACTTTTCCTTTGTTAAAGATTTTTGTACTTTTTGGATAAATAGCTGTTTTGATCATCGTTATGCAATTTTTTAATGTCCTGCGGCTTCTTGATACACAAAGATAGTATCAATAAGCACTGGGAGCGTATGCACTTTTATATCACTTTATTTTACTTAATTTATTATAATTATTATTTAAATATTTCTCAGTTTTTCCGTTTGGCTTTTTTGTTGCACTGTTGTTATTTTATTACGTTTCTTATTACCATTTGACAACTTCTTATGAATCGAATATCTTTTCTTATTCATTCGCAATTGATTGAATTGCAACAAAAGATAGGGTATATTTGTGCTATGTATAAAGCAAAACACAACTTGAATAAAGCAAAAATGTAAGTACATAAATGGACATGCTATAGTTTTAACTCTATAAACATGAATCTTTCTCATTGTTAGAAAGTCCTTACTGAGGACGGTTTCTTATCTATAGAACTGAAACTATAGTATGTCCATTTATATACATTTGTGCTTTTGTCACGCTATTTTTTACTTAAGATAACTGATTCAATTCTTAAGGATAACTTATGGGCAAGGCCGGATTAACCTATAGGCACACTAGGCACGTACCTAGAGCCTACGAAATTCAGGGGCCTACGAAAAACTTGGGAGAAAAAAAATTTGTTGACAAAAATAATTTAGCTTTAAAAACAACAAGTGTATTTTGCACAAAATTATGAAGATACAAATAAAAATATAATATTTTTCGGTAATAAATTGTTTTGCAGAATCTTATGATATAATATATTACTTTTTTGCGATTTTTGGATTCAACGAAATCTTGTATTATGCTGTCGAATTCCAAACTACGCAAAATGTCGTATTCAATAGACATAAGTGCGAGCGATGTCAAACGATCTTGATTCATTGTTGAACGCAAATAATTTTTTATCAATTTTAATCTGGAGAAAGATCTTTCTCCTTCTGCATTTAATCCAAGAATCGACAAATATATTCTTAATGCAATGTGAACGTTAGGAAAAGTATTCACAAGTTTATCTTTAATTTGAGCCTTCAGCATTTCTTGTGCAGATTTATGTTCATATAAATTTGAAAATAGTAAAAATTCATCTGCAAAGTTTTTCTCTAAATCGGATGAGTAAATTTTCACCAAATTTTGCGCTTTTAGTTTAATCTCAGATTCTGACAAATTTTTGTGTAATTTCCTTGTAATTCGGGTTCGATAAAACATCGATTAATGACACTTTTTGGTCGATCCAGAAAACTGGGAAATTCAGACATCCGGGATAGCGATGGTCCCGAGCATCCCAGATAATTGGTTCTCTACTGTATAAATATTTCTTGTAATTAATCTCACTATCAATTTCACAGTTTTCTTTGCTGGTTTGTTGTTGTATTGTTGACGTGAAGTGTTTACATAGTTATCGATCGAACTAATCATAATGGTATTATCGATATCAACTGCAATATTGGCAGTATGTCGGTATTGCAGATAAAGTTCAATAAACAAATTCGTAAATTAAAATCCATATTAATAAAAATGTAAAAAAAAAAAAAAATTGCAAGAAAATTTTGGCATATATTTTGAAAAGATGGGAGGAGTGGGGAAGGAGGGGAGGGCCCAAAAACGGCTATGCCTAGGGCCTACGAAAGGTATAATCCGGATCTGCTTATGGGGGTATTTAACCAGTAAAGTCCCATCCATTAGACTGAGTTACAGGTTGCAACAGGAGGGGGGGGGTACCAGGGTTAGCGCTAAGGGCAAAACTAACTAAATAGTCTATATAAAAGTAATTGAATCTTATAAAAAAATCTGATATAACTCACTTTCAAGATTTTAAAACAATTTTTAACATTTTTATAAGAAATTAATGGAAACGTCAGTGATTATTCTGAAATCATGAAACAAGGTAATTAGAAATTACATTAAAAACAATTTTTAACAATTATTTGCACAAATGTTCACCCGCACTTGCATGATCTTGAGAGATTTTATCTGAAATATAAACAAAATGTGGTTCTTATCTTAAAAAAATGCACTCATTGAATAAGTCGTAGGAATTCCAGCTTATAACCTTACTTATGTACAAATCCTTTTGATATTGCATTGATATAATAGTAGCTGACAAAACAATAGATTCAAAATTTCCTGTTCAAAAATCTCTAAGTCCCGAAAGTAATGATGAAATGATTAAAAACGAGCAGTTTTATAGAGTTCCTAATCTGCAAACTAAACTCTAAAGGATTATAAATGTGTCATAACTTATAGAATAAAAAAGATGGTTTAGCTGCTAAATTTCACTGCGAATCAGAACAGCTACTATAGTGGTACTGCATCAGATACGCTTAGTCTTAAAATATAACCTCAATATGTCTAGATTTGTTCTGATTTTCTTTGTTCTGTGCGCCGTTGTATGTCTAACTGAATGTAAGTAGAAATCTATTTACTTCATACTTTATAAGAAACTTTAGTGTTTGTCATTTGAATTTCTATTTTCCATTAAGTTGTAACGGTTTTTACATTTCATACTTCTAACAGTTTAGCTCTCATTTTTATTTACCGTTTTTCAGCTTTTTAACTGTACTTAATGGCAAAAGAAAAAGGAAATAATCAGTCAATCGGTATCAATCAACATTACGAAATCATAAAAAGAAACGCTGAAAAACTGTACCAATACTATTGATAGAGCTAAAATAATTAGAATTTTTTTTATTTATTATTATTTGTAACTCTTCCTGGTGCCTTAACTTTATTAGATTCAGCAAATCACGTTTTTACTATAAATGTAAACTTCATCTAAATAAAGTCTAACTCAGTATTAATCGATTCTAAAAAGTATGCTATTCACCAACTGAAGACTATTAAAAGTTTTCGCCATCAAGCAAATTTCTTCATTAATTTTGCTGTTTAGTACGTAACTTAATTTTATTTTCATTCAAATTACCATCGATTTTAAGCTTTTTAGTTTTGTATAAGCATGTTTCAAAAGCATAACTGTAAACAATGTAAACAGGTGGTTCTAGATAACCTTAGAAACACTTGTTCGGTGACGTAACGCGCTCACATGCCATCCACATTGTTTCTTGAGCTCACCCGACATAAACTATAAAGAGTAATAATTTATTTAAGAATGGGTAATAAACTACCGTGACGCGTGATTAAACAGAGTATTAAGCTAACAAACACCGCTAATGTTCTTTTTAAAATATTTAAAAAAAAAAGCGAAAATGAAACGGAATAGTCGGCAGTTTTATTTGTAACAATATCTAATATTAAAAATCAATGAGAAAAATTAACTTTTCTAACGTTTATCACGAATGAGCTCATTGAAAATTTTAAGCGATTTTTCAGATTGGTGCTAAAATTGTCCCTTGCACTTTCTGTCAATAGATCATGATCATAGTACAAACGAACTTGGAGTCGTAGTGTTGTTGTTGTTTTTTAAAGTCAATCTCCAATTCAGTACTCCAAAAGGTACATATTTTTAATGGAATCATGGAGGACTTTGTGATCCGACATATTTAACGTGCACCAATCACCATTTACTACACGGGTGGAGTCATAGTAGAGACGCTTACACAGACACGCAGACAAACTATTCCTTAAACTATTATGTATGAGAAGTCTTATAACTTTTTCATATTGAACTTCTTTAAAATACAAAATATTTCGTACATTAACAACTTTACAATTTATATTAATGACAAGTAAAACACTCATTCTTTATTTATACTTTTTTTTAACACAGCTATTGGAGGAACGTAGTGTGCTGTATAATGGTTTTCGCACTAAACTACATAAAAAAAACTATACCAATCTTGTACCATTGATTTAAAGTTAAATCAGACTTAACGTTAATAATAAAATTAAAAATTTTGCCAACAATTTATTCGTTCCAGCGACAACATTTAGTCAGTGGAAAAAAGTAGTTCTTTCGGTTGCAGTGATTAATTTTATTCTGACAACAATACAACATTTAAAGTGATTCTGTGTACCTAATAAATATTGTGAAGAAAATTACGTTTAAAAAGTTTCTGAATCGAAGATAGGTTGCTTCAACCTCATCAATCAGCATATTATGCATTATCAGCATATTATGCATTAGCTACCTGCTCTCAAAACGTGAATTTCACTAACGAAATAGCTGATTTGCGCGGATTCCCAAAAGCCAATCCTAAACCTCGTTTTTCCTTTTAAAAGATATGAGCTGCTTATTTAATTTCAAATAATCTAAAGAAGCATAAAAAGAACATTAAACAAAAAGTAATTTAATTTAAGGTGGAGTGCAGTGCAGCAGGATAACATTTATTGATTAAAACAATTAATAATTAAATAAACAATTAACATGGATTGGTATAAAGTACTGTAGGGGGAAAAGATGAATAACATTTATTGAGTTTCAATACCTAAATCGGCAGTGGAATGAATTAGAAGTGGCACTAAGAAGCGAACACGATAGTTATCAGCCATAACAATAAATAAGTGTTTAATAGTAATTATAGTAGTTAAGAGGAATGGGTTGGAAGCTAAATATTTCTCATATCTTTAGACCAAACATTTATGAAACCAAAGAACAAAAGAAAAAATGTCCGAAAGGGCAAAGATCTAAAAATTGATGAAGTCAACAATCACATCAAAAACATAAGTTGGAGCAATTATTAAGTGAACTGTTTGTATTGACGTGAAAAAATACTTCAAAATAAGTCTAATAAGCAGTGGTTTGATTAGAGCGTTCTAGACAGAAGACGCCTCCAAAGAGCACCAAATATATAGTTGTAAACGATTTTCATTGATAAGTAAAGCCAACATAAATTGTTTCCCGTTGATACACAGTAAACTTTTCCTTAAAAAAATTAGTAAATAACAGTAAAAGTACATTTTCACCTTTATAAGTAACTTATACAGAGAAATAGCTTTCACTCCTTTGCTAAAGCATAAAAAAGGCTACGCGTTTTTCTTAAAAGTTAATGCTCACCAAAATGACAGCACTCTTAGCTCCCAAGTAATATGCTCTTAACAACTAATTAGATAGATGAGTTAATTTTAATATTTTACTTAAATTTATGTATTTCCTTATAATCGTTCGGTTACTTGTTTTATTTTAGTTCTAAGAAATGCTTAAACGTTAATTCTTCAAAGAATATAGAGTGTTTTGTAAGATAAAAATACATTTTCCGAAATAAATGACGATTTAAAATTTTAATCTGTTGTCATTTTTCTACATTTACTTTAATGTTGAATTTAATACTTAATAACATGGATGACACGCATCATTAATTATTTTAAACGAATGGAAGAATAAATACGGATAATCGTGACTAATGTGGATTTTTTTCTTTCTTTTCTTTGCTGACAATGAAATTTAACGATACAAAATAAAAACAGATTGGAGTGAAATACAAACATGAAAAAAAGCACTTTTTGCGTATAATAGAATTAAAATCTAAAATAAAAGATTTGGAATTAATTCGAAAATTTTATGTTTCGATATTAATGTACTAGTGAAAAATTCTCAAAAGCACAAATACTCATCTCTAAAGTAAATAATTATTATTATAATCTCAAAGAATTATTATTTATTCAGAATACAAATATAATCATACAGAAATGAATAAAAATATGATAAAGAAAATATACATAACTTATCGTAAAGTGTCAACTTTTGTCTAATGCAGAGGTCGGCAAAGTGGTCTATATAGACCCCCCAGGGGTCTATTTAACAAAAGCTGGGGTCGATTCGTCCGAATCGAAAGGGTCGATTGGGGGTCGAAAAAAAATCACACATACCTAATTGAGTATGCAAAATTTGGGATTTTTTTTTATAATTGACTTAATATCAGTTTCTTTATAGAACATAAATTAATAAACGTATATTTATTCGGCTGAAACATGTACGGAGTGGCACGAACTCTGCACTTCTGGTTTATAAGTCATATGCATATGTGCTCTTGTCCAGATGTCATGTGCGACGAGCATTGACATTAAAAACGCAAATATCATACGCAGTTTCAGCTACCTTTGCAAACTGTGAACAGTGTTGAATATTTGCAGTGTCATTATTAAGACTTTTATAGTTTTGGAAAATTAGTTATTGTTTCGATAAAACCATTCGTTTAGTTTAGATATCAATTTTAATTATCAATATATGTAAAAAAGAAGGTAAGCATTAATAATATGGATTAGTACAGCCCGCGACAAAACTATAACACACTTTGTATTTTTTTACGAAAATTACAAAAGTTTTGAAAATATTATTATTTTAAACTGATGTGTGTCTTTAACTGTTCTTAAGAATAACAATTTTGTATCATATAAGTTTAGTTTAATTTCCAGTTAGTAGTAAACAACAATAAAAAATTTGCGATTTTCGTAAAAAAATACTAAGAGTGCTATAGTTTTGTCGTTGTTTAGTCTGTAGGGGAGAGTGGGGTCAATTGTAACATTTTTTACTTAACTATTTTCAACTAACAAAAAATCCAATATATTATTAGTATTTATTGACAGACGTGTAAAGTAGACTATCCTCTACTAGAAGAAAAATAAATACCTGATTTTAAATATTATTATATTAGTTATTAACAATTTTTGACAGTCGTGCACTTGTTACAATTGTCCCCACTTACGGGGTCAATTGTAACAGTTCATAAATTCAACTAAAACATAGTTAATGATACATATTATCATAGTTGTGATATATTTTTTTATTGATCAAAATAGTAGTGATATTTTAGGAGTAAAAATAATAATAAACAGAGACCTAAAGGGTTAAACTTTTAACTTTAAGGGGTTAAAAATTTTAATTTATGCTGTGAAAGGTGACAAATAAAATAATGCGCATGCAACATAATATAAATGCTATAGGAAACTATTGGTGGTTCTTAAAGAGTTAAGTAATGGTTTGTAAACACAAGATTATTTATTTTCAACTGTTACAATCGTCCCTTTACTTATTGTTACAATTGTCCCCAAGACGCCATTTCAGCTTCATTTGTTAAAAACAATGCTAATTAATTAGCAAAAAACTAATCTTTTTTTATTGAAATGTTAATTAAGGTGTCCACTTACATATTCGGTTACTAATTTTTATTTGTTTAAACAAAATTACTTTGTTATAATATAGTATTCTAATACCAAAAAAAGTACTTGCGTGGCGTGAAAATATCTTTTGCGATGTAACTCTTTCAAAAGTACATAAAAATGGTTGCCATCAGGGGTGTACATGTAGATTTGTTAAATGCACCTTGTGCGCCACCTAGGAACCAAATCTAGAACCCGACACTCGAAATTTTTGCTCTGTTACAATCGTACCCTGTTACAATTGACCCCACTCTCCCCTATATTATACTAATTAATTTTTAATTTATTTAAAGAACCCTAATTAAAAATGGCAGCTTCAGTTTCTGAAAAGAAATATCGGTATTATTCATTGGATTATTTGAAATTTGAATTTATTTGTTCAACAATAAATGAAACGATTCCTATACGTCTTCTATGCGAAAAAACTTTTGGAAATGACTAGATGAAACCGTCAAAAGTGAAAGAACATCCTGACAGGGTTCACTCAGATAAAAAAAAAATAAAAAACTTAAATTTTTCAAAAAACTTTAAGAAAAATTCACATGTCGACCAACTATAAGAAGTTGTTTTATGAAGCAGTCTACTGAAGTTGATACTGAAGGAGGATTAATAACTTCGTACAAGATTTCGCTTAATATTGCAAAGAGGGGGAAACCCCACACAATCAATGAAGAAATTGTTATACCTGCAATTAAAGAAGTCATTGAGAATGTAATGAAAAAAAACTCCGTTAATGTTTTAAATGCAAATTCTGTAAAAACCATTAAGTGCAAATTCTGTAATTACCATTAAGTGCAAATTCTGTAAAAAGGTGTATCGACGAAATGGCTGAAGAAATAGAAACTACGATAATTTCAGAGCTAAAAAATTTCAAGTTCTCTATTCAACTTGATGAATCTGCTTTCGGCGTTTCTGCTATTCTTATGATGTACGTTAGATATTTCAGTAAAATTAAAGGACAAATCATTGATGCATTTTTACTTGTTAAATATCTTGAAACAGATGAAAAAAGAGAGACAATTTTTGGATATTTACAAGAATATTTAAATAAATATGATATTCCTCTTGAAAATATAATAGCGGTTAGTAACAGATGGGGCACCTGCTATGGTAGGGCGTTACCGAAGTTTTGCTACATTTCTAAAAGAGAACGTGCCCGGTATACGTATTATTCATTGTGTGTATCATAGAAACAACTTAGTAGCAAAGTATCTGAGTCCAGAGATACATAAAGCTTTACAGTTTGTATTAAGTATATCAGTCAAATTAAAGCCCAACCACTTAAATCAAGATTATTTTCCAAATTTTGTGAGAAAAACGACGAGTTATTTAACCAATTACTTCTACACACCGAAATTAGATGGTTGTCTAGAGGTGTATGCTTGCAAAGACTCGTTGAGTGATTTGACTGCACGACCGAATTTCTCAGCGTAATAAACCCTGTTCTGAGTGACGAACTCCAAAACAAAAAGAACCATATTTTTTATTTAGTGGACTTATTTGGAAAATTTAATGATGTCCAAACAAAGCTGCAAGGAAAGGATGTAACAATTATCGAAGCTCGAACAATACTGTTAGGCTTCCAAAGTAAAATTAAATTTATTTAGATCTTCATTGCTACGTAAGGATTATCAGTATTTTTCAAATATGAGACAATTAGAAATAAAAGAAGAAGACTTGGAAATATATACAGGTCATTTTCAAAAATTGAGCGACGATTTTATACCGCGCTTTGTTGATTTGGAAATCATTGAAATCCCTGATTGGATTATTATGCCATTTTCTTTTCACCCCCTCAAGTCCTGCAGTCGGCCTCACCGCGGCGAGGGGGTGTCCCTGGGCGGAACGGGTGAAGTACGTCGGGAGAATATTCTACTGGTAGGGCCACCCAAGGCGTGATGGCCGTTCCACTGTGCTCAGCTAACGACTGCAGGCAAATCCAGAGGTCAAGTCAGTCTTTCGCCCTATTGGTTCCTCTAACTAAAAAGAAGCTGCAAACAACCCTTAGTCAGATATTTCAGTCGCATAATGATTCTCATACTTTATCGTTCGTCTCGCAGGTTAATCCGGGACGCGCTCGGGATTTAGGCAGAGGATCCCGTCCGAAAAATTGGCTACAGTCTCCCCAAATTTCTAGAAATTCTACAAAGAGACTTCGTATCATCCAGTGTAATATAAATGGTCTTAGTTCTCTGCAACTGGACTTAAACTTGACCAGATCTTAGATTTGGCAGACAGGCATCGAGTAGAGGTAATAGCACTTCAAGAAACTAAACTCGGAGAGATGAGACAGTTCAAAGTCAAGGGCTATAATACTATTCGAAAGAATAGACTTGCGCAGGGCTTGAAAAACAGCCTGTCCGCCAGTCCTCGGCGGTCAAAAATTCCCCGCGGACAACGAATTTCTCGAATCCGACGTCCCCGCGGACGGCCATTTTCCCGTTATTGTTCGTGATACATTTTCAATTTTTGTTATCTTACAAGAGTCTAGCGACTCACTTCTAAAATGACACTCTAATCTAGAAATACAGCAACATACTGCGTATGTTTGGAATTGATGTTTTCTCTGTCTGGGAGTACTGCAGCGGTTGAAAGGAGCTTTTCAGCAATGAACTTACAAAAAAAAAAAAAAAAAAAAAAAAAAAAAAAACGCATTATGTGCTGGTCTTAAACAAGAAGCGTTTAACGCAATTAAGAACATCTATCTAAATGAAAAATCCCTTTCAGATTTCTATGCAGAAACCTCTGTAAATCATTGGCTTGATTGTGGAACTGGCAAACGTCATATTTGATTCATTTAAAAAAAACGCAGCACCCTCGGATAAATTGACATTCCAGATAAATTGACCTTTGTCATTTAAAGTATTTCATAAAAAAAATAAATTATTTCATAAAAGAAATACTAGGTTACTATTAGTAACCTGGTATTTCTTTTATTACTGTATAATGTAATCCTAGCAACTACTAATTCATTGTGCAATTTATATAAATGTTTGTAATAAATAAGAGAAAATTATATTTTTATTTTTTTAGAAGCTACGGGTTAGTTTCAGAGGGTATATTGTTGGACAAGCCGTCCTCGGTGACGGGTAAAATTTCTGAGTTTTTTCGAGCCCTGGAGTTGCGGGAGGTGGCGGACTTATGTCCCTTGTTAGAAATGTGCATTTTAAGACCACCCTTGATGTCGTCGGATCATCCGGTGCCTTGGAATATCAGAGCTTAAAGATTCTTTCCGAAGATCGTAATATAGATATCATAAACACCTACCACCCTCCTAACAATCTTGGACTCCCTGTTGGCTTGATGGAGGGATTTCTTGAAAACAACACGCTGGTTCTCGGAGACCTAAATGTAAAACATGCTGAATGGGGTTCTCATACCTCCAACAATAGGGGAACTGAACTTGCGAATTTGGCAAATGACAAAGCTTTTCTTTTTGTTAATGATGGGGGCCACAGCTATCACTCTCATAGTTACAATGCGACAGAAGCTCTAGATATCTCTATGATTAGTCCCGGCTGCGACTTTACACATTGTCGACTCCCGGGCACTTCTTTGGCACCGTATTTTGAAATTCGCCAATGTTATATTCGCCATGTCGGGTTTCAAATTTTCTCACGAAAATCTTCGAATACTAAATTCGCGCATGTTTCACTTGCAACATACGATTTAAAAAACGCATGAGTGAATATGAAGTGTGAATAAATTTAGCTGCTTTCAAAAGTTTTTGTGTATTATCAGTCTCTTTTTATTCAGATTTCCTGAAACACCTATTTATTTCTAACTTTTTTGTTTCCTTTTTAGAATAAAGCTTTGCTGTGGGTGTAAGATATATGAGTAGGGAATAGCTTTTTAATTATTTTTATAAATTTATTTCAAGTAATTTATGGTGTCTTTACCAAGTATGTGGACGCAATATTCAATAATGCAGCAGGGTTTTGTACCTTATTGTTTAGTTTTTAAAACCTTTAATTTAAATAACTACACAATTTATGAGTTTTAAGCATTTTCTTTTTATATACGCGTAATGATGAGGAGATTGTTGCTGTCAGCTTTATATATGAACTTATTCTTTTTTACTTTTCTGACACTGATATCTATGATTAAGTTTGATGTAATGATTCCCATTTGCAGTGCCAATAGTATTTGCGTCCAAACGATCGCACTTAGATTTGACACTTTTTTGCAAATGTTATGTCCCAAACGGTAAATTCCTTTATACGTATTAGCCAATTCCACAGCTTTGGTCGCCAAGACTTAAAAATTTGTAGCAGTTAAAGTATATTCATGAGGTGAACACAATTTTGATTAAAGAAAACTTTTTATGATTTGTAAAATAAAAATATAATGTAAACAGCAAGCATCAAGTTTGACATACTCATATCATAACTGTATAACAATTTAAGGACAATCTGTTTATTTATTTCTGATTCATTAAAGACAAGATATTGAGTCAGATAAGAGAATCTTAACAATTTTTAAATTTAACAATTTACTTTAAACAAAGAAAGTAGTTTTAAAGCACTTGGGTTGAAAGGCTGAGGACTTACACTTTTCTCTAAAACAATTAATCGATGTTATGATAATAAAACAAAACTCTTGAGATCAGTTATCACAGCAAAAGTAAGATTTTTATTACCAAATAAGAAACAATTATTACCATTCTGCAAGGGACAGATAAAATAAAATAGGTCATACAGTTTTCAGACACACAGAATGCATTGCAATCTAAGAATAAATGTTTGAACTTCTAAAGCAAATTACAAACAATAAAAGCTATTGTGTAAAAAAAAATAATTAAAAAACAAGTTGTTACAAATGAGATTATTATATGATTCGAGCAACTAAAAAATTCTTTTCGAATTTTGAAGACTAATGAATACTATTAAATAATAACAGAAAAGTTTTGTGCAGAAAAGATAAGAGAAGGGCTGGTTCATTCCTCTCTTTGAGCTGAAGCTACGATTTCCCTCCTCATGACGTCACGCTGCTCACAGATCTGTGAGATCGCAAGCAAAGATATAATTGAAACTATGCACCATTCTCTCTGTAAAAATAAGTTCGACTTTTTCTTGATATTAGCATTCAAACTTTACACAATTAACATATTAATTTCGTTCAAAAACTTAGTTCAAAAATTTTTCTTGTCCATGATATAAATAAAAAATACCATTTTAAGCTATTAAAAATGTTTCACTAGTTGACGTAAATGACACGCTAAATACCTTTTTTTTAAAGTTTCAGTTTTAATTTTTATTATTAAAAAATTGAAGCATATATCGACACTTTTTAGCTACATATTGTTGGATAACAATAATTTGTAAAGGTGGGTTAAATTTAGAATCCTGATTTTAAAACATGCTGCTAATGGCAATTTGCTTACTCTTAATCATTAGGAAACAACAACCTTAAACGCTAATTACTGAAACAAAATAATAATTAAGGTTCATAATAATAATAGAAATTTTACAATTTCTTATAGATATTTAAATTTAAGGGAACATAAATAAAAAAATCAAATATTTAGAATAACTGCATTAAAGAAATATGTTATGAAATTAGGAGAATTTTAACTATTAATTATTTATACTTTTCATTAAAGTTTTTATTTTCTTTTACTTTATCCATTTTCTAATTTTTTTGCCTGCCTTTCTTTTTGAAGTAACGGGGCGGTTTTTATTTATAAGGCGAATTCTTATAAAAGTTCTTTAACGACAGAATAAAAATATTGCTGTGCCAAGAAGAACTTGTTTGTAAAGAAGAAAATGACAATTTTACTCTCGGTATTGCAGTAGATTTTAAAATCCTTCTAATCGGCAATTCAAGCGAACGATTTCTCATATCATCTTCATAACCTTCTTTCAAGAAATGCTTATTGCATATTCGTGCATATTTTATATTAACTGGGCTATTTCGTTTTCAAACATTGAAGCCATTCTTTACATAGTTGTTCATTTACTTTAGGGAACACGTGGAAATTTTTTTTCCTCTTGTGTTTCTTTTAGAAATTTTACAAGTTTCAATCGTGCAAACTGGCATTTCGTTAATAATTTTAAATTTTTGTAATTCACTACAAAAAGCTGAGGAAAATCATAATAGAAAGCAGCGAATGTCTTGGAATATGTCACATAAAGGAATGTTTCAATATTACACTGCTCAAAAAAATTAGGGGAGCACATAGTTTTAGTGAAATTACGCAAATATTTACACCGATAAGTAACAAAAAAGTAATCATTTATAATGTAAGACCGAGCAGGAAAAAGAGGAAGAAAACTTCATATGCAAATAAAAGTTCATGACGTCACAAACCAGAAAAGAAGATAAGAGCAGAAGTTGGGATGTAGCAGAGACGTCTGTTTCACTGCCGTAATTCAGAAAGATAATTTCTCAGTTATTGTTTTTGAGAAATGGTGACTTGAAAATGTCTCAACAATGTGATTTACCTGAATCCATTGCATGGCGCATCATCGGCAGACTGGAATCCAGGAAAACACAACGCAGCGTGGCGGACGCTGTTGGAATCAGCAGAAGTGTCGTTGCAAGGCTATGGAATCGATTCCAGGAGACTGGAAATGTGAGTTGTCGTCCAGGGCAAGGTCGGCACCGTGCAACAACTGCAGCTGATGACCGGTATATACAGTTAACAGCTCGTCGTAACAGAACAGACAATGCTACTCAGCTGCAAAGACAGTTTCTCGTGGCAACAGGACGAAGATTTTCCACTTAAACAATACGGAATAGGCTCCATCAGGGAGATCTCTATGCTCGTAAGCCCATGGTCTGCATTCCATTGACCTCGAGTCACCGTGCGGCTAGCAGAAGATGGGCTGCTGAACATCAAGATTAGGAGCAACGTGATTGGAGCCATGTATTGTTTACAGACGAGTCTCTATTCAGTCTGGAGAGTGACACCCGACGTGTTTTGGTGTGGAGGGAAAGGGGAACTCGAAATAACCCCACTTTCATTCGTGAAAGGTCACACTACAGACGAGCTGGTTGGATGGTGTGGGGTGGAATAAGCATAGGTGGACGTACGGACCTGCATATCATTCGGAACGGTACTTTGACGGCCCGCAGATATGCAGACGAGATATTGAGACCTCATGTCATACCCTACGCAGCAGCCATTGGTGATTCCTTTGTTTTACAAGATGATAATGCGAGACCACATACAGCTCATCGTGTGAAGAGCATGCTGGAAGCTGAAACAATATAACGTATGGAATACCCTACACCCTCTCCTGACCTGAATCCAATCGAGCATGTTTGGGACGTGCTCGGGCGACGCATTGCTGCGAGACCAAGCCCTCCATTAACTCTCCGTGACTTGGAGATTGCCCTTCTTTAGGAGTGGAACTGTATTCCCCGAACTCTCATCGATACCATCATCGCATCCATGGGAAACAGGTGTGCAACAGTCTTAGCTGTTCGAGGAGACCACATGCGTTATTAACAGTACTGCATCACTTCCAAACATTACTTTTTTATCGTTTACATGTAAACCAATTGTTGCCTTAAATCAGCTTTTTGTTTTTTTTTTCCATAGTTTCCATGAATTAAAGATTAATTCCATATGTTTTTACGTCTTTTTTTCTGTATCGTGCATTGATACGTATGCACTATCCATTTCATGCAGCTCTGTGGATGTTTCGCACGACTTTCTTACTTTCTTTGCTTGCTCCCCTAATTTTTTTGAGCAGTGTAGTTAGAGCTAGTTAGACCGAACACTCCGTTCTTGAATTAAAAGTTCAAGCTTTGCGCCACCGTGACGTCACAGGGAAAAATCGGGACTTTGGCTCGGCGAGAGTTTCTTCAAAGGAGTGAACCAGCCCTTCTATTCTCTCTTTAGCCCTGAGTTTTCTGTGTCTCTTTTGTCTCATTTTGAAGCAGAATATAAATTAAAATACGCATCTCACTTTTTCTGATCCTGCTTTTCTCTGAATCGTTCTTATTAAAATAGATGAATCGTATTTTTTTAAATTACGTTACCTTAAGTTAGTAAATGTGTTTTCGTACTTAGGAGGAAAAAAAGGCCTCATTTTAGATTGGCAATAACTGTAATAATTTTCATAGTATTTTTTCAATATCTTATTTAAAAGTTCAAAGATTGAATAAAAAAATTATAAAATATGTAGACCAATTGTTGAGTTACAGAATCTAATAAGCTAAAGTTGTTATAAAATTATGAATAAAAAACTACAAGATGGATAAGTTATGAAATTAATGAAGCATAGAATGAAAGGATAAATATGTATAGCAAAATATATGATAAAATTAATTAGGAAACAATTAAAAAGCAGGTGAGTAATTTCAGATATACACAAATAATAGTGATGGAAGCAAGAGTATTGGAAAATATCGGAATTATCCCTGACAAATTTAAGAAACATTAAAAAAAGTTAAGCAGTCACAATTTTAAATTTTAATAAATATGATTTGATGTTATAAAAAATAAATTAACTATACGAAAATAGTAGTGAATATATCATAGATTTGTTTCTTTATGTCATGGCTTTTCTAAAAATATTTTTCCCCCGTGTTTTCATAATAGCACGCATTTTACAGAAAATATTTGAACAACTTTAATGAAAATATTTTCAAATTTTTTTAAAGACTCTCTTATGAAGAAAATATTGTCAATCAAAAGTTGTTCAGTATAAAATATATGCAATTTTTTTTCAAGATATTGTAAGCATTTTGAAGAATACAAATTTCTTCTAAAATGGAAATAATTTGAAAAAACCTGGTAAAAATGAAAGAAATGAAAAGAATTTCTTTTCAAACTGCGTAAATAAATTTGTGATACTTTTTTCTTTAAAATATGAACACTTAATAATGTGATGATATATATAGGGGATTATTTTTTTAAACTCAGTTTATTAATTAAGGTATTCAAAAGCAATTGATTATTCTGAAGATAATATTTATGTAATTAACTGAAATAATTGTGTGTATGTAAATTTTTCTTCCTCTTTCTTTATAGAAGGGCGAAGATTTTTTCTCGTTATTTGAATTTTTCTAGTCTTAAACGAGGATAAAATTTTCACTTTAATCAACAAGCATCTTTTAAAAATATCCATGAGCGCGAAGATTCGTTTATGAATTTTGCGAGTGCTGTATTGAGGCGAGCATAGGATAGATAAGGCGATGAAACAGTTGTCAAATAAAACCGCTGCGAGTGGAGGTGTCCGGGAGTCGACATTAGGGAAAATCGCGTCCCGGCTTGCTTCCCTACTTATCCTGGAGGGTTCTTGACGGGGTGGGTAGTGACCACCTTCCAATACTTATAGAAATCGATTTCAGGGGGAAAACTCAGGGAGATAGTCGGCTCCGCTTGAACTTTCGTAGAGCTAATTGGACTGTTTATGAAAAGATGTCTGAAGATATGGTAGCCCAGACCTCTCCTTCAGAGGATGTGGAGAAAAAGTGGTCTCGTCTTTAAGTTCATTATATTCTCTGCCGCAAAGGCTTCCATTCCCCGTGGAAACTATAAAGGGAAGAAACACCAATTTATACATAAACGTGACCGCTTCTCCAAAGGAGAGCGGAACTTCAAAGGGAGATTTCCCTGTTATCTAGTATGGATAAAAAGATCGAACTAAATAAAAATGCAGAAATTAAAAGAAGATATGTGGGGGAGATCAAGCGTACTAACTGACAGGACACATGTAAAAAACTAGATCATAGAGCCCCAAATTCAAGGCTGTGGAAAATGACTAAAAGTATTGATAAATTGCCAGTCAACATCGATGATACCAATGCCATCGTTGGGGATGACGGTTCTACCACGGTAAATGATCAAGAAGCAGCTGAGGTTCTGGCCCGGCATTATGCCAAGGACAGCAAGGTAACATTTAGCAGAACGGACAGAAGGCTGGCCAGAATTACAAGAAATCTGGTGAAATCCTGCCGTGATGCCAAGGCTGATAACCCTTTATTTGATGATGATTTCACAGCAGAGGAACTAACATTTGCTCTCCAACACCAAGATCTGACTAAATCTCCTGGACCAGATGGTATTCAAGGTCATTTCCTTACTCATCTGAGCACTGAGGGCAAAAATAGGCGCCTTCACCTCCTCAATTTGTCTTGGTCGGCTGGGAAACTTCCAGTACAGTGGAAATCGGCCATAGTCATCCCCATTCGTAAACCCAAGAAGAAAATCAGTTCGGTCGTTAGTTATCGTCATATTTCTCTCACTTGTATTATATGTAAACTTATGGAAAGGATAATATTGAGAAGACCACCTCTTATGGAATAACTTAATTCCTTCTGAGCAATATGCGTTTCGAATAGGCCATGGCACAATGGACCAGATATTGTTATTCAGTCAGAGATGCCCAAAACTACAAACCCACGAATCACACTTTGGCGGTTTTCCTAGACCTAACTAAGGCATTTGATAGGGCATGGAAGTATAGACTACTAAACAAGTGTTACAATGACTTTAACATCAGAGGTAGAGCTCTCCCTTGGATCTCAAACTTTCTATATCATAGAAATTTTTACGTAAATTTTCAAAATAGGCAGTCAGGATTTTTCAAGTCATACCAAGGAATCCCTCAGGGATCCGTTCTCAGTCATACTCTGTTCTCTATGTTTATTGCGGGAATCGAAAAAACTGTTTCTCCATGTCAGATTGTCATTTTTGCGGACGATATTGTCTTGTGGACTAGTGGTTCGGACATAGGCGAATTGGAATCTAAAATTAACGATTCCTTGGAGGCTGTAAGGGATTTTTCGCTCTCCCACAAGTTAAACTTTAGCCCTTCAAAATCTATTAGTAGCTTCTTCACCACAAATAGACGCCTCTATAATTATACTTCTGCTGTATATCTTTCTGATCAGTTACTGGACTGTGACAAACATCCAAGTTACTTGGGTTTTACTTTGGATCCTAAAATAAATTGTAGGAAATATATTGAGAAAATAGGAGACAAAGCGAGAAAGCCCCTACGAATTTTGAAGTATATCTCGGGTAGAGACTGAGGCGCTGATGCCTCTACTCTTAGACCTACTTATTGTTCCCTCGTGCGGCCCATTCTTGAGTATGGCTATCAAATATTTCAAACCGCTTCTGCCTCTAATTTAAAGATCCTGAATCGTGTCCAATCGAGTGCAGCTAGAATAATCACTGGGTTAAGGAATAACTGCCCCAATGAAGTGGCACTATATGAAGCAGATATTATGCCTCTGGCAATGAGATTCAAGATTGGCTCCTTTAATTATTTTAATAAACTAATGAGCCTTGGTTATTCTAACAGGACAGCTGCATACATCTTGAATTGGAGAGGTAGTCAGCGTTTGAAACGAGACACCCCATTGGAATATGTTAAGAAGGAGGGGTATATTGAATTTGAGGTCGTTCCTTCGATCTCTCTAAATTGTTTGCCTCCTACGGTGACCCTTAGGGGCATCAGTTTTAATGACAATCTGAGATCTCAAGCCAATAAACAGGTGGATCATCCAGACCTGTTGAAACAGTTGGCCCTAGAGGTTGTCAATAATATCCCTTCTGGAGCCTTGGTCATCTACACTGACGGTAGCAAGATGGAGGACGGTAGAACCGGGAGTGGTGTTTTTGTCTACAGCAATGATAGTGAAGTCAGGATCAGTATCCGAAAGCCTGACAATTGCTCAGTCTTTGGAACTGAGATCATGGCTATTGGAACTGCCCTGAATTATGCCCAGACAACTGATAATAATTGCATTTGGATATTGACCAGTAGTAGGAGTGCTGTTCAGTATTTCAAGAACTGGCCGGAAATATTGGATATTCCTGGCCAGGAGATTAAGAAGCTTCTATCTGAGATAGGCCTGAAGACACCAATAAGCCTCCAATGGATCCCATCGCATGTCGGGGTACATGACAATGAGACAGCCGATGTGCTCGCCAAGAATGACTGTGATCTTCCTATGGACTGTTTGAACCGTCTTACTGCCACTGAGATCCACTCCCTGGGAAAACATCGTTTGCTTCCTGTGTGGCGCCGTACTCCATCCCATCAATGGTATGCTGGCCACCGCCCTGGCCTATCATTAACATGCAGCGGCCCTCGGCCTTTCCAATCGGCCATGGCCAGATTTCGTAGTGGCCATCTTAAGTGTTTAAGGTTTCAAAATGGGGAGAAGATTTTCCAACCTTGTTCCTGCTCACAACCTGCTAGTCCTGATCACCTTCTTTTTTGCCTTGGCGCTTCTTATAAGCAGCTGCTGGTTGATCAGGACTTTCTGCAGATATATGGGGAACTGACGCGACGGGGCCTTCTGGACCTGATCTAGACCTTTCTTTTCTAGGGGGATGTGTAACAACAACAGCAACATTTTCTGTTCAAACTGAAAACGTGGACATCAACTTGCAAGATGAGATTGCTGAATTATCATCGGATCTTAAAGCAAAGACGCTTTTTAAAAATTAAACAATAAACAAATTTTAGACAAATGGCTTAGCTTTCATTGTAAATTTTAAATTCATATTGTGATGCTTTATTAAGATTGTTATTTATTAAGTTTCTGCTTTTCGGAGCCTGCCTATTCATCTTAATTATTTGCTGTTAGTGCTATTATGTTGTGATTTACCAATTCAAGCTTTGGAATTCAGCGTTCCTAGCTCGAAGGGATATCTACATTTCCATCGAAAATTGTAGTAATATAAGGGAGGAAAGGGGTTTGAGATGAGATCCATTATCATATAAGTACGCAAGTGTACTTATTTGATAGTGGATTGAGGGAGGCAAAGCACTTCTTCAGTCTTCAGAAGATCTTGTAGCTCCTTAAGTAAGGAGACAAGCCTGTTAGCAGAAGACGCTGGGGTGTTCTTTTTCCCTCG
Organism: Parasteatoda tepidariorum; assembly: GCF_982258835.1. Classification (NCBI taxonomy): domain Eukaryota; kingdom Metazoa; phylum Arthropoda; class Arachnida; order Araneae; family Theridiidae; genus Parasteatoda; species Parasteatoda tepidariorum. Next base: position 53,364,155 of record NC_141762.1, read on the forward strand.
GTGGCTCTTTCAACTGGGACGGGCCTCGTACCCAGAGAAGTTGGATGTGTGGGCTTTAATGCAGTTGCAACAAGTTGCAGAAGTGTCCTTGCTTTTCCTGCACTGATAGGAAAAATGCCCTTCGGCCCATTTCATCTTGGTTTATCAGTTCACGAACTCAGCGCTTTATATTATGATCTTTGGATTTACATATCTTTACTTAGCATTAAAATAAAATATTCTGGCAATTTCAAACGTGGCAAAATAAAATATTAAAATAAAATATTCTGGCAAATTCAAATTTAGCGAAGCTATAATGTGTTTTTTCTTGGATAGAGTGATTATTTGTTCTCTGAAGCACTGATCTATCAGCTTTCATTGTAAATTTGAAATTCATATTGTGACGCTTTAATGAGATTGTTATTGATTAGATTTCTGCTCTTCGGCGCCTGCCTATTCATCTTAATTATTTGCCGTTAGTGCTATTATATTGTGATCTTTGGATTTACCTATCTTTACCAAGAATTGCAATAAAATATTCTGGTAATCTAAAAGTAATAAAATTTAAAATTTTTAAATCAGTTAAATCAGGACCAATTTTTTAACTCTTCTTGTTGTGCACGAACTTCTGAATAGCACTAAAAAATCTGACTATTATGTTTAAAGTGAACTTTTTAATGAATGTACTATAGCTACCTTTTAAAAATGTGTCTTATTCTTTCTAATGCAGTGTGAATGCTTAATAATATTAAATTTATGAATTTATTAAAAAAATACATAATGTCCATAAAACTATCTGAATTTAAACTCATATTGCAATGTATAATAATTTTTTTCCTTCATTAGTATCATTAAAATATTTTTGCTATTATTCACTTTTTTAATTAATTTTTTTCCTTATAACAGGCCAGAAAGGCAGTGGTAAGTATATCAACTGTTTTTATATATTAAATATAACTATTTTTTATCTATTTTTCTACATTCCATTTATCTATTGATATTGTGATAGTTTTTATCTATATTTTATTTAAATTAAGTGTTTAGTTTAACTTAAAGTTTTTATGATTTAGTATTGAGTCAAAGTTTGAAGGAAATCCAGTAAAGCAAAATTATTTAAAATAAGTATGTTCCTTTAACAATATATCTATACTCGTTGCAAAGCTAAAAATAATCAAGGCTACCACCGCCTGCTTATAAGATTTTCTAGTGTTGCCAAATGGTGCTTTTTATCAGTAAATTTTATGACTTGTGAGTTAAAAATTATTCTTGTTGAAATTATTCAATCAATGCGAAACTGTTATACTAAATAATAATAAAATATAAAACAATATTTAAAACTCACATATATTCCAGTTGACTTTAATAGGCTTTCAAGGTGGAGGAATTTATGCGTGAAAAACCAGTCAATATCAAAACATATAACTATTGGTTGGCAATAAAGTAATTTTAAATGGCTTCAGATTGTTATTCATTTGTCGATGTTAAAAATAGCGGTGCAGTCTGTGTCTTTAAAATTTTTGAGAAATACTCAAGTGGTTCCCAATTTTTTTCTGCATTGGAACGCTAAAGGAATCAACCTTTTTTTTTTGGTGGAACTTCGACTTTATAAGTAAAGTATATACTAAAAAATGTGAAGGTATTGACCATTAAAAGATTTTTTTGAAAGCATTTAATATATTTATAAGTATTTGTATCTGGAGCTCTATCTTGTCTATTTAATAAAACATACACTGATAAAAAAGAAGAAAATAAAAAAAAAATCCGAAACGTTTCTGAATATGTGTTGCAGTTACGGCTCCTATTATTTTTAAAAATATTTCTTAAGGCACTGGTCAAAACATTTAAAAGATATTGTAAGTCTTGTACAAAATAACGGTATATGCTACCTTGTTTGTTGTTGCATAAAATGGAAGAAGGGAGTCACAAATGCGAACTTCTCTTATTTTCAAACTTCGCACTATGCAGATTTTGAATTTGACGTCGAAGACGACGCTTTATGGCCTGGTTTCTTAGGACAGGTCGGCGTTACAAAACGTCATCTTGAAGCGAGCGCTAACCCCTGATTGGTCAATTTGTGAGTTAGAAGGCATACGTCATCGAACGCTAAGCTTGAACGACGACTGACGTCCTAATCAACTAATGTTGGATTACAGCGTAACGTTAAGGACCGAAGCAATTTCGGACAACATCCAACAGAGCATTGAAATCAGCCAAGATTTTGATTTTAACATTAAACATAGCTTCTTCTTCCTCTTCTTAATTTAGCTAAGCTATAATGTGTTTTTACTTGGATAGAGTGATTATTTGTTCTCTGAAGCACTGATCTATCAGTTTTTATTGTAAATTTGAAATTCATATTGTGATGCTTTAATGAGATTGTTATCTATATATATATTTCTCTTACACGGCGATAAAAAAAAGCCTCATTACAACTCCCCGAATGGCAACGCTAGAAAATCAACCAATAATTGCTGCTAAAAATGTCACATGCCAAATCTAGGTTTGGTGGCTCAACATATAGCGCTTATAAAAACCGAAACTGAAATAACCAGAGTGTAAAATATTATGTGCTTATGCGCTTCGTATTTTTTGTTAAAAAATTTATTTATTATATATCAGTTTATAGATGGTAACGAGAAGAGTTTTGTGGTTGCTATGGTGACTAATTAGAATGTAAATTGTTTTTTTTGAGTGAGTGTGAGATTTGTTTTTTGGAACTGCGATGCTGTAATTTTATTGTTTAGTTAATAAATCTTCCTTTTATATTAAACGTGATAGTAGTTTCCTTAGTTATTTGACTCGAAGTCCAAGGAGTTTTATTTGAGGTTAGTTTATTTTGTATTTTTTGACAAGAGAGAGCATTCTTACCAAATGAGATTTCTTCCAAAATTCAATGTTTTGTTTATGCAGGTTTTTCCATTGCAATTCACTTATTTCAATTTTTAATAGACTTAATTATAGCCAAAATTTTAACCTTTTTAAAGAGATATCAGTTTTAGAAATTTTATCTTAAGATTTTATACTATAGCACATTTCTAATAGGTTTAACGAATTACATGTCATTTATTTGAATTCAAATTTATTTTAATGACTTAGTATTTACTAAAAAGATGTAATTTTTTTTTTAAAAAAAAAAAGTTGTTATATGGATTTGAATGATTGTTTTGAATTCTTAGAATTTTGTGCATTTGCAATGTACCAAGTTAGTAGCGAGCGAAGCGAGCTTGGTTTGCGAAGCAAACCATATAAGATTGTGTAGCAATATTTGGGGGTTGGCGAGCTTTAGCGAGCAGGGGGCACAGCCCACTAGTTTATTAGATTTCTGCTCTTCGGCGCCTGCCTATTCATCTTAATTATTTGCCGTTAGTGCTATTATATTGTGATCTTTGGATTTACCTATCTTTACCAAGAATTGCAATAAAATATTCTGGTAATCTAAAAGTAATAAAATTTAAAATTTTAAAATCAGTTAAATCAGGACCAATTTTTTAATTCTTCTTGTTGTGCACGAACTTCTGAATAGCACTAAAAAACCTGACTATTATATTTAAAGTGAACTTTTTCATGAATGTACTATAGCTACCTTTTAAAAATGTGTCTTATTCTTTCTAATGCATTGCGAATGCTTAATAATATTAAATTTATGAATTTATTCAAAAAAATACATAATGTCCATAAAACTATTTGAATTTAAACTCATAATGCAATGTATAATAATTTTTTTCCTTCATTAGTATCATTAAAATATTTTTGCTATTATTCACTTTTTTAATTAATTTTTTTCCTTATAACAGGCCAGCAAGGCAGTGGTAAGTATATCAACTGTTTTTATATATTAAATATAACTATTTTTTATCTATTTTTCTACATTCCATTTATCTATTGATATTGTGATAGTTTTTATCTATATTTTTTTTCAATTAAGTGTTTAGTTTAACTTAAAGTTTTTATGATTTAATATTGAGTCAAAGTTTGAAGGAAATCCAGTAAAGCAAAATTATTTAAAATAAGTATGTTCCTTTAACAATCTATCTATACTCGTTGCAAAGCTAAAAATAATCAAGGCTACCACCGCCTGCTTATAAGATTTTCTAGTGTTTCCAAATGGTGCTTTTTATCAGTAAATTTTATGACTTGTGAGTTAAAAATTATTCTTGTTGAAATTATTCAATCAATGCGAAACTGTTATACTAAATAATAATAAAATATAAAACAATATTTAAAACTCACATATATTCCAGTTGACTTTAATAGGCTTTCAAAGTGGAGGAATTTATGCGTGAAAAACCAGTCAATATCAAAACAAATAACTATTGGTTGGCAATAAAGTAATTTTAAATGGCTTCAGATTGTTATTCATTTGTCGATGTTAAAAATAGCGGTGCAGTCTGTGTCTTTAAAATTTTTGAGAAATACTCAAGCGGTTCCCAATTTTTTTCTGCAGTGGAACGCTAAAAGAATCAACCTTTTTTTTGGTGGAACTTCGACTTTATAAGTAAAGTATATACTAAAAAATGTGAAGGTATTGACGATTAAAAGATTTTTTTGAAAGCATTTAATATATTTATAAGTATTTGTATCTGGAGCTCTATCTTGTCTATTTAATAAAACATACACTGATAAAAAAGAAGAAAATAAAAAAAAAATCCGAAACGTTTCTGAATATGTGTTGCAGTTACTACTCCTATTATTTTTAAAAATATTTCTTAAGGCACTGGTCAAAACATTTAAAAGATATTGTAAGTCTTGTACAAAATAACGGTATATGCTACTTTGTTGTTGCATAAAATGGAAGAAGGGAGTCACAAATACGAATTTCTCTTATTTTCAAACTTCGCACTATGCAGATTTTGAATTTGACGTCGAAGACGACGCTTTATGGCCTGGTTTCTTAGGACAGGTCGGTGTTACAAAACGTCATCTTGAAGCGATCGCTAACCCCTGATTGGTCAATTTGTGAGTTAGAAGGCATACGTCATCGAACGCTAAGCTTGAACGACGACTGACGTCCTAATCAACTAATGTTGGATTACAGCGTAACGTTAAGGACCGAAGCAATTTCGGACAACATCCAACAGAGCATTGAAATCAGCCAAGATTTTGATTTTAACATTAAACATAGCTTCTTCTTCCTCTTCTTAATTTAGCTAAGCTATAATGTGTTTTTACTTGGATAGAGTGATTATTTGTTCTCTGAAGCACTGATCTATCAGCTTTCATTGTAAATTTGAAATTCATATTGTGATGCTTTAATGAGATTGTTATTTATTAGATTTCTGCTCTTCGGCGCCTGCCTATTCATCTTAATTATTTGCCGTTAGTGCTATTATATTGTGATCTTTGGATTTACCTATCTTTACCAAGAATTGCAATAAAATATTCTGGTAATCTAAAAGTAATAAAATTTAAAATTTTAAAATCAGTTAAATCAGGACCAATTTTTTAATTCTTCTTGTTGTGCACGAACTTCTGAATAGCACTAAAAAACCTGACTATTATATTTAAAGTGAACTTTTTAATGAATGTACTATAGCTACCTTTTAAAAATGTGTCTTATTCTTTCTAATGCATTGCGAATGCTTAATAATATTAAATTTATGAATTTATTCAAAAAATACATAATGTCCATAAAACTATTTGAATTTAAACTCATAATGCAATGTATAATAATTTTTTTCCTTCATTAGTATCATTAAAATATTTTTGCTATTATTCACTTTTTTAATTAATTTTTTTCCTTATAACAGGCCAGCAAGGCAGTGGTAAGTATATCAACTGTTTTTATATATTAAATATAACTATTTTTTATCTATTTTTCTACATTCCATTTATCTATTGATATTGTGATAGTTTTTATCTATATTTTATTTCAATTAAGTGTTTAGTTTAACTTAAAGTTTTTATGATTTAGTATTGAGTCAAAGTTTGAAGGAAATCCAGTAAAGCAAAATTATTTAAAATAAGTATGTTCCTTTAACAATCTATCTATACTCGTTGCAAAGCTAAAAATAATCAAGGCTACCACCGCCTGCTTATAAGATTTTCTAGTGTTGCCAAATGGTGCTTTTTATCAGTAAATTTTATGACTTGTGAGTTAAAAAATTATTGTTGTTGAAATTATTCAATCAATGCGAAACTGTTATACTAAATAATAATAAAATATAAATCAATATTTAAAACTCACATCTATTCCAGTTGACTTTAATAGGCTTCTAAGGTGGAGGAATTTATACGTGAAAAACCAGCCAATATCAAAACAAATAACTATTGGTTGGCAATAAAGTAATTTCAGTTGGCTCCAGATTGTTATTCATTTGTCGATGTTAAAAATAGCGGTGCAGTCTGTGTCTTTAAAATTTTTCAGAAATACTCAAGCGGTTCCCAATTTTTTTCTGCAGTGGAACGCTAAAAGAATCAACCTTTTTTTTTGATGGAACTTCGACTTTATAAGTAAAGTATATACTAAAAAATGTGAAGGTATTGACGATTAAAAGACTTTTTTGAAAGCATTTAATATATTTATAACTATTTGTATCTGTATATGGATCTGTATCTAGTCTATTTAATAAAACAGACACTGATAAAAAAAAGAAAATAAAAAAAATCCGAAACGTTTCTGAATATGTGTTGCAGTTACGGCTTCTATTATTTCTAAAAATGTTTCTTAATGCACTGGTCAAAACATTTAAAAGATATTGTAAGTCTTGTACAAAATAACGGTATATGCTACTTTGTTTGTTGTTGCATAAAATGGAAGAAGGGAGTCACAAATGCGAATTTCTCTTATTTTCAAACTTCGCACTATGCAGACTTTGAATTTGACGTCGAAGACGACGCTTTACGGCCTGGTTTCTTAGGACAGATCGGCGTTACAAAACGTCATCTTGAAGCGAGCGCATACCCCTGATTGGTCAATTTGTGAGTTAGAAGGCATACGTCATCGAACGCTAAGCTTGAACGACGACTGACGTCCGAATCAACTAATATTGGATTACAACGTAACGTTAAGGACAGAAGCAATTTCAGACAACATCCAACAGAGCATTGAAATCAGCCAAGATTTTGATTTTAACATTAAACATAGCTTTTTCTTCCCCTTCTTAATTTAGCTAAGCTATAATGTGTTTTAACTTGGACAGAGTGATTATTTGTTCTCTGAAGCACTGATCTATCAGCTTTCATTGTAAGTTTGAAATTCATATTGTGATGCTTTTATGAGATTGTTATTTATTAGATTTCTGCTCTTCGGCGCCTGCCTATTAATTTTAATTATTTTTCGTTAGTGCTATTATATTGTGATCTTTGGATTTACATATCTTTACTGCCCGGTGGCTGAGCGGTAGCGCTTCGCGCTGTCGCGCCACAGGTCCCTGGTTTGATCCTCGGACCGGGCAAGGTTGACTCAGCCTTTCGTCCCTTCAGTGGGTCGATAAATGAGTACCAAGCATGCTTGGGAACTAAACACCGGGGGTTCCGCTTTCGGCTGACCACCTGACCGGAACATCTGCTCTTGCACCCCAGAGCCCAAGGTCAAGAAAACTGAGATGGGCACAGTAGGCCTTGGCCCTCTATGGGCTGTCGCGCCACTGAGTTTAGTTTTTTTAATTTCAAACGTAATAAAATTTAAAATTCTAAAATCATTTAAATCAGGACCAATTTTTTAATTCTTTTTGTTGTGCACGAACTTCTGAATATCACTAGAAAACCTGACTATTATATTTTAAATGAATTTTTTGATGACTGCACTATAGCTACGTTTTAAAAATTTGTCTCATTTTTTCTAATACGGTGTTAATGTTAGATATTATTGAATTTATGATTTATTCAAATTTATATTCATAATATCTATAAAACTATTTGACTTTAAACTCATAATGTAATGCATAATAATTTTTTTCTTTCGTTAGTATAATTAAAATATTTATATTATTATTCACTTTTTTAATTAATTTTTTTTCTTATTACAGACGGTGGTAAGTATATCAAATGTTGTTATGTACTAAATATAACTATTTTTTATGTATTTTTCTACTTGTCATTTATCTGTTCATATTTTGATCGATTTTATCTGTATTTTATTTCACTTAAATGCTTAGTTTAACTTAAAGTTTTAATAACTTAGTATTGAGTCAAAGTTTGAGGGAAAGCCATTAAAGCAAAATTATTTGAAATTAGTATGTTTCTTTAACTATGTACAGTCCGCAAAAAAATAAAACGAATCATCCTGAATAACTATCGTTCTAATGATCGGATTTTCACGATCTAAGTGTCAATCTTAATGGTTCCTGGGGGTGACCTCAAATATGCTAATTAATTAGTGCTAACTATTAATTAAGTTATGGAATCAGACGCAAAAACGTTTTTTCTCTGAATAAGCATATACTTTTTTTACATATTTGGAGTCTAGACAATTGAATTAGTGGGGCTGGGTAGAAAAAATTTTAAAAAAATTGGGTCGTAAATTGGGTTGCAATAAAGGTTTCTTTATTTGACGATAGTCCAGAAAATCGTCAAAAAAAGCCACCAGCACAAATGAATATTTTAAGATAACCCATTGACTAATTCAAAAGAGGAATAATTAATTTTACTAGGTTGCTAGGCAACCAAGCTCTGACTGCAAAAAAAATTGAAATAATGTTCTGTGATTGCTCGGAGAGGTGTAATTAATTGTTAATAGAAAATATCTCGACGTTTCTAGGCAATAGACAATTTTTAAACTGATTTCTGTCCAAAAAGCAAAAAAAATTATATTTTAATCTCCTTCGAAAAGAAAATTTGAATCGATTTATAAGTTATTTATGATTTTCTAAGCTTTTAGAATTTAAATACATGAACTTTTTATTTGACATTATTTAGATTATGTTGTTTTTGCTATATTTATTCGAGGATTTCATACTAAAATCAATTAACATAACTTATTATAACTATATACAAAATTTTAGAAAAAATCATTTTTACAGCTTTAATCGAGTCTTCTAGGCAAGAAAGTTTGAAGAAAAAAAAGTGCTTGAAAAATAAAATGTAGATTGTATAATAATTCTAATGCACATTCACAAGGTTTTCTATAATTTACGATATTTCTTTTTTCTATAACTCAAGGAATTGCTGAATGTTTAGTGGCATTTTAAAAAGATTGAAATATGTTATGTTTAAGAATAAGATATTGAAATAATATGTTGCATATTGTAGGATTCATTGTTTAAAAAATTGCTTTATTCTACTAGATATTTAAGTTACATCGTTTTCTTTGGATAAAGATGATTAGCAAATAGCATCCTCATGTTTCGATACATTCTGAAACTTATACGTTCGCAAATTCACCATAAAATGTCACACAGCCTATTCTTCAATTACGATAAGCTACATTTACCACCGAATACTGCTACTATGGTTATTTTTGTTTTCTTATATATATCTGATGCTCTCTTTTTAAACAGAGCTCGTAAGATCCTTAAGATACTGAAATGGGGGCACAAAAACTTAAAAGATAAAATATTTAATTTCATTAACTCAAAATATCTGGTGTCAAAATGTTAATTTTTAAGTTAAATATAACTTTTACAATATTGATGTTCTTACGTTTTTAAAGACCACATGAATCCTGATAAAATATTAAAATGCATATGTTTACTTTAACGAGTGTAAAATCCTTATCAAAATAATGATCAAGACCCAAATGTAAAACAGTATAATTGACGATAAAAACTCAACTGGCTTCAAAACATATGAAGAGGGAAGTAAAAGTTGACATGTTTCGAGATTTCAAATATAATCGCCCTTTCTCAAGACTTGTCAGGCTTGGATAACTTGTGACTTTTATTATTGGACGCTCAAAACATGTCTATTTTTATTATCATCAATTATTTTTTTAAATAAATGAAGTTTTTATATTTTCGATTCAGTTTCTTGGGATTATCCATTTAGTTACACAACATATTAAGTTATTTCACTCGATATTAAAATAAGCTTTACATAATTTAATAATATTTACTTTGTAAAAAAATCAATGCAGTACAATTTTTTTTTATTTGCTGCAAGCCTTAACATTTTAATTTAAGGACATAAAAAAATTCCGTTTACAATTGAAATTTCAAAAGTCGATTGTGAAAATGGAATGTCCCCTAGCACCAGAAATCGAAATTAAATAGTTACATGGACAACTATTTCAAACAAGTTAGCGTTTTTGTCCTACTCGCAGTTGTTGGAAAACTTATTTTTTATATATCGATTTCAAAGTTTATTCTGCATATATTTTAGGGTACACTTTCGGAGTATTTCGATTGGGTTTATTTTTACACCCTTATTTGCTTAAAATTATTAAATAATTTGCTTAAAATAAATTATTCAGGCTACATGATTTAATGCATTTATAGTATAATAGTAAACAGGGCTTCCATCGCATATCCTTAATCTTAATACCGCGATCATTAAATAAATGGAATAAGCTTAGATGTATAAGAAAAGTTAATTTTTTCCTCGTTTTAATTTTCAAGGAATGATATGTTTCGATCAAACAGATTTCCTTCTGGAAATAGAGAAATTATTGAGTAGGTCCCTTGGAGCAATATCATTTTCATCCTCTTTTGTCGAAATATAGCAAAGGTTGGTTTTCACAATTTCTGTAAAAAGTATGTTAGCCTTCTTGCCACGTTTTTTTTTTATTATTAAAGTAAGTTCGGAAATTGCGTATTTTTTATAGCATTTATTTTAAAATCAGATTACTCTAAAATTGACACGGCTTCGGAATCTTCTTACAAATTTTAATTTTTAGTATTTCCTGCTTAACAAAATAAGGCATTTTCCTGATAACAAATTATACTATAATAATATGTTGGGAATCGTGCTAAAGTAAAAAATTAAGCAAAATAGTTAGTATATTATCAGGAAAAAAATCTACTTTGTATCATAAAGAAAGAGTAAAAGATATAATGAAATAATTAGTGAATCACACGTGGTCAGATAATTAAAAATTTAATTTCACAACTAAGATGTTAGGACGACATTTAAGATACTGAGATATTTTAAGAAGCTAAAATTTTGGCTATGTATTCGACAGCTTTTTATGTTCTGTATCTTTAAACTCTTTGTCGTGACTTATAAAGCATAAACACTATTTTAGATGATCTATGTTGAAGTCACAAGAAACAAAAACAAAAAAAGACAATCAATAATTTATATTCTTTTTTCGAAAAAAATAGTATGGCTTAGTAAATAATCAGCTGTTTTGCATTAAATAATTTTAAACAGAGGAATGTTTTTAATTTCTTAACAAGTTTTTATTCTTAGCTAGCAGACAATAATTCTTTTAAAAAAACCTGGACTATAATTTAAAAAGGAACTTTACTTTAGAGAAAACCTAAATTAAAGTACTAAAAAAATTGATTGGTATATTAATGAAGAAATAATAAACTTAAAAGAGTGAAGAATAAGATTATAAAAATGTTGAAATTTAATTAAGTAGTTGGTAAAATAGTTCTGCGAAACACTTCTGTAAATTTCTTTTAAGATTAAGATGATATAGGGTAAACCAACCAGTGAAGGAACACACCCCAGTGAAGGAACATTTCATAAATATTTTTTAAAAATAAGATTTTAAACGTTTTAATTTAGATTGATTGGTAACAGTAGCTTACTACCTAACAATAGGAAGTCATCTAACAATGCATTGAGTTACCTGGTCTCAGTGTGTTCTCTGGAAAAAGTTTTGAATTTGTTAGTATCTGTTCAACGCCTTGTTTCTTTGACAAAATTTTAAGATCAGTGTTTGTAGTTATCCGTTTAAAGTACAATTAATTGCATATAATAATGCTTTTTTTTTCATTGTGAAAAAGAGTATTCAAAATATGGTTATTGAAGTTACGTTTTATTTATTTTAAGCATCATAACATAAGCAAGTACTGAGATTAGGAAGTGTTTATTAGCTGGATTACCTAACGATGAAACTCCAATGATTGAACAAGTGTTCCTTTACTGGAATTTTTTCAAGTTTTCTAAAAAGAAAAGAAATTTTTTAATTTTCTTGTAATTTTACTCATATTATACATCAAAATTATGTTAAAAATACAAAAAAAACCTTCTAGCCAGTGAAGAAACAGGCACGTTCCTTCACTAGGAATGGATTTCTCAGTGAATGAACAGTATGTGTGAAATATGATTTTACATGGATAATTAGTAGTTCTGCGATATAGAGGACACCTAAAATTCAGTTAAATGTTGTATGAATAGTTCCTATTCAAAATGCAAATTTAATTGCTAAATTTATTTAAAGAATTATAATAATAATTTATTTATTATTTATCTTTATGATTGTAGTGATTAGTTATTACATCATACCTTAGACACCTTAATAAACTATGTTTACTGACTAAATATAACAACTAAATATAATAACGAAAGCTTGAGTAGAAAATTTCTTTGCGGGCTTTTGTGCCAATAATTATCTAAATTATTATCTTATTGCGGTTTTTCACGTACTGACGGGAACTGGTAGGAACAATCTATTTAAAGACAATCATCGAGGTGAAAAATGGGTGAAGTTTTTTTTAAGGTGACATCCACCGATAACTCAGTGCAATACGAAGATAATTTCAAAAGGCAAAACTTCCCTTAGAATAATATTCGAAATACTGGTTTTAAGAACTTTAGAAGAATCCTTAGGAGGGAAGTAGCCCTGGCATCCTTTTAAAAAGTGATTGCATTTACAATGCGAACGAAACAAAAGTTGAATACTGCCCTTAAACGGGAAAAACATTTGGCCCTAAAAATTATAAGGATTTATATTCTAAAGTACCTAGGAAAGAAAAAGTACCTCCATTGGTAGTTTATCCTTACTGAAGAATTCTTTGAGATATTACGGAATCAGTCCCTGCTATATATTTCCTTGGAAAAAGCGATTCATGAAATGAAACGATGACCGCAGCAACATTTTACAAATATATTGCAAATGTTTCTACTCATGACTAATTAAAAATGATATCAAATTCCTTATTTTGCTTCTTCTGAATAGGTATATATATCATTATCAATTTGAAACTGAGCAAGTTTTGCTTATCAAAACAAATTTTCTGGTTTAGTTTTCTACCTAAATTATGGAATTCTGCCGCTAGATCTTGAAAACAAAAGAATTGTAAAACAATATGTCGAGAAAATTTTACATCCATTTATAAAATGGAAGAAGGGAGTCACAAATGCGAATTTCTCTTATTTTCAAACTTTGCACTATGCAGATTTTGAGTTTGGCGTCGAAGACGACGCTTTAAGGCCTTGTCTTTTAGGACAGGTTGGCGTTGCAGAACGTCAGCTTGAAGCGAGCGCTAACCCCTGATTGGTCGATTTGTGACTTAGACAGCATACGTCATCGAACGACAACCTACGTCCGAATCAACTAATGTTGGATTACAACGTAACGTTAGTGACAGAAGCAATGCCGAGCAGCATCCAACAGAGCATTGAAATCAGTCAAGATTTTGATTTTAACATTAAACATAGCTTCTTCTTCCTCTTCTTCATTTAGCTACGCTATAATGTGTTTTTTCTTGGACAAAGTGATTATTTGCTCTCTAAAGCACTGATTAACAAAAACAAAATCAATACAAATTCAAAATAAATATTTATTTACATTATTAATGCATGCGCAATGCGAGATAATGTCTGCGTTGTACCGATTGCTCACGCTGAGCTAAGAAAATAGTATTTTGTTGGCGTCAGCGGTACGACAACTTCCCGCTGACGCCCAGAGAAGTCGCTTGTCTTAAGAAACCAGGCCTTTTAAGTGGCAGCGAATTTGATTTAGCTTTCAACTTAATGGAAGACAAAGCGGAAAAGAATGATCGACATTCAGCAAGCACGTTGTTTTGATGAACGCGAAATATCGACGAATTCACTTAACCGAAACAGAAGCTTGGATAATAGTAGGGCGAGTAGAGGGGGACCAAACACATGCCGAAGTAGCAGAAGCCATTAGAGTTTCACAAAGTATGATTTCTAGATTTTGAAACCGTTTTTAGAGACTAAAAATGCAGACCGAAGATCCGGGCATGATCGTAGACGTGCAACAACACCCCATGAAGACCATTCTTTAACGCTAACTGCTCAGAGACATCGTAATATGAATGCTACTCTTCTTCAACAGCACCTTCACGCGGCTACTGGCTCCACAGTTTCGACGTAAACTCTCCGAAACTGTCTTCATGCTGTAGTTCTGTAGGCTCGTTGACCAATGGTGTGTGTCACTTTAACAGCAAGATACAGTCGCGCTAACAGGAAGTGAACTCATGTTAACTGGAGAAGAAATAAATGGCTCAATATTCTTTTTTTTTGACAAGTCCCGTTTTTCTGTTCATCCTGATAATCGGTGTATTTTCATCCGGAGGGAACGTGGCTCTCGAATATTGTGATCCCTGCGTTTTGGGACGAAAATGTAAGATTTGTTGGTTGGGGAGTGATGGTCTATGCTGGCATCTCCATTGATGAGCGTGCCGATCTCCATATCATTCGAAATGATCGAGTCGATCTGGGGATGAGATCTTAAGACCTATTGTAGTCCCTTACGCTACAACAATTGCACTTCATGTTAATGGACGACGATTGCAGGCCACATCTTGCTAACTTGGTGAATGATTTCATTTTGGAAGAAGAAATCGTACGAATGGATTGGCCAGCGGAATCTCCGGACATGAACCCAATCGAGCATGTTTGGGACATTTTAGGCAAATTGCTGGACGCCTACCATCCCTATAAACTATCCAAGAACAGGAAAGAACGTTTTAGGAGGAGTGGGACGGAATACCCCAGCCCCTCATTAATAACCAACCTCATTGTCTCGGTGTCTCAAAGATGTTCGACGTTGCTGGCAGTTCGGAAAACCACACCCTCTACTAAAAAATGTTTTCTTTTAAGGAAACACCTTTTTTATTGTTTATCTCATATGCACAAATTCCTTTTTTTTTCTTCATTTTGTAGGCTAATCTCACTAAAAGCATTTTTTTCTGTCAAACAAACGTCATTTTTATCTCACATAGCCTATCACGTCTGCAGATAATGTATCTATCATTCAAACAATTCTCCAGGTGCCAGATCAATTTACAAGCTCAATATCCTTGTTTTGAACAGAGTATTACAAAATATCTTGTGGGATCAGGCTAACAACAATGTCAGTCATCATCTATCAAAATGCATTTCGAGATAACATTGAGTTAAAATGGCTTATTTACTAGTAAATTGAAATTTAATAGTTGTAGTGATGGCAACTCTACATTACAACCCCGACTGGAATTTTTTCTATGAAAGAAGTCGATGAATGGATACCATTAGTTGCTGAACTGCTCTTTTGCGAGAGACCGAGAGAGCTGTATTAAGATCACCTGACTTTGAGTGCTGGTCGTGAGAGCTGAATCAAGATTCCGGTAGTGGGCATGGTCACTTCTGTGTTGCAATGAGCAGTTGAGTGTATACAGACCCCCGTTGTGTGTGATCGAGACTGGGTAGCAACAGCGTGAGGAGGACAATGTCGCAATCACAGATAGCAAGTCAATTAACTATTCGCAATGAACCATCCATCGAACTAGGTGTGTTTAAATCGAAGTAGATGTTTCAGTCGAGGTAGGCGTGTTGATCACTTCCGGCGTGTTCAAATCACGTCAACGAGTCACCCTTGTGGGGCTAGGCTACCCACAATGTCAACCGCCAGACCCATGGTGGCTCAGGGGATAGAGCGCCAGCCTTCCATTGAGATGAACCGGGTCTGAATCCCAGGCATAGCTGGTCGATATGAATTCAACACCCGGATCGCACCGATTCACAGTGCTGACGCAAAATATCTGCAGTGGTAGACGGATCATGGGTTACAGTCCCTTTGTCGCCAGGCTAACCGTGAGAAGTTTTCTTGGTTTTCCTCTCCCTGTAACGCTAATGTGGGTTAGTTCCATCAAAAAGTCCTCAATGAAGGCAAATTACGCCCAATGCTGAAACTACGAATTCCCTTGTCTTCTAGATTAGGTTTAAAATTACAAGGCTACGGAGTTAAACATCGGTAGGCGTAAACTTAAAAAATTGGGTCAGCTGCGTTCAACGAGGGTTATAAAAATAAAATTAATACACCAATTTGAAAATGTTAAATACGTTTGGAGCAAAAACAATTCCTGCGTAATATTATTTCGAAATTTTGTTGAGCAGTTTGAAAAATATGTTTTACAATTGTTTTAACTACTTGAACTAAGAGTTCCCTTGTCCTCTAGATGGGATTTAAAATTACATTAGTAGTCGTAAGAACAATTAGAACATTAGTAGTCGTAACCTTATTAAACGCAAGAGACAATTTTAGTTTCACCTACACTTTTTTTTAAAAAATTTTCCGCTCAACTCCAACACTTATGCAAGGTTTATTCAGAGCAATGATTACAAAGTTGGAAGGAAATTATTGAATAGAATAACAAACATGTTCGAAGATTTTGCAGCACGCGTGGCCGCTTTCTAATTATGGGCTGGCACATTTGAACCTCTACTTTTTCTTAAAATCTGAATTATCTTAATTTAATGTTTTTCAATAACTATTGTCGAAAATAGCTTTCAAATAGATTTAAGCTAGCTGTTTTAGTGTACTTAATAAATTTGCCGATTAACTGGCAGAGAGCTCGCGAAGTAAGTTAAATTAAGCTGAAAGAATCAACGCTGGCTCTGCTTAAATGCAAATATCAGCAATATTTATTCGAGAACATAAAGCTAAGACAATTTAGGCAAATAAAAGTACTTGTTCAAAAAGTTCCTACAACGTCTATAATAAAGAGACTTCCCAAACGGTGTGATAAGCAATTCCTGTTTTGAGTTGCTGTTAAAATCTAGTTTCTTTTAATTTGCCCTCCAAGATTGCAATAATTGAGCTGGATCACCAAATGTACATGCCATTATTTTTAATTTTATTACTTTTTTTCTATTGTAGGTAGCCAGGGTGCAACATTTTCAGACTTGGCCCGTAAGTATATTTGTTTCATCGCAAGCTCACATTTTTGGCCATGGATTGCTTGTTTCTTTCGATATGTTCTATTTTCCTTCAAGTTCAAGACCATTCATCTGTATCTTTATAGTATTAAATTTAATCTGATTACTTTTTATTCTTATTGTAGCTGCCACGGATAGTATCCGTAAGTATATTTGTTTCCTCGTATAATGAAATTTCCGAATATGTGTTACTGTATAACTATTCTTTATGATGTACCCAAGGGGCAAAAAAAAAAAAAAAAAAAAAAAAGGTAGGAGATGGCTTGGAGATTAACAATTTGCTGTTTCTCGATCAAATCACTATTGCGTCCAACATTTCTGACTCTTCTCATACAAATGCACTAAATTTCATTATTAAAATAATTAATCCGTGGTGGCTCAGTTGACAGAGCGTTAGTCTTCTAATGAAGTGAATCCCGTTCGAATCCCAGTCATGGCAGATCGATACGGACTCCGCACCTGGCTAGCACCGACAACAGTGTTCACGTAAAATAACCTCAGTGGTAGTCCGATCCTGGGTTAGAGTCTCCTTGCCTTCAGGTTTACCGTGGTTTCCTTGTCTTCTGGATTGGGTTCAAAATCCCTAGGCTACGGAGTTCAACATTAGTAGTCGTAAGCCCGGTATTGGGTCGGTTGCTCAACGACTGTTATGAAATATAAAATATTAAAGTGATTGACTTGACATTTCCTTGAAAAGTTTGAAATAAACCAATTTTTGTTCGTTTGGAGTCGTTGCTTTTCTATACAGGTACGGAACAAAACAATGCGAGCACTTCTATACTAACTCCAGGTAAACAACCTCTCTTTCAGCTGCAAAGATTTTACGTGGCGAAACAATTTCAAAGATCATGCTTGTAGCTTTTAAAAATTGTATCACTTTTACTCGTGGAAAATTTGTCTCGACTAACAATAAAATGAACGTAGAAAGTTAAAAACTTTTTTGAAGTTATACTTCTTATGCGACTTCCTAGAAGGTTGCGTTAAACGTTTAACGATACATTTTTATTGGCCGGGAAATCACGTGGTAGGATCCAGTTTTCCCTCAATCATTTCATAAAAGTCATAAAAGCATTGTTTTTCGATAAATATTTTAGTTTGTTTTGATACGCATATAATTAAGCAGAGAGCTCGCCGCACTTAACTATACTCAATACTCAATATCATTTAATAGGGTAGTATTTTTTATTTTCAAACTTAGTGGATAACAATTGTAAAAAATGAGTGAAAACAATCCCACGGACAATGCGACGGATTTAAAGTTATGTCAAGGTACGTCTCTTGTGAATATCAATTGATTGTTTCTCTTCTGAAATTACATTACGACGCATTCACATTAATACAAATACATTTTCCATGGCGAGATGATGAGGCAACTACAAGCACTTCCACAGGTTCAAGAGGTCCACGAGGGAAAAATGCACAATATTACCGTGATTACGGAGCACGGAAGCGAGCGGAGCAGGAAAAAGAGTCGTTGAATAGAACTTGTGATCCTTCTACGACTACTGATTCTTCTACAATTAACGTCGCAGGTTGCGAAGTTTAACTTCTTCCGCGTGGAGGGACTCCACGCACTATTTTTCTCTCCCTTTGATACCATTATAATTCTAAAATCAGTCTTATTTGAATATCTCGATCCAATAGATTGATATTTATGCTAGACATAACTTCTCATTTTGATTGATTCAAAATATATATGGGGCAATAAAGTTACCATTTCTAAAAAGCTTTCAAATTGCGCCAAGTGTTTAGCTATGTAAAATTTACTGCTAAATGAAATTTTTTTTAACATAGAGTTAGTTCCTTCAGCATAAGAAAAAACGTAAATCAAGAATCGTAGGAAACTTGAGTGTTATAATTTTTTATATATCGAGTAACTTAATCGTTGTTTATTCCTTTAATTATCTCTAGGTGTTTTGAATAATTTTTCGGTTTTGTTCAGAAAAATTTCACATGGTTTAGATTTGTGGTATAAGTTAAAGTAATGGAATCCGCTATTTTAAAACTTTTTTAAAAATAATATTTGAATTTTCTTTCAAAAAGTTTAATTTTTTTCTCACATATACAGAGATTCCAACTTTTTTCGGTGGTTAGAAAGATTTTTCAGCGGTAACAAAATTTGGGCTTTTATGTATTTCGTAATAAATATTTATAATATGATAAATACTTGTAATGTAATAACAATGCAATAATACAATAAATATGTGATTAATATATTTTTTGGTTTAGTACTGTTTGTGTAGATCGAGAAAAAAGCTAATAAAAAAACCATTACAATTTCGATAAAGTTTTTTTCGGAAGTAAAAAATATCTGGAAAAAAATTTGAAACTCACGATTAATACAGTTATAACGATAATAACAGTTATAACAAAATGAAATGAAATATATTTTAGAGTATAAAAACTTCATAAACTTCAAAAATTGTTAAGGTTGCAAAAATCGATGTTTCAACTATAGAGCAAAAGTAAGCGTACCGCTCTACTTTTTCATCTCGCACATTAGAGTTCCTTCTGTCCCTTGCTCGATCTCTTTCGGCGATTTTGACTAGATTAGAAGAGAGATATCAAGAGAGAGACTACTTTTGATTGGTCGAAAGGAAAATTTACCCCCGGTGGCTTGTTTGGAAAATTCTCCATTTAAATGACGGGGAAGGGAAATCGTTTGCTATAAGAAATTAGTATTCTGTAAAAAAAAAAAAAAAAAAAAAAAAAAAAAAAAAAAAAAAAAAAAAAAAAAAGGTGCGTTCAAATTTCATTACTTACTGTTTTTGCAAAAATAAACTTTAAAGTAATAGTAAATGTAAAAATCAATGCAAAAAAAAGATGGATTATTAGTAATTTGAATTTATTTTTATTGTTATACACTTTCATACACTTAATATCATTTCCAGCTCGTTGTAAAATATACAAATTTGTAAAACAATTATTAAATGCCTTAATTTTAAAGTTTCAATCTACCATAATATTTTTATGGAAATTACTAGGTATTATTTTAGATACTGACGCACGGTAGCTGAGTGGTAGCGCTTCGCGCTTCTGTGCCACGGGTCCTTGGTTCGATCCTCGGGTCGGGCAAGGTTGACTCAGCCTTTCATCCCTTCAGTGGGTCGATAAATGAGTACCAAGCATGCTTGGGAACGAAACATTGGGGGTTTCGCGTTCGGCTGACCACCTAATCGGAAGATCTGCTCCTGCACCCCAGAGCCCAAGGTCAAGAAAACTGAGATGGGCACAGTAGGCCTTGGCCCTCTATGGGCTGTCGCGCAGCTGATTTTTTTCTATTTTAGATACTTTGAGTATATATTTAGACACTATGTTCGTTTCGCTCACCAACCCCCGTGATTGATTCTTATTCATCATTGAAGATCAAGAGGAAAGAACGGTATATTATGTAATTTTTTTTTCAAAAACTATGATTGGATTGCCATTTGTTGAATTTTAAGGATGACTAAATATTGGGAGAAAAACATCAGTATCCCTTCCTCTTTTTTAAGGGTGGAAAAATGCAGATATAGAAACTAAAAAAATATTAACAATTTGTATTCCTTTATATAATTGTTTACTGCAGCTCCACATGTATTCATACTTAAATGCTATTAAATGTGCTCAAATTATCAATTTATTAATCATATTTATTTTTACTCAGTTGCTTTTCTCACCAATTTCTTTGAACCATTCGTACCAATTTTTCAACAAATTTTCTCCCTTCTGACCAACATAATATCAGGACTCCAACCAGCAGCTCCAGGAAAGTAAGAGTTTTTCTCCTTTCTTTGCAATGAAATTACTATCCACGCCATTTCTAACATCTGATGTTTTGTCGTAAATTTTTTAAAACAAATAGATATTTTATGAGAACGTTTGTCAGTAATCGAGATCAGGATCTTTTAACGATCGAACATTTTGTCGATGTTTCAAATGTGTATAAGTAGTGCGTTCAAAATTCTTTTGGATCTTATTTACGATCAGCCTTTGGTTGTAATATTTTAAAATCTTTTTCGCAAGACGAATTAAATTGTACAAACCTCCATAAATATGAGTTCGGAAACAGTATAAAAATACTTCCATCTCTGCCACGAGATAACACAGAAAGCAATCATTATCTTTATTGAGATCTGAAATCACCTGTCCGCAAACTAATCATGGTAGTGAATTATAAAAATATCCCGTCTCTATTTAAAGCACAAATGTTCTCTAACTTTTTCAGAAAGCAGTTTTTCAGTCGTTACGAAATGTTGCTTTTAATGATTTAATGTAATGGTTCAACTAAGAATCAAAATTTTAAGAATGTGCTTTTGTGATGTAAGCAGTTGTAATCATATAGAGCTGATTACTACCTGGTGAAAGAACAAAATTTTCAGGTGCCCAGCTACTTTTCGTAAGTAGTAAAATGTTAGTGACCATAAAGTGTTATATTGCAAATATATGAATTATTCTGTGCTGACAACTTCAATCTTCATTTGCACACTTGTCTGATTTTTATAAGGAAGGCTTGTAATTCATTTTCAAGTTGAAAATCATAATCGCTATCACTTTACATATGAAATCTTCCAGTAAACATGGAACAGTTGGCAGCTAAGTTTAAGTTTTAAATGCAGGCTACTAACCTCTGAGAATATTGCAAAATATTTTATAGAGCTGTAGACAGTTAAAATTTGAAGTTGTCAACATACACTATTTGGAAGAAAGTGACGGGACACGACACTATAACGATATAAGCCCATATTTATTAAAATTAATAGGAGGTAGGGCCTCCTTTGGCTGTGATCACAGCTGCAACCCTTCTGGGTTATGCTTTCTACTAAATAAGCCATAGTGGCAAGAGGAATTTCCTTCCAAATGTTTAACAGGAAGTTCCATAGTTCATGCTTGCTTTTGGGGAGTGGGTTGCAGGCACTCAACCGACAGTTCAATTCGTCCCAGAGATGTTCAATTGGGCTAAGATCAGGGCTCTGCGCCGGCCACTCCATGCGTTTAACGTTGTTGTTCACATACCAATCAAGAGTCCTCCTTGCAACATGGGATCTTGCGTTGTCGTCTTGATACAAGCAATCATCCATACTGTACGTTGCCCACAAGGTAGGAAGGACATGATTGTCGAGAATATCACAGTATCCATCGGCATTCATCATACCATCAACCTTCACCAGTGGGCCAGCCCCATACCAGGAGAAACAGACCCATACCATCAATCCTCCTCCACCAAACTTTACAGTTGTCCCGTCACTTTCTTCCAGATAGTGTATTTGGCATTTTGAAAAGACTCACCACGAAAGAACTGAAACAAACTTTTGAATCATGTACATGTAATGTTTTTGAAAATAACTTTAAAACAAATTTACGAAACAAATAATACATTAAAACATAAACATAGCTACCATTAGAAGAAATTTTCCCTGAAAGCATAGAAACTTGGCAGCCCTACTTTAAGGCATAATTCTTTGTTTTGCAAATTTCATTTTAAAGTTTTTCTACACCACTGCATGCAAATGATTGAAAAGTTCATATGAAACGCAGCTCTCTTGTGGAGATGCCAACTTGCTCTGCTTTGTAAAAAAATATTTCATAGTGGTTAAGTTTTAAGTTACCTTTAGTTTAAATAATTTTTTCACCACTGCATATCGAAAATTCAAAGTATCGTATGAAATGCAATTTCATTGCAGTTATCTTGTCGTAACCTTTTAAAATTCTAATTTTAATTCGTAATTATTCTTGTTCAACAGAAGTTTTCCTACATAATTCACAACAAATTTATTAAAATTTTTGCATTAAGCGGAGCAGTTAGCGTCTTTAATGATTCTAAAGTGTTGGCTAAAATCCTGGAAGGTTTTAGTGGTTCACCACACTTTAAAATACTTAGCGAAAAGCGTAACAGTTAGCAAACTTGTATACATTATAAATGTTAATGAATAGTGATCGTCATGGATATTTTGTCCACATATTTTTCTTTCCGAGTAACAATAGGCCATATTTGATTTTTGCGAGAGTACTCTATGAAAAATTTGTTTTATAATTCTGGTATTTCTTTTTCAGCTAATGCAGAAATCACGGACTAATGTTGGAAAGACAAAAATGATATAATCTCCTGTTTTGATTGTTATGTTAATAAATCTAATATTTTAAACATTTAATAAAATAAAGAATTTGTATACCTGTTTGTCTGTCTGTATACCAGATTGCGGGTATAATGTAAGCTCTTAAAATATATTATTCAACATGGTACATTAAATAAGTACAATTCTAAACAAATTACGTAGCATGGTTTTTTCTTTCTTAGCTATATTGTAAATTCAGAGATATTTAAAAAAGGGTATTTTCTCCTTTGCTTAGCGTAAGCAATTTTTTAAAATATGCAACAAATGATTCGGTGTTTTATTTATTTTTAAAAAAAATTTCTTTAAAGGCAACACCAGTATTTTTTCAGCTTAGCTTTACTCAGAAAATTTCATTGCACATTCTGTAATATTTAATTATATAGTATTCGTTGATTGTGATAGCGTAGGCAAAATATTACGGCAAGACATTATTAATCCTAGGGTTACCTGAAACCACGTGTTAATTTTGTTCATGGCAGAGCCCCTAAATTAGAGAGACTGACTTATCATTCATTTCGAGGCAAAACCTTTCCACCAATAAACTGCAAGATTTGGCTACAACGAACGACGTTAACCTCAACTATAGAATAATCAGTAAGAAAAGCGTTCATTGATTAACATTGTTTCTTGGAAACTTTTTTTTAATACTTATACAAATTCAGTGCAAATTTTATTATCGATTAAAAGTGTTAAATAAAAAATTGTATATGTTTTGCATGCCAGTTACATCAATCTTTTCTTTTCTTAATGATTTCAAAGTAAATTTGGCATTAAATTTCATGTTTCTGTTAGATCTGGGTTTTTCTAATTTATTTTCAGGTTTTTTTTTTAACAAATTTAAATAGAAAAAAAACATGTTTTGACGTGAAATATTTTTAAGTATGTTCTTGTAATCAAAATAATTAAATTTATAATGCAATATTCTAAATGTAAGTGTATACAATCATGAGAAGTAACAAATTTTGCTTAAAAATCAAGAATTAATTTTAAATTAGTTTTATTCAATTAAGATTTTGAATTTTCTTCAACACATAAAAGGACAAGACGAATTAAGATTTTTAGCTATTATTATTATATAAATAGAATTAATAAAATAAATATTGTAAAAGCTAGAGTTTTCTGGGAGGGTAAGAAACGACGCATGACAAATTTTTAAATAATTTATTTAAATAAACATCTTGTTTCAAATAACATTTTCACAACATTTATTTAAATAAGTAATACACAAATAAGGAATACAGTTTAAAAAAATATATCTCTTATTCATTACTAGATAGAAATAGTTTGTACACATTTTTGGCTCTTTAAAAAAAAACAATAAAAATTAAGCGAATCGAGAAGAATTAGTAAATTTATACTTGCATTAGATTTAAGCTTATCTAAAATTGATCCTGGTTTGGGACAGCCTATTATTTTCAGCCCTTTTGGGGGAATTTTTATGGAATTTAGAACACTGAAAATTGTTGGAATAGCATCAGGTCTTAATTTATTGTTAGCATTTCTATTTATTTCTGGCTGGAATTCTTCAAAATGAAACTGCAAAAAATAGTTAGAATACTTTTTTTATTTTCATACTTAAATTAAATCATATTAAAAAAATGGAGAATTTACTATTTTTGAACATACTGCCATGAAATTTTCTAACACAGAAACAAATTATTTTAGCAATTTAACACAAGAATTACAAAGAAAAAAAAACATTGGTAGATCCAAAAATACATGAAAGATCGCATATGAAATAGATTTCTTGTGATAAATGTAAATAAATCGTTTGAACTTTAGACGATATATTACCATAAATAACTAAAAACAAACTTAAATTAGCCAGGATTAAGAAAGTAACTACTTGATCTTAGTGAAATAAAAAGGAATACAATAGAAACAGGTAAATATTTGTTTTCAACAAAAAGAAATACTTTAAAGTGAATACAAAACTTGGCGATTCTGAAATATGTTTGGCGAAAACTTATTCAGCCTATCTCTTGCCTTTATTTATTGGTTTTATTGCACATAAACACTTAAAATTTGCTAAATAAATCAATAAATGTTTCTTAAAAGTCATATTTTAAATAAATATATACTTAATAAATGAAATTTTCAATGAAAATTCTTATATTTGGTACATAGTTAAAACTGTACAATTCAAATAACCCTAAAAGTTATTCACTTTAAAAAAAATAGATGAAAACAAGCATTCAAATACAAATTCTAACAACTTAATATCGTTTATATACTACATATATAAGTAAACAAATCTAATAAGTTATAAATAAATGATTATTTACCTCTCATAAATATTGATTATCCAATATTTTAAAAAAAAGTATCTACCTCGTTATCATCATTTCGTGTTTTGATGTCAAATGTAACAAAAAAAAAATTAGATAAATAAAATAATAAAAATAAGAGAAAGCTATCAGATGTTTCGAGATTTAAATCGTAAAATTTATTTCGAAATTTTTTCTGTAAATTCGAAGCTTTTCTCAAAAAAAATATGATCATTTTGTTTATAAAATATGCAATTATTATAATTATTGAAGAACATTTTATTAATATGTTAATGGTAAGAAAATAAGAGATTACTTGAATTTGAGAAATAATCAACTGTACTTAAATATTTAAACTTAAGACTATATTTAGACTTTCGGAATATAGGACATATAATCGAATGTGTGACATAAATATGGAGTAATTTTGTTTATTAACAATCTATGTATAACGATAACCTCATATTGTACAACAGTTAAATTGCTAACAGTTTTTGTCTCTCATGAAACATTTAACAATTTAATTACTTCTTACTGTGTCACTCATTCTGATTTTGTCACAATATGTCCTATATTCCTAAGTTTAAATATTTAAGTTTAATATTTAGTTGATTACTTTTCAAATTCAAGTAATCGCACATTTTCTTACGATTAGCATATTAACAAAACGTTCTTAAATAATTATAATAATTACATATTTATTTTATAAACAAAATAATTAATTTTTTTAAAGTATCAAATTTGCAGAAAAAAAAACAAAGATGTATGAGAGGCCATCACGGTGGTTGGCGAGAGGAGAGAGCATACGGTGGATCCTCTTAGTGTTTATAAATTAATTCAACAAACTCTAGTAATATTTAAATATTTTGAAGGAATCATATATAGAATAACTTGAAAGAAAGAAACTAACTATGGGGTTTAATAATTCCGCCCAAAATCGATAGGTAAGTAGTGATTTCTTCCGAATAAAGTCTGATGTTTATTGATTCGGCCAGCTCTAACCATCTCTAGCTCTAACCATCTAACGCATTTTTATTTCAAATTTTCACAAACTAAATTAAAACATTTTTTTTGAAGTGAATGAAGGTAAATAACTTGAATTGTGGCAATATTTATATTTCCCCCCCTAAAAAATCATTAACTCGTATCTAAAGTTGTACAAGTACTATATTAAAAATCAAATGGTTAATTGATTTGAAATTGGTTCTCAAGTTTTCGAAGATTTGCACGTCTATATAATATCTCGAAATAAAAAAAAACCGCAAGTGATTCCGCTGTTAGTTTTATGGATGTAAAACTTTTCTTTTGTTCCGTTGACTAAAAAGTTTAAGATAAAACTTGAAATTACGATTGAACATAAAAGTAATGTGAATGAAGGAAGAGAAAAATCAAACACTCGATTATTAGTTAGAGAATTACTAAATCTTACAGTTGTAGCTAAAACACCACTAGGTCCTCTGCGGCCTATGGAAATGCAACTACAGAATTGGAATTTGGTTTGCTTAAAGAGCCGCTTTTGTGTGTAAACATTGCGTCCTCTGTTGCTACTTATCTGCTTTAAATTTTGACTATTTATCCATTTTTGTAGGAACTTGTTATGATTTCTCTCAATATATGAATTTTTTTAAGCTGGGTTAAATTGATGTCAAAAGTAAAAAAATAAATAAATAAATAAAGAGAGAAAGACGCAAAGATTAAATTTTCCCAGATATAAGTCTCAACATTCATTTAGAAATC
Source organism: Parasteatoda tepidariorum (assembly GCF_982258835.1). Classification (NCBI taxonomy): domain Eukaryota; kingdom Metazoa; phylum Arthropoda; class Arachnida; order Araneae; family Theridiidae; genus Parasteatoda; species Parasteatoda tepidariorum. The sequence goes on from NC_141762.1 coordinate 53,391,228, forward strand.
TTTAAAATTATAAAAAACTTAATTCATTAAAGATAAAAACCATTTTCTTTCCAAACTGTGTAATGTAAGGTCATATTAGATGGCTTAGATGGTTAATGTGTTCAATCACTGTCAATATATTTCTTATTATTATAGTGTCACACAGTCGTTATTTCTAAGGTTAATTTTTTCAAGTACCTACATTTGATTATTTTTCAAAATTTGGAGATAGTTCATTTAATTTCGATTATCACATTAACCATAATCGTTCTCATATTATAATAACAAAATTTTTGCTAAGTTTTTTTTTTTGTTTAATATTATTTTTGCAAATTTATTTTTTCAAATTATTCTAAAAAAAAAAACTCATTGATGACCAGGAAACAATTACGGGGGTTGGTGAAAGTAGTGAACAGGGGCGGAGTTTTCTAGTGTTTACTACTAATTTTCTACTGAACCATATTTGGAACGGAATGCCGATTTGAAATAAGTGATAAAAGAAATGCGTTCAGAATCTACGCTATCCCAGTCACCAATTCATCGTGGTTAAATGATAGCCTTTATGTTTAAATATTTTTTTTCTTTTTTTTTTTTAATAATGGAGTCAGCTGAAACGCATACAGCGAAATTCTGAATGAAATCGTTTTCTATTTATTCCTTTTATGCTGTTGTTTCTAATGACACTTGGACAAATCAAGCCTTTGCGAATTAATGGAAGAATTTCTTATCTGTTTCTTATATTTCGTAAGTTCCGCAGAATGTTTCGGATGATGTTTTTTATTTTTATTTTCTGCAGATTTATTTTCAAAAGAAGCTTTTCTCGCTGGTCGAAAACGGAAGAAACGCACGCAATTTTCTTCTTCTTTTCATTTGCGAAAAAAAAAATAATCTGCAATGATGGCTTTAGCAAGGTGTCCTGGGATATTCATCCACTTTTAGATGCAGCTGAATAATTTTTTTTAAAATTATTTTCCTCACATGCGCTGTATAAAGCAACTACTTCAATTGCTCTTATCTAGCGCAGTTTTTATTATTATTATTTTTTTAATTTTAAAGCAATAATTTCGTTATCAGTTTAAAATTAATTCAGACGCTTTGTTTAAATTTTTTTAATATTTAAGCTATAGCAAAAGTGGCACTAGACGTGTAGTATATATTTCGGACATTTACCAAAGTTCTAGTCATACTAGGTCTGGTTAAGTGCCATTGCACGGTATACATTTGCCCGGTATATCCTACACTGATGTTTTTTTAAAGTCAAGTGCCATTGTCCGGTATACATTTTCCCGGTATACCCTACACTGTTGTTTTTTTAAAGTTCAGTGCCACTGCCCGGTATGCACTACACTGATGTTTTTTTAAGGTCAAGTGCCACTGCCCGGTATACATTTGCCCGGTATACCCTACACTGATGTTTGTTCTAATCTATCGTCAGTAAGCATTAAAATATCGAATAAATGTAATTATATCCAAGAATAAATTAATATCAAATAAGATGTAATAAATATTTCGGACATTCACCAAAGCGATTATGTGATTGGCAACATTCACCGGTGAAAGTCAACAACCACCGATTTCGGTCATTCACAATAACATGCACATCATTTACATAATAACCTCATCAGGACGTTTATTTCATACTTTGCCTAAATAGCATCCTGCATTTCAAAAAATAAAAATAATTGGTTTTGTTGGCGATGATCTCGTAAGGCGATAAAGAATCATGCATAGTACAGGTAAGGAAGATATTAACCTCGAAGGAAAAGTGGATGAATACCCCAAGGAACCCTTTAGCTAGGACATCAAATTGATAATACAAAAAGTAATTCCCCGAAACCGCGAAAATTTATAAAATAGTTCGCTCCAGAAATGCTTTTATTGAATATTTTATTTTATATTTTAGTGAACTATGACTATGAGTAGGGATTTTGTTACAAATTCAGATTTGTAACAAAAGAACTAATAAATCATTGCGGTATATTTCTCCTTTCTTTTTTTATTTGTTTGAAATAAAATGTATTTTATATTTTAAATATGACCTTAGCACACAAAAATTTTAAATCACTCATTTTAGTTTTCACTTTTATATAATGTGAGAAATTCGAATCGCGTATTAGATTAACTTTTTGACTAATTGATCCTATTGTATTTTTGCTGTAAATCTCGACGATAATTTACAAAAGCAATAATGTGTGTTTTTTCATTCCTTCAAAACGGGAGAATATTACCCATAACATTAGAATTAGTATAGAGGAGAGTTGCCTAACTCGTACAACTTTTAACATTTTAATTTTTATCAGTCACAAATAACTGACGATTACATTCGAAACATTCTAATAATAAAATGTAGTTATTCAACTAATTATATATATTTTTTTGGTAATAATATTTGTGTAGTAAGTACTGAAAAAAAAATTCTTTTTTCTACAAGTTCGTCGCGTGACACGATTTAGGAAACCAGTTGCCTAATTCGTGCCACCAGCTCCCTACATTGTACCGACCTAGAAAATTTGAGTATAAATTACTAAACAAATAAATAGACAATAAATAATCCGAAACAAAAGTTTAGTACTGAACTGTTGCAATTAAGTACTGAGTTACTGAACTGTTACGAGTTCATTAAATGGTACAATAAGTCAAAAAAGTTGCCAAAAAACATGAAAATTTGTTACTAGAAAACTCAAGTATGACACAATTATAAAATAATCATTACGTTTGAAACAAATCATTAGATTCTATACTTAATAGGTATATAGTTCAGTTATGTTTTAGGTACAATGTACAAGGGTATTTTCTTCTTCTAAATTTTGACCGGCTTATTTTTCATGAATCCAAGTTCCACGCAGCAAACATTGCACCATATCAACTGAATGACCCTCACACACCAAGAAAACCATTCATCATTAACTTCAATGATCACTTCATCCAGTAATGAAATAGATCTTTGGTTTAATACAGTGTTTCCCAAATTTATGACTATTGTGTACCCTTTCTAGATTTTTCATATCGCTGTGTACCACTAATAAAAAAATGAATGTATTTTTTAAAAAATGTTTATTTAGAATGGATAATAAAGTTAAAAATCACAACTGGCTGTTGACGCCACTAATTATTAACTGTTAGCTCTGCAAAACATAGATAATAGAAAAATACGCAATCGTAAATTTTCATGGTTAACTTTGTTTTTAAATAAAAAAATTTTGAAATTTTCGTTTGTTGCAAGATATTTCGCATAAAAACGCATACTCCAGCTAAAAAGTTCCCGTACCCCCGGGGGTACGCGTACCACACTTTGGGAAACACTGGTTTAATACGCAACTTACATGTTTCGATTCCTTGTTTCGAGGAGATGTTTATTTATTTTTTATTTTAATTTACTGTTTATGATTTTTTGAACTGAATATGTGTTTTTTTCTTATCTAACTTCTCTAATTTTATATTCCTCTCCAAGCTCTTTAACTTTTTCTTTTGCGAGTTTATAAGCTCAATCGATAGCTTAAATTAATTTTTGTAAGGGCTACAAAGCACTGTTGCTGTAAGGACATCTGGTTTAGCAACGAAATTTTCCCTCCTAAGTGTTGAAATCTTAGAAATTGATTCAATTGTGCTTATGCAGTCATTGAAACAGCTTGGTCTCTTAGATTCTTGCAAACATATGATTACTTGAATCACGAGGAAGCATTATTTGAAACCGATTGATTTGGTCTCCATGATTATAATTTCAGTCAGCTTCATTGAAAACTGGTGGACCAATCGGCCACAGAGAAGAACATTTTGAAATCTTTGAAGGACTGAACAAAATGTTCAATTGTTGTGGCTTCAGCAGTGGTGGCTCAGGTGATAGATCAGTCACTTTCCAGTGGGTTGACTCGAGTTCGAAGCCCATCGATGGCCGATCGATAGGAATTCCGCACCTGGTGCTGATGCAAAATATCCTCAGCTGCAGACGGATCATAAGTCCCCTTGCTGTCAGGCTAACCGTGGAAAGTTTTCGTGGTTTTTTCCTCTTCATGTAACTTAAATGCGGGTTAGTTCCATCAAAAAGAGTTGAAAATACAAGTTTCACTTTAGGAATATATAGATTTTGCGAAGCTCACTTTGGAAGAAAAAAAAAGGTCTCTATTCTGAAATCAGTTTCATTTCAAAATAGTACTAGGAATACAAGTACGCAATCCAGACAGGTCTTCGTTTAGCGAAGTGATCTCGGTTCGCTAAACGAATCTTACAAATTTGCACAGTTAGAGCATTTTTTTGGTCAAGGTTTCGGCTGACCGGCTTCTATGGTGATCAGATCAGGGAGCTAACCTCTTGTTAAAAAGATCCCGGGTTCGAACCTTGGTCAGCGGCATGGATGTCTTTTCCTTTTTCCCTGTACTATTTGTCTTATCTGTACTATCTGTGGAAGTAACATGTGTACACCTAATAGTGTGTCCCCTGAAAGAGTTATCAACACATCTGCTCTTCTGATAGCCGGATAACGAATGTGAATATGATTGGAAACGAAAAAGGTCGAGGTTTTAAATTAATAATTTTAATGATCATAAATTCTCGAAAGATTAGTTTTCAAAATAGGACATTAAAAAACTACTTTTAACAACAGTTATTGAATAAAAACTATAAATTAAGAAGAAGGTGATAGACCTGGTATGAACAGTATTTACAAATTTACTAAAAAAATTTGCAAACCATCATTTGAACTTATCTTGTATAGTTAAAATTTGAACATTAATAACTTCTTTTTGAAACGAACTTCTACTTCAAACTTTCTCTTCTACTTTCTAACTTCTTTTTGACGAACTTGGAGTCATAGTGTTATTGTTGTTGCTTCCAATGCCAATCTCGAATTCAAAGTTTGCCAAGAATTTATTCGTATTTTAATTTAAAAAAGCAAAAAATAATCTTTGTTTTCCTTTCTCTCGGAGTTTTTCTAGTTGATTTTCCGTTGAAGAAAATGGTTCTTTCGACTGCAGTGATTAATTTTATTTTAACTGTAACAATACAACATTTAAAGTGATACTACGTACCTAATAAATATTACATAGCAAATTACATTTGAAAAATTATCAAATCGGAGATAGGTTGTTTCAACCTCACAAATCAGCATATTATGCAACTATACTTAGCATATTAGGCATTATCAGCATATCAGCATTATATTAGCATATTATACATTAGCTAGTCTGCTCTCAAAACGTGGTTTTCACTAAAGAAATCGCAGCTCTGAGCGGATTCCTAATAGTCAATCCTGAACCTCGTTTTTCCTTTAAAAAGATATGAGTTGCTTATTTAATTTTAAATGATCTAAAGAAATATAAAAAATATTTAACAAAAAGTAATGTAATTTGAAGAGGAATGCCGTGCAGTAGACTAACATTTATTGATTAAAACAATTTATAATTACATAAACAATTAAAATTGATTGATATAAAGGACTATGGAGGAATAACATTTATAGAGCTTCGATACCTAAATCGGTAGTGGAATGAATTAGAAGTGGCACTAAGACGCGAACACATTAGTCATCAGCCAAAATAATGAATAAATGTTTAATAGTAATTATGGTAACTTAGAGGAATCGATTGTTAAACATTTTTCTAAAAATAATGTTTAGAGCAACAATTCATGTAAACAAAAAAAAAATATATGTCGGGAGGGGAAAAGGTCTAAAAACTAATGAAGCCTACAATCACATCAAAAATATTAGTTGGAGCAATTATTAAGTGAAGTGTGACGTGAAAAAATACATTAAATTAAGTCTAATAAACAATGGTTTGAATAGAACGTTTGACAGAAGACGGCTAAACAGCAGCAAATATATACATGTAAATGATTTTCATTCATAAGTAACGCCAACAAATTGTTTACCCTTGATACATAGTAAACTTTTCTTTAAAAAAAAATTCGTAAATAGCAGTAACCGTATGTTTTCACCTTTATAAGTAACTTATACAGAGATATAGTTTTCACACCAATGCTAGAGCATACAAAAAGGCGACGCTTTTTTTTTCTTTTTTTCGTAAAATTAATGCGTGCAATATGACAACACTCTGTAGTAGCGTCTTAATCGCCATGCTACAGCAATAGGCTTAACAACTAATTAGATAGATGAGTTATAATTTTGTAATATTTAATATTTTACTTCAATTTATGTATTTCTTTGTAATCATTTGGTTATTTGTTTTATTTTAGTTCTAAGAAATGTTTAAACGCTAATTCTTTAAAGAATATAGAGTGTCTGGTAAGATAAAAACACATTTTCTGAAGTAAATGACAATTTAAAATTTTAATCTCTTGTCATTTTTCTACATTTATTTTAATGTTGAATTTAATACTTAATTACATGGATGACATTCACCATTAATTATTTAAAACTAATGGAAGAATAAATACGGAAAATCGTGACTAATGTAGATTTTTTCTTCTTTTCTTTGCTGACAATGGAATTTAGCGATACAAAATAAAAATAGATTGGAGTAAAATACAAACATGAAAAAAAAGCACTTTTTACATATAATAGAATTAAAATCTTAAATAAAAGATTTGGAATCAATACGAAAATTTTATGTTTCGATATCAATGTACTAGTGAAAAATTCTCAAAAGCACAAATACTCATCTCTAAAGCAAATAATTATTATTATAATCACAAAGAATTATTATTTATTCAGGATACAAATATAATCGTACAGAAATGAATAAAAATATGAAAAAGAAAATATACATAATTTATCGTAGAGTGTCAATTACTGTCTTATGTGTATCAATGAACTGTTTCCTTTAAGTGTTGCTAGGGAAGGCTGAGGCCCGTGAGGTCTGGCGAAACTTCAAAAAAAAAAGAAAGAAAAAATGCATGGTGATGACGTCAGAGTAAATAGTCCTAAATATACGTTTGAATATATCAGTTTATTGCTCGTGGTTACCTAATCAATAAATCAATTCAAAATAATTAGCATGCTTAAAAATATTGTTATCATACTATAAATAATGCATCTTAAAATAAAACGACCAAGGATTCACAAGTGTCTGGAAGGATTAAAAACTGGTATCAATCTTATTCAAAGAGAAGTTGAAAATTTCGTAGTATTAGCATTCATTGTAAATTTTAAATTCATATTGTGACGCTTTATTACGGGCTATCTACACTTCTATCGAACATTTTAGTAGCATAAGGAAGGAAAGGGGGTTGAGATGAGTACGCAAGCGTACTTATTTGATAATGGATTGACGGAGGCAAAGCACCTCTTCATACTTCAGAAGATCTTGTAGTTCTTTAACTAAGGAGACAAGTCTGTGAGCAGAAGACGCTGGGATGCTTTTTTCCCTCGGTGACTTTTTCTTCTGGAACGGGCCTCGTACCCAGAGAAGTTGGATGCGTGGGCTCTACTGCAGTTGCAACAAGTTGCAGGGGTGTCCTTGCTTCTCCTGCACTAATAGGAAAAATGCCCTTCGGCACATTTCATGCATCTTGGTTTATCAGTGCAAAAACTCTGTGCATTCCTGCAAGATTGATATCAGTGCAAGAACTCTGGTCTGTAGGGCGCTGGGCCCATGTCCAAGAGTTCGTGACTTTGATCCCCGCAAGCCGAAGACTCCCCGTGTAGTAAATGGTGACTGATGCACGTTAAATCTGTCGAGTCGCTAAGTCCTCCATATTCCCATAACAAATCAAAACCTCTGGGGGTACTGATCCAGGAGTTTCCTTGTCTTCTGGATTGGTTCAAAATTACAAGGCTTCGGAGTTGAACATAAGTAGTCGTAAACCCAAAAATTGGGTCGGCTGTTCAACGACGGATAAAAAATAAAATAAAAATATTCGGGTAATTTCAAACGTAATAAATTTTAAAATCAGTTAAATCAGGGCCAATTTTTTAATTCTTCTTGCTGTGCACAAACTTCTGAATAGCACTAGAAAACCTGACTATTATATTTTAAGTGAATTTTTTTATGAATGCACTATAGCAACCTTTCAAAAATTTGTCTTATTTTTTCTAATGCTGTGTTAATGTTTAATAATATTGAATTTATGAATTTATTCAAATATATACTATTTGAATTTAAACTCATAATGTAATGTATAATAACTTTTTTCATTCGCTAGTATCATTAAAATATTTTTATTATTATTCACTTATTTAATTAACTTTTTTCCTTATTACAGGCCAGCAAGACGGTGGTGAGTATATCAACTGTTTTTATATATCAAATATAACTATTTTTTATGTATTTTTCTACATGCCATTTATCTATTGATATTGCGATAGTTTTTATCTATATTTTATTTCAATTAAATGTTTAGACTAACTTAAAGTTTTGATAACTTAGTATTGAGTCAAAGTTCGAAGGAAATCCAGTAAAGCAAAATTATTTAAAATAAGTATGTTTCTTTAACTATGTACCTATACTCGCTGCAAAGCTAAAAATTATCAAGGCTACGACCACCTGCTTATAAAATTTTCTAATGTTGCCAAATGGTGCTTTTTATCAGTAAATTTTATGACTTGAGAGTTACAAATTATTCTTGTTGAAATTACTTAATCATTGCGAAACTGTTATACTAAATCATAATAAAATGTAAATCAATATTTACAGATCATTTCTATTCTACTTAACTTTAATAGGTTTCTAAGGTGGATGAATTTATGCTTGAGAAACCAGCCAATATCAAAACAAATATTGGGTTGGCAAGAAAGTAATTTTAGTTGGCACCAGAATGTTCTTCATTTGTCAATGTAAAAAAATAGGGGTGCAGTCTGACTCCTCAAAGTTTTTGAGAAATACTCCAGCGGTTCCCAATTTTTTTTTTTTGGCAGTGGAACGCTAAAAGAATCAACCTTTTTTTTGGCGTTACTTCGATTTTATAAATAAAGTATATACCGAAAAATGTGATAGTATTGACGATTAAAAGACTTTTTTGAAAACACTTAATATATTTATAGGGATTTTAAATTTGGTTTTATACTGACTGCTAAATTAATGGTTCTGGAGCTGTAACTAGTCTATCCAATAAAACATACACTGATAAAAAAAAGAAAATAAAAGAAATCCGAAATTTTTCTGAATATGTGCTGAAGTTACGGTTCTTATTATTTTCAAAAATGTTTCTTAATACACTGGTCAAAACATTCAAAAGATATTGTAAGTCTTGTACAAAATAACGGTACATGCTACTTTGTTTGTTGTTGCATAGGATGGAAGAAGGGAGTCACAAATGCGAATTTCTCTTATTTTCAAACTTCGCACTATGTAGATTTTGAGTTTGACGTCGAAGACGATGTTTTAGGGCCTGGTTTCTTAGGACAGGTTGGCGTTACAAAACGTCATCTTGAAGCGAGCTCTAACCCCTGATTGGTCAATTTGTGAGTTAGGCAGCATACGTCATCGCACGCTAAGCTTGAACGACGACTGACGTTCGAATCAACTAATGTGAGTGTCGCGTAAAGAATTTGTAATGACGTGATCGTTCATAATCTGTAATATTTTATTCAATAGTTTAATACTTATATGAATTCGTATGGCAACAGTCTATCAGTTTATGTTTTCATGGAGAATGTTAAGAATGTTTATAAGCGATAAGCAGAGAGCTCGCCCCACTTAACTGTACTCAATGTTAAGAATAAAAAGTGGATCACTTTATAACTTGTAAATATTGTAATAAAGGTTTATAGAAAATTAGTCAGAGTTTTACGATGCATCTGACATTGTGGTGAAAACCGAGCGTGATCGTTTTGCATTTAATCGACATTTAAGTCAGATATTTTTATACTCTTATTTGAAATTTTTTCAAGAATGGAATTCTAAATGGATCTGCTCATAGTGAAAAGAAAGTTAAGCTAAAGTAAGAGCTTCTTTTACTCGCTTATATAATATTTTAATTGCAGCTCTCGATAAACCTGAATTAAATTTTGAAGATTTAGAAAGTATATTATCATCTTTGGAAAGAATTTCTATTGATTTATCGAAATTAGATGAAGATATATGTAACGCCATTTTGATAGAAGTCACCAAAGCAGACGATTTTGAAAAAGAATACTGTATCATTGAAGAATACAGAGAAAAGTTAGATTCTGTTCGTATTCGTGTAAAAAGGATTTTTAATTCTCGTGAACTAATTGATAAGAAAGATAATACGGTTAAAAATGAAAAAACTAAACAAAAGTTTCCGAAAATAGAACTTGTAAATTTCAGTGGCGAGGTAAAAGATTGGCTGCATTTTTGGAGCCAATTCTGTAGAATACACGAAAATAAATTGATGGACAATGAAGATAAATTTGAATATCTTATTCAATGCGTGACAGCCGGGGGAAGAGCTCGTGAAATAGTGGATAGTTACCCGCCGCCGGCCGATAATTATTGGTAAGTTTTTGAGAGTTTGAAATCAAGGTTTGGCCGAGAGGAACTTTTAATTGAATGTTATGTTCGGGAATTGTTGGCTCTTGTCGTTAAAAATGCAACAAATTTAAAGAATAAGATGAATTCTACACAATTGTACGATAAATTAGAATCCCATTTGCGATCGTTGGAATCCATTGGTATGACATCTGACAAATATGCCGCTATGCTATTCCCTTTAGTGGAGTCATGTATCCCCGAAAAAAATCTATGAGTTTGGCTTAGAAGTCCCTTAATTAATGAACAAGAGAATTCTAATAGCGATAAATTGGCTCAACTGTTAACATTTCTAAGAAGGGAAGTAGAGGGTGAAGAACGGATTGCTCTATCAAAAACTGGTGTTAAACAAACTGAAATAGTTGAAAAGAGACAAAAACACAGTGAAACAGAATTTTATCCGCCTACGGCCAATGATTTAATATCTGGGTTTAAAGAAAAGACAAAGTTGAACTGAATATTTTGTAACAAATTACATGAAAGTAAGGATTGTTTTAAGGGACAGAAACTGTCATTAGAAGTAAAGCGAGAAGCAGTTGGAAAATATAAATGCTGTTTCTTTTGTTTGAAACCAGGGCATTTATCGAGAAACTGCAAATTAATTGTACGCTGCATGGTCTGCGGAAAGAGACACTGGGTAATAATGTGTCCTAATTTATCGTCAAGTCAGAAAGTGGCGATTCAAGAGAGTCAAGAAGTGCCGCAAAATCTTGCTTTAGCCAATCACAACGTTTCAGAAGAAGTTTTGCTGCAGACTTTGCTTGTTGTGATAAATTATGGGGGAAAACGTAGTATCGCTAGAGCTTTAATCGATACTGGCTCACAGCGCTTTTATGTATTAAAATCCATAGTAGAACGAATGAAATTAAAACCTGTAGGGTTTGAAACTCTGAATCATTTGGTGTTTGGTGGTTATATAACAAGATCTAAACACAATGCCTATAAATTAAATGTAAGCAGTGTTCATGCAAACAAATTTTGCGAGATGCAAGTCTTAGACCAACCAACCAACCATTTGTGGAATGATACCAAGAATAAATGATGTATCTTGTTTAAAAGAGTTAGAAGACTTGGGAATCCAGATAACAGACCGTGGAAAAGGCAGACCTTTGGGACCTTTGGCAGACCTAATTGGAGCAGATATTGCAGGCAAATTGTATACAGGTCAAACGTAAATTTTAAAATCTGATCTTGTTGCTGTGCAGACGCTCTTAGGTTGAACTATCATGGGAAGGTCTGAAAATCATAATTGCAAAGACTGTTATTTCTCTTAACACAAGACTCAAAACACATATTAACGCTTTTATTTGCACATTGAATTCACACACTTGCCTCTTTCGAGGTTGGTAATACACACACTAGTTTCTCGTTACCTACACAGAGGGCACTGCTCGCATACAAAACTGAACATATTGAATAATCAATATTTAAAACAAATGTTAAAATTTTGAACGAATTGTAATATCGAAAATAAATTCAACTTTAGTTTTTAATTGAAAAAAGCACTTTTAGCTAGTCAAATTTCTAATCTATAATAGTTACATTTCAGCGTGAGAACATCGTTTAGGCACAGAAATATCTCTGTTATTTTTAAAATTTTCAGTAACAATTTATTTAAAATCTTTAGTTTAGAAATTTTTCGATTGCTTGACTATTTGAACATCAACGCATTTACGCATTATGATCCTGGATTCAAAGATTAGCATGTCTTTTGAAAGATAGATAATGTGCAAACAAGAGATGCTATGCAAATAAGAAAAAGAAATCTCGAAAGATTATGATCTAAGGAACTTTAAGAATAAATCTCTGGAGCAGTTCTCTTATTTTTATTATTTTATTTATCAATTTTTTTTGTTACTTTTAACATCAAGGCAAGAAAGAAATGATGCTTACGAGATAGATACATTTTTCAAGACAATGGGTAACGAATATTTAAATCAAATCACGTTGTTTAAATTTTGAACAAATTGGAATATCGAACGCGCTAAGTTTTTTAATTTAAAATGGTGCTTTCAGCAAGTCATATTTCCACTCCACTATAACAGTTGCATTTCAGTGGTGAGAACTTCGTTTGGACACAGGAATTTCTCTTTTATTTTTTAAATTTTTGTTAAGTAAAATCTTTAGTTCAGAAAGTTATCGATTGCTTGACTATTTGAGCCTCCACGCATTCGAAGATTAGAATGACTTTTGAAGGAGGATTATGTTGATAGTGTGTAAACAGGAGATGAAAGAAAAAGAGCAAGAGAAAGAAAGGAAGCAAATAAGAAAAAGAAATCTCGAATGATTATGATCTAAGCGACTTTACGAATAAATCTCTGAAGCAGTTCTCTTATTTTTATTATTTTATTTATCAATTTTTTTGTTACTTTTAACACCAAGGCAAGAAAGAAATGATGCTTACGAGATAGATACATTTTTCAAGACAATGGGTAACGAATATTTAAATCAAATCACGTTGTTTAAATTTTGAACAAATTGGAATATCGAACATTAACTCGCGTTAAGTATTTTAATTTAAAATGGTGCTTTCAGCAAGTCATATTTCCACTCCACTATAACAGTTGCATTTCAGTGGTGAGAACTTCGTTTGGACACAGGAATTTCTCTTTTATTTTTTAAATTTTTGTTAAGTAAAATCTTTAGTTCAGAAAGTTATCGATTGCTTGACTATTTGAGCCTCCACGCATTCGAAGATTAGAATGACTTTTGAAGGAGGATTATGTTGATAGTGTGTAAACAGGAGATGCTATGCAAATAAGAAAAAGAAATCTCGAATGATTATGATCTAAGCGACTTTACGAATAAATCTCTGGAGCAGTTCTCTTATTTTTATTATTTTATTTATCAATTTTTTTTGTTACTTTTGACATCAAGGCAAGAAAGAAATGATACTTACGAGATAGATACATTTTTTAAGACAATGGGTAACGAATATTTAAATCGAATCACGTTGTTCAAATTTTGAACAAATTGGAATATCGAACATTAACTCGCGTTAAGTATTTTAATTTAAAATGGTGCTATCAGCAAGTCATATTTCCACTCCACTATAACAGTTGCATTTCAGTGGTGAGAACTTCGTTTGGACACAGAAATTTCTCTTTTATTTTTTAAATTTTTGGTATGAATTCTCTTGTTTGTTAATTAAGGGACTTCTAAGCCAAACTCATAGATTTTTTTCGGGGATGCATGACTCCACTAAAGGGAATAGCATAGCGGCATATTTGTCAGATGTTATGCCAATGGATTCCAACGATCGCAAATGGGATTCTAATTTATCGTACAATTGTGTAATATTTATCTTATTCTTTAAATTTGTTGCATTTTTAACGACAAGAGCCAACAATTCCCGAACATAATATTCAATTTAAAGTTCCTCTCTTCCAAACCTTGATTTCAAACTCTCAAAAACTTACCAATAATTATCGGCCGGCGGCGGGTAACTATCCACTATTTCACGAGCTCTTCCCCGGCTGTAACGCATTGAATAAGATATAGAAATTTATCTTCATTGTCCATCAATTTATTTTCGTGTATTCTACTGAATTAGCTCCAAAAATGCAGCCAATCTTTTACCTCGCCACTGAAATTTACAAGTTCTATTTTCGGAAACTTTTGTTTAGTTTTTTCATTTTTATCCGAATTATCTTTCTTATCAATTAGTTCACGAGAATTAAAAATCCTTTTTACACGAACACGAACAGAATCTAACTTTTCTCTGTATTCTTCAATGATACAGTATTCTTTTTCAAAATCGTCTGCTTTGGTGACTTCTATCAAAATGGCGTTACATATATCTTCATCTAATTTCGATAAATCAATCGAAATTCTTTCCAAAGATGATCATTTACTTTCGAAATCTTCAAAATTTAATTCAGGTTTATCGAGAGCTGCAATTAAAATATTATATAAGCGAGTAAAAGAAGCTCTTACTTTAGCTTAACTTTCTTTTCACTATGAGCAGATCCATTTAGAATTCCATGCTTGAAAAAATTTCAAATAAGAGTATAAAAATATCTGACTTAAATGTCGATTAAATGCAAACGATCACGCTCGGTTTTCACCACAATGTCAGATGCATCGTAAAACTCTGACTAATTTTCTATAAACCTTTATTACAATATTTACAAGTTATAAAGTGATCCACTTTTTATTCTTAACATTGAGTACAGTTAAGTGGGGCGAGCTCTCTGCTTATCGCTTATAAACATTCTTAACATTCTCCAGGAAAACATAAACTGATAGACTGTTGCCATACGAATTCATATAAGTATTAAACTAATGAATAAAATATTGCAGATTATGAATAATCACGTCATTACAAATTCTTTACGCGACACCCACATTAGTTGATTCGGACGTCAGTCGTCGTTCAAGCTTAGCGTTCGATGACGTATGCTGTCTAACTCACAAATTGACCAATCAGGGGTTAGAGCTCGCTTCAAGATGACGTTTTGTAACGCCGACCTGTCCTAAGAAACCAGGCCCTAAAGCATCGTCTTCGACGTCAAACTCAAAATTTGCATAGTGCGAAGTTTGAAAATAAGAGAAATTCGCATTTGTGACTCCCTTCTTCCATCTTATGCAACAACAAACAAAGTAGCATGTACCGTTACTTTGTACAAGACTTACAATATCTTTTAAATGTCTTGACCAGTGTATTAAGAAACATTTTTGAAAATAATAAGAACCGTAACTTCAACACATATTCAGAAAAATTTCGGATTTTTTTTATTTTCTTTTTTTTATCAGTGTATGTTTTATTGGATAGACTAGTTACAGCTCCAGAACCATTATTTTAACAGTCAGACATAAAACCAAATTTAAAATCCCTATAAATATATTAAATGTTTTCAAAAAAGTCTTTTAATCGTCAATACTATCACATTTTTCGGTATATACTTTATTTATAAAATCGAAGTAACGCCAAAAAAAAGGTTGATTCTTTTAGCGTTCCACTGCCAAAAAAAAAATTGGGAACCGCTGGAGTATTTCTCAAAAACTTTGAAGAGTCAGACTGCACCCCTATTTTTTTACATTGACAAATGAAGAACATTCTGGTGCCAACTAAAATTACTTTCTTGCCAACCCAATATTTGTTTTGATATTGGCTGGTTTCTCAAGCATAAATTCATCCACCTTAGAAACCTATTAAAGTTAACTAGAATAGAAATGATCTGTAAATATTGATTTACATTTTATTATGATTTAGTATAACAGTTTCGCACTGATTAAGTAATTTCAACAAGAATAATTTGTAACTCTCAAGTCATAAAATTTACTGATAAAAAGCACCATTTGGCAACATTAGAAAATTTTATAAGCAGGCGGTCGTAGCCTTGATAATTTTTAGCTTTGCAGCGAGTATAGGTACATAGTTAAAGAAACATACTTATTTTAAATAATTTTGCTTTACTGGATTTCCTTCGAACTTTGACTCAATACTAAGTTATCAAAACTTTAAGTTAGTCTAAACATTTAATTGAAATAAAATATAGATAAAAACTATCGCAATATCAATAGATAAATGGCATGTAGAAAAATACATAAAAAATAGTTATATTTGATATATAAAAACAGTTTTATATACTTACCACCGTCTTGCTGGCCTGTAATAAGGAAAAAAGTTAATTAAATAAGTGAATAATAATAAAAATATTTTAATGATACTAACGAATGAAAAAAGGTATTATACATTACATTATGAGTTTAAATTCAAATAATATATATTTGAATAAATTCATAAATTCAATATTATTAAACATTAACACAGCATTAGAAAAAATAAGACAAATTTTTGAAAGGTTGCTATAGTGCATTCATAAAAAAATTCACTTAAAATATAATAGTCAGGTTTTCTAGTGCTATTCAGAAGTTTGTACACAGCAAGAAGAATTAAAAAATTGGCCCTGATTTAACTGATTTTAAAATTTATTACGTTTGAAATTACCCGAATATTTTTATTTTATTTTTTATCCGTCGTTGAACAGCCGACCCAATTTTTGGGTTTACGACTACTTATGTTCAACTCCGTAGCCTTGTAAGTTTGAACCAATCCAGAAGACAAGGAAACTCCTGGATCAGTACCCCCAGAGGTTTTGATTTGTTATGGGAATATGGAGGACTTAGCGACTCGACAGATTTAAAGTGCATCAGTCACCATTTACTACACGGGGAGTCTTCGGCTTGCGGGGATCGAACCCTCGAAATCTTGGACATGGGCCCAGCGCCCTACCAACCAGAGTTCTTGCACTGATATCAATCTTGCACGAATGCACAGAGTTTTTGCACTGATAAACCAAGATGCATGAAATGAGCCGAAGGGCATTTTTCCTATCTGTGCAGGAGAAGCAAGGACACCCCTGCAACTTGTTGCAACTGCAGTAGAGCCCACACATCCAACTTCTCTGGGACGAGGCCCGCTCCAGAAGAAAAAGTCACCGAGGGAAAAAAGCATCCCAGCGTCTTCTGCTCACAGACTTGTCTCCTTAGTTAAAGAACTACAAGATCTTCTGAAGTATGAAGAAGTGCTTTGCCTCCGTCAATCCATTATCAAATAAGTACGCTTGCGTACTCATCTCAACCCCCTTTCCTCCCTTATGCTACTAAAATTTTCGATAGAAGTGTAGATAGCCCGTAATAAAGCGTCACAATATGAATTTAAAATTTACAATGAATGCTAATACTACGAAATTTTCAACTTCTCTTTGAATAAGATTGATACCAGTTTTTAATCCTTCCAGACACTTGTGAATCCTTGGTCGTTTTATTTTAAGATGCATTATTTATAGTATGATAACAATATTTTTAAGCATGCTAATTATTTTGAATTGATTTATTGATTAGGTAACCACGAGCAATAAACTGATATATTCAAACGTATATTTAGGACTATTTACTCTGACGTCATCACAATGAATTTTTTCTTTCTTTTTTTTTTTTGAAGTTTCGCCAGACCTCACGGGCCTCAGCCTTCCCTAGCAACACTTAAAGGAAACAGTTCATTGATACACATTAGACAGTAATTGACACTCTACGATAAATTATGTATATTTTCTTTTTCATATTTTTATTCATTTCTGTACGATTTCATATTTTTATTCATTTTGTATCGCTAAATTCCATTGTCAGCAAAGAAAAGAAGAAAAAGTCTACATTAGTCACGATTTTCCGTATTTAATCTTCCATTAGTTTTAAATAATTCATGGTGAATGTCATCCATGTAATTAAGTATTAAATTCAACATAAAAATAAATGTAGAAAAATGACAAGAGATTAAAATTTTAAATCGTCATTTACTTCAGAAAATGTGTTTTTATCTTACCAGACACTCTATATTCTTTAAAGAATTAGCGTTTAAACATTTCTTAGAACTAAAATAAAACAAATAACCAAATGATCACAAAGAAATACATAAATTGAAGTAAAATATTAAATATTACAAAATTATAACTCATCTATCTAATTAGTTGTTAAGCCTATTGCTGTAGCATGGCGATAAAGACGCTACTACAGAGTGTTGTCATTTTGCACGCAATAATTTTACGAAAAAAAAAAAAAAAAAAAGCGTCGCCTTTTTGTATGCTCTAGCATTGGTGTGAAAACTATATCTCTGTATAAGTTACTTATAAAGGTGAAAACATACGGTTACTGCTATTTACGAATTTTTTTTTAAAGAAAAATTTACTATGTATCAAGGATAAACAATTTGTTGGCGTTACTTATGAATGAAAATCGTTTACATGTATATATTTGCTGCTGTTTAGCCATCTTTTGTCAAACGTTCTATTCAAACCATTGTTTATTAGACTTAATTTAATGTATTTTTTCTCGTCAATACTAACAATTCACTTAATAATTGCTCCAACTAATATTTTTGATGTGATTGTAGGCTTCATTAGTTTTTAGACCTTTGCCCCTCCCGGCATATATTTTTTTTTTGTTTACATAAATTGTTGCTCTAAACATTATTTTTAGAAAAATGTTTAACAATCGATTCCTCTAAGTTACCATAATTACTATTAAACACGTATTTATTGTTTTGACTGATGACTAATCTGTTCGCGTCTTAGTGCCACTTCTAATTCCTTCCACTGCCGATTTAGGTATCGAAACTCAATAAATTTTGTTCTTCTTTTCCCTCTATAGCCCTTGATATCAATCAATTTTAATTGTTTACTTAATTATTAATTATTTTAATCAATAAATGTTTTAATCAATAAATGTTTTAATCAATAAATGTTAGCCTTCTGCACTGCACTGCTCTTCAAATTAAATTACTTTTTGTTTGATGTTTTTTTTATATTTCTTTAGATCATTTAAAATTAAATAAGCAACTCATAGCTTTTTTAAGGAAAAACGAGGTTCAGGATTGGCTATTGGGAATCCGCGCAAATCAGCGATTTCATTAGTGAGAATCACGTTTTGAGAGCAGGGTAGCTAATGCATAATATGCTTATATAATGCTGATATGCTGATAATTCATAATATGCTAAGTATTTTTGCATAATATGCTGATTGATGAGGTTGAAGTAACCTATCTCCGATTCGGTAATTTTTTAAATATAATTTTCTACATAATATTTATTAGGTGAGCAGAATCACTTTAAATGCTGCATTGTTACAGTTAGAATAGAATTAATCACTGCAGCCGAAAGAACTAATTTTTTTTCAGCTGAAGATCAACTAGAAAAACTCCGAGAGAAAGGAAAACAAAGATTATTTTCTGCTTTTTTAAATTAAAAAACGAATAAATTCTTGGCAAACTTTTAATTTTAAATGTAGTTTAAATTACTGTAATTATAACTTTGTATCTAATATTAACTTTAAATCAATGGAGCAGGATTGGTATAGCTGTTTTTATGTAATTTAGTGTAAAAGCCATTATACCGTTCCTCCAATAGCTGTGTTAAAAAAAGTATAAATAAAGAATGAGTGTTTTACTTGTTTTTAATATAAATTGTAAAGTTATTAATGTGCGAAATATTTTGTATTTTAAAGAAGTTTAATATGAAAAAGTTATAAGACTTCTCATATAGAATAATTTGAGGAATAGTTTATCTGCGTGTCTGTGTACGCGTCTCTACTATGACTCCCCCCGTGTAGTAAATGGTGAATGGTGCACGTTAAATATGTGGGGTCACAAAATCCTCCGTGTTGCCATTAAAAATTTATACCTATGGGTGTACTGAATTGGAGATTGACATTAGAAAAAACAACAACACTATGACTTCGTTTGTACTATGGTCATGATCTATTGACAGCAAGTGTAAGGGACAATTTTAACAACGATCGGAAAAATCGTTCAAAAATTTCAATGAGATCATTCGAGATAGACTTTAGAAAAGGCAATTCTTCTCACGGGTTTTTAATATTAGATATTGTTACAAATAAAACTGCCGACTATTCCGTTTCATTTTCTCTCTTTTTCAAATAGTATTTAAAAAAAGAACATTAGCAGTGTTTGTTAGCTTAATACTCTGTTTAATCACGCGTCACGGTAGTTCATTACCCATTCTTAAATGATTAATTTATGTTTTATAGCTTATGTCGGGTGACCTCAAGAAGCAATGTGGATTGCATGTGACAGTTACGTCACTGAACAAGTGTATCTAAGGATATCTGGAACCACGTGATTACATTGTTTACAGTTATGCTTTTGAAACGTGTTTATACAAAACTAAATAGTTTAAAATCAATGGTAATTTGAATGAAAATAAAATTAATTACGTACAAAAGAGCAAAATTAAAGAAGAAATTCCCTTGATAGCGAAAACTTTTGATAGTCTTCAGTTGGCCAAATGGCATCATTCTTCAGAATCGATTAATACTGAGTTAGACTTTATTTAGACGAGGTTTACCTCTATTGTAAAAACGTGTTTTACTAAATCTAATTGTCAACTGATTCATGGGAGGGGGTATGCAGCTTCTGTTGTCCAAAGACCGGAGCACCGTGAGGTAGAAGACTGTCTTGGCTCCTGGTGGTGTTCTTTTTAGTCTGGCACCTACCCTTCGGCCTGTCCAGCTTGGGAGACCCTACCAGTGAAAGATCTTTCCTCTTTGCCCTAAATGCCAACAAAACCAGGCATCACCTGAGCACATCTTGATCTGTTTAGGGCTGGACTGGAACGATATTTATTCCTCTCCCATTCTGGTTTCGGATTTTCTCAATGTTAACGGATTCATTGATCTGGTCTGACCCCGTCAGACCAGATGGGAATTAGCAACAACAACAACAACTAAATCTAATAAAATTAAGGCACCAGGAAGAGTAACAAATATAATGTTGATTAATATCGATTGATTGATTATTTCCTTTCTCTTTTCTCTGTAAGTACTGTTAAAAAGCTGAAAAACGATAAATAAAAATGAGAGCTAAAGTGTTAGAAGTATGAAATGTGAAAACTTCTACTATGTAATAGAAAATAGAAATTCGAATGACAAGCCCTAACGTTTCTTAGAAAGTATAAAAATAAAAAGATTTTAACTTACATTCAGTTAAACATACAACGACGCACACAACCAAGAAAATCAGAACAAATCTAGACATATTGAGGTTATATTTTAAGACTAAGCGTGTCTTATACAGTACTTCTATAGTAGCTGTTCTGATTCGCAGTGAAATTTAGCAGATAAATCTTCTCTGTTTTTCCATAAATTATGACTCATTTATAATCTTTTAGAGTTTAGTTTGCAGATTAGAAACTCTTTGAAACTCGTTTTCAATCATTTCATCATTAGTTTCGGGACATAGAGATTTTTAAACAGGAAATTTTGTATCTATTGTTTAGACAGCTACAATTATATCAATGCAATATCAGTAAGATTTCTACATAAGCTACGTTATATGCTGAACCAAGAATAATTTCTTCGACTTATTTAACGCTTGCATCTTTTTGAGATGAGAACTAAATTTTTTTTTTTATATTTCACATAAAATCTCTCAAGATCATGAAAGTGCGATTGAATACGTGTGCAAATAATTGTTTAAAATTCTTTTCAATGTAATTTGCAACTACCTTGCTTCATGATTTCAGAATAATCACTGACGTTTCTATTAATTTCTTAAAAATTAAATTAAAAATTTTAGAAATTATTTTAAAATTATGAAAGTGAGTAATATCAGATTTTTTTTTACAAGATTCAATTACTTTCGTACAGACTAGTTAGTTAGTTTTGCCCTTAGCTCTAACGCTGGTACCCCCCCCCCCCAGTTGCAACCAGTGTCTCAGTCTAATGAATGGGGCTTCAGTGGTTAAATACCCCCATAAGTTATGCTTAAAAATTCAGTCAGTTAACTTAAGAAAAAAATAGCGTGAAGAAATCTCAAATGTACATAAATGGAAATACTATAGTTTCAGTTCTGTAGATAAGTAACCTTCCTCAGTGTTAACTTTCTATCACTGAGAAAGGTTCATGTTTACAGAGCTAAAACTATAGCATGTCCATTTATGTACTTTCATTTGTGCTTTATTCTCGTTGTGTTTTGCTTTATACAAAGCACAAATATCCCTTAGGAAAATTTGCCATAGAGAAGCCTATGGTAATCTATGGCAACCTATGGTTACCATAAAAATTTGTATGGCAAGATACCATACGCCTATGGTTACCATAGAGATTTGTATGGCACAACCCCATAAGCCTATGGCTACCATAGAAATTTGTATGGCAAGATACCATAGGCCAATGGTAACCATAGAGATCAGTATGGCATTTACATGGCACGTCACCATTCTCCTACGGCAACCATAAAAATTTGTATGGCAGTATACCATAGGCCAATGGTAACCATAAAGATTTGAATGGCAGTATACCATAGGCCAATGGTAACCATAAAGATTTGTATGGCAGTATACCATAGGGAAAAGCTGATCTAGATCCCCCACCAACGAAACAACGTGTCCTATGGAGTCCTCAAAAATATCTTCTAAAAGAAAGAAATATCCATTTTTTCATCCCGAAGTTAATTAAATTCCGCATGCTATCCCACAAGGCATTCCTGGTGAGTCTTTTCCGGCCTCTGAGTGGCCAATTTTTCCATTTTTGAGTGTTTAAAATCCGATGTTCCATTGATTTAGGCTTAGAGTATCAGACCGCCATATTAACGTGTCATCCACTACAAGTGGAATCTTTCGCTAACTTTGACTACTTATTTTAATATTTTTTTCGATCTCATTCTTGGTCTAAAACATTTTATTGCAAACGCGTATGCGATTATCTATCTGAATTTATTAAGTTTTTTATTTCCGTCTGTCTGATACTTTTATTATCGGTATCTTTTCAAAATATGTCGCAATTGGGTATAGGTTTTCGCTACGTTAAATTTTGCTATTTGTTAACGCTAACTTTGTACACTTAAATTAATATCTTGCTATTTATATTTTTATCTAAAATTTTAATATTTCTTTCTCCCAACTGTTTCTGATTAAAGGACATCTTTCTTTTTATTTTATTCCCTCCCTCTGATTTTATATAAATTTTTAAAGTCACATCACTTTTCCATTATTAATGGTGTTCTATTCCTCATAGCAATTTGTAAACAATCTTCATGATGAAAAACGCAGTTAAGTGCTTATCATCAAGCCAGATCCACTATTTCTTTAATAATTAAAATTTTTTAATTCTTTTAACTTGTTCCGTGACAATTTCATTTTATTGCTGCCATATATCAATATGAAAATCAGTGTTTACATTCTCATTAGATTTTGATTTTAATTCCACTTAGGTTCTTGCAATGCTTTTTTACATTTTCTTACATATGTTAGGGCTTTATATTTTTATTTTGTGTTTAATTTTTGCCTTGGAATTTTGAACCCAATCCGGAAGACAAGGGAACTTCTGGATCAAGAATTACGGAGAAATTCGCCTTCATGGAGGAATTTTTGATGTAACTAACCCGTATTTTCGTTACATGGTGAGGAAAACCACTAACACCTCCCATGTTTAACCTGACAGCAAAGAGACTCTAACCCATGATTGGACTACCACTGAGAGTATTTTACGTCAATACCGTGGTCGGTGCTAACCAGGTGCGGAATCCGTATCGGCCAGAAATGGCTGGGATTCGAACGCGGTTCACTTCATTGGAAGACTAGAGCTCTATCCCCTAAGTCACCCCGGATTAATTATTTTAATAATGAAATTTAGTGCATTTGTGTGAGGAAAGTCCGCATTTTTGGGCGCAATAGTGATTTGATGGAGAAACAGCAAATTGTTGATCGCCAAGCTATCTCCTACCCTTTTTTTACTCCTCGGGCACATCATAAGGAATAGCTATACAGCAACACATGCTCGGAAATTTCATTGTAAGAGGACACAAATATACTTACCAAGGGCAAGCTGGCTCACTACAATAAGAATAAAAGGTAATCAGATTAAAGTTAATACTTATAAAGATACAGATGAATGGTTTTGAACTTGAAGGAAAATAGGACATATCAAAAGAAACAAGCATCCCATGACCGAAAACGTGAGCATGCGATTAAACAAATATACTTACGGACAGAATTACTGATGCGTTTCAGGTATTCACATACAATAGAAAAAAAAAGTAATCAAATTAAAAATGATGTCATATACAATTGGTGATTCAACTCAGTTATTACAAACTTGAAGGGAAAATTAAAAGAAACGAGAATTTCACAGCAACTCAAAGGAGGTAACGTATTAGCACACCACTTGGGACGTTTCTATATTATAAACGTTCCACGAACTTTTCGAACCAGCTCTTTTATTCGCCTAAATTCTCTTCGTTTTATGTTCTAGAATAAATATTGTTGAGATTTACATTTAAACAGAGCCAGTGTTGATTCTTTTAGCGTAATTAACTTACTTCGTGAGCTCTCTGCCAGTTAATCGGAAAATCTATGAACTACACTAAAACAGATTGCTTAAATCTATTTGAAAGCTATTTTCGACAATAGTTATCGGGAAACACTAAATTTAATTCAGAGTTTATAAAAAGTAGAGGTTTAAAAGTGCAGGTGCAGCCAGCCCATAATTAGAAAGCGGCCACACGTGCTTCAAAATCTTTGAACATGTTTGCTATTCTATTCTATAATTTCCTTCCAAGTTTGAAATCGTTGCTCTGAATAAACCTTGTATAAGTGTTGGAGTTGAGCGGAAAAATTTTAAAAAAAGTGTACACGAAACTAAAATTGTCTCTTGCGTTTAATAAGTTTAATAAGAAAGCGCTGAATATGTTTGTAAATACCTCAAATTATTTACGAATTAAACGAAACTAGGAGGGTCCGCCCCTTGCTCGCTAACGCTCGCCAACCCCCGAGAATTGCTACGCAATCATATGTGGTTCACGCCGTGAACCATGGCTCGCTGCGCTCGCTCGCCAATGAACACAATGTTCTATCACAAAGACATAGCATATTATCACCAAAGACATAGTATTTTATCATCAAAGACATAGTATTGTACTTATGTAGAAGAATTCTGTCCAAAGAAATCCAAAGAAATCCCCTGGTCCCGATAACATACATGCTCATATGATTCTGCATCTTGGATCAAATGGCAAACTCAAATTATTGGATATAATTAATCAGTCATGGAAAAGAGGTCGTATACCACTTGACTGGAAAAAGGCGATTGTCATCCCAATAAGGAAGATGGACAAAGATGCTGGATCTCCTGAGAGTTATCGTCCCATCTCCTTGACTAGCATCCCGTGTAAAATAATGGAGAAAATGGTATTAAATAGGCTTATTTTTTATCTCGAAACAAACGACTTGCTCCCAAAAGAGCAGTACGGTTTTAGAAAAGGCCATAGTACGATTGACCAAATCTTATATTTTTGCCAGAGTGTAAGAGACGCTCAGAACATGCGGCCCACTAATCATACTGTGGCTGCATTCTTGGATTTAACAAAGGCTTTTGACCGAGTGTGGCGAAATAAACTAATAATCAAGCTTTTTGATGACTTTAGAATTAGAGGTAACGCTCTCCCTTGGATTTCTGATTATTTAAGGGCCAGAACCATCAGAGTTAAATTTAATCAGACCCTCTCAAGAAATTTTAGACTCAGCCAGGGAGTCCCCCAGGGTTCCGTCTTGGGGCCTCTGCTCTTTTGCCTATTTTTTGCTGGCATCGAAGGGGTGATATCTAAGAGATGTAATGTTGGTATTTTCGCCGATGATGTCGTCCTCTGGCACTCTGGCGCTGACATTAAGACTATTGAAGACAATATCAACCTCACTCTAAAAGATGTGAGTGACTTTGCTCAAAAACACAAACTGGTTTTTAACTCATCTAAATCTGTTGTTAGTTTTTATACTACCAATAGGCACATATACAATTATAAACCTACTATTTGTTTTAACGGTCAAAATTTGCCTTACGAAAAGAATGCAAAATATTTGGGTTTTATTATGGACCAGGAGATTCTTGGCAATAAGCACATCGAACTGCTGGAATCGAGGTGTAGAAAGAGGTTAAATATCCTAAAATATATTTCTGGGCAAGACTGGGGAGCAGATGCTACAACTTTGAAATTAACTTACACTGCACTTATTAGACCCATACTGGAATATGGGGCACCTATTTATTCCTGTGCTTCAGAGACAAACCTGAATAGATTGGAAAGAGTCCAAATTAGTGCTGCAAAAATTATTACAGGTTTGAGGCGTAGCTGTCCAGATAAAATTGTTCTGTTTGAATCTGACCTCCAACCGTTATACATGAGAAGGAACTCCAGTCTCAAGAAATACTACAATAAGCTCATCAGTTTTGGTGACCAGAACAGAACCTCTTACTATCTCAAAAATTGGAAAAATAACCATAGACTGAAGAGAAACAGTCCCTTCTCTTTGGCTGTTTCAATTCATCTTGTAGACTTGCAATATCCCTGCCGAATTGAGCCTCACTCCTTGAGGTCACGTTTTAGCCCTGTTACTGATTTTTCAGGTATCCATTTCCATACGGAGCTGTTGTACCCGGCCTATAAAAGTAAAGACAACCCAGAATTTATGAAACAAATGGCTCTTGAAACTATTAGCCAAATACCATCAGATGCTTTACAACTATACACAGATGGCAGCAAGAGCGACGAAGGTCATTCAGGTAGTGGGGTTTTTATTAAAACACCCACGTACACATTGAGTCTCAAAATTAGAAATTCTGAATTTTGCTCAGTTTTCAGATCTGAGCTTATTGCGATTGAAAATGGCCTAAGACATGTTGAGAATATTGCTGAGCCTGACTTTAAGCATATATGGATACTGACGGATAGCAAATCTTCAATCCAACACCTTAGCAACTGGAGGAATGTTGGAGACAGGGCTGCGGCTTCAATTTTGGGGATGCTCTTCAGGCTCTCTGCGGACTTTGGAGTACACTTGCAATGGATTCCATCACACGTTGGAATCAAAGGTAACGAGATGGCGGACTCACTGGCTAAAGATGCTTCTTTGGAACCTCTACAGCCAGATCTACCTTCCACTTTCAACGAGGTCTTTTCAGAGTGCAAAAAAATGTTTATGGACCTCTGGAGGGTTCCTCCTCCGCATAGTTGGTATTTCGGAAAACGACCTGGAAGTGCCCTGCTTTTTGAGGGACCTAGAAGCCAGCAGACTTGTTTATCTCGCTTTGCAAGTGGTCACTTGAGGTGTCTCTCGTATGTTCAGGGGCAAAAGACTTTTGGACTTTGCACTAAATGTAGGACTGCTCAGGCTTCGCCCGAGCATATTTTAAACTGTATCGATTTTAAGATCGACGAGGTTTTTTCAAGACCTCATCTGTTTTTAGACTTCCTGGACATTTTTGGACTTATGGAATTGGTCTAATTGGGATGGACCTCTTGGGGATTAGAAACAACAACAACAGAAGAATTCTATCAATGTTCTTATTGGCTTTTAAAAAAGTATATTAACTATTTAGATCGTACATGGTGAAAAAATCAAAACATTAGCTAAATGAGAAACATATTAGCAAAATAAATTATCAAATATTGCAGTTACTCACCTAAATTCAACTAAATGTGTATAATAAATTAGTTAATGCTAGAAATTCTGAAAGTTTTAGAAAAAAATTTTATCATTTAAAAATATAAACTTTAAACCCTAACTTTTCCTTGTAAGATAATAACCCTCAAAAAGTCTTTCATTTTCAAGAACACAAAAATTTGTTTTATCGCCAAATGAAATATTTTTTGGTGATCAGCATTATTGAAATCAATTTCTATATTAATTAACATTTGTGATAAAGTACATAACATTTTAGAACAAAATAAGGATGTTTTACATACAATAAATTAAAATGCATGGCTGTTAGCATTACCCGAGAAATATCACGTGGCGGTCGCCATGCTGCATTTCTAATCGGGGAGTTTTGATTTTGGCAGCTCCCCTTGCCTACTGCCAATAGAAGTTTCAATTAAATTTTTTCCAAAAAACATTTTTTTCTGCAAAACTCTAAGAAATTAACACTAAGCATTTAGAATTTCTTTGAAAACACAATTATAGATTTGGCATCTTGGAGCAATTACTGAAAGGCTGTCAAATGACTTAACTCTTGACAGGCCAACATAAAGTTGTCCATGACTAAAAACTTGTTTAGTCAATACTAAACTGATTTTCTGAAAAGTCTGACCTTGTGACTTATTTATAGTCATGGAGAAGGCCAGCCTAATAGGAAATTGTTTTCTCTTAAAAGAAAACGGCATGTTGTTATCAGAGGGGATTAGAGGTATTCTCGGAATGAAAAATGTACCTGCTTCATCATCATCAATCAGTTTAGCTTCAATTAAATTACGCTGCAAGTTTGTAACAATTAATCTAGTGCCATTACAGAGTCCTTTAGATGGCATTAAATTTCTCAGTAACATTATTATGTCACCTTTCTTAATCTTTAATTTGTGGGGAGGCATTCCTGTAGGAGTGATGGTGTTCAAAAATTCCTCAGGGTAGCTTAGTTGATCTTGTGGATCATCACTAATGACAGTGTCCACACTTTCATAAATTTTAGTAATTCCTGGCAGTAGTTCCTGCACATCATTATTGAATAGTATTGATAAATCGTTGGCGACTGTTAAAATTGCCCTACCTTTGAGTTGGCACGGAGTTACAGTGTTAAAATCTGCATCAGAATATAGTTGCTTAATGGGGTCTTGGTTAGATGGATAAAAAATACCAGGCAACTTAATCATTTCACCATCTTTGCAGTTTCCAACATCCAATAACCATTCAGCAAACGCCTTTTCAGTTGAAAGTGCCCGCATATTTTGATTAAGGTATAAGAAGTTGAATTTAGTCCAAAGGGGACGTTTTTTAAGTCAACCCAACATCAATTGTCAGCGAACGGGAAACTTTAGGAATGACAGGCAAAGCTTGTCGAAAGTCTCCTCCCATCAACACAATTTTCCCACCAAAAGGATGTGAGCAGCTCATTATGTCCAGCAAAAATCTATCTACAGCTAAAAATGCATGCACATGCGTCATCGGAGCTTCATCCCATAAAATTAATTTAGAATTAAATAATGGAATAGCTTCTGGAGAAGTAGGTTTTAAATTGCATGTAGAAGTAGCGTTTAAAATAATTGGTATTTTAAATATGGAATGAGCAGTTCTTCCGCCTTTCAAAAGAGCAGCCGCGATTCCAGTTGATGCTACAAGAGTCACTGTATGACTTTTTCCACAGATTAAGTGCAACAAAGTTGAATAGATAAAAGTTTTTCCAGTGCCGGCAGGCCCATCTAAAAAAAAAAGTTTTTCAACTTCATTCTTATAAATGGCACTCACAACTTTATCAACAGCAGCACGTTGTTGAATATTTAGCTTTCCATAGTTAAGTTGACCTTTTGTCTGCTCTTCTACCACATCATAGGCTGGTAAAAGTTGGCTAATATGAGGCAAGTTAACCTCTGGAAGTCTTACTCTCTTCAGATGTAACCCATAAACTAGCAATAGATCATTTATTTCAGCAAGAGCATACTGATATGCTGTTTCCTCCGAGTGCTGGTGCGCAAAATCTTTACAAAGGAGATCTCTATGCTGTGTCCAAAGAGCAGGAATATCTTCTACTTCACCAAATCCGCAAATAACCGCAAAAAGCATTCGCAAATGTTGTGGCATTCGAATTAGTGAAGCCTCACGCAAAGTATCATGCCAATGCTCATCTCCTTCAAGAAAGCCAAGCTCCCTACATGCTTGCTGAAAACTGATACAGACATTTCCATTAGATGTTTTTAAATCTTCAAAACTAATGGCACCAGGTTTCCGCAGCAGCAACATTCGCAAAAAATAACGTTTGCTATCTTGAATGCTGACAACGGGCATCCTGCCTATTATTTGATCCCCACCCCTTTGACGTCTTTTCCGCCGATTATTACTACGATCAAAAACATAATAATGAGGCATATCAGAATAATAATATCTGCAGGCATCAACATCAGTTTGGTTTAATTGAAACCATGCTGTTAAAGTCGTATATCTGGCGGAGGCTCGAGCAACAGCTTCAACTTCATGACCACTCTGATAAATTACTTGTTGTTGATTTGGTAAGTGAACAGCTAACCTCATAGCAGTGTGGGATTTTTCAGACGTATGAAATTCATTTAGCCGCCACATTGCCTCAGGAGCACTGACATAGCGTCCTTCTAGAAATGTCATAATCTCATCGTGATTTACATCATCGTTTAGCTGCAATTTAATAGATACAGCATCATGGCCTTTGTAAACATACTTGTAAAGATATTTCACACTTTTGACCGAAGCACAAATCTCAACATTGATGTGAGCATTAAATTTCTTAGATAACCAAGGGTTATAAGGCACAACCCAAAGATTATCAATATCATATTTACCTACCTTGATAGGTTCTGTAATACTTCTCTGGTAAACTGATAACCGTTCACATTTTCTTGAGTCGTCTCTTGAAAATCTTTCGGAAAATTTTTAGAACACAAACCCTCCTTCATGCAAGGAGAATTTGGATTAAGTATGCCACAGGGACCATAAATCATATATTTTGTAATAATATCATAAAGTCTAGGGTTAAGAGTTTTATTGGGCAGTTTTGCACTCACAAATTTGTCGATATCATCTTTAGTTCGAATTTTAGCAGCAGAATCCAATGTCAACAGCATATGGGCATGTAGTAAACCCCGTTTTTGGAATTCAATAACATAAATAAATGAAATATCCTTACCAAATACATGACGTTTCAAAATATCATCCAAAAGTTCCGTCAATTCCAATTTAAGGACATGAACAATGATATCGGTTCTATTTTCAGGACGATGGTGTCTTTGTAGAGCACTCACTATTTCTGGTCATGCTGGATTGCATGTAAAAGTTAGAAAAATATCTGGTCTCCCAAATTTTCTAACAATTGCCATGGCATCTTGATAATTTTGTTGCATGGAGCGAGGAGATCCTTGAAAGGTGATGGCAAAATGATCAACTTCCCTAACTTTACATTGTTTGAGTGAGCTTCACTTTGAAGAGCGTCCAAAAGACCTTGATATAACTCAACACGTAAATCTTTCTGGTTCAATCTTAAATAGTTCAATCTTGAACCTTCTGTTCTGACATAAACATCAACGATGAACTGCTGAAAGAGCTTTCCACTGCTATGAAGAAGGCTGAACTCACTGCGGATAGCAAGTCTGTAAGCATAATACTGTAATTGGGTTACACGGATACGCTTGGCAGTACGCCGCTCTTGTACATCCACTCTCCATTTCAGCATGCCAACCACAATCTCGTTGTGGAAAGAGAAGTGGATAGACCATTGGATCAATGCATGGATTCATAGGAGAAATAATTTTGTAAGAGTCTGCAACAGGACAGATGCACAAATCTCGATTAGATGGAGGTTCCCCATTGTCTCCAACGAATATGGCAGCAACTTCTGTCTTTGATGTGGGAGCATTATACCGTCTCAAATCTGAAGAGGGATCTTCCATAAAAACTAATTTTACATCTGTTGCAGGGTTTAATTGAATAAACTGATGCATCTGAAGATATGATGCAGCAAAAGGGTTAATTTGCCTCAATAGACCATCTAATTGTTCCATTACTATGAAAAGCTAAGAATAGAAAACAGGCTAAATTAGTTGATCCCCTACTAGTGAGGGATATAAAACTCAGAAAATTTATGTTGTGTTGTGTTATGCACAGTTAGAAAAGTGAACGTAATATAGAAACATTGGTAAATACAAAATATGCTTAAGACATGATTAAAAATGGTAAAATTAATAATTGTTATGTACAAATTGACACTTGGTCAAGGATAGTAAATAAAAATTAATTGGGTATAGGGAGTCACTATGACGAAAAAGTTGTAAACCTAAGGAAAGATTAAATTGTTAAAAGCATTTTTGGTAACAGCAGCAGATGATATGGCCAGGGACTGTCCAGTTGACGATATTGAAGCAAAGTGGCAATATTTATATTTCCCCCCCTAAAAAATCATTAACTCGTATCTAAAGTTGTACAAGTACTATATTAAAAATCAAATGGTTAATTGATTTGAAATTGGTTCTCAAGTTTTCGAAGATTTGCACGCCTATATAATATCTCGAAATAAAAAAAACCGCAAGTGATTCCGCTGTTAGTTTTATGGATGTAAAACTTTTCTTTTGTTCCGTTGACTAAAAAGTTTAAGATAAAACTTGAAATTACGATTGAACATAAAAGTAATGTGAATGAAGGAAGAGAAAAATCAAACACTCGATTATTAGTTAGAGAATTACTAAATCTTACAGTTGTAGCTAAAAACACCACTAGGTCCTCTGCGGACGCTTTTGTGTGTAAACATTGCGTCCTCTGTTGCTACTTATCTGCTTTAAATTTTGACTATTTATCCATTTTTGTAGGAACTTGTTATCATTTCTCTCAATATATGAATTTTTTTAAGCTGGGTTAAATTGATGTCAAAAATTGATGTATAGGTGATAGACCTAGTATGAACAGTATCTACAAATTTACTAAAATATTTGCAAAACATTATTTTGAACTTGTTTTGTATACTTTGAATTAAAATTCATTTTGAAACTGCAGACCTAAATTATGCATACCTGTTGCTACAGTAAGAAAATGATTTTAAAATTTAAAATAATTAGCGTGTTTTATTGAGAAAGAAATTATATTAATTAATTAGTGTTTCAAAGGGAAGGTACAGAGCTAAGAGAAGTGGTTGTACAGATAGTTATAAGATCAACTCGTGTCCGTAAATAATGAATTTTAAGGAAGGTACAGAGAGTCATGGAGCAATTACCGTGATACTCTTTTGCCGGTCAATTTTAGGGTGAAGTAAAAGGAAGACAATAATAATTAGAGTATAAAAGAAATAAGAAAAACGGTGAAATGTTGAACAATAATTAATAAAAAGATAATAAGCTTAAAACCAAAAGGAGAATATGAAATCAAAAGAAATAGGTACTGACGCGTGGATGTACAGTCCGCAAAAAAAAAAAAAAAACGAATCACCCTGAATAACTTTCGTTCTAATGATCGGATTTTCACGAACTAAGTGTCAGTCTTAATAATTCATGGGGGTGACTTCAAATATGCTAATTAATTAGTGCTAACTAGTAATTAAGTTACGAAATCAGACACAAAAACGTACTTTCTCTGAATAAACATAATTTTTTTTTACATATTTGGATTCTTAACCTTAGCCGCAATCTGGGAAATATGGTCCCCATAGTTTGGTCAGGAAAGCGATCCAAAGTTCGTACCCCTTAATGTTAATCTCACTTTTTACGTTTTTAGTCATATTTTCAAAACTAATAAAGCAATTTAAAGAAAATTGCACCCACTCATAAAACTAATTTACTCAAAGATAATTTCAAGAAAAAAAATAATTTTTTATAATTATTAATTATTTTTTATTATTTAATTAAATTGAGGATGAAAAAATTTTGAATTATAAGGTATGAATTTTTTTCATACCATATTAATCTACATATTTTTCAATTGAAAAATCTAAAGTTTCAACTGTTTTTATTTATTAGAAGCTGAGAAAAATTAAAATGAGTTATTTTTAAAAAAATTATTTGGCGACAATAAAGAAATGATTAAATGAGGCAATTAATATTAAAATGTGATAAACTTACGAGGAACTTGACTTAGCGCGCGTAGCGTAAAATTTCATTCATATTTTTTCCCCTAATAATCGTTTGCTAATCTTTTTATTTTTATTTTTTTAAAACTATAAAATACGATGTTTCTTTTTTAGTCGTCTAAAATTCTGTTTTCAATTTAGTAAAGAAATTTGAATAGAACATTTTATTGAATGAAAAACATTTTATTCAACGAATGTCGAGTTTTATAGAAGCATGCTTCTGATTGAATATGATTATACTTGTACACCAGATTGTGCTTATTTAAAGCGATTATTATTTTATTTTTTAGTTTTTTCTTCTCAATAACTGATACAATTCGCGATCGCAACGCTCGAGTACGCCGTCTAGCGGGAGCCTGTAAATATCAGACATTAATTTATCACGTTTTCATTTAGTTCCACCAAAATCATTGACAGAATCAGACGCCCTTTTTAGCAGCAAATAAGAAACAAAATTTCCCTAAGGAAAAGGCCGAAGAACTTGAAAAAAATCTCCAGAATATTAGTAAATCTTTCAGGAACAGAACACGCCAAACATTTGAAGAGAAATTCCTCAATAATTTTTAATTTCTATTATCAACAAACTTGCAACTGATGACTTCCGATTTCGGATAGTATTACAGATGTGTGTATTAAGGTAAAATGCATTTCTTCTGTCTTCAACTCATTACGAATTAAAGTGAAGTCAACATTGCTTTCGTCATTCCAGTGAATAAATATGAATTGGGTATAATATAGCCTACGTCACAGGTTGTGTTGTTCCTACTAAATTTAACCCATGAACGGCATTTTCTGCGAGCCTAACTTCAAGCCACAAATAAACAAACGAAGTGTTCGATCGTTTAAATAGCTGCTCGCCAGATTTTATTGCATTATAAAGAAAAGTTATTGAAACTAAATACAACTAAATAAACAACAACAGCTAAAACAAATAACAACAACTACTAATAACAATAACTAAATAAACAACAACTAAATTCCATTCGTTTAGCATTGCGTCATATGTTGTTCCTACTAAATCGAAGTAGTTGTGTTTTTTTCATATTATACCCAATTCAGAACATACAGAATTGTAATAGTTATAGCATATTTTTCTTCGTTATAGAATAGTATATATTTCTGTATCCATATAATTCGGAAAACAACAATAAAAAATTATCCAAGTTACTTGAAATAGTGCCATTTGTGCTGATTCTTAATTAATTTTAATTGTTTTCTTGGTAAGTATTTTTTAGTTTTGAAAGAATAAGTTCAACTAGAATTCAGCTATTCTGTTTTTAGCTACATATTCAAATTCATATCAATTATAAAATTTTGCTGTGTAGTATGTTATCTAAAAGTAATGAAGGGATAAACTATGTATCTATTATTTGAGAATAAAGTTTTCAAACAAGGAACTTATCATTTTGGAATTCTCCGGGAATTATAAATCAGGTAAGTGCAATGATTTTTACAATAAAAAATTTGCTTGTAAATTTTTTTTTTCATTTGATGATGGTTCTCTACAGAATGGTTTTTTACGTCTGATTAAGAACTATAAGAATAATAAAAAAAGAAACAATATGAAAGTTTTTATTTCAATGTAAAGAATTCTTAAAATCGTTTTTTTATCCTAAGAATTCTTTATTTTCAAATTTTTTTTGTTTTTAATTTTTTGATAAAAACTGTTCTCAAAATACTTTTTTTGAAAAATTAAATGGTATAACATTATGTGTTTAGGTATACTTCTTGTATATTCCAATGTTTGAAGTAATATGATTCAGAAAAGTATGGAATAAAAACTCAGTACTTACGTATTAACGCCACCGCCGCTACAGATTTGGCGGTTTTTAAGTGCTGTCAATCTACACTTAAAATTTTTGCGACAATTCATAAAATAAAACACTTTATTTAAAATCAAAATAGTCAATCGGATTTCGGTGGAAAATGAGCCGATATAGAGTTTAGCATAGATTCCAAACAATCATATCGCCATATGAACTCTGATAAATAAGATTCCAAATGAAATAACATTTCCAAAACATACGTTTACCAAGATAAAGTTTCATGTTGTGGGAATTGGTACATTTTCGTTTTTTCGGTAAAATATTTCCTTCCTGAAAAAATAAAATTGCATCTTGTTTTGTTTTTGGCAAATCCCAAAGACGAATTTTCGTAGCACTAAAAATGGCGACAAAAAAGAATTGTTTTTGTTTCGTCAGCATTCTTTATTTTACGTTTCTTAGTTTCTAAATAATGATTTTTATTGAAACTTGAAATTTTTTGATAAAAATTGTTGTCAAAAAACTTTGTTTACAAAATTAAATTTCATAAAATACAATACAAATATTTTTCCTTTATAATGTACAAATATTTTTCCGATGTGTTTTGGATATTCCTTCTCTAATAAAAAGAGATACCATTTTGTTTTCGTTTGCATAAGAAAGAATATCAAGCATTTTTCTTTTTTAAATTTAATTAGCCACAATAAAGAAGGAACGTTGCAATGCTACGTGCTACATTAACGACGTCTCCAGAGTAACTGAATGACTGTTCATATAGAAATCGCAGGTATTAGCCTCATACAACAACGCCCCCTATAGTTCGTTGCGATCGCGAATTTCAATAATATACATACGTATGAATAGATTTGGAATAAAATATTTGTCAATTTCTTGAATATATTTTTTATAAATATTAATAAAAATAAGTAGTTAAAATTTTTAAGCATCTCTCACATCATCGCAAATTTCTCAACGCTGTGTTTCTCTGAACTATTTTACCAACTATTTAATTAAATTTTAAAATTTTTAAAAATCTTATTCTTTACCCTTTTACGTTTATTATTTCTTCATTAATATATTAATCAATTTTTTCAGTTCTTTAACTTATGTTTTCTTTAAAGTAAAGTTCCTTCCTAAATTATAGTCAAGTTTTCTTAAAAAGAATTATTGTCTGCTAGCTAAGAATAAAACCTTGTTAAGAAATTAAAAACATTCCACTGTTTAAAATTATTTAATGCAAAACAGCTGATTATTTACTAAGCATACTATTTTTTTTGAAAAAAAGAGTATAAATTATTGATTGTCTTTTTCTTTGTTTCTCGTGACTTCAACATAGATTATCTAAAGTAGTTTTGATGCTTTATAAGTCACTACAAAGAATATAAAGATGCAGAACATAAAAAGCTGTCGAATACGTAGCCAAATTTTTAAGCGTTTTAAAATATCTCAGTATCTTAAATGTAGTCCTAACATCTTAGTTGTGAAATAAAATTTTCAATTATCTGACCACGTGTGATTCACTAATCATTTCATTATATCTTTTACTCTTTCTTTATGATACCAAGTAGATTTTTTTCCTGATAATATACTAAACTATTTTGTTTAATTTTTTACTTTAGCATGATTCCCAACATCTTATAGTAGTATAATTTGTTATCAGGAAAATGCCTTATCTTGTTAAGCAGGAAATACTAAAAAGTGAAATTTGTAAGAAGATTCCGAAACCGTGCCAATTTTAGAGTCATCTGATTTTAAAAAAATGCTATAAGAAATACGCAATTTCCGAAATTATTTTACTAAAAAGAAATAAAAAAACGTGGCAAGAAGGTTAACATACTTCTTACAGAAACTGTAAAAACTAATTTTTCCTATATTTCGTCAAAAGAGGATAAGAATGATATTGCTCCAAGGAACCTACTCAATAATTTCGCTATTTCCAGAATGAAATCTGTTTGATCGAAACATATTATTCCTTGAAAATTAAAACGAGGAAAAAATTAGCTTTTATTATTTATCTAAGCTTATTCCATTTATTTAATGATAGCGGTATTAAGGTTAAGAATATGCGATGGAAGCCCCGTTTACTATTATACTATAAATGCATTAAATCATGTAGCTTGAATAATTTATTTTAAGCAAATTATTCAATAATTTTAAGTAAAGAAGGGTGTAAAAATAAACTCGATCAAAATACTCCGAAAGTATACCCTAAAATATATGTAGAATAAACTTTGGCATCGATATATAAAAAATACCTTTTCAAAACTTATTTTAATATCGAGTGAAATAATTTAATATGTTGTGTAACTAAATGGATAATCCCAAGAAACTGAATCGAAAATATAAAAACTTCATTGATTTAAAAAAATAATAGATGATAATAAAAGTAGGCATGTTTTGAGCGTCCAATAATGAAAGTCACAAGTTATTCAAGCCTGACAAGTCTTGAGAATGGACGATTATATTTGAACGCTGGAAGCATGTCGACTTTTACTTCCCTCTTCATATGTTTTGAAGCCAGTTGATTTTTTATCCTCAATTATACTGTTTTACATTTGGGTCTTGATCATTATTTTGATAAGGATTTTACACTCGTTAAAGTAAACATATGCATTTTAATATCTTAACAGGATTCATGTGGTCTTTAAAAACGTAAGAGCATTAATATTGTAAAAGTTATATTTAACTTAAAAATTAAAATTTTGAGACCGGATATTTTGAGTTAATGAAATTAAATATTTTATCTTTTAAATTTTTGTGCCCCCATTTCAGTATCTTAAGGATCTTACGAACTCTGTTTAAAAAGAGAGTATCAGATATATATAAGAAAACATAAATAATCATAGTAGCAGTATTTGGTGGTAAATGTAGCTTATCGTAATTGAAGAATATGCTGTGCGACATTGTATGGTGAATTTGCGAACGTAAGTTTCAGAATGCATCGAAACACGAGGATTCTATTTGCTAATCATCTGCATCCAAAGAAAACCATGTAACCTAAATATCTAGCAGAATGAAGGGATTTTATAAACAACGAATCATACAATATGCAACATATTATTTCAATATCTTATTCTTAAACATAACACATTTCAATGTCTTTAAAATGCCACTAAACATTCAGCAATTCCTTGAGTTATAGAAAAAAGAAATATCGTAAATTAATACAATATGCAACATATTATTTCAATATCTTATTCTTAAACATAACACATTTCAATGTCTTTAAAATGCCACTAAACATTCAGCAATTCCTTGAGTTATAGAAAAAAGAAATATCGTAAATTACAGAAAGCCTTGTGAATGTGCATTAGAATTACTATACAATCTACATTTTATTTTTCAAGCACTTTTTTTTTCTTCAAACTTTCTTGCCTAGAAGACTCGATTAACCCTTTCGCGCCGACTGTCACAAATACGTAACAGCATAAAACAGTATCAACCAGGGTGAAAAGATAAAACTGGTAATCAAAGTAATTCTTTAGAAGTTTATTTGTGGGCGGGGTTATAATTGTTTGATTTATTTAATTCACCATTACTTAGTTTAAAATAAAATTATTTAGTTATACTTTGAACTAACATTGATTATATATATGATTAAACTAACAATAATTAAATTCAAGGCAAAGTAAGTCTGGGAAATTAGCAACGCCTGCATTTAAGCTACCGTTTTTTATTTATTTACTTAATGATTCTGATTTTGTACGAATGCTTTCATGAATCATCCGTCCCCAAGGGGTCAAAGCTGTAAAAATGATCATCCCTAAAATTTTGTATATGGCTGTAATAAGTTATGTTAATTTGATTTTAGTATGAAATCCTCGAATAAATTTAGCAAAAACAGCATAATCTAAACAATATCAGATAAAAAGTTCATGTATTTAAATTCTAAAAACTTAGAAAATCATAAATAATTTATAAATCGATTCAAATTTTCTTTTCAAAGGACATTAAAATAAATTTTCTTTTTGCTTTTTAGACAGAAATCAGTTTAAAAATTGTCCATTGCCTAGAAACTTCGAGATATTTTCTATTAACATTGAATTAAACCTCTCTGAGCAATCACAAAACATTATTTCAATTTTTTTACAGTCATAGCATGGTTGCCTAGCAACCTAGTAAAATTAAGCATTCCTCTTTTGAATTAGTCAATGGGTTATCTTAAAATATTCATTTGCGCAGGCGACTTTTTTTGGCAGTTTTCTGGACTATCACCAAATATATAAACCTTTATTTCAACCCAATTTACGATCCAATTTTTTTTAAATTTTGTCTACCCCCCAAAATTCAAGTGTCTAGATTCCAAATATGTAAAAAAAATTATATGTTAATTCAGAGTAAGTACGTTTTTGTGTCTGGTTTCATATATTAATTAGTAGTTAGCATTAATTAATTAGCATATTTGAGGTCAATCCCAGGAACCATTAAGATTGACGCTTAGTTCGTGAAAATCCGATCATTAGAACGAAAGTTATTCAGGGTGATTCGTTTTTTTTTTTTACGGACTGTACATATGCATCCCCTTAACTCATAAAAAAATTTACATCATGAAATTCTGATCAGGAATAAAAAGGAAGAAATTAAATAATTTAGTTATTTACCCAATAACGTTAAGGATCTGTAAATTCAAAAAAAAAAAAAAAAAAAAAAAAAACTGGACCACAGAAAATCGCATCGACAGCGATTTGGTGCAACGAAAACAATAATTTTATTTGACAAAAAGAACTATAACAGGCTTCACAACATATTGTTTTTCACAATATTAAAAAAACATGGCCTTTACCACCAATTTGTATTACCAATGACACAAAAATGAGAAAACTACAGTGTAAAAAATTTCGGTTAATGTTTAACCAGTATTTGGTGCAAAGTTTCTAATTGTACCATAAATTGGATAAATGAAAAATTATTTTATTTAGGTTGCGCCATAAATTGGTAAATATGATCATGAAATGAGTTTATTGCGCAATCGATTGCACCAAACTTTCGTACTATGAGAGGCACGAGCTTTAACCTTGACCGATAACTTACTTTGTAGCTGTTGACAAGATGCACGATTTCGTTGTTGAAGCTTGCTATCATTTTATGCAAGTTGTCACATTGTCAATCTTTCTTTCCTTTCCGGGATCTTTGTGGGTGAAAAGAGGCTTACCCCCTCCCCCGTGTAAATAGTTGATCTCGAAAATTTTTTTTCTTAGGTAGTGAAATGTTTTAACATTTTTTTTTACATGAGAGCTACAATTTCTCAATTTTTAAAAAAAATTGTATTTTAGAAATAGTAACTATAAAATATGACTTTCTTTGATTGATCGTTCTATGTTTTTATTTTGTTTCTTCTGTATAATTTATTAGCATATATTACATAATTATTAGCACTACGACACCAACAACTTCAATGTTTTTAATTAAGAAAGAGACTTAGGAAAAAATATTGTTATAATCAGTGCCGAACCTATTGGTAAAAATATTTATTCTGCCGAAATTACCAGAATTCCAGAAGGTTATAAACAGTTTTTTCACACTTGAAAAGTACTAGTTTCAAGAACACCTTACAAGCAAGGAATGTGTATAGTTTCAAGTTTTGAGAATGAAGGACCTGTGTTTGGAAAGACATTTATTAAATTGTGAATAGGCTCCAAAGTTTCATTTTTATGTAATCCTTTTGGAAAATTTGCCATAGTTTTGGAATAAAAAATGTCATAGGATATTCCTTTGGGGTTTTGCCTATTTTTTACGCGTATATCAAAAATTTGCCATACGCGTATAGCAAAAATTACCATATACGTATGGAAAAAAGATATCTTTTTAAATCTTGTTGTGTTTTTTACAATCAAATGAAAAATGTGATATGGTTAAAGTAATAGCACAATAAAATCTATAGTAATGAATATAATAATGAATATGTAATAAAAATATTGTTTTTTCTCAATCAACCAGTAATACAGCAAATCTAGTTAAGTGATGACCCTAAGATATGTATAAATTTGTAACAGAACATTGTACAACTATATGTGGATACTAAAGAAATATTCGTTGTAAGATAGTAAAACACAGAGACATGATAAAAAAAATTTAATAGCAATCAAAAATTAAACACAAAATAAAAATATAAAGCCCTAACATATGTAAGATAATGTAAAGCAGCATTGCAACAACCTAAGTGGAATTAAAATCAAAAACTAATGAGAATGTAAACACTGACTTAGATATTGATACATGACAGCAATAATATGAAATTGTCACCGAACAAGT
Source organism: Parasteatoda tepidariorum (assembly GCF_982258835.1). Taxonomy (NCBI): domain Eukaryota; kingdom Metazoa; phylum Arthropoda; class Arachnida; order Araneae; family Theridiidae; genus Parasteatoda; species Parasteatoda tepidariorum. The sequence goes on from NC_141762.1 coordinate 53,432,683, forward strand.
TAAAAGAATGAAACAATTTTAATTATTAGAGAAATGTTCGATCTGGCATGATGATAAGCACGTAACTGCGTTTTTCATCATAAAGACTGTTTACAAATTGCAATGGGGAATAGAACACTATTAATAAGGGAAAAGTGATGTGACTTAAAAATTTATATAAAATCAGAGGGAGGGGATGAAATAAAAAGAAGGATGTCGTTTAAACAGAAATAGTTGGGAGAAAGAAATATAAAAATTTTAGATAAAAATATAAACAGCAAGATATTAATTAAAGTGTACAAAGTCAGCGTTAACAAATGGCAAAATTTAGCATAGCTAAAAACTATACCCAATCGCGACATATTTTGAAAAGATACAGATAATAAAAGTACCAGACCGCCGGAAATTAAAAACTTAATAAATTCAGATAAATAATCGCATACGCGTTTGCAATAAAATGTTTTTGACCAAGAATGAGATTGAAAAAATATTAAAAATAAGTAGCCAAAGTTAGCGAAAGTTTCCACTTGTATTGGACTACACGTTAATATTGCGGTCTGATACTCTAAGCCTAGATCAATGGAACATCGGATTTCAAACACTCAAAAATGGAAAAATTTGGCCCCCCGGAGGTCGGAAAACACTCACCAGGAATGCCTTGTGGGATTACATGTTGAATTTAATTAACTTCGGGGTGAAAAAATGGATATTTATTTCTTTTAGAAGATATTTTTGAGGGCTCCATAGGAGATGTTGTTTCGTTGGTGGGGATCTAGATCAGCTTTTCCCAATGGTATACTTTCTTTCTTCTTTTCTTTCCTCCAAGCCTTGGGCATGTACCTAGGTTATGAAAAACCCTTAACCATATAGCCCAAGACTTGGCCACTAATCCAGCTCCACTCCAGCCTACATAACATGATATTTAAAAAAAATATGTATATATATATTTTTTTTACTTAAAGTGTGGAATTAAGGAAGAAATAAGACAAAAAAAATATATATGTGAAATGGAAATTAGTAAAAAGAAATGAATAAAATAAATTAATAAAAAAGAAAGAGAAAAAAAAATATAGCGTTAAAAAAACTAATAAAGATGAAAGTATTACTAGATATAGAGAAATCTTAATAAACAAATATATATATATATATATATGTCTTTTTAGTAGGGATGTGTATAGACTTGATTGGATTGACGTAGCTCTTTTAGATCGTGCAAGTAAGTTGGGCAGGAAGGTGAGGAGGCTCTGTGATTACAGTTCAGATTTAAATTGGAGTCTTGGTTGGATGAGTGACAGTTTATGCAGAATTCTACTTTTTCTGTGCAATTTTCGATACTATGACCCTTGTATCCGCACTTCTCACAATAACAGTATGACTCAATACATGTGTTTTGGTGATGACCTATTGTCTGGCATTTTCTGCACCTTAATAAAACCAGTCTTTTTTTAATTGTGCAACGTTGTAGACCAGCGTAGAAATAATTAAGATTCAAAAGCTTGATGGAGAAATTTCTGTTGACTCTTATGATGATGTGTCTCTTAGAATTATCTCTTTTATGTGGGATTTCTTTAGTCAGTTTGATGATATCATAGGCAGGGTTGAAATTACCATTGATTTTTATCAAGTTAATAATCTCAGTTTCTGTGAATGTGACAGGTGTGTTAAGAAGAATTAGAGAGAACAACTTTACGTCTTTGTCGTGATATTGGATGCCTGTCTTTTGTAAGGTTGAGAGGACCGTTTCCTTACGTTGATTGTTATGAAACTTTAGTTCTAGCATCTTGCTGCTTCTATAGACTTTTTTAACGGGCAGTTTAGGTTCTTCCTGAATCAGCCTTTCCACAATATCAGTTGTGGAGCAGTCTTCTTGTGGTTTTATTATTATTGGTTTTGGTGGTATTATTACTCGTGGAACATCAACATTGATAGAGGTGGTATTTTCTAATTTTTCGAGTCTTGCGTTGATGGTCTTTAGATTCTCTTCAATTTGATTTAGTGGGTTTGAGGAGTGAACATTTAATGAAAAGTCATCAAATTTTATTCGCATATAGTCAATTTTCTTGTCCAAAGATGTTTGGAAGTTTCTAGAATTTATCAAGTTATGAGCTTCTTGTTCCGAAGTTATCTTCCTTATTTGTTGAATTGCATTGATACAAGCAGATCGTGGTTCTTGCGGAAGGAATATTTTCTTATGATTGCTGTAGTTGATGTTTTTCTCTATTATATGTAGAAGGCGTTCTATATCCGTTGTAGTCTGTGACATGATGGAGGCATTTTTGTTGGTAGAAGTTGGAGTATCACTGATGATGCAGTCGTTGGTTACCGGAGAAGTATGTTCATAGACAGAAGTGAGATCAAAGATTACTGAAGGTGATGTATTAGTATCAGGACATTGTATGGTTTTATTATCTTTTCGATGAGAATTTTTTGATCTGGAAGGAGTTTCTGTGAGTGAGATATTATAGTCAACTCTTTGAAAGTTTTGTGTAACTCTGCTGATCTTGCAGGATTTTGAAAATTGTCTGTAACTTGTGAATTAGCCATGAAAGAAGGTAGTCAACATGTAAGCAGAAAGGGTAAATAGAGCTCTTTAAAAACGTTAGTTAATGTAAAAATACAAATTAAAAAGAGTGGCAAAGTGAGTCAAAGCCTGGCCCCTGAGAAAACCCAGAGTAGAAGTCAATTGAGAACCGATGCTCCATTGATAAGGTATGTCACCGCCAGAGAAAAGAGGTGTGGGAGGATAAATGCGTATTAGATGTGCTGAAAACCTGATAGAATGCAGGAAACAATGAAGGCGGCTCTAGACAGAGTGAGGAAACTTAATTGGTTGAAGCAGAATGATCAGTCATTAATGGATACAATGGCGATGGCATACAAGTACTAAAAGTTGCCTAATGAAAATTTAACTAGAAACATGCGATAATTTAAGACAGTTAACTATATATCAAATTTAGTGCTAAAAAGATAAGATGCAACAGTAGATAACAACTGGTACTAGGCCGGTAAAAGTTATATCAATAAATGTACTAATAAAGAGAGGATAGGCCATCGCTATGTTAACAAACAATTTCTAAGTGCTTAAAAGTGGTGAGAGTAAACAAACCGAAGTATTAATGAGTACTACTGTTGATGAGTTGACCTGGGTATTCCATTGGTTGGTAGTATCCAAAATCTTCTGGTAGGCTGATGCAAAATATTGCTAGATGACCTTAAGCTATATATGAGTATGTAAATCTAACTTGAGCTTTGTTGTTTGAGAAAAAACATTGTAAAAATGCAAAGAAAAATCAAAATAAAGCACTCGGAGACAATAATATAATGATACATAATTAAAAAAAACACTTAAAGATAAAAAAAAATGGCCCTAATCTATGTAAAAAGAAATAAAAAATGAACTAAGACAACAATGTATGATAGAATCAATATAATAAAGGTTTGTAAACAATGACTCTGGTATTAACTTAAAAACAGCATGGAATAGGAAAAGCTATTAAAATGAATAATGTCGATTATAAATTTAATTGATTAAAGAATTATGAATATGGTGTAATTTAAAGAACTTAACTGTGTTTGCGATCATGGAAATTGTTTACATTTTGTTATGGGGAATAGAACACCATTAACATGGGAAAGTGATGTCTCTTTGAAATTTAATATAAAGTCAAAGGATGGATGAAAAATTAAGAACAGGGTGGCGGACAATTGAAAACATTTGGGGGAACAACATATAAAAAATTTAGATAGAAATAAAAACGCTAAGATAAAAATTTGAGTGGTCCAAAGTCAGAGTTTACAAAATACTAATTTTAACATAGCGATAGCCTATACTTAGGAGCGTCAAAAAATTTAAAGATACTGATAATTAGAGTACCAGACCACTGGAAAATAAAAAGTTAATATATTTGAACAGAGAATCGCATGGAGGATTGAAATGAAATGCTTTAAATTTGAAAAGAGTCCATAAGTTAATGAAAATTTAAGCCAAAGATAGCAATGATTACCACTTGCAGTGGATGACATGTTAAAATGGCGATCTCATACCTGCCAACTCTTCCGGATTTTCCGGAAGATTTTATTTTCATATTTAAAGTGGTAGCAATACTCAGGTTATTCCAATTAACTTTTTGAATTATAATGATAATTATAAATGAGGTTGACCACCACTGCATATAAATAATTACAATAAATATATCGAAGCATAAATATACTTGCGCAAGCGAATTTCAACGGGATCAAAATATAAATATATTTTTGAGTCAGATTGTTTTTCGTTTATTGTTTTACAACCACTCTGAAAATTCATTCTCGAAAAGAGTGAAAGTTGGCAGGTATGCGATCTGACACTCTAAGCCTAAATCAATGGAACATCGGAAATCTAAAACTTGAAAACGGAAAAGGGGGCCTCCCAGAGGCCGGAAAAGACTCACCAGGGATGCCTTGGGGTGTTACATGCTGTTTTTATTAAGAATTGGGTAGAACAAATAGATATTTGACGCTTTTATTAGCGATTTTTTGGAGCTCCGAATAGAGATGTTGCTTGTGTGGGAACTAGATCCCATCATCCCTATGGTATACTGCCATACAAATCCTTATGGTTACCATTGGCCTATGGTATACTGCCATACAAATTTTTATGGTTGCCGTAGGAGAATGGTGACGTGCCATATAAATGCCATACTGGTCTCTAAGGTTACCATTGGCCTATGGTATCTGGCCATACAAATTTCTATGGTAGCCATAGGCTAATGGGGTTTTGCCATACAAATTTCTATGGAAACCATAGGCGTATGGTATCTTGCCATACAAATTTCTATGGTATCCATAGGCTTATGGGGTTGTGCCATACAAATCTCTATGGTAACCATAGGCGTATGGTATCTTGCCATACAAATTTCTATGGTAATCATAGGTTGCCATAGATTACCATAGGCTTCTCTATGGCAAATTTTCCTAAGGGATATTTGTGCTTTGTATAAAGCAAAACACAACGAGAATAAAGCACAAATGAAAGTATATAAATGGACATGCTATAGTTTTAGCTCTGTAAACATGAACCTTTCTCAGTGTTAGAAAGTTCACACTGAGGAAGGTTACTTATCTACAGAACTGAAACTATAGTATGTCCATTTATGTACATTTGAGCTTTTTTCACGCTACTTTTTACTTAAGTTAACTGATTGAATTCTTAAGGGTGACTTATGGGGGTATTTAAACACTAAAGCCCCATCCATTAGACTGAGACACTGGTTGCAACGGGGGGGGGGGTTTACCAGCGTTAGCGCTAAGGGCAAAACTAACTAGTCTATGTTAAAGTATTTGAATCTCATAAAAAAAAAGTTTGATATTACTTACTTTCATGATTTTAAAATAATTTCTAACATTTTTAATTTAATTTTTATAAGAAATTAATAGAAATGTTAGTGATTATTCTGAAATCATGAAACAAGGTAATTGCAAATTACATTAAAAACAATTTTAAACAATTGTTGGCACATATATTCAATCCCGCTTCCATGACCTTGAGAGATTTTATCTGAAATAATAAAAGAAAAATTGGTCCTTATCTCAAAATGATGCACGCATTAAATAAGTCGTAGGAATTATTCTTGGTGCAGATTATAACAGCGCTTATGTAGAAGTCTTATTGATATTGCATTGATATAAGAGCAGCTGACTGAAAAATGGATTTAAAATTTCTCGTTCAAAAATCTCTAAGTCTCGAAATTAATGATAAACTTTTTAAAAATGAGCTGTTTCAAAGCAAACTAAAAGATTATAAATGACTCATAACTTATAGAATAAAAGAGAAAATTTAGGTGGTAAATTTCACTGCGATTTAAAACAGCTGCTTTAGTAGTACTGTATCAGGTACGATTAGTCTTTAAATATAACCTCAATATGTCTAGATTTGTTCTGATTTTCTTGGTTGTGTGCACCGTTGTATGTCTAACTGAATGTAAGTTAAAATCTATTTACTTTATACTTTCTAAGAAACTTTAGTGTTTGTGAGTTCAATTTCTATTTTCTATTAAATAGTAGCAGTTTTTACATTTCATACTTCTAACACTTTAGCTCTCATTTTTATTTTCCGTTTTTCAGCTTTTAACGGTACTTACAGAGAAAAGAAAAAGGAAATAATCAATCAATCGATATTAATCAACATTACGAAATCATTAAAAAAGAAAAAAACGCAGAAAAACTGTACTAATACCGTTGATAAAGCTATAATAATAAGAATTTATTTATTCACTATTATTTGTTATTCTTCCTGGTGCCTTAACTTTATTAGATTTAGTAAAACACGTTTTTACACTAGAGGTAAACCTCATTTTAATAAAGTCTAACTCAGTATTAATCGATTCTGAAAATGATGCTATTGAACAACTAATCAAAATTTTTCGCTATCAAGCAAATTTCATCATTAATTCTGCTCTTTTTGTAACTAATTTAATTTTATTTTCATTCAAATTAACTATTAAACTATTTAGTATTATATAAACACGTTTCAAAAGCATAACTGTGAACAGTATAAGCATGTGCTTAGATACAATTGTTCAGTGACGTAATTCTCACATGCCATCCACATTGATTTTTGAGCTCACCCGACATAAACTATAAATAATAATTAATTATTTAAGAATGGGTAATAAACTACCGTGTCGCGTGATTAGACAGAGTAATAAGCTAACAAATACAGCTAATGATATTTTTTAAATATTTGAAAAAGAGAGAAAATGAAACGGAATAGTCGACAGTTTTATTTGTAACAATATCTAATATTAAAAAGCAAAGAGAAAAACTGCCTTTTCTAACATCCATCCCGAACGAGCTCATTGAAATTTTTGAACGATATTTCAGATTGGTGTTAAAATTGTTTCTTGCACTTGCTATTAGTAATGACTATAGCACAAACGAGCTTGGAGTCGTAGTGTTATTGTTGTTGTTTCTAATGTCAATCTTCAATTCAGTACCCCCGAGGTATATATATATACATATTTTTTTGTTTTGTTATTATGATAGGAACATGGAGGACTTTGTGACCGACATATTTAATGTGCACCAATCACCATTTACTACAGGAGTAGAGTCATAGTAGAGACGCTTACACAGACAAGCAGACAAACTATTCCTTAAATTATTATATACGAGAAGTGTTATAACTTTTTCATATTGAACTTCCTTAAAATACAAAATATTTCGCGCATTAATAACTTTACAATTTATATTAATAACAAGTAAAACACTCATTCTTTATTCATGCTTTTTTTACACAGCTATTGGAGGAACGGTATAATGGTATTTACACTAAATTACATAATAACAGCTATACCAATCCTGCTCTATTGATTTAAAGTTAACTAACATGATAATTTTAGAGAATGTGAGAATTAATTATAATCCGATGTTCTTACCTAACAGTTATTGGAGGAACGTAGTGTACTGTATAATGGTTTTCACACTTAATTATATTTAAAAAAATATACTAATCCTGTACCATTGATTTAAAGTTAATAATAATGACAGTAATTTAAACTGCATTTAAAATTCAAAGTTTGCCAAGAATTTATTCGTTTTTTAATTTAAAAAAGCAAGAACAATCCTTGCTTTCTTTTCTCTCGGAGTTTTTCTAGTTGATTTTGCGCTGAAAAAAAAATAGTTCTTTCGGCTGCAGTGATTAATTTTATTCTAACTGTAACAATACAACCTTTTAAGTGATTCTGCTCACCTAATAAATATTATATAGAAAACTACATTTGAAAAATTACCGAATCGGAGATAGGTTGCTTTAACCTCATCAATCAGCATATTATGCAACTATACTTAGCATATTATGCATTATCAGCATATCAGCATACAGTGCATTAACTACACTGCTCTCAAAAATTGGGTTTCACTAACGAAATCGCTGCTTTACTCGGATTCCCTATAGCCAATCCTGAACCTCGTTTTTCCTTTAAAAAGATATGAGTTGTTTATTTAATTTTAAATGATATAAAAAAATATTAAAAAAACATCTAAAAAAGTTATTTAATTTGAAGAGGAGTGCAATGCAGCAGGCTTACATTTATTGATTAAAACAATTAATAATTAAATAAACAATTAAAAGATTGATATAAAGGTCTGTAGAGGGAAAAGAAGAATAACATTTATTGAGTTTCGATACCTAAATCGGCAGTGGAATGAATTAGAAGTGGCACCAAGACACGAAGACATCAGCCAAAACAATAAATAAGTGTTTAATAGTAATTATGGTAACTTAGAGAAATCGGTTGGAAGTTGAACAGTTCTCTAAAAGTAATGTTTAGAGCAACAATTTATGTAAGTAAAGAAAAAAAAATATGCCGGGAAGGGCAAAGATCTAAAAACTAATGAAGCCTACAATCACATAAAAAATATTAGTTGGAGCAATTATGAAGTGAATTGTTAGTATTGACGTGAAGAAATACATCTAAATAAGTCTAATAAACAATGGTTTGAATAGAAAGTTTGACAGAAGACGCCTCAAAACAGCAACAAATATATACATGTAAACGATTTTCATTCATAAGTAACGCCAACATAAATTGTTTCCCGTCGATACATAGTAAACTTTTCGTTAAAAAAAAAAATCCGTAAATAACAGTAACCGTATATTTTCACCTTTATGAATAACTTATACAGAGAAATAGTTTCCACTCCAATGCTAGAGCATATATAAAGGCTACGCGTTTTTTTTTCTATCTTTTTTTTGTAAAATTAAGGCGCACAAAAAAGCAACACTCTGTCGTAGCGCCTTTATCGCCATGCTACAGCAATAAGCTTAACAATTAATTAGATAGATGAGTTATAATTTTTTAATATTTTATATTTTACTTAAATTTATGAATTTCTTTGTAATCGTTTGGTTATTTGCTCTATTTTAGTTCTAAGAAGTGCTTAAACGTTAATTCTTTTTAAAGAATATAGGGTGTTTTGTAAGATAAACACATTTTCTGAAGTAAATGACGATTTAAAATTTTAATCATTTGTCATTTTTTTACATTTATTTTAATTTTGAATTTAATACTTAATAACATGGATGACAGGCACCATTAATTATTTTAAACTAATGGAAGAATAAAAACGAAAAATCGTGACTAATGTAGATTTTCTCTTTCTGGAATTTAACGATACAAAATAAAAACATATTGGAGTAAAATACAAACATGAAAAAATTCACTTTTTACGTATAATGGATTTAAAATCTAAAATAAAAGATTTAGAATAAATTCAAAAATTTTATGTTTCGATATCAATGTACTAGTGAAAAAATCTCAAAAGCACAAATACTGATCTCTAAAACAAATAATTATGATTATAATCACAAAGATTTATTATTTAGTCATGATACAAATATAATCGTACAGAAATGAATAAAAAAATGTACATAACTTATCGTAGAGTGTCAACTACTGTTTACTGTATCAATGAACTGTTTCTTTTAAGTGTTGCTAGAGAACGGTGGGGGGCCCGTAAGGTCTCGCAAAACTTTAAAAAAAAAAAAAAAAAAAAAGCATTATGATGACGTCAGAGTAAATAGTCCTAAGCATACGTTTAAATATAAGTTTATTGTTCGTGGTAACCTAATCAATAAATTAATTCAAAATAAGTGGCATATCTAAAATTATTGCCTCATACTATAAAGATTGTATCTGAAAACATAAAGACCAAGGATTCGCAAACGCCTTGAAAGATTAAAAACTGGTATCAATCTTTTTAAGAGAGAAGTTGAAAATTTCGTAGTATTAGTTTTCATTGTAAATTGAAAATTCATATTGTGACGCTTTATTGAGACTTAATTGAGACTTATTAAGTTTCTGCTTTTCGGAGCCTGCCTATTCATTTTAATTATTTGCCGTTATTGCTATTATATTGTAATCTTTGGATTTACATATATATACTTAGCATTAAAATAAAATATTCTGGTAATTTCAAACTTTAAAATTTAATATTTTTAAATCAATTAAATCAGGACCAGTTTTTTTTAATCTTCTTGTTGTGTACGAACTCCTTAATAACGCGAGAAAGCCTGATTATTTTATTTGAAGTGAACTTTTTTATGAATGCACTATTTAAAAATTTGTCTTATTTTTTCTAATGCGATGTTAATGTTTAATAATATTGAATTTATGAATTTATTCAAATGTAAACATAATGTCCATAAAATTGTTTGAATTTCCACTCATAATGTAACGTATAACAATTTTTCTCTTTTGTTAGCATAATTAAAATATTTTCATTATTATTCAGTTTTTTAATTAGTTTTTTTCCTTATTACAGGCAAGCCTGCCGATGGTAAGTATATCAACTGTTTTTATATATTAAATGTAACTATTTTTTATGTATTTTTCTACATGCCATTTATCTATTGATATTGTGATAATTTTTTTCTTTTATTTCAATTAAACGTTTCGTTTAACTTAGAGTTTTAATAAGTTAGTATTGAGTCAAAATTTGAAAGAAAATTATTTAAAATAAGTATGTTTCTTTAACGATGTACCTATACTCGCTGCAAAGCTAAAAATTATCAAGGCTACGACAGCCTGCTTATAAGATTTTCCAGTGTTGCCAAATGGTGCTTTTTATCTTATGGTGCTTTTTACTAGTTTTATGGTGCTTTTTACTTGTTGAAATTATTCAATTAGTGCGAAACTGTTGTACTAAATAATATAAAAATATAAATCAATATTTCCAATTCACATATGTTCCAGTTGACTTTATTAGATTTCTGAGGTGGATGAATTTATGCGTGAATCACCAGCCAATATCAAAACAAAAGAATATTTTGTTAGCAAGAAAGTAATTTTATTAGAACCAGATTGTTATTCAATTGTCAATGTTTAAAATAGGGGGGCAGTTTGTTTCTTCAAAGTTTTTGAGAAATACTCCAGCGGCTCTCAATTTTTTTCGGCAGTGGAACGCTAAAAAAATCTTTTTTTTTTTTTTTTACGGAACCTCGACTTTATAAATAAAGTATTCGAAGGTATTGAAGATTAAAAGTTTTTTTTGAAGATATTTAATATATTTATAAGGATTTTAAGTTTGGTTTTATGTCCGACAGTTAAATTCGCGGTTCAGAAGCTGTAACTAGTCTATCCAATAAAACATACACTGTTAAAAAGAAGAAAAAAATCCGAAACGTTTCTAAATAGGTGTTGCAGTTACGGTTTATATAGTTTTCAAAAACGTTTCTCAATACACTGCTCAAAACATTTAAAAGATATGTAAGATAAAACATTTAAAAGATAAAACATTTGAATTATTGTACAAATTAATAGTATAAGCGACATTGTTTGTTGTTGCATAAAATGGAAGAAGGGGGTCACAAATGCGAATTTCTATTATTTTCGAACTTCGCTGTATGCAAATTTTGAGTTTGACGTCAAAGATGACGCTTTAAGGCCTGTTTTCTTGTGACAGATCGGCGTTACAAAACGTCAGCTTGAAGCGAGCTCTAACCCCTGATTGGTCAATTTGTGAGTTAGACAGCATAAGTCATCGAACGCTAAGTTTGAACGACGGCAATGACGGACAGCATCCAACAGAACATTGAAGTCAGCCAAGATTTTGATTTTAACATTAAACATAGCTTCTTCTTTCTCTTCTAAATTTAGCTAATTTTTGTTGGACAAAGTGATTATTTGTTCTCTAAAAAAGTGGTGCGCAGACTAGGGGTCGCCAGAATTTTTTTTGGGGGTCGCCAAATTTTTATGAAATCCCTGCATGCTGCATACCATACAGTGTACATATAATGAGTGAAGCGCCGTCACTCACTGTTTAATTGCAATTTCATGCTGTCCACTCTTTCTTTGACCGTAATGCGTAATGTATGTAAAGTGTGAAGACGCAAGTTTTTTACTCCGGTCTTCGCGGTAATTCGCCAGTTTTACTGAAAAGCGCCTATTTGACTAGACGTTAACCGCAGGGAAAGGACAAAAATTCGCTTCCGTGATCAGCCAATCAGATGGCGAGGTACGCGGTGTATCTGATAGTCAGAGTGAAGACGTGAAGTGTTCGTATGAAGTTGTAGCATGTAGCAGTTGGCCTGCAATTGTTTTAGTTTATCCTCGAGTTTTATCATGTGACGATGTGTAATTTTGATTTTTTATATTTTTATCGGGCTTTGCTACTCTTTGTTATCAGGTATGTACTATCATTAGAGAAAGATCTCTGTTAATTTTATTGAATTTCACGAAAAAAAATTATAAAATTTTATACATTATTTGTTTTACTTTAAATAATTTAACCCCTATCTTCATAATGGATAAATGGGTAATACGTACACCAGGTACATCTTCAGCTAACAAACGAACAAATACTGATGAAGAGTCGCAAAATACTGAACTAAATGCCCGATCTAAAAAAATAAGAAAATACAATGAGCGAACAAATATTGATGAAGAGTCGCAAAATACTGAACTAAATGCCCGATCTAAAAAAATAAGAAAATACAATGAGGAATTTATTAAGTATGGTTTTACATTTTGTGTTGTTGATGATGAAGAACGCCCGATATGCGTCATTTGAAACAAAAAATTAGCAAATGAGACCATGAAACCAGCTAAATTAAAAAGGCACCTGGAAACTAAACATAAAGAACTTCAAAATAAATATGCCGATTTTTTTCTAAGACGAGCTGAAAATCTGAAAATTCAAAGTGCACATTTAAAGAAATTTACAACAATACCTCAAGAAGTATTACGAGCTTCTTTAGAAGTTTCTTATCTAATAGGAAAAACAATGAAACCCCATACAATTGGAGAATCCCTTATCCTTCCTGCAGCAACTAAGATGACATCAATTATGCATGGCGATAAATATGGAAATGAACAAAAAACAGTAGGGGAGAGTGGGGTCAATTGTAACAGGGTACGATTGTAACAGAGCAAAAATTTCGAGTGCCGGGTTCTAAATTTGGTTCTTAGGTGACTCACATGGTGTATTTAATAAATCTACATGTAAACCCCTGCTGGCAACCATTTTTATGTACTTTTGAAAGAGTTACATCACAAAAGATATTTTCACGCTACGTAAGTACTTTTTTTGGTATTAGAATATTATATTGTAACAAAGTAATTTTGTTTAAACAAATAAAAATTATTAACCGAATATGTAAGTGGACATCTTAATTAACATTTCAACAAAAAAAAGATTAGTTTTGTTAATTAACTTGCATTGTTTTTAACAAATGAAGCTGAAATGGCGTTTTGGGGACGATTGTAACAATAAGTAAAGGGACGATTGTAACAGCTGAAAATAAATAATCTTATGTTTACAAACCATTACTTAACTCTTTAAGAAGCACCAATAGTTTCCTATAGCATTTATATAATGTTGCATGTGCATTATTTTATTTGTTACCTTCCGCAGCATAAATTAAAATTTTTAACCCCTTAAAGTTAGAAGTTTAACCCTTTAGGTCTCTGCTCATTATTATTTTTACTCCTAAAATATCACTACTATTTTGATCAATAAAAAAATATGTCACAAATATGATAATATGTATAATTAACTATGTTTTAGTTAAATTTATGAACTGTTACAATTGACCTCGTAAGTGGGGACAATCATAACAAGTGCACGACTGTCGAAAATTGTTAATAACTAATATAATAACATTTAAAATAAGGTATTTATTTTTTTTTCTAGTAGAAGATAGTCTACTTTACTCGTCTGTCAATTAATACTAATAATATATTGAATATTTTGTTAGTTAAAAATAGTTAAGTAAAAAATGTTACAATTGACCCCACTCTCCCCTACCATTATCAAGAGATACCGTGTCTCGGCGGATTTCCGAAATATCGAGTCAGAAGTCATAAAACGCATACAAAATTCATCTGTATTTGCTTTACAACTAGACGAGACTACCGATATTACTAAAATGTCACAACTAATTTTTTACGTTAGGTTTATTTTTAATGAAGATATAACAGAAACGTTTTTATGTTGCAAAAGTTTGGAAGGAAAAACAACTGGAGAAAAAATATTCGAAGTAATAAATGAATATTTTGAAACAAAGTCCCTTACCTGGGCAAACTGTGTTGCGGTTTGTACCGATGGTGCTGCAGCATTAACAGGTTCGAATAAAGGGCTCAGAGGCTTAATTCAGAAAGTGGCTCCTCATATGGCATTTAATCACTGTATGATTCATCGACAAGCTCTTGTTGCAAAAGATATGGATGAAGAGTTGCACAACGTATTACAAGACGCTGTTAGTTCAATTAACTACATTAAATGCAACAGCCGTCTCTTTTCAATACTTTGCAATGAGATGGGCTCAACGTATGAGAGATTACTGTTACACACCGAAGTCAGATGGCTTTCACGTGGGAAAATACTACGACGGATATTTGATTTGCGAAATGAAGTGTACATGTTTTTAATCGAAAAGAAACATAGATTGGCAAGTTATTATATCAATGAAGTTTGGCTAGGGAAGCTGAGCTATTTAGTTGATATTTTCGAAAAACTTAACGACTTGAATTTGAGCTTGCGGGGTGAGAATTCAACTATCATAACTGCAGCCAGTAAAATTCAAGTTTTAAGAATAAGCTTAGTCTTTGGCAAACTGAACTGAATAAAAACAACACCGACATGTTCCCTTGCCTTAACGATTTTATCAAGGAAAATAATATAGATATATTTACATTTAAAAACATCCTTTCCAATCACATTGAAAAGTTAAAAAATTTCTTTTCGAGAAGATTCGAAGATTTTCTTGAAAACGATCTTGGTTGGATTCGTGATCCTTTGACATATGCAGTTCAACTCTTCAAATTAGTGAGAAAGAGCAATTGATAGATCTAATTAGTGATCATACTCTTCGAAATCAATTTAAGACTCAGTCTTGCCAAAAATGTTGGCTATCCGTGGAAAAACAATATGCCGTTTTATGCAAGAATGCCATCAGAGTGTTAATACAATTTGCATCAACGTATTTATGTGAAACTGGATTTAGCCAACTAATTTCAATAAAAACTAAATACCGCTCGCGTTTAAACCCTGAAGATGATATGCGAATTGCAATTAGCAACATACATCCAAACATCGATGAGATAATTAGAAACTTGTAGCCTACATCTCATTAAAGGGCAATTTACTGATTTTTGTGTTATACAAAAAGTATTTTATTAAAATTATAAATAAAATTAATATGAGTCAAATATGATGACGTTTTTATTCGATGAAACGAAAGAAATGCGCGAAATATACATCGCATTTGTGAACATTCATCTCTAGGGGTCACCAAAAATTTTCTCTCTACAAAAGGGGTCGCAGTCGAAAAAAGTTTGCGCACCACTGCTCTAAAACACTGATCTATTAGCCTTCATTGTAAATTTGAAATTCATATTGTGATGATTTAATGAGATTGTTATTTATTAAGTTTCTGCTTGTTGGCACCTACCTATTCATTTTAATTATTTGCCGTTAGTGCTATTATATTGTGATCTTTGGAATAACATATATTTACTTAGCATTAAAATAAAATATTCTGGTAATTTCAAACTTAATAAAATTTAATATTTTTAAATCAATTAAATCAGGACCAATTTTTTAACTTTTCTTGTTGTGTACGAACTCCTTAAAAACACGAGAAAGCCTGATTATTATATTTGAAGTGAACTTTTTTATGAATGCACTATTTAAAAATTTGTCTTATTTTTTCTAATGCTGCGTTAATGTTTAATAATAATGAATTTATGAATTTATTTAAATATATACACAATGTCCATAAAATTTTTTGAATATAAGCTCATAATGTATTATATAATAATTGTTTTCGTTCGTTATTATAATAGAAATATTTTTATTATTATTCACTTTTTTAATTAATTGTTTTCCTTTTTACAGGCGATGGTAAGTATATCAGCTGTTGTTATACATTAAATATAATTATTTTTTATGTATTTTTCTACATGCCATTTTTCTATTAATATTGTGATAGTGTTTATCTATATTTTATTTCTATTAAATGTTTAGTTTAACTTAAAGTTTTTATAACTTAGTATTAAGTCAAAGTTTGAAAGAAATCCAGTAAAGCAAAGTTATTTAAAATAAGTATGTTTCCTTATCTATCTACATATACTCGCTGCAAAGCTAAAAATTATCAAGGCTACGACCGCCTGCTTATAAAATTTTCTAGCGTTGCCAAATGGTGCCTTTTATCAGTTATTTTTATGACTTATAAGTTAAAAACTATTCCTGTTGAAATTATTTAATTATTGTGAAACTGTTATACTAAATAATAATAAAATATAAATCAATATTTCCAACTCGACATTTTTGACTGTCCTAAATGCTGTCGCCTTGGGGAAGACATGGATTTGCCCCATATTTCCGTCTGTCCCGCACTCATCTCCACTACTGTGTGTGGACGCTACTGGGAGGCTAGGGCCCGTATGGGCTAAGCATGTCACTATGCATTCTATTCTATTTATCTCTTTTTACCTTGTTTTTCTTGTTATTTTATCCTTTTTGTTCATTTAAATTGGCCTGCCATTGGAAATAAATAAATATATCTAACTCACATATATTCCAGTTGACTATAATAGGTCTCTCAGGTGGATGGATTTATGCTTGAAAAACCATCCAATATCAAAGCAAATAAATATTCGATTGGCAAGAAAATAATTTTAGTTGGTATCAGATTGTTATTCATTTGTCAATGTTAAAAATAGCGGTGCAGTCTGTCTCGTCAAAGTTTCCGAGAAATACTCCAGCGGTTCTCAATTTTTTTCGGCAGTGGAACGGGGAAAAAATCAACCTTTTTTTTTGGAGGAAACTCGACTTTATAAATAAAGTATATAAAAAAATTTGAAGGTATTGATGATTAAAAGACTTTTTTGAAAACATTTAATATATTTATTAGGATTTTAAATTTGGTTTTATGTCCGACAGTTAAATTCGCGGTTTTGGGCTGTATCTAGTCTATGCAATAAAAGATACACCGCAAAAAAATTTTAAAAAAATCTGAAACGTTTCTGAATATATGTTGCAGTTACGGTTCATATAGTTTTCAAGAACGTTTCTTAATACAATGCTCAAAACATTTAAAAGATATTATAAGTCTTGTATAAAATAACGATATCAGCAACTTCTTTTTGTTGTTGCATAAAATGGAAGAAAGGATTCACAAATGCAAATTTCTCTTATTTTCAAACTTTGAAATATGCAAACTTTGAGTTTTACGTCGAAGAACACGCTTTAATGGCAGCGAATTTGATTTAACTTTCAATTTAATGCAATATGAAGCAGAAAAGAATGATCGACATTCAGTAGGCGCGTTGTTTCGATGAGCGCGATATCTCAACGAAGTCATTTAACCGAATCAGAAGTTTGGAGAATAGTTGACTGGTTAAAGGGAGGCCAAACACAAGCCGAAGTGTCAGAAGCCATTAGAGTTTCACAAAGTGTGATTTCTAGATTTTGCACTCGCAGGAAGTAAGCAACAGTGCATGAAAACTTGAGAAGAAATAAATGGCGCAATATTCTTTTCTCTGACGATGAGCGCCAGCCTTCCATTGAGATGAACAGGGTTCAAATTCAGGGATAGATGGTTGATATCAATTCAACACCCGGGTCTCACCGATCACAGTGCTGACGTAAAATATCCGCATTGGTTGACGAATCGTGGGTTAGAGTCCCCTTGTCGCCAGGCTACTCGTGAGAAGTTTTCTTGATTTACCTCTCCATGTAACGCTAATGTGGGTTAGTTTCAGCAAAAAGACCTCGATGAAGGCAAATAACCCCCAATACTTCAACTGGGAGTTTCTTTGTCTTCTAGATTGGATTTAAAATTACAAGGCTACGGAGTTTAACATCGGTTGTCGTAAATTTAAAAAATTGGGTCAGCTCAGCGAAGGTTGTGTTCAACGAGGGCTATAAAATAAAATTAATAAGCCAATTTGAAAATGTTACATACGTTTGGAGCAAAAACAATTCTTGGGTAATATTACTTCGAATTTTTGTTGAGCACTTTGAAAAATGTGTTTTACAATTGTTTTAACTACTTGAACTAGGAGTTCCCTTGTCTTCTAGATGGGGTTTAAAATTACGAGAATACGGATTTGAGCATTAGAAGTCGTAAACCCAAAATTGGGTCGGCAGCTCAACGACGGTTATTAGATAAAATCCTATAACTTTGAGAACGATAACTTTCTTATTTAAATCGTATTTACGTCCGTGTCTCAGTCCTATCTTCGATAAGATGCCTTTAACTCTAATTTTCAGTAGAATTATGCACAACCGCGTATTGATCGTTCTGTCCGAGCCTTCTCTGTTACAGAACAGTTTGCTGTCTTTGACAACAGGTTCTCTTCATTTCTAAACAATGTGTGGTCTGAGAATTCGAATAGTAAGATACAACTTTGACATTCTGATAAGAAGATGTCATTCTGATAATAAAATGCCATAAGTGTATAAATGCTGATATCGTGGTCCAACATTGCAATTCTTTGTACTAATTTCTTTGAAGCAATAAGCCCTTGATTTCTTTAAAAAATTAATTCGCAATTGTTTTTTACAATTTAAGTATCTATTAATTAGCTCTCATTTATTCGCATGTTTTCCTGGTTCTGCAATTTTAATGGTCAGTAGTGCATATACTTTAAAAATATTATCAAGTTTTGGACACAAATATATTAAAATATTAGCGTTTTTTTTTTCTGTTTTAATCACTGCTTTTTAAGTTTGTCAGACTCTTGGGAATCCTGTTATAGGTTTTATGGGTACGGAGACAACACTTTGACACATATTAGGATTATAATAGTCTATAGTTTTATGAGGTGAAGGTAAGATAGGTAGAGCTCCAACCCACCCAGGGGGGTATACGGAGATAAAAAGTTAAATTATTACATTAAATATTTAAGTTAAAAACCTAAAAATTCAGTAAAATTTTGCCAAATGATTGTGGTGGTGAACAGTTAAAAGCCAATTAACTAAAAATTAAGGTAATTAAAAACATGTTTTAAAAGCAATGAAAGCTAAAAGCGCCGGTGTAAATGTCAAGAATATCAGGTGAAGTAAAATATTTCATGATGCTGATTTCAATTTCATTGGAATAACTTTCATTTTATAAATTCAAGCATTCAAGCTCATATTTCGTTTAATTCGCAAATAATTTCAGATATTTACAAACTCATTTAACGCTTTCTTATTAAACGCAAGAGGCAATTTTAATTTCATCTACACTTTTCTTAAAAATTTTACTCTCAACTCCAACACTTATACAAGGTTTATTCAGTTCAACGATTGCAAACTTGGAAGGAAATTATTGAATAGAGTTGTAACAACCAAGTTCAAAGATTTTACAGCACGTGTGGCCGCTTTCTAATTATGGGCTGACTGTTCCTGCACATTTAAATCTCTACTTTTGTTCAAATCTGAATTATCTTAATTTAATGTTTTCCAATATCTACTGTCAAAAATAGCTTTCAAATAGATTTAAGCTAGTTGTTTTAGTGTAGTTTAAAGATTTGTTAATTAACTGGCAGAGCTCACTAAGTAAGTTAATTACTCTAAAAAAATAAACACTGGCTCTGCTTAAATGCAAATCTTAGCAATATTTTTTCGAGAACATAAAACTAAGACAATTTAGGCAAATAAAAGTACTGGTTCAAAAAGTTCCTACAACGTCTATAATGAGGAAACATCCCAAGCGGTGTTCTAGGACAATTCTTGCTTTGAGTTGCTGTAAAATTCTCGTTTCTTTTAATTTGCTCTCCAAGTTTGTAATAACTGAGCTGGATCAAAAATTGTAAATGACATTATTTTTAATTTGATTGCTTTTTTTTATTGTAGGTAACGACGATGCAAAATTGACAGACTTGACCCGTAAGTACATTATTTTCCTCGAAAGCTCAAATTTTCAGTCATGGATTGCCTGTTTCTCTCGATATGTCCTATTTTCCTTCAAGTTCAAAATCATTCACCTGCATCTTTATAGCATTAAATTTAATCTGATTACTTTTTATTCTTATTGTAGCTATCGTGGGTGACCTTCGTAAGTATATTTGTTTCCTCGTATAATGAAATTTCCGAATATGTGTTGCTGTATAGCTATTCTTTATGATGTACCCAAGGAGCAGAAAAAGGTAGGAGATGGCTTGGCGATCAACAATTTGCTGTTTCTCCACCAAATCACTATTGCGTCCAGCATTTCTGACTCTCATCATACAAATGCACTAAATTTCATTATTAAAATAATTAATCCGTGGCGGCTCAGTTGATAGAGCGTTAGTCTTCCGATGAAGTGTTCGAATCCCAGCCATGGCTGGTCGATACGGATTCCGCACCTGGTGCTGACCATAGTGCTGACGTAAAATACCCTCAGTGGTAGTCCGATCATGGGTTAGAGTCTCCTTGCCTTCTGGTTTACCGTGGGAGGTTTTCGTGGCTTTCCTCCTCATGTAACGCAAATGCTGCTTAGTTCCATCAAAAAGTCCTCCATGATGGCGAATTTCTCCCCAATACTTGATCCAGAAGTTCCCTTGTCTTCTGGATTGGGTTCAAAATTCCAAGGCTACACAGTTGGACATCAGTAGTCGTAAGCCCGATATTGGGTAGGTTGTTCAACGACTGTTATAAAATATAAAATATCAAAGTGATTGACTCGTCATTTCCTTGAAAAGTTTGAAATAAATCAATTTTTGTTCGTTTGGAGTCTTTGCTTTTCTATACAGGTACAGAACAAAATAATGCGAGCACTTCTATACTAACTCTAGGTAAACAATCTTTCTTTCAGCAGCGAATGTGAATGTTTTGGAAGATTTCACATGGCAAAACAATTTCAAAGATCATGTTTGAAGCTTTTAAAAATTGTATCACTTTCACTCGTGGAAAATTTGCCTCGACTAAAATTAACGTAGGAAGTTAAAAGCTTTTTTTTTTCATTTGATACCATTATAATTCTAAATCTGATCGTATTTGAATATCTCCATCCAATAGACTGGTATTAATGCTGGATAGAACTTCTCATTTTGTTTGATTCAAAATATACATGGGGTAATTAAGTCACCATTTCTAAAAAGCTTTCCAAGTGCCCTAAGTGTTTAGCTATGTAAAATTTACTGCCTAAATGAAAAATTGTTTATATAGAGTTTGTTCCTGCAGCATGAAAAAATAACGAAATTCAAGAATCGTAGAAAACTTGAGTGTTATAATTTTTCAAATATCGAGTAACTTAATCGTTGTTTATTCCCTTCCTCCAGGTGTTTTAAATATTTTTTCGGTTTTGTTCAGAATAATTTCACTTGGTTTAGACTTGTGGGTTAACTTAAAGTGATTGAATCCGCTTTTTTGAAACTTTTTTTAAATAATATTTGAATTTTCTTTCAAAAAGTTTAATTTTTTTCTCACATATACAGAGATTCCAACTTTTTTCGATTGGTTAGAAAGATTTTTCTAGTAGTAACAAAATTCGCGCTTTTTCGTATTTCGTAATAAATACTTATAATGTAAATAACAGTGTAATACTACAATAAATATGTGATTAATATATTTTTTGGTTTAGGACTGTTTGTGTAGATCGGGGAAAAAACTGATAAAAAAAATCATTACAATTTCGATAACGTTTTTTTTTTCCGTAGGAAAAAATACCATGAAAAAATTTGAAACTCACGACTTAATCACAGTTGTAACAAATGAAATGAAATATATTTGAGAGTATAAAAACTTCATTAACTTCAAAAATTATTAAGGCTGCAAAAATCGATGTTTCAACTATATAGTAGAATAAGCGTACCGCTCTACTTTTTCATCTCACACATCAAAGCATCATCATTAGAGTTCCTTCTGTCCCGTGATCTATCTCTTTCGGCGATTTTGTATAGATTAGAAGAGAGATATCAAGAGAGAGACTACTTTTGATTGGTCGAAAGGAAAAATTTCCGCAGGTGGCTTGTTTGGAAAATGCCCCATTTAAATGACGGGGAAGGGATGTCGTTTGCTATAAGAAATTAATATTCTGGCTAAAAGAAGAAATGCGTTCAAACTTCATAAATTTTTTTTTTTTTTTTTTTTTTTTTTTTTTGCAAAAATAAACTTTATAGTAATAGTAAATGTAAAAATCATTGCAAAAAAGATGTATTATTAGTTATTAGAATTTATTTTTATTGTTATACTCTTTTATACACTTAATATCATTTCCAGCTCGTTGTAAAATGAACAAGTTTGTAAAATAATTCTTAAATGAATTAATTCTGTCTAGCAAGTTTCAATCTACCATAATATTTTTATCGAAATTACTAAGTATTATTTAAGATACTATGAGTTTCTGTTCGTTTCGCTCACCAACCCCCGTGATTGCTTCTTATTCATCATTGAAGATCAAGAGGAAAGAACGGTATATTATGTAATTTTTTTTTCAAAAACTGTGATTGGATTGCCATCTGTTGAATTTTAAGGATGACTAAATATTGGGAGAAAATCATCAGTATCCCTTCTTCTCTTTTTAATTGTAGAAAAATGCAGATATAGAAACTAAAAAAAAATAACTATTTTTATTCCTTGGTATAGTTGTTAATTGCAGCGCCACATGTATTCATACTTAAATGCTATTAAATGTGCTCAAATTATCAATTTACTAATCATATTAATTTTTACTCAGTTGGTTTTATCCAAAAAGCTCTGGAACCTTTTTTCAACGCACTCGCACCAATTCTGCAGTCCGTTTTTCCCGGTCTTCCGTGAAATCTCCAGGATTGCCAAAGTAAGAAATTTTCTTCTTTTTTGCAATTAACTTACCATCCATGTCATTTCTAACCTCTGATGTTTTGTCGTAAATTCTATAAAACAAATAGATATTTTATAAGAACTTTTGTCAGTTTACGATCGAACATTTTGTAGATGTTTCAAATATGTATTAGTAGTGGCGTTCAAAATTCTTTTAGATCTTATTTACCATCAGACTTTGGTATAATATTTTGAAATCTTTTCGGCAGCCACTGAATTGCACAAACCACCATAAATATGAGTACAGGACAGAATAAAAATACTTCTATCTCTGTCACGAGATAACACAGAAAACAATCATTATCTTTATGGAGATCTAAATTCACATGGCTGCAAACTAATGGTTGTTGATTTTAAAAATATCCCTTCTCAATTTAAAGCACAAACGTCCTCTAACTTTTTTAGAAAGCAGTATTTCAGTCGTTACGAAATGTTGCTTTTAATGATTTAATGTAATGGTTCAACTAAGAATCAAATATTTAAGTCTGTGCTTTGCTGCCTTTTGAAATATTTCAAAAAAAAAATAATCTCGAAACGAAGCATGAAACAAAATTGACAATTTTGGTCTGAAAATGAAACGTTTATCATATATATATATATATATATATATATATATATATATATATATATATATATATATATATATATATATATATATATATATATATATATATATATATATATATATATATATATATATATATATATATATATATATATATATATATGAGTCAAAATTTTAATAGCGGTAACACCCAAAATTTGATGTCGTAATTTTTACATTTTTTGTCGTTTTTTAAAAAGTATATATTATACAAAACAATAGCCCAAAACGATTTTTTTTTATTTAATTTATTTTACAAGATATTAACAATAAAATTTTAAAGCTCTTTTTAATTAAAAAATAAATATCTAAGGATAGAATGAATGGATTTTAAAAAAATGTATCTCATTTTACGCGGAAATAATTGTAGTTTTTGATAAAATAATTATAATAAAGCAAATGTTTAAAAAATTTAATTTTTATTGCAAAATTAAGTTGTAAAATGAATAACAAAAATGTTGTTAATGTCGTACAAAGTTCAAACAAAATCCATTTTAAGGTAAATTTTGTTCTGAACAAAATGGCTTTTCAAAAAAAAATGGATCGCAATTCCATGAAAAGTTATAGCTTTTTTCGCGAAACGCTGCACCACGGCTCACTCTGTGGTCAGCGCTGATTACCTCATGAGCTGCGCATTTTTTCATGTTTATACTCGAATTGTAACTAGCGTTTGTTAAGGTAATTCGGAATGCTGATCTGCTTGATAATAATTATCAAAAAGTAAGTTTCAATTGTTATTTAACTTAGTAATATCAACTTTAATAATAATTATTGTTTTTTTAAACATAAAATTACATTTCTAAGAAATGCATTAATTCTAAGAATTTGATTTGTATATTTATCACGAAATTTAATTATAAACTTACAGATAAAATCAAGAAATGGTGAACTATTGCTGCAACCCGCTGAACAAATTAAAGAATCGAAGTGTCTACAAAGCTTGTGACAAAAAATTGGAGTTTGATATTTTCAAATTTAATAAATCAATTCATATGCGATTCGTGTAGTCGGACAATTTTTCAGAAAAATATACCCGTAATAATTGCTCATGAAAAAAGTAATTCTATTCGTAAATTTGCAAATAATTTTAAATATTAATTTCAAATTAGATAATTCTAATAATTAAAATGTTTTGTCGATTTTAGAAAATAACGAAAATATGGTATCGAATTGTTCGGATGAGGAGTGTGATTTTGACGCTGCGAAGAAAGCTCCAAGCGTTTGTTTTAAGAATATTGACCGTCAAGAAAATTTGAAAAAAGTAAAGCGAATTTTGCAAAAATTCAATGATATATCGAAGCAGCAGAAAGTGTCTGATGAGGCTGGTAATAAAACGGCAAACTTCTTATTTGATGTGTTGGAGAAAAGACCAAAACAATCTAAATAATTTGAAATGGGCAAGAATTTGATTACAGAGATAAAAAAATGCGTTAAACCAGGAAAAAAATCATGCCAAAAAAATTGAAATTTTGACTACTTTGCCTCAGGAAGTCGGCATTGGAAAAATGCAATTTATGTAAAATATATTCTCCTAGTTCCAAGTTTGTCCTCAAAAAATTATGCAAATAAATTATAAATAACTAATTATTCACCTAAAATTATAAATTATGAATTTATTATTTAATACAATGTTTGTTATTTTGTGAAACTTTAGTTGAGGTTTTTAAATTCCCTCCAAATTAACTGATACAGCGCAATTGAGCGATCAGCTGAGTGGAGTGGCAGAGCGTGCCGCGGTGCAGCGTTTCGCGAAAAAAGCTATAACTTTTTATGTAATTGCGATCCATTTTTTTTTGAAAAACCATTTTGTTCAGAATAAAATTTACCTTAAAATGGATTTTATTTGAACTTTGTACGACATTAACAACATTTTTGTTTTTCATTTTACAACTTAATTTTGCAATAAAAATTAAATTTTTTAAACATTTCTTTTATTATAATTATTTTATCAAAAACTTCAATTATTTCCGCGTAAAATGAGACACATTTTTTTAAAATCCATTCATTCTATCATTAGATATTTATTTTTTAATTAAAGACAGCTTCAAAATTTAATTGTTATTATCTTGTAAAATAAATTAAATAAAAAAAAAATCTTTTTGGGCTATTATTTTGTACAATATATACTCGTTAATAAACAACAAAAAAAGTAAAAATTATGATATCAAATTTTGGGTGTTACCGCTATTAAAATTTTGACTCATATACAGAGTAAAAGATAGTGACCATAAAGGGCGCTTTTTCATTACACGACAAGATAACGACAAAACGGATCCGGTTGTCGGCGAACGACATAGAGTCAGCAAATGGAGTGCTTTTTCACTCACCGATACGATAACGATTATGTCGTATCCGACAAGGCGATATCGTTTGTCGGAATCAAATGTTGGTTAGGCAAGCAAGTTTCTCCTCAAATCATGGCGATTTTATTTGTTATTGTGTATCTTTTCTGTTTCATCTCCTCTTTTGATATCATTATTTTATTCTTTTAATCAATTTTAATAGTTTATTTGATCCTGTCAAATGTAAAATTTTAAAATAAAAGTTTTGTATAATGTATTCTCATGTCTAGTTATGAATTTTTAATTTTATGATGTAGCATTTTTTACATTATAATGAGGTTGAAAGACTTAAACAATCATAAAAGTTTTATTGAAAATTTTTATAAATTCATTATATGCTTTAATGAAGAGATAATATTTTTTATAACAGTAATGGTTTGATAAGAAGGCAAATAACGACCCTTATGTATTTCAAACAGAATTCGATCTAACTACTGGTTTCTGCTTGATTGAATAATAAAAAATCTGTTCCCTGATTCAACTGAAACATTTTTTGAAACATGATAGAGCGGCTTCATAAGATAAATTTGGTGAAACTCATTTAAAAAATCATCTAAAAAGATTATTCTAAATGAAACTAATATTTTAATTCGATTATAAAAAACGTTAATACCTTAAAACATTTAAAGAATTTAAGTAATGTTAAGTGATTACAGACATAAATTAGCGAGCAGACGCCAACTCAAAAGCCATATAAAAATTATTCCTCAAACATCGCTCTTGTTCTTGGTTTCTCTCATTCAGACGTAATTAAAAATTTTATTTGGGACTTTTTGTAGCTTATGGAAAAGCACATAAAAATCTTCTTCAACATATCTTGCCTCATTTATTTCGTGGGTACTTACGTTGTTGCAGAAGTTGTGCTAATGCGCCAATAAAAAGCAATCCTGTTGCTCGCACACAGCAACCCCGTTTTCGCATGCAGTTATCTTTTGGATTCCTTGTTGCCTTGTTTTCTGATTTCTGACGCCATTTTTAATGCTACGAAAATGCATCTTTGGGGTTTGCCAAAAACAGAACAAGATGCGATTTTATTTTTTCAGTAGCGAAATATTTTACCCCCCCCCCAAAAAAAAACGAAAATGTACCAATTCCCATGACATGAAACTTTATTTTGGTAAACGTACGTTTTGGAAATGTAATTTAAGACAGTGTGATCAGCAAGTGGGGCTTAGATGGCAGCACAATTTATTCTGACAGTTGGAAAGGTTATCAAACAAAGAGAATAGAATGATTCCTACTTGCTAAGGTTTATCATAAATACAAATACCTTTGCAATTAGGTATATGTATACATTTTATTAATCCTGATACAGGAGTTCATAATACACAAACAGTTGAAAGAAAGAATAAGGGGCAGTGCTAAATGGAGGAACAAAAGACATAGGGGGACAGCGAGACATCATTTGGAATCTTATTTATCAGAGTTCATATGGCAACAGCATCTGAAGAAAGAAAAGAGACTGTTTCGAATATATGTAAAACTCTATATCGGCCCATTTTCCACCGAAATCCGATTGACTACTTTGATTTTAAATAAAGTGTTTTGAATTTTTAGATTTTCTATTAAAGTAAAGTTTTTTCTTTGAATTTAAGTTTCTTCTAAAATAAAGTAAGAAGTTTGAGACGACGATTATCATCCGGCATATTTAAAGTTTGCAGAAAAAAATCACAACAGAACACAAGCAACTGCTCACTCAAGCTCAAAACATAGAAAGAACAAGAATTTCTATTTCTCGGACGAACGATATCGGACAAGTGAAAAAACAATTGCTTGAACGATCCGGCAACGACATTGCCATTCACCCATTTGTCTTCCAATTCTGTCGGTATCGTGTCGTGTAATGAAAAAGCGCTCTAAAGCGTTGTAAGTATCTGAATTATTCTGTGCTGACAACTTCAATCTTCATATGCACACTTATCTGTTTGTTTTAAGGAAGGCTTGTAATTCATTTTCAAGTTGAAAATCATAAGTACAATTTAGAGGTTACGGTAGGATTTGAATCCGCTACCTACACTCACTTGGCGGATCGATAAGCTCCCTCGGAAAGGAGGCTTCACTACCATTTGTTTCACAGTATAAACCAGTATATATATTAGAACAGCCGATTTTCAATGGCCTTATGTAAACTTATTTTTATTAGTAGCTACATAACTTTCAACTTTATTCCCTCCCAGATCATTATTTCATGCTGGAGTTTGAATATATATATATATATATATATATACTTGGTTATTATTGGAAGTGGTGGTTAAAACTATTTTAAATTAAATTTATGAATTTATGAAGCTAATAATTTAATAAAAGAATATAAATTCACTACCAATTTATTAAAACTTTTGCATTAAGCGGAACAGCTGTTTGCATCTTTGATGATTCTTTTAAAGTGTTTGCTCAAATTCTGGATGGTTTTAGTGGTTCACCACACTTTAAAATATTTTACGAAAAGCGTAACAGTTAGCAAACTTGTATACATTATAAACGTTAATAAATAGCGATCGTCATGGATATTTTATTTCTGAAAAATAATTTAAAAAGGAAATAGTTTTGGCAACAGATTTTTTTCCCCGGGTGACAATCAGCCATGGCCATATTTGATCTTTGTAAGAGTACTCAATGAAAAATTTGTTTTATAATTCTGGCATTTCTTTTTCAGCTAATGGCAAAAATCACGGACTAATGCTGGAAAGACAAAAATGATATAATCTTCTGTTTTGAGTGTTATGTTAATAAATCTAATATTCTACACATTTAAAAAAATAAAAAATTTGTATGTCTGTCTGTTTGTATGTCTGTATACCAGATTGCGGGTATTAAGATCTAAAAATACATCATTCAACTTGGATCTAAATAAGTACAATTGTAAAAAAATTACGATGCACGATTTTTATTTTTTAGCTATATTTTAAATTCAGAGATAATTAAAAAAAGGTATTTTCTCCATGGCTTAGCGTAAGCAATATCTCAAAATATGCTACAGACGATTCGGTGTTTTATTTATTTATTTATTTATTTTTAAATATTTTAAAGACAATACCAGTAATTTTTCAACTTATAACTTTATTCGAAGAAGTTCATTGTGCTTTCTGTAATATTTAATTGTATAGTATTCGTTGATTGTGGTGGCGCTGGCAAACTACTTCAGCAAATTATTAATCGTAAGGTTACCTGAATCCACGTGTTAATTTCGTTTATAGTTATACTTTTAAACCATGTTTTTATGAAATTAATTAATTTAAAATAATCCATGGTAATTGAAATAAAAAATTTTGTACTGAAAAGCAAAATTAATGGATAAGTGGAATGAATTCGGTGATTGTGGTAGCGCAGGCAAACCACTTCAACAAATTATTAATCGTAAGGTAACCTGAAACCAAGTGTTAATTACTTAATTTTGTTTATAGTTATAATTTTATAATGTGTTTTTAGGAAATTAATTAATTTAAAATCATCCATGGTAATTAAAATAAAAAAATTTGTACTTAAAAGCAAAATTAATGGATAAATGGAATGAATTCGTTGAGAATAAACATAAAAAACACCAATATTATTGTAGACCCCAATAATTGAAGCAAAACACTAAGCTATGTACTATAAGGAAAGATTAATGCAGAAATGTTATTAATTTGTTCCCGAGAGTTTCAAAAATAGGCAAACTATTATTGATGTCAATGATACTTAATTAATTTTGGTAATAGGTATTAATTGAAATAAAAAGATAAATTAATGGAGAAAATTCATTAGTAAAAGAATATACAAAATATAAAATTCTAAAATAACAGAACTTTCTCTGAAAGAAACGAGCTTAAGAGCAGCAAAATTTTCAAAAGAAAGAATAATTGAAGCAATAAAGAAAAAAACAATGGAAATAAAATAAAAATAAGCATTTATTCTTCACAGGGAACCGTAAAAAATGGCGATATTGTTATTAAATTCAATGATGCTTAATTTTAGTTATAAAAACTATTGGCACCATGGTAATTGACGTAGTTTTAACAGTAGGTACCACATATATTCTTATATAGGTGCAACGCGATTTCTGAGTAAATTTGATGATGATTACAGTTGCACAAGTATTGTAAAGTTTTTTTAAAAATCTTATGATAGATATCATACGGAACCTCAAAGGTAGAAGTACTGGAGAATGTAGCTTGACTGTGGTAAATTTGAAATAACATAAGTTGCCTTCAGCAACAGCTTTATGCCAGATGTTTATTTTAATGGGATAAACTACTAGAAATGTATTTTGCTTAATCTAACAACGTAAAGTCACTGAAAAGGGCACCAAATAATTATAAGTAAATAAATAAAACATTGGAAGTATTTTAGCTTTTTTATTTGTGTTGGTAATTGTCAGAAAGTTTTGTGCACAATTTTGTGGTGTTTTTTAGTACTGATTAATTGATGTTTTTTTTCCACTCCGCGCCAAGAACGGGTATTCAATTGGTACAAAATAAAATAATGATGAAATGAATCAAGTACAAAACATAGTATATCCCTTAATTTAATCACTGATCTAATTATCCCGAGTAATCTCCGAACCGTATACAGTAGAGACTAACAATTAATGCATATTTTTAGAATCTCCATGTACTATACTATCTGAATTCCATCTGGGTACTAAAAGAAAAAAGCAATAAATCAGCTATATATATTTCACTTGAAAGCCGTCATTTTGAACTTCAGACAATGTGTGATGGTTGTAGTTTTTAATTAGATTGAATTTTTTTTAAAACATTGAAGTAGATTAGGAAAAATGAACATTGCGCAAGTTTCAGCTCTTTAATTTTTCCCCCCTCTCCTATAGAAAATTTCAAAGTTCAAGGCCATTTCTTTAAAAATGAATTGTAAATATGCTTTAAGGGGTTCATCTAAACAAAGCAACAACACCCCCTAAGTTTTGTCAAGCTGTGTTATAAGTATATAGCTTTCTAGTTATAGACAGGCACTAATTTCCATGGGGTATTGCTGCCTTTCAGTCATGCTCTGACAAAAGTAGCGAAGAATTCACTATTTGGCTTCAGGGCAGAAACATTAGCATCCCTATATCAGCTCACTACAGGGCAGAAACATCGGCATAACAACAGCTTCCCTACATTTTTTTACTGAATATTAAAGTTCTGCAACCCAGAAATTTTTTGATTTATCGATACTTCCACTAGATATAACTATTCAAACTTTCAAAAAATTCAAAGTCTGCATTTTTCTTTATTTAGCTTTTTTCAAAACAACATCGACGTGCTCAAGGAAAAAAAAATAGAGGAAGGCTGTTAGTAGAGCTAAATTTTAAATGTTTTTCCGTTGCAAATTACTGACTTACAGTCATACTAATATTGATATACTGATACCTACCTATATTTCTTTTAATAAGCGTAATATGTAGTGAAACGCTAAATTAAAAGTTTATAAATAAAAGCCAATAAATTAAAGTTACCATAACATGGTAACAGAGTAGAAGAGTAACAGTAGAGGAACAGAAGGGGAAAAGAAATTTCAAGTCGATTTACTCGAACTGGTTTAATTGTTCAAATTCTCAATCATAAATTTTACTAAGCATTCGTAAAATTTATGTAAAAATTAAAAGTCAAATTATAGCAAAAAGTGGTTAGCTAAAAAAGTTAAAATTGTATATAAATAGCTTCCTTTATTTTGTGCATATTTTACCAACCACTTTATATTAAGTAAGAATGAGAAATTTATTTTTACTTATTATTTATGCTAAAAGTATGTCAAAATTTACGTAAGTTTAAGCGTCTATTTATAGCAAAAAACAGTTTTCCAAAGCGGTAAATTTGCGTGAAATTTGAACAAAGCAAATTCATTTTTTAATGAATATTTTACTAACCACATTTTACTAGATAAGAATGAGTGCATAATTTTTACCTAATGTTCACGTTAACAATACGTCAAAATGTATGTAAGTTGAAACGTCAAATTACAGTAAAAAGTATGAATACCCTTAGGAAAATTTGCCATAGGTTTGCCATAAAAAAATGCCATAGGATATTCCTATGGGGTTTTGCCATACGTATATGGCAAAAGTGTATGGCAAAATTTTACCATAGGCAAAACCCCATAGGAATATCCTATGGCAAATGTTTACCATACATGTATGGCAAAAGTATATGGCAAAATTTTGCAATAGGCAAAACCCCATAGGAATATCCTATGGCTTTTTTTATATGGCAAAAGTGCATGGCAAAATTTTGCCATAGGCAAAACCCCATAGGTGGTCGAATCCTATGACATTTTTTATGGCAAAAGTGTATGGCAAAATTTTACCATAGGCAAAACTCCATAGGAATATCCTATGACATTTTTTTATATGGCAAATTTTTGCCATGAAACTAAGATGTGCTACAGCTTATAACGAAATATTTTTCCGTATGCTATGGTGCACCTTTGCTATACAGCTATGGCAACATTTCTCGTTTATATTTTACCATACATCAAAAAATGATTACTTACAAGAATCTTTCGCAATGGATATTAAAAATGCAAAACTTAATAATTGTAGAATAAATATATATCCAGAAAGTTTTTTTTTAAAATTTCTTTCATAAACTTCTCCTGTTTTACTTGCAGAAAATCCTTTTTGTATGCTGTTCTTATTCAAATAAATTTCAAACGGTTAGTACTAACCGTTAAAAAATGGGTCCGGTGGTGGAAGCGAGTGGGGAAAAATTGGTTATGTTGATTAGGAACAAAATATATTGAGTACAGGCAACCAATATTTGTTAAAGCTGTAAAAAACAAGAAAACAGATAGTGGGTCCGGAGGTCGGAGAGAGTATAAAAAACGTTATTTTGAATGATTGGTATCATAATTAGTTAGATAAGCGTCAGATATTAGAGGAACCTAAAAGAAAGCGAAGCAAAATAATGGTCCGATTTTCGGAGCGAGTATGAAAATTTTTTAAATTTTGATATGTGATACTAAACTAAAAATTAAACAAACTACTAAAACAATAAAATACTATTAAAACTCATAAGATAAAGAGTGGGGCCGGTGGTCGAAGCGAAATTAGTTTGAAATAGACCAAACGGGACAAAAGCCGAATATGTAACGATGCAACCAGTGGTGGCATGTGAACAAAATTTTATCTATAAAAAAGATGGTATTAGACTATGAAAAGCTAAGAATAGAAAACAGGCTAAATTAGTTGATCCCCTACTAGTGAGGGATATAAAACTCAGAAAATTTATGTTGAGTTGTGTTAAGCACAGTTAGAAAAGAGAACGCAATATAGAAACATTGGTAAATACAAAACATGCGTAAGACATGATTGAAATTGGTAAAATTAATAATTGCTATTGACACTTGATCAGGGATAGTAAATAAAAATTAATTGGGTATAGGGAATCGCTATGACGAAAAAGTTGTAAACTTAAGGAAAGATTAAATTGTTAAAAGCATTTTTGGTAACAGCAGCAGATGATATGGCCAGGGACTGTTCCGTTGATGATATTGAAGCAAAACAATTGTCAACCAGTAATCCAGCAAATCTAGTTAAGTGATGGCCCTAAGCTATGTATAAATATGTAACAGAACATTGTACAACTATATGTCGATACTTAAGAAATATTCGTTGTAAGATAGTAAAACACAGAGACATGATAAAAAAAATTTAATGGCAATCAAAAATTAAACACAAAATAAAAATATAAAGCTCTAACATATGTAAGATAATGTAAAACAGCATTGCAAGAACCTAAGTGGAATTAAAATCAAAAACTAATGAAAATGTAAACACTGACTTAGATATTGATACATGACAGCAATAATATGAAATTGTCACCGAACAAGTTAAAAGAATGAAACAGTTTTAATTATTAGAGAAATGCTCGAATTATTAGAGGAATGCACTATTTCCCACTCTGCACTATTATCAATTTCTGTCCACTATTTCTATATTCTGTATCAATTTCTGGAACTATTTCCCAACAAGCGTATGGAAATTAAACCAAAGAAACACAAAATGGTTAATTTTTTAATGCTATAAATACTTTAATTTTCTTATTCGAAATTATAATAACTTAAGCTTACTTAATTTTAAAATTAGAAAGTCGAATCTAAAATTATCTCTCTATATATTAACAGAACGTGGGAGATTCACGATAACTATATTCTCATGTATATAGATAAGCTATATCCTTACAATTGTGATTAACTGATAAGACCCAAACGTCCCGGACAGAAATTGATAATAGTGCAGAGTGGGAAATAGTGCAGAGTATTCATTTTTCAGAGTATTATATTTTCGCTGTATTCGTCTTATAAAGGATTAGCATGTCAAAACGGGAAAGAGATTCTGAAAAAGTAAGAAATATTTTTTTTCATTATTTAACTAAACATTTTCTATTCAAATTAACTCCTTTTTTTAAAAATTTTTACACATTAATTATGTTTTTTACTATATTTCTTAAATTATGTGAAGCATCTCAAATACAATTATTCGTTATAATACTACACGCGTTTAATTTTACATACTATTAAATATTTCTTCTGTATAAGGGTTCTGAACCACCTTAACCTGTACGACTAAGTTTAATTATTTGAGTTTTATCTTTAGGTTTAGATTTATTTATTGAATTTAATTTTTGAAGTTTAACTGTATATTTGAGTGAATAAATTGTTTTTATTTATAAGATCAGAAAAGTTATTTTTATGCTACAATTACATATTTCAATTAATAATTTATTTGCGTTTACTTATTAATTTTTATTTATAACATGAATGAGTTAATTTTTATTGTTTATTCTGATTACTTTCATTTGTTATTTTTTTCTATTCATTTGTTTAAGATTTTGAAGCAATTTTTATCTTATTTTTATAGTGTGATGATGGGACTGAATTTAATTTCAGTGAGCCAGGTTTTGATTTTAACGAGTCAGATGATGAGGTAATCATTGTTTGTATTTTAATTTTATCTTTGAGTTAAAAATAAATTTATTCAACATGTTTAAATATTAAATTTATTCGACATAATTATTCTTAATCAACAACTATAATCTTTAGTTCTTAGGCGGTTTGCCTCAAGAATTTCTTGAAAGTGAAGACGTAATTGGGGAAACTACGCAAACTTTCTTCGAAGACGATGATTCATTAATGGGTGAAATTACTCAGGGTTTTATGGAAGCTTCACAAGTTTTTCAGAATTTACCACTTTATAACCAAGTTGGTTCGGTATTTGAGGTAATAATTTTATTTTAGTATTTTAAATCTATTTTCAAATTGAAAATAACTCTCCCCCCCTCCTAAAATCATCTAATTTATTTTCATTATCAGACTAAACCAGACCTTTCCAGTAGTGGATCAGTATATGTTGAAGAATTACCGCCTCCTCCACAAATTGATGATGTAAGTTTTAACTGGAATTATTCTTTTTATTTGTTTTACGCTTATTTATTATCTCAACTAAATACAGTTTCCACAACTCCCAATGGTTACTCTTATCACTATCTTGAAGAAATTATATTATGTTTCTTGTAGAACTGTCTTTCTAGATTTTTGTGTCGTAAAGTCTACATTTAATTCTTTACTTATTAATTTTGATTTTTTTTTTAGTTGAATCCTGCGATAATCCTTAGCGCAGAAAGAAGTGGAAAATAGAGTGCATAGTGGAGGCGACCCACTTGAAAAAGCGTGCATAGTGGAGGCTATACCCACTTGAAAAAAAGCAGTGGAGGCTATACCCACTTGAAAAAAAGCAGTGGAGGCTATACCCACTTAGAAAAAAGCAGTGGCGACGTCCACTTTAATAACCGCGGAGTGCACCAGGAGAAGGGTCCTCGTCCCGCACTCTGGATGGTTCATAGAACCAACGGATTCTCCTATCTTCATGATTTAAAATTAATGTTAAAGTAATTTTATAGTAAATATTTATTGATCTAATTTAAAGTAATCATTTTAAAATCTTAACTTTAAAATCTTTAATAAAATATGTTTGCTTTTTGTAAAAAAATATCCTAGTTTTGTAAAAATATTTCAAACTTTTTATTAACATTTCCCAATTTTCAGAAAATATTTTTATTTTTGTAAAAAAAAATTTCTAACATTACAGAAAATATTCCTTATTTTATGAAGATTTTCTATCTTTTAGTAGAATATTTTCGCTTTTTGTAAAAAATATCCTAGTTTTGTAAAAATATTTCAAACTTTTTATTAAAATTTTTCAATTTTCAGAGAATATTTCTTATTTTTATGAAGATTTTCTATCTTTTAGTAAAATATTTTTGCTTTTTGTAAAAAATATCCTAGTTTTGTAAAAAATATTTCAAACTTTTTATTAACATTTTCCAGTTTTCAGAAAATATTTTTATTTTCGTAAAAAATTTCTAACATTTCAGAAAATATTTCTTATTTTTATAAAAATTTTCAATCTTTTAGTAAAATATTTTTGCTTTTTGTAAAAAATATCCTAGTTTTGTAAAAATATTTCAAACTTTTTATTAACATTTTCCAGTTTTCAGAAAATATTTTCGTATAAAATTTCTAACATTTCACAAAATATTTCTTTTTTTTATGAAAATTTTCTCTCTTTTAGTAAAATATTTTTTCTTTTTGTAAAAATTTTCTAGTTTTTTCGAAGAAAGTTTTTTATATTTTCTAGTTTTTTTCAGAAAATTCTATATATTGTTCCTAAACTTTTTTGTATTAATTATTAAAGGGTGTACTTTCTAACTGAATAGGATAATAAAAGGTAATATTGAATAGTTTAATAATAATTACAGTCATTTATATCAACTATACATATATCAAAAAATAACTAAACTTCTAACATTTTAAGTATAGATGACACCATTAGAATATATATAAAATGATAACATTTATTTTACTAAAACTTTGAGTTTTTCCTCTGATCTCTGTACATTCACAGGATACTGGTTAACGAAAACCAAGCCCACTACTTGTCGTTGGACTAAGCGTAGGAGGTTTTCTTGGTTTTCCTCTTCACATAACATGGGTACTCACAAAGTCCACTTCGAAGACATGCATTGTCTCAAGATCTAGGAGTTCCCTCCTAAATTAGGTGAAATCAAAGGCATCTATTCAGTTTTCAACTAACAACCATTCATTGCTAATATCATATTCATTTTTTCATCATTAGTGTGATTGCGTAATAGATTAATTAAATCATAGATTATAGTTTTGTAAAAATATTTCAAACTTTTTATTAACATTTTCCAATTTTCAGAAAATATTTTTATTATTCAGGGAAACTTTCTAATATTTTTATTTTTGTAAAAATAATATCTAACTTTTAAGAAAATAATTTTATTTTTGTAAAAATTTTCTAGTTTTTCAAAGTAAAACCTTAAGTTTTTCCTCTGAGCTCTGTACATTCACAGGATACTGATTAACAAAACCAAGCCCACTGCTTGTTGTCGGACTAAGCGTAGGAGGTTTTCGTGGTTTTCCTCTTCATATAACATGGGTACTCCCAAAGTCCACTTCGAAGACATGTATTGTCTCAAGATCTAGGAGTTCCCTTGTCTCCTGGGTTCAAAAATAACAAAACTACATTGATAACCGTAAATCCAAACGAAGGTGATAAGTATCTAATCTTATAAAATAACATTCATTGATTTAAAATTAATACGCCTTTAAGTCCAATACTTTTAATATACACAGTAGACATATTAAATACAATTTTTATTTTAATATTGAATCAATGATAAGGTGATTAATCGAAAGTGTAACTTGAATAGACATTTAAAAACTCATGAAAAATCGAGAAACTTTTGAATGTGAAGAATGTTAAAAGACCTTTTTCGAAATGATAATTTAAAGAGACACTTACTGACTCACTTAGTTTCGCATAAGCTTAATTTGTGTAGTGAATTTTTTTAAATTAAAATCTGATTTACTCAATCATATCCGATCCATTCACACACCATCTTGTTCAAGAAAAAAAATATATAGATCATACCACAAATAACAATAAAAAGATGAAGAAAAAAAATTATGAAAATACATTGGAAGTATTTAAGAAAGAGACAACGAGAATTAGGAAACTATGAAGTTGAGATCCAGTCCCACTTATCTCAAGCTTTTTGGAAAGTTTTTTCAGCTAATTCATAGAGATGGAAGTCTGGATGGAGGATGAACTTTGTAGAAAGTAGTATTTAAATATGGGTCCTTGTCCCGCACTCTGAATGGTTCATAGAACCAACGGATTCTCCTGCCTTCATGATTTTAAATTAATGTTAAAATGATTTTATAGAAAATATTTATTGATCTAACTTAAAGTAAACATCTTAAAATCTTAACGAACCAGGAAACAATGTAACATTTTTATTTCTTTTTAACAAAATTTTCTATTTTTTCAGAAAATATGTATGTTTTTGCAAAAAAATTTTCTCTTTTAGGAAAAAAATTTTAACTTTTTGTTAAAAATTTGCTAGTTTTATAAAAATGTTTCAAACTTTTTCACAAAATTTTCTATCTTTTAAGTTTTTAGTTTTAAGTTTCTATCTTTTAATTAAGCTATTTACGTTTTTACAAAAAATTTCCTTTCTTAACCTTCCGTTAGTCGCGCACTTGTTTCCGACATGGTTAATCGCGTTGCACCTGTGAGGTGTTTCTGATTTTTTGAAAGCCAAATGAAATTTAGTCTAGTTTAAATAGTTAATTGTTACCAATTTAAGACTCTTTAGAGAGATAAATATCAAAAAACTTATTTACCGAAGTACCGAAGATAAATTTTTCTTGCTCCCGCGTCGGATCTCTTCCTCCATCACAAGATGTTCAACTAATTAACGCAAGAAGGTTCTGTGGTTTTTTACTCCGTAACCATTTTCTGTGTATATAACTTGACCATTTATACCTGCTACGTTGAGTAGGACAGAAAATGAGATAATATATATATATTTAATTCATAAAAATATTATATCCATAATACTTGCGTCAATGGTCGCGCTGCACCAGAGGGGTGATTTGAGCGGTTCCAACTCTCCATCGACATGCTCTAAGGTCGGTTTTACACGGACATTTGAGTAATCCAAAGTTAGGAACATAACATTAGGCTCGACCCCCGGAAAAATCTTTTGACGGCAAAGGAGGTGGAAATGCAGTAGGGATGCACCTGTGAGGTGCGCGCGACTAACGGAAGGTTAAGAAAAAATTTTAACTTTTTGTTAAAAATTTGCTAGTTTTATAAAAATAATTCAAACTTTTTAACAGATTTTTCTATCTTTTAAGAAAATATTTATGTTTTTACAAAAAATCTTCTATCTTTTAAACATTTTTTAAACTTTTTGTTAAAAATTTGCTAGTTTTATAAAAATACTTAAGTTTTTGCTAAAATCTCCTAGTTTTTCAGAGAATTTTATATATTTTTCTGAAACTTTTTGTATTAATTATTAAAGAGTGTAATTTTTTCTTGATAATATAAACTTTTTCACATGTGAAAATGATCAATAAAGACAAAATATATTTTAATAAAATAAATAACATTTCATTCAAAGTTTCATCCAACCACTTCTGCGAGCATACATCATATGTTTCTTAACAATTTTCTGAGAAATAGTTGTATTCCCACGTTCTATAACAAGTATGAAGCACTATGTTACACTTTATATTAGGACTAATTGATAAAACGTGGATAAACCCCAAACGTCCTGGACAGACATTATCTTTGTAAAATTTTGGGAGGAATAGATATCATGTTCAAGTTCTGTAATCAGTATCATTTAAATATATACTTTCAAATAGAAAGGTTATAGATACTTTTAAATTTACTAGTATTTTCAAAATAAAGTAAGTTATTTGCATTATTATAATATTAAATAATAATAAAATGAATATGTTTTGAACATAAATGAATTTTATAGCGGCAAAAATTCCTTTTATATGTTTTTTAGATTTAAATTAATTCCTTTGTAATTTTAAGGAAATTTAATATATAATTGATAATATTATGTAAATATGTCATTATTCATTTTCTAATAGAAAATAAAATTAATTCAAATATTTTTTTCATGAGGTTGAAAAATAAGTACTTTAATATAATAATTAAACTATATTAGTTGATAAAATTATAAGTTTAAAGATGAAAAAAGTTTATTAATGTATTTAAAAATATGTTTGAATAAACACCGTAGATATATTGTTATATATTAGTTTTTAATTAGATAATAACTTTTTATCATAAATGATTTTATAGAAAATTAATAAAATTTATATTTTTTAAATATCTATATTAATACGTGTTGGAGCTCTTGCAAAACTGAAAATTAGATGAAATCAAAGGCATCTGTCCAGTTTTCTAACTATCAACCATTTATTGCTAATATCATATTCATTTTTTCATCATTAGTGTGATTGCGTAATAGATTAATTAAATCATAGATTATAAATTTGTAAAAATATTTCAAACTTTTTATTAACATTTTCCAGTTTTCAGAAAAGATTTTTTTTTTGTAAAAATTTTTTTTAACATTTCAGAAAATATTTCTTATTTTTATGAAATTTTTCTATCTTTTAGTAAAATATTTTTGATTTTTGTAAAAAATATCCTAGTTTTGTAAAAATATTTCAAACTTTTTATTAACATTTTCCAATTTTCAGAAAATATTTTATTATTGAGGGAAACTTTCTAATATTTTTATTTTTGTAAAAATTAATATCTAACTTTTAAGAAAATAATTTTATTTTAGTAAAAATTTTCTAGTTTTTCAAAGTAAAACCTTAAGTTTTTCCTCTGATCTCTGTACATTCACAGGATTCTGATTAACAAAACCAAGCCCACTGCTTTTCGTCGGACTAAGCGTAGGAGGTTTTCGTGATTTT
Source organism: Parasteatoda tepidariorum (assembly GCF_982258835.1). Classification (NCBI taxonomy): domain Eukaryota; kingdom Metazoa; phylum Arthropoda; class Arachnida; order Araneae; family Theridiidae; genus Parasteatoda; species Parasteatoda tepidariorum. The sequence goes on from NC_141762.1 coordinate 53,473,156, forward strand.
CCTCTTCATATAACAGGGGTACTCACAAAGTCCACTTCGAACACATATATTGTCTCAAGATCTAGGAGTTCTATTGTCTCCTGGGTTCAAAAATAAAAAAACTACATTGATAGCCGTAAATTCAAACGAAGGTGATAAATATCTAATCTTATAAAATAACATTCATTGACTTAAAATTAATATGCCTTTAAGTCTGATACTTTTAATATTCACAGTAGACATACTTAATAAAATTTTTATTTTATTATAGAATCAATTTATTTAAATGTATTCATTAATATTGATTAGGTTAATAATAATTAAAGTCTTATCAGTTATATTTATAATAAAAAATAACTAAAATTAAGAGTTATTAATATATTTTCTTTTTAATATTTAAGTATAGATGGAGCCATTAGAATAAAAAGCATATGCATGATATCATTTATTTATTATGTAATAATTAACACGTGTATGGTCAGTACCATTGCCATCCAGGGGAACTTATAATAGTATTAAGAGGGGCAGAAATAATTATTTAATAACTATCAAAGGTTAAGTGAATATCGATGAAACTGTAGTATGATATCTATATCAAACAGTTTTTATTTATACACGTGTTCACTATACAAAGGTTTAACTTATTAACACATATCTAACCAAGCATTCGTGGGTCAGTGGTTATGATATCCAACTACTGACCCACGAAGGCTTTTTGATGGCGTGAGTTCGATCCTCAGCCTTAATTATATTTAATAAATAATATTAAAAACACATTTATATAATAAAATAGATTTAAAGTTATTTTATTCCCACATAGATGGCGCCACTAGATAAAAAGCATGATATCATTTATGTGTTATGTAATAAAAGATGACGTCATAAGTTCATAATACACAATTTCTATCCCAAATAACAAAGTTTCTAAGTGTTGCCATCCTTAAAAACTAATATTGAAATAATAAGTGTTGCCACCCTCAAAAAACTAATAAATTAAATAATATTTAAAAAACGAAACTAAATTAAAAACAGAAACCGAAACTAAAAATATATTAGGCTTAAGAAAAAAAAGAAATAAGCTCCCCATGACGCTGCAGACGAAGTTTCAGGCGGGCAGAAATAAGCAAGCGGGCAGAAATAAGCAACTTCCGGTTTGTAGATGGGCAGAAATAAGCAACTTCCGGTTCATAGGAGGGCAGAAATAAGCAACTCCCGGTTGTAGGTGGGGCAGAAATAAACAACTTCCGGTTGGGGCAGAAATAAGCACCCCTTGACTGTCTATCACTTCCGCCGCATACATGCCTGCTATTACTACTCCCATACAATTGGAGAATCCCTTATCCTTCCTGCAGCAACTAAGATGACATCAATTATGCATGGCGATAAATATGGAAATGAACTAAAAACAGTAGGGGAGAGTGGAGTCAATTGTAACAGGGTAAGATTGTAACAGAGCAAAAATTTCGAGTGCCGGGTTCTAATGTGGCTCACAAGGTGTATTTAATAAATCTGCATGTATACCCCTGCTGGCAACCATTTTTATGTACTTTTGAAAGAGTTACATCACAAAAGATATTTTCACGCTACGTAAGTACTTTTTTTGGTATTAGAATATTATATTGTAACAAAGTAATTTTGTTTAAACAAATAAAAATTATTAACCGAATATTAGTGGACACCTTAATTAACATTTCAACAAAAGAAAGATTAGCTTTGTTAATTAACTAGCATTGTTTTTAACAAATGAAGCTGAAATGACGTTTTGGGGACGATTGTAACAGCTGAAAATAAATAATCTTATGTTTACAAACCATTACTTAACTCTTTAAGAAGCACCAATAGTTTCCTATATCATTTATATTATGTTGCATATGCATTATTTTATTTGTTACCTTTCGCAGCATAAATTAAAATTTTTAACCCCTTAAAGTTAGAAGTTTAACCCTTTAGGTCTCTGCTCATTATTATTTTTACTCCTAAAATATCACTACTATTTTGATCAATAAAGAAATATGTCACAAATATGATAATATGTATAATTAACTATGTTTTAGTTGAATTTATGAACTGTTACAATTGACCCCGTAAGTGGGGACAATCGTAACAAGTGCACGACTGTCGAAAATTTTTAATAACTAATATAATAACATTTAAAATAAGGTATTTATTTTTTTTTCTAGTAGAAGATAGTCTACTTTACTCGTCTGTCAATTAATACTAATAATATATTGAATTTTTTGTTAGTTAAAAATAGTTAAGTAAAAAATGTTACAATTGACCCCACTCTCCCCTACCATTATCAAGACATACAGCGTCTCGGCTAATTTCCGAAATATCGAGTCAGAAGTCATAAAACGCATACAAAATTCATCTGTATTTGCTTTACAACTAGACGAGACTACCGATATTACTAAAATGCCACAACTAATTTTTTACGTTAGGTTTATTTTTAATGAAGATATAACAGAAACGTTTTTATGTTGCAAAAGTTTGGAAGGAAAAACAACTGGAGAAAAAATATTCGAAGTAATAAATGAATATTTTGAAACAAAGTCCCTTACCTGGGCAAACTGTGTTGCGGTTTGTACCGATGGTGCTGCAGCATTAACAGGTTCGAATAAAGGGCTCAGAGGCTTAATTCAGAAAGTGACTCCTCATATGGTATTTAATCACTGTATGATTCATCGGCAAGCTCTTGTTGCAAAAGATATGGATGAAGAGTTGCACAACGTATTACAAGACGCTGTTAGTTCAATTAACTTCATTTAATGCAACAGCCACAACAGCCGTCTCTTTTCAATACTTTGCAATGAGATGGGCTCAACGTATGAGAGATTACTGTTACACACCGAAGTCAGATGGCTTTCACGTGGGAAAATACTACGACGGATATTTGATTTGAGAAATGAAGTGTACATGTTTTTAATCGAAAAGAAACATAGATTGGCAAGTTATTATATCAATGAAGTTTGGCTAGGGAAGCTGAGCTATTTAGTTGATATTTTCTAAAAACTTAACGACTTAAATTTGAGCTTGCGGGGTGAGAATTCAACTATCATAACTGCAGCCAGTAAAATTCAAGCTTTTAAGAATACGCTTAAACTCTGGCAAACTGAACTGAATAAAAACAACTTGCTTTAACGATTTTATCAAGGAAAATAATATAGATATATTTACATTTAAAAACATCCTTTCCAATCACATTGAAAAGTTAAAAAAAAAAATTTCGAGAGGATTCGAAGATTTTCTTGAAAACGATCTTGTTTGGATTCGTGAACCTTTGACATATGCAGTTCAACTCTTCAAATTAGTGAGAAAGAGCAATTGATAGATCTAATTAGTGATTATACTCTTCGAAATCAATTTAAGACTCAGTCTTGCCAAAAATGTTGGCTATCCGTGGAAAAACCAACTCCCGTTTTATGCAAAAATGCCATCAGAGTGTAAATTCAATTTGCATCAACGTATTTATGTGAAACTGGATTTAGCCAACTAATTTCAATAAAAACTAAATACCGCTCGCGTTTAAAACCTGAAGATGATATGCGAATTGCAATTAGCAACATACATCCAAACATCGATGAGATAATTAGAAACTTGTAGCCACATACATCTCATTAAAGGGCAATTTACTGATTTTTGTGTTATACAAAAAGTATTTTATTAAAATTATAAATAAAATTAATATGAGTCAAATATGATGACGTTTTTATTCGATGAAACGAAAGAAATGCGCGAAATATACATCGCATTTGTGAACATTCATCTCTAGGGGTCACCAAAAATTTTCTCTCTACAAAAGGGATCGCAGTCGAAAAAAGTTTGCGCACCACTGCTCTAAAACACTGATCTATTAGCCTTCATTGTAAATTTGAAATTCATATTGTGATGATTTAATGAGATTGCTATTTATTAAGTTTCTGCTTGTTGGCGCTTGCCTATTCATTTTAATTATTTGCCGTTAGTGCTATTATATTGTGATCTTTGGAATAACATATATTTACTTAGCATTAAAATAAAATATTCTGGTAATTTCAAACTTAATAAAATTTAATATTTTTAAATCAATTAAATCAGGACCAATTTTTTAACTCATCTTGTTGTGTACGAACTCCTTAATAACACCAGAAAGCCTGATTATTATATTTGAAGTGAACTTTTTTATGAATGCACTATTTAAAAATTTGTCTTATTTTTTCTAATGCTGCGTTAATGTTTAATAATAATGAATTTATGAATTTATTTAAATATATACACAATGTCCATAAAATTTTTTGAATATAAGCTCATAATGTATTATATAATAATTGTTTTCGTTCGTTATTATAATAAAAATATTTTTATTATTATTCACTTTTTTAATTAATTGTTTTCCTTTTTACAGGCGATGGTAAGTATATCAGCTGTTGTTATACATTAAATATAATTATTTTTTATGTATTTTTCTACATGCCATTTTTCTATTAATATTGTGATAGTGTTTATCTATATTTTATTTCAATTAAATGTTTAGTTTAACTTAAAGTTTTTATAACTTAGTATTAAGTCAAAGTTTGAAAGAAATCCAGTAAAGCAAAGTTATTTAAAATAAGTATGTTTCCTTATCTATCTACATATACTCGCTGCAAAGCTAAAAATTATCAAGGCTACGACCGCCTGCTTATAAAATTTTCTAGCGTTGCCAAATGGTGCCTTTTATCAGTTATTTTTATGACTTGTAAGTTAAAAACTATTCCTGTTGAAATTTTTTAATTAGTGCGAAACTGTTATACTAAATAATAATAAAATATAAATCAATATTTCCAACTCGACATTTTTGACTGTCCTAAATGCTGTCGCCTTGGGGAAGACATGGATTTGCCCCATATTTCCGTCTGTCCCGCACTCATCTCCACTACTGTGTGTGGACGCTACTGGGAGGCTAGGGCCCGTATGGGCTAAGCATGTCACTATGCATTCTATTCTATTTATCTCTTTTTACCTTGTTTTTCTTGTTATTTTATCCTTTTTGTTCATTTAAATTGGCCTGCCATTGGATGTTAAAAATAGCGGTGCAGTCTGTCTCGTCAAAGTTTCAGAGAAATACTCCAGCGGTTCCCAATTTTTTTCGGCAGTGGAACGGTGAAAAAATCAACCTTTTTTTTTTTTTTTGGAGGAAACTCGACTTTATAAATAAAGTATATAAAAAAATTTGAAGGTATTGATGATTAAAAGACTTTTTTGAAAACATTTAATATATTTATTAGTATTTTAAATTTGGTTTTATGTCCGACAGTTAAATTCGAGGTTCTGGGCTGTATCTAGTCTATGCAATAAAAGATACACCGCAAAAAAATTTTAAAAAATCTGAAACGTTTCTGAATATATGTTGCATTTACGGTTCATATAGTTTTCAAGAACGTTTCTTAATACAATGCTCAAAACATTTAAAAGATATTATAAGTCTTGTATAAAATAACGATATCAGCAACTTCTTTTTGTTGTTGCATAAAATGGAAGAAAGGAGTCACAAATGCAAATTTCTCTTATTTTCAAACTTTGAAATATGCAAACTTTGAGTTTTACGTCGAAGAACACGCTTTAATGGCAGCGAATTTGATTTAACTTTCAATTTAATGCAATATGAAGCAGAAAAGAATGATCGACATTCAGTAGGCGCGTTGTTTCGATGAGCGCGATATCTCAACGAAGTCAATTAACCGAATCAGAAGTTTGCCGAAGTGTTAGAAGCCATTAGAGTTTCACAAAGTGTGATTTCTAGATTTTGCACTGTCGTGCTCGCAGGAAGTGAGCAACAGTGCATGAAAACTGGAGAAGAAATAAATGGCGCAATATTCTTTTCTCTGACGAAGAGCGCCAGCCTTCCATTGAGATGAACCGGGTTCAAATCCCAGGGATAGATGGTTGATATCAATTCAACACCCGGGTCTCACCGATCACAGTGCTGACGTAAAATACCCGCATTGGTTGACAAATCGTGGGTTAGAGTCCCCTTGACGCCAGGCTACTCGTGAGAAGTTTTCTTGATTTACCTCTCCATGTAACGCTAATGTGGGTTAGTTTCAGCAAAAAGACCTCGATGAAGGCAAATTACCCCCAATACTTCAACTAGGAGTTTCCTTGTCTTCTAGATTGGATTTAAAATTACAAGGCTACGGAGTTTAACATCGGTTGTCGTAAATTTAAAAAATTGGGTCAGCTCAGCAAAGGTTGTGTTCAACGAGGGTTATAAAATAAAATTAATATACCAATTTGAAAATGTTACATACGTTTGGAGCAAAAACCATTCTTGGGTAATATTACTTCGAATTTTTGTTGAGCACTTTGAAAAATGTGTTTTACAATTGTTTTAACTACTTGAACTAGGAGTTCCCTTGTCTTCTAGATGGGGTTTAAAATTACGAGGATACGGATTTGAGCATTAGTAGTCGTAAACCCAAAATTGGGTCGGCAGCTCAACGACGGTTATTAGATAAAATCCTATAACTTTGAGAACGATAACTCTCTTATTTAAATCGTATTTACGTCCGTGTCTCAGTCCTATCTTCGATAAGATGCCTTTAACGCTAATTTTCAGTAGAATTATGCACAACCGCGTATTGATCGTTCTGTCCTATCCTTCTCTGTTACAGAACAGTTTGCTGTCTTTGACAACAGGTTCTCTTCATCTCTAAGCAATGTGTGGTCTGAGAATTCGAATAGTAAGATACAACTTTGACATTCTGATAAGAAGATGTCATTCTGATAATAAAATGCCATAATGCCATTCTGATAATAAGATGCCATAAGTGTATGAATGCTGATATCATGGTCCAACATTGCAATTCTTTGTACTAATTTCTTTGAAGCAAAAAGCCCTTGATTTCTTTAAAAAATTAATTCGCAATTGTTTTTTACAATTTAAGTATCTATTAAATAGCTCTCATTTATCTGCATGTTTTCCTGGTTCTGCAATTTTAATGGTCAGTAGTGCATATACTTTAAAAATATTATCAAGTTGGCCAGCAATATATTATAATATTAGCGTTTTTTCTTTTCTTGTTTTAATCACTGCTTTTTAAGTTTGTCAGACTCTTGGGAATCCTGATATAGGTTTTATGGGTACGGAGACAACACTTTGACACATATTAGGATTATAATAGTCTATAGTTTTATGAGGTGAAGGCAAGATAGGTAGAGCTCCATCCCTCCCAGGGGGGTATACGGAGATAAAAAGTTAATAACTGAGCTGGTTGTAATAACTGAGCTGGATCAAAAATTGTAAATGACATTATTTTTAATTTGATTAATTTTTTTTTATTGTAGGTAACGACGATGCAAAATTGACAGACCTGACCCGTATATAATGAAATTTCCGAATATGTGTTGCTGTATAGCTATTCTTTATGATGTACCCAAGGAGCAGAAAAAGGTAGGAGATGGCTTGGCGATCAACAATTTGCTGTTTCTCCACCAAATCACTATTGCGTCCAGCATTTCTGACTCTCATCATACAAATGCACTAAATTTCATTATTAAAATAATTAATCCGTGGCGGCTCAGTTGATAGAGCGTTAGTCTTCCGATGAAGTGTTCGAATCCCAGCCATGGCTGGTCGATACGGATTCCGCACCTGGTGCTGACGTAAAATACCCTCAGTGATAGTCCGATCATGGGTTAGAGTCTCCTTGTGGCTTTCGTGGCTTTCCTCCTCATGTAACGCAAATGCTGCTTAGTTCCATCAAAAAGTCCTCCATGATGGCGAATTTCTCCCCAATACTTGATCCAGAAGTTCCCTTGTCTTCTGGATTGGGCTCAAAATTCCAAGGCTACACAGTGGAACATCAGTAGTCGTAAGCCCGATATTGGGTAGGTTGTTCAACGACTGTTATAAAATATTAAATATCAAAGTGATTGACTCGACATTTCCTTGAAAAGTTTGAAATAAATCAATTTTTGTTCGTTTGGAGTCTTTGCTTTTCTATACAGGTACAGAACAAAATAATGCGAGCACTTCTATACTAACTCTAGGTAAACAATCCTTCTTTCAGCAGCGAATGTGAATGTTTTAGAAGATTTCACATGGCAAAACAATTTCAAAGCTCATGCCTGAAGCTTTTAAAAATTGTATCACTTTCACTCGTGGAAAATTTGCCTCGACTAAAATTAACGTAGGAAGTTAAAAGCTTTTTCTTTTCATTTGATACCATTATAATTCTAAATCTGATCGTATTTGAATATCTCCATCCAATAGACTGGTATTAATGCTAGATAGAACTTCTCATTTTGTTTGATTTCAAATATACATGGGGTAATTAAGTCACCATTTCTAAACAGCTTTCCAAGTGCCCTAAGTGTTTACCTATGTAAAATTTACTGCCTAAATGAAAAATTGTTTACATAGAGTTTGTTCCTGCAGCATGAAAAAATAACGAAATTCAAGAATCGTAGAAAACTTGAGTGCTATAATTTTTCAAATATCGAGTAACTTAATCGTTGTTTATTCCCTTCCTCCAGGTGTTTTAAATATTTTTTCGGTTTTGTTCAGAATAATTTCACTTGGTTTAGACTTGTGGGTTAACTTAAAGTGATTGAATCCGCTTTTTTGAAACTTTTTTTAAATAATATTTGAATTTTCTTTCAAAAAGTTTAATTTTTTTCTCACATATACAGAGATTCCAACTTTTTTCGATTGGTTAGAAAGATTTTTCTAGTAGTAACAAAATTCGCGCTTTTTCGTATTTCGTAATAAATACTTATAATGTAAATAACAGTGTAATACTACAATAAATATGTGATTAATATATTTTTTGGTTTAGGACTGCTTGTGTCGATCGGGGAAAAAACTGATAAAAAAAATCATTACAATTTCGATAACGTTTTTTTTTTCCGTAGGAAAAAATACCATGAAAAAATTTGAAACTCACGACTTAATCACAGTTGTAACAAATGAAATGAAATATATTTGAGAGTATAAAAACTTCATTAACTTCAAAAATTATTAAGGCTGCAAAAATCGATGTTTCAACTATATAGTAGAATAAGCGTACCGCTCTACTTTTTCATCTCACACATCAAAGCATCATCATTAGAGTTCCTTCTGTCCCGTGATCTATCTCTTTCGGCGATTTTGTATAGATTAGAAGAGAGATATCAAGAGAGAGACTACTTTTGATTGGTCGAAAGGAAAAATTACCGCCGGTGGCTTGTTTGGAAAATTCCCCATTTAAATGACGGGGAAGGGATGTCGTTTGCTATAAGAAATTAATATTCTGGCTAAAAGAAGAGTTGCGTTCAAACTTCATAAATTTTTTTTTTTTTTTTTTGCAAAAATAAACTTTATAGTAATAGTAAATGTAAAAATCATTGCAAAAAAGATGTATTATTAGTTATTAGAATTTATTTTTATTGTTATACTCTTTCATACACTTAATATCATTTCCAGCTCGTTGTAAAATGAACAAGTTTGTAAAATAATTACTAAATGAATTAATTCTATCTACCAAGTTTCAATCTACCATAATATTTTTATCGAAATTACTAAGTATTATTTAAGATACTATGAGTTTCTGTTCGTTTCGCTCACCAACCCCCGTGATTGCTTCTTATTCATCATTGAAGATCAAGAGGAAAGAACGGTATATTATGTAATTTTTTTTCAAAAACTATGATTGGATTGCCATTTGTTGAATTTTAAGGATGACTAAATATTGGGAGAAAATCATCAGTATCCCTTCTTCTCTTTTTAATTGTAGAAAAATGCAGATATAAAACTAAAAAAAAAAAAACTATTTTTATTCCTTGGTATAGTTGTTAATTGCAGTGCCACATGTATTCATACTTCAATGCTATTAAATGTGCTCAAATTATCAATTTACTAATCATATTAATTTTTACTCAGTTGCTTTTATCCAAAAAGCTCTGGAACCTTTTTTTAACGCACTCGCACCAATTCTGCAGTTCATTTTACCCGGTCTTCAGTGAAATCTCCAGGATTGCCAAAGTAAGAGTTTTTCTTCTTTTTTGAAATTAACTTACCATCCATGTCATTTCTAACCTCTGATGTTTTGTCGTAAATTTTATAAAACAAATAGTTATTTTTTAAGAACTTTTGTCAGTTTTCGATCGAACATTTTGTAGATGTTTCAAATATGTATTAGTAGTGACGTTCAAAATTTTTTTGGGTCTTATTTACGATTAGCCTTTGGTAGTAATATTTTAAAATCTTTTCGGCTGCCATTGATTTGCACAAATCTCCATAAATATGAGTTCGGGAACAGTATGAAAATACTTCCATCTCTGCCACGAGATAACACAGAAAGCAATCATTATCTTTAATGAGATCTAAAATCACAACGCAAACAAATCATGGTAGTTGATTATAAAAATATCCCTTCTCGGTTTAACGCAAAAATGTCCTCTAACTTTTTTAGAAAGCAGTTTTTCAGTCGTTACGAAATGTTGCTTTTAAGGATTTAATGTAATGGTTCAACTAAGAATCAAATTTTTAAGAATGTGCTTTTGTAATATAAGCAGTTGTAATCATATAGAGCTGATTACTACCTGGTGAAAGAGTAAAATTTTCATGTGCCCAGTTACTTTTCGTAAGTAGTAAAATGTTAGTGACCATAAAGCGCTATATTGTAAATATTTGAATTATTCTGTGCTGCCAACTTCAATCTTCATATGCACACTTATCTGTTTGTTTTAAGGACGGCTTGTAATTCATTTTCAAGTTGAAAATCATAAGTACAATTGAGAGGTTACGGTAGGATTTGAATTCTCTACGTCCGCTTACTTGGCAGATCGATAAGCTCGCTCGAAAGGGAGGCTTCATTGCCATTTGTTTTACTTTTTTTTACTGGTAGCTACATAGCTGCCTACTTTATTCCCTCTAAGGATGTCACATATCCCATATGTGACTAGTCACATATCCACCCATAGCATCAGATTCAACAACAATACTGACAACTTGATCAAGCGCTTCCCCACGTTGACCATCAATCTACATTCAAGGCCACACATAGTTTAAAGCAAGCCTGCTTCTTATAATTTCCATTATTATTTGCTACTAGCAAGGTGCTTGAATCCCAATAACAGCCACCACATACACTGCTAACCTCAAAGTTTTGCCTCAAGTTTAAAAGAAATATGATGGATGAGATGGGGGCCCCTGCGCGGCCCAGGTGCTCAGCACAAATTTCAAGACAAGAATAATTTAGAAAAAAAGAATATAAATTTCGCTATCACTTTACATATCGTATCTTCCGGCAAATATGAAAGAGTTGCCAGCTAAGTTTAAGTTTTAAATGCAGGGCTACTAACTACTGAGATTATTGCAAAATATTTTATAGAGTTGTACACAGATAAAATGTGAAGTTTTCAACATATTTGGTACTTTGAAAAGCCTCACCACGAAAGAACTGAAACAAACTTTTGAATCATGTACATGTAGTGCTAGGGAAAATAACTTTAAAACAAATTTACAAAACAAATAATACATTGAATCATAAACATGGCTACCACTAGAATAAATTTTCCCTGAAAGCATAGAAACTTGGCAACCCTATTTTAAGTCGAGATTCTTTGTTTTACAAATTTCATTCTAAAGTTTTATTTCTACACCACTACATGCAAATGATTGAAAAGTTCATATGAAACGCAGCTCTCTTGTGGAGATGCAGAGATGCCAACTTGCTCTGTTTTGTAAAAAAATATTTCCTAGTGGTCTCAAACATTAAGTTATTTTTAGTTTAGTATTTTTCATTTTAAATAATTTTTTCCCCACTGCACATCGAAAATTCAAAGTATCATGTGAAATGCAATTTTATTGCGGTATCTCGTCGTAACATTTTATTAAGTCGACGTAATTATTCTTGCTCTACAAGTTTCACTATTTAATTCACTACCAATTTATTAAAACTTTTGCATTAAGTGGAGCAGTTTGCATCTTTGATGATTCTTTTAAAGTGTTGGCTAAAATTCAGTTCAGGTTTCAGTTGTCCACCACACTTTAAACTATTTTGCGAAAAGCGTAACAGTTAGCAAACTTGTATGCATTGTAAATGGTAATAAATAGCGATCGTCATGGATATTTTGTCCACAGATTTTTTTTCCCGAGTAACAATCAGCCTTTAACCATAATTGATTTGTACAAGAGTACTCTATGAAAAATTTGTTTTATAATTCTGGCATTTCTTTTTCAGCTAATGCGGAAATCACGGACTAATGTTGGAAGGACAAAAATGATATAATCTTCTGTTTTGATTGTTATGTTAATAAATCTAATATTCTAAATATTTAATTAAAAAAAAGAATTTGTATGCCTGTCTGTTTGTCTGTCTGTATATCAGATTGGGGGAATAACGTAAGCTCTGAAATACGTTATTCAGCGTGGATCTAAATAAGTACAACTGTAAACAAATTACGAAGCATGATTTTTAATTTTTTAGCTATATTTTAAATTCTAAGATATTTTAAAAATGGTATTTCCTCCTTGTCTTAGCATAAGCAATTTTTTAAAATATGCAGTAGACGATTCGATGCCCTTATGAAAAAATCGAGGTATAAATGAGGTATAAACGAGGTATATTTTAAAGGTATAAAGGAGGCTGTTATTTAAATACGTCGTTATGGTTGAAAAGGGTGCAAATGAATGCCTCAAAATCAACCTCAAATATACCTTAAATATACCTCCAGAGGTATATATGTTTCAGCCTGAGATGTTTAATTTTACATCTGTGGAGAGGTAGATATTTACTACTTTAAAGTGTTTCATTTTCGACCTTAGGCTATGACTTATCAGCCTGAAGTATATTTTTTTACACTTGTGGAAGTATTTATTCAACAGCCTAAGGTGTGTCATTTTACACTTCAGGTTTTTATAAATCAACCTCAGGTGTATTTTGTTCGACTTCAGATAAATATTTTTCAACCCCAGGTATCTAATTTTATGCTTGTAGAGGTATATATTTTTCATCCTATGGTGTGTCATTTTACACTTAAGATCATTATAAATCAACTTCAGGTGTATTTTGTTCCACCTCAGGTAATTATTTTTCAACCTCAGGTATCTAATTTTATGCTTGTAGAGATATATATATTTATCAACCTGTGGTGCGTCGTTTTACACTTCTGGTTGTTATAAATCAAGCTCAGGTGTATTTTGTTCTACCTCAGGTAATTATTTTTCAACTTCAGGTATATAGTTTTATGCTTGTAAAGGTAGGGGAGAGTCGGGTAGCCCCGCCCACTGTCAATTTCATATGTATAGAATATTTTTTCAAGTCAATGGGCCATCGGACATTAATTGTTATATTGAAAAAAGATTATTTTCAAAGTTTCAAGTATTTATGTAGCTGGTAACATGGTAAACAATAGTTTTGAAAATATTTTGAATGCAGTAGTCTTGAAATTAAGAAAAATTGGTTGAATGTTTAGATCTTGGCCAAAGAATACCCAAGGAGGCCTTTCCATTTCAATTCTAACCTTCAGTAGGTTCGAATAGGGACGAAATATATAGCACCTCCAAAACCCGTTCCACTGTCTCCCCTACATTTTTTGTGGGGAGGGGCGTGTGTTAAGTAACCCGAAACTAATCACTGTCACAGAAGGGGGATTGCAACCTGCGGGGATCAACTAGCTTTCAAAAGATATCAGAAGAAACTCACTCTTCATCTTATATTATGCTTTTTCTCTTTCTAAGAAAAACTTGAAAAATATTTTTTTTAACTCTAAAACGACTTTATTTATTTTCAAAATAGTTTTATCATTTTATTTAACATGCACTTTTTCTAATTATATCTTGAATTGTTTATTATTTTGATTTGATTATTTAGAGAACTAATAATAACCAGAGTATTTAAATTTATAAAATTTTACTATGTAGTCATATGAAAGTAATTCATATAAAGTAACTACATTAAAAATAAATTTATATTTTCTCTATAGATCAAATAAAGTTTGTTAATATTGCTAATTTTTAAAACTTTTTATGTTAAAGTAAAACCTTGAGTTCAAGATTTTATTTTTTTATTACGTATTTAATTTTCTTCTTTCAATTACAATACAAATACAAATATTTTTCACAATTTTTTTTTAATTTTAATTAATTTTTTTTAAAGATTGTTACACCGATTTGAAACTAATTAAATTCTCCCACTTTAAAAAAATTTGTTAACATTTAATCCATTGTTTAAGCAAATATGGTTGCTTACTATGTAAATTTGATTTAGACTTAAATATTTGAATTTCGCAATTTGAATGAGCTAAATTAACCTTCACTAAAAACTCACTTCATTTTAATTATTACTTTTGCTAACTAGAATTATTATTGTATAAATAACTCCGAACTGGAATTATGATTCGATCTTAAAAAATAAACACCGGGGTTATTTGTTATTTGTCACAAACAAATTGAAACATCAAAATTGAAAATTATTCGATTTAATTATCACAAAATTTTAAATCATATTAAGACAGGTCTAAATTCCGATTATATCACTTAACTTATTCAAATAATTTAGCTCGGATACATTTAAAACTTCACCCACAAACTCATATTCATCATTTTTACTTACATTATTTCTACTCAGTTATAGTTACTTTAAAAACTTATCGCCAAAGATATTATTTAACAATAATACAAAAGAAATTCCTTATTGATCTAAAGCAGTTATTTAGTATAAATTTATTAAACTGCATGTTTTGAAAGCGCAGTTTTATATGAAGTTTATTTTAAAGGAATAAAGGAAAATATAACTTATTAAAGAGCGAAAATATTTTATTTATCAGCTTTTGCTTGTTAAAAGGTATTTATATTTTATCAAATAATTTTTATCAAGTAATATCTTGTGATTACTTTATATAATAAAGGAACTTCATTTTTAATTTTAAGCCTTTAACTTAAAATTATTATAACCCTATTAACAAAGAATAATGGTAAAAGTGGGTAATGAACGCATTTTATTTGTAAATGTCGTAAATAAAAGGACAAATAAATAACTTACAAAAGTATAACTTATTTCTAAGAAATTCCTTAAAAACTATCTTTGATAAGCTTTATAATTTTCTAAACGTAGAAGTAATATTATTAGAAAATTGATGTAACTCTTTCATTTCAGTTTTGAGGATTCTTAAAAATACCATCATTTCTGTCGTAAAAATAAATTATAACATTTTCGACTAATAAGCTGAAGTGACAGTTTAAATTTATTTTTCTAATAGATCATTTCGATGGATCATTAAAAACAACAAAATAAAACAATTCTATGTTATTTTACATTTTAGTATATAGATTTGTGAGACTGCTCACTGTACTTAATATAAAGATTTATCAAAATAATCGAAATTAATTTATAAAAAAGTACGATAACAAAATTTTTGAAAGAAAAGGTATTTATTGGTTTTCATTAAAACTTACAACATAACAACAGATTGAGACAAGTTTACTTTACAAAATTTTATCAAATACAAAAATAAAGAAAATTATGGTTATCTGGGAGATATATTCATATAGATGGCATGCTGGCTAACCCTGGGAGGTTTTCGTGTTTTTCCTCTTTATGTAATGCTAATGACGGTTAGTTTTCTTATATTTTAATTAACTATAATTACACTAATTAAAGTTTACAGTATAGAAATTTCTACTAAAACTCTTCTCCATGAATGGCAAAAGAGGGTCAGGGAAGAGAAATTAAAATAACACATTGATTACATACTTTGTTCTAGCAAAAAATTATGAATAAAAACTACATTATACACTTTTAATATGAGTTCGAAAAATGTCTCATTATTAAATACATAAGATATTGCATAATTACTACTCTTAATATATATTTTTAGAATATTGCGAAAAAAAGTTTTAAAAAGTGTATTAATTAGGAATTACCGATTAGGGAATCAACTAAGGAATCAGGTCTGAAAACATCAAAACCAGTTTGACTGTCTGAAGTAACAAAGAGTAGCTTAACTCTAAGTATTACAGCTTATTTTTATTTTTTAATTTATCGTGATGAAATGCCGTGGTGTTTATAATAATCACATTTCTCATTCTTTCTATTTCATCTGGTAATCAAACTGGTTTCAATATTTTCAGTGTTGTGTTCCTAAGCATCGATTCATTATATTTTGATACCGTTTGTATTTTTCTCTCGTGAATATTAATTATGACCACTAATGTCCTTTTACTTCCTTTTTTTTAAAAAGAATTTTACAATACATGCGTGTATTTTCATACTTTTCTTCATTTGCTGATTAAAATGAAAATTTCATAATACTTTAGTGTTCTTGTGTATTTACATTAAAGCCCTAAAAACAGGGTTAAGTGCTTGTTCATGTTTGGATGATGCGTGGTCTTGTGTACTAGCTATTTTTTTTCCTTATCGTGAAAAAACATACTATCCCAGCTATTGGAGTAATTAAAACTATTTACGGAATGAAAAAATTGGAACCTTTTAAATTTTTTTTAATGTAAATGTTTTTTTTAAACCTACAAATGAGTGTACGATATATTTTTTTTTTTAA
The DNA here is from genome assembly GCF_982258835.1 of Parasteatoda tepidariorum. Lineage (NCBI taxonomy): Eukaryota > Metazoa > Arthropoda > Arachnida > Araneae > Theridiidae > Parasteatoda > Parasteatoda tepidariorum. The sequence continues at coordinate 53,489,638 of NC_141762.1, forward strand.
AAAAAAAAGGAAAACTGCAGTTTTGTGATGCTTTCTTTAAAGTATATTGGAAGATCTTTACGTCATTTATTCGATTTTAATTAATCTCACTTTATTCAGCAGCTAATTTTTTTAATTCTGAAACATCTTTAAAAAACAAGAAACAAAGTTTAAAAAAAAGGGGAATAATGTATTTAAAAAATAAATTCCATTCTCAAAATGAATAAAAACAAGAAAATAAAATGTATATAGAATGAACAAATTATCAGCAAATATAATTTTCATAATAAATTAAAAGCTTATAACTAAAAAGAAAGCTATCGGTTTTTAAAGCGTAGCCCATATAAGTTCTTCAGAAGGACAGAGAGAGAAAAAGATTTTCAAAAGGGAGCAAGATCTCCCACCGAGAAGATTAGTGAACTGGGGGGTGTGGAAGTTGCCTTCCTCCCTTACTGAAAGGTAGAAAGTGACTTGTGTTTCAAAGGCAATATTACAAAAAGTAATAAAGATAAAAAAAATTAACCTACATTTTCGTGGATAGGAAAGATTGAAAAAATTATTAGTATTTTTTTTTAATTGATCACTCCGATTCTTGAACAAGAAAAATCGATTCAAAGTATGACAAGCCCGCCATAGACTTTACATGTTAAAAGCAGAATTGAGGAGTCTGCTTGGTTCAACACTTTTCTCCCGGCAACCACGATTGTGGACCCGACTTTCTGATCATTTGAGCGCGCCCCGTGTTCTTTGTTCGCCAAGGTTTAGATTAAACTTCATTTTAATACTAAAAAAATTATTTTTTCTATACATACAGCATTAAAGTATGTAGTCTTAAGTTTAATTTGCACAAAGAACGAAGTTTATATGTGAAAAATTGTTCGAGTAATTACAAATTTACAAAAAAATTGGATTTCGGGTAGCCCCACTCACATGAATGTCGGGTATAACCGCCCAATTTCATTTCGTCGATAAATGTACGGTTGCAAAGATTATTATTCTATTGCTTCAAATTTGAATGTTATATGCATTTTTAGCAACAAATATATGTTTTAATATTATATGAAACATAAATTTATATATTTAAAAATGCAAATGAAATATTTTTAAAATGTAATTGATATATCCAAATTAAATATAATATCAAGAAATCATAAATATTATGATAAGCTATTCGCTTACTTATTTATATTCACTTATTTGGGAACGAATCAGTCTACAGAAGCATTTGAAAGTAATCAAAATACAAAGTAAATTTGTAATTTTTTAGAAAGTATTTTATATTAAGTTTATAAGAAGAGATCAACCAAATAAGTTTATATTGAAAAAAAAAACTATTGTTATTAATTATTATTACTTAAATTAAATTATTTTCGTTAAATATTTAAGATAAATTTATATTAATATTATAAAATATTAATATACATTAACAATGATAAAAAGTATGACATTTGTTGTTATTAAATGATAGAATTCACTAGAAAAGTATATAAATATGTAATAAATAAAATAATTTTGTGATAAAAATGATAATAGAGGTTTATCTATTGTCAATACATTGGTCATTCTCACTTACACTTGAAAAAACAGTAAAAAAACATAATTTTTGTAACTGGGCGGGGCTACCCGACACATTTTGAAAAGAGCTGAAAAACATGTTTTTTTAAATTTCGATTTTTTTTAAGTTAAGCTATTATTTTTTGGTTTATTCTTTTTGCATTATTTAATTAGATGATAAAACAATAGAAACATACAAAAATATTGATTATTACTCAATGTTATACAGAAATATAAGCAATACTCCTTAAGTGAGCGGGGCTACCCGACTCTCCCGTATATATTTTTCAACCTAAGGTGTGCCATTTTACACTTCTGGTTGTTATAAATCAACCTGAAGTGTATTTTCACCACTTGGAAAGGTTATTTTTTATTAACGCCTTTTGTTCCATGTTCTACCTTAAGTTATTATTTCGTAATCTGAAGTATATATTTTTGTATTTTTAGAAGTATTAATTTATCAACCAAAGATGCGACATTTTACACTTCAGGTTTATGTAGCTGTTTTTTCAGTACTTACGAATGTGAGGTGTTCACCTAGTTGATTAATTTTTAACCTCACCATATAAAAAATATAATATATATATATAATATATATATATATAAAGATATTATCTATATTATATGAAGAATAATGTATGTCATTACATTTTTTCACTAGTAGAGATCTTCATTTATCAATCTGAAGTTTTTCATATTAAACCTTCGGCAGTAATTGCTTCTTTTATTAAGATATAAATGAAAGTTTTAAATGCATAATTCTTCTGTAATTTTAATAGATTGAATTAAATCATCTTAAAATAACACTTTTCCAAACTCTACAATTAGTAAAAACTATTTATGGGAACTCATATTTTTAGAAAATAGTTGTCTAATGTGCTTGAATTTCTTAAGCTATAAAACTACAAATTTAAATAATTGGTCAGATGAAATTCAAATACTTTTACTTAAAACTAAAATTTAATTTTTTTACAAATCACATAATTATTTTAAATACTGTTTCCGTCTACCTGTTGAAACTTGTAATTATTGGAACCTAAGAGAAAAAAAAACGAATTTGTGAGTAAGTCATATTTACAATAATAGTGGCAGGTTTTAAACTATTAAAATATTAGAAATTATTTTTTATATGATTTAAATTAACTGGATGAAGTTAATTTTATTTTTCAGATAAATAGTAGTACTCTTCTGCCATTTCTATTCAATCCTCATAACTAAAAAGCATGACAGGTACCAAAGTCACAAAATAAAGTACACTGAAGTCAGTACTACCGTTAACAACATTCACAGAAATTCAAAGATGTAATTCCAATCTTAATATGCAATTTTAACACTTTGTATTTTTCTATGCATTTGGTATAATTATGGTACTTGTAAGTTTTATAATTATATTTTCTTTCTTTCTTTTCTTACAAATCTTTAAACTCAATAAACCTAGTCTATATATTTTTAAACTTTTTGTCAGACTTTATGAAACTAATAGCTTTTTCATAAATTTTAGACGCTGATTGTGAAAAGGACTTCCGTTATTGTCAATCACATAAGAGTTTCTTAAAAAGTAGATATTTTAATATTTTTTAATAAATGTAATCAAGAATCAACAATCGTCTAATAAATTAAATTTTGAAGTTATGTATCAATGTTTATTCTTTTTTTACACTCAATCGAATAGAACAAATTACAAGTTAGTAAGGAGCATTTATTTTAAAGTTGTGAGTAATTTTATGTGAGGAAAATGTTCTTGAGAGAATGATCTATTATATATAATTCTCTTACGTGGCTCCCAAATTTTGGCTGTATTTTTTTTCCGCCGGTGGCAGAGTTTGCTTTGTTTTGAAAACACCAAAGCATTCTGCCTTTTAATGATGTGTTTCTGATCTAATATATATCCTTCTCTTACGTGACTCCCAAATTTTGGCTGAAGTACTTTGCACAACTAAATAAGATTCCTTTCACAACAGTTAAATATTTACTTTATTTTCTTCATTCATAGAGAAAACAGTCGGCAAAGAATTCTGTTAGGTTAAAAAACATTTCGCTAAAAAATAACGAATTCTAAAAGAAATAAAAATATACAACTTAAAAAATAAAAATGCTGTTGCTAGCCATAGAATTTTTTTTAAGTTAACTTAGCAACATAAATCAAAATGACATAGAAGCGCAACTAGATCAAAATTATGATACCTGAGCGCTTGACGTAACAAATCCTTCAATTCTAAAAGTGTTGTATCGCCAAATGCCCAAATTAACAATTGTGTTCTTAAAGAAATTCTATAAAAAGTTTTAAATAAACAACCTACTTCTACAACTGCTTCTTGAAGAACTTGGCTCATTGATTAAAAATATTGTTTTAATTTTACAGTACTAACTTTACTTCTACTTTCATTATTGCTATGACACTCTTTCATTACATTTTACAACTTCATGCTAAATTTGAGGACTTTAAGTTGTTTTGCGGTTGAATACTGACATTTAGAAATGTGTACATAAAAAAATAATATTTAGAGGTTAAGAGTTGCCTCAGAAAATTTTGAATTGTTGACATTGAACTTAACAATGGAAGCAATCGTTTTTGTGAAAAATTAAATTGTATTGTTGACATCAAACTAAAAATATTGTGTTTCAACTTAACAACACTATTATAATTTATACTTTAGAATTGCCTCGGAGAAATTTGAATTGTTAGCAATGACTTAAATAAAAAGTTTTATTTTAACTGACAAATACTATATTATAATTTTAACTTTTTCTATGACTATACTCATTTTCTTACTCTTTTCTTTGCTTTTTATACATTTTATTTTTTTGTGACAAAATAAAAAAACTTATAGTTGTTCTGCTTCTGAACACTGATGAAAACACAAAATGATGGGTTTCATCAACAATCAAAAATATATACATTTATTTTACAAATTCCATATTATTAAGGTGGCGCCCTTCAGAGAATTAAAAATACAAAATTATCTTAATCAAAGCCGGTGCTTTACATCCGGCGTTCAGTGGCAGACTACTATTTCATATTGTTTTACAAGACATGGCTTTAGCCCTCTGGTGGGAAATACTTTAAAACAAAACTTACAACAGTTACTCAACAACTGAAATTTAGAATAGTGTGATTAAAAAAAGTATGTGAACTGTTTGCAGTTTCAAATGAATATTGAAATGTACAGGTTTAGAATTTTCTACAGTGAAAAGTTTTCGGAACTTCAGTATTCAAAAAAGTATACAAAAACTAGACGTTAAGAACGTATTCAATGAGCGAGCAAAGCGAGCATTGGATTGCGAAGCAATACAAAATGAACTGTGAAAGCAGTTCCGGGGGTTGGTGAGCGCCAGCGAGCAGGGGGCGAAGCCTCCTAGTTTAAAATAATACTTTTAAAATAAGTTGAGTGCAATATCTCCTATATAATTTATAATACCAAGCAGAATAAAACTAATAGCTAGTTGTTACAAGCATTTGTTTAAATATAAAAACACATCCCATAAGATGAAATTCAAAAAATTGCATATTACTTTTAACAATAAATTTCTTTATTTGCAATTGATTTTATTCAATTCAGCATTAAAATTGCATAAGAAACTATACTGGTTTATTTCTAAAACATTTAAGATTTCCGAAAGTCGCTAATTTTTGAAGTAGTGAACTATAAACAGCTGCATAAAAATGCTCATAACCTTGAAACAAATTGTCATATAAACATGAAATCGGGTTAAATTTATATCTATTCAATATTTTAATAAGTAATAACAATCTGCTTTGTAAATAATTAACGAGGGTAAATTGAGAAAAAATAACGCGTAATGAAAATAGCAGAGTGATCAAACATAAAAAAGTGAGCTAGTACAGTTACTATAGTTTTCAATTATCAAATATCTGACAAAATATTGTTATCCACAATTGAATAAATGCTGTAGTTTATTAGGAGAGATTACTTTTTCTTTATGGTATGAATTCAGAACTATTTCCTAGGGGAAGGCTGAACTGTAACTTGCTAGTCACTTCTTCATCGCTGCTGCACATGTGCTATTTGCAGCCTAGGTCATCTCAGCAATACCAGAGAATAGTGGATAATATCTGTAAATATATATATATATATATATATATATATATATATATATATATATATATATATATATATATATATATATATATATATGTGTGTGTATATATATGTGTGTATATATATATATATATATATATATATATATATATATATATATATATATATATATATATATATATATATATATATATATATATATATATATATATATATATATATATATATATATATATATATATATATATATATATACACACATATATGTAAGAAAAAGAAATTGCACGTTAATCAGATTTAAAAAAAATCAGATTTAAAATGCAGTGTTATTGTACATATTTTGACTCATAAACAACAATATAAACTTTGCAACAGATATCCGAGCAAATGATAAGCAAACAGCTATAGTAGAATTTCAAAGCAAAATTGCTATTTTAGAGATATTTCAATTTTCAATGATTTATATATAGGAGAAATTATGAACATTTTACTCAACTAATCAGCTTGCATACTGCAACGTTGAAACATATGCATTTAAGCAAAATAAAAGAATAGTTATATTTGAATAAATCACAAACAATGAAATATACTGTGCATAACCTGCTGTAACGATTCACCAGTAACGTTACCCTAAACAGCGACGAGAAATACTTCGATTGTTCTCTCTTATTGCTAAGCCTACACTAATAGCTTCTAAGAATATCCTCCAACTTAAACTATTTAAGATCAGGAGGCATCTTTAAAACAAAAATAATAAAATTTAAGTTTCAAAATTGAAGCATATTTGATTAAAAGTGATAAAACCAAATTAATAAATGTCAAGAAAACTTACCGAATTTCGAATACACTTTCGATTGTCAACACACACGCCATTTGCCGGCTCGCACGGAACTCTGGGAATTGAGCTAGTTAATATGAAGTGTACTTTAAACAACCTTAAATCAAGCTTAGGTATAAATAAAATGACTTCATACACCTAAACAAATACCTCACTCTCGTTAGTTGAAATAAGGTTGATTTTTTTATACCTCATAAATTCCTCTTTTGTTACAAGTGTAAGAAAAACAACCTGGTATACCTTGGAAACTACCTCATCTGTCTGGTTGATATGAAGTGATTTCAAAATAACCTCAAAATAAGCTTAGGTATAAATAAAATGACTTCATATACCTCAATAAATACCTCCCCTTATGAAAATTTAAGGTATATTTAAGGTTGATTTGAGGTATTTTTGAGGTATTAAGGTTGTTTTGAGGTATATTTGAGGTATATTTAAGGTTGCAGACAAAACAGCAATAAAAATTATACCTCGTAAAGGATGTAATTAAGGTGTACGAGATTGATTTATATATACTTCAGCTTGTTTTGAGGTTGTTCAACATTCACTTCAAATCAACCAGACTGATAAGGAGATTTTTAAGGTATACCAGGTTTATTTTCTTACACTTGTAACAAAAGAGGTATTTTTGAGGTATAAAATTTTTTACCTTATTTCAACTAACGATAAAAAGGTATTTATTGAGGTATATGAAGTCATTTTATTTATACCTAAGCTTATTTTGAGGTTGTTTTAAATTCACTTCAAATCATCCTGACTGATAAGATGATTTTTAAGGTATACGAGGTTGTTTTTCTTACACTTGTAACAAAAGAGGTATTTATGAGGTATAAAAAAATCAACCTTATTTCAACTAACGAGAGTGAGGTAATTACGAAGTATAAGAAATATACCTTTTTTCTACAAACGATATTGAGGTATTTATGAGGTATAAAAAAATATACCTTATTTCAACTAAAGAGAGTGAGGTATTTATTGAGGTGTTGAAGTCATTTTATTTATACCTAAGCTTGTTTTAAGGTTGCTTAAAGTACACTTCATATTAACCAACTCACTTCCAAGAGTTCCATGCGAGCCGACAAATGGCGTGTGTGTTGACAATCGAAAGTCTATTTGAAATTCGGTAACTGTGCTTGACATTTATTAATTTAGTTTTATCATATTTTATAATCAAATATGCTTCAATTTTGAAACTTAAATTTTATTATTTTTGTTTTAACGACGCGTCCTGATCTTAAATAATTTAAGTTGGAGGATATTCTTAGAGGCTATCGTTGTAGGCTTAGCAATAAGAGAGAATAACCGAAATATTTCTCGTCACTGTTTTGGGTAACATTACTGGTGAATCGTTACAGCAGGTTATGCACAGTATATTTTATTGTTTGTAGTTCAGTCAAATAGAACTATTCTTTTTATTTTGCTTAAATGTATATGTTTTAACGTAGCAGTATGCACACTGATTAATTGAGAAAAATGTTCACAATTTCTCTTATAAATAAATCGTTGAAAATTGAAAGACTTTTAAAATAGCAATTTTGCTTTGAAATTCTACTATAGCTGTATGCTTATCGTTTGGATATTTGTTGCGAAGCAAAGTTTTTATATATATATATACATATATATATATATATATATATATATATATATATATATATATATATATATATATATATATATATATATATATATATATATATATATATATATATATATATATATATATATATATATATATATATATATATATATATATATATATATATATATATATATATTTACAGAGCTTATCCACAGTTCCCTGATATTACTGAAATGGCATAGGCTGTAAATAGCACATGCGCGGCGGCGCAGAAGAAGAGACAAGCAAGCTACTGCTCAGCCTTCCCCTAGGATATAGTTCTGAATTTATACCTAAAAGAAAAAGTAATCTCTCCTAATAAACTACAGAATTTATGTTATTGTTGGTAACAATAGTTTGCTAGATATTTGATAATTGAAAACTAGTAACTGTGTGTAAGTAACTTCATGTTTGATCACAAAACACACTAGTAACTTCATGTTTGATCACAAAACTGCTATTTTCACTACATGTTATTTTCACTACATGTTATTTACACATGACGTTAATAAAAAAAACCCTTTCCAAATGTCGAAAATACACTTGAGGTTGATTTATAACAACCAGAAGTGTAAAATGGCACACCTTAGGTAGATAAATAAATACCTCAACAGCTATATAAATCTATACCTGAGGTTGAAAAATAACAACCTAAAGTAGGACATCGAACACCTCACGTTCATAAAAATCAATCTATCCAACTGTCGAAAAATACACTGAGGTTGATTTATAACATCCTGAAGTGTAAAACGGCAAACCATAGGTTGATAAATAAATACCTCTCCAAGCATAAAAATCTACACTTGAGGTTGAAAAATAATTCTCTTGGGTAGAACATAATTCACCTGACGTTAGTAAAATATTACCTTTCCAATTGCTTAAAAATACACATGAGGTAGATTTATAATAACCTGAAGTGTAAAACGACACACCATAGGTTGATAAATATGTACCTCTACAAGCACAAAATTCGATACCTAAGGTTGAAAGTTGAAAATAATTACCTGAGGTTGTGCATAATACAGTTCACGTTAGTAAAAAATTTCCTTTCCAACTTTCAAAAAATACATCTGAGGTAGATTTATAATAACTTGAAGTGTTACCTTAGGTTGTTGAATAAATACTTCCACAAGTAAAAAAATATACTTCAGATTGATAAGTAATAACCTAAGGTTGAAAATGAAACACCTTAAAGTAGTAAATATCTACTTCTCCACAGATGTAAAATAAAACACCTCAGGTTGAAACATATATACCTCGAGGTATATTTAAGGTATATTTGAGGTTGATTTTGAGATATTCATTTGCACCCTTTTCAACCTAACAACGTATTTAACTAACAACCTCCTCTATATGTTTTAACCTGATATATGTATGTATGTTTTAACCTGAAGTATATTTTTTTACACTTGTGGAAGTATTTATTCAACAACCTAAGGTGTGTCATTTTACACTTCAGGTTATTATAAATCAACCTCAGGTGTATTTTGTTCGACTTCAGGTAATTACCTCTCAACCTCAGGTATCTAATTTTATACTTGTAGAGGTAGATATTTTTCAACCTATGGTGTGTCATTTTACACTTCAGCTTATTATAAATCTACCTCAGGTGTATTTTGTTCGACATCAGGTAATTGTTTTTCAACCTCAGGTATATAATTTTATGCTTGTAGACGTATATATTTATTAGCCTGTGGTGTGTCGTTTTACACTTCTGGTTGGTATAAATCAACCTCAAATGTATTTTGTTCTACCTCAGTTAATTATTCTTCAACCTCAGGTATATAATTTTATGCTTGTAGAGGTATATATTTTTCAACCTAAGGTGGACCATTTTACACTTCTGGTTGTTATAAATCAACTTGAAGTGTATTTTCAACAATTGGAAAGGTTATTTTTAATTAACGACATGTGTTCCATGTTCTACCTTAAGTTATTATTTCGTAACCTCAAATATATACTTTTGTATTTTTAGAAGTATTAATTTATCAACCAAAGATGTTTTTTTTAGCACTTACGAAGGTGAGGTGTTATACGGACCACCTAGTTTATTAATTTTTAGACTCACTATATAAAAAATATAATACATTTATAAAGATATTATATATATTATATGAAGAACAATGTACATTACATTTTTTTCACTAGTAGAGATCATTTATCAACCTGAAATTTTTAATATTAAACCTTCGGCAGTAATTGCTTCTTTTGTTAAGCTATAAAAGAA